>NC_064561.1:32717708-33967708 GCF_937001465.1 Orcinus orca
GAAAAAAAAAATGCTATGCTTCTCTGGCCAAGGTGATACCCTTATAAAAGATCAAAACCCCAACCACTATAACTCAGAACCTAAACAGAACATTTGCTTGAATGATTGGGAACGGGACAAGTTCTCCTCTGCTTGAAGTAGAGCTATGAAGATATAAATGTGATATTACTTTAAGCTGACCTAAGAGGAAGGCCCATCTCCAAATAAACTGGACTGTAGAACAGTTATACAGAGTGAGAACAAATATTTTAGACAGTAGTGAAGTCCATATGCACCTGAAGTCATAAACCTTCCCATGCTTTTTCCAATTCCATTGGCTAATACACTCACTTATTTGCTTAAGTCAAATTGAAATTCTCTGCTACTTATGACCTAAACAGTCCTGAACAGTGGTGCTTGGAAATCTGTGGAGACATTTTTGGTTGTCACTATAATATAATAGTTCTATTGGCATTTGATGGGCAAGGACCAGGGATACTTAATGTTCTGTAAAGCCGCAGGAAAATTCTGCAGAGGAAAAAAAAAATTGTTCTGCCCCAAATGCCAGTATTGCTCCCTAGAGAAACACTGGGTTAGGTGGAAAGAGATGTGTCACTTGGAAGAAATCTTGCAATAAACAGCATGCATATAAGAGAAGATATATGTAAAAAAGTTTAGGAGATAAGGCAGATACCGATAAAATTGCAATGGGCTTTACATATAGCAGTGGGGAGTGCAACTCTAAAAGCTTTCTTGTTGACAGTATATAAAATTATGCATTTGTATCTCAAAGTAATGCAGAGCCACAGAAGCATTTTGAGCAATAGAATAACATGATACAAAGCTGTGTTATAACCACCTCACACCCTTTATAATGGCTACTATCAAAAAAAAAAAAATGAAACAAAACACAAAAAACAAAAACAGAAAGAGAAAACAAGTGTTGGCAAGGTTATGGAGAAACCAGTACACTTGTACACTGTTGATGAGGGTGTAAAATGGTATAGTCATTGTGGGAAACAGTATGGAGGTTCCTCGAAAAAAAAAATACAATTTCCATATGACCCAGCAATTCCTCTTCTAGGTATCTAGCCAGCCCTCCATACCCATGGTTTCTGACTCTGTGGATACTGAGGGCTGACTATACTTAACTGTTCGAGGATTTGGGTATCCAAGGGGGTCCTGGAGCCAATTCCTAGTGGATATCAAAGAAAAACTGTATATCCAAAAGAATTGAAAGCAGGGTCTCAAAGAGATATTTGTACACCCATGTTCATAGCAGAATTATTCACAATGAAGCTAAAGCATGGAAGCAACCTGAGTGTCCATCGATGGATGAATGGATAAGCAAAATGTGGTACATACATACAATGGAATATTAATTTGCCTTAAAAAGGAAGGAAATTCTGTAATATGCTACAATGTGGTTGAAGCTTGAGAACATTATGCTAAGTGAAATGAGCTACTCACAAAAAGTCAACTACTATATAATTCCAATTATATGAGGTACTTCGAGTACACAGAATCATAGAGATAGAAAGTAGAATGGTGTTTTCTGGGGGTATGTGAGAATATGGAGTTATTGTTTAATAGTATATTTTTCAGTTTTACAAGATGAAAAGAGTTATGGGGTTGGATTGTAGTGATGGAGGTACAACAATGTGAATGTGTTTAACATCACTGACTGGACACTTAAAAATGGTTAAGATGATAAATTTTGTTATGTGTATTTTAACACAATAAAAAAATAAAAATAGGGAAAAAAAAGAGCAGGGATATAGGATGACTACTTTGAAAGAAAGACAGTGAGTAAATTACTAAGCAGAGAGACAGGAGGCAGAAAGACTAATTGGGTAGCCCAAAACACTCATGCTTTTCTTTATACAAGAAATAGTGTACTTACACTCTCATTTTTTGTTTTTTTGGTGGTTGTCTTCCCAGCATATCAAGATTAGATAAATTTTAGAAGTTCAATAATAAATCAACCCTTTGGCAAGGAGTGTGTGTGTGTGTGTGTGTGTGTGTGTGTGTGTGTGTGTGTGTCTGTCTCTTATGGCTAAAGTTAAAATAAGAGACTATGACCAAACACAGAAAGATAATTAGTACCATCTTGATATGAAGTGTGTTTCTAGTTCTTTTGTGAGTAACAGTGATTATCTTAGCCTACATAAGACCATTTTTATTTGATTAGAACTACAAAGCTGTGAAATGACTGAATATGAATTTGGTAACTTCATCCATCAGACACTAATCCAAGTATGAACTTTAATAAGAATATACTTAGTGCAAAATATGTAGAATGAGGCAAAACACAATATATTTAATGAACATGTATGAATGAAAATATGTATTTTAGTTTCTGTCAATACAGATGATAAATTTCTTGCTTAGTTTGTCTAATTGGTAAAGTGACATAACATACAACTGTGATCTCTATTGACTCAGAGATTCATATTCTTTGGACGTTGCTGCATGGTGTATGCTTTGCTATTAATAATTAGTATTTTTATCTACCAGAATGTGGATTAATTGTTAGCAACAGGCCTATGCGTAATGGAAACACAGAACTGGAATATGACATTTTGTTTTGATTCTGGGAAGTTTAATTATTGAGACTATAAATATTAAGCAAAGAGTTTAAATATTTTGATCACTATGATGGACTGGATATTTGTATCCCTCAAAAATCCATATGTTGAAGCTGTAATCCCCAGTATGGCTGGTGGCTGTATTTGGAGACAAGCCTCTAAGGAAGTAATTAAGTTTAAATGAGGCCATAGGGTAGGGTCCTGATTTCATAGGATTAGTGTCTGCATAACAACAAACACAGAGCTCTCTCTCTCTCTCTGCATTCACACACCAAGGAGGAATGGCCACGTGAGGACATAGTGAGAAGTCAGCTACCTGAAAACCAGGAGGGGTGTCCTCACCAGGAAGTGAATCAGCTGGCACCTTGATCTGAGGCTTGTAGCCTCCAGAACAGAGAGAAAATAAGTTTCTATTTTTTTAAAACATGAAGTCTATGGTATTTTGTATTGGTAGCCTGAACAGACCAACACAATCATTCTTCACAAAAATAGAGGCAAATTAAAGAAAGTATATAAAGAAAGACCAAAGAAATAAGAATTGATTTTTGTGGTCAATTCTTAAAACACATAAGGAGATAAATTATTTATTCTGTGATCAAGCAAATATGGGACAAAGAATAAAACAGTATTACCAATATTGAACACAAGATATGAAAAGAATTCTTACTAGAAAAGGATTAATTTCTGATGGACTTTCTGCCTCTATTAAGAATAGATGACAGTTATCATATAATAGAACAAGTTTTTCCCTTTACATTATTATTTTTCTCCTACTAGTTTCCAATCTCTTTGGGGCCAATAACTCTACCTGTGTCTGTATTTATATCCACATCTGTATCTATGTCTAATAAAGGCTTGATGATTGTCCCTAGTTTTCATTTCAAAAATATGTATTGATTGATTCATGGATTTAAAAACTAGCATATCACGTCATATTTTTATTATCTATTCTCTGGCCCATATACCTACCAAACTACACATTTCTTGAAGGGGGAACTGTGCTTTTACACCATGCAGTAGGTATTCAATACACAGATACTGAGTGTAAATAAATGACATAATACATCAAACTGAAAACAGGAAGCTGTGAGTTGGGTTAAGAGACTACTTTCTTGAATGGGAAATTAATTGTGAAAATGTCTCCGCAGTTGGGAGCCACTGTCATCAGGGACCTTAAAAAGGAAGCTCAGAGAATGCTAAAAACTAACAAACATGCTAGAGGAGACTGAAAGTGAAGATTCTATATTGAAAAAGCTTTGGAACAGAAAAGGTTTTATAGAACCATATACATGCAGGACAAGATAAATTAACACTGAACTCTAAAGACAGGAATATATATATATATATATAAAAGCATTTGCAAAACATAATTGCTTCTGCTTAATCTATTTAAAAGAATCTTAAAATGCTAGAGAGTAGGTCGTTATACAGTGTAGAAGTCTATAAAGGTTCTGACAAATAATCTTTCCTTCTCAATTGTCCAACACACCAAATGCATGACCTTTGTCCGTCTCAAAGCATCTGTTCCTTGAATATGTTTCGATCAGAGCCAACTAACAAATATAAACATAGCTAATAACCTTCTGTTCTGCAGTACCAGCTAGTTAAAGACAATAATAACTGTGAAAGAGTGAGACACCTCAGACTTCACATCACCCATTGCTTTAGAAAATTTTCAAGGGCAAATGTACTTAACATTGAATGTAGGTTTGAATGTAGGTAACTTCCCTCTCCTGAGTGGTAGCTTTGAAGAATAATTAGGAAGCACTGGAATAAAAACTGCATTTTACAAAATCCTAGATTTAGTCATGCAACTTGATGTCAGGAAACAGCTTATTTCAGAAGGGAAAAAGCAGAGAGTATAAAGAACTGAAATGAGAGATGGGAGTGAATGAAGGAGGGGAAAGGAGGAAAAGAAAGAAAACAGCAAAGATCAGGATTCTGTCAGAGTATGCCAAAGGTCAAATTATGTTTAATAACCTTTCTAATTTTATGAGGTATAAATATGATGATAGTCATGTCATGACATCATTTGCCCTAGAACTGAAGGAATGCTTGGTCATTTAGATAATGGAGCTAAGGATGGTAATAGGATGAAACGTGTAGTGCAGGGTGACAGGTTAGTTCTTTTAGGATCACAGCCTCCTTCCTAGCATTGCATAAAAGGGATTATTATATTGGCTTTCAGAAGTATCTTGACATTTCCATTAAAATCATGATTTTGACAGGTTTATATATTCAGCCCCTTTCATTTGCATGGGATTGAAACTTGACATTAGAAATCCTCTAACCAAATGCATTTTAAACATGATGCATATTTGCATATTTATGTGTGAACACAGTAAGCGTAACATGTAAGTCTACAGAGCACATATCAATTTTTAATAATCCTTCTACTTTATAGTTGTTACTGAATTGCTCATTACTTTGGTAAGTGTTACATAATCTACCAAGAGGTGAAAAATATTTGAAGAGTTAAGATGAATGTGGTCTGCCTGAAAGTGATATTTTTGGTAGTGCCCAGGATATTTGGTACTTAGCAAGTTAAGTAGCCTGAGCTTTTAGGGCAATTCTTAAAGCCATTCATATAATTTTAACATGTTATTAAATTTTTTTCATACCTTTTGGCTTTTATTTTTCAAGAGCTATGCATTTCATTTCAAGTCCTCCATGCAGACTCATTATCACTTATCAGGTCAAAATGGGCTTTCTTGACTGTTGCCTATGCCCTAGCTACTCAAAGTGTGGCTGGAGGACCAGCAACATTGGCAGCGTGTATGAGCCTTTTGGAAATGGCTCAGGCCCCACATCAGAATTGCCTTTTGCCTCTTAACAGGATGCCAATGTTTAATGTCCCAGGCAACATTAAATTCTGAGAAGTTCTAGTCTAAGCTATCCTCAGAACAAAAACAAATAAGCAAAAAACTCTGTAAAATATCCTAGGATTTTCAATTTAAAAATTATCAATATAGGTAGACATAACCAATTACCAAACCTTTCAGCCTTTCACTAGAAGCTTGATGTTACAGGCAAACTTCTCAAATCCTTGAAATGTTCATATTGCCATTTCCACTACTGTGAAAGCCCTCTCTAGTAGGGGTACAGAAACTCGTCCTTGGGCCAAATCAGGCTTGTAGACTAATTTTTGTATGGTCTGTGAGCTAAAAAAGATTAGCATTCTTCGTGGTTGAAAAGAGTAAAAAGAAGAAGAATATTTCATGACACATAAAAATTACACAAAATTCAAATTTCAGGGTCTACAAAGTTTTAGATAATTTACTTATTATCTATGGCTACAACTAAAGATTTGAGTAGTTGCAACAGAGAGTGTATGTCCCACAAAGACAAAAATATTTGCTTTTTGGCCCTTTAGTGAAAAAAAAATTGTGGACCCCTGCTGTACAGTATAGGTTTTGTATGTGTGCAACATGTGATAATACTGTTCAACATGAAGTCACTTTGTTAAATAAAATCACTCAATGTTCTTTAGAACTCTGGATACTCAAGACAGATGAATAGAGAAATAAGTATATGAATCAGAAATTATTTTTAGTACATTTTGAGATCACGAAACAAAAATCTCATACCATAAATAAACATCCATAACATTTCACATGGGTAAATTCTTAGATTATTATACAAGGACTTTAGAATGATGTTTAAATTTATGGGAATGACATGCTGTGAAACCTTGTAGAAGCAAAATTGACTTCATGTTTACTTCTGCTCAAATTAGGATATTGCTCCTGTTAGATATTCTTTGGAACCTCAAAGTTTCTGGTTTGGAGTGGACTCTTTGATATTTCTCTTTTTTCAGAGTGGACATCCCCAAATTGTCCACTTCAACAGATATTATTACTAGTGGTAATAAATCCCTTCCAGGACATGGTCACAGAACTAAAATAGACAAAAATTCTTGGTGAAGAGAAAATATCTATCACAAAGTCCATGAGTTTTATGACAAAGGCAAGAAGGAAAAGCAGCAGTTCAGGCTGGTGTACTTAAAACACTGTTAGCAGATTAGAAGATAGCCACTGACAGGAAAAATGGGGAGCATGAAGAACTATTGCCATGATTATAGCTTAGGAAAAGGACAAAGGGCCTCAAAAACTTATGAAGGCATTACTCTAATGTTGCAGAATATAATGATGGCTGGTCATAATAATGGCTCTGAGTCAAGAAAAGAGGCACTTATCTTAGCACTCTCTGTTTAAAATAATAATAATAATAAACCAATGTAATGTTTGACACAGTTCAGAAGGATCCCCATCAAAATGCTTAGCTCTGCTGCTAAGGAGAGGTGCTTTAGGTGTCTGGAATATTTGAATATGTGAACAACTTTGCAGACTACGCTGGGTATAGGAGATCTCACTATTCTAAAACAATGCCTAGAAATAGCATGCCTGTACTTGTTTTAACCAGCAGGGTCAGCAGTCAAGGAAGAGAGGTTATTTCATTGGAGAGAGCAAAAGCATCTCGTGAGGCAGGTAAACAAATGTTTTACCAATATAATTTTTTTCTCTTTGCATTCAAAGTTTTATTAATTATTTTTCACTGTGAATCTTGGTAAGAATCACATTCTGCACTAGAGAAAGCAAAAGTACAAAGTGATAAGACCCGTTAAAAAAGGTTAAACATATTTTTAAAAGTGAGAAACTTACCCAGAAGGTTTTCCAGTCACCTTCTAGGCCTTTAGACAGTTCTTAAGTAATGTGCAATATATAGCCCACATTTACTCAAATAAATTGGTTTGAAAATGTGTAAAAGTGAGTATTCCAAATGCTTGCCTCTGAGAATAAAATGTGTTGCACTGCATTCTAGCAATGAGCACCATTTTAGCATTCAGCTAGTGATTCCTTTATGGGCTGTAACTTGGCTCATTCATCAGCCTGAAACGGGCTAATTTAAAATAGTCCGAGAAAGAAAAAGAGAGAAAAAAACTAATTGTCTGCAAAGAGGTGTTAAGAATGAAATAAAAATATAGAAAATTAGGAGTTGAAGAGGTATCTGTTTCAGCTGTCACAGCCCAATGTCTGAGCATGCGTACCAGTAATTTGTGAAGATGTGTGGGTATTGAATTGCTCCGTGCACAAAGCTAGTCTAGTGAGTGATAACTCCAATACCAGCTTTGACTTGAGTGGATTAGGTGCTAAGTGGGTTTAACAAAATTACACAGAGCATTACATCATATTCCTCCCACTTCTTGTGACAGAAGCTATTACTCCCGTCGGACTCTTCTGAAAATGAAGTGGTCGAGAATATGAAAGTGGTGAAAGGGTAAGGGGATAAGAATGATGGAGTAAAAAGGGGATCCTTATGACTAGCCCTTGTACTCTGAAAAATCGGGGAGAGTTTTGCCAAAATCAGAAGTGCTTGGCTTAAAGTTATATCTTAATAATATTTCTACTCTTGTGAAGATTTAGCAAGATTATCCTTAAAACTTGCTACTTGTATTTTCGATTTTGGACTTCCATAAATATTTGAGATAAATAAGAATCAATAAAAATGGCTCCTGGGCTTCCCTGGTGGTGCAGTGGTTGAGAGTCCGCCTGCTGATGCAGGGGACACCGGTTCGTGCCCCGGTCCGGGAAGATCCCACATGCCGTGGAGTGGCTGGGCCCGTGAACCATGGCCGCTGAGCCTGTGCGTCCAGAGCCTGTGCTGCACAACGGGAGAGGCCACAACAGTGAGAGGCCTGCGTACCGCAAAAAAAAAAAAAAAAAAAAAAAAAAAAAGGGCTCCTACATGGTGACAATAGCTAACAAGACTGTTATAACTATGTGAGGTGACCGCTAACAAAAGACATTGGGGTGAGCATTTTGCAATACATATGTTTATGAAACCATTATGTTGTATAACTGTTTCAGGTGATATATAATGTTATATCTCAATTATATATCAGTAAAATTGGAAAAAAGAAAAGAAAAAAGTTACTTTTTCCTTCTCTCTCTTCCTCCCTCCTTCCTTCCTCTCTCCCTCCTGCCCCTTCCTTCTCTCCCTTCCTTCCTTTCCTCCTTCCCTTTTCTCCCCCCTCCTTCCCTTCTTTTCTTCATGCCATGGCCAGGCACTGGACAATCACTGAGGATACAGATATAAACACACAGTACCTGCCCTTAAGCAGCACACCTGGGCTACTATAATACAGAAACAAAAAGAAACTTAGCAATGGCCAGTCTGTAAGACTTGGCCAAAAAAAAGAAAAAGAAAAGAAACTCTCTGCTTTGGAGTTACACCGATGTTCATATCAGTCACTGATGTAATACGTGTGAAACTGAAAGGATCTATGGTACCGAATGTTGGTTGAATGAATACAAAATCAGCAAAATTGAGATGCTCCTCTCTTAACCAGACAATAGGTTAATTTCCACTGAGAAGTAAAGATTGTTAAAAATAATAATACAAACAACTGTTAAATGTCTACTGACCAAAAGACGATGCAAAAAAAAGTCATATCATCTCATCTGACTTAAATTCTCAAACAATTAGCACTTGAATTTGAAGTTCCACATCACTTTGCTAATGAGTTATTTTTCATTGTAAAACCCTGCCAATTACCTTCTAAATAAAAGAGGAGACCTCATGAACTAAATCCTTATCTCATGAGGCAATTTGACTCTGGACTTGTCTTCTACTACCTTAACCAAATGCTTTAAAACACAGCTACTGATTTTTCTTTCTCTAAGAATGGGCAGAAGGTAAATGGATTCCAAAGCAGAGAGGGGAGTGCTACTAAAAGAAGTTTTCCTTGCAAGATATCACATGCAATTTCACCAGCAGTGAGACAACAATATTTTTCACCAATTTAATTGAAGTATATATGCCCATAGCAGGTGATATCCCAATGATATGTTTTGTTAATGGTCATCTTAGAAATATTCTGATTCGAGTCCATTTATATTACATTTATTTGAGTCTGAGGTATTTTTAACTATTTTTGTCTTTTTATTCAATCCATTCAGCTAGTGTTAGTCTTTCCACAAAATAGAGTGTTTTGTTTCACAGGGTAACAAAAGGAATGATATTTTAAGCATTGGATTTAGATTTGAAGAAGTAATACAATTCTATTCTATAAACTAAAATTGTTTTCTCCTTGAAATCCCTGGATAAGTATGACTATAGAAGAGACATCTCTTCATTTAATGCTTAATAACTCAGAGGTACAAGATTGGCCTAATGAACATCTGAAGACACAAAAGTTAGACTTTTTTCACATTTTACTCAGATATAATCCCTCATATTTCTAGGGCTGGACAAATGCAGATGACTAAGGGCATATTTTTACTATGCTCAGTAGAAAATGATAAAGCATTTACTCCTTTTTAGTCACTAACCTAATTGTGATTTTTTTTTTTTTTTTTTTGCGCTACGCGGGCCTCTCACTGTCTTGGCCTCTCCTATTGCGGAGCACAGGCTCCGGACGCGCAGGCTCAGCGGCCATGGCTCACGGGCCCAGCCGCTCCGCGGCATGTGGGATCTTCCTGGACTGGGGCACGAACCCGTGTCCCCTGCATCGGCAGGCGGACTCTCAACCACTGCGCCACCAGGGAAGTCCCCTTAATTGTGATTTTGATCACACTGGAACGCACTGAGCCTAACAAATTTTTGAAAATTATTGGCATAGCTAAAATTCTCCTCTTTGAAATGAAAAGGAAAAAAAAAAAAAAGAACTTATAAACTACCTTACTTATAATACGAGTTTGGGAATATCTATGAGAGAATGGAGAAAGGCTGAAATGTTTTCAAGCATATTCGCTCAGAACCTGGGGTGACGGCGGAAGCAGGAACTCAAGCTTTTAGAGAAGAATTGACTATTTAGAGAAGATTTAGATTATTAATTTAGTTGTGTTATTTTTAAGTAACATCTTCAATTTCAGTTAAGAAAAAACTTGCATTCTTATTTTCAACCTAAAGAATAAAGCCTCTTCTACTGCCATTACCATCTTTCCTTTGAATACGGTGTGTATGTGTGTGCATGTGTGTATGCGTGCGCATGTGTGTATCTAGAGAAGAGTACAGGGAACACTGAGAGAAAATGTCATAATTAATGGAAAAAGAAATGATTATTAGTGGGAATTCTGCAATAATGTGTCAAGGACCTGCCCCAAAATAGCTTCAGGTTGATGGGGAATACTTAACTGCCAGTGGTTTAACTGTTACTGACAGAAATCCCCTAGGGTGAGGCAAGTGATGAGCAGTGCAAGATGCAGGCAGAACACATTTCTGGACAAATGCACCAGGCCTCGTTAAACGTGGAAACTGCCAAGATGCACCAAGATGTCTTAAGCCTGTACCCAGACCCCCACCAAACCTGATCATCTTTTAGCACAGACATCAATGTTTCTGATATATTTACTGACAAAAGAAGGATCCTTGAGATATCCTGACATTGGAAACATCACCTGAGAGAACTCTCAGGTTTGGCTGCCTCATGCTTTAATATATCTATACTTAATGCACATCTCTCGCTTTGATTCCCGATGAGCTCTCTATGAGATGTGAAAGAAAAATGATTTAACATTTTGCTTAATGTTGTTGTGAAAATCACAGGATACATTTCAACAATTAGTGTTGTGATGTTTTTCTAACAGTTCCTGGTAACCATAAATGGTAAAACAGTAGAGTTCAAAATGTAATTATATTTAACAACTATTCTGTTTTCCTGGACTGATAACAGTGAGTTTTGAATCCTTAGTTCCCTGTTTCTCCATGATAACTTCCCAATCATGAAGATAATGTATCCAATAAGTTATTGATAAATACTCTTATATCGTTTTAGACTTATTCTATGGAAAAGACTATAGGGATGTCAAAAACTTCGAAAATAAACAAATAGTCACATAGTTACTTCACTGAGCCGATAGCTACTAAAATTTGCCTGGAAGTATAAGCATAGCATAAAAGAATAAATATCAAATTTGGGACATTCCCAACATTGAAAGCAAATAGAGAGATATTGGTCATTAAGATGGTTTCAATATGACACTTCAATATAGTAGTAGTTAAGGAAGAAGACAAATTATTTTACCTAGTCAAAGAAATGTTCCAAAGTGTTCTTTAGGTGATAAAAAAAATGGCAAAGTAATTGGAAAAAATGTTTAGGATCCTGTTACTTTCTAGTGGTGTTTTCACTGTAGATGAACAGGTTTCAGATCCTTTCTTTCTAAAAGAAAATCTTTCCACTTATTTTTTCCCCCCAAGAAGAGCACAAGTTGGGGTAAAAGGAGAAGGGGACAGAATCATATATCTATTAAGAGAACTGTGGTTAAGGTTGGGTTCACATCCAGGCCCCACTGCTTGTTAATTCTATACCCTTGCAAACTATCTCCTCTCTAGAAGCCTCAGTTTCCTCACGGATTACATGTTGAAACACAGTAGTGTGTGCTTTATAAACGACTTGGGTTATTGTGAGGAATAAAGGACACAATGCATGTTGATCAAGTCTGACATGTGTCTGGCACGTGCTGCATTAATCAGTGAGTTCTATCATTGTGTTGGATACAGTGGTATTTTCACAGCAGCCTCAACATTTACGAAAGTCCTCACTAAGAGCCATGGTGAAATAAGCTTAGGAAATAATAAGTTAAAGAACATAGGACCTATATATTGACTGTAAGTCTTCTGAGATATTTCAGTTTCCAAGGATGTATCATAAACTTTGAGGAAAGAAACAAATATGTAAGCCTTTACAATTTTATTTGAAATCCCTTTCTAATCAAGTGAGACTTACATGCCACAGAACAAACTTTGAAAGTGTCACACCTTTTATCTGTAGCCATCCAACTGGATACCCCAAGTTGAGTCTCTCACCCCATTAGTAGGTATTTCAGGTGTGCTGTCAGAGTTACCACTAAAACTACAGCCCTTGATATTATTTCCCATTAATTCGAAAACCTTCATCTGCTTTCCATGATTGCAGAAGTTCTAAACTCTTTAGTATGGCATTTGATGACTTTGAAAGTATGGCTTAAACCTTTCCTTCCCATCTCTTTTCTAAGCATACCAATGTCCTTTGGAAGCACTGGGTATCCATGGTTTCTCACCCTATTTTCTAAACCTACAGTGAATCCAAACTACTTCTCCACCTGACAAAACACACTCAACTCTCAAGAAACAACTCATGTGTCCACATCTCTGGATGCTTTCCCAGTACCATTTTCTTTTCAGATAGAACCTCTGAACTTTTATATTATTTTATATTGTTTAGCTATATAAATCTATTAAAGATTATTATTGTTATATGTTGTGACTGAATCCATTTATCCTCCTTCTAATAAATTCAGAAAGAGAATGGACTTTCTAAAAAAAATCTTCAAAATCTAACATGATGTCTGGTCCATAGTAGATAAGCAGAAAATTGGCTGTGAAAAACTGGAAATACTGGAAAAACATGTCAAAGCCCAGACATTGAAACTGTGGATTACAATAAATATTTCCATATATGGAAGAGAGAGATCTACCATTGCTCTACTAAAACCCAGATCCGCCTCAGGGCAGGTGACTACAGGTGTGTTTGCCTGCAGATAGTGAGTACAAGTCAAATTATGTCAATTCCTTCTAAACTCAAAGGGTATTTCTTAGTTCATTGTCAGCAAGAGAATTGGGACAGTCATAGGTAACTTGAATAAAGGGGAAACTCTTAGTTTATGTCTACTGGGAGAAGATGAATATAACATATAAGTGGGAATTTCATAACCAGTTTTTATATTTAACAAATGCTATGGATTAAAGTTCCCTCAAGTTGCAGGAAAGATGTACTGTTCAGTTTTAAGGAAGAAGTAATTTTCCTCATTACAGTAAAAATAAGCCTCACCTAATAAACTTTGCAACACACACACAAAGAATATTTCTTCTGAAAGAGCAACACATTTAAACTGCTTTCAAATTGTCTGGGCCTTCTGGAGCTTCCGCCACCATCAGGAAGAATATAAAGATTGTTTGATTTATGTGGAAGGGGAAAATAAATTATGTGCAATAGTCAAATGCAAAAAATACTGAATACAAAATAGACATTATGCGAGAATTTAGTATTTTAAAAAGTTAACTTTTAATACAAAGTTCTTACATATGCCTATATCTGAGTTCAAATTCTTCTTGAAAAGAGACAGAAACAGACTGTTAACAGTCATGTATGTCCAGAGATTTTGGTAAATGAACATAATCTACTTAATGGAGAAGAAAGAACCGTAGATTAGGAAACTTGTATATCTATTTATAAGGAATCATATGTTCATTTCTTGATTGAAACATTCTTCAGTCTGAAAGAGAAGCCAATCTGACCTGCTGATGCTGTGAAGAATTCATATAGATGAAATGAACTGTTGACAGAAATATCTTAGAGCAGCACCTCCCAACCTTCTTAATAACTCTTGAAAGAAAGGAACCATGTAAGATTCACCTACATAAATTTACACATCCTGAGGGCAACCTCACTGCATGAGGTTCAAGGCTACTACAACTCAAGCAGGAAGTTGTCGTCTTCAGTGGTTTGAGTATCAGAGGAAGGAGCTTCTCCCAGAAAGGCTGGAGATAAATCAGGAAAAAAATCTCAGAAGGACAAACCCTCAAAAGAGGGAATAGCTCATTTGAGTTTAAACTATTATCAAATACTTGACAGATTAATGAACTACATATGAATAGGAAATACTCCAGAAAGCCCAGTGGAAAGCAAAAAGTTTGAAGGCTAAGAAATCTAAGCCAATATTTCAGCTGCTACTGACCACAGGTGATACTGAGATTGGAATACATTTAATTAGAAAAGCTGGATAAAAACACTAAACCTAACATTAAAAGTACAGAAGGGTCAGACATTTAAAAATAAAGCACAGATTGTTTGCACGTTAAAGAAAATAATATGTCTACTATTCACAGTAAACATGAGAAAGCTGGTGTGGCTACACTGTATTAGATATTCGAAGCCAGGAGTATTACAAGAGATAATCAATGCCATTTCACAATGATAAAATATCAATTCATCAGGAAAATATAAAAACCATAAATATGTATGTGCTAACAGCAGATTTTTCTAAATATATGAAACAAAACCAGACAGAATTAAAGGTAGAAATAGATAAATAGACAACCTAGTTGGATATTTTAACACTCCTCTTAATAAATGATAAAGCAAAAATCATAAGAAACAAAAATCAGTGAGATAAGAGAAAACATGAACAACCCTATAAAGAAGCTTAAGCTAACTACAATTTATAGAACCTCACACCCAACAACTGCAGAAATCATATTATTTTAAAGTGCACATGGAAAGTTCATAAAGACATATTATTAACTATCAACAAATTTCAAAAGCTGAAACCAATTACCGCAACAGAATTAAGTTAGAAATCAATAGTGGTAAGATACCTAGAAAATTTTCCTAAAATACAAAAATTAATCAACACACACAAATAATCATGGTTCCAAAAAATTACAAGAATATCAGAAGAAAAAATTATGAAGTGTATGAAAATAATTTTTTTTTTTAAATTTTGGGAAATGCCTACATTGTTGCTTAAAGGAATATTTACAGCTTTAAATTCTTATAATATAAAAGAAAAAAGAAGTTTAAAATCTGTAATCTAAGTTTCCTCCTTTATAATTAAATGCAAATAAGTAGAAAGAGAGAAATAATAAATGTAAGGGAGAAATCAATGAAGTAGAAAAAGAAAAAAGAGAAAATAAAGCCAAACAATGGCTCCTTGGAAATTATATAAAATAATAATCTCCTTCCAAGACTGCTCAAAAGAAAAGAGATAAAATACAATATATCAGCATCAGGAATAAAATAATTTTGTTATAAGAGATTCTATAGATATGAAAATCATAAAAAGGAATATATTATAAACAACTTTGTACCATAAATTAGACAGTCTAGATGAAATGAACAGACTCCTTGGAAATTACAACTTATAAAAATTGACATAAGAAAAACACAGAGGGGAAGGCGGAAGATGGCGGAAGAGTAAGACGCGGAGATCACCTTCCTCCCCACAGATACACCAGAAATACATCTACACGTGGAACAACTCCTACAGAACACCTACTGAAGGCTGGCAGAAGACCTCAGACCTCCCAAAAGGCAAGAAACTCCCCACGTACCTGGGTAGGGCAAAAGAAAAAACAGAGACAAAAGAATAGGGACGGCACCTGCACCAGTGGGAGGGAGCTGTGAAGGAGGAAAAGTTTCCACACACTAGGAAGCCCCTTCACGGGCGGAGACTGCGGGAGGCGGAGCGGGGAGCTTCGAAGCTGCGGAGGAGTGCACAGCAACGGGTGCGGAGGGCAAAGCGGGGAGATTCCCGCACAGAGGATCGGTGCCGACCGGCACTCACCAGCCCGAGAGGCTTGTCTGCTCACCCGCCGGGGCGGGCGGGGCTGCGAGCTGAGGCCGGAGCGCAGGGAGAGGACTGGGGTTGGCGGCTTGAACATAGCCTGAAGGGGTTAGTGCACCACAGCTAGCCGGGAGGGAGTCCGGGGAAAACCCTGCACCTGCCGAAGAGGCAGGAGACTTTTCCTTCCCTCTTTGTTTCCTGGGGCGTGAGGAGAGGGGTTTAAGAACGCTGCTTAAAGGAACTCCAGAGACGGGCGCGAGCCGCGGCTGAAAGCGCGGAATCCAGAGACAGGCGCAAGCCGCGGCTAAAAGCGCGGACCCCAGAGGCGGGCGGGAGACGTTAAGGCCGCTGCCCCCGCCACCGAGGGGCCTGTGTGCGAGCACAGGTCACTCTCCACACCCCTCTTCCGCGGAGCCTGTGCAGCCCGCCACTGCCAGGTTCCCGGGATCCAGGGACAACTTCCCCGGGAGAGCGCACAGCGCGCCTCAGGCTGGTGCAAAGTCACGCCGGCCTTTGCCACCGCAGGCCCGCCCCGCACTCTGTGCCCCTCCGTCCCCGCCGGCCTGAGTGCGCCAGAGCCCCCAATCAGCGGCTCTTTTAACCCCATCCTGTCTGAGCAAAAAACAGACGCCCTCCAGCGATCTACACGCAGTGGCAGGGCCAAATCCAAAGCTTAGCCCTGGGAGCTGTGAGAACAAAGAAGAGAAAGGGAAATCTCTCCCAGCAGCCTCAGAAGCAACGGATTAAAGCTCCACAATCAACTTGATATACCCTGCATCTGTGGAATACCTGAATAGACAACCAATCATCCCAAATTAAGGAAGTGGACTTTCGGAGCAAGATCTATGATTTTTTCCCCTTTCCTCTTTTTGTGAATGTGTATGTGTATGCTTCTGTGTGAGATCTTGTCTGTATAGTCTTGCTTCCACCATTTGTCCTAGGGTTCTATCCGTCCATGTTTTTTTTTTTAATTTTTTTTCTTAATAATTAATTTTAATAACGATATTATACTTTACCTTCGTTCTTTCTTCCTTTCTTTCTTTCTTTCCGTCCTTCCTTCCCTCCTTTAGACAACGAATCATCCCAAATTGAGAAGGTGGTCTCTGACAGCAAGATTTAGGATTTTTCCCCATTTACCTCTTTTAGTGAGGGTGTATGTGTATGCTTCTGTGTAAGATTTTGTCTGTATAGCTTTGCTTCCAACATTTGTCCTAAGGTTCCTTCCTTCCTTTTTTTTTTTTCTAAATAAGAATTTTTTAATTCAATAACTTTATTATACTTTATTTTATTTTTACTGTATCTTCCTTCTTTCTGTCTTTTTTCCTTCTTTCCCTCCTTCCTTCCTTCCTCCCTCCCTCCCTCCTTTCTTTCCTTCTTGCCTTCTTTCCTTCTTTGCTTCTTTCTTTCTTCCTTCCTTCCTACCCTCCTTTCCTTCTTTCTTTCCTCATACTTCTACTAATTCCCTCTACTTTTTCTCCCTTTTATCCTGAGCCGTGTGGATGAAAAGCTTTTGGTACTCCAGCCAGGAGGCAGGGCTCTGCCTCTGAGGTAGGAGAGCCAACTTCAGGACACTGATCAACAAGAGACCTCCCAGCTCCACATAATATCAAACGGCGAAAATCTCCCAGAGACCTCCATCTTAACACCAGCACCCAGCTTCACTCAACGACCAGCAAGCCACAGTGCTGGAAAACCTATGCCAAACAACTAGCAAAACAGGAACACAACCCCACCCATTAGCAGAGAGGCTGCCTAAAATCATAATAAGGCCACAGACACCCCCAAACACACCACCAGACGTGAACCTGCCCACTAGAGAGACAAGATCCAGCCTCATCCACCACAACACAGGCACTAGTCCCCTTCACCAGGAAGCCTACACAACCCACTGAACCAACCTTAGCCACTGGAGACAGACATCAAAAACAGGAGGAACTACGAACCTGCAGCCTGCAAAAAGGAGACCCCAAACACAGTAAGATAAGCAAAATGAGAAGACAGAAAAACACACAGCAGATAAAGGAGCAAGATAAAAATGCACCAGACCTAACAAATGAAGAGGAAACAGGCAGTCTACCTGAAAGAGAATTCAGAATAATGATAGTAAGGTTGATCCGAAATCTTGGAGATAGAATGGACAATAGATTGGACAAAATGCAAGAATCAGTTAACAAGGACCTAGAAGAACTAAAGATGAAACAAGCAACGATGAACAACACAATAAATGAAATTAAAAGTACTCTAGATGGGATCAATAGCAGAATAACTGAGGCAGAAGAACGGATAAGTGACCTGGAAGATAAAATAGTGGAAATAACTACTGCAGAGCAGAATAAAGAAAAAAGAATGAAAAGAACTGAGGACAGTCTCAGAGACCTCTGGGACAACATTAAACGCACCAACATTCGAATTATAGGGGTTCCAGAAGAAGAAGAGAAAAAGAAAGGGACTGAGAAAATATTTGAAGAGATTATAGTTCAAAACTTCCCTAATATGGGAAAGGAAATAGTTAATCAAGTCCAGGAAGCACAGAGAGTCCCATACAAGATAAATACAAGGAGAAATACGCCAAGACACATATTAATCAAACTGTCAAAAATAAAATACAAAGAAAGCATATTAAAAGCAGCAAGGGAAAAACAACAAATAACACATAAGGGAATCCCCATAAGGTTAACAGCTGATCTCTCAGCAGAAACCCTACAAGCCAGAAGGGAGTGGCAGGACATACTGAAAGTGATGAAGGAGAAAAACATGCAGCCAAGACTACTCTACCCAGCAAGGATCTCATTCAGATTTGATGGAGAAATTAAAACCTTTACAGACAAGCAAAAGCTGAGAGAGTTCAGCACCACCAAACCAGCTTTACAACAAATGCTAAAGGATCTTCTCTAGGCAAGAAACACAAGAAAAGGAAAAGACCTATAATAACGAACCCAAAACAATTTAGAAAATGGGAATAGGAACATACATATCGATAATTACCTTAAATGTAAATGGACTAAATGCTCCCACCAAAAGACACAGATTAGCTGAATGGATACAAAAACAAGACCCTTATATATGCTGTCTACAAGAGACCCACTTCAGACCTAGAGACACATACAGACTGAAAGTAAGGGGATGGAAAAAGATATTCCATGCAAATGGAAGCCAAAAGAAAGCTGGAGTAGCAATTCTCATACCAGACAAAATAGACTTTAAAATAAGGACTATTAAAAGAGACAAAGAAGGACACTACATAATGATCAAGGGATCGATCCAAGAAGAAGATATAACAATTGTAAATATTTATGCACCCAACATAGGAGCACCTCAATACATAAGGCAAATACTTACAGCCATAAAAGGGGAAATCGACAGTAACACATTCATAGTAGGGGACTTAAACACCCCACTTTCACCCATGGACAGATCATCCAAAATGAAAATAAATAAGGAAACACAAGCTTTAAATGATACATTAAACAAGATGGACTTAATTGATATTTATAGGACACTCCATCCAAAAACAACAGAATACACATTTTTCTCAAGTGCTCATGGAACATTCTCCAGGATAGATCATATCTTAGGTCACAAATCAAGCCTTGGTAAATTTAAGAAAATTGAAATTGTATCAAGTATCTTTTCTGACAACGCCATGAGACTAGATATCAATTACAGGAAAAGATCTGTAAAAAATACAAACACATGGAGGCTAAACAATACACTACTTAATAATGAAGAGATCACTGAAGAAATCAAAGAGGAAATCAAAAAATACCTAGAAACAAATGACAATGGAGACACAACGACCCAAAACCTGTGGGATGCAGCAAAAGCAGTTCTAAGGGGGAAGTTTATAGCAATACAAGCCCACCTTAAGAAGCAGGAAACATCTCGAATAAACAACCTAACCTTGCACCTCAAGCAATTAGAGAAAGAAGAACAAAAAAACCCCAAAGCTAGCAGAAGGAAAGAAATCATAAAAATCAGATCAGAAATAAATGAAAAAGAAATGAAGGAAACAATAGCAAAGATCAATAAAACTAAAAGCTGGTTCTTTGAGAACATAAACAAAATAGATAAACCACTAGCCAGACTCATCAAGAAAAAAAGGGAGAAGACTCAAATCAATAGAATTAGAAATGAAAAAGGAGAGGTAACAACTGACACTGCAGAGATAAAAGAGATCATGAGAGATTACTACAAGCAACTCTATGCCAATAAAATGGACAATCTGGAAGAAATGGACAAATTCTTAGAAATGCACAACCTGCCAAGACTGAATCAGGAAGAAATAGAAAATATGAACAGACCAATCACAAGCACTGAAATTGAAACTGTGATTAAAAATCTTCCAACAAAGAAAAGCCCAGGACCAGATGGCTTCACAGGCGGATTCTATCAAACATTTAGAGAAGAGCTAACACCTATCCTTCTCAAACTCTTCCAAAATATAGCAGAGGGAGGACCACTCCCAAACTCCTTCTACGAGGCCACCATCACCTTGATACCAAAACCAGACAAGGATGTCACAAAGAAAGAAAACTACAGGCCAATATCACTGATGAACATAGATGCAAAAATCCTCAACAAAATACTAGCAAACAGAATCCAACAGCACATTAAAAGGATCATACACCATGATCAAGTGGGGTTTATTCCAGGAATGCAAGGATTCTTCAATATACGTAAATCTATCAATGTGATAAACCATATTAACAAACTGAAGGAGAAAAACCATATGATCATCTCAATAGATGCAGAGAAAGCTTTTGACAAAATTCAACACCCATTTATGATAAAAACCCTGCAGTAAGTAGGCATAGAGGGAACTTTCCTCAACATAATAAAGGCCATATATGACAAGCCCACGGCAAACATCATCCTCAATGGTGAAAAACTGAAAGCATTTCCACTAAGATCAGGAACAAGACAAGGTTGCCCACTCTCACCACTATTATTCAACATTGTTTTGGAAGTTTTAGCCACAGCAATCAGAGAAGAAAAGGAAATAAAAGGAATCCAAATCGGAAAAGAAGAAGTAAAGCTGTCACTGTTTGCAGATGACATGATCCTATACATAGAGAACCCTAAAGATGCTACCAGAAAACTACTAGAGCTAATCAATGAATTTGGTAAAGTGGCAGGATACAAAATTAATGCACAGAAATCTCTGGCATTCCTATATACTAATGATGAAAAATCTGAAAGTGAAATCAAGAAAACACTCCCATTTACCATTGCAACAAAAAGAATAAAATATCTAGGAATAAACCTACCTAAGGAGACAAAAGACCTGTATGCAGAAAATTATAAGACACTGATGAAAGAAATTAAAGATGATACAAATAGATGGAGAGATATACCATGTTCTTGGATTGGAAGAATCAACATTGTGAAAATGACGCTACTACCCAAAGCAATCTACAGATTCAATGCAATCCCTATCAAACTACCACTGGCATTTTTCACAGAACTAGAATAAAAAATTTCACAATTTGTATGGAAACACAAAAGACCCCGAATAGCCAAAGCAATCTTGAGAACGAAAGAAGGAACTGGAGGAATCAGGCTCCCTGACTTCAGACTATACTACAAAGCTACAGTTATCAAGACGGTATGGTACTGGCACAAAAACAGAAAGATAGATCAATTGAACAGGATAGAAAGCCCAGAGATAAACCCATGCACATATGGACACCTTATCTTTGATAAAGGTGGCAGTAATGTACAATGGAGAAAGGACAGCCTCTTCAATAAGTGGTGCTGGGAAAACTGGACAGGTACATGTAAAAGTATGAGATTAGATCACTCCCTAACACCATACACAAAAATAAGCTCAAAATGGATTAAAGACCTAAATGTAAGGCCAGAAACTATCAAACTCTTAGAGGAAAACATAGGCAGAACACTCTATGACATAAATCACAGCAAGATCCTTTCTGACCCACCTCCTGGAGTAATGGAAATAAAAACAAAAATAAACAAATGGGACCTAATGAAACTTCAAAGCTTTTGCACAGCAAAGGAAACCATAAACAAGACCAAAAGACAACCCTCAGAATGGGAGAAAATATTTGCAAATGAAGCAACCGACAAAGGATTAATCTCCAAAATTTACAAGCAGCTCATGCAGCTCAATAACAAGAAAACAAACAACCCAATCCAAAAATGGGCAGAAGACCTAAATAGACATTTCTCCAAAGAAGATATACAGACTGCCAACAAACACATGAAAGAATGCTCAACATCATTAATCATTAGATAAATGCAAATCAAAACTACAATGAGATATCATCTCACACCGGTCAGAATGGCCATCATCAAAAAATCTAGAAACAATAAATGCTGGAGAGGGTGTGGAGAAAAGGGAACACTCTTGCACTGCTGGTGGGAATTGTGAATTGGTTCAGCCACTATGGAGAACAGTATGGAGGTTCCTTAAAAAACTACAAATAGAACTACCATATGACCCAGCAATCCCACTACTGGGCATATACCCTGTGAAAACCAAAATTCTAAAAGAGTCATGTACCAAAATGTTCATTGCAGCTCTATTTACAATAGCCCAGAGATGGAAACAACCTAAGTGCCCGTCATCGGATGAATGGATAAAGAAGATGTGGCACGTATATACAATGGAATATTACTCAGCCATAAAAAGAAACGAAATTGAGCTATTTGTAATGAGGTGGATAGACCTAGAGTCTGTCATACAGAGTGAATTAAGTCAGAAAGAAAAAGACAAATACCGTATGCTAACACATATATATGGAATTTAAGAAAAAAAATGTCATGAAGAACCTAGGGGTAAAGCAGGAATAAAGACGCAGACCTCCTAGAGAACAGACTTGAGGTTATGGGGAGGGGGAAGGGTGAGTTGTGACAGGGCGAGAGAGAGTCATGGGCATATACACACTAACAAACGTAGTAAGGTAGATAGCTAGTGGGAAGCAGCCGCATGGCACAGGGATATTGGCTCGGTGCTTTGTGACAGCCTGGAGGGGTGGGATAGGGAGGGTGGGAGGGAGGGAGACGCAACAGGGAAGACATATGGGAACATATGTTTATGTATGACTGATTCACTTTGTTATAAAACAGAAACTAACACACCATTGTAAAGCAATTATACCCCAATAAAGATGTTAAAAAAAAGAAAAAGAAAAACACAGAAAGCCCAAAGGACCCTATAACTATTAAATAAATTAAATTTGTAATGAAGAAAAAAATCTTCTCACAAAGAAATGGGCCTGTCAATATGCTTTGACTGTGAATTTGCCAAACACTTAAATAAGAAAAAAATAGAAATCCTAGACAAACTCACTTTATGTGGCTATCATAGCTTGATTCCAAAACCTGACAAAGATATTGTGTAAAGGAAATTAGAGACCAAAATCACTCATGAACATAGATACAAAAATCCTTAACAAAATATTAGCATGTGGAATCCAGCAATATATAAAAAATAATACACCATCACCAAATGGAGTTTATCCCAGAAAAGCAAACTCTGTTTAACACTGAAAAATTAATCCATAAAATTTACCACATTAACAAGAAAAAGGAGGAAAATGCCACCTAAATCAAAAAGGGTGTCCACTTCCATGATTTCTATTCAATATTCTGGCCCTAGTCAGTGCAATAAGGCAAGAAAAAATAATGAAAGGCATAAATATTGGAAATGAAAAATAAAACGAGGGTTATTCACAGATAACATGATTATTTTGGTAAAAAAATCTTAAGGAATTCTACAAAGCAAACAATAGACCTAATGAATAACCAATTTAACATTGTCACAGGTAAAATATCAGTATACAAAATTAACTGTAGTGCTATATACCACCAATAAAGAACTAAAAAATAAGATTAAAAAATGAATCAATACTATTTACAATATCATCAAATAACTTAACTGGTTAATAATATATTTAAGAAAGAATTCAAAGATTCGACCCTGAAAAATACAAAACATTACAATGAGGAATGTTAAAAGACCTAAATAGATGAAAAGATATAACATTTTCACAAATTAGAAAAATCAATATTGTTATTGATTTTCAACATATTTAACTATAAATTCAATATAACTCTATTTGAATCCCTAATAGTTATTTTTCTGGAAAAATTGACAAGTTTATTCTAAAATTCATACAAAACTTCAAATAATGTAAAAGAGCCAAAACAATCTAAAGCCAAACAAAACACACTGCTGTAGAAATTACCATAGAGCCACAGCAATCAAAACAGTAAGCATAATATAAATATAGACTTATAAATCAAAGAAACAAATGAGAGTGTTCTGAGAAAAGACTCATTTTTATATAATCCATTAATTTTTGACAAAAACACCATTTCAATTCAATGGGGAAAGGACACGTCATACAAATCATACTGGAAAAAGCATAAATAGATGGGGAGAAACGAGCCTCAATCTTTATGTTACATCACAGACAAAAATTAACTGGAGTTGCCTCACAAACCAAACTGTAAAATTTCAAATGATAAAGCTTCTAGAAGTAAACTAAGACTTCTAGAAAACTAAGTGACTTAGAAAACGGTCACTTTTTTTTGTGCCTCTGGGACAAGCAACAATTTCTTAGGACACAGAAAATACTAAGTATTTTTTTTTTAAAGTGATAAATTGGATTTCATTAAAATGATAAGGTGCTATTCATCAAAGGCACCAAAACTGAGAAACAGAAGGCATTCAATAGACACAGAATACGTATCTGTAATACATGTACCTGACAAAGGACTTGCAGACAGAATGTAAAAAGAATTTTTACATAAAACAATAACAAGAACAGCAATAACAGCAAAAGCCCCAATTAAAACCATGGGCAAAACTGCTGAACAGGTCTTTCACAAAAGAAGATATTATATATATATATATATATATATATATATATATATATATATATATATATATATATATATATATATTCAAGACAATAAACACATGAAAAGAGGCTCAGCATTATTAGCTATCGGGGAAATACAAATTAAAACATTCACACTTGAACAGCTAAAATTAAAAAGGCTGATGTCACCAAATCTTGGTAAGGATATGGATTATTACTCTCATACATTGCTGGTGGGAGTGTAAAATGACAGAACCACTTCTGAAAACTGTTCGGCAGTTTCTTCTAAAGTTAAAAATGTATTTACTCTATGATCCAGCTATTTTACTCTTAGGATTTCACCTAAAAAACGAAATGGACAAATATGCACATGGGGAGAATTTGATAAGAATTTCATAGTCTGGTCCACAAGAGGCAAAACCTAAAAGCAATACAAATGCCATAATCAGAAGAATGGCTAAATTAAATTGTGATACATTCATACAACAGTACTCAGGGAAAAAACTTTCTGAGTTGCACAGTTAACTACATGGATGAATTTCCAAAACATTACAGTAAGTGACAGACCAAATAGAAATACTACATACTGTATCATTTTATTTAAATGAATTTCAAGAAAAGATTTTATAGAATGACAGAAATCAAATCAGTAGTTGTCTATAGAGACAAAAAGTGACTTTAAGGAAGCACTAGGGAACATTCTGGGACAGTGGAAATATTCTATGTCTAGATCAGGATGGCCGTTACACAGATGCATGAATTTATCAAAATTTATCTAATCACATACTTAAGATCTCTGAAGTTACTACATGTAAGTTTTACCTCAGTAAAAAAAATATATTCTGTCATGTTATGAAATGGGCTTTGAGAGAAATTTAAGTTCAGCTACAGAACAATAAAATTAGTTATTTGCACACCTTCGTGCTCACTTTATACAAATACACAAACATACTCAAACAAATTCTTGCAACTACTATTAATACATTATCCAAAGAAAGTAATCATTTTTAAGTACAAGAGAGGAAAACATGGTAATGATAATTTCTGAGATGTGTGAAAATTAGCATTTTCAATATTTTGATTTTTCCTGTCACTTAATAAAAATTTTGCATTTGAAGTTTTTTCTATATTCTGTTAAATTCTGTTTATCTCATAAATAATGTTTTAAATAGACAGCTGTAAATGGACAGCACTGATTCTTATTTATTTTTACATGTTCTTTGCCAGCCAGTATACCAGTTGATATTTAACATTTAAAATTGAAAGGAAAGCACAAAAATTTACTGTATCTCAAAAATAAGATTTAGTTTTACTTTAAAAATATGATGTCAGAGAAATATTGTTTGTTTACAAATCAAAGATATCATATCACATTTTTCTTTTAGTAAAATTAATAAAATTTCTATTTTTGCTCAAAAAATGTTAATGAAGTAAGATTAGGAATCAGACCCATTTTCTCTCAGAAGTGTTGGCTGTAACATTAGTGTCAAATATTTCATTTTGCAAAGGCATTATTTCATATAAGTGAATTTAATAATAACAATAATAAAGTAGCACATGTTAGTTTTTTGTTTAAAAGAAAATTCAAATTTGACAATGTGGTCACTTTTCTCCTTTGGAAACTTACAAGACAGGGTTATGTATTTTCCTGCCTGGTGGGCATTTCCATCTATCTTACAACCCTAAACCCTATCAGAAATATCACAACTTCTTTGATGTTTATATATATGTTTCAGATTCAGGGGAAAATGCAAAGAACAAATGCCGAGATTATTAAAAATTCTCATTCCCTATTTTGAATTCAAGAAGGTACTAGCAACAAGAGGGGGAAGGAATTACATCCCATGACCCTGTTTTATATTTCTCTGCATAACTAAGGCATTCACACCCTACTTTGTCATATTTTATATTAATACCCTGATAAGTTATAAAGGTTTCAATAGGTATCACAAACTCAAAAGCCTGTAGGGTCATGTAGGTAACATAAATAAGCAAAGGAGTCTAGAAGTACATAATAAAGGGTGGTGGTAAGGATGTGACTTGGAGAGCATACTCTCTATATAAGGGCAGAAGGCACCTACTGCTGCCTGGCATGGTACCTCCAGAACTTCTGCATCTTCATAAGAGGCAAAAATATCTGCATTTTAATGCAAACTCTTTGATGTTGAAAATAAAGGTTCAAAAAAATTTAGTTAGCGTGCAAGCTAGAGAACCCACCTTCTGACCCAAAGTTATCTATGGGATGTCAGTTCACAACCTGTGACATAAAAATACCTTTCTTAATTTATCTCACCTGTAGTACATTAAGTGAGGAATTTTTATCACTTCCTTTTTAATGACAGAAGAAAAAAAAAAAAAAAAAGACACGGAGATGCCCAAGAAATTAAGTTGATCATACAACCATGATTAGGTCCTGTATTTAAATCTTCTGCTTCCCAGTACAGTGCCCTTTGATCTAAACCTTTGAACTAGGCAGCCAATCTTCCAAACATCATGACTGATAAAAAGCAAGTTCAGGTTAGAGAGCAAAGGTAGCTTTAGGTAAAGTTGGCTCCCTTTTCCTACTTTTTGCTTTTGGGCTCCATCTGTCTCTGGTCATTTAGTGTCACTATTTCTTCCACTTATTCATCCTGCCCCAAACTCTATGATTTGGAAATAAAAATGGTGAATAAAGTTCTAAGAAATAAGACATTTATGATTATTGGGCATAACTTTCACTTTAAAATGAAATGGTGAGGAATGGCAAATTCTTAACTAAATCAAGTTATATAATATTTAAATTTGGGGCATCTATCACAGGCCAGGTGGAAAGCTGGAGTTGACAGGAAGGTTCAGAGACCCACCCAGCATTATGGAGGCTGTACTTCTTTGGTGACTGTGATTTATTGCATTCTAATCTGGGATTGAGTGATACCTGTGTAATTTGAGATAAAAAGACATAAAGAATTCTCCTAAAGGTACCTTGCTTTTTCCTTCCCTATAACTTTTAAAACTAAAAGAGAAGAATATAGAGATGATGGTAGATAATTTTACATAATGACTCATTTGTGTGTCAATTCCAAAGCATCACAGTGTTATAGCCTTAACAACCAAAAAAGAAATATTAGTAACTCATCTCTTCTAAGTTCTTCTAATTTAGGGGGTTCTTAGAAAATTCTGAGGTATGCAATATGCCAAGAAAAAGTGGTGCTTAGCACATTTCACAGCCAATAAATGCTACTATAAAGATACATAATTCTACATTTATTACCTAGCTGGGAATTTTACTTTACGTGTCAAGGAATGAAATTCAACTATGAAGAAGCATGTTTATTTCACTCCCTCTTCTCCTTCTTTGTAACTATGTATGCATCACTAGATTGTAAGGGTCCTTCTTCCAGTACACATGCTGATGAAACTAATCATATGGTGTCTTATAGTTGTCCAGTGGAGCACATCTGGCTTTCTCGAGGACATGCTAAACAGACTTAAATCCATCAATAATCTCTTTTCAAACATTTTAACAAAAGGTATCAAAGGTTTGAAATGTGTCTTGAGATAACTGGTGAAATCTCACATTACCACATCCAGGTATATTCTCACCAGGTATATTCTCTCCATTTATATGGATGCAATCCAAAATAAATGTGACTGGGCTTTCCAGGTATTCTTAGAGATAAAAATGGAGAGACATCAACTTTGTGTCTGAAACACACACACACACACTTACTTTGCATCTATATATATTATGTGTATATATACATAGTATAAATGTACATACTGTGTGTATAATATGAAATTTTCTTATTTTTGCTTAGGCAAAAATAATAAATGTAACCATGTAGAGGAAGGATGTGGAGAATGACAGTAGTTCACATCTGAGCTCTGAAAAGACTGATGCAAAATGTCAATATCTGAGTTTTCAGCAATTTAATCACCTAAAGAAGCCATAATTGCTGCAGAAATTATTTTCTAAAGCTGACATTCTTGGCTTGATAAAAATATACAGACATCAAGGAAAAGCATTCTTTTCTTCTACTAAGGGGACTGAAAGTCTAAGCCTTTCTAACCAAGGAGAAATTTAGCAAGGATAGGCACCCTAAAATAGAAACAAAATAGGAAACTGATCTTTCCTAAAAAGAAACCATCTCTTGAGGTTACAAAACTCACTGTTTGTTAAAACTGCTCAACTAAAGCAGCTGAGAGAGCAGATATTTCAGATTATATCAGGCCATTAAAATTATTTTGCAATATTATTAGTTTCCATATTATATGGAATAATTTACTACAATTTTAAAAGAAAACAATACTTGCTGAGTGTTACAGGGCATTTCATAGAGTAGGTACTTAATACATATTAATTTTCTCTACTTTTCCAAAGAGATAATCACAAAATATCTTATACAGGAGGAAAGGATGGATCATGTTCCTTCTCTTTACCTTGTCATTTTTAATTCAAATGTTAAAAGTCAATTCTTTCAAGATTTTTTTCTCAAAGTTTAATGGAACTCAGCAATAACCCAAATTATTATGAGTCAATTATGAGAAAACAATTATCAGGTACCTACACTGTGCCTGACACTTTGCTGGGTATTAAGAAAGGTAGATATAAAATGTTTCTTCCCTTAAATAGTTTTCAACCTAGTTGGAAAGACAAAAGGCAACAGATAGCACAGGAGAAAATGATACATAAGAATAACAGCTGAATTTGAATGGTGCCAGGAATTTACAGCATGGATATGTCAATTACCAAAACAAATTAATGGGCTACACTACTATTCAATATTCTAACATTTATGTGTTTTTGTACTCTATTTTTTGGCATTGGTTATAGTCTTACTGGTGGAGAAAAGGGGATATTTCTGTGAATAGTAGATTAAATGAACTGTCTGGGGAATGAAGGCAAGTAGATTTTCTAATTTTTTCATAGACTTTTGTTTAAATAGGGGAAAGAAGGTATTTTTTAACATGATGCTGCAATATTTCATGAATGATTTCATTGACTTTTCCTAAAAATAGTTTACCAAAAAAATGCAAAGCATAGGAATTTGGGAAAAGTCCTTTTATATTAAAAGTCACACATTAAAATTACAAAGCATATACTGTAAGCAAGACAAAGTTGAACAGACCTTTCAAAACACAACCAGAATATTAGAGAATAATAATAAGATGTATTTAAAATATTGCACTTTAAAAAAGAAACTGCTGAATTCCTAAAATGTGAAGAAATACTATTGTAAATAAAGGAAATTATTTAAAAAATAAAAAGATGTAGGTAATTTGATGAAAGGGGATCATAATGAAGGGTTGAAGCTGGTAACAGTGAAGATTAGGCAGAAATGTACAAAGAAAGGGGAAATCACAGCAACATTTCTGAAAAAACTGCCTGTAGCAAAACTGAACCAAAAGGAGCTATGGGCATGTGAACAGTGTTCAATTCCTCTGCTCCTTGCTTCATTCAGCTTTGTTAGTATGCTTTGCACTGTGCTGCTTTTACGAGGTGGTAAAAATGCCACAATTTGCCAGAAGAATTGTTTATGGACCGCTGTGACTTCCACATGAAGATGATGGCATTCCTTAAGTGAAATAAGCCAGAGAAAGAAATACTGCATGGTATCACTTATATGTGTAATCTAAAAAAAAAAAAAGAAGTCAAACTCATAGATCAGAGAGTAGAATGGCGATTGCCAGGGGTTGGGGAAAACAAGAGGTGTTTGGTAAATGGGTACAAACTTCCAGTTATAAGATGAATAACTTTTGAGGACTGAATGTATAACATGATGGCCATAGTTGATAATACTGTATTATAGAATTGAAATTTGCTGAGATAGTACAATTTAAGTATTCTCACACACAAAAAAAACGATATTCAAGGTGATAGATGGGATTAACTTGATGGTGGGAATCCTTTCACAATGTATACATATATCAAATCATCAATGTTGTACACTTTAAATATATTGTAATTATTATAATTGTTTGTAAATTATACAATAAAGCTTTCAATAAAGCTGAAAAGAAAAGGACAGAATTTGTCTATTTACCAACAATTTATAAGCTAATTTACATTACAGAAACATGTTGTAGCAGAAGAAAATTCAATTGTTTAAAAAAACAATTATATAATTTACTACCTTTGGATTTTCAAAGGGATATTTTGCTTTTTTTAATGAACACTAGGATATTAATATTCACAAAATTGTTTTAATAGTCTTTACAATATGTTGAAGGAGAAATACACTAAAATAAGTACTTACGACACAACATAGTAAATATTAATACTGAGACACAAACAAAATGTAACTTTTAGAATCCTGAACATACTATTACTATTATCTTTCTGCCTTCAGTACCTTAGCTTTTAATGCCCTCCTCCTCCTTGGCCAGGGTCCAATTTCTTATTCATCTTACAAGAATTTCCTTCTTCAGAGCAAAAGCCAGCTCTACCCACCACCAGTCCCTCCCATCAGGAAACTTACAGAAGCCTCTTAGATAGCCTCATCCACCAGAGGGCAGACAGCAGAAGGAAGAAGAACTACAATCCTGCAGCCTGTGGAACAAAAACCACATTCACAGAAAGATAGACAAGATGAAAAGGCAGAGGGCTATGTACCGGATGAAGGAACAAGATAAAACCCCATAAAAACAACTAAATAAAGTGGAGATAGGCAACCTTCCAGAAAAAGAATTCAGAATAATGATAGTGAAGATGATCGGGGAACTCGGAACAAGAATGGAGGCAAAGATCGAGAAGATGCAAGAAATGTTTAACAAAGACCTAGAAGAATTAAAGAAGAAACAAACAGAGATGAACAATACAATAACTGAAATGAAAACTACGCTAGAAGGAATCAAGAGCAGAATAACTGAGGCAGAAGAACGGATAAGTGACCTGGAAGACAGAATGGTGGAATTCACTGCTGTGGAACAGAAAACAAAAAAAAGAAAGAAAATGAAGACAGTCTAAGAGACCTCTGGGACAACATTAAATGCAATAACATTTGCATTATAGGGGTCCCAGAAGGAGAAGAGAGACAGAAAGGACCTGAGAAAATATTTGAAGAGACTATAGTTGAAAACTTCACTAACATGGGAAAGGAAATAGCCACCCAAGTCCAGGAAGCGTAGAGAGTCCCATGCAGGATAAACCCAAGGAGAAACATGACGAGACAATATAATAATCAAATTGGCAAAAAATAAAGACAAAGAAAAATTATTGAAAGCACCAAGGGAAAAACGACAAATAACATACAAGGGAACTCCCATAAGGTTAACAGCGGATTTCTCAGCAGAAACTCTACAAGCCAGAAGGGAGTGGCATGATATACTTAAAGTGATAAAAGGGAAGAACCTACAACCAAAATTACTCTGCCCGGCAAGGATCTCATTCAGATTCGATGGAGAAATCAAAACCTTTACAGACAAGCAAAAGCTAAGAGAATTCAGCACCACCAAACCAACTCTACAACAAATGCTGAAGGAACTTCTCTAAGTGGGAAACACAAGAGAAGAAAAGGACCTACAAAAACAAACCCAAAACAATTAAGAAAATGGTCATAGGAACATACATATCGATAATTACCTTAAATGTGAACAGATTAAATGCTCCAACCAAAAGTAACAGGCTTGCTGAATGGATACAAAAACAAGACCCATATATATGCTGTCTACAAGAGACCCACTTGAGACCTAGGGACACATAGAGACTGAAAGTGAGGGGATGGAAAAAGATATTCCGTGCAAACGGAAATCAAAAGAAAGCTAGAGTAGCAATACTCATATCAGATAAAATAGACTTTAAAATAAAGAATGTTACAAGAGACAAGGAAGGACACTACATAATGATCAAGGGAGCAATCCAAGAAGAAGATATAACAATTATAAATATATATGCACCCAACATAGGAGCACCTCAATACATAAGGCAACTGCTAACAGCTATAAAAGAGGAAATCGACAGTTACACAATCATAGTGGGGGAATTTCACACCTCACTTACACAAATGGACAGATCATCGACAATGAAAATAAATAGGGAAACAGAAGCTTTAAATGACACAATAGACCAGATGGATTTAATTGATACTTATAGGACAGTCCATCCAAAAACAGCAGATTACACTTTCTTCTCAAGTGCACATAGAATATTCTCCAGGATAGATCACATCTTGGGTCACAAATCAAGCCTCAGTAAACTTAAGAAAACTGAAATCATATGAAGCATTTTTTCTGACCACAATGCTATGAGATTAGAAATGAATTACAGGGGAAAAAACGTAAAAAACAGAAACACATGGAGGTTAAACAATACATTACTAAATAACCTAGAGATCACTGAAGAAATCAAAGAGGAAATCCAAAAATACCTAGAGAGACATGACAATGAAAACACAACTATCCAAAACCTACGGGATACAGCAAAAGCAGTTCTAAGAGGGAAGTTTATAGCTGTAAAAGCCTACCTCAAGAAACAAGAAAAATCTCAAATAAACAATCTAACCTTACAACTAAAGGAACTAGAGAAAGAAGAACAAACAAAACCCAAAGTTAGCAGAAAGAAAGAAATCATAAATATCAGAGCAGAAATAAATGAAATAGAAACAAAGAAAATGAGAGCAAATATCAATCAAACTAAAAGCTGCTTCTTTGAGAAGATAAACAAAATTGATAAACCATTAACCAGACTCGTCAAGCAAAAGAAGGAGAGGACTCAAATCAATAAAATTAGAAATGAAAAAGGAGAAGTTATAAGACACCGCAGAAATACAAAGCATCCTAAGAGACTACTACAGCAACTCTATGCCAATAAAATGGACAACCTGGAAGAAATGGACAAGTTTTTAGAAAGGTATAATCTTCCAAGACTGAACCAGGAAGAAATAGAAAATCTGAACAGAACAATCACAAGAACTGAAATTGAAACTGTGATTAAAAATCTTCCAACAAACAAAAGTCCAGGACCAGATACCTTCACTGGATAATTCTAGCAAACATTTAGAGAAGAGCTAAGCCCCATCCTTCTCAAACTCTTCCAAAAATTTCAGAGAAAGAAACACTCCCAAACGCATTCTATGAGGCCACCATCACCCTGATACCAAAACCAGACAAAGATACAACAAAAAAAGAAAATTACAGACCAATATCACTCATGAATATAGAAGCAAACATCCTCAACGAAATACTAGCAAATACAATCCAGCAACACATTAAAAGGATCATACACCATGATCAAGTGGGATTTATCCCAGGGATGCAAGGATCCTTCAGTATATGCAAATCAATCAATGTGATACACCATATTAACAAACTGAAGAATAAAAACCATATAATTATCTCAATAGATGCAGAGAAACTTGACAAAATTCAACACCCATTTATGATAAAAACTCTCCAGAAAGTGGGCATAGAGGGAACCTACCTGAACATAATAAAGGCCATATACGACAAATCCACAGCAAACATCATTCTCAATGGTGAAAAACTGAAAGCATTTCCTCTCAGATCAGGAATAAGACAAGGATGTCCACTCTCACCACTATTATTCAACATAGTTTTGGAAGTCCTAGCCATGCCAATCAGAGAAGAAAAAGAAATAAAAGGAATAGGAATTGGAAAAGAAGTAGTAAAACTGTCCCTGCTTGTAGATGACATAATACTATATACATAGAGAATCCTAAAGATGCCACCAGAAAACTACTAGAGCTAATCAATGAATTTGGTAAAGCTGGAGGATACAAAATTAATGCACAGAAATCTCTGGCATTCCTATATACTAATGATGAAAAATCTGAAAGAGAAATTAGGGAAACACTCCCATTTACCATTGCAACAAAAAGAATAAAATACCTAGGAATAAACCTACCTAGGGAGACAAAAGACCTGTATGCAAAAAGTATAAGACACTGATGAAAGGAATTAAAGATGATACAAACAGATTGAGAGATATACCATGTTCTTGGATTGGAAGAATCAATATGGTGAAAATGACTATAGTACCCAAAGCAATCTACAGATTCACTGCAATCCCTATCAAATTACCAATGGCATTTTTTACAGAACTAGAATAAAAAATCTTAAAATTTGTATGGAGACACAAAAGACCCCGGATAGCCAAAGCAGTCTTGAGGGAAAAAAGCCGAGCTGGAAGAATCAGACTCCGTGACTTCAGACTGTACTACAAAGCTACAGTAATCAAGACAGTATGGTACTGGCACAAGAACAGAAATATAGATCAATGGAACAAGATAGAAAGTCCAGAGATAAACCCACTCACCTATGGTCAACTAATCTCTGATAAAGGAGGCAAGGATATACAATGGAGAAAAGACAGTCTCTTCAATAAGTGGTGCTGGGAAAACTGGACAGCTACATGCAAAAGAATGAAATAAGAACACTCCCTAACACCATACACAAAAATAATCTCAAAATGGATTAGAGACCTAAATGTAAGACTGGACACTATAAAACTCTTAGAGGAAAACATAGGCAGAACACTCTTTGACATAAATCACAGCAAGATCCTTTTTGATCCACCTCCTAGAGAAATGGAAATAAAAAGAAAAATAAATAAATTGAACATAATGAAACTTAAAAGCTTTTACACAGCAAAGGAAACCATAAACAAGATGAAAAGACAACCCTCAGAATGGGAGAAAATATTTGCAAACGAATCAATGGACAAAGGATTAATCTCCCAAATATATAAACAGCTCATGCAGCTCAATATTAAAAAAAACAAACAACCCAATCCAAAAATGGGCAGAAGACCTAAATAGACATTTCTCCAAAGAAAACATACAGATGGCCAAGAAGCACATGAAAAGCTGCTCAACATCACTAATTATTAGAGAAATGCAAATCAAAACTACAACGAGGTATCACTTCACAGTAGTTAGAATGGGCACCATCAGAAAATCTATAAACAACAAATGCTGGAGAGGATGTGGAGAACAGGGTACTCTCTTGCATTGTTGGTGGGAATGTAAATGGATACAGCCACTATGGAGAACAGTATGGAGGTTTCTTAAAAAAACAAAAATAGAATTACCTTATGATCCAGCAATCCCACTACTGGGCATATACCCAGAGAAAACCATAAGTCAAGAAGACACATGCACCCCAATGTTCACTGCAGCACTATTTACAATAGTCAGGTCATGGAAGCAACATAAATGCCCATCGACAGATGGATAGATAAAGAAGATGTAGTACATATATACAATGGAATATTACTCAGCTATAAAAAGTAACGAAATTGGGTCATTTGTTGAGACGTGGATGGATCTTGTGACTGTCATACAGAATGAAGTAAGTCAGAAAGAGAAAAACAAATATCGTATATTAACACAAATATGCGGAACCTAGAAAAATGGTACAGACGAACCGGTTTGCAGGGCAGAAATTGAGACACAGAAGTAGAGGGAAAAACGTATGGACACCAAGGGGGGAAAGTGGCAGGTGGGTGGGGATGGTGGTGTGATGAATTGGGAGATTGGGACTGACATGTATAAACTGATGTGTATAAGAACTGACATGTATAAACCAGTGACTAATAAGAACCTGCTGTATAAAAAAATATATAAAATAAATTCAAAAATTAAAAAAAAAAAAAAGAATCTCCTTCTTCAAGAATCTTGTCCTCAATGACGCTTACCTTGACTATCCATAGGAAGATTCCTCAGCTCTTTGACCAACCATTGTACCTTGTACAGATCACTTTTGATATAAACTTAGATGAGAACAGGTATGGTAAATCACCTGCATAGTTTGGTCAAAAAAAATAACATTGACATGGTGATAGTAAGTGTTCAATAAGCATATATTGAATAAACAAGGAAATACTTATCTCTGCCTAGGAGATTCTGAAAGGAAAAAAAAAAAAATAAGCAATTACTCTGGCCTCTGCAGAATGAATTCAGGGATTGAGGAACATGCAGGTGATTATTACAGATACAGGGGATGGTTAAGCAAAAGCCACAGTGATATTATTTCTGGTAATTTCAGTTGTAAAGTTAAATTTCAGGAACCAAAATGGCAACAGTTCAAGTTATAATTATAATGGCTAGAACTCTATGTCAACAGCAGAGAGTTTTTTCTCATCTGAAAAATTCTATGGTGGGATTTGTGGCATTGCTTCTAAAAGTTCAGTCTTGAACTTACTTTAATTCTACATTTTTTTTTCTAGAAATCCTTTGAGATAGACTTATTTTAATAACATGGTAATCAGTCAGTGAACTTCTGTTGCTTTCAATTAACAGGCTTAAATAAGGTATATTAGTAGGAATTTGTATTGGTGGTATAGTTGTTTTAAAAGTGGAAATTTATTTTATTGACATCAATTCATAGCATTTATATAACCAACACATACCATCCATTTCTTACTTAGTTTCCACAACATATAAAATTCAAGGGAACATGAATTAACTGAATGGCTTACAAATGGTAGCCATTTCAGCATAATCTCTGCAATTAATTTTTATGGAAAAAAAGAAAACCAAAGATCAATTCACTACTTTGAACTGTCTTCCTATATTTGTAATAAGAAAAATGAGGATGCCTGTAATTTTAGGACATAAAATGGCAAAAAGACACAATGTTCTTTCTACGTGGAATACCCTTTCTGTCCTTATTTACCAAGACTATCTCAGTCACCTTTCTAGATGTACTTTAGTTATTATCAGCTCTGGGATGACTTTTTAAGATCCACTGAAAGAGAGCTAAAAAATGCTCTTTCTTGTGTCTTTGATTTTTTTTTTTGCGGTACGCGGGCCTCTCACTGCCGTGGCTGGCCTCTCCCGTTGCAGAGCACAGGCTCCGGACGCGCAGGCTCAGCGGCCATGGCTCACGGGCCCAGCCGCTCCGCGGCATGTGGGATCTTCCCGGACTGGGGCACGAACCCGTGTCCCCTGCATCGGCAGGCAGGCTCTCAACCACTGTGCCACCAGGGAAGCCCGTGTCTTTGATATTTTATACATATACTAAAACCTACTTGTTTTAGCAATTGTTAACTTCTACACCCTACTGAACTATTAGCTTCTAAAGATCATGATTAATTTATCTCTACATCTTGAGTATTTCATAGAGCTTCTGCAACACTGTAGCAGCTCAATATATTTTGATTAAATTGAGTGAATGAATGGAATCAATATTTTTAAAGCAATAGTGAAAATCCAGGAAATCAAACTGACATTGGAATACAATGACAAGTGAAATTTAGTTCAATGGTGGAAATTTTAAAAAAATAAAATTTTTATCATGTGACTAGTTTGTATATCAACACTAATGGCAAAACTAGGGTAGTTCAGAAGAAGAAAATTTCTGCAACAAGGAATAGAGCTAACAGTTTCAAATAAAATGTACAGGGGAAATTGCCAAAAGTGTTAAGATGTGAGAAAAGATGAGAGTAAACTGTTTATAAGAACCTCAAACCAACCTATCCTAAGCCCTCCTAAGTGAGAGACTTATACACTTAAAGAACTGGAAGCACCACAATGCCATCATTTCAATTCCTTCCTAGAAAAATGAGGAGTCAGAGGTCAGGAAATTTAACTGACTTACTCATAATATTGAGATGTAGAGAAACCAAGCAGAGAATTGCACTTAGAATTGGGATAACCAGAACTGGGTTCTCCATCACAAAGCGTGCACACACACACGCGCGCGCACACACACACACACACACACATTTTAAAGTTATTCCCTACAACTTTACTTTTGTAGTTGTTGGGGGTTTTTATTTGTTTGTTTTTGTTTGGCCCCAGCTGCTCTGCAACCCTCAGGTACAATAACTTCCCTGGGGAGGTGGCAGAGTTAGCAACACAACTCAGATTTACTATATTTCCAGGCTAGTATTCCAAAGTAGTATAGTAATGAGAGTATTAGCTGTGAAGTGATATCAACCTTTTAGATTCCTGCTGTGCAAGCTACAGTTGTGTGGCAATTGAACTATTTATTCTCTAAATATTAATCTTCTATCTGTAACATGGGAATAATAAGAGTACCTAATTCATACTCTTGTTGTAAGGAGTAAATGAAATAGTGTAGAGAAAGTGAATAGCCCATGGCCTGGCAGGGGAGGTGATGACACAGCTCATAAAAAAATGGCTCTAAGGATACCACACCATGCCTTGTAGCCTCTCTGCATAGGATTTATTGGCATGGACATCCCAACAGTGCTGTCTACAACATCCTGAAAGTAGGCCTACACATGAGTCATCAATCCCACTTTAGGTTATATATCCGAGGGAAATAAAATCATAATTTCGAACAGGAACTCCCATGTTCACTGCAGTATTATTCACCATAGCTGAGATATGGAAACAACCAAAGTATCTGTCAACAGATGAACGGAACAAGAAAAGGTGGTATATATATACAATGAAATGTTATTCACCTTTAAAAAGAAAGAAATCCTGTCATTTGCGACAACACAAATGAATCTGAAGGGTATTATACTAAGTGAGGTAAGCCAGACAGAGAAAGACAAATACTGCATAGTGTCACTTAGATGTAGGATCAAAAAAACCAAAAAGGTCAGACTCAGAAACAGAAAGAGTAGACAAGCAGTTGCCAGAAGCTGGGGGTGCAGGAGTGGGAGTGGGGGGAATAGAGAGAGGTTGACAACAGGGTTAAAAATATATATATATCGGGAAGCATTTAGTGTTTATATTCTCAAGTCCCAGTGACAAATATGCATCATGTTGATATTCAATTAATAAAGAAGTCAATAGTTACATTGTGAACATAAAATAAATAATAACAATAATGCTTATTGGGAGGCTATGTTTTCTTTTTATTATAGTTGTACACGTAATGGGGGCTGGGAGGAAAGACTACAATCACGTCATTCTCCTGCTCACAGCCTTCAATAGCACCACATTTTTAGTGTGTATGTCCTTTCTCAGCCTGACTCTACTCTCCTCTTTCAGCCCTTTTTGCATTTTTTGCCCCCAGGGAAGACTTCATAGTGGTGACACTTACAGAAGGTTTCTGAGAACTCCAATCGAAATGTTCTGCCATGATCATTCTGGCTCTCACTTTTCTTTCTTTTTTTTGCCATTGCCATTAAAGAGATGCTTTCAGAGAACATTATACTTACAGGGGCATTCTTCATAAATTTTTAAGATTTTTTTTGTACACACCCTGAACCCTGTCCATTTTGTGACCATACCTACACAAAACCTCATCTCCTACAAAGCCTCAATAGTCTTCATGAAACATATTACAAAAAGGTATCTCCCACTGGGCCCATGCTGGCCTTCCCAGACAGGGCTTGGTCAGAAAAGAACTTATTTGTGCAAATCTGTAACAGGCTGCTTTCTCCAGGCCAACAGAGCTCCCAAAGAGGAAGCAAAGTGGGCTGGACTGTGATTCCCACTTCCTCCTAAACCAAGCCCAGCAGGCCAGTTTCTTTATCAGCCCGCTTTGGGGCCAGACGTGTTTCAGAATTTAGATGTTAGAAAGGTAATTAGGGGCATATTTTCGTATATGTGGCAGGGTGAGGGGTAAAATCCCATAATGAAACACATTAATATTTCTTCAGAAAGGTGTGAATAGTCACATAATCAAAGATAAATAAAAACTATAAAGAGCCTATGTCAGATCAGGGTAGGTTTGCCTCCAAAGGTGAGATCAAGTTAGACTAAAAACGGAAAATTTTCTTGTAATTTATGTTCAGGCAAAGCTTAACCTAAGCTAAGCTGAACTCACATTTGGTGGCAAGCCTGGCTTGATCTGACACGAGGCTATTTTATAGTTATCAACTCATCCATAAGCTTCTTGAGAATGAGACTTAGAATTGATTTACCTTTGTAGGTACTCGAGCACTCATCACTGAACTTTCAAGTAGGGGATGCTCAATATATTTGCTGAATTGAATACACACACACAAACACATATATCAAGATGAGTAATATTTGAAAAACAAGAGATGGAAGCCAACTAAATCTTAATTATCACAGACTAGCAAATAAGTCAAAACATTTGTATTTCTCTTCTCCCCTTTGCTGCCATACCCCTAGGAAGAACGCTGGTAGCTTAGTAAATGAAATCTGCATTCTTTCCTTCTCCCCAGCAGAAACTCACAAGCTAGGAGCAGAAGCCAGTGCTTATTTGTTTTGCTTCATTATCCTAATAAATAAGATATGACTTTCAGGGATTTGTCACTGAATCACAGACACTGAAGCAAAAAAACCCTCAGTTTTTAAAAAAAAATGTTTGTGCATATATAATAAGAACAAAGAATGGTTATTTCAGGCAAACCAAACTAAACCTAGTTAACCCACACTTAATTTACATATGTTGATATTTAACCTTAGTTGCATAAAATGTGTTTTATATAAGAAATAGTTACCATTGCACTAGAATCGATGTTTTACGTGTGAAAGGGAACATACCGCTTGCAGTTATGAATTATATAAATCTACCTACCTTTCTTTCTATAGAGATAGCAAAATGTCCTTTCTTGTTAATCCTTGAGGATGAAACATTGCTACAAAAAAGTGTGGCTTTTTTCAGAAGTAGAGTAGAAACTTTTGCATGGTGATAAAATCAGAAGCCCTTGGTATCTAGGAAACAGAAAATCCTTACGTGTTTATTGTTCCTCATCTGCATGTATATAAATAGAGATATGTAGCCTTAACCTTCAACCTCTATACCCTCTTCACAATAGAGGGTTCTTTTATTCCAAACAAGTTTTGAATCTAGGGAAAAGTTGTAATAAAAACAAAATAATACATATGAATAATTAATATATAAATATAGTCCTATGCTAAAATTATTCCAAAGAGCAAATTAAGATGATATCAACCATTAATTAAGCACCACTTAAGGAAATTGCCTGGAATTCCTTTTCATATCAACTGTTCCAGCTTTTTTTTTTTTTTCTTTTTTACTGTGGAATAACTAAGATTTCACCAAATGAAAACATCTTACATATCTGGCAACAGAATCAATAATGTGTTGTTACATAGAAAAGATCATTGATAAGTTTGACTGATTGATAAGTCTAAGTTTGCCTTAGACTAAGTTCTCCTGAAAGGAGACTCTGAGGCAAGACTTTGTATTCTGCTAGCATATCAGGAAGGTGATCACACAGCCAGAATAAGAAAGGGACAGAGGGAAAACCACTAGAGTGAACATTATTGAGCTAGGTACCATTATGCACTCAATCCCACTATAAACCCTTTGAGTTACTTGTAGAGTGCATGGATGCCCTACCAAAGGATGGAAGGTACCATCATTCCTCCACTGACTTACTTATTCCATTGGTTGAAGGGTGCCCTTAGAGCATTAACTCCCTTAAATTTGTGTTATATCTACACTTGGGTTGATCAAGAGAGACTAAAGAAAATTCATGTAGATCAAGACTTTTGGTTATTTAAAAGAATGGGATTTGTAATCTGTTAATAGGGTTACTGGAGCATAGAATCACAGGACTGGGCCCTTCCACTTGTAAACATGGTTTATTTCCTTTCACCATTATAACTCATAAATTATTTTTCGAGAATGGAATGATTACCATGCTCTAGAAACACCCCCCCATACCCATCCACATATATATACAGTATATATGTATTCCTGTGTATCTATGCATCTATTTTCTGACATTTATATTGAAGCATACAAGAAGCTCCTCTCAACACTTCAAAATGAAACAGAAATACTTCAGTTGATCCTATAAAAGAGGGTTCATGTATCTCCCTGGGGCAGCAATGATCAGGTTGTGCTCAGAACTTTTCTTGCCATCCTCCACCCACAACCCAAGATGAAATTTTGAAATTGAAAAAAAAAAAAAAAAAAAAAAAAAAAACCGATACTCCACCAGCAGAGGGCTAAGAGTCCAATAAGGGCAGTCAAGAATTTTTACTAAATATTAAGTAGAAAATGACTAGTGGATTTGTTTGGTAATAAGCTTGACAGATGTCTGGCAAGAAGAAGACAGACAGCCCTAATCTTTGTACAATAATTACCTATGAGAGGAAGCTACCGAATGATTCAGTAACGATTTAAAGGAGTCAAGGGTTATGATTAGATTTGCATTTTAGGAAGATAGCTTGGGTGAATTGAAGGAGAATATTCTAGGACCATGTGAAGCTGAAGGTAGGGAGACGAGAGGGGAGGCTTGTGCAGAAAAACAGGCAGGAGGGCTAAAGAACAGATGCAGGCAGTGGCAGTAGAATGGAGGGGAGGGGAAAGATTTAAAGCAGCGTGATAAGACACGTGGCGACAGAGCAAATGTTGTAAATAAGAGAAAAAGAGGCCTCTCTGTTGCTTCCTGGTTTCTGCTTGGGGGGCAAGGTAGCAAAGTGGCAAAGCAGGCAACAAATCCATCTTTTCAGGTTTCCAACCCAGCACACTTTCTATTAAAGCCTTATTGTCCAATTTTCAAAACAAGAGGAATGCATGCAACTTGTTCTTTCAAAATTGCTTTTTTGATTTTTGTTTTCTGCTTATTTTTCCAAAAAACAAAAAAAATCTCATGGAGACTCACAGGTAGCCTTCGAATTACCCTAATTCACTTGGTATTTAGATGAATTAATATACTTGAATGTATTTCCTTGTAATGGATTGACTTGTCTAGCCAGCCAATAAAAGCAGCCTTGGGACTCCATGTATTTCGCCTGGTATTATATTATAGCAACTGACAATAATAACAGTAATAATTATCCAATTTCAAGATGGAGAAGTACCTTTGACCTCTATTTGATCCCCCTGGTCTATCTAAGTCTGATTCAGCATTGATTTCTTTCCCAAGGAAGTTGCTATAATCATGTTATGGCTGATTTATCACAATATGCTTGCGGGCTAGTAATTTCTCATCTTGAACTTGCTTCTCTCATTTTTTCTCCATGAAAAGACATATTGAAATGTTATTTTTTTTCCCCAAAGGAAAGCACTTTCTCCGAGTGTTCTTCCATATTTCTTTCAGTGGGTGGTGTTAAGTGACCTATGGTCTTTGAGACACATCTTAATTGCACTGTCTATGTTGGCAGGGCAAAAATCAAACAGAGATAAAATAAACAAAGCTTTCCACAGAAAATCTAATTTAGATTTGCAAACATGGTAACAGAGAGAGAACATATGCTCAGAAAGCACTAGGTTTAGGTTCTAGATTTTCGCACCAAGCATTTTTTGTGATTTGGAGCAAGTCACTTATTCTTTTTGAATTCTGGTGTCTTTGCTTATGAATTATGTCTAGTCGAACCCATCTTGTACACACAAATTTTAAGCATATACAAAAACTGTGATAAGAAATATAATGGAAAAAAATTACTATAGCTTAGTGTAGGGTTCAAGTCAGTTAGTAGATAAATAAGGACTCATCATTTTAAAAAAGGTGAGAGTACACTTGAGGGGAATTTTAAATGAAAAACACCTTTAATATTACCCAGTACCAAACCCTCACAAAATAGAGGGTCAGAGAGATTAAGTAATGTGACCAAGGTTCACACAGCTTATTAGTTCCCCCTTCAAGGGACTTTAAGTCTTGTAATTCCTAATCCAAATCCTTATAATTCCTCCTCCAAAAAATTAACATTTGCTGGAACATGGCCATTAACAAACACATTAATCAAGAGAGATCAGGTACTGCTGTGCAAACAACTTCCAAATCTTGTTGGTTTAACATTATTTTTTTTTCATTCCTGCTTCACGTCTGCTGTGGATTGCTGGTAGCTCTGCTCTGTATTATTGTCAGTAGGTTCCAGACTGACAAAACAGCCAATATCTGCATCTTTGCCACTCAGCATGAGGGAGAGGGAGAGAAAGGAGCAAAGCACATTGTGGGTCTTAAACTATCTCCTGCAACTGACAAGTCATTTTGTCCCATCTCATTGGCTAAGCAAGTCACGTGGCCACATCTAACTCCACAGGAGATGGGGAAGTTAAATCCTACCATATGCCCAGAGAATGTGACATATTTAAATGAATATAAATAATGAATACCATAGCACGTTTAGCAAGTGAAGAACATGGAAAATTTAAGTTTATTCCCTAAAATAGGCAGAGAATTTAGGGAATGTTCTTCAGAGTCAGATTTATAAAGTCCAATTCTCTTATAATTTGTCTCAGACTCTGACATACATCAAAGATTCAGGGACAAAAAAGGTATACAAGTCAAAATTTATCAGTCAACACCTAAAGCAGATTTCACATAGCAGTAGCCTGCTGGCTAGATTCAGTCAGTAGATGGGTTATTTGGCTCACATAGAGGCATAGTAATTAAAAAAAAAAAAAAAATCAATTAGTTGCTGAAAAATTTTTTAACATCTTTATTGGAGTATAATTGCTTTACAATGGTGTGTTAGTTTCTGCTTTATAACATGGTGAATCAGCTATACATATACATATATCCCCATATCCCCTCCCTCTTGAGCCTCCCTCCCACCCTACCTATCCCAGCCCTCTAGGTGGTCACAAAGCACCGAGCTGATCTCCCTGTGCTATGCGGCTGCTTCCCACTAGCTACCTATTTTACATTTGGTAGTGTATATATGTCCATGCCACTCTCTCACTTCATCCCAGCTTACCCTTCTCCCTCCCCATGTCCTCAAGTCCATTCTCTACATCTGCATCTTTATTCCTCTTCTGACCCTAGGTTCTTCAGGGTCAGATCTTTTTTTTTTAGATTCCATATATATGTGTTAGCATATGGTATTTGTTTTTCTCTTTCTGACTTACTTCACTCTGTATGACAGACTCTAGGTTCATCCACCTCACTACAAATAACTCAATTACTGAGTAATGGCTGAGTAACACTCCACTGTATATATGTACCACATCTTCTTTATCCATTCATCTGTCGATGGACATTTAGGTTGCTTCCATGCCCTGGCTATTGTAAATAGAGCTGCAGTGAACACTGTGGTGCAGGACTCTTTTTGAATTATGTTTTTTTCAGGGTAAATGCCCAGTAGTGGGATTGCTGGGTCATATGGTAGCTCTATTTTTAGCTTTTATTTTTTTAATTTTTTTTTTATTTTTAGCTTTTTAAGGAACCTCCATACTGTTCTCCATAGTGGCTGTATCCATTTACATTCCCACCAACAGTGCAAGAGGGTTCCCTTTTCTCCACACCCTCTCCAGCATTTGTTGTTTGTAGACTTTCTGATGATGGCCATTCTGACCGGTGTGAGGTGATACCTCATTGTAGTTTAGATTTGAATTTCTCTAATGATTAGTGATGTGGCACATCCTTTGCTGATATTTTTTAAACGAAGATTTCATGTACAAATTTGTTTTTTCGTTTCCTTTAAAAATTCAAAGATCTGGTAGAAGTAGATAATCATTCCTCCATCAGAAAAGTTGACTTGACTGACTAACGTTACCCTATGTATCTGGATCAAGAGTTTCCTAGTTTGTCACAGACCTCACAACTCCCTATTTTCTAACATCTGGATTGTGTCACTTATTTAATGTGAATGTCCTATTAGAAACTAACTCTCCATCCAAATGTATGTCCCCTTTGGGCCGAATGCTAGCTTTTATTTCTCAGCTTTCATTGCACCTGGGGCATGTGATTGAGTTTCCCCCAGTGCAGTGTGAGTGGAGGTAAAGTGAGCCACTTCCAGACCTGGTCCACTCTCCATAGTCTTCCATGCCTGGATGTTCTGAACACCTACTCTGATCTGTTATAAGGATAAAAAAAAAAATAAATAAACGTAAGATGTGTCTAGCCTCTGCAATTTTGAGATCTACTTTTTACACCAAATAGTTAGCTACTCTAATACATGAGTCATGCAGGTATCTCAGTGTGTGCTCACAATACCATATAAGCAGATTCTTGAATATAATATTCTTGAAAACTTTCTGGAACCAAATCATTTAAGTTTCATTTAGCTGGGGCAGTGGGGCAGGACTGAGGAATTCCAGGCAGAGGAAAAAAGAAAAGAAGGGAAAAAGACATGAGAATACACACATGGATGGTTTGAGAAACACTGGCTGAATCAGTTTGTCAAAATTCATAAATGAATCAAATATTTTTAAAAGAAAAAAATGGGAAGCAATAACTGGACAGAATTGAATATGGTTGCAATACCACTATTAGAAGAAAGCATAATCATAGATTTATTCAAAATAATTTGAAGATTTTGAGTACATAAAGTCATTCTCATTTATTTTTTGGTAACTGGTTTTTAAAGATGGTCCCCAATGAATTAATCCTTCTAGGATTTATGTTTTAATTTTTTTGTGGTTCCTTTGTTCCACTGAATTTGGGCTAGCCTGGAACTAGGGTTAACCAACAGAATACGGCAAATTCAAGCTATGCTTGCATGTGCCTAGCCTTTAAGAAGACAGCTGGCTTCTATCTCTCATCTCAAGATGTCATGTAAGAACTCTCACTACAAGGTGAAGATTACACATGGAGAGGGCACATGGAAAGATAATCTGGAAAGGAGAACCCTTCAGACTACAAGAAGAAAAAAAGAGGCCCAGCCTTCCCAGAATCCAAGGCAAGCCTCTAGATGAATTCTGCCCCATCTACCATCCTCCTTAAACAACATGGGAGATCTCAACAAAGATCAGCGGAAGAACTGCCTAACTGATCACAGACAACATAGAATAATGAGAGATAATTAATGGTAGTTGTTTTAATTTTTTTAAGTTTTGGAAAATTTTGATAGATAATAGATTATTAAAAGAGGGGATATTATAGGTCTGTGAGATATTAGAAAAGAAGGGATTACTCTGAAGCACAGAAATAACTTGACCAAAGTAATAATAATTACAAGAACAAAAATAATACCAATAATGATATTATCAGGCATATTTTATTTAATCCCTTGATTACAACAGGACATTCTTATTGCACTGTGTGTTACTGTATGAATACAGATATGAGCAAACACATCATATAGCACTTGAAACAAGAATGTCATATCCTTCCAATATAGAAACATGCATTGGATTCTAATCCAATGCATTGAGCCCATAAGGAGAGTAAAAAATTGTTCCCCAAAACCAAAGCTATAAAAAACTCCACTGATTTATGCATTTCATCTACTCTAATTATCATCATAGTTAGAAATGGCATCCCTTCACATATAATGAAATAGTCTGTTCAGACAGCTGTCCAGTTACTTCAAATTCCAGTCATCCATGATCTAAATCTGCACAGAGCAGCATGTGTTATTAACCCATTGCTTAAAGGCTACCTGGTTTGGTGACTTCAGACTATAACTGGTGGGCAGAGAACAGTACTACATTGAGCTCTGATTTCTCTGCCCCAAATAAATGAACTATATATGGACAGAAGGCTTCAGTTCAATCTGTTGCCAACCATCCATGAGCTACAAGTGAGCTGCTGTGTTGCAGGTGAGGTAATTTCTTCCACAGCGTTGACATGCAATAAATAGCTGTAGTGCAAACACATGAACTCCATCAATCCATTGCCTATCGATTTTGAGAGAAAATGAAGGGTTGATTATTCATCCCAGGTAAAAGAAGAAAAATGAAACCAAGTTGAGCAAGGCCAGAATGTAATGTATTGTTTCAAATGAAAAGGCATCCAGTTGTCTAAAACACGGCTTCAGGAGGAAGAGTGCACAGTAAAGTCATAAACTTCCCAAAATAAACTGTCAGTTGGAGAAATGCCAAGAAAAGGGAGGTATGAGAGACACTTCTTTATACATGACCAACATCTGCTAATATTACAGTATTCTGGGCATATAAAGAAGGAATATGCTTGTACCTAGGCATAACTTATGGGTAGAAATTGGCACTAATACTGGTGTGAAACTTGGGAGGGCACTATTGAATAAAAAGGACATAAAGGATTACTAATTTTAATTATTCAGCATAGAAGTAACACATACTTGTTGTAAACAAATGCATATATAATCACACAGAAGAAAAATCTGTAAAATACCAGTGAAATGCTTCTCCTATCTGCTCCCAACTCACATTCTCTCTCCCCAGAGATAATTAACGTTAGCAGGTATATAATTTTTCAGACACACATGTATAAACACATGTACACAAATATCTATATAGACAGGTTTTTAAAAGTGGCGTTATAAGATACATATGGTTCTTCAACTTGCTTTTTATACTCATCAATAGTGACATTAATTGGACTTTCTTCACTGTCAGGGCATACAGAGATAACTCATTTCTTAATTGGTTTGTTTTTATTCCAAAGAATAGGTGAAATCAATTATTTTTATTTTTTATGCTTATTGGTTTATTTCTTCATTTTCTTCCAGTTTTATTGAGCAATAATTAACATACATCACTGTATAAGTTTAAGGCATACCACATGATGGTTTGATTTACATCTGTTGTGAAATGATTACCAAAATAGGTTCAACTAACATAGATCTTCTCTTGTAGAAACAATTTTTAAAAAGTAGAAAAATTTCTCCTGTGCTGAGAACTTTTAGGATATACTCTCTTAACAACTTTCCTATGTATCATACAGCAGTGTTGGCTATAGTCATCATGTGGTACATTACATCTGTAATACTTATTTATCTTAAAACTGGACGTTTGGACATTTGATCACTTTCCTCCAAGTTTTCCTCCCTCTCTCCCCCTCTGATAACCTTAAGTCCGTCCTCTTTTTCTATGAGTTTGGTTTTTGTTTTATAGATTCTACATATAAGTGACATCATACAGTATCTGTCTTTCTCTGACATTTCATTTAGCATAAGGCCTTCAAGGTCCATCCATGGTAAATTTTCCTCATTTTTTATTGCTGGATAATACTCCACTGTGTTTATACACCACAACTTCTTTATTGATTCATCCATAGATGGGCACTTAGGTTATTTCCATGTCTTGGCTATTATAAATAGTGCTGCTATGAACATGGGGGTGCAGATATCTTTTCAAATTAGTGTTTTTGCTTCCTTTGGATACATTCCCAGAAGTGGAATTGCTGGATCATAAGAAAGTTTTACTTTTAATTTTTTGAGGAACATCCATAATGTTTTGTATAGTGGCTGTATCAGTTTACAATCCTCCCAACAGTGTGCAAGGGTTTCTTTTTCTCCACATCTTCACAAGCATTTGTTATCTCTCGTCTTTTTGATGATGATCATTCTGACATGAGGTGATATTTCATTGTGGTTTTGATTTGTATTTCCCTAATGACTAGTGATGTTGAATCTCTTTTCATTTACCTGTTGGCCTTTCATATACCTTCTGTAGAGAAATTTCTATTCAGGTCCCCTGCCCATTTTTAACTGGGTTATTTGGGTGTTTTTTGTGTGTGTTTCTTTTTGGATTTTTTTTCTTTTTCTTTTTGCTATTGAGTTATGAGTTCTTTATATTTTTGAATATTAACTACTTATCAGATATATGGTTTGCTAATATTTTTCCCATTCAATAGCCTGTCTTTTCATTTTGTTGATGATTTACTTTTCTGTGTAGGAGCCTGTTAATTTGTTGTAGTGCCCCTTGTTTATTTTTTATTTTGTGGCTTACGCATTAGGAATCATATCCAAAAACTCATTACCAAGATTCACATCAAGGATTTTTATTCCTATGTTTCCTTGTAGGAGTTTCATGGTTTCAGGTATTACATTTAACTATTTAATCCATCTTGAGTTAATTTTTGTGACTGGTGTAGGATATAGGTCCAGTTTCCTTCTTTTACATGTGAATATCCAATTATCTGTCACTACTTATTGAAGAAACTGCCTTTTCTCCATTGAGTATTTTTGGTTCCCTTATCAAATATTAGTTTACTGTATATGCTTGGGTTTATTTCTGGGCTCTTGATTCTGTTCCATTAGTCTATTAGTCTGTTCTTATGCCAGTACCATGCTGTTTTCATGACTGTAGCTTTACTGTATAACTTGAAATCAGGAAGTATGATGTCTCCCATTTTTTTCTTCTTTCTCAGGATTTGTTTGGCTATTTGGGATCTTTTACAGTTCCATGTAAATATTAGGAGTTTTTTTTTCTACTTCTATAAAAACTGTCATTGGAATGTTGATGAGGATTGCACTGAATCTACAGATGACTTTTGCTAGTACGGACATTTTAATAATATTAATTCTTCCAATCCATGAACACAAGATACCTTTCCATTTACTTGTATCTTCTTTGATTAATTTCATCAATGTTTTGTAATTTTCAGAGTAGAGATCTGTCACTTCCTTAGCTAAATTTATTCCTAAGTAGCTTATTGTTTTGAAGCTGTTGTAAATGGAATTCTTTCATTTCTTTTGCAGAAATTTTGTTGTTAGTGTATAAAAATGCTACTGATTTTTGCAAGTTTATTTTGTATCCTGCAACTTTACTGAATTCACTGATTAGATCTAACAGTTTTGGGGTGAATTTTCTATATATAAAATCATGTCATCTGCATATAGAGACAATTTTACTTCTTCCTTTTCAATTATGATAATTTTATTTATTTTTCTTGTCTGATTGCTCCAGCTAGGGCTTAGTACTATGTTGAACTGGACTGGTGAGAGTGGACAACCTTGTTCTTGATTTTAGAGGAAAAGCTTTCAACCTTTCACCATTAAGTATTATGCTAGCTGTGGGCTTGTCATATATAGCTTTTATTATGTTGAAATATGTTCTTTCTATGTCTAATTTGTTAAGAGTTTTTATCACAAATGGATGTTAAATTTTGTCAAATGCTTTCTTTGCATCTATTGAGATGATCATATGATTCTTTTCTTTCATTCTATTAATGTGATGTATCATATTGATTGATATTCTTATGTTGAACTATCCTTGCATACCAGGGATAAATCCCACTTGACCCTAGTGAATGATCCTTTTAATGTGCTGCTGAATTTGGTTTGCCAGTATTTTACTAAGAATTTTGCATTTCTATTCATCAGGGATATTGACCTGTAGTTTTCCTTTTTAGTAATGTCCTTTTGTCTTTTGGTATCAGGATATTGCTGACCTCATACAATGACTTTAGGACTGTACCCTCCTCTTCAATTTTTTGGAGTAGTTTGGGAAGTACTGGTGTTAACTCTCCTTTAAAAAGTTTCATAAAATTCACCAGTGTGATCATCTGGGCTTCACTTCACTAGGAGAATTTTTTATTACCAATTTAATCTCCTTGCTAGTAATAAGTCTATTCAAATTTTCTATTTCTTTCCAGTTCAGTCATGAGAAGTTGTATGTTTCTAGGAATTTTTGCATTTCCTCTAGATTGTCCAGTTTTTTGCATATAGTTGTTCATAGTAGCCGCTTATGATCCTTTGAGTTTCTGTGGTATCATTGGTAATGTCTCTTGGGTTTTTACTTATAATTTTGTTGATTTGGGTCTTTTCTCTTTTTTTCCTTGGTTTAACCAGCTAAGGGCATGCCAGTTTTGTTTATCTTTTCAAAGAGTCAACTCTTAATTTGGATAATCTTTTCTACTGTTTTCCTGTTTTCTATTTCATTTATTTCTGCTCTAATCTTTATTATTTCCTTTCTTCTGCTAACTTTGGTCTCAGTGTGCTCTTCTTTTTCTAATTCCTTAATGTATAGAGTTAGGTTGTTTCCTTGGACCCTTTTTTGGTTCTTAACGTAGGCAGTTATTGCTATGAACTCCTTTGGCTGCATTGCACAAGTTCTGAAATATTGTGTTTCCATGTTTTATCTTAAGAAGCTGTTCACCCTTTAATGTCTTCTTTAACCTATTGGTGTTCAGGAGAGTGTTGCTTAATTTCCATGTATTCATGAATTTTCCAGTTTCCCTCTTGTTATCAATTTCTAGTTTCATTCCATTTTGTGTATTCTGCTCTTTTTAGATAGAATGTTCTATATATGTCTGTAATGTTCTATATATGTCTGAACATATATAGACATATGTTCTATACGTCTATTTGGCCTAAAGTGCTGTTCAAATCTGCTGTTTCCTTACTGATTCTCTGTCTAGATGATCCATCCACTGTCAAGAGTGGAATATTAAACTCCCCAACTATTACTGTATTACTCTTTATTTCTCTTTTTAGCTCTGTTAGTTTTTACTTTATATATTTAGATGCTCCAATCTCGGGTGCATACATATTTACAATTGTTATATCTTCTTGATATATTGATCCCTTTATCATTATACGATGACCTTCTTTGTCTTTTTTTTTTTTTTTACCATTTTTAGTTTAAAATTTATTTTTTTCTGATATAAGTATAGCTACCCCTGCTTTCTTTGGCTTCCATTTGCTTGACATGTTTTTTCCCACCCTTTTACTCTCAGTCTATGTACGCCTTTAAGGCTAAAGATAACCTCTTATAGGTAGCATATTGGTGGATATTGTTTTTTTGTTGTTGTTATTGTTGTTTGTATGTTTTATCCATTCAGCAATTCTATGTCTTTTAATTGGAGAATTTAATCCATTTATGTTTAAAGTAATTATTGATAAGAACTTACTTTTGACATTTTGTTAATTGTTTTTTTTATTGTTTTGTATGAATTAATCCCCTTGCCTGTGTGAGCATGGGAATTCTCTGTGTTCAGTACTGGCTTTGCTCTGAGGGAAATGAACTCTGATTGACCACTTCTCCACTGGAGCACTGCTGGGTCACATTACTTCCAAGAGTTATTGCCAGCCCTTCTGGTCAAATGGTCTGGAAGATGTTCTCTACAGTGGGTGGGGCTGTGATTCAGCTCCTTGCCTGGGTGTGGGTAAACCAGTATCTGGGACCAGCAAAACTCTTGGTTTGAGGATCCACATTAGGCTGATCTTCATCCTGCCAAGTTCCCTGACCAGTGCTTCCCTGACTTGGTTCTGCAAATGAGCAAAGCCTCTGGTTGGGATCACCACTTGGGCTCTTCAGGTATGTACTCAGTCTGTCAAGATCTGTGTGCTGGCTATTGCAAGCCCCTCCCCCCTTCTCTGTCACAATTAGATTCCTAGTGGTTGAGCCCCATAGATTCCCCTAGAGTCCCCGTGATGCAGTGATGCAAGATCAAAGGGTCTCCTGTAAAGCTATTCACAGTTCTGGAGTTGCTGGTTTTCATCCCTGGGTTCTCTTTTTCCATTGGAGGAACTGGAGGCTCAGAGAAGACTTCTCTGCATGGTGTTGCACTGGCCTGGGGGAGGGGCAATGTGGGGAATGTGTAGCCGCTTCTCTTACTCTTTCAGTGAAGCCTGTCTTGGTCTCTGTGGTGCAGGGGGATGCTTCAGCCTCACCCCTGTGTTCTAGGATTTTCTCAGTAGTGTCTTATTCTTGATTAGTTGTTACTTGTTCTTCTTACGAGGGGTAGCAAAGTTGGGAATAACCTACGTCACCATCTTGGTGATGTCGCTTGGTGAAATCAATTATTTAATGCTTTGTCTATTGATGGACATTTATGTAATGTCAAACACTTGCATAAATATTTGTATGGCAAGATGATAACAGCAACAACAATAATAATAATAGTGATTGTTGCAATAGCTGACATTTTTACATGCTTACTATGCACTAGGCACTATGCTAAATGTTTTAGGTTCCTGTCTTCTTAGCAATTCTTTGAGGCAAGTGCTATAACTGTTTGTTTCAGATGACAAATTGGAGGCTGGGAAATATAATTTTTCCATGCCCCACAATTAGTCTTCAAGAGAAGCATGCTTTGAACCCAGGTTTGTCTGGGCCAAAGCCTAGATTATTAGACACCACATAAGACTGTCCTTAAAAATTTTAGGAGGATTACTGAGCAAAAAGGAATGTCTGTTTAAACTTTGAAGGCATACTAATTCAATTTTAGTTTACTCAAATATTTAGTGTATAAATATAACTTGTGGTGGTTCCCAGTCTGCTCCATGGCCTCCCTGGTGGACACATTACAACCAGGGCTGTGAAGGAGCCTTCTCCCACCTGGGATCCTGGCCTAGGCTTTGCTGTCACCTCTGCAAATCAGACCACATCATTCCTCAGGCAGGGACCACCCCCAGTGATGGCAGAGCTCTAGGGGCCTGTGCAGGAGGCCTGTGTGGCTGTGTATCAGGCTGGAAAACACTCATCAGTACTCCCATTCAGTTCATGGCATAAATGATTCCTGTCTTTAAAAATAAAAACTCTAAATAAAATGTTTCAAAGCATCTATTAATAAAAATTTAACTAGACATATGTATTTAAAACCCCATAATATACAACATCATGTATTAATTTAGAAATCTGATTTTTCCACCCTGGCATCTCTTGACTCTTTGACTCATTTATTCATATTTGGAAAGGTGCTTCCAAAGCTGGGGCTTACAATATAATGAAACATTTTCTCTACTGTTCCTGAGCTGAAGGGTCTTACAACCTTATTATTCTTCCTATGCTATCATTCTGTCATTTGGAAATAATGACCCTATTTATTGACTGAAAGATAGACTTTTTTCCTATTAAGGATATTCCTTCCTTAAAATTCTGAAAATAAGTAATTTTAGACCAAATTACATGTGATTTCCAAGGTAGTTATAGTAGAGAAGAGGTTGACTTTAAGCTTCTTGAAGAAAAGGTTGTATAAACACTGGCTCATCAGTCTCAAAAGGAATTCCATTTCCTACACTAGAACTGGCAATGATTTTGTGAGAGTGAAGTGTTCCTGTACATACTGTATTATGCTTTTGAGAATCATAATATTTGGAACGTCTCTGGTGCTCTCCCCCTTAAAAGTACTTTAACAAACATTAGCTATAATTATAAAGAGCTTTAGGATCCTTAGGGATGAAAAGTATTGTATAAATGTGCCATGTAACCATGACTATTACTTCTGTACATTGCTGCATAAATTATCAGAAAATGAGTAAATGGCTTTCATTCTCATGTACTTGAATGTTAATTGGGAAGAAAAATCTTTCACCAGTTTGGAGATGACAATTATATCACAGTCTATTTGCCTTAGCAGATATTCACTCTTTGTTAATCTTGACAGATTATAACCTCAGGTGCGCTGTGTGTCTGGAAGTCTTTGTGTGTATCTTGACACAAGGTTTAGTGTCAATTCCAATGTTCAGTCTGCTGTGAAGACATTCTACAGTATATCTGGCCTGGCTATATATCACTCTTGTACATGTACCTAGATTCTGCTGAAGCAGAGAATCTAATCCAAGTGGTTATTACTTCACTGAGCAGTCATAATGCTCCATGAGTTTTGTTATTGTTTGGTGAGGTATTTCAATAAAGGAATTTAAAATAGTACATTACTAATTTTTTTAAAATATCAAATTCTTACATTTTTACTGAGAGATGAGTTTATTAACAATTCTTTCCTGGCAACATATCAAGTACATGCTGTTGATTCCTGATGTTTATTTCTCATTCCAGAAAGCTTAATTTTTAAACCATAGCACTTAGTATTTTAGCTTCTATTAGTTTTTCCAGGCATGAGAATATATCAAATAAACATAAGGTTGCCTATATTGAAGGTATTTTTTTTTTTAATTTTCAGAAGTACTATTAATTTTCTTGCCCTTCAATCCTAATAGCCAGAAAACCACATGATTAATTCTTTAAAAAAATCTCTCCACTTCATCCTTTATTTTTATATTGATCAATGCTAGTGTTTAACCCAGTAAGGACTTCTCAACCATCTCATACTTCCACCATGGATCAAGACATTCAGTTCTATTTCATTTAAACAGAGGTAAGAACCCTGTCACTGTGGAGGGCTCGCATCTGAAATATTTCTCTTGAACCATCAGGGCTGCTGCAGCCTGACCTTCCTGAGATTCACCCTGGCTTTTGGTCCTCTGTTGGTAAAGTAGTTCCAAGGGTAGGCAGATCCTGTGGATGAGTAAAGCAGGCCTAGCATAACACAGCTGGCACTGGTAGAGATTTTGGCTATTTAATGGCAATGGTGGCTAATGGAACTTATTGTCATGTGTGAATGTAGATTTCGAGCTGCTACAGTTTCTAATGTATGAAGAAGGCCAGAACTCCAGTGTCTTGAAAAATTAATAACTAATACATTTAGAAACACTTCTTTGGACCAGATTTGGTCTGAGATGGGAAGCAAGCATGGCTTTCCCCTTCCTGACATGCAGCCCCTCCACCTCCATTGCAGTTGGGACACCCCTCTTGCACTTTGCTCGAAGGTTTCTTCTGTCTCCCTTGCTGGCTCCGCATGAACCCAGAGATCCCCCACCTTGGCTCTCCTCCTTTTGGGCTGCCCTCCTGCAGGCTCACGTCAGCCTGGTGATAGAACCCCCTTACCACTACCATTTTAGTTAGGTAGGCAGTGCTTTGTGCTTGAGCTCGTCTACTAGTCCTCAAACCATTCACTTTGTCTTCAGTTTCTCTCTAACTTTAATATAAGCTTCCCACAAGTAACAGGTTAATCTTCCCCTAGAGTAGCTTTCATTGTATCACTATCTTGCTCGAAAGCCTTTAATTGCTTTGCATTTCATAGAGGAAGAGATTTAAAATCTCATATTAATAAATTCTAGCCCATCACAAGGGCTTACCATGGCCCAGTCACTGTAACTAAGTGCTTTACGTGCATTATCTCATTTAATTATCACATTGAGGTAGATATTATTACCCTTATTCTATGGATGAAGAAACTGAGGCTAATCTCCCATTGACCTCGTTTTACATAATGAAAAAAATACATAATCCTACAATGGCCTGGAATCATATGTTTAAAAAGAAGGGAAAAAAATCTCAATTTCTATCACAGCTCTGTCAATTACTAGCTGGGTACCTTTTAAAGATTCACATAAACTCTCTAAGCCTCATCCTCATCATCTAGAAATAAGAAAAACAATACCTATCTCTCAAGGTTATGTCGGATAAAATGAAATGATTTAAGTATAGAACTCTCCTAATGCAGGTTGAAATTATTAGCTTAAAACAAAGTAGAACTTTGCATTCCCTACTAAATTAAATGTGTAAGAAGAATGTGCAATTAAATGTGTGTTGTTGGAACCAGAGATCGCCTACGTAATGTGACTCCAGGGATGCTCAAAACACCACTTCAGCTCCTTCCTCACTTAGTCATTCAACATACACATTTAATGACTGCACTCTCATATGTCAGATACTGCATTTACGGGAGAGGCAAACATGAAGGTCGACTTCCAGGTCTATGTCATAAAATCATAGGAGGAAGAGGAGGAGTATGTTTATGGGGGAGGTGAGACTGAGGGCAGTTTTGGACTTGTTAATATGTGTTGTATCAATTGACATCGACTATCCAGAAAGACAAATTGATATAAAGTTCCATGGTTCAGAAGAGAAGGTGGGCTAGAGAGGGAAATATGGGAAACTTATGCCTTTATATTTTATTCAAAGTCCATAGGACAGGATGAGAAGATCTGGGGAGAGAGTTAGAGATACAGAACATGTAGACCAGAACTCTGAGAAATTCTAACATTTCAAGATTAGGGAAGGAGGAGGAGCCAGAAAAAGTGACAGAACATAAAGGCAAAGAGGCAGGAGAAAAATCAGTAGAGTTCAATGCCACTGAGGTCATTCCTACTGAAGTGAAAGCTTCAGAAGGGTCAGGTAAAGAGTGGACTGAAAAGGGGTCTTTGGATAAGGTAGTGGAAGCTTCTGGTGACCTTAGAGAGAAAAGTATTGATGAAATGGGGAAGAGGAACATAAAAACCATTGTTCAGCCACCTTGTTACTGATATGGGAAACTCCATCTTTCTGACACTATACCCTTTAAACTGCTTTTATCTATGTTTAATTTTGGTTAAAAAAATAATAGAAAACCGGGGCTTCCCTGGTGGTGCAGTGGTTGAGAGTCCACCTGCCGATGCAGGGGACGCGGGTTCGTGCCCCGGTCCGGGAAGATCTCACATGCCGCGGAGCAGCTGGGCCCGTGAGCCATGGCCGCTGAGCCTGCGCGTCCGGAGCCTCCTGTGCTCCGTAGCGGGAGAGGCCACAACAGTGAGAGGCCCGCGTACCGCCAAAAAAAAAAAAAAAAAAAAAAAAGAAAGAAAAAAGAAAACTATGATAATCTAAGAGCACTATGATAATCATAAGAGCACTAAGGACTCAAAGGAGAGTTTTTAGATGTCTAGCTGGCGGAAGGTGGAACTGGGGTCAGAGGTAGAAGGAAGGGCTAAAATGGACTGGTGGGTCTAAAGACAAAATCTTGCTATATTTTGGCCAAGGGACTGACTTGGTTTTAGTTTCCTGAAGTTTTCATAATGGCTAAAATACGTCTCATTTCATGCTACTGTTGAAATACCTTTATTATAGGAATCAAACAAGACAAAGCTTCTTTAAAAGTTTGATTCCTCAGGGAAAATAGCTAATCAGCAAAATAGTGTTTTCCTTTTTTATGGAGTGCAAAGTATGCTGATTTGATTTCTACATGGTATGGGTACCGTCAAAATACTGATGAAATCAAGTCCACATGCCCTGCCTTAGGGGCAGTCCTTGTGCCCAAAAGTGAAAAGCAGTGGAAAAACAGACAAAAAAACAGAAAAAAAACAGTTCAAAAATCTCTCCTACCTATTTTCCTCCTTTCGAAATATTTCACTGTTACTGTTATTCTTTATTTCTGAAGAACAATCTGTTATCTGTCATGCACTGGTCAACTGCTAGGGACATCAACCAAAGAGACAAAATAGCCTACTCTCATGTTGCTTATATTCTAGGGGGAACAAGGTTAAAATATTATTTCAGAAAAAAATGAATCATGCATATCCCCCAAATGTTACTCTGTGAGTGTAAATGAGTACGTGCAGTTGCCCATAATTCATTAATGTTTATTAACTCATTAGTACTATTTTGTTGTCAGATTATCTAGTTGAAACATCAGAACCTGGGAGCCAATGGAAATGCGAAGAGGGACAGATAAGTTTTGGAGGCAGGGGTGCGCAGAATTTTGGAAAAGATTGGAAAAATGACTGAACAAAGAGATCAGATCATTTTCTATCATTTATGGCAGTTAAAAACGTTGAACATCTGGAATCACCAGTTTAAGTTTTGAGGGTTGGAGGCAAATCCAATCCTACTAATAGCACACTTTTGCTAAAAGTTTCTGAAGCTGGAACACATTCAAAATACTACACTCTTTTCACTTAATAGAGACTCAACTTGTCCAGACTTAATGGACTAGAGAGACAAATAATAAATGACATCTTAAACAATCTATATCAGTAAAGAAAATAAAGTGTCTTTTCTCTCAAATATTCCACACTGAACTGATCAAATATTCTTGAAATCAGTAGGAACTCTACAACAAAACCCTGTGCCTGAATATTAGTAAACTCTTACCATATTTTCAAATTCTCCTTCCTTCCAGATTTGCATGTTGAGAAAGTGATTTATGAAATGACTAATGCAATGAAGACTTTAACCCAGTCTGGCAAACAAGAAAGCTAATTAGCAATAATTTACTTCTGGTTGGAAATTCATAATTTGCTGGGTCTTGACCTATAATTAATATATTTTGTGTGTTTCTTTTTCTAAGATAATTGATGGTACATACTGAGTGTTGCTTTAGGAAAACTTATATCTTAAATGCAATTAAAATTAAACCATAATTTTGTGTAGGTAAATTATGTAAGACATTTCAAATCAAAGAACCTTCAAATTAGTGTCTCACAATAACAGCAGAAGAATTAAATGTCTTATTTAAAATCACACTGAATAAACATAACCTTATAGGAAAAAACCTTTTTTGTTTTCTGAAATGGTACTAAATATACAGATATAACACCTTGCTGCTGAAAAGAAAATATTTGTCCAGGTTATCAACTAGTGCAGAACACTGAAAATGTCAATAGTAAAATAAATTATTGTTTGAGGTATTCAGAAAATTATTTTTTGTGGTACTGAGAAAATTTTAGAATAAATAAGATTAGTATAAAAATACATATACTTGATGCCTAGAACATTTTTATATTAGCTTCATCTTTTTTTATTTTTTTTTTTATTTTTTAACATCTTTACTGGAGTATAATTGCTTTACAATGTTGTTAGTTTCTGCTGTACAACAAAGTGAATCAGCTATATGTATACATATATCTCCACATCCCCTCCCTCTTGTGTCTCCCTCCCACCCTCCCTATCCCACCCCTCTAGGTGGTCACAAATTTTTCATTAAAAAATAAAATATTATTGAGATAAAGTCATATCCTCCTGTGCCCTTCCCTCAGAGGCAATTATTATCATGAATTTAGCTGAGTCTATTTTTACAAATTATCATACATACATTTATACATGATAGATCTATTCTGTAAATATATTTTGTAACATTTTACATAAATAGTATTCTACTGTATACATTATTCTACAGTTTGTAACAACATTATAGTTCTAGAATCCATCAGTATGTGTACACTTGTGTTTTAATCAAAATTATGGTTCTGTAATCTATCAATATGTGTGTTTTCATGTATATTCTCTTCCTATTAACTAACACACTTTCCCATTTATACATAAACACATATACTTTTAACTTATCTATTGTGCAAATTATGGACATTATGGACTTTTCTTTGTTATTTCAAACCATGTAAAAATACACATACAAGTATATCTCCCTTTTGTGAACTTGTGTAAATGTTTTTTAGAGTGTAAACATAGAAGTGGAATTTCTGGTTATGTCATTTTCAGTTTTACTGATAATGCCAAATTGTTCTCCAAAGTGGTTATTCCAATTCACCCTCCTACAAGCAGAGATGAAAGTTCAAAGTCATTGCCAATACTTGATACTGTCAGACTTTAAAATGGTCACCTATTTGATGGGTGGAAAACAGTATCTTATTTTATTCATTTATTTCTGTGGATGTTTCATATGTCTCTGATCATTAGTAATGCTCTGAGTTGCTTCCAAAATTAATATCCTATTTAGCTTTCTCTTTTATGGCTTGCATGATCATAATCCTTTGTCCATTTTCTTCTGTTCTTTTGTTTTCTTTTGTTTTTTTCTAATTTGCATTTCATAGAATGATTGGCCTTTCCAGAGCATCTTAAAAAGAAAATTATCTTTGATAAATGAAAACCAATACAAAGCATAAGTAAATTTATACATTTTCATTTAATCTCATCTGCCTGCCATTCTGCCCAGATCCTATTTGAGTGCTTGAGAACTTGGAAGATTTTACAGAAACAGGGATTCATACAGTAAGTAGTTTGGTATTTGCTAAAATCCTCAAAATAATTTCATTTAGAACCTAAGGGCTTTGCAGAGGAATTGTCCTGCCACCTACGAGTATGCCCATACCAGTACTGACATTGCTTCCAGCAGTCCCTTTAAGGAGGCTTTAACTAAGTGAAATGTGGTATATGTCAAAGTGATAGGTATGAAGAGATTCAGTGTTTTTAAACAACATCATTACTTTGTAGGGACTAAACCTTGTACAGGGGGTTCCTGCAATCTGATCTCTACCAATAAATCTTTCAGAAATCTCCACGTGGTATTCTCATGACTGCTATGAAGATGTAATTATAGGGACATCTGAGGGCAACACAAGGAGAGTATCCAGAGCAGGTTGGGAGAAAGAAGGAACTTGAAACTGTTAAGGGATATAATGACAAGGTAAAATATGGCAGATAAGAAGTAAAATAAACAACTGGATGGTAAAACATATACATAATATCTATATACACACACATGCATGCATATTTGTATATATATACATGTGTATGCACACATGTGTATACATATATGTGTATATGTACAAGCATATGTATATAGCTCTGAAGACTTGTTCAGTAGAGCACTAATTCCCAGCAAAGAGTTCAATGAGTCTATAGTATTTACATCCACATTTATTTCATTTGCCCAAATGAATTATTATTGATATAACCTATCTGGAAAGAATTCTTTTAGGTAAGTACTGTCAACATGGTAAGTATTTAATATTTATATAACCCCAACAATACTCTAGGTACTGTAAAATTGATGAAATTGGAGCAAAATTGTAACTTTTACATTTATCCACCTAAAGATAATATTTTCCAACCTCTGACTACTGTATATTTTAAGCACTGACAAAATCTCTATCGAGGCTGCTTTCTAAACATGCAAAGATTAAGTCTGGGCACTTAGTAACTACATCGGTTCTAAGACTGTGAGAATAATAAAAATGAAGTGAGAAGAAAATTGGAAGTAGAGGTAGTAACTATGCCTTACATTTTGGGGAGGGAATGGAAAACACTGAATCAGAATCAGCACTACAGAGTTGAAACAGAATTTGAACAACTTGTTATCATGAATATCAATTCAATAAATATTTATTAAGTGGGTTACTTATGCATTCTAAATTCATTGGTTCAATAAGTAAGTTACTTTGTAAAATAATAATAATAATATTAATAATATTAATAACAACAGTACATATTTTTAAATCCTGAAATAAACCACCTGAAATTGTTTTCAGATATGTATTAAAAAACCCCTACATTTTTCCCTTTTTAAATGTAACTTTTATTATTCTCACAAAATCTGTATAAGATATTTAAGAATACAAATTTGGAAAAAAGGGGAAAAAGTCCCCGAATTTATACCACTGAGACAGAACACTAGTACAATAGCATATATTCTTCTGACTCTTTCGGTGAGCATATGTGTGAGTACATACGATGTTTAACATGGGATTTTCTAAATAGTATCTTTCATAATTGGATTTTTTAAAATGTACACACACGTGCACACACACAATCTTTCCATATTAACAAATTTAGATTTGCCTCATACTGTTAGTGAATGTGTGTATCTCACTGTAAATTGCATTACTACTTTTTGTAATCCATTCCTTCTAGGACTTTCTTTTTTTGTTTTTATGAACAACGCTTTAGTAAGCATATTTATCTATCTTCGTACAATTTTCTGGTTATTTTCCTACCACCTTACATGTATAGTTTTGCCTCTAAGATTCTAGTCAAGTTAATTGCCTAAAAGCATCTATGAATAAATGAAGGCAGAAGTGGAATGTATTCATAAAGAAACTAAAGATTTCAGTTTACCTGGGTTTCAATTGTGTGGGAACCAAAGTAGGCAGTTTTCCAAAAGCATACATTTTAAGTAAACATACATAGATGACAGTTTGGTAACGTAGTTACTTTGGGGGAAACTTGTGATATTATGCCTTAACATACCTATTAGTTATCATTAATAACTAAAGGATATATTAAAAATATTAAATAAAAAAGCTGGGGCATCACCAAGCCAGAAGGGACGACAACTCAAATAAAACAGGAAGCTGTCTATTATCTACATTGGCTGAACTTCAGTTCTGGTTATTAAGTAATTTAAATTTAGGCATATGCTCCTATAGTCAATTTGTGAACCTAAGGTCTGATCCAATATTACTTTACAAGGCTTGGAGCTAAAATGAATGTCTAATATGCATTAGAAGTTTCTAGGTTTTGCTTGGTTTTAGTTTTGTTTTGTTTGGGTTTTTATAAGACCTACTCCATTTAAGGCTCATTAATTGCCAGTACAGGGAATTAAAATGATCTATATTTGTCACGAATAGGAGATGTTTCCAATCATCAGAACACAATCCCATCTTGTGGGCTGGTTCAATTGTGTGTTTTATAATTCACACAGAATTAGCTGGAGTGTGAATTACTAAATTGGAGAAAACTTGAAGCAAAGAAGCATTATGAAAAAGTAATACTAAATTGAAAGAGATTTGTGCTTTATACCAGTGCTATTTGATGTGCTATTAAATTCAGAACAATCAGGAAATGTACAGTCTAAGACTCTTAGGTTAATTCTTTTCTCTGCTTAAAGCAAACATTTTCACTTTGGATAAATAATTCAGCCACGGTATCCTCATCTGTAAACTGCTTGAGAATCGAATGTATGTGTACCTATATAAAAGTACATCAAAGTTCTGGGGGCTCCCCTGGTGGCACAGTGGTTGAGAATACACCTGCCAATGCAGGGGACACGGGTTCGAGCCCTGGTCCGGGAAGATCCCACATGCCGTGGAGCAACTAAGCCCGCGCACCACAAATACTGAACCTGCGCTCTAGAGCTCATGTGCCACAACTACTGAGCTCACGTGCCACAACTACTGAGCCCGCGTACGACAACCACCAAAGCCCGTGCACCTAGAGCCCATGCTTTGCAACAAGAGAAGCCGCTGCAATGAGAAGCCCACCCACGGCAACGAAGAATAGCCCCCGCTCGCTGCAACTAGAGAAAAGCCCGCATGCAGCAACGAAGACCCAATGCAGCCAAAAATAAGTAAATGAATAAATTTAAAAAAAAAAAAGTACATCAAAGTTCTTAGTAAACACAATTGTAAACATTGTTATAATGCCCAAACTTAAAATTCATCAGGAAAAGCAATGCAGTCTTTTTCATTAAAATCCTTACAAAGAAGCTGAAAAGTTGACTCCTACAACCTGGGATCAAATATCAAAATCTGATGTCAAAAGTCTGCATGATGTTCTTCCTTCTGAAAGAAATATCCCAGTATGTGAGTCAGTTAAGAGTAGGTAGTTTTATTGAGTGCTCTCTCTGCCAGGATATTGAATTCCCTCACCCACCTCCAAAGCTCTGTGTTATCTTTGACTCCCACCTCTCTTTTGTGTTCCATGCCTATCAGTTATGAAAAGGCATGGGGCAGCCTCTGTTGCTCCGGACTTTGCCGTTCTGGACCCATGAGCTCAGCTGTATTTCATTTCCTGTCCTTGATGTCAACGAGATTGCTAATTCTGTCATTACAAAAAGAGCATTACTCCTACCAGTTTCAAGGTGTTTCTGAACCCTACAACCAAAATAGCCATAAGTAGCATATTTCTGGCTTCACTTCTCCACATGCAGTCTACTTTAAATGGAAACTATATTATTTGCTCTGGACTCCTCAATACCCCAGATCTTTGCTTGTGTATTACTTTTTCATCTCCATCTGTTGAAATTGCAGTTCTTCCTTGAAGGCTCTGTTTAAACGCTATTGCTTTAAAGAAAGCTTGTCCCATTCTGTCCACCAGGCTGTCAGATCCTACACTGCTATGATTTGGCTTTACTTCTCTCATGATGTTTCCCTGCTTCCAATATTTTGCCTTTTGCTATATGCCCAGACTTAGATCACCCTTCACCCACTGTCCATCCCTCACCTTCACACACTAGATAGTTGGGTACTTGTGAGCCGGGAATGACTCTCACTCATTTTTAAGACCTACATAGGTAGCATGGTATCCAACTCCTTTTAAGAATAGATATCTGTGACAGAAACAAGTGGATAAACAAATGAAAGAATGAGAATTACACAATATATTTATAGGACACTTTCTAGAAAAAGCTTAGAACACTGAAAATGTCTTACTAGCAAAACCTTAGACTGAAATCATAAGTGAGAACGTGTTTTTCATTTTGGAAGTTTTACTTTTTAAAAATATTGCAATGTCTTCTTTTTTACTGTTCTTTTCAGTGTTTTGGTGGGCATGGGTCCATGTCAGAAGCACTCTAGGACACCAACAGATGGCAGGACCCTAACCATGGACCCAATGCTAATTTAATTTAAAAAACACATTAGTATGATCTATGTTCTGATTTGGGGCAACATTTCAAAAATGAGGCTTATAAACCTCCAGCAATTCACTGATGAGGCAAATATGGATGAAAAATTGATAACTAGCTGTGACACAGCCAGCTGGAGCAACAACAATAACAAAGAAAGACATTTTAGAAGTACCGGATAAGTGAATCTGGATCCTATATTGACAATTAAGATAGCCAGCATTATCATTATTCATCATTCCCAGTGAATTTTAACAGTAGGTGGTAGTGTTCAGTTGAAGGAACCAATTTATGTATGCATTTCAACTCAATTATTCATAAATTCTGTCTCACTAAGGAGACATACAAGAGCCAATGGGATGATTAAATCTAGATGTTGAGATCATATTCGATATTATACTATAGAGTTGTAAGGGACCTTAGAGGGCCATTTGTTTCTGTTTCCTTCCTACAGAAAGAGTCTCTTTTGCAAAGTCCTAGGCAGGTCCTTGCTAACCTCCAGGGAGTCAAATGACTGGTACATTTTGTTATTCAGATTTCTCCTCAGATATCACCTAAGGACTTCCCTGATCAGGCTTTCTAAATCAGAGCTCCTTTGGAGTAATTTAATATAACATTGTTCTCTTTTATTTTATTCATCATGCTTAGTGTTGTACAATGTATCATTTATTTATTAGTTTCTTTGTTTATTGCTGCTCTCTAACCAATAGGATGTAATAGCCAAAATAATGAGGACCTTCTTTAGATTGTTCACTGATGTATCTTAGTTATCTAGAACAGTTTTAGGCATATGGCAGAAATTCTACTGATATGCACTGCATGTTACTGAATTAAACTAAGCATTATTTAAAAACCACAGTTATTATTTTCCAAGGCAGTCCACTCTATTCCTAGAGGCCTCTGTTTGAAAGCCTTTTTAGTTTTGGAGCTCCTAGGACTTGTCAGCCTCCCCTAACAAGGCTACTCTATCTTAAAGTTGATTATTCCAATATTTAAAGACTCAACCTGAGTCAATCAAAAAGTTGCTGAGCTGGAATCCTTTATCACTCCCTCCTAGACACCAAGACATTTGTATTTTTAACAACAATACAAAAGTTTAATAATTGAAATGGTGGTTGAGACACAATATTTATCATGTCACCAGAGTAGTGATTCTCATCTTCCTTGAGTCTATGGACTCAAGTGTCGTGAATTCCATGAAGACACAAATCTGCTCATCAGAAAATTATACACACAAGCAAAAGTTTAAGTACAATTTCAGGAGAATCACAAATACCCCCAAATCTATGTAGACCCTAAATGATAAATAAGATGTTTCAAGATATAATCCCAATCCTCAAGGTGCCCCCTCTCTAAAGATGGGCAATAGCCTTCCCTATGTTTTCTTTTCTCTTTGCTTCACAATTGCATTCTGTTGCCCATATGGTAGTTTAGAACCTAAATGATGAACATCTTTCTCAAGGAGGACAGGAAAATGCTTTTTTATGTCAAACTGCACTATTTTCAACTGTGAATTATCAATAGTAAATCATATCGACTGGTTTATACTTTCAAATCATTTGGCAAAAAATATTTTTCACAATTCAGAAACATAATTCTGCTAACCATTGTTAGGGATATTTTTACCCACATGACTTTAAATCAGTGATATGAAATATAACAAAATTGCATTTACATCCTCTCTATACTCTGTTCCTGATTGTCTCCTTTTAACGAACTCTGCTGAGAGAAAATGCATTTGTTTTTGGTTTGCGGTGTTTCCAAAAGGCAAGATATGCAGACCTCGATAGCTTACTAAGTGATACAATTTTCTATAGGCAACACACAAAAATAAAATGATTTGTTTTAACTCCAAGTCATTATAGGCACTGCCTGTTGTATTTCTCTCTATAGCAGAATTAAATAGATGTTTTTATTCTGGCAGAAATCTCACTCCCCCCGCTTTTGCTTTTGTCTCTTTTCTGAGAGGGATGAGACCTCCTCTGTCAACTCAGAAGCTCTTACTGTCACTAAGCAGAAAGAAAGCACCTCTCTGTGTAAGGACTATCATCTGCCAATAGATTTGGCTGTCAACCACCCAAAAGCACTGTCACTCAGTGTCAAAGCACTAACAACAAAGCAATTATCCACACAAAAAAGAAAGAGAATCAGAAGACCCAAGTTATGTAGATAAAACAGAGCCACTGAAAAATATAACAAGTGCCTCTGAAAGCTAAAGTGTGGTTCCCTTCCTCCCAATATGCTGCCACATCATCCGTAAAGCCTTCCCAATTTTTTTTTTTTTTTTTAATTTAAAGCTTGGCAAGTATTTCTGATTAGTTGTGAAACATCAACAAATAATTTTCCAGGGAACGTATCTTCTTCTATTAACATTTCTGCCTTACATGTAGGGGGAAAAAATACCTGTAGGATCAATTAAAATTCCCATAAATCTACAGCTCAATTGATAAAAGCCAGGTAGTGGTAGCCCTAGAAAGAAAGGCTGCCACACAGGGTGTCATTTCAAATGGACACAATAGAGTTGGAAACAGGAAAGCAGCAACTGAATATTCGAGTTTGATGATGCTAGGCAAAGTGTATCAAATACTGTAATACTAAATAAAAATAAATTCTAACCTATGGGCTACGAATAAGCCTTGCAGGTAGCAATCAGAAATTCAAACTCAAGTTTGCATGCAAATATGGTGAAATAATAGTGGCTGCTTAACGACCTGAACTTTCTCCTATTATATATTGAATACTTATTCGTTTTTTAAAATTTCTTACCTTAATTCAACAACTATTTATTAAGCATCTGTAACATTCCCAAAACTGCAGTCTAGTCTTAGGATGCAGTGGGGAAAGTAAGACCAATCTTAACTATCATGGGAAGAGTCTACTGGTAAAGACAGATGGAAGCACTCACACGAAAAGATAACTCTTGACTAGGGTGTCAGTATAGTTCAGATCTCCTTCTGACTCTACCTGTATTTTATTTGTCCTTTGCCTTTGGCCAAGTCATTTTCTTTCTCTGGAAAAAATTTCTGTGTTTTGTAAAATAAATGAGATGGGCTAATATATTAATCTCTAATTTCATTTTGTTCACAAAAAATCCTATGATTCTATTTGATGACTTCTAAGGTCTCTTCCTCTAACCCATATTCATATTTCTCAGAGGGAGATAAAATGGTCTACCAGGAATATTTTGGGCACAGCACTGCAAATAGTCTGTAAGCGTTCTCCCTCTGAAATCCATAATTTTTACTTAAGCCCACTATCATCATCGTCATTATAATTAATATTATGACATTCTCCAGATTCTGGTATTTGTACAACATGATGGGAACATTTACTACAAAAAAATAAAAGTGATGAAAATATCTAAATTATTCAGAAAAATGTTACAAATTGTGGGAGGTGGGAGGGATGATAAATGACTATTTAACTAAATTTGTTTTTAATTAAAACCTTTGGATAATTGTCAGTGTCTACCTTGCTATTAATCTGTTATTAACGCAGATATATTTCTGTATCTTCTGGGTATTTATCTTATAAAAATATGAAAATGTTATCTTAGAATAAAAAATTATATAACACCATGAATTTTAATTTTAGTTCTCTCAGGTGAGATAAGTCCTATATAATTTTGTAAACTGTTGATTATCATGAGAATATGAAACTGTATGAACGAGAGGGTGGGTTGGAATATTTTGATTTTGGATAAACAGCAAAATTTAATCTTGTTATTAATAATAAGATTTAACAAGATTTTCTAACAGAAGACAAAATGTTTATTAATAAATTTAAAATATAGTAGAACACATTATATAATTTATGCTAAAAGTCTGAATTTTCTTCTTGATATTGAAAAGTAGCGTATACAATACATTCTCTAGTGAAAATAATGGAAGAAGTATGAAAGATTTTTATGCAGAAATGATAATATATTGATAGTTTTTTAATTAATTCATTTCTTTTTTATTTATATTTATTTCACATTTTCTCTGGTGACTACCAATAGATTTGATTTGGTAACTCTGCTTTGAATTTAAACATATATCCTGTCTTTCAGTATAAAAACAGTAAAATGGGACAGGGATATGAAAATACGTGACTAAGAACCAAAATCATCTAAGAGAAACTTTCACATCAGGAAGTTCCAAACTCACTTTGCTAGACCTATACAGAGTAGCCAAGAGTCAAGATGCTTTCATCTTCTTCAAAGTAACATCACATATTTGGTAATGAACTGTGAATCCTAATTTCTAGATGGGAATACTAACCTTAATCTAGTTTTCCAAATCAGAACCTGGGAGGCTGGGGAAGCAACAGTAATTTTCAAGAAGGATCAGATAGAAGGTATCATGTTGTACTGAATAACCTCAGGACTACTACACTATATATAACTTCCCTTACCATAGGTTATTCATCTTTCATTCTTTATCATCCAGCACAATGCTGGTACATGATTCAGTATGAGCTACATATTTGTCACACTGAAATTAGTCAAATGGACACTAAAATAAGGACACTTCAGCTTCAGTATAATTTCTACTATCAAAATAACTCTGAATTGATCACATCTATGGTAGTTTGACCACCAACTCTGAAATTATACGTCTAGTTATTTGATGGCAATAACATGCCAAATATCAGAAGACCTAAATAGAGATTTCTTCAAAGAAGACATACAGATGGCCAAGAGGCACATGAAAAGCTGCTCAACATCACTAATTATTAGAGAAATGCAAATCAAAACTACAATGAGGTATCACCTCATACCAGTTAAGAATGGGCATCATCAGAAAATCTACAAACAACAAATGCTGGAGAGGGTGTGGAGAAAAGGGAACCCTCTTGCACTGTTGGTGGGAATGTAAATGGATACAGCCACTATGGAGAACAGTATGGAGGTTCCTTAAAAAACTAAAAATAGAATTACCATATGACCCAGCAATCCCACTACTGGGCATATACACAGAGGAAACCATAATTCAAAAAGACACATGCGCTCCAATGTTCATTGCAGCCCTGTTTACAATAGCCAGGTCATGGAAGCAACTTAGATGCCCATCGACAGACGAAATCTAGTTTTATAAAGAAGATGTGGTACATATTGGGTCATTTGTAGAGATGTGGAAGGACCTAGAGATTGTCATACAGAGTGAAGTAAGTCAGAAAGAGAAAAACAAATATTGTATATTGACACATGTATGTGGAATCTAGAAAAATGGTACAGATGAGCTGGTTTGCAAGGCAGAAATAGAGACACAGATTTGCAAGGCAGAAATAGAGACACAGATGTAGAGAACAAACGTATGGACACCAAGAGGGGAAAGTGGCGGCGGTGGTGGTGGGATGAATTGGGAGATTGGGATTGACATATATACACTAATATGTATAAAATAGATAACTAATAAGAACCTGCTCTATAAAAAATAAATTAATTAAATTAAATTTAAAAAATAAACATGCCAAATATTTAAACATCTCAGATGAAGAATATATCTTTCTTAACTTGGGTATTTCACATTAAAAATGAACACACACACATATACAGTACTCACTACATTTGAAAAGGTTACTTATATTTTAACATTTGCATTTATGGACAATTTTGGAGCAATATAGAAAAAACTTGAGAATGAAAAAGTTGTCTTCATTTTCTTCTCTTTCTAAGGTACTAAAATTTATTTTCAAATTACTAGTGGAGCTACTGCTATATTTTACTTGGTGGAATCATAGGCTTTAAAATATTTTGTATATATTTTAAATATGTACTGTTGCAATTATAATACAGTAATTCTATTTCAAGTTGAGTAAAACTTATTTTTAAATTAATTCCCAATTTTATAAAAACTTTTTGCTAGACATCTCCATTGGTATGGCAATAATGATAATGATGTTGATAACAAATGCTTATCTAGCCTTACTGGACCGTATTCAAAATGCTTTACAAATCTTAACTCATTTAATTCTAATAGCAACTCTATGAGGCTGTTGTTATTCCCATTTTGCAGATGAGCAAACTAAGGATAAGGAACTTGCCTTAGTCATACAGCTAGTAAGTGCAGAGCTGGAATTTGATCCAATGCATTCAGTTCCAAATGCCATGCTCTTAATCAGTAGACTAATGATGACAATATTAATATGTTTTTTATATATATATATATATATTTAATATATATATCCATGAAAAATACTAAAATATATTAACCAGTGATCAATTACAAAATAAAAATAAAAAAGTTGAGTTTACCTTAAAGATTACCTTACAATTTGGTTATTACAGAATAGGTGCTTGGAATTAGAAATGGATATTAGGGTAACTAAAGATTATATAATTTCCTGGTGCCTAGAGTGAGAACAATGTAATTCGTTAAAATTCTAAGAAAAAAAATGAGTCATTTTAGATAAAATGACCCTGCCAATTTAAATTTTGAAGCAATGAATATTCAGGATAAATATTTCTCTTTGCATATATTCATTCTGAATGATTGGCTTGACAAAATGCCAATTTCAGTTCACTTGATAATTATTAACAATTTTACTGAATGAATTTTATTTCATTTAACTGTTTGTAAATAAAACTATTCTTACCTAGAATTTTTCAATAACATCATCTAAAGGATTTATCAAATATGTTAAATAAATGCAGGTCTAAGCTATAGACCTCTCAGAACCAATGAGACAAAAGAGGTCAGCATTTACTAATTAAATGAAGACTTTCTACATTCTAACATGTATTTACTAAAAGCAAAGTTGAAAATGTAGAAAAAATCTTGGGACTTTCTTACATACACAAAAATGACATTAGTTGTGTGAACTAGGAAAAAAGCTACAAAACAGTTCATCAGTAGCAAGTTGCACTTAAAATAGTAAAATATGTTATCAGAGGACAAAAAACAAAACTCAGAAGGATTTCAAATTTTAAAAAGAAAAAGAAAATCTTATGTATATTTTCTGATATTGTAGAAATGGAGAGAACAAGTTGGCATTTCTGGAGAGTCCTCGATAGAAAAGGATCGGTTTTTGAGGTAGAATCCAAATGGTTTTGTAATAGTTTCTTTCCATCCTTGAATAAAATGGGCCAGGCTCAGAGATGACTAACAAGAAAGGGTGAACTTGACCTCTCCCTTGCTCTGAACATACCATAGCTATCCTATTAGAACTTTTATAGATCTGCTTTTATTTTATTTTATGGTTGTGTTTTGTTTTGTTTTATTTATTTATTTATTTTTGTTTACTCTCCTGCACTTCCAAATCTAATAGCTGGAAATATAAAAGAAGTCCAGAAATTGTTGTCATGTATAGTGTATATGAATGGGTTTCTTAGAATCTCTGCCAATTTGGGTAGCTCCCAACTTGGAAAGTTTCCCAGATGGGTGCACTTAAAAAAGTTATGCCATTCTCCAACTTGCTGTTGACAAACGTTTCTGTGGATGCTAATAGACATAAATGTTATTTCTTATTTAGACTAAGTATAGAAGTGGAGCATTTACAGCAGCACATTAGAGATTCGTATCAGCCAGGAGTAGAAAATGGCCTGGGAGAAAAGCAAAAACATTACAATTGTATACAGCAGTTAATTCATGTGTGGGCTCTGTCAAAGTGTGTGTTTCTGGAGGATTCTAGCTAGAACTCAGTAGTAGGACTGTGCTTGTGGGTGAGGGACGGTATTCTCAAATATCTGTGTTTTTAACATAAAAGATCTCTAATACTTCTACAGTACTTCTGTACTTCTAATTAAATGTTTTCTTATTATGAATGATATAGACAAGGATTCATCCTGTTGAAAAATGAATCTAGGTTTGCTAATCTGATACTTCCAAAACTGTGCTCAGAATATTCAAAAAATTCATTTGGTGGCAGATGGTGGAAAAGGATAAGAAATGAGGACAGGTTCTCATCACCTAACTAAGGACAGGATTTTCTACAGATATTCACATAGTGGAGACAGAATAGTCTCAGTTCATCACATGATCCTGTGTCTGAGTAGGGAACTAATCCCATTTCTTATAATCAGGTCTTTTGCCAATTTATCTTGGTTCCTTTAAACAAATACTAGGAAAAGAGAAAGGAGAGGGGGGAAAAATGGAAAAATCACAGGAACTCAAGCAGAGAGCCAAAGAACATTACTTCTAAACATGATAATTCCTTTGGAAGTTCAAGGTTAGGAGAATATCAAATTGATCTAAAATAAGACACGTATTAATATTTAATATGATTTCCTCCTGCCCCTGTGCCAGTCAGACATTTGGTCCCTAGCATGACATTAATAAGACTGTAAGCTCCTTGAGACAGACACCATGTCTGGTTTATTTCTCTGCACCCCACGGGATTTATCCCAGGGACTAGTGCTTAGAAGGGGCTCAAAACATATTTGAAGAGAGAAATCCAAAATAATTAGCCCTGTGTTTATCTTAAACAAAGCTTTGCTTCCATTCAAAATTAGTCACTTGCTGCCACACAGCTCCGGAAGACTCTAGATCACCAATGAATAAATATAAATAAGTACAAATCACTGTTACACTTGCAGAATTAAAACAGTGAACTGGGTAGTTGCCAAGACCCTTTCCAATATTAACATTTTCCTATCTCTGGACATATCTTTACATGTTCCTCTTTTTTATGTCTGGAGAGAAAAAAATCAGTATATTAGTTTTGGTATTGCTTTTCTATTTTCAGGGTGGTGTTTTTATGTGTTTTTTTTTGTTTGTTTTCTGAGGTAGAAGGGAGTCAATGCAAAGGTGCTAGCAGTTTCAAATAAAAACTACTGCTTTGCTTCGGGTTAAATCACTTAACCTGCTGTGACGCAATTAGAATCTACTTCGCTACTGAGCACAGCTAGGTGCTTAATAAAAGGGTCACGGGGAGGCACACAAGGATGGCCACTCAGCTCTGCAAATAGCAGGAGCCCTTCACCAGCTGTGCAAAATGGTCACTGCACTATGCTGGACAAGTAGATCCATCTCCCCCCGACTGCCAGTCCCCACTTTGGAAAGACTATAGCATTCTGGAATTCACTGCCTGTGAAAGTGAGGCAAGCGATTGCATGCATTTTTTAAAATGCTGTTTTATTAAATTTTATTTTACATGATAGAGAATGTTGCCAGAGTTTTTTACATACATGATAAATCTCTCACTTTTCTTATTTACTGACAAATGATGAAAGTCAAGAACAATTCATCACCTGCTGGGGCCACTCAGATATGAAACCAAGCCTGCTGTTGCCCACCGTGCTTTAAATCAAAACTACAGAGCTAACACACTCTCGCCCTCACACATCCACACACTCAGAGGTAAGAAAAGGCAAACATAATAAATGTCTTCTGCAGAAACAGAGGCAGTCCCACAGTCAGTCAAAGCAAAATACTGTCTCTCACCTTTACCTATAGTGTCCTTCTTAAAAAAGTGTAATGGGAAAGCAGTCCAGACTTCTGATGGCGTCACCTAAGTCTGGAACCTATTTAACTGACCATTTAATGAGTCGCAACCTTTTCTTAAGATTACTCAAAACATACATCTCCATCTAATTCTCTAAAACAACATAAACAGTATTTTTTCTTCTTTTTCTAAAGAAAATAAAGACACTACACATTTATTCAAGAATAGGAAAGGAATGCAAAAGTTATTTTTGCTTTTACAATCTCAATCTGTTAAATATGAAAAAACTTACATAAATAATGGGGATTCACGTATCTGTCATTTTTTTCTAAAAATTATGACTGTGTCAAGTAGAAAAAATATTAACAGACCATTTATGTAGTTAAGAAACATCTATTTTAATTCTACCCCCTGAAATACAAATTCCTGAACCTGAACCTTGCCATAATCCTAAAGTTATTCTGGAATTCCTGCTTATGTCAGAGGTGCTCTATACTATCTTAATTTTATAAGGGGAAAGCAATTCGTATTTCCTATGCATACTGTGACCATGGTAAAGGTTGGTCGAGTGTTGTTTTGAGTCCCTGTGGCTATTGCCCATTAGTTCCAGTGGAGAAAGATAATGACTCCCTGGTATAGCAATTTATCATACTACTGCTAGGTCTGAATTCTATATTCAGCCACTACACATGAAATCAATCCACAAAGGAGACAAAGAAAACCAGCAGAACTTGAAAACCAATCAAATATCTTGCATCAGTTATTATTGCTGGTCACGGCAAGAAGAAAATTGTTGCTTTAATTGTTTTGTCTGAGAACTCATCTCTTCATGTAAATCAAGGGATAGTTACTCTGCCTCATTTAGGCCACTACAGATTGTCTCTCTTTCATAAGTCGGAAATGGAATGAATCAGAAAACATGCAGTAAAGGTACTTCAAAGAAAGCAAGGAAAAGACACGTGCAAATTTACTGTGTTTGTATTCTATTCTTGACTCAAGGAGTTGACGACATTTGTAAAATACTAATAGAAAAGTAGCACAGGGAGGCTTTCATTAATTTTTTTTTTCTGACAAATCAATAGGATTTGTCCTGGAGAATCCACACTTTCAATACTCTGCAACTAGTTGACTGCATTTTTTAAGGTGACCAACTGAGGTCTGGTACACTCAGGGGCCATAATTAAATATACTTTCTCATAAATCAAAACAGTGCATTTTGTTTCATCAGGACTTTGAATAAAGAGAAACTAGTATTTCAAAGGTAGAGAGTTAGATTGCTTGCATCGCTAAAGATATGGTTGGGGCAGCAGCTACTTTACCAAATCCAATCTCTTTGCAAAGCAAGAAGTCGAAGAGATTTATCATTGCCAATGCTGGTGATTAGAAAGTGTAATTCGTCAATGCCATTTAGTGGCCAGTGAATGAATGGATCAGACCTATCTGGAAGCTGGCTTTTAATGTTAAAAGGGGAATTCACTTAGACAGATAATCTATTTCTCAAAAAGGAATTGACTTTAAAAAGTCTATTTGATTGTACCCTCATTCATTTATTACTTGTATTTGGAAATGTCCTATATAGCTAGTTTCTCAAGCCCCTAATTCCTCTCTACTGGTTCTCTGACTTCTGAGAACATTTACCAGTTGGAAACATTCTCACAATTATCCAGAAAACCAGAGAAAATACCAAATAGAAAGGAGAGAAAACTTTATTTTTAGGCCACTGCCACTTTGGTAGGCTATCCTGAAGAATTTTCAAATGAAAAAATGGCTAGGTTAGAAAAAGAATATGATTGAGTTATGCAAGCCTTACCTATACACGTATTTAATCTGCCATAGAAATTGTCAAGTGACTTTAAGAGATCAGAGCTGGCCAAAGAAGAATAACATATTCAGCTTTGTTATGATTCTACTAATAAATTTTGGGTTTTTATTGAAGTTAAAATTAAAATTGTCTTCTCTGACACTCTTAGAAATAGATAAAATAATTCAACTGATTACTCTCTCAAAAGCTTGTATGGAAAATATATTTCAGATTCAGCTCTCAACTTATTTTTTTAAGCTACAAGATTACTGATTATGTGGCTTCTGAAAATTATTACAGCTCAAATCAATTTGTTTCATTGTATTATCTGTTTTAAGTGAGTATGCTCTTTAGTGTTTCCTAAGTGTGTTCTCTTTCCTGACCCTCCTATTCACACCCCTTTTCTGCCCTCTTTAATTTACCGTCCCTTTTAATGAAGGGCTTATTTCCACAGAAAGTATAATAGATTCACAAAGAAACTTACTGTCATGCAAATATCCTTTCCCTTATAGTGAAGATATTTTCTCTCTTAAAACCTACTTCATGATTCAAGTGTTCTTTTAAAATTGGATTTAAAAAAAAAAATATGTGTAAACCAGTGCTACATAAAGAGTTGTCTTTGGGTAGATGTTAGTCTTCAGTTACTAGTTTGCAGTGTGATAAGACTGTGTTAGGATGTAAATTAATTACACCACTAGGCACACTGTTGTGTTCAACTGAGCTTTTTTTTTTTTTTTCAGAAAGAAATTTCTCAACAAAGGAAGTAGTGTGTGGATATACTGTCTGTTGTATATTCCATGTCTTGTCATGGGCCATTAATAAGTAGTTCAAGGAACAGCACTTTGAGTGACAAAACTACATATGTTTAATGGGTCTTATGCCCGATCTGGTTCAAACATCTGTGGACTTGATAAATCTATAGCTCTAGAGCATTAGAATAGTCCTCCTCTCCCGTTCAATGTCACAGTTCACCATGTCATTCACTCACTCTTTCACACATTCATCCTGTGTTTAATACTTGTTCTCAGGGAGTTTATATTCTTCTGAGAGACAATACCAGATAATAAACAAATATATAAACTAAGTATATTAAGAAGATCTTAAATGCTTTGAAGAAAACAAAACAGGATGATGCAATTAAACCTGGGAGGAAAGAGTGGCATATGTGCGCTGATATAGAATGAGCCTTTGAGCTGAGAAGTGACGAATGAAGAGAAATCATCCAGAGGAAAGGTAGAGAAAGAGCTGTTCTCAGCAGAAAAACAAAAACAGTTAGTGTTTTCCCACCCTAAGGTGGGATGAGCTTGACATGTCAGATGAATAGGAAAGGGCTTGGCAGGACTGGGGTATAGGGGACAAAAAGAGGGTCCAGGGTCTGCACTAGGAAAGGCCACCAAAACACCTTCTTCTGTAATCCACTAGTCATCAAATTGGCATTATCACTTCAGCAGGCAAATTTCTTCTCAAATTGCTTAACACTCTCAATTCTAATTGACAGAATTATTGAGACCAACAAGCTAGTAGCATGTGTAGAGTGAGAACATTGGGGGTTGGGATTAAAGGTGTCTGACTTGTCTGAGAGCGTAAGTTACCCATTTAGAATCTTTCTTTAGGACTTGGGATACCTAATCCACTGAACACAATCATGTGGCCTGAAAAAGCACAGCCTTGTGGAGGTGACATATCCCCAAATAAGAATTTAGACCAGGCCCTTAGAATGTCATTGTTGTAGAGGCCATACAGATAACATAAACAAGTCAAATGGTCAGGTTATCTTGCTAGTCAAATGATGAAGAGGAATCAACACATGTGATGTGACAAGCAGTAAGGGGATGGTGGCAAAGTGGAAAAAATAATGTGCCCTTTCTAAAAGTGTAAGCCACCATGGAGTTCCAGCCAATAATATTCAAGTGGGCATGTGGCCCGAGTGTGCCCAGATATTCTAATTCATTCATAAGAAGCTGGAATTTGGGATTTGGAGATGAACTCATATGATCATTTTATCAATAGATGTTGGCAAGTTACTAAAAAACACTCAGATCAAACAAAACACAACTTCAGGCCTCCATTAACCCACTGGCTGTTGGTTTCCAAACTTGATTTAATCAAAGGGCTCAGATGAAATTTCAGACATAAACAAAAGGACCATCTTATTGTATAGCAACTTTGATGAATAACTGGGTAGCCTGACCTACTTTGTTTCTTGCATGATGGCAGTTTAAGGTTGGTAACAATATTCCACAAAGGTTCTGCATCTAATAATGTGCCCCATCACTGACGTTATAAAAGCTCTGGGAATTGCAAATCCTTTCTAACATGTTAGTAAGTTTTATATAAAAACCAACATCAGTTAGTCAGCTAAATGATACTTTTCTAGACAGAGACTGATGCCAGTAGGATATAGTTTAATGCTTAATACTCTTTTATTTGTAATGCCTAACATTACTCTAATGAACACCAGTCTATACAACCTGTTGATATCATTAATCTAACAAAAGCACTGCAGGTGACAGCAGCAGATTGCTTCCTATACTATTTAATTCAACAAAATCAAAAACATCTCAGTTTAAAAGGGAAAAAAAGCTATGAAAAGAAAGGTGGCTGTTGAATCACTCTGATTTCCATTTTCAAACAATAATGTCTATTACACATTAACTCTCAGCAGAGAGACTTCCCACATGTCATCAGAGGGTTGCTGGGAGGCAGGGTTGCCTGCCCAGGATTGGGTTCCTTTGGTTTCCCTGGGCATCAGCATGCTGTGTCTGGTTGTACTCCCTGAGCTGCTGAATTCTCCTGAATGCCCAGAAATACTATAGCCCAAAGACAGCAGTGAATAGTTCATGGTGAAATATCTGTTAGAGAAGTGTCAGTAATCGTAGGTATCCCATTGTTATCACTCACTAGTCAAGAGACCCTGGACACTTTTTGTCACATGTTGCCTTGTCTGGTCACCATGAAATAATGACCATCGAGTTACATACAGTATGATATGTGTATTTGTGTGTCTCTAAGCATGAGGTTCTGTTTTCCCCTTGGTAGTGGTTATTTTAATAGAAGAATTTCATGTCTGACCTACACCTGGCTGCTAGCCAAGAATTAAATATAGCAATTTGTTACAGCAATATTCTTCCAGAGTCCTTCAGCAAGAACACAAACTATTTATTTTAAATTATGCTTAAAGGTGTATTTCATTTTTAAGTCTCATCTCTGGTGCACAACATATTCTAAGCAGCTTTCCCTCTCTTCAGCAGCACAAGCAATTTTCATCAATAGCTTCTTTTCCGACCTGGCATATCTCCCTCCCTGGTGTTCACCGTTTAAATTATCACTTCTGATTTGGATGTGCAATAGTTTTATCTAGAAAAAAAAAAAAAAAGACTGTACATAGGAAGAGGCCTCTCCTCCCCCGGGAATCCCATCAAGCCTTATGACTACTTCCTTGTGTTAGAAAAAAATATATATATCACAAAACAATTTCAAAACAATTTCATTTGTTCCCTAAATGCACATCGATTTTAGTAAATTGTTCTTAATTTCTAACCAGATGTTTAAAATACTCTTTCAAGCAGTGCTGCAATTTTCCATTCTTTTCCTGTTTCCTATTGCTGTCATATTTTTATGAGTCAGGTGTACTGTACACATTGACAGTATTTGTGTTGCAGCAATCTTTTTAGTATTTTCAGTTGTGTATTAGTTTCCTATGGTTTCTGTAACAAATTACTATAAACTGCGTGGCTTAAAACTACATAAATTTATTCTCTCATGGTTCTGGAGGCCAGAAGTCAGAATTCAAGGTGGTGGCAGGGCCATGCTCCAGCTGAAGGCTCTAGGGAGAATCCTTCCTCATCTCATTCAGGTTTTGGTGGCTCCAGGTCTTCTTGGGCTTGTGACGTAATCCAGTCCCTGCCTCTGTCTTTACATTTCCTTCTTTCTTTGCTGCTTCTGGATCTCAAATCCCTCTTTGGTTTTCTCTCATAAGGACAATAGTTACTGGACTTAGGGTACACCTTAAATCCAGGATGATCTTATCTTGATCTCATAATTACATCTGCAAAGACCCTTGTTCCAAATAATGTCACATTCTGAGATTCCAGGTGTACAACCTCAGGCTTCAGTTAGACACTGGCTGCTGGCTTCCAAATTTTGATTTAATCATGGTGATCAGATGATATTTTAGACTTAAACAAAATGACCTTCTTATTGTATGGCAACTTTTATGAATGACCACGGATCCTGTCCTATTTCTTTTCTTGGATGATGGCAGTTTAAGCTTGGTAACAATATTCCACAAAAGTTCCACAGAGACTGAAGGTTAGAATTATGGGGATATTAGAATATACTTGGGGTAGTACACATACATGAGGAAAATGACAGCACATGGGTTTATGTGGAAGCATTCTTTACATACATGGTTTTTAGAAGGGATAATTCCATAATATCATTTGTTATATTTTTAAAACTGTTTATTGCCCTTCACTCCCTTTCTCCCTCCCTGCTCGAACTGGTAGTTACAAATCCCTGATATAAAATGAACAGATGTTGTAGGTTGAAACCCAGATTTATCATATAATTAAAATGTGTGTCCATAGGTAAGGGTAGGGCAAAAAGAATGTAAGAATAAGACTGAAAGAAATGTACCCAGGAGGAAGGAAGGAGAAAAACCAGAAAAGAGACATGGGCAGATTTTTAAGAAGGAGAATATAGTCATGAGGTCAAATGCTATGAAGAGGTTGTTAAAAATAAGGGCCAAAAATATATTTTGGATATATAAACAAGTCACTGCTATGTCCAAATTTTCTCACATTTTAAATAGGTGTATTGAAGTTTTTAGGGGTAATGCGTCATGATGATCTGGGATTTGCTTTAGATTACATTAGGACAAAAAACATTGACGCAAATATGGCAAAATGTTAAGAGCAACTGAATTCAGGTGATATGTTTGTAAAGTTGATTATGCTGTTCTAATTTTATACATGTTTGAAAATTTTCATAATGAAATGTAATAAAAAAACAAGAAATTAAAAAAAATACATACTTTGCCAGAACTGGTTCCCTGCAGGGCATCAATAATAGTGTGATCCAGATATGAAGAAAAGTTTTCAAGTCCTAGTTACAACAGATTATTTTAAATTATCATCTCCTTCTCTCTCTCCCTCTCTCCCCCTCCCTCCCTCTCCCTCTCCCTCTCCTCTCTCCTCCTTCCACTCCCCCTCCTTTTCCCTGTCTCATTCCAGAACATATTTGGAAAAGTATTGTTACTACTGCTCTGCTCATTGTGATTTATAAGTGAAAAACAATTTTAGAGAGCAATGTCTCATACTTCCCTGATGAAGGAAAATAAAAGGGTCTGAGTTTAACAGACTATATTTTACTTAAAGGTGTGAAAATATTAGAAACATTTGCTTGAGCAAACATTTCCACATTAATTGAAATGTGATACAACCAAAGACAGGAATCCCAAAGGTACAAGTTTATGATGAGGAAGGCATTACCTGCTCATGTGTCAGATGGAAGATTCTGTCAAGGCTGGTTGGGGTGTGTAACATTCAAGAAAAAACAGTTCCACTTCCAGAAATACTTCAAAACGTGATGTTTTGAAATATTTGTCCCTTCTGTGTTGAATAGCATTGTTTTCAGTTTCAAACCTCAAAACAGCCTGCAAGTGTATCAGCCTGGCATAGGAATATGTAAATGATTTTCTGCTTTCGAGCATAAAGTATACAAAGACACACAGAGAGACAACATTTCTCCTTTTGCGAATAGCACTGCTTTCTGGCAGATTGCCAAAACTCACAGAGGCATGTTATCACACTGTCAAGAGGCATTGTACCAATAAGGAAAGATACCAGTTTTAGGTATTGTATAGAGTAATTGTGGTTTAGGTACTCCAATTGATAAAAGAGCAGAAATTTTGGCATTACATCAATAAGCAGAATAATTAAGGTAATAGGTAGCATGCCATCTAATCAAGTTACTACAGTAATACCAATGTGTGTTAACTTACTTTAACACTGTCTGAATACTAATTACTATCACTTTCAGATTTTTACAATATGCAGTATATTTAACAGAATTGAACATACCTGGGTAATTACTACTGTGCTAATAAATAAAAATAATTATTATTCAAGAAGCATACTGTAGCTAGCATTTTATTTTGACTTCTCCGAAAGTATTCTCCAGTTTTGAATCACCATATGATTAAAGGATATAGATTGTCTCATTTTTAAAGATGCTTTAACATAAACATTGTATCTCCTACCTTTACTATGTATAAGGCTACCATTTCTTATGGTATAGAAATTTAAGTTAAAAAACAAGGTTTTACTTTTTAAAAGGCATTTAAAAATCTCCATTGAGTCATTGTGTAAGGGAATTGAAGGATGATGCATTTCTTATGAAATATTATTTCTGCAATTTCAGTTATACTTGGCTAATTCTCACTTTTTTTTTTTTTTTTTTTTTTTTTTTGTACGCGGGCCTCTCACTGCTGTGGCCTCTCCTGTTGCGGAGCACAGGCTCCAGACACGCAGGCTCAGCGGCCATGGCTCACGGGCCCAGCTGCTCTGCGGCATGTGGGATCTTCCCGGACCGGGGCACGAACCCGTGTCCCCTGCATCGGCAGGCGGACTCTCAACCACTGTGCCACCAGGGAAACCCTAATTCTCACTTTTAATATATTCTCCTGCTTACAGAGACTTAGAAAGAGACTAAGATAATTAGTGCTCATAATCCAAGTCACTCTCCCGACATGTACCTCTTCTCATGCTTTCAGTTCTCCACCTTTCTTGTGTTTTCAACCACTTTGGTATTTGATATTTTTCTACCTTCTCTAATTGTTATTTTTTTTCCTATCCCCACTTTCCAGCATTCATTTCTCTTGGTTCAACCATTCCCACTCTCTTACTAAGATGTTGGCACTTAAGTGTTGAGTTCTACGTGCTTAAATGATGCTGTCTTTTTCTGAATTTATTGACAGAATCAAATGTCAATGTGATATAAAAAACCCTACAATTTATAATATTATACAGTGTGCTTCTAGCTTTTTAAATAAGACCAAAACCATTTCTGTATAGCAACAGTCTTGACAATTTTTTTAATGATGTTATTTAGTAGATATCCAGGTAGAAAATAATTTTACACACAAACTTCTACATATCTTCCCACTTGAAATGTCATGAATACAATAGAAATGTAATTTAAAAATATATAAACACATAACAATGGGTAGATCAGATATTGCAATAACAGCAATAAAAGTAAGGATAGAAAACAAGTGGCTTAATGGTAAATGTTTAGAAGATCTACAAAAGACCCTAATGCTAAGCCGTACCAGGAAGGCTGATAATTCACCAGATTAATATCACAAAATCTGGTACTTTTGAGTAGGAGTGAAAAGACCAAAAATTAAAGAAATGAGAACATCAGCAAAATGATGGCCTACAAAGTTCCAGGCCATTTTTCCCTATGGAAATATTAAGTATACAACTAGAGACTGGTGAAAATAGCTTTACAGGAGCTCTGGTATTCAGTCAAGGATCTATAGCAAACAAATGAATATCCAGAGAAGAAAAAGTCACATTCAAAATGGTAGGAAATTTTGTGGCATTTTTATTTGTAATTTTCCTACCTTCTATCCATGGCTCAGTGTGCTTTGGGAAAAGCAGTGGTCTCATCCCAGTTCTATTCTGTGAGCCAGCAGGTGCAGAGCAAATCTAATGAGCAATATTATAACTTGTCTAGGGGTTGCCTAATTGGTCTCTGTGTCAGCCAACTCAGAGATCGGATATCGAAACAGCAAAGCTCAAATCTCAGGCAAGGGGAAACTGTGGGAAGCAGTGGTCATGGTTTGTGAAAACCACAAGCACACTACAAGACCTCAGATGCCTGTGACTACTGATTAAGGAATACAATAGAATAGCTAAGGCCCCAAGAGAAGTCAGGATAAGACTCTTAGGGAATCCAAGACATTTAAAAGCAGCCGTGTATACAGGGGAGCTGGGGAAAAATATCATAATCAAAAGACCAGGGGAAAAAATATGCCTCCAAATTACCCAAGAAGCCCTTAAGGCTTCACAATAGGCTGATTAGTGAAGATGTTCTATGGCAGGAGTAAGTCTGAAAACTGAAATAAGAGCTGACTTTTCAAAATTTTCACAATTTCCTTTCTGCAAAATCTGTTGCAATTTTCAACAAAATACTGCAATGTGTACAAATAAATAGGAAAACATGGCCTATTCAAAGGAACAAAATAAATCACCAGAAACAGTCACTGAAGAAATACAGGCATTGGATTTATTAGAAAAAAAATTTTACAATTGCCTTAAATATGTCTTAGAGGAAAACAAAGAACTAAAGGAAATGAGGAAATTATATATGAAGGAAATAAAAGTATCAACAAAGATAGATACTATAAAAAAGCAGAATTTCTGGAGCTTAAAAAATGCAATAATTGAACTGAAATGCTCACTACAAGTGTGCAACATGAGTTTCAAACAGGCAGAATATAGAATCAGTGAACTTGAAGACAAGTCATTTGAAATTCTCAATTATGAGGAAAAAAAGAATGAAGAAAAGTAAGCCTCAGGATCTTATAAGACACCATCAAGGGGACCAATATATATTAAGGGAGTCGCAGAAGAAGAAAGAAAAGGGACAATGAGATTATTTAAAGAAATAATGGCCTAAAATTTCCAAATTTGAGAAAATACATGGATGCACAAGTCCAAGAAGGTCAATGAACTCTACAGAGGAGAAAGCCAAAGAAATGCACACTGATACATATTATAATCAAAATTTTGAAAGACAAAAAGAGAATCTTGAAGGTATCTAGAGAAAAGTGACCATCACATATAAGGCATCCTCAATAGATTCTAAGCAGATTACTCAGCAGAAATTTAGCAAGCCAAAAGAATATGACATATAGGTGTATCTCATTTTTTTGTGCTTCACAGATACCCTGTTTTTTACAAACTGAAGTTTGGCGGCAAACACATCAAGCAAGTCTGTTGGAGCCATTTTTCCAACAGCAGTTTTTCCTTCATTTCTCTGTCACATATTGGTAATTCTCACACTATTTCAAACTTTTTCATTATTCTTATATTTGTTATAGTGTTTTGTGATCAGTGATCTTTGATGTTACTATTGTAATTGTTTTGGAGTGCCACAAACCATATAAGATGGCAAGCTTAATAAATGTTGTGTGTGTTCTGACTGCTCCACCAACCAGCCATTCCCCCCATTGCTCTCACTCCTTGGCCTCCCTATTCCCTGAGACACAATAATATTGAAATTAGGCCAATTAATAACCCTATAATGACCTCTAAGTGTTCAAGTGAAAGGAAAAGCCACATGTCTCTCACTTTAAATCAAAAGCTAGATGTTAAGTTTAGTGAGAGAGGCATACCTGAAGCCAAGATAGGGCAAAAGGTGGACCTCTTGCACAGTTAGATAAGTTGTGAATGCAAAGGAAAACTCCTGAATGAAATTAAAAGTGCTACTCCAGGGAAAACAAGAATAAGAAAGTGAAACAGCCTTACTGCGGATATGGAGAAAGTTTTAGCAGTCTAGCTAGAAGATCAAACCAGCCACAATATTCCCTTAAGCCAAAACCTAATCCAGAGCAAGGCCCCAACTATTCTTCAATTCAATGAAGGTTGAGAGAGTTGAGGAAACTCCAGAAGTATGAATCTGGCAGTGGTTGGGGCATGCAGTTTAAGGAATGAAGTCATCTCCATAATATGAAAGTGAAGGTGAAACAGCAAGTAATGATGTTGAAGCTGTGGTAAGTTGCCCAGAAGATCTAGCTAAGGTAATTCATGAAGGTGGCTACACTGAAGATTTTCAGTGTAGATGAAACAGTCTAAAATTTCAAGATGCCATCTAGAACTTTCATAGCTGGAGAGAAGAAGTCAATGCCTTTGACTTCAAAGCTTAAAGGAGAGGCTGATTCTCTAGTTAGGGGCTAAGGCAGCTGGTCACTTGAAGTTGAAGTCAATGCTTACCGACTATTTTGAAAATTTTAGGGTTGCTAAGAATTATGCTAAATCTACTCTGTCTGTGCTCTATAAATTAAGCAACAAAGCCTGGATGATAGCACATCTGTTTACAAGATGTTTTGCTGAATATTTTAAGACCAGTGTTGAGATGTACTGCTCAGAAGAGAAGATTTCTTTCAAAATATTACTGTTTCTTGACAATGCACCTGGTCGTCTAAGAGGTCTGATGGAGATGTTCAACGAGATTCTCTTCATGCTTGCTAACACAACATCCATTCTGCAACCCAGGGATCAAGGAGTAATTTTGACTTTCAACTCATTCTTTAAGAGATATATTTTGTAAAGCTATAGTTGCCATAGATAGTGATTCCTCTGACGGATCTGGGCATAGTAAATGTAATCCTTCTGGAAAGGATTTGCCATTCTAGATTGCATTAAAAACAATTTTGATTCATGGGAAAAGTCAAAATCTGAACATTAATAGGAGTTTGGAAGCATTAGATTCTATCTCTCATGGAAAACTTAGGACAGTTCAAGACTTCAGTGGAGGAAGCAACTGGAGATGTGGTGGAAACAGGAAGAGAACTAGAATTAGAAGTGGAGCCTGAAGATGTGACTGGTTTGTTATAATCTTGTGGTAAAACTTTACCAGATGAAAAGTGGCTTCTTATGGATGAGGAAAGAAAGTAGTTTCTTGAGATTGAAACTACTGCTGGTGAAAAGGCTCTGAAGATTGTTAAAATGACAACAAAGTATTCAGAATATTACATCAACTTAGTTGACAAAGCAGTAGCAGGGTTTGAGAGGACTGATTTCAATTTTGAAAGAAGTTCTGTGGGTAAAATGCTGTCAAACAGCATTGCATGCTACAGAGAGTTTGTTTGTGAAAGAAACAGCCAATCCAAGCATCAAACTTCACTGTTGTCTTATTTTCAGAAATTGCCACAGTCACCCAACCTTCATCAACCACAACCCTGATTAGTCAGCAGTCATTGACATCAAGGTAAGACCCTCTACCAGCAAAAAATAATTATGACTCAGTGATGACTCAGATGATGGTTAGCATTTTTTAACAATAAAGCATTTTAAAATTAAGGTATGTACATTGTTTTTTTAGACATAAAGCTTTATACACTTAATGGACTACAGTATAGTGTAAACATAACTTTTAAATGCACTAACAAATAAAAAAAAAATAATTGTGTGACTCACTTTATTGTGATATTTGCCTTTTTTTTTTTTTTTTGGCTGTACGTGGGCCTCTCACTGTTGTGGCCTCTGCTGTTGCGGAGCACAGGCTCCGGACGCGCAGGCTCAGCAGCCATGGCTCACGGGCCCAGCTGCTCTGCGACATGTGGGATCTTCCCGGACCGGGGCACGAAGCCGTGTCCCCTGCATCGGCAGGTGGACTCTCAACCACTGCGCCACCTGGGAAGCCCTTGCCTAATTTTTATATTTGCTTTACTGTAGGGGTCTGCAACAGAACCCACAATAACTCCAAAGTCTGCCTGTATTTTAAGTGCTGAAAAAAAATCTCAAGAATTCTGCATCCGGAAAAACTTTCATTCAAAAATCAGGGAGGAATTAAGACATTCCAAAGCAGAGAAAAATTGAGGGAGTTTATTACCTGTTAAGTTGTTCTACAAGAAATACTAAAGGAAGCCCTTAGAGTTAAAATGAAACAACACTACACAGAAACTTGAAGCCATAGGGGGAAAAAGTTCTCTGTTATAGATAAATACATGGACAAATGTAAAACCAGTACTATTACAAGTTTTGTTTGTAGCTTCACTTTTTATACTTCTACAGGATTTAAAAGACAAAATCATAAGGTATTTATAACTTTATGTTAATGGATATACAATATATAACGGTATAATTTGTAACATCGATAACATAAAAGAGGACAGAGGTTTTAAGGACTAGAGCTTTTATATGCAATTGAAATTAGGTTGGCATAAGTTTGAAACAGATTTTTGTAACTTTAGGCTCTTATTTGTAACCCCATAGTAATTTGTAGCATATACACAAAAGGAAATGAGAAAGGAATGAAAACACAAAATCAACTAAAAACAAAAGGAAGACAAAAATGGAGGAAATGGGGACTGAAATTCTATAAGACATACAGAAAACAAATAACAAAATGGAAATAATAAACTCTTCCCTATTAGTAATTACTTTAAATGTAAATGGATTAAACTCCCTAATCAAAATATATAGATTGGCAGAATGAATAAACTGTATGCAACTATGTGCTGTCTACAACAGACTCCGTTTAGACCTGAAAACATGCATAGGTTAAAAGTGGAAAGATGCAAAGATACATTCCATGCAGATAGTCACCAAAAGAAAGCAGGAGTATCCAAACTAATAACGGACAAAATAGACTTTAAGTCAAAAACTTTTAGAGGAGAGTGAGGTCAGCAACATGGTAGAGTGAAATGCTTCCCTTATCTCTTTCTCCTCCTCAATCTACAAGCAGTAAAGCATTCACGAGGCAACAGAAGTATCTCTGCCCAACATACCTGGATGCCAGAGAATTCCACACTAAAGGTGGATGAATTAGAACACATAGAGGAGGCAGAACCAGGGGAACAAGAAAGATGGTGCCTGCAATCCTAGTCCTCAGGCTGTGACAGCTTAGTTCATAACCCCAGAGAAGCCAGCAGTAGCAGGGGAAGCAGTAACATATGACTCCAGACTCTTGGCAGCATTGACACCCATGGGCACAGGTAAATGAGCAACAAATGCTGAGGTGCCCATAACTCTGACCCCAAACTCCCTTTACCGACAGTAGCAGGGCCTGTAAACCTTATAACACTGGACATGGCAAAGGTGCTCATGTGACCCCAGCTCCCTGCAAACCTTGTCCCAATCTTTGAGGCAGCAGAGCATGTGACTCAGAGGACCAGAGAAACAATGAAGTGCCCCAGGTGGCAACACCAGAGACTTTGGCACCAACAAAGCATCCATGACCGCAGAGGCACAAGAAGCAACAAAGAGAGTACAGGGTGATACCCTTGGCAGAGGTGGCACAGGATGGAAAGTGTCAACTCTCCAATATGACCAAGAGGCAGCTCAGGTAAAAGTAACCTAAAACTTTTGCTATAACACCACCAACTGGGAAACAAAAGAAAGGCCTCTAATTTCTAACCCACTGAATCATTAATATCAAGTGGAAAGGTTTCCACTACTTCAAATGTGTCGGCAGAGGAACAACACATCAAGCACCATGAAGAACTACAGCAACATCATACCACACACACACACACACACACACACACACACACACACACAAATGACAATTCCCCAGAAATCAAACTTAAATCCATAAAATATTGTAATCTAATTGATAGAGAATTCAAAATAGCTGTCATGTAGAAACTCAAAAGAGCTACAGCGAAACTCAGAAAGGCAGTTCAGTGAACTCAAGAATAAAACTAATGAACAGAAGGAATACTTTACCAAAGGGACTGAAACTCTAATAAAGAACCAAACAGAATTCCTGGAGCTGTAGAACTCAATCAGTGAGATGAAGAATGCACTAGAAATACTGGAAATCGAGCAGACCATATGGAAGAGAGAATTAGCAAGCTGGAGGATAGAAATCTAGAAATGATACAAGTAGAACAGGAAAGAGAAACAAGACATTTAAAAAATAGAAAATTGTACAAGAGCTATTGGATTCTTTAAGAAAAGGCAACATTAGGCTAATGGATATCCCAGAAGTAGAAGAGAGGGAGAAGGGAGCAGAGAGTTTATTTAAAGAAATAATAGCTGAGAACTTCCTAAACGTGGGGAAGAAACTGTATTACAAGTCCATGATGCTAAGGGAACACCTAATTACCTCAATGCAAAAAGACCTTCTCCAAGACACATTATATTAAAAGTGGCAAAAGTCATGACACACACACACAAAAAAAAGGGATTTCAAAGGCAGCCAGGGTATAAAGGATGGTAAATTACAAAGGAACCCCCATTAGGCTATCAGCAGATTTCTCGACAACAACTCTACAGGCCAGGAGGGAGTGGAATGACATTCTCAAAATACTGAAAGATAAAAACTGTCACCCAAGAATACTCTATCCAGCAAAGTTATCATTCAAATATGAAGGAGACATAAAAACTTTCCCAGAAAAACAAAAGCAGAGGGAGTTCATCAACACTAGAGCTGCTTTATAAGAAATGGTGAAATGAGCGATTCTACCAAAAACAAAAAGGCAAACAAACACAAAACTTTTAGTAAGGTGATAAATAGACATACAAAATCAGAAAATTTCAAATATTTATCAGTGAAGGCTTTTAAACACTTTATTATAGCATAAAGGGGAAAAAAAGCAGAAAAAATAACTAGAGCTAAGTCAATTTGGTAAGAAACTCACAACATAAAAAGGGATACTTGTAGACAACACCTAAGTATAAAACACTTAGAAATAAACTTAACCAAGTGATCCAAAGACTTGTAAACTGAAAACTACAAAAACAAGCTGAAAGAAATTACAGAAGACACAAGTATAAAGACACCAAGCATTCATGGATTAGAAAACTTAATACTATTAAGATGTCAACACTACTCAAATCAATCTATAGATTCAATGTGATATGTTCCAAAATCTCAACAATGTTTTGAATGAAAAAAATATTTCATCCTAAAATTCATACAGAATCTCAGGAGACCTCAAAGAGCCATACATCTAAAAAAAGACCAAAGGTGGATGTCTCACATTTTGATTTCAAAATTTACTACAAAGCTACAGTAATCAAAAGTGTGTCAGGGTACAGACAAAGACAGGTATATCAACAAATAGAATAGAAGAAAAAGCCCAGAAATAAACCCTCACATACAAGATCAAATGATTTTTGACAAGGGTACAAAGACTATTCACTGGGGAAAAGGATAGTCATTTTAGCAAACTGTGTTGGGAAAACTGGATATGCACATTTAAAGAACTAAAGTTGGACATTTATTTTATACCATATATAAAATTTAACTTGAATGGATCAAAGACCTATATGTAATGGCTAAAACAATCAAAGTCTCAGAAGAAAATAGGACAAAGGCTTCATGACACTGGATTTGCCAATAATTTCTTGGATATGACACCTAGCACAGAGGACAAAACAAAGAAAAATAGATAAACTGAGCTTATCAAAATTAAAGACTTTTGTGCATCAGGGATACTACTATCAGAGGAAAAAATAACCCACAGAATGGCACAATGTATTTGAAAATTATATATATACGGTAAGGGACTTAATGTCCAGTATATATAAAGAACTCCTATAACTCAATAACAACACAACAAAGCAATTTAAACATTGGCAAACATTTTGTGTAGATATTTCTTCAAAGAAGATATGCAAGTAGTCAGTAAGCATAATAAAAGGTGCTCAAAATCACTAAACATTAGTGAAATACTAATTAAAACCATCATGAGATATCACCTAACAACCATTAGGATGGCTAACACTAAAAATAAAGAAGAAGAATAGAAAAAGAAAACAAGAAGTATTGACAAGGATGCAGGAAAATCGAAAACACATGTGCATTGCTCATGGATAATGTACCAATAAAATCAAACAGGCACTACAGAAAACAGTATGGTAGTTCCTTAAAAAACTGAAAATAGATGGATTCCCTGGCAGTACAGTGGTTGGGAATCCGCCTGTCAATGCAGAGGACATGGGTTCGAGCCCTGGTCTGGGAAAGATCCCACATGCCAGGGAGCTTACCCCGTGCACCACAACTACTGAGCCTGCATTCTAGAGGCCTTGAGCCACAACTACTGAGCCTGCATGCCACAACTACTGAAGCCCACACACCTAGAGCCCGTGCTCCGCAACAAGAGAAGCCACCGCAATGAGAAGCCCACACACCGCAATGAAGAGTAGCCCCTGCTTGCTGCAACTAGAGAAAGCCCACACACAGCAACGAAGACCCAATGCAGCCAAAATAAATAAATTAAATTAAATTAAAAAGAAATTGAAACTAGAATTACCATATGATCTAGCAATACTGCTTCTGGATATACACCAAAAGAGTTTAAAGCAGGGACTTGAACAGATTTTTATACACCATGTTTAGTGAAGCATTATTCATAACAGCCAAAAGGTCAGAGCAATGTACATATCCATCAGTGGATGAATGGATAAACAAAACGTCGTATATACACATAATGGAATATTACTCAGCCTTAAAAAGGAAGGAAATTCTACACATGCTACAACATAACATGGATGAATCTTGTAGGCATTGTGCTAAGTGAATATGCAAGTTACAAAAGAACAAATGTTTCCTGATTCCACTTACATGAGTTAGCTAGAGTAGTGAAATTTATTGAGGAAAAAAGTAGAATGGTGGTTGCCAGGGACTTGGGATAGTGGGGAATAGGGATTACATTGTTTAACAGCTATAGAGTTCCAGTTTGGAAAGATAGAAAAAAAAAAAAAGAAAAAAAAAACCTCTGGGGGTGATTAGCAGTGACGATTGTATAACAATGTGAATATACTTACCACCATTGAACTAGTCACTTAAAAATGGCTAAACAATAAATATTATCTTATGTATACTTTGCCACAATAAAAAACATTAAAAATTGAAGGATGATTTGAAAGGTTGTTTTAAGGAATTTGAATTCCCAGCTCCTCCTTCATTTTGCTCCTCCTGGCAAAACCTGTGAGTTGAGTCTCTGATAGAGATACAATTGAGGGTATCTGGCTTTTGTAACATCAGCCACAATTGAGGGTGCTGAAAAAAGAAGGATTAATGAACATGTGCATACCAGATGGTAATATAAATGGCCTTCTTCTCCCAGAAATCTAGAATTGTAGCAACCAGGCCCTCCCCTGCCAAGCAGAAGGATTTTAGAGATTTCCCTGGGGAATCTGACTACCATGAAAGGAAAGAATTAAGAAACTGCAGTTGAAGATCCTTAACTTTTTGATAGATAACGATCATATCACAGTGAAGGTAACAGTTGGCTCCTCAGTGAGGCTCTTAGTCATAACTTTTTAAAGCACTGGGCTCAAAGAAAAGTTTTTGAGAATTTTCAGAGAAAGAGGGAGAATAAAAATATGTTAACATATAAACTAAAAACTTATTTTTTTTTCATATTTTGTAATATCATCTGAAAACTAAAAGGCAATGGGATAATGCCTTTAAAATTCAGAACAAAAATTACTTGAACCAACAATTTTATTCCTAGCCAAACTTTAACTTACTTCCCTGGGTAGGATAAACATTTTCAGACTTGTGTAATCTCAAAATTTTAAATTCTCATATACCTATTTTAAGGAAGTTATCAGAAGTTGTGCTCCTCTAAAATGAGGAATTAAATCAAGAAAGAAACAAATATGGTATGCTGATGCATATGGACTCTAGAAAAATAGTACTGATGAACCTAGTGTCAGGGCAGGAATAAAGACACAGATGTAGAGAACAGACTTGAGGACACGCGGGGTTCGGGGGCAGGAAGGGTAAGCTGGGACCAAGTGAGAGAGTGGCATGGACATATATACACTACCAAATGTAAAACAGATAGCTAATGGGAAGCAGCTGCATAGCTGCTCGGTGCTTTGTGACCACCTAGAGGGGTGGAATAGGGAGGGTGGGAGGGAGGCTCAAGAGGGAGGGGATATGGGGATATATGTATATATATAGCTGATTCACTTTGTTGTACAGCAGAAGCTAACACAACATTGTAAAGCAATTATACTCCAATAAAGATGAAAAAAAAAAGAAAAGAAAGAAACTATGGTCTATACAGGAAATAAGCTACTCATCCCAGGGAAGAGGTGAAGGCACTCCTCAAAATGGTGCTCAGGAGGAATCCTTGCCTGGCATCTGTGTAGTGAATATACAGAGCTCTGTACTCTATGTGAGACTTTTGGAGGAAGATGAAATGGACAGAATAACTGATGTGCTTGAATGTCTGGAGAGGAGACTTACATAATTTGTGATAAGTTTGGAGTTTTCTATGGATTACATAGTTGAATTGTGTTCACCCAAAATTCGTATGCTGAAGTTCTAATGCTCAGTATCTCAGAATGTCACCCTATTTGAAGACAAGGTCTCAAAAGAGGTAATTAAGTTAAAATGAGTTCATTAGGGTGGGCACTAATATAATATGACTAACATCCTTATAAGGAAAGGAATTTTGGACACAGACATGCACAGAGAGAAGATGATGGGTAGACACAGGAAGAAGACAGCAATCTACAAGCAAAGAAGAGGCCTCAGGACAAACCAACCCTGTTGACACTTTGATCTCAGACTTCTAAGCCTCCAGAATTGTGAGAAAATATATTTCTGTTGTTTAGGCCACCCAGTCTGTGGTACTTTGTTTCGGCAGCCCTAGCAAATTAACATACTATGCCAACAACAACAAACAGATAGTAAACAATATATTGTGAAGGAAAAGGAAGTGAACTAACATAGCTGAGAAGATAAGGGAGAATAAAGAGAAGGGTGACTGTGGGCTGGGGGGTAAAGGCAGGGTCAGGAGTAAATCGAAATACTCTTCCTACGAGGAAGATAATAAACAATGAAATTAAGAAATTAATATTCAGGATAATTTATTTAGAGAAATGGCAGTAAACAGCAAAAGAAATCAGTGAAAAGAGCTGAAAATGGTTGTTTCTATGGAGATGGAATGGAGGGTAGGGGTAGAATATATTGCGGAACTATTAAATACTTTAACCACATTAATGTATAACTTTGATATATATAAAACATAAAATATATGATACATAATAGTTCCTGGGTTATTTGCTACATGTTACAAATGAAAAATTAACACTGCAGAGGAACTAAGTTATTTCTCTTTTGTCGTGCAGGTTGATAAAGGGAGATTCAGAATTTGAAACCAAAACTTAGGAGTCCTAACTCAATATTCATTTTCAAAATGATACCACATAACCTGGACTTTTCAGATCCTTGAAAATGGAAAGCTGTTTCTAATCCTACCATCTATGAAAGGGTTGACAAGATTATGCCACAATTATTAGGCACTACTGAGATGGCTGCTGCTTCTACTACATGGATTTTAAGAGAGAGCCATTAATTTTCAATTAAGAACCTTGAAGATTATCCAAGTCTTAAGTTGGGTTTAAATGAATGTTTCAGTTCATTCCAGGGTAATTAATTTATTTTAATGCAAAAGCTAAAAGTAGTGAGAATGCATACCTTTCCATTTTAAGAGTAAATAACTGAACTTTTATGAAAGCAGACTATTATCCTTGTAGACTGAAATAGGAATACTTGAGCTTGACATCACACTACTGCAGGGAGAGCTAAAGTTTTTAATTGACTGCCCCAAATATGTATTAAAGAGTAGCTTCACTTTACTCTTTGTGAATTGCAATATAAAAATGTTAAAAGTTGACGGAAGTGATATTTGCATTTCTGTACATGGTTATGTGCATGTGATCAATGGGATGAAATATACAAAAATACAGCTAATAAACAGAGTTGTACTAAAGTACTCCTGAATCTACAGATCTTATCTCTATTTTCAGGCCTTCATCGCTCAGTTTAAAAAGGCAATAAATATCAGTAGTTGTCAGCAATCCTTAGATCCCAGGGGAATTTGGCTCAAGTCAGGTTTACATTTCAGATCCCATCGACATACAATTCTGTTAGCACAAATATAAAAGTAGCATAATGAGTTTGTAGCTTAACCATTCTGCAGTATTTTCACCTTACTTTTTTTGTTCTGCTAGGATTTCTCCTTTGTCTCCTATATCTATGACAGCAAAATATTCATTTAATCTGTTAACATCTTGCATGTACTGAAATGGGATTGTTTCCTAGTCATGAAAATAATTAAAGTAACAATAATGGAGAACTAACTTACCATGAGCCAGGTACTACACCAGGTTCTTAGAAAACAATGTTAATTAATATAAACTGTATGTGCAAATCAGAGTCATGATGGACCACTGTACAGGCTATGAGTATGGTGTCATAAATTCCGGGGGTGGAGAATAGGTTACAAGCAGGATGAAAAACAGTGGTAAATTTAGCAGGCTGCAACATAACCTGAGAGGCTTTGGACTTCATCCAACTCTGATGTTTTCAACCATGAAACTGTTACACACTGGAGTCTCATGACACACTTTCTTTGTGATGGGTGTTACAATTAACACTCTCTCTCTCTTCTCTTTGGTAAGTTAGAGCTGACTCACTGTCTTCCTTCTTATATCATTTATATCCAATTGTCTTTTGAGTAATAAAGAGCTGATATTTCAGCTGCTATATTGAAAATTGTAAATGGGAATACACAAAACATCACCACATCATCTGCTGTACGCTAAAGTGGAATTTGCTGGGGCTTTTTTTCCCCCCATTTCTGATCTCTTCTGATAGCAGTAAATGCCTTCATTTCAGAGATCTGCCTCTTCCTCACTGCCATAGTTCTAGGAGCTTCTCATCACACTACTCCACCTTGCTAGTCACAAGGGTATGTCTACTATGTCTAGCCAGTTATGCTAAGCTATTCCTCTGGGCACAGTGATTGGCACAGGAATGACTGTAACCAAAACTAGAACAAAACTAATGTGTCCTGAAGCCAGGGATGCTTTACCATAGGAAGAGAATGAAGAAATGGATCTGAGAGATGGCCCAGGGATGGTTGCAGGAGGAGAATAAAAGGGGAAAGAGAGAGGAGGAGGGAGAGGGATAGAGAGATAGGGAGAAGGAGGGAGGGAGGGAGAGAGAGAAAGACAGAGACAGACAGAGACAGAGAGGTAAAGAAGAAATGAGGATACAAAGGCAATATTATTATTTGAAAACCCCCAAACCCATTCTATATTTGAACAACCCAGTTATGGTTGCTAATATATTTTTATTTTTACATTTCATGTAAACGTGTGTGTGTTTGGGTGTGTAAGTATGTGTGTTTGTGAACAATATTTATATATTTGCATGTAGGGGGAAATTTGAGAATCAATGATATTGAACTAGCCAGAATACATTTAAAGTATTTAAACAAGCAAGTGATTTGGATTTTTGGAAAAGTCATTTTGGTAGTAATGAGAAATACAATCCAGCAAGTCTAAAGGAAAAAAATGTGAAAAATAAAAAAAAATAGTTAGGGAAATCATTTCTATAGTCCAGGTGACACTGCTTTTCTTCTTATTATTATTATGTTCTTACTATTATTATTAGTTGTGGGAGTAGTAACTTATTTACTGAATGTTTATAATATGCATACGATATGCTAAATTTCTTTATGCATTACTTCATTTAATCCTTATAACATCTCTGTAAATGATATTATTTTCAGTTACCTGTTGATGTTCAGGGAGATGAAGTACCTTGTTCAATTTTATGTGCACAGTAGTTAGTAAATTCAGGATTCACATTTAAGTACACCTGATTCCAGTACCAATGATTGGAGCCACCTTTCCTCATATTTCCCAGATTATGAAGACTTGCACAATAAAGCTGGAATTATGTAGAGGAGAGTCATGAATTACAGTTGACCCTTGAACAATGTGAGGGGTAATTCACATGTAAGTTATAGCAGGCTCTCAATATCTGCAGTTCCTCTACATCCACAGATTCAACCAACCATGGACATTGTAATACTGTAGTATTTACTACTGAAAAATACCCATGTATAAGTAGTCCTGCACAGTTCAAACCTGCCTTATTCAAGGGTCAAATGTATAGACCTGGTAATACTTATAGGACCAGCCAGTGACTAAAGGGTTGAGAAAAATTCAAAGTTTAGAATTAGTATGTAAATATGGTACCATTAAACAAGAGATACAGAGGCCTAGACCTTCTGATCCAGGTCCCTGAACCTCCCCCACCCACAGCCAAAAAAAAAAAAAAAAAAAAAAAAAGAGAGAGAGAGAAAGAGAAAACATAGAAGATTAAGTCAAGAAGAGCTTTACATACTGTGTAAAATAAAACAAAGAAAAACTGGTACATTTTTGGAGTGCTATGGATATATGAAAATATTTTTTCTTGTCATCTTTAATTAGGTGTTAATTATATGATGGGACAAAAATAGTAATGTGCAATGCTAGCCTTTTCTTGTAACCTAGCAAAAAGGATTCAGGCTTTATTCTTGCAGATTTTTTGTACACATTCCTACCTATCAGGTAGGGATCTGACATTGCCAAAGGATTCTTTGGGCTTTTGTTATGAAGAATATAGAGGAAAGGTGGAAATATAGAAGGGTTATAATAATATAGAAGTATGAAAACATATTTTTAGAAAGTTTTGGAAAGGAATACCAAGGTTTTGATGTATAAATGAGGAAAGGTTTGTAATACTGCATTGTAGTATGTATCTCCTTGATCATAAGCAAAGAAAGCAATTAAAGAATGTGAGCACCCACACGTGGTTGCAGACCTTTCATCAAAACCCTTTTCAAGGACTAGACCATCGGAATCATGATTTCAACAGAGTTGAAATGAAATATTATTTTACCCTCTACAGCAAATAAAATGATTTAAAGCAAGTAATGAATAAATGTAACTGTTCTATGGTAAAGACACGTTATTGGTTTTTGTTGGGTTTTATAGTTTCAACAATAAAACTGGACAGTAGGGTTTATATTCTCAGATCCAAGGTTTGAATTAACATTGTAATACATGTGACAAATCTGGAGATGGAGTAAGGGCATCGACTTATAGACAAGTCATGTAGAGGTATATAGGTTTTGGAAATAAGTTTCCCAAACTGGTCTGCATTTACAAATGAGACCCTTATAATTCTATCCTTGGCCAAATGTTCATTCTTTCTTCTCCTTTTTCCCTCTGCCCACCTCCCTTTTACAAACCCCTCTCCAAACCTTGTACTTTACACCGTAAGTGAAACTGTCATTTTGGGGGGACATAAGTATAACTTATAACAACAGAAACAACAGCCTCAAAATTGTTTCTGTGAAATATCCTCAAAAGGACTATCTTTTGCATTTTCAAAGTGAAGCATTCCCAAGCAAAAGTCTGTGCCTCTGAACTACTTCACCTATAATATGAAGTTACCTCAAAGACAGCAATAGATATAATTTGTTGACTCAGGTAGCATGTCTAAAGTATCTCACTGAAGTGACCCCAATGAGAACAAAGGAAGAACCTGACCCTAAGACAATTACCAAGTTCACCCTTAGAGATCCAGGAAGCAAATGTTTCAAAGTTTTAGAATGGCTATTGGATCTCTACCAACAGCCATCAAAGGTTCAAAATTACTAAGGTAAATTCTCCTAGGACACTATTAGATACTACTGAATATGAAAAGAGGGTTTCCCTGGTGGCGCAGTGGTTGAGAGTCCGCCTGCTGATGCAGGGGACACGGGTTTGTGCCCCGGTCCGGGAAGATCCCACATGCTGTGGAGCAGCTGGGCCCGTAAGCCATGGCCACTGAGCCTGCGCTCCACAATGGGTGAGGCCACAGCAGCGAGAGGCCCGCATACAGCAAAAAAAAAAAAAAAAAAAAAAGAAAAAAAAAGAAAATGATACTTATAAATCTATATAAAAATATCAGATAGTCATCTAAAATATCTAGCTTTTTTTGGTATTTAAAATCTTTATTGGCATTTTTTATTAGATCTTTACTGGTGTATAATTGCTTCACAATATTGTGTTAGTTTCTGTTGTACAACAAAGTGAATCAGCCATATGCATACATATATCCCCATACCCCCTCCCTCTTGAGACTCCCTCCCATCCTCCCTATCCCACCCCTCTAGGTTGTCACAAAACACCAAGCTGATCTCCCTGTGCTATGTGGCTGCTTCCCACTAGCTAACTGTTTTACATTTGGTAGTGTATATATGTCAATGATACTCTCACTTTGCCTCAGCTTCCCCCTCCCCACCCCATGTCCTCAAGTCCATTCTCTAGGTCTACATCTTTATTCTTGCCCTGCCACTAGGTTCATCAGTATCACATTTTTTAGATTCCATATATATGCATTAGCATATGGTATTCACTTTTCTCCTTCTGACTTACTTCACTCTGTATGACAGACTCTAGGTCCATCCACCTCACTAAAAATAACTCAATTTCATTTATTTTTATGGCTAATATTCCACTGTATATATGTGCCACATCTTTATCCATTCATTTGTCGATGGACATTTAGGTTGCTTCCATGTCCTGGCTATTGTAAATAGGGCTGCACTGAACATTGTGGTACATGTCTCTTTTTGAATTATGGTTTTCTCAGGGTAAATGCCCTGTAGTGGGATTGCTGGGTCAAATGGTAGCTCTATTTTTAGTTTTTTAAGGAACCTCCATACTGTTCTCCATAGTGGTTGTATCAATTTACATTCCTACCAACAGTGCAGGAGGGTTCCCTTTTCACCACACCCTTTCAAGCATTTATTGTTTCTAGACCTTTTGATAATGGCCATTCTGACTGGTGGTGATACCTCATTGTAGTTTTGATTTGCATTTCTCTAATAATTAGTGTTGTTGAGGATCTATTCATGTGCCTCTTGGACATCTCTATGTCTTCTTTGGTGAAATGTCTCCAGAAAATGGGCATAGAGGGAACCCACCTTAACATAATAAAGGCCATATATGACAAACCCACAACAAACATCATACTCAATGGTGAAAAAATGAAAGCATTTCCACTAAGATCAGAAACAAGATAAGGATGTCTACTCTCGCCACTCTTATTCAACATAGTTTTGGAAGTCCTAGCCACAGCAATCAGAGAATAAAAAGAAATAAAAGGAATACAAATTGGAAAAGAAGAAGTAAAACTGTTGCTGTTTGCATATTACATGATACTATACATAGAAAAGATGCCACCAGAAAACTACTAGAACTAATCAATGAATTTGGTAAGGTTGCAGGACACAAAATTAATGCACAGAAATCTCTTGGCATTCCTATACACTAACAATGAAAAACTAGAAAGAGAAATTAAGGAAATACTCCCATTTACCATTGCAACAAAAAGAATAAAATACCTAGGAATAAACCTACCTAAGGAGGTGAAAAACTTGTACTCAGAAAACTATAAAACACTGATGAAAGATATCAAAGATGATATAAACAGATGGAGAAATGTACCATCTTCTTGGATTGGAAGAATCAATATTGTGAAAATGACTATACTACCCAAAGCAATCTACAGATTCAGTGCAATCCCTATCAAACTACCAATGGCATTCTTCACAGAATTAGAACAAAAAATTTTACAGTTTGTATGGAAACACAAAAGACCCCAAATAGCCAAAGGCAATCTTGAGAAAGAAAAACAGAGCTGGAGGAATCAGACTCCCTGACTTCAAACTATACTACAAAGCTACAGTAATCAAGAGAGTGTGGTACTGGCACAAAACCAGAAACATAGATCAATGGTACAGGATAGAAAGCCCAGAGATAAACCCACACACATATGGTCACCTAATTTATGACAAAGGAGGCAAGAACATGCAATGGAGAAAATACAGCCTCTTCAATAAGTGAAAATACAGCCTCTTCAATAAGCTACATGTAAAAGAATGAAATCAGAACACTTCCTAACACCATACACTAATAAAAACTCAAAATTGATTAAAGACCTAAATGTAAGGCCGGACGCTATAGTACTCATAGAGGAAAACATAGGAAAAGCACTCTTTGACATAAGCCACAGAAAGAACTTTTTTGACCACCTCCTAGAGTAATGGAAATAAAAACAAAAATAAACAATGGGACCTAATTAAACTTAAAAGCTTTTGCACAGGAAAAGAAACCATAAACAAGATGAAAAGACAACGCTCAGAATGGGAGAAAATATTTGCAAATGAAAGAACGGACGAAGGATTAATCTCCAAAATATACAAACAGCTTGTGGAGCTCAATATGAAAAAACAAACAATCCAATTATAAAATGGGTGGAAGACCTAAACAGGATGGTAATTCTTAAGCAGTGTTCCATATAAGCTTGTGATTATAAACTTACTTAAAAAAAAAATCACCAATTCTAACCTAATCCAATTGAACTAGATGATCTAAGTGTGTGGCTTGGGTACATGCATTTTGGAAAAAGTTTCCCATGTGATTCTGAATTACACCATTATTAAAAATCACTGGGCTCCGAGATCTGAGTCGGATATTCTCCCTGAGCAAGTAGGAAGTAGCATACTAACAAAGACCCCTGATGAGACAATCTCACACTCTCACTAAGGTACCATTATATTGTTTAAAATACCTTTGAACAATATAAACATGTGAAACATTTTCAACTTGTTTAGTTATTTCTGCTGCTGGCAGTAGATAAAAAAAGCCAGGAAACTGGTAGGAACAGTATTTTCTCCCTCTGGACAACTTGCTAATGAGGTTTATCTCACTCCCTACGCTCAGAGAATTTAATGTTCAAAAGACTTTTGAACATTAGTCTTTTGAACACCAGGCTTCCCTGGTGGCACAATGGTTGAGAGTTCGCCTGCTGATGCAGGGGACACGGGTTCGTGCCCCGGTCCGGGAGGATCCCACATGCCGTGGAGCGGCTGGGCCCATGAGCCATGGCTGCTGAGCCTGCACGTCCGGAGCCTGTTATCCACAATGGGAGAGGCCACAACAGTGAGAGGCCCGTGTACCGCAAAAAAAAAAAAAAAAAGAAAAAGACTTGTGAATGGGATCCATGCAGCAATCCACATGCAAAATACAACTGTGCATAAAAATGGCATTTTTCATACTTTCAAATGAATCTGCTTCTGAAAGTCCTGTGAACTCAAACCAAATTTTCTGCTATTCTGTCCCACATGACTGCATGTGGAAATTTGCTTGAAGGTAGGGTATATTCTACTCTATTCTTTTCACACCTCATATTCAGACATTTACTACTACCATTTCATAGTCAGATGTATTAATGTTCACCTTCTCACTGTAATTAAAAATTCCCTGCTATATATTAGTAAACTGCTACCAATATTATGGTAATTAAGTTTCTCATTGATATTTCTAATCTACTTCAATCCCTTTTAATTTGTTCATCTTTTTCACTACATTTTGTGGCCTTAGGAAATTACTCCAAATACCCTCACATTCAAAAAGTTGTTATATTTTTCAAGAGGTTAGTCATATAAATATTGTCATAGTCCATACTGTCATATTCAGAATATTCTATCAAATGAGAAAAACATAGATAAAATACAATGCAACATCTTTAAATATACCTTCCATGTTTAAAGTCAGGAATGCCCTAATATAGCCTGAACACTTGAATTATTCCTCTCAAACACATTAGTAAAATTATAATATTTATAAGAATATGATAATGATGAATATATATAAGATATATTCAAATTCATGCAATTATTGTATGCCTATCTTTTGTCTTGTTTCTTATCTTCAAAACTAGATTCTAAATCCTTAGTCATCATTGTCAAGTTTTGAACTATACCATTATACAGTAAATTTGAATGGCAAAATTTTATATGAATGCTTAACAGATTAATCATATGAATGTTTAATACAAAAACATAATAATAAATAAAAGTAGCAGTGAACTTGGAAAATGAAAAACACTTTACTCTTTCCTCAATTTGCTAATAGGAAGCTTTTTGATCAGGATTGTTTTCGATGCTCAGACATCTACAAAATACTTTTCTTATGTTCCTTTCTTATTAATCAACTAAGTTTGAATACCTTCATTGCATAACACGCTTTCAAATCTTGAACCAGGTCAATACCCTCTATAGATAAGATTAACAGGAATGATAAGAATGTCTCTTTGTCCCTATCTGGTCATAGTCTATTTAGAACAATAAAGGAACATCCAGTACCTAGGAAATAAGATGGAGATTCTAAATACCATGGAAAGCTTTCTCTGTATTCCATTATGCTTATTTATGGACATGACTACCATATTATATTAGGGTGGGATAGGACTGCTGGGACAGGATTTAGATGATTATTGTAAATTTGGAAATTATCAAAATTTTATGACAGTTTCTATGTGTGATGCATCTTTACTCTGGGCCATTGTATAACTTCTAAGTTAAGGTGAATGTCAAGAGGACACTAAAATAGCCCAAGATTCCACTAATGAGATTATCTCCCTCTGCCATACTATTAGTTTATATTACTTAAGCGCCTGCAGGGGAAGAGCTAAAGGGAAGGGCTGGAGGGGGAAGAGGATGGATACTTGCTAATTGATTGACAAGGAGTTAGTTCTGAGTTCTACCACAAATATGCTTTGGTTATTTTAATTCATCTTTAAATTGCCCTCTTGTCAGCTTTTTATCTTTATTTATCATTTGGGAAACTTTCATCTAAAGGGAATTTGTAGTTATTTGACATGTACACAACTTTCTATATATATTTAAGCTATCTGATCACTCAAAAGCACTCTTCCCTCTTGTTAAGTTACAAAATTTCACAAGTATTGATGTATTAAACTCACCTTTCCAATAATCTGTGAAAAAGGAAATAGTCCCAAAATTTAAAGCATTAAAATGAATTGATCATGTATCATAAATATGAATGGTTTTATCCAACAGTATATTGTAATAGAAGAATTGTGGGGAGGTTTTTTTTTTTTTTTTTTTGCGGTACGTGGGCCTCTCACTGTTGTGGCCTCTCCTGTTGCGGAGCACAGGCTCCGGACTCGCAGGCTCAGCGGCCATGGCTCAGGGGCCCAGCCGCTCCACGGCACGTGGGATCCTCCCGGCCCGGGGCCCGAACCCGAGTCCCCTGCATCGGCAGGCGGACTCTCAATCACTGCGCCACCAGGGAAGCCCTCTGTGGGGAGGTTTTGAGAGTGACTGAAGCTCTGGAAAACTCCACTGATAATGGGAGCAAGGGAGTAAATTTCAGGAACTTCCCAATGTTGGCTGGGGAAGTGCTACAGAAACTTCTGTTGACAATAAAGTGAAATAGGACATCTCACAAAATGGAGAAGAAATAAGTAAAAACAAAAATAGTTGACCTTAAATAACTGAAAAGCCATACAAGTGTTATGTCTAAAATAAAATGGGACCAAGTTGAAGAAAACAAAACTTTATTTTCTAAAAACCCTTTCATATCTAAATTGTTAAAGGAATTCTTCTTTAGAACATGAAGCAAAAGCCAGAACATTGAATGACAAAAATTAAATGCTTATTTAATTGGTTACTTAAATAAACACTGATGTGGCAAAAATTTAATTAAAGGGAATAGTTGCTTGTACATACACATAATATTTATTTCTGATAATTCTATAGTGATATAATCAGTAAAATAATACTCGTAATAATTCCATTTTTGCTAGATCACTTTTTAATGAAAGGAATTTAATAAAACATTTTACATTCAGTACTTAAATTTATTTTCACAGTATCAAGTATAGTAAGTTTTACTTGTTTACTAACTGTAGTGGCTTGAATAGTATTCCCCAAAAGATATGTTCAAGTCTTGATCCCCACTACCTGTGAATGTGATCTTATTTGGCAAACGAGTCCTTGTAGATATAATTACAGTAAGGATCTAGAGATGAGATCATCCTGTATTTAGGGGTCCATGTATCCAATGACTAGTATCTTTACAAGAAGAGAGTGAGATTTGAGACACAAAGAGAAAAGAAGGCTACATTAAAAATCCATGTGAAGACAGAGGCAGAGATTGGAATTATATTATACAGATACAAGCCAAGGAATACCGAAGTGTGCCAAGACGCTAGGAGATAGGTATGAAATAAGATTCTCCCTCAGAACCTCCCAAAGGAACCCCACCCACAAGTATAAAAAAATAAATTTCAGCTGCATAAAGCCACCAAGTTTATGGCAATTTATTAAGGCAGCCCTAGGAAACAACTGACATATAACTGCTAATTGCCTGGTATTTTTCTTATTAAATCATATGCTAATCACAGCTGAAGTTGTCAGTAATTAGGTATCTCCAGCTTGTATGAAGCACGTTACAAGTGTTAGACAGAAGGCCTTTGGGCTGGTCTTGAGAGTTTCTTAGTGAAGACAGATCAGGTCAGACAGTTTTGGTTTCACCCCAACTCTACTGGTAATCAAATGAAAACTAGGAAATTAAGTTATTTGACTAAGGTCAATAAGCATCTTAATGCTAAAATTGGAAAAGCCCCAGTACATGTCTCCGTGAAAAGTTTCCCTTCCCCCTAATGACATACACACACAAATATATATTACCAAGTACCTAAATATTAACTACTAGCTTGATAAAATATTTCATAGTATTTGCCTATGTGCAAAGTAAAAAAAAAAAAAAAAGTTATTAGAGTTAGTGAGATTTTTTATATTTTTATTAAAAAGTCAATATACACACACACACACACAAACTGATTATGTTTCTCTTACCAGAAATATGCAGTAGAATAAAAAATTCTAAAAATTTAGAATAGTATCAAATATATCAATTGCCTAAGAAAGTTTCTAAGAAATAATATACAAGGAATAGAAGACCCCAAAATATTTTGAGTTAGATTAAACCAAAATAAAATTAATGGAGAAAAATATTATGTTCATGGACTAAAAAGATTCAATATTGAAAAGATGTCAATTACACTAGTTTCATTTGCAGATTCAATGCAACCCCAATCAAAACCCCAACAGTCTTCTGTGTGTGCATGTGTGTGGTATGTGTGTGTGTGAGAGTTTTCAAACTAATTCTAAAATTTATATGGAAATACAAAGTGCCAATAATAGACCAGATAGTCTTGAGGGAGACAAGAAGGAGGGAAGATTTACTCTACTGGATGTTAAGACTTATCATAATACTAATATATCTAAGAGAGTTTGGTATTTGTTTAATTTTCATATAGACCAATGGATCATTATTAGATGTTCAGAACAAATCTACATCTTTATGGGCACTATTTATGACAAAGGTGGTGTTGGCGATGCAGAATAGTGAGGAAAAGACAGTTATTTCGATAAATGGTGTTTGTCCAATTATAACTCGATGTGGAAATATGACAGTCAAATAAAATCTGACTCCCACTTAACTCTACACACAATAGTCAATTCCAAGTGGATTGTAGACCTAAATTTGAAAGGTGCAACAGTATGCTTCCCAAACAGTATTAGGACACTATTTTTATGGTCTGGAAGAGTAGGGATCTAGCTGTTAAATGGTAAGCAGTAACTATAAGCAAAAGATTGATAAATTAAACTACATTAAATGAAAAACCTATTTACCAGACGATATCACCAAAAGAATAAAAGGCAAGCTACAGAATGGGAGAATATATCCGTAACATAAAACTGACAATATATCAGTACAAAAATGACATGCAATCCAAGAGAAAAATAAAAAGATCAAGTGTCTTGGGGCTTCCGTGGTGGCGCAGTGGTTAAGAATCACTCTGCCTATGCAGGGGACATGGGTTCGAGCCCTGGGTTCGAGCCCTGGTCCAGGAAGATCCCACATGCCACGGAGCAACTAAGCCCGTGCACCACAACTACTGAGCCTGCGCTCTAGAGCCCGCGTGTCACAACTACTGAAGCCCGCGCACCTAGAGCCCGTGCTCCGCAACAAGAGAAGCCACCACAATGAGAAGCCTGTGCACCGCAACAAAGAGTAGCCCCCACTCACCACTACTAGAGATAGCCTGTGCACAGCAACGAAGACCCAATGCAGCCCAAAATAAATAAATAAAATAAATAAAATTTAAAAAAAAAGATCAAGCGACTTGAATGATACTTTACACACAGGAAATGATAAACATATACAAATGGGCTTAGCCTCATCAGCAATCAGGGAATTGAAATTTAAAATTATAATAGGATGTCACACTACACCCATCAGAGTAACTAATGTGAGACTTACAAGGCTTAGTGTTGGAGAGGATGTGATATACCTGGAATTCTTATAGTGTTGGTGGTATTTATTGTACATTGATAGAGTCACTTTTGAAAACTGCTGGGCGTTATCTTCTAAGATTGACCAAATACATTTCCTATACCTAATACAGGCCTAACTGAAATACTCACATATGCCCAAAGACACATACAAGAGTATACAAGGATGTTCAGTTTTACTTGCAATGACCAAAAGTTGGAGAAAACCCAAATGTCCATCTGCAGTAAAAGTGATAAATAATATATTCATACACTATTCCTTTGTATTTCAAAGTAGACTTCAAGGAAAATAACTGAAATACAATTATATGCAATAACATGGATAAATCACATAAACATAATACTGAGCAAAGAAATCAGACACAAAAAGTGACATGTGCAAGATTCCAGTTATATAACGTTCAAAAGCAAATAAAACTAGAGTGTTAGACTTCAAGGCAATGCCTACATTTAAAGAAGAAGGGGGCCAAGTATCAAGAAGAACTTTGAGAGTACTGTCAATATCCTACCTTTTGACCAACATGGTGGATACATGGTATTCACTGTGATAATTCATTGAGCTGTATGTTTACTGGCATTTTTCTGCATGTGTATTATAATTAAATATAAATGTAAAAGATTGAAAACATACGTAAGGTAAATACAAAGCAAAGCAAACCAGTATAATTTTCTTACCATCAGACAAAACATATTTTGAGGCAAATGGAATAACTGGAGAGAAAGAAGACATACTTACTTGTCTTTGTATATGTTACATTTGAAATATTTATTATACCTTCAAATAGAAACGTTGAGGAGCCAGCCAAATACAAGAGTATAAAATTTATGGCAAAAGCTAGTACAGGAACTAGCTTCCAACTAGAGTTTCTCTATCAGCATACAGAAAGCATTCACAGCCCTGGGACTAAATGAGCTCTGCCAGGTGGAGACATCATCAGTACAAAAGAAGCCCAATGACAGTCATGGAGTATTACTTGTTAAAGAAGGAAGAGACAAATGGGGTGGAATTATCCAAACTTCATGTTCATAAGCAAATAGAGTGTGAATTTGCCCCAAGTGTTGCTAACACTTCCACTTGGGCAATTTTTAATACATTTTTCAGATCTGCATTTGGAGGGCAATTTGATATGCCAGGTTCCAGTGTCTCATAAGGCTATACCATGTTGAAGTTGGGATTTTTCCAGTCACTCCTCCCTGGTCTTAAAATCAGCAGAATGCCAGGAACATACACTGTTCCTAGAATGTCCTTGTCTTTTTCCCTACCCAGATGCTTTCATTATTGAACCTCAAGCCCCTCAGAAACAACATGCCACACTCAGTACTTACCCCCCTCCCACATGCCCTGGAAAGTCTTTCTGTCCAGTGTATTGTGTTTCAAAGTAATGTATAAATACCAGGTTGGGATGAATACCAGCACTCTCAAACCACATCTATGACACATGTAATGGGATAGCTGCAAGGTGTCTGTGTTCTGTGTTGGGCTGATATTAAGTCTTTGAATCAGAAGGCAAAGGTGTGAAGTGACTTCTTATCTGTTTCTAGTCATCTTTGATTTTATGAGGGGAAGCCTAGGTAGATATTTCTTTTGCCAGATTCCCTGGCATTATATTTAATGTGAATTCTACTGGATTACTGATTAAAAAGATTTTATAAATACTTAAGACGTTGATATTTACCCTTATTCTTACCCATGCTAATTTACTGCTTCTCAACTTCTGTTTCATATTTTGTCACTTGAAATTGTCCTGGACTTAATTTCTACCAAGTGCTGTCAAATAGGGGTTACCAAACAGAGGCCTTTGTTTATGTCACATCTGGTTCCTCACTCAGAAGGGGAGTAAGCACAAGTTAAATGTAATTTATAAATTAAATAAGAGGGAAAAACTGCTAAATTGAGAAGATGAACAGTATTGCCTCTTATGAAAGAAAATGTACACATTGTCTGTTTGATCCAGTTTTGATCTCACAGATGTGCAACAGACAAAAAATGCTTTACCAGTCACTGAGACATAGGAAAGGTGATTGCATCAATAAGATATATGACTAGGCCCCTGTGGTCTGATGGAGATGCAAGACCTGGTGTCTGTCTAGGTCCTGTTATCAACCAGCTGCATGACCTTAGGCTGGCAGCACAGCCTCCCTGAGCCACAAACATTTAGAAACAACCTCTAAAGATAACCCAAGAAGAGTTTTGTGTGTGAGTATTGAATATGATAAAAGATATAAAATGATTTCAGAAACCATAAACAGTGTTAAAATATTGTTAACAACAATAAACTTGATTACATTACCATTTTTGGACAACATGTAGGCATCAGGTTAACTAAGTAATATATCCAAGCCTCCCAAGACCAGTCTAAATAATTATAGTGAATAACTATCGGGTTTTTTTTCCTCTCCAGCATCTATTAACAACTTTCCTTCTAATAACCCTTCAGTATTCCTCCAGAGGCCGCTCTCCTTTCCCCAAGTTCTCCTCCTGAAGTTAACTTTACACCAGCTTAATCACTTGGCTATACAGAATGTCTCCAGAATGAGCTTGTGACTAAATCACAGCCAGGGGGACATAATTTTGGATGGAAAACTGAACTAACACTTTCCTTTTTTTCCCACCATATGAGAACCTGAAAGACTGTTATCACAGAAACAATTGGGAACTCTCTCATACCCAGGTAGAAAAACAGAACTTACCCAGAAGAAGCAGCAATGAAGGATTGATCCTGGGATACAGCATGAATTCTGAATTGTCAATCGAGGTGCACGTGAATCTGACACTTAAACCAGAAGGATTCCTAATGGATAGAGAAGGGTAAAGGTGATATCAATATTCCGTATCACTTACGAAGAACCTGTAGCTCAGAAATGTCAAGTAATTTTTCCAAATGCCATCTGTGTGTGTATAATATATATACATATACATGCATACATATATGTGTATGTGTATCAAGATCCAGTTACTGAAACAGAAATGGAATTTGAATTCCAGAGCCTATTTTGGGCTCTCTACCTACATGTGGGTAATTTATTGGTCCCTAAATAAACTGTGTGTGAGTATGTGTGTGGGTGCTTGTGTATTCTATATTGAAGATAGCTTTGTTGCAATGACAGAATTTAAACACTGTTTATCACTTTGGGAATGTTCTCCAAGAGGAAGGATCCTAGAAATAAATAGGATGATATTTTTTTCTCTTTTTAATAAGTGGAATCTCTTCATTTAAACACACACAATGTTTATTTACATGGCATTCACCCTAAATTTAATATGAGAACTTTAAAGAACATAAGCTCTGAGATATGATGGTATGTGCTAAAAATACATTTGCAATTTCATATTTATATGTAAATATATATACCTTCAAATAGTCATTTTACGGGACACTCAGAATATATATTGTACTTATCATATTTGAATTTGAGATATAAGAAATCTGTTGCTTGTTAAAGATTATGGGCCTCTTTTTTTAAGAGTTCTAGAAAGTTGTTACTTTCTAAATGCTTGAGACCAGGCCAGGCCAATGTTGCACATTTAAATGTTCTAAAATGTTGAGTGTAATTTAAACAATATTTAAGTAAAAAGTATCAGTCTTGAGTCCATCAGCACTTGTACTGATTGTGATTTACAGATTACTAATGTGATACCTCTCTCTGCGAATCTGTTCACTGTCTCCAGGTTGAGACATAATTGCCTGGGAGTTAAAAACAATACTGTCTAACTCACCATACCTTTTTGAATGACAGTAACACTGTGAGGTAATAAAGAGCAAACAAACAATGAAATCATCAGATGTTTTTGACTGATTTCCCTGAAAGATCTAAATGTATAGGTATCACACAGGAAAGGTCCTTTGTGGACCATGAGATACACAACCTTCTGTTTCCAAACTACACATCTACATCAGGTAAACCTTCCTAAATCTCTACAGGAGCAAGCTCTGGCATTTAAAATGATACTTTTTAAAGAGGAAGGCTGTGATTATCAGAGCTACTGAAGGCTGTTCTTCTCAGGATCATAAGTCAATAATCTGAAGAGAGGTTTATATTTTAGATGTTGGGTATTAATTGTTTCTGTCAACATTGTATTTGCCAGGAAAATTTGTCAAGTAGATATGATAATGTGACAGTTCTAAGCATTGTCTTATACTTCAAAAAAAAAAAAAAAAAGGTATGGACGAATAGCAGTATTGTATCCTTAGAAAATATAGAAGAAGAAAAATAAAGGAGAAAACTTTAATGCCTGTTGGATTAGTTTTTTTGCACAATAAAAGCACAGTCGATATTATTCAATTATTCAAAGGAGAGTGAGAAGTACAAGAAGGGCCCTAACAAAGCGCTACCCTCATGCTAGTGCATAGACACTGGTAGCTACTGAAAAGAGTCTTGAATAACAGATGTTTCCTCTAGTCTCTGACGTTGTAAAAGTGAGTTTGTCAACAAAAGACCAGGATGCCACTTGCTGTGTATATATAGACAAAAAATATGGGGAATGACGAGCATCTAAAATGTTATCATCTACTATTTTAGGTAGAGATGTTTAGGCTTCAAGTAACAGAAAACCTAACTAATATTGGCTCTAGTAATCTGTAATTATCTCACTTTGAAGAAATATGAAAAAGGCAATTGTGGGATTGGTCCGACAGTGTCCTGCTTTGTTCTTATTGGATTTTCACTGTGGGCTTATGTCAGAGTCACACTATAGATGTTACAATCTCAGAATCATATCGTCACACCAGTGATCTAAGCACAGAGGAAGGGGCAAGAATAGGAATTTACTTTTTATCAAAGGATAAAAACCTTTTGTTGAAATCCAAAAAATTGCCATTTACATTCTATTGGTCGTAACGTCACTGGGCACCCTGAACTAGGAAAGAGGCTGGAATGTGAATATCAACAAAGGGATGGTCATACCTCGCTTGTCTAATTATCATTCAGTCTTTTGTGCTGGGTACGTTGCGGTACTGAACAAGACTGGGGGACTCTGAGCAAAAATGAAGGGAAACATGACCGTTAGATAGGCAGTAGCAGTCTCTGACAGCTACCAAGGAGCTACTAAACTACTACTTTCTCTTTTCCATTATATCTCACACATCTCAACTAGCCTGTTCATGGAATTGGCCTAAACTCTCAACTTTATAACTTGTATATAGGAAGGAAAAGATGAGAATAAGAATGCATGCATAATCTCTTTTTCTTAACTGATTCACACCACATTTTTGGGGATAAATTTGCATATAAGGAGACTACAGTGGGTTGAATAGTGGTCCCCAAAACGATATGCCCACATTCTAATTCCCAGAAATTGTGAGTTTGTCCTTGTTTTGAGAAAAAGAGTCTTTGCAGATATAAGGATCTTGAGTCAAGATCATCCTGGATTATCTAGATAAGCTCTAAAGATAAGAACATTTATTTTATGAGAGACACAAAGGGGGATTTGACAGAAGGAGAGAAGGCAATGTGACCCCAGGGCAGAGATTAGAGTGATGCAGCCACAAGCCAAGAGACACTGGAGACACCAGAAGCTGGAAGAGTCAAGGAAAGCAGTCTTTGCTAGAGCCTTCAGACACAGCACACTCCTGCTGACACTTTTTATTTCAGACGTCTCGCCTCCAGAACTGTGAGAGGATAAATTTCTCTTGTTTTAAGACACCAGTTACTCCTTTCCTCCTTCCTTTCTTCATTCTCTCTCCCTCTCTCTCTCTCTCTTTTTTGTACTGGTATTACAATTTGTATTAAAGTTAAATAATCTATTTAACTCTGGAAGAATTGTCAGTAAATATCTGGTCCTGATGACTTTATATGTGGGATAATTTTGTTGTCTTATACATTTACTTGTTATAGGCTTTATGTTTTTACTTGTTTCAGTTTTGATAAGGTATGTATTCTAAGAATTTACTTAAGTATTCAAATTTGTTAATGTAAGGCTATTCTTTTTTATTTCTTAAATCTGCAGTGTATCTGTAATTATGTCTCCTTGTCATGTACAAAAGTAATCATTTTTTTTTAATTGATCTTAGCAAAGGTTTGTATAACTTTTATTAGCCTTTTCAAAAAAACAATGTTTGGCTGCTTGATCTTCTGTAATGTGTTTTTATTTTTCTTTCATTCATTTTACTCTTATCCTTATTATTTCTTGCCAACTATTTTATTTAGATGTATATGTTGTTCTTTTAATAACTTTTTACTTTGCTCTTTAACTTTTGTCCTTTCTTCTTTATCTAATTCGATAATCTGAAGTCTATAAATCTCCTTCAAATTACTGAATGTTCTGTTCTGAAATTTTGGTGTGTAGTATGTTTATTATCATTTAGTTCTAAAAATTGGCAAAATTGATTATGATTTCTTGTTTGACCTAGTAATTAATTATTTGGAAGATTTATCTTTGTTTTTGTCTGTTTGACTTAATATGTGGGAGAAATGTGTTAAAATATGCAAGTAGACTGCGAGACTTGTGGGTTTTGCCCCAAAACTGTCATTATTTGCTTACCGTATTTGAGACTATCCTATTAGAATCATATAAGTTTACAAGTGCTATATCTTCATCATGAAGCAAACTTTTATTACATGAGTCCTTATTATACACACTGAGTCCTTCTCAAGTCCTGGCAATATTTCCTAGTTTAATATTCTAGCTCTACCGTTGAATATCTGTATGGAAAGCTTATTTTAAACTTTTTGATAATAACAACTGGTAAAAAAAAAAAAAAGATTAATAGGAAATGGGAATGGGCATTAGCATGTAAAGTGCTAAGATTAAGCCTGGGACAAAGTAAACATTATGTAAACATTTGCCATGATGATGTTGAGGAGATGATGTTGAGGAGGAGAAGGAAGATAATGGTTGACATGGCATATGATGAAAACAATTACTCTAACCTTTCAGTATGTGTATTATAAGTAGCATATAGCTGGTTTTTGTTTTGTTGTTCACTCTGTCAATTTTAATTTTCCAGCTAGTACATGTAATCCATGACATGTATTTGAATATTAATCTGTTCTGGCTTATTTCTACCATCTTTGTACTTTCTTTCTCATTTTCGTTTAACTTTTTTTTCCCCCCACCATCTCTCTTCCCCACTTCCTGCTCTTTAGGATTAACTGCTTGTTTCTTAATCAATTTATTTTGCTGATTTGTAAGTTACATATTCTATTGCTAGTATTTTAGTAATTTCCTGGAACACTTACCTTAAAGTAAAAATAAAAAATTTAACCAACATCTTAACTCTTAACTATTAAAAATAAAATGACCCTGAAAATATTTCTCTTTCAGTACCACATTCTGATTTACATACTTTCAATACTTTAATGTCACAGATTAGCTTATATTACATATCGGTTGATAAAAATAATGTGTTTTCTTTTACATTTGCTTTTAAATATCTATTCCTCTGGGTCAGTATTTCTTCTTATATCTCATACTTTAGGATTATTTTTCTTCTTTCTGAAGTGCAAACTTTAGTAATTACTTATTTGTGTTATGGTATAAAATTTTCTCAGTTTATCTTAAATATCTTTATTTTATCTTTCTTCTTGAAAGACAGGTTTTTTTTTTTAACCTGTGTATGTGGACAGTCATTTTCTCTCGGCACTTTAAATATATTTTTTTGCTATCTCTTTGGCTTCCATAGTTATTGTTAAAAGATCTGTGGTATGTCTAATAATTGTTTCTATTTAGTAAACCATAGACATTTAAAAACATCTTCTTCTTATTTTGATGTTTTATGGATTTCCTGTTAATAGTCTTACATCTCTTACAAGATCCTGAGAATTCTCACACATTATCTATTCAGATAGAGCTTTTACTTTTTTTTTCTTCTCTATTTATAGGATTCTGGTTAGATATCTTTGAGACCTTTCATTTTTTCCTCCATATATATATATATATATATATATATATATATATATATATATATATATATATATTTTTTTTTTTTTTTTTTTTTCTTTTTCAATTTTTGCTCTCCTTTTCTCTCTGGCTAAATTTTGGGAAATCCCCTTAGATCTGTCTTCCAATTATCAAAAACCCCACTTTACTTACGTCTAATCTCTCGTGTACCCCATTACTTTTTATTTTCAAATATTTTATTTTTCATCTAGATTTGTATTTTATTTATGTTTTCCATTTTCAAGGGAATCTCATTTTCTGACAACCTTTATTGTTTTCTCATTTTGGACACTACTGTTTTTCAAAGCATTTTATATAAAGTATTTTAGGGTTTTGTGTCTTATAAATCCAATATTATAATTCCTTAGGAATACAAATTTGTAGTTTAATTATGTCTATTCACTCCCATTCATGGACATTGCTCCTTTGGGTATTTAATGGTCTTAAGTGGTGATCTTACATTTGTTTGAGCTTATTTTCAGGAATCCTAAAGACCTAAAAAGTAATGCTTTCTTCTAGATGAGCTTTGTGTTTACTTCAGCTGGAAATCAATGAGTGCTATTTTCCTGGTACTCCATGAGTATACCTTGAGGATACCTGCCTAAAGAAATAGTCTCTGTTTCAACTGTCCCACCTTGCTGGAAGACAAAGAGTTTGTTCTCTGAAATCTGCACTGCTTTAGGCATGCTTCCTCAGATTAAACCTATCATATCTTCATGAATCTGTTTTAAGATTTATGATTTTTTTTGTAGATGTATGGTAGAGAGGGTCAATAAAGTTTTCCATTACTTTGTGCAAGCCCAGCAATATACTAATCACATATGTTGTCATTTCCATTCCCAGGTAAGATCTAGATATTTTATTATAAAAGGACTTCTCTGATAATCTAGTCTGTCATATTATTCGAAGACGTCCATACTACTACTTTTCTACTATTATTTCACTTTACCGAATTAGGGAAATAATTTTTGTAAGATTTTTTTTTGATGTGGACCATTTTTAAAGTCTTTATTGAATTTGTTACAATATTGCTTCTGTTTTATGTTTTGGTTTTTGGCCGCGAGGCATTTGGGATCTTAGCTCTCCAACCAGGGATCAAACCCGCACCCCCTGCATTGGAAGGCGAAGTCTCAACCACTGGACTGCCAGTGAAGTCCCAATTAGGGAAATAATTTTATTTGATATTCTATGGCTCTAAACTAGCAATGTAATTCTACCAGTATATTTCCTACACCCACATTTGGATATGCTAAACAAAAAGGTCTATATTTCTGAAGTTCAATATTATGACATTATACACCATGTTATGATAGATATATTTTCTATCTCATAGGATGATATGAGAAAGGAAAGACTATGGTTTGCTCAGAATTGGAGATCCAAACTCATATTAATGCAGGGACAAAATAGTTAATGAGTACAACTCGTCTAGCATTAACCTGGCCAAGACACAGCCTTTCCATAGCAGGGGAGCCAGTACTCCATTCCAGTTAGTTTCTGCTATGGGAATGTGGTACCAATTTTGGCAGTTTTCGAATTATTTTTTTAAGATAGACTTGATTTATTACAATTTTGTTTTAATAAGTCCCACTGTCTGTATGCATTAACAGCTCATTTCAGGTATTTGAAAATATCACACTGAGCAAAGAAAATGAGGAGTTTTACTTAGACTGTAGTCAAAGATTGTTTATCTATAATATTAAATTTTATAACTTTGAGGATCCTTAGAAGCCATCTGTGTAATGGGTACATTTCACATATGACATACCTGAAGTCCAGCTATGTTGAAAAAATTGCAAGTCATACCACCATTTGCTCAAATGTGAAAATTCTTTTCAGCACTTTGGAATACTGACTAATTCAGTCTTCTTTCAAAGCTCTAGGATCCAGCTCAGCAGAGCAAGCAAAATTAGAGATAACTGCATAAAAATTCCCATCACCACCATGTTCTTAAAAACTTCTGTTTGTACCACATATTTTGCTGTTTAATTAAAATGCACAACAACCACAGTGTGTATAGATAGGTCTGCTGCAAAGATATTATTTAAAACAAATACAAAAATTTTAGTCCATAAGTCTATAAATCTAATATAATCCTAGGATTATCATGTATTACTAACTGACAAGACTGGAGTGAATGATGTTCATTACTAAAGATCCTTGGGGACACCAGACATGTCAACAATACACAGTTGGTTTCATTTCATGAACTTTACCAAGTCTTAAGATCAGCAAGGTTTCTAAGAGTCCTCTAAATCCCCTATTGGAATTTGAAATATATACAAAGTCATACTCTTTGTGTGACTGTATGATCAATATGAATTGTAATTCCTCATTAATTGGACTTGAAAGAACTCGCACAACTCAGTAACAACAACAAAACCCCCCAAAATCCAATTTAAAAAACTGGAAGAACCTAATAGATATTTTTCCAAAGAAGACATCCAAACAGCCAACAGGTACATGAAAAGGTGCTCAACATCACTATTCATCAGGGAAATGCAAATCAAAACCACAATGAGATATTACCTAATAGCTATTAGAATGGCTGTCATCAAAAAGACAAAAAATAACAAGTGTTGGCAAGGATGTGGAGAAAAGGGAAAACTTGTGCACTCTTGGTGGAAATGTAAATTGGTACAGCCACTATGGAAAATAACATGGAGGTTCCTGAAAAAATTTAAAAAAACAGAACTACCATATGATCCAGTAATTTCACTTCTGGGTATATGTATCCAAAGAAAATGAAAATAGGATATCAAAGAGATATCTACACTCACATGTTCACTGCAGTATTATTCACAATAGCCAAGATATGGAAATGACCTAAGTGTCCATCAATGAATGAATGCATAAAGAATGTGTGGTGTATATACACAATGGGATATTATTCAGCCATGAGAAAAAAGAAAATCCTGATATTTGTGATAATATGTATGAAATTCGAGGGCATTATGCTAAGTGAAATAAGCCAGACAGAGAAAGACGAATGCTGCATGGTATCACTTATTTGTAGAACTTAAAAAATAAAATATATATATATATATATATATATGTGTGTGTGTGTGTGTGTTTATGTGTGTGTATATATATATATATATATATATATACACACACACACATATATATATCCTTTATCTTTGATAAAAGGATAAAAACTTTTAGCTATAAGATGAATAAGGTCTGAGGATCTAATGTAAAACATGGTGACTATAGTTGATAATACTGTATTATATAACTGACATTTGCTAAGAGAGGAAAACTTAATGTTCTCATAAAATATACATATGGTGATAGATATGTTAATGAAGTAGATGGTGGAAATCCTTTCACAATTTATATGTATATCAAATCACCATGATGCATAATTTAAATACCTTACCATTTTAATTGTCAATAATACTCAGTAAAGCTGAAAAAATTGAATATTCATTAATTTAACAAGTCAGTCAGCTACAATGGGTAGACATAATAGTAGGCACAAAAGAGGGAGACATCATGATCTGGTGAAAAAATAATGAACCATAACTTAGGAACTCAAAGTTCAGCTTTTATGTTGTTCAAAGATTATGTATCTTGACCAAGCCATATTAACAACACAGATTTCAAATGGTTATATGATGCCATGTGCCTTGAATCATATGATGAATAGAGCAGCAAACCTCACATATAGAAAGTGATTAACAAATGTTAGGTAAAATCATGAAAGACTCTTTATGAATGTTCTCTCATTCATTTTTAATAGCATGGGGAAGATGTTATTATTTTCCCATTTTATAGACAAGAAAACCAAGGCTCAGAGAGAATAATTCATTTGCCAATTGTCCCACTAAGATATAACAGAGGTGGGTTTGAACCTAATTCTTAATTCCAGAGTCCATTTTTTTTTTTTTTTTTTTTTTTTTTACTACTATGACCTTTGGCTACAAAGTATAATATAATAGATGGTATTTAAATGCCAAATGACTGATGATAAACAATAAATGATGTCAAAAAAGGAAAGTACTAATCAATGAAATCTTCAGAGAAGAAGTTGAATTTTCCTTGAAGAGGAGAAAAAGATGGAAGGATTTGGTTTAATAATAGTAAAAAGAATCGCAAAGCAGGACACATGATGTGTATCAGGTTGTATTTTGCAAAAATGACATTGGCAATTTTGCCAGTTTGGGAGTTTCCATCCTCTCCCAGAACATTGACATTCCCTGTCAAGAGGTGAATTCTATTCCTCCTCTCCTTGAAACTCACTCCGCCATTGTGACTGCTTTAACAAATAAAATAAAAAGAGAAGTAAAACTGTTAGAAGCTTTTCCTTCATATATGTGTTATATGGCATGCTAGAGTTCTCCAGAGAAAGAGAAGCAACAGGATGTATGGATATATAGAAAGAAAAATTTATTTTAAGGAATTGGATCACCTGAGTCTGAGATCCGCAGGTCAGGCAAGCAGGTTAGAAACCCAGGGAAAAATGAATGCTGCAGTTTTGAGACCAAAGGCAGTTTGCAGGCAGAATCCTTTCTTCCTTTGGGGACCTCATTTTTTTCTCTTAAGGTCTTCAACTGATTAGATGAGGCCCACCCGTGTTATGGAGAGTAATCTGCTTTACCAAAGTCTACTGATTTAAATGTTAATCACACTTAAAAACTACCTTCACAGCAACATCTAGACTGGTGTTTGACCACACAAATGCGTACCATAGCCTAGCCAAATTGACAAACAAAATTAACCAAAACACATGAGCTGAGTAAATATCACATCAACACAATTATATAACAAAAATCAATTTGAGACTTATGGCAATTAAATAATTTGGCTGAATCCAAACTTTGATATTTTTACTTTGGTTATTAGGCCTTGAAGTATTTCATTTGTATCAATTTTCAGAAATGTATGTATATATGTCCACCTAATAAAATCTATGATTACATCTGTATTTAAATGATAATCAAGATAATATATTTTCAAAGGATAACTTCATTTAACAAAACAATTCCAAGAAAGTACAGTCATCAGCTCTTACCCTAAGACTCCCAGGGAAGTGTTCTAATAATATTAGGACTTTGTGTTCTTATCTAATTTAGAATATGGTTTGTCCTTGGATGTTACAAAAATCAGTCATTAACAAGAGAGCTTTGAAAGGACTGCTGAAACTTTGAAGTAGTTTCTTGGCAGATTACACAGTTGTTATGAATGTAGACTCTGCTGCCACAGACCTGATTTTGCCCTGTACTAGCTGTGTGATCGTGGACAAGTCTCTTAACCTTTCTGAGACTAACAGTTCTCATTTGTAGAGGGATGTGATTTGAATACTTACCTCACTGAGTTGTTGTAGGGATTAAATGGGATTATGTAGACAAAGAGCTAGGCATAGTACTTGGAACAAAATAAGTGTTCAATAAGTATCAAATGCTAATAAAAAAGAATGATTAATGATTGTAGGTAGGCAGCTTCCAAGAACATTATGCTATTTTTTAAAGTTCTGGAATTAAATGCCTGTATGAGAACCTGAGAAATAGATATATCAAGGATATATGTATCTTTTTCATTCTTTCCTCCATTTGAAATTACCATAGAGTACTAGGTACTGTTTTCAATCCCAAGAATTTATTGGAGAAGAAAAAAGGCACAGTGTTAACCTTCATGAGCTTACTGTTTGGTGAGTAGAAAATGATAATAAATAAATGGAAGCATGTGAATGCATATTGTGATAAGTGCTCTGTGGAAGCCAGCAGGTCGAAGCAGAGTCCCACCTGGATAGGGAGATACAAATGAGGACACAAATATGAGCAAGGCCCTTGCTATCTGGGCCCTCACAGACCATGGTAGGGATTATTTATTTTCTAAGAAGTGCAAAAGAAAGCCATTTCATGATCTTAAGCAGATGTAATCTGATTTATATGGTTTTAATAATTTATTTGGTTACTGTGTGGAAAAGAGCTTCTAAGGAAGACAAGGAAACAGAAAAATCAACAAGGGAATGAAGCTGCAGTAGAAAGTGAACATATGTGTAGGATAATGGAGATTAGGAGAAATTGATTGATTTGAGGGATAAGTTATAAATCATAGGAGAGCTGATAGATTAGATACAAGAGGTGGGGTGGTAGCAATGAAAACAGAACAAATTAAAGAATGATTCTAGGTTTCTCTAGAAGCTTGGGGAGATGTTGACACAAACTGACATAAATAAGACTCAGAAAAAAACCTGACTTTTCTTTTTGGGGGGTTAATAATCAAGAGCGTTTTTGGGAACATATCATTGCGGAGTGCTAAGAAGACAGCTGAGTAGAAACACCAAGCAGACAGACATCTTGGGCACATACAAGGGGCTTATACTCTAAGTAGAACTTCTGATTCCTCAGCCTATGTTTGGCACATAAGGTCAGAGAAGCTAGGGAAAAAAAGGAAGAGTGAGAAAAGAAGAGACACAGGTGTATTAGTTTCCTAAGGTTCTCATAACCAATTACTACAAACTGGGTAGCCTAAGACAAGAGACATTTATTCACTCACAGAATTCTCTTCTGGAGGCCAAAAATCAAAAGGCAAGGTACTGGCATGGCCGTCCTCTCTCTGAAGACTCCAAAGGAGAATCACTGCTTGCCTCTCCCAGCTTCTGGTGGTTCTTGGCATTCCCTGACTTGTGGCAAAATAGCTTCAATCTGTGCCTCTGTCTTCACATGATCTTTTGCTCTCTGTGTCTCAAATCTCTCCCCTTTCTCTTACAAGAGCAAACATCATTGAACACCCATCCTATGTTCAGGGTGATCTCAATCTGAAATTCTTAACTTACTTACATCTCCAAAGACCCTATTTCCAAGTACAATAAATTCACATTCATAGGTTAGGATTTGGACCTATCACTCTGGGGGCACTATTCAATCAACTACATGGGCTAAGCTTTAGGAATTCTAGAATTACAAGTTTGGGTAAAGGAGAGGGAAGAAACCTGCAAAGGAGATTAAGATGCTGCTTTCAGGGAATGGGGGTATCACAGAGGCTAAAACCAGCAAGAGTGTCAAGAAGAATGTGGTCAAGCTGAGAGGAACATTGCTTTGTTATGAATAGCAATTAAGAAAATCCATGCCAAACACACAGCATAGCGCCTTTTAAGTACACAAGTACTATTGTTGTTTTCACTGTTGTTGAATAGAAAGGCCCTAATTTTCTAGAAAAGCATTTTAACCCAGCATTGAAAATTATTCTAGTGGAACTGTCCTACTATTTGGTTTAGTGATGAATGTTTAAAGGAACTTTAAAAAATGGCCATACTGAATAATGTAATTTTTATCATCTGCATGGAAAAAAATAGAGAACTTAATTGAAAGTCCATTTTAGGATACTCTCAATTAATATTTTAGCTTGCTTAAATTTACTATATGTGTTTTCAAATGGATCAAATAAGGCCTTGATGTATTGGTAGAAAAGGACTGGAACAATAAATAGAATCTGGATTGTGAAGAATAAGGAATTCATGACTTAAATTGTTTTTCTAAAATGTTTCTAGCATATATAAATATATATATATATATATATATATATATATGGGGTCATTTCAAATCTCGATTCTGTGAGTAGGACTTGAAACTCATTCTGTGTCACTGAAATTCTTAAGAATGTCTTAAGACCTTATGAAGATGTGATATCAGAATATAAAACCATTTTAACTAAGTATTTAAAAATAAAATAGCCTAGAACTCCCTTGAACTAATTCTATTTCTAATACTTTAAGTTTGATATTAAGATGCACTAATTTAAGAACTTGGCATTTGAGTGACCTGTAGAATTTAGGCAAAGCCAATAAAAGCATTTCCAAAAGACAGCCCTAGAAGGAATAGGATGGATTTTAACCAGGCATAGTCTTTCAGTAGTAAGCTATACTGATCTTAAAAGGACTCAAGAATATATGAGTAGAAAGTTTGCTCTTAAAAAAAAAGCATTTTTAATAGGACAGTGTGGTTGTATGGGAAAGTAGGAGTTCTTATAGATATATTTTCCACAGGTGATAGTCTCCATACTTTTTTGGATCACGTATCCCAATAGTATTTTATGTGTATGCACATATACCAAATATTTTCTCTATTTATTTTAAAAAATATGTAAAAAATCCAAACTATATTTTTATTTATTTATTTATTTTTTTTTTTTTTGTGGTACACGGGCCTCTCACTGCTGCGGCCTCTCCCGTTGCGGAGCACAGGCTCCGGACGCACAGGCTCAGCGGCCATGGCTCACGGGCCCAGCCGCTCCGCGGCATGTGGCATCTTCCCAGACCGGGGCACGAACCTGTGTGCCTTGCATCGGCAGGCAGATTCTCAACCACTGCGCCACCAGGGAAGCCCCAAACTATAATTTTTAAAAGATGAAAAACTAATAGAAATAAAAGTTGAATTATTAGCACATCTGAGCCGCAGGGGAAAACTTAAGTTTAGGGCATTAGAGGAGTAGTTGGTCTACCACAGTGGTTAAGACGGAGGGTTCGAAAGACAGGTTGCTTGCGTTAAAATCATGGCTCTGCCAGTCAGTCTGAGAATCTTAGACTGATGTAAGATCATCAAAGATCATTGGGCAATGTGCTTCTGCAAACTCAATCCACTCCCTTGTCTCCCTACATAGAAGGGTAACGCTAGGAGTAGTCTTGACTAGAATGTATTTCTAGATTAGGATACGGTTCCTCTATATCATCCCTTGTAGGAGGATAAACTTATCCAGTTTGTTTAGGATTTACTAAGTTTAGCACTGAAACTCCCACATCCACTTTCTAAACCTGTCCCAGGCAGACTAAGATGGTTGGTTAGCAATCATGTAACAGAGAAAGGCAATAAAGAAAATACTAATGCATTGTGCCCAGAGTACTCAGAATTCCTCTAGAGAGGTTTTCTGAATAAATTCAAGCTTTTAATTTTATAGTTATTAAATATAAAGTAATGTTTGAGAAAATGAGAAATTCAAAAGGTAAATTAAGTCTTTGCTATTCAATATGTGTTTCTTCAGACCAACAGTATCGCCATCAAGTAGGAGCTTGATAGAAAAAAATGTAGGATATCTCAGGACCCACTCTCAGATCCTGGACCAGGATCTACATGTTAACAATATCCCCTGTTTTTGTTTTTGTTTTTTTTTGCGGTACGCGGGCCTCTCACTGCTGTGGCTTCTCCCATTGCGGAGCACAGGCTCCGGACGCGCATGCTCAGCGGCCATGGCTCACGGGCCCAGCTGCTCCGCGGCATGTGGGATCCTCCCAGACCAGGGCACGAACCCGTGTCCCCTGCATCGGCAGGCGGACTCTCAACCACTGCGCCACCAGGGAAGCCCTCCCCTGGGTATTTTTTAAGCACATCAAATTTGGGGAGCAATGATATAGAATAGCAAATAACTATATCCCTCCCCCCATTGATTTCTACACATCCCAATTCTGGAGATGCATCCAAATCACCTGGTATAAACTTTTATACCTGCTCTTACCTAAGGATATTCAGGGTCATCTTGTGTTTTAGGAATACCATGGGTGTTTCTGATTTATAATAAAAGCTGAGACCTCTAGTTTAGAACAGATAGGAGATTATTTCCTTTTAACCTAGTCACCTTCTTAAACCTCACTACCATACACAAGTATTATTTCAGTTTATTGCACTGCGTTAAGCCAGTGGTTCTCATACTGCTGTGTGTATTAGAATTACCTGGAAGGTTTGCTGAAGTACAGAGTATGGGACTCCACCTCCAGAATTGCTGACTCATGGACCTTAATTTGCATTTCTAATAAGTTCCCAGATGATACATATATTTCTGGTCCAGGAGCCACACTTTGAGAACCACTGATTTGGCGACCTGGCTCTGAAAATTAAGGTTCTGGGTTTAAACTGCAGCACTTAACATCAGTTAATGCTGTGGCCTTGGGCAAGCTGCTACTTTTTGTTCTTGTACTTCTGTTCCTGCATTTGTAACATGAGGAGAATTTGGGTATGTACCTTATATGTATAAATGAAATAATTCATGTAAAGCATAATGTCCATTCTTTGCTACTGCTTGTAGAGATATTTATCACTTTTATTGTCCAAAATCAAAGAATACTGACTAGTTAATGTTATGCGTTTTGGCCACTGACTAAGCAAGCTTATTCCTCATGACACTAGACCTATGACCAGTATTTTAAAAAAGATTCAAAAACAAATTAGACACAAAAAAAATACATATAGCTTCTCTGACCTTCTGCAGTCTCAAGGCTCATTCATTTATTAAAGGCCCTGAGAAGTCCTGCAGTATAGAAACCTGTTTAACATAATGTTTTCTAGAATTAAATCCTTGAGAATGAATGTTACTTGGAATGTGCTTTGAAAAACACTGGCTTAGACAGCTAACTTTCTTTTGAAATGAGATGCTGTATTTTTTGTACATTGATTTATCAACTTTAGAAAATACTCTCACAAACTAATCAGTATTTCACTGTAAAGGCAGTGTACTATCTGATAAGCAATCTTATGAGAATGGATGAAAGAATGTCACACAATTGAAAGGGGGGTTAAGAACATGTCACACAATTGAAAGGGGGGTTAAGAACAATGGACAGAAGACAATGTTCTATTTGTGTACACAAGACTAAGTGAAAAATGTCCTAACCAGGTCTCCTGTAAAGTCCAGATAATAGTGCTATAACTCAGTTTGAAGTTTGATAAACCATAGAGATGATTCTCAAGACCTTAAGCCTAGAATGTATTATAAATAGATCTCAAACTGATGATAAAGACTAATTTGTATTAGATTTTAAAGAATCAAAGGGCATAAAAGGACCTTAAGGTAACCTATTATTTTTGAATTTTTTATTAAATAACTTCATTCAGTCTACCATCTTGCTTACTGCTTAGGTGAACTCACTCAGATTCACAGCTTTAAATTCACCTATCGGTTGATGGCTCACCAATTTACAAAACGAGCCTTGCCTCAATCTTTGAACTCAATTCATATATCTGGCACTGATTTGATATCTCTACTGGGATGTCTAATAGGATCTCAAATTTAAGTTGTCTGAACTTGAAATCTTGGTTCACCTAAACCTATCTCCATACTGATTTCTTTTGTTATCATCTCTAACTTGGTAAATGGCAAGTCCATCTTACCACTTCCTTGTGCCAAAAGCCTTGGTATCATCCTTGATTCTTTCTTCTCACACCTCACATTCAATCCATCACCAAGCCGGTCAGATCGCCTTTTAAAAATACCCAGAATCAAGCTTCATCTACCCACTCTCACTGCTACCACCTAGTCAAAACCACCTACAATTTTCGCTGACATTAGTGTATTTCTGTACTGGTCTCCCTGCTTTCTGTCCTAGGAACCCAGCAATCTAGTCTCACAGAATAGATAGAATGATCCTCTTGAAAGACAAATCTGATCACGAATCTCCTTGCTTAAAACTTTAAAATGGTGTAAAACTCTCCCACCTTACTCTTAGTAAAACCCAAAATACTTGTTATAACCTCGAAAGTATTGCAGGTTCTGGGTCCCCTCCCACCTCTGCCATCATGTCCTGCCATTTTCCTTATGACTCACTGTGCCTACCGCTCTCTGTATTCTTCCTGAAATGCATCAAGTATATCCCCACTTCAGTGCCTTTGCATGTGCTATTCCACTGCCTTCAACACTTTCCCAGATATATCTACAGGGTTCACTCTCTGGCTTTGTTTAGGTCTCTGCTAGATATTGCATACACGACAGCACTTCTGTAATTATGTTTTCTGAGCTACAACTACTACCATCAGCCCTTAACCCTCATAGAAGTTAACACTGTCTGATGTATACATTTTTGGGGTTACTATCTATTTTTCGCCCACTAGAATGCAATCTCCATAACCATTTGCTCACTACTTCATCCCCAGGATGTAGAGCAGATCTCAGCACATAGAAGGCATCGATAAATATTTGCTGAATGAATGAACAGAGAATCTACTTTATCTATGCCTCTAGCTCAAACTCTGACCTCTGCTTAAATTTTCACCAAATCATTATCTACCCAATATAAGAGATATTACTATGATTTAATTATTTCCTCAATGCATTGAAACTATCCCAATTCTTATTCTCTACTATTCAACATGCTTGTCTTTGGAGCTAGAAATTGGTAGTACTTCCTTTCCTTACATTTTCTCTGATTGTGTGATAGGATGGAGGAGGCATGGATATTTCTTGAGATGAAGTTTCTGGTTAGGACACTGACATCTTACAGTTTTCTTTCTATTAGATTTTTATTTGTTTTAATTCCTTGTGGAATCCTTGGCATTATGCTCACTTTTATGACCAAGGATCTAATCACACACACTGGTTAGGACAGCCAAAAACAAAACCCAAAAGAACAACAAAATTTCATGTTTCTATAATAAACAAACAAAAACAAACAACAAATTATGTTACAATATATTACAATATTTCCATTAAAGGGTCTTCCATAGTTATTGACTACAGCTCTCCTTAACTTGGGGCCTCTCAAAAGGTGGCTGGTTTAAAATCTTGATGTATGATTAAAGAGGAGGGAAACTGTATGAGCTGAATCTAAAAATAGGCAAGTCTTGTTTTATTCTGACATTTCAGCCAGCAGCTCCAGCCCTCTTCTGGGAAAACAAGTATCAGACAGGAGGACAGTGGCTCTGTTCCTTGTTTATAATCTACAGGGACCCGCTGATGGTTGGCAACACTTGAACAATTTCAAGAGCCCGACCTCTACGCTCTAGAAGCATTTCAGTGAATATGTAAAAGTCTCCATGAGGACTCCAGTGTTTGGAAACATAATGGTAAAATTTTGATTGAGGCTCAGTATTGATTAACTTCTTTAAAGTTCTGGCAGTGACATTTCTGCCATTAAGTAGTTTGCTCATGCACTTAATATTGGGAAAACGGAACACCAGAGATCAAGGGCTAAATAAGAAAAGGGCCCTTTTGTATTTTTCACATTCTACCTTCAGCAGAATACAGTCTCTCCAATATTCATACTAGTGACTACCAAAAGTGTGTATGTATGTGGTCCAGGAGCAACAGTAAATCCTTGAAAAGAATCCTGAAAGGAGAGACAAGAGACCAATTTTTTTTTTTTTTTTTCTAACTTTTACCTGCTGCTTCATAAATCACTTGCGCGCTCAGGGATTTCACTTCTTATCTGTATAACCTGAAAGATTAGGTGTGTACCCTACTGAGAATGAAAAAAGTTAGTGTAGCCTCATGGCTTGAGGTAGGTTAAAACAGACATTTTGTCTATGTCTTTGGCATAAAGAAGGATTCTTTCCTACATCTTCTATTCCCCAGCTTGAAACAGGTATCATGAGAAGTCTCCATCTACCACCTTCACTTATGTAACGATCTAAAGAGCCCAATCCTCCGACTGTGTAGCAGAGTTGGTGATAAGAGAGTATAAAGTGGGGAAAAATGGTTTGCAGACCATCTTCCTAGAATCACAGGTCTTAGTACAAAGTGACTTTAGAAAGTTGTTATTAGTATTACCATTTATATTTGAAGCAACTGAAATCCAAAAGAGTTAAATATTCCACCTAAAGTTATAATGCAATTAAGTGGTAGAAATAAAATACTACCTTTGATGTAGAGCTAATTCTACTTCACCTTTCTTTCAGCAAGTTTCTGCATAACTTATTCCTTGTGGTCTGAGGCCTTGCATTTAATCCCTCCTGCCTTTTGGTACCTTCATCTACAGACAAATATGAGATGAAACCATTAAAAATAAATGTATAAATCATAATAAACTTTGGCTAGAGGTAATCCAAATCTCAAGGTTATAAATCTCGTCTTCAAATGTGCATATCGCATATCTTTATTTTGCTAGTTATAATAGAATAATTCATCAAGAGCTAAGTTACATTAGTGAATCCCCCTCAAACCAACAGTAATGGAACACAGTTGCAGGATACTTCTGGGGATGATCTTCCTGCATAAGACGAAGATACAGCATCAAAGACATTTTACCTGTAGACAGCACCTGAAACAGCATTTTCTCTCCCATGTTGGCAGAGGTAGGAAAGTTTCACATTGCCCTAAGGGGATAAATTCACTGGCTGCTAATCAGGACAGGTTTTGTGTGATATGGACATCTGTCTAACAAGAGCCAGATGAAGACTGCCATGTCTTTGACAACTAGGAGACAACTGAACAGCCTTTAGATAGTAATGATTTCTGTCACAGTCAACATACCACAAACAGATGGCGAGAAGTGACTTAGAGTTGAAAGATTCCATTGCCTGCCCTTAATCCCTAAGCTATCTGGCCCTCTCCCCTTTTTCTTTTGACAAATGTGATGTTTCATTCTTTATTGATGCAAGACAGTCCCTGTGGTCCCTTTATTTAAATCTGCAGTGATCTAGGTAAGGAAGTGTTGAGAAGTTCCTTTAGATACATTCAAGCTAAAGGATTAGCTTGAAAACTTTGCAAAAAACACTGCAAACTTTTTTTTTTTTTCTCAACCCCTATCAAATAGGCAGCTCATGGAAAGAAATAGGAGTATCATGAACAAAAAAACAAGTTACTGCTAAAACCAGAGAATGTTTACAAGCAATTCCCCAATCTAGAGATCATTTAGATCTCTAGGATCTAAATACATGAATACATGTTTTCTTGAATACATGAATATTTTATAAATTGGTAATAGCAGGGCTTTCTGCCCTTAAATATCTGTCCAAAATGTTTTATGTCATCTGTTGGCAAATGATTTTAACATTCACTTTTCACCTGATATATCTTCCTGCTCGTACAATTCATTTCAGAGGCATAACTTGTTTTCTTTGCTAAGATTTCATTTCCTCCCATCTCAGAATTTGATGAAATCTATTTCTTAGTTCCTCGTCGCCCAGTGAAAGCTGACAACAAGTATCAGACCGAATGTAGCTGTCCTATATGAAGTAATTCATTTCTGTCAAAGATTAGACATTATTTTTTTCTTGACGTAAGATGACATATTGTGCTGTAAGATCCCAAAGGTACAACTTAACCACTTAAGGGCTAAGACTCGTTTTAAGTAATGCATTCCATTCAGAGGATTAAGTTTTGATTTGGGGAGTTAGGAGGCAGACACAGTCAGGAAGAGGGAGAGCAACAGAAGTTAAAGAAGATAATAATTTAAAATTAATACCATCTTAGGCCAAAAGCAGTTATAGGGCAATTCTGTTCTTAAAAGAGGTTTAAATTATGAGACATGGCTGTACTCATAGTGTGCATTTGGCATCTCCAGTAACAAGACAGTAGCTCTCACTCTAGCCTACCCAGGTAATATAAAAAATTAGCAATCTTTAACAATATACTGAAGTCAGTGGATAGTATGACTTATCACAGAGGCAGATTTCAAAGAGAGGAAACCCCAATAAGGCAAGGAGCCCTAGAAGTTGGACCATGTGTTCTTTTTGTTCCATCTATTTTACAGCATTTTAGTAAGCTTTATTATTTAAAAGGAAATTGGATTATTTAAAGGTGCAAGCTGCTTCCTCTCACCTAGTGGACCCATTTTAGGAGACGAGAAGGGAAAGTCCAGTGGATTGGACTCTCTATCCATGTTCCTACCTTGACCACAACAACTCAGTCTGACTCTGTTTCAAAGGTTGGACTTCTTTGTAATATTTCATTAAAAAAAATTCATAGTACCAAAATAAAACAAATAAGCAGAGATCTGGAAAAATAGAAAAAAAATAAAATCTGGTTGAAAAATCACTCCAGTACATGGTGATTCTTTTTGCAAAGTGATGGAGCCAGTCCTCAGATGACACTGACTTTTTCTCCATTGTTACTTTTTTTGATCCAACATTCACTGTTCTGGGGGTCAGTTTCTTCATGTTCTGAATGAGAACAAGAAATATAGCTTATTACTTGATTCCTGTAAGGACGGATTTGCAGATCAAATTAGACCAGAGCTAGAGGTGACTGTTTTGGAAAATTAAGAGGTGGCAAACAGCAGTAGGTGTAACCCCAATAGCAACCCCAGGCAGCTTCTTGCTGTCTGCTTAGTCAAAGAAACTAGTGTTTCCCATAGATGATGGAGAAGGAATGGGATTATTTTAGAATTAGAATGGTTGCTTTGATTTTTTTGCTACTGGGTATAGATAGCATGGTATGGGGGCATGAATTAACTTCCTGATTACTGGTTGAAACTGTGAATAGGTCATGTAAGGGGACTAGGGAGAAATAATCAAATTGAGGGCCCACTATATGGTCAGATATTATACTAGGCATTGTATATGTTATTTCATTTAATCCTCAAAAGAACTCTATGTACAGACAAGAAAACTGAGATTAGATAACTGAGGTTATCTAAATGCTGGTACCTAAATTGCAACCAAAGTCTAATTTCTAATTCCCTAGATGGACACAGTGACTGCAACACGCTTTCTCGCGTGCTTTGTATAACTGCACACGGTGCTACCAATGGAAATTTGTCACCAGGAAAATCTACATCCTGTGGCTCCCCAGCTTGCTCCTTGGTGACCTCTAGTTTACTGCTTCCCAGTTAGCTCAGCAGTTCCCTCAGCAGGCACTTCCCAGAGCATTTCTCCAGCACCCCAGCCAACCTCTACGCAGGGACTGTGGACCAGCTCCGATGTGGGACAACCCAGTCAAATTCTTCACCAAACAATGGGCTGCAACCACGTTGTCTCCAATGAGTCTGAATCCTAACTTTTGGGATTCACTCTCCCAAAGGTTGTCCTTTCCTTGATTACTCTCCCTCAGCCCTAGCATTTTGTTCAGTGTTTTCTTATACTCCATCTTTGGTAATTTCTTATAAATCATTAATATTTTTATATTAAACCTGTCCTGTTAAAATTTAAAAAGAGAAAGAAAATCTAGACCATTGATCAACACCTGGGCAATATGAAAGCAGGACTCTATTCATTTATTCAATCATTCACTCATTCATTCAACAAATAGTTACTGTACAGCTGCTTGGCACCAGGTACTGTTCTAGAAGTCTGAGAAAGAGCAGTGAATAAGATAAAAACAAGATTCTGACATTTTGTAGCATATGTCATATTAGAGAAGACACAAAATAAGGAAGACAATCATCAAAAGAAAATATTCAAATTTTGGTACTATGTTAATTAGCATAGTACATATGAAGGGTGATTTCAAATGAATTATCAATATTACAGGCACATTCAAAGAGGCCAGCTTTTATTTGGCCAAAAGTTATGCATGCAACATTCCAGAACAGCTTGTATGAAACTGAAATTAAGCACATCTCAACTGTTATCACCAGGATATATAGCTTCATGTTTTTAGAAATCTCTCTTTTAATAAAATGTATTTACAGTATATTTTTTTTATCCTAGCTCAGTTTCAAAAACAACTTAAATACTTATCAAATCAATTATTTGCATATTTCTGAGAAATAATTATTTTGTTATATGTAAAACTCAATTAGCTAATGTGCCTACACAAAACTTTTTAACTCCACTATATATTTCTAAAAAAAATGAAGCAGTAAAGCTTCACTATACATCCCAGATTTGGTCTAATTCCCATGAAACAAGAGAGTACAATATCCTTGGGATAATATATTGGTCTTGGTAAAAGTCAGCCTCTTATTAGCTTTCTTGGTTCCTGTATAATGCACTGAGAATTCAAACGTCGGATCTAGTTATTTATCCTTATCTCTTCACCCCCGTTAACTAATTCACTGCCATTTAAATTGAACTTAGCTCTGTGCTTTCCCTGCACACACATGACTTGACATTTACACTCATTAAATTTCATATTCCACCCCTGAACCCTGTAGCAAAGAACTTTCTACAAAACAACTAGATTTTTTTTTGTTGTAGTCACTCCATTTACTTTCTTTCTAACTGTATACTTGACAACATCTATTTAAATAAAATATTAATTGTAACTATTACAAATATTAGTCACTTGAACTTCAGTCCTCAACTGTGGGAGGCTTTTTTGTTTTATGCACAGAGAAAAATTCAATTAGAGTCTTCAAATGACAATGAATTGCCTATATTTTAGAAGTACAGAATATTGCATAGAATTCAAATTTATAAAAAACAGGGAGGCAAAAATGGGAATGTCCTTGCTATCTAAATTCAGGAAATTTTAATAGTAATGACTGACATGATTTATTTCCCATGAATCTATGATGTGCTCTATGTAATGAACTATATTGTCCAATAATTTTGAAAATACATCATTGAGGCCTCTGTGTATCATCCAATAAATGCTGTGGTTACATTTTTCTTTATGTGACATTTAACAATGCTTAATTTTCAAAATTTTTAATAAAAAATAATTGAAATGTTGTTTACACTTATATTTTCTCTTTCAGAGTAGCTATTTACCAGCCAAACGACTCACAGTCCAAGAAAATGTAGGTTTATTCTTTTTGGTGATTTATGAGGTGGGCCATTATGTTATCTGGGTATTTTAAAACTCTTTTCCCAATACATTTAAAATTAATCTTAATCCAGTTCAGCTAATTGAGATCTTGTCCTCATTAACCCTAAAAACATGCACATATATTTATATGTTATCAACTGGCAAAATGAAGGAACGCTTCATTTTTCCCTCTAATAAAGATGACCACCATACAACTTTTTTTTTTTTTTGCGGTACGCGGGCCTCTCACTGTTGTGGCCTCTCCTGTTGAGGAGCACAGGCTCCGGACGCACAGGCTCAGTGGCCATGGCTCACGGGCCCAGCTGCTCCGCAGCATGTGGGATCCTCCCGGACCGGGGCACGAACCCGTGTCCCCTGCATCGGCAGGCAGACTCTCAACCACTGCACCACCAGGGAAGCCCACAACTTTTATTTTTAGTTGAACATCTTTTGTTCCAAGTTTTTAGTCCTCTAATGAATATTTAAAATATTTTCATGCCAAACCAAATATTACATGCTATTGGTGCTACACTTCCCATCAAGTCCCTTTGAATCCATTACATACACTAGCCAAATTTTATTTTACAATGCTCTTAATACTGGAGCAGTTTATTGCCCCTTAGAGGTTTTTGTGGAGCCATGGGTTACTAACAATTAGCTTTAAAAATCTGTCACACATAAAAATATTTATGCTTAGTTTACATATACTCCCCTGGAGACAGAGAGATACAACTGTATGTACTCCCTCTGAGATAACTCTGCATGTCACTACATTTTTACCATCTTTATGTTGATAGCAGTTCTTCTCTGGCCTAACCAGTAGAAAAAAAAAAAAATGTGTCCTTTTGTTAAAACAGCATTTGCACATGCTGACTTACCTATAGCTTTGCTTCTATTCATTCAGATGAAGGCTCACAAGCACACCTACACATTACTAAAGACTGTCAAAAGGACAAAATTTGCAACAGGAAGGACCAGTATAGATATTTTTTTTAAAATTCTCTAGTTCTATTTGGCAAGGTAGTTATAAGTTGGCCCAAGCAAATAACATTTCTTTCCAATAGAATTATCCAAAAATACCTATGGAGAATGAAAACAGTAACAAATTGAAAAAAAAAAAAAAATAGACAACCTTCCAGCACACCTTCATGCACTGAAAACATCTGTGATACTGTGTCACTATTTCACAAGAGATCAATTATTTTACAGGGATTAATCACCAGAGATTTAAAAATATATAGTATATTCATTATCTGAGCTGCTTTTTTTCCACGTATGTACATAATCAGAATTTTGCCTCTTAAATTTTTTTTGTTCTTATTAAAAATGTATTATATGCTAAATTAATAGTTAAATTCAGTATGCTCTAAGTTAAATTGATAGTTAATTTCAGCCTTATAATTTCAAACATCCCTCTTTACTTTAGCATATTTCACAACTGGGACATCTTATTATCTTTAAAGAAATGAATGGAATACTTATGATCTTGGGTGTTTGTACTCTGATTTATTAAAAAAACAACAAAAAACTGTTGGAGGAAAATCAAACATTTATCCAAATCCTAGCATGTTTTATAGAAGGTGCAGCTTATAGCAACATAAGAGAGTGCTATGTGGTGGAAAGGATTTGAGACATGAAGAGATCATTTGCTTTGTGGTTCTGTGTCTTTCACTCACTTGTGTGATGTGAGGCCAGTCTCTCAATGTTTCATTTTATAAACAGTCAAAAGCAGTGATACTAGGAAATAACTGTATGATAAATGTTCCAGTGTTACATTAAAGAGAGACTATTTTGTGTAAACAAAGATATGGAGGAAATTTGGGAAAATACTGAGGACATTTGAAAGCAGCATGCATTGTTTTGAAGATTTGACAAGTTGGTATGTAAAATAACAGCTATGCCCGGGTTACTGACTTCCCTACATGTTTGAAGTAAACTCACTTGCCAAGATTTGAGGAATCGTCTAGTAAACTGTCATCTGAAGAATATCAGGATTTTTATACTATACATTTCCAATGGTCCAATTTGAGCACAGGAATATATAAAGCAATTTTATGAGCCAGCATCATTTCCTGAGCTCATCTAGGTCCCCAGGACAGTTTCTGAGGCAGGGAGTAGAGACATTGACAGTGACATGAAGCTGGAAAGGAAGACCGGGATGGATTTTCAAAGAACTTGAATTCTTCCCTAGCGCTTTACGATCATCTGATTCTGAAGATAATAGAAACCCCTCCCTCCCCCAATTTAGAAATACTCAAACAGACTTAACTTTTAAAATATAAATATTTTGCAGTGAAGAAGGTGGCTCAAAGAAAATTAGAGTGCAGTCCTAATGAGTGGTGAGTTTACAATGACACTGAGGACCTGAATTACGGCAGTCTGTAAATATCAAAAGGAAATTTTAGATAAGAGTCAATCTCTAAGATGGCTCCCAGTGACCACTGCCTTTGGATATCCATGCCCTTGTGTAATCCTGTCCCCTTAAGTGTAGGCTGAATTTATTGGCTTCTTTCTATACATAAAACATGGCAGATGTGACTGGATAACACTTTCAAGATGAGATTATGGAAGGAGGATAAATTCTGTCTTGTGTGTCCTCTCTGGCTCTCTCTCGGACTCTTGCCCTGAGAGAAGGCAACTGCCATGCTGTGAGCCAGTCCTGGGGAGAGGCCCATGTGAGAAAGGAACATGATCTGCCAATAGTCACAAGAGTGAGATTAGACTCAGGTTCTCCTACCCCTAGTTGAACCTTCAGATGAGACCAAAGTCCAAGCTGACATGGCAGAGTAACTGCAACCTGGTGAGAAACCTTGAGCCAGAGGCATCAAGCTATGACATGCCAGGATTCTTTACCCACAGAAGCTGTAATCTAATACATGATTGGTGTTTCAAGCCAAACTAGGGTAATTTGTTGTGCAGCAGTAGATAACTAACTAATACAGAGAGGTATTTAAAAATAAAAGCAAAAACATGATAACAATAATAGGAGTTAATATGTCTTAATTTCTATTGTTACATTCACCATACTAAGGAAAATAGAAATAATACATTAAAATTATTGAGATAATGTGAATAAAAATGCTACAACTAATTTAGAAACCAATAATGATATAAGAGTAAAGGGAAAAGAGGATGAGAAGGTCTGATTCTGACCAGTTCCTATGTGAAGGTATTTCCCCCACTCCAAGTGACTCTGTGATACTATCTGGGTACCCTACAATTGACTCGATTCTGACACTATTTAACTGGAGATGGCATCAGACCCTACCGGTTAAGGGCTCAGTCCCACAAGACCCCTTCCACCCCCCACTACAGACATCAATCACAAGTCCAGGTGGTCACCTGTGCTGCTGACCCACTGGCTACAGATTAGAGGTTCCAATGATCCGCTCCTTGGGTTCAATTAATTTGCTAGAACAACTCACAGAACTCAGAGAAACATTTTGCTTACTAGATACTGATTTATTATAAAAGGATATAACTCAGGAAAAGCCAGACGGAAGAAGTGCATAGGACAAGGTATGGGGAAGGGCCCTAGATCTCCCATTCTCTCCACTAGCCTCTCTTCCTGAACCTCTACCAAACCCTGTCCTTCTGGGTTGTTATGGAAGCCTCATGACACAGGCATGATTACTTAAATCATTGGCCATTAGCAACTGATTCGACCTCCAGCCCCTCTCCCCTCCCCAGAGGTCACAGAGGTGGGATTGAAAGTTCTAACGCTCAATCATATGTTTGGTTCCATGACAACCAGCCTTCATCCTTAGGGTCTTTCCAAAAGTGATCTATTTAACAAAAACTCAGGTATGGTTAAAAGGGGTTTATTATGAATATGAAGACACCTTTATCACTTAGGAAATTCCAAGGGTTTTAGGAGCTCTATGCAACCAATGTGACAAAGACCAAATATTTATTTCTTATTATAAAATCACAATATCACAGAATTATTAAATGTACTATAGAAAAGAAGAAAATGGAATAGGTAAGAAAAAACAAGAGGTAAGGAAAAAATGATTTGAATACAATGGGTTTATAAGAAATTAATTTAAATGCTAATTGAAGCAATGTGATTTTATTTTATTACTGGACAGTCTTTAAAATGTATAGTGTGTAAAATATGTAACTCTAAAAATACTTTTTTAGGGACTTCTCTGGTGGCACAGTGGTTAAGACTCCGTGCTCCCAATGCAGGGGGCCTGGGTTTGATCCCTGGTCAGGGAACTGGACCCCACGTGCATGCCACAACTAAGAGTTTGCATGCCACAACTAAGGAGGCCACGTGCTGCAACTAAGACCCCATGCAACTAAATAAATAAATAAAAATAAATATTTAAAAAAATGCTTTTTATAAATAAAAATGTGAAAATTAAATGGAAGTTATTTGAAGACGTTAAAAAGTTAAATGCTCTATAATAAACAGTCAGAATATTATAAGCTTTTTGCTTTATGTCTTTACAACATCTCTATTTCCTCCAGTTTGACGTTTATTCCCTCGACTTGAAATGAATTAATCTGTTAGCAGCAGACCATTTATTATTTTATGAGCCAAGAGAGCAAAGAAGAGAGCCAATACTTAATGACGACTTACTATATACTAGGCACAGCCTTAGGTAGTTTACATGGTTCAAACATCATCTCATTTATTTCTCACTTCAATGAGCCATATGTTTGGTGTATTATCCCCGTCGTAAAGATAAGAAAACCAAGAGTCAGAGATTTTAAACAGTAGGACTGAAGTGTCATCGTTAGTAAGTGTCAAGTCTAATGAAAATCTATGCCGATGAGTTCAAGTTCTCCTTCCAATCCACCATGTCACCTCATTAAACAACTGAGATGGGTTATTCATTATCCGTAAGTCCTGCTCAAGCAGCAGAGTGCCATACAAAGTGAGGTACTACTGTTGTCACCTATCTTTCTAACCCTTATTTTCTTGTACAGTTTTAACCTTTTATAAAAAAACTTCCATCTTATGGAGTCACTTTCTCACTCAAGACATGTTCCCATTCCCTGGCTTTGCTTCCTGAGTTATTTCACTTTATATAGAGTAATCATATTCTTCTAAACCTGTTCTATACGATTTCCTAAGAAGGAAGCCATCATCTTACAGATCATAACCTGTTTCTTCACTGTATGTCACTCAATCCACTCAGTGTGTGTGGTTTGCCACAGAAGAGAGTCCCCAGTACTTGAACTGGTCTCCTGCTCTCCCATGTCGCAAGCAATCTCTCTTTAGATTTAAAAGTGATCATTTAATATGCAAGGCTCACTAACACTTTCTAAACTGTACATTCTGTACTCTGAACTTCCATTGTGCTGATCAAACCACAAGTGATCTTCACCTTTCTACCTTCATTAAGCTCAGGCCCATTCTGGGCAATTTCTGCCTAATTGCTCTCCCCTGCCTGACTACTGTCAGTTGGTGGTACTTCTTTGCTGAAATGCAATATCAAACAGCACAACATATCTTATTTTCTTTCATAATCACTCTCTGCCCACCAGAATCAAGAACGTAACATGTTAAATGACTGTGATTGTTTGAATATCATTTGGGAAATATAGGCTAAAATGCTGGGTTTGAGGACTACTACTGCCCAAATTGCATTTTTTTTTTTTTGCTTTCCTCTTTTTGTTTTAGCACATAACTATGCAACTGAGTGGAGGGAACAGCAATTCTAGCTCACTGCTAGTTGTAGGAAGTCATGCAAATGCCAAGAATCTGGGGCAGATGACAATCTCTCATTCGCTTTTTTTCCACTGAAATATGTAAGTACGGAATGAGAATGTTTGATGTAAAGTGGACTGGCATTCCATGGGGTCAGCTTGGAAGAGGTGCTCTAGATGAAGTGATACATGTTCAATTTCCAAAAACAGTCTTTCCCTTTTTTTCTATTATTTGTTGCCTCACTCCCTTTGTTTCAATCTAGATACTGTAATTTTGACATTTGTTAAACCACTGAATGGGCTGGAGCACAGTTAGGTGAGGGGCCACAGTTTGGTGATTTGTTCAGAAATGTTACCATCGATCCTTGTGGGACAGTGGGAGATTTGGCTTTCATTCTCAGTGAAATGGCCAGCTCTTGGAGATTTTGGAGAAGAGTTTTATTATTTGACATTCTACAAATGGTAATAGACTATGTGAGGACCTGTCCACTGGGGCAATATATGGGAAAAGAAGGCCTACGGATTCAAATCCAAAACAGACTGATAGAAACCTAGCCAAAAAGTAAAATGTGGTTCCAAGCAGAGTGAAAAAGGATACTAAGCTAGCATCCCAGGAGACATAGTAAGACCCAAAGGAAGCCAGTAGAAAGGTTAATAGCCATGAAAGTTATACTCTGGGTTAACATTTCAAAGATGTACAGAGGCTGGGTAAAAATTAATGTTTGCCTGTCCTACCTACAGGGGATGCTGTTATATGGCTCCAGGCAATTTCTGTCACCAAGAAATGAAAGCCCAGTGTTGCCAGAGCTTCAGGTTTCTTACAAGACACTGGGAATATGGATTTTTTTTTCATGACAATTTCAAAACTTTTAAATGCTCACTGGAAAAGAAAAATAGAAATCACTGTGTGGTTAAAACAAAACACATCTATTAGCAACATATGAACTGAGTCGTTCATAGTGTCAGGTTTGTAACTCATGTTGTAGAAACAAAAGTAAGGTGTGGGGAAGGTATGACACAGCCATTCTGTAGACTACTCCACCGAGGGCTCTTATTTTTGAGTAGATGTGACCAGAAGGAATTCCCATTGCCTTTATGCCCCTTCACTGTCCCTACAGCATTCTTCTAAAGAATAGACTGCCTTTAAAAAAAAAAAAAAAAGCATAGGATGCTCTGTTGGTTTTGGTGAACATAAATTTCAGATAGGTTGTCAGCCATTTGGAAATGCTTTTGTCCTGATCAAACATTGTGTGTGTGTGTTTGTCTGTGTGTTTCTTGGTATATTTCTTGCCTTTTCTTTCACTCTCATTTCTTTTTACACTTCTTCTCTGACTCCATCATAACCATCATTGATTTCTTTCATTTATTTAATAAGCCACTGATAATTTTCCTCTCTCTTCCCCTCCTTCTTTCCCTTCCTCTCTATTCCTCCACCGTTGGACATTTGTTGTATGTTACTTTCTCTACCAGAACATTCCTAGCCTCCCCTCTTTATCTGGTGAATTCCTATTCATCTTTCAGTCCTGACCATCCAAGCTGGAGTTACTGGCTTCCTTCTCAGCATTTTGTGGCCACTGATTTACTCCTTCACATTATTTATCACACTGTATTACAATTACCTATTTTCTTCTGTGTATCTCCCACCACTGCATAAGCTCTGAAAGAGCTAACATTATGTCTTTTTTTTTCCCCACTTGTTCATCAGTTTAGTCTGATCTCATGACACACTGTCTGAACAAACTGTATGCTGAATTGGTTTTTATTTATTAAATACAGAGAGATCATGATTGTCTAGCCACAACATGAAATGACTATGTATTAGAATAGTGTACTCAGTTGAAAAGGTAGTATTCATTTGGAGCTTAAAAACCCACTAAATCCAGTAATTTATCTGTTGCATTCATTTCTGTAACTATATACCAACTCATCTTATTATTCCAGTGTGTTATCGTGTGGAGGCTTTGTTCTTACTATATAATTACAAATCCCTTAAGTTATTCAATATCCCCACAGTGTAAAAGATATAGTCAGGCTCAGTAAACAATTCAGAATTAATAAAATAATATGATTTAAAATATTGGAGCTTTTAAAAATTGAGATTGAACTTGTTGTTTATAACTAGGTGCTTTAAATTCAAGAGTGGGTTTTATATCACAATCTTTCCTTTGAAGGCTTTCTTTATGGTATATCTTTAGCTTGGGCAATCCTATTTAGTAAATCTCAAAGAAAACTAAAAGATCACAGACTGGGTAGATATTTACACTTGGATCATAACATATACATCAAAAGAAAGACTGAGTAGCTACCATGAAGGCCAACTGGAATATAAGCAAACTGTTGGTGTGTTCCAGGTTGCATTGTTACTAGATTTTTCTTAAAGGATAGAAGACATAGTTTCAGAAATCATTCATTCTACTGCTAGCGTGTCATGCTAGCAGTGGCGAATATTACAATGCATTATATGTGAGAGACATAAACACTAAAAGCAAAAGAACAGTTATTTTACTCCTCCAGAGTCAACATTTGCTTACAAGAATTATAACCATAATTCTTCTGGATGCAAAATTTGCCCCTTAATTAAGTTCCTCTTCTTTCAGTGAGAGATGTGAAATAAGTTGGCTCTATTTTACCAAAGCAGGAAAAGAAATAAACTGAGAACTGAAAATCTATCTATATATGAAAGCTCAAGCTTACACTGACTCTTTTAAAAATCATTAAAGGAACTACAATAAATTGCATCCTTTGAAATGGAAATCACATAACTTACAAATTCACTTTTCAGGAACTTTTTTTTTCTTATGGATGATATGTTCTCAATATGACTTTTTCCAGATCACACTTTTCCTTTTCTTTTACCTCCAGGTTTAACCCCAATCAAAGCTAGCAAGTTCCATCCCTGTGGGGCACTAAAGAGAATTGTTTCACACTGTTACTGGAAAGATTTGTGACTTTAATTATTTTTGCAATTATTTGCTACAATTCAACTGTGATTTTATTCTATAATCACAGTTTTACTTCCTGATCAATTATTTGATGCCTCTTCAAAACAATTCAGCTAATCTACATTTGGGCCTTACACGTTATGTTGTTTCCTAAGTGCTCATAGTTTGGTTTCTTGTTGCAATACTTCAGAAAAGCAGTAAACCTTCCCAAGGGGCATACACAGCTATGCAACTTTTCTGTAACAATTTAATTAGCAAAATTATCAAAACGATACTTCATATCATTGTGATGTTTCAGCTCACTTTATATTTCCAACCAACAGACCCCCTAGTTGGCTACTCAGATATGAAAATCTAGATCATTATTAAGTTACCGAGCAAAATAGTTCACTTCTTTAAAGAGATACCTAAAACTCACAGTCATTTTAATGTATGCCTGGTGCAGAAGATAATTTTATTCTGAGTATTTTCTTCGCATACATTTGTTGAAAATATTCACAAATAAAATTTTCCCTACCTACTTTTTTATTTTCTACTAGTCAAGTTTATTTGCCTTTCTTATCCTAATAAAAATGCAATGTATATGTTCAGGGAAGAGAATGAGTTTTTTTAAAAATTGAGAGGAAAACAAACTAATACATGTGAATTTGAATTTTACACAAATACCAAATTATTTTTAAAAGATGGGAGGTAAAATGAATCTCAAAACATAATTTCTCTTTTACCTTATCAATGTGACTTCTCAGGTTTGCTATTAGCCAATATTTATCTTGACATCTCACATGAACTGATTTTTTTCAAAGAGTTCCATAAAATACCTGCTGCCAGTTATGGCAGAAATGTAATATAATTTGGTCAGGAGCAACAAGCCAAATAGAACAACAAATCTGATCACATAACCCAACTATATATTTTTAGACTTCCAAACTACCAGTCTCATGTTGATCAACTATACTCTTCTGTATGAGCTGGGAAAATGTGGAGTTCATAGCCTAGAAGCATTTTGGTTTACTTAGTGTCATGGTTACCTATTGCTGCTGCAACAAATTACTGCAAACTCAATAGCCTGAAAAAACCACAAAAGTATTATCCTACAGTCATGGAGGTCAAAAGTTCAAAATGGGTCTTCTGGGCTAAAGTTAAAGTGTCTGCATGGCTGCATTCCTTCCTGGAGGTTTTAAGGAAGAGTCTGTTTTCTTGTCCTTTCCAGCTTCTAGAGGTTATACATTTTCCTTGGCTCATAACTTCTCTTCTCCATATTCAAAGCCAACAATGACCAGTTGAGTCTTTCTCTCATCATATCACTGGCACTGACATTCCTTCCTCCCCCTTCACACTTAAGGACCCTTTTGATTACATCAGGTCCATTTGGATAAGCTAGGGTAAAATCTCCATTTTAAATTAAGCTGAGCTGATCAGAAACCTTAATATTGTCTGCAACCTTAATTTTACTTTGTCATGTCAGGTAACATACACAGGATTCTGGCAATTAGGACATGAAAGGCCATTATTCTGCCTACCACACTGAATAATACTCAAAAACCTTAGTACAAACTGCATAAACTTTGAAGCATATCTATCAAAAGTCTGGATGGATGTTTAACTTTGGAGCATTTTAGGAACCTTCCTCAAGTTGCTTCCGGTTCACATTCCTATTTATTTCCTCATTACAAGCCAGATAAAAGCAGAATAAACACTTCAAACTTTTTATCAACTTTTACAATTTCAACACCAATTTTATGGACAATTTCATGATGATACTTTGACAATTTTATGCCTAAATCCAACCAAATATTGCATTTGGAAGCTGTTTTCTATTAACTTTATCATATTGTATGTGGAAATCTGTCTCAATCAGAGTAAGAAACAAATGTAAATATAATAGGGAAAAAAAGAAAAAAAAATAAGAGCAATAGTGAAACTAAAGTTGGAATAGAATCCATGGAGTTTAACTTTTCTTTTTTGTATTTCTCTATACCTGAAGTCTCACATTCATCCTTTAGAACTAGACAACAAGAAAGAAAAAACTAAGAAAAGAATACGCTATGGCATAAAAGAATACTTCTGACAACTTGCCTACCTTCACTACCTGTCATTTCTGATCCATTCACTTAAACTTTTCATTCTTTGCTCCTGCAATAAGAGAAACAACCATCTATCTATCTATATAGTCTTTCAGCCAGTCACTCATTCATCAAAGATTTATTAAACACCCACTATCTCTTAGGTTCGGTACTGGAATATCAAAGTAAGAAAGAGCCTCAGAAACAATTTTTAATATGTGAATGGTAGCATGGAACACCCAGTGACTTCTCTCCCAGTATCCTACTCTGGTAGAGGGAATTATCTGATCATCAAACTTATGTTCTCGTCCTACTGGGCATATGTCTGGACAATATGCCAGTCTCCTTTGCATGAGAGTAAAACTACATGACTCTATTTTAGTCAATAAAATATGAGACTTGTATACACGCTTCCTATGCCTTATCCTTTAAGACCTTTTCATCTGTTTACTTTTCAGCTGGCTGGAATGGGGACTTACCCACAAAGTGACACTGGGAGTCACATTTAAGAGAATGGAGCCATAATATGGAAAAAGCCTGTGTTCCCAAGTCCCTGATTGGAGGAGGGTGGCCCAGTAGGGCCTCCCAAACAGAAATGCCAGCATTGGATTATTTGAGAAAAAAATAAACTTTTATTAAGGCACTGATATTTTGGCAGTATAGTTAGTTATGTAATTGGACAGATACAAAACCAAAAATGTGAATTAAAAATAAATAAGAACTACACAATCAGTTAAAATCTGCATAGACATCATGTAGGATGAAATATAGCAGCAACTATAGTGAGGGAAGTGAAAACGAGGCAACTCAGTATCAGTAGATTTCCGAAAATGCAAGCCAAAATGTACTTTCTAGATGTCATAGGCTCATCCTGAAATTATATAATCCTATATCTCTTGCATCAAACAAAAGCTGTGAGATTTGGATTGACTGATTGCGTAATCCATGGAATAGAAGTCATATGGGCAACACCAAAAAAGGTGCTTAGAGAACAGATCTAAAAATACTTTCAGGGGTGGAAGATTCTGTAAGGAGCTGGGCCAGGAAAATTCAACTAATTCCATGAAGCAATAGAAAGGAAGCTAGCACAGCATAAACACAAAAATATTATACAAATAAAAAGGTGGGAAAATCAAGAAAACTTGTTAAAGTTTTGGTATGAAAAAGATTCCCACATAGCAGATGAAAATTCTGACCAAATATTTCTCTGAGAATTAGAAGAATATGTATGAGGAAATTTCCTCTATCAAAGAAAACCACACAACAGATATACACGGGGAAAAAAAAAAAGTAGAAGAAAATAAAAATTGAACTGGCAGAAGCTAAGGAATAAATTAAGGGGGGGGAAAAGAAAAGAAAAACACAACCCTTACCAACAACAACAGCAAAAAAAAAAAAGTGGAAGAAACATCAAAGAGCAGACAATGAATAAAAAGAAAGAGGTAAAAACATTTAGAGACAAAAATCATATAGTTGCACATATAAGGCAAAAGAGATATAGAATATTCTTAATGGATTCCACCACAGAAATAAACCCAATACCGGAATAGAAAAAAATGAAGATACAATTCAATGACATATTCCTGACTAAATTAACATATGAATCTACATAGTTAAAGGATACACCATATGACAGAAAAAGTTGACCCAAAGTCAACCTGGGCTATAGTCTACTGAAGCAGTAGATTTTAATGATAAAGATCAAATCCTTTGAACAGAGCCATAAAAAGACCAAATCCTTCACTAAATATTCAGATTGACATTAAATTATACATAGTAAAATTCAAAAGCAGAGGACCACAGAAAAGATGAAATGAAATGGAAGGCAGAGTAATGCCTATTAGAACTTAAAGAAAAAAAAAATGATCTAAAGAATTTTTTATTTAACCATGCTGTCCCCTATGTTAAAAAGTCAACAAGCAAATATTTATATAGCATTTTAATATATTATACATGTTTTTTTTTAATACAGAAGACCTCAGAAAATATATTTTCCTCTGAGACCTTATATAGAAAAATAAAGAAAACTAGTGTATGGACTTTAGCCAAATAAGAGATTTTTGGGGAAATCACAGCAAAGAGGATTGGTAAGTACTGAATACTTTTAAGTGCAGAATTAAAATGAAAATAGATGTACGAATTCACATGATGGAACAGAATTTAAATGATATGCCCTGACAAGGAAGAAACTATATAACTAACAAAAAATTGAGAGTAAATGAGAAAAAGAAAATGGAAATTTTAAATAGGGAGAAAGATTGTTGCAAGGGGAACTTGTGTTTTTATTGCTGTTAAGTAATAATAGTCTGTCCTGACTCAGAAATATTGTGCTTAATTACAGGAGACTATGAATATATATAGAAATAAAAAAACTTCAGAGTCTAAATCATCAATTGTAAGGAAAAATAAAAGATTTTCATATTGGATCACTAAGCAAAACCCAACTCTATACTGTGTACAATAGACAAACCTAAACAAAGCTATTCAGGGAATTTTAAAATAAATAGGCAAAATCATATCAGGAAAACAAAATGAGAAAATATGGAATATAGTCGTAATATCAGTAAAATGAAAACAAATGAATGGAATAATATTATGTAAAACAAACAGTGATGCTTCATATGATAAAGCGTATGACTTATACCAGCCCTAACATTTATAAGTCATAAATATAGACAATATAAGGAGAAATACTAGTAATGGGAGAAAATAACGATAATACAGAACCCACTAATGAATTTCTACAGTAGTGTTCATAGAACATTCACCTAAAAAAGTCTGTATGTTACAAAACAGATTTTAAATTACTTCTGAAACACAGAAAGAGTGCAGAAAATTTTGTCTGATCTCAATGTAATAAACTAATAGTTTAAAGACAAAAATAGAAACAAAAGATCACTCTCCTTGTAAATGACAAAGACTCCCTTTTAAAACATTCCTGTATCAAAAAGGAAACTCAGTAATACTTCACAATTTCTAGAAAATAATGATAAGGTAAACACTATTTATCTAATGAAGTGCTATGAGGAAAATGCTCTGATTTTATAGCAATAGAAACATAAAAAAGATGAAAATAAATCAACTATATATCAGATTGAAACTTTAAAAAATAATAATATAAAGCAAAAAGTGAGTTAAAAACAACAAAAAGGGAAAAAATATACAAATTCAAAAGCTTGTTCAATAGGGGAATATACAAAATAGCAAAGTTTATATTATAAGAAATAATATAATGTTATTAATAATAATATAAAGGATCAAAGAATATCATAAAAGATAAAAAAGGAGAAAACAAGAAAATTTAAAAGGCGAAAGAACATAAAATACATTAAATATATTAATAAATGATTAAGGAGAAGTAACCACAGAAAGAGAGCATGCTATAAGAATCACAAGAAATCACTGTGTTTAACTTTAAGAAGAATCTGTATATTCTTTATGAAATATAAGTTACCAGACTAGAGCTCAGAGGAAGAAAAAAAAAAATGTAAACAGAACAATTTCCACTGATGAAGAGACCTTTGTTAAAATATACCTCCCTAAGAAAAGCATCAGACCCAGCAGTTTTCTGAGGGAATTCTACCCGATGATTAAATAGTAAGTAATTACAAAATTATAACATTTTTAGAGAATTAAGAAATTGACATCTTTCAAACTCTTTCTACTGAGTATAATGTTCCAAGGGATTAAGTACATTAATATGTCTTCATATTAATATGTCTTAGGAGGAAAAAAGCATTTGATTATGTCCATATATACTGAAAGGCAACTGACAGTATTCAAAAACAATTTTAAAAATATTTAATAAAGTAAGATTTATCTGTACTTCCACAATACAAAAAAAGTCACCTAATTCAAATCAAAGCCAGAGCCATGTTTAATGAGGAACTCAAAGCTATTAAGATGAGACTTCAAAACATAATATCGTCCTACAGATGCTAGATGATTATACAAGATAAAAAATAGAGGCATAGAAAGAGAAAGGATGAGGTAAAACACTCAATATTTATAGATAATATAATTGTATACCTAAAAACCCCTCAAAGTAACTGAAAAAGCTACAAACAAGGAAATACCATATCCATTTTATATGTAAAAAAAGACATATTTTTATAAGTAAACCTCAAGACAGACGATATAAAATAATAAATACAACCATAAAATAGAATGTAGAAATGAAGAAACAAATCATTTACAATAATATCCAAAGACAAGTGCATAAGAATAAATGGAAATAAATATGCAAGGCTTATTTGAAGTATATTATAAACCACTACTAAAAGTTACAGGGAAAACTTGAACAAATAAAAAGAGATGCTGAGTTAGATAGCAAAGTACAACTCATCAACTTGCTAATTCTCCATTTCTTACTTCATTAGTTTAGCTTGATCTCAATAAAGACATCAAAATATTTCATAAAACTAAACAAGATGATCTTAATCTAAGTATGTATGAACAAATGAATTAGTAACTACAGCCAGAAAAATTTTAAATCATAAAGAGTAAAAAAAATTGCAATGAGAGGAAATAGAGACTGAATTTTAAAGCATCAATAATTAAGTTACTGTATTATTAGATCATTAATAGATAAATTATGAGAGGATCCAAAAATATGAAAAAATACATTCTAGAAATTAGTGCAGGATAAAGGAGTAACTCACTCAGTGAGGAAAAGATAGAGTATCAATTAATGGTGTGGGCATAATAAAAAGCAATAATATCTCTAATATATATAAGTATATAACTATAAAAATGAAAAGCTAAGCATCAATAACCAAACAAAAAACTGAGTGAGAAATGTGCACACTCAATTCACAGAAAGAATGTAAAAACAGTTTTAAACATAAGATGCTCAACCTTAATAATATTAATAAAACAAAAATTACCACTACACTGAATTATTTTTTACCTATTATATTAGTGAAAAGTACAAGCTGAATAACATATTCTGTTGGAAATGCTATAGGGGAAACAGGGATTTTCATATACACCTGGTCAGAAAGTAGAATGTTAATTCAATTATCTGTATAAGGCAATTGAGCAATAGTTATTAATACTATAAACATATGTAACTTTTGACCTAGCAATTCCACTGTTATGAACGTATCCTGCAGATACACTTGCAGGTGTGTCAAATGATCTGTGTAAAAAAGACAAGGTGAAGTAAAACGTGTATGATCTCCTATCTTTGGAATAGAAAAGAAGGCTAAATGAAGAATCTATATTCATATTTTCTTGTGTGGCATAAAATTGCTCAGGAAGGATATAAATAAAAAATAGTGCCTCTCAATGGACTGAGAAAAATGGATGTAGGGGAGCTGAGAATGGGAAGAAAACATTTTAGTTTTCTCATTATATATCATTTTATAATTATTCCATTTTTTTCCAATAATATGAATGTAATTTTATCCAAGCACTGAATGAAAACAAAGAAAAAAGCTCAAATGCTATTTTTTCCCCACCTCTCATCTAGTACTCAGTTTCCCTATAGAGCCCACTTTCTCTAATCAAAGAATTAGATGATGCTTTTAACATCTTGAATGTAGGAAAAACAATACAAAACCTAGAACCAAATACTAATTTGAAGAGTTAACAGCCAACTGAGATTTGGCTACCTCAGGTGTAGATAAATATGAACTGGCTAGAACATAGCATTATTAAAAGTACTTCATATTTTTTCCTCTTTGGGGAGATTAATGTGTTTTTGCTTTTTTCAGTCCAGAAAGAAAACATCTCTCTCTTTGAAAAGACAAAGGAATTGAGATCCTGGTCCAAATTTTATTTTGAAGTTATGTTACTTTGTTCAGCTTGACAATAAGAGAACTGTTTTCTTCCTTTTTGTCATCATCAATCTTGTTTGTGATGTATTGTGTTTTAAGAACATGAAGGCAAGCTACACGGGAGCAGAACTGTAATGTTAAGTCAAACTGCCATTCAATGCACTAATCCTCTAAACATCTCAACTGTCAAGTGACAGATACCTGGGTGCTTGTGTGCAGCAGGTAAAGAAGATCACTGGACAGCAACTAAAAAAAAAATGTTCAAAGGAAAACTAGATGCACATGTCCTGATACAGTTTTCCATCCCGAATGTGGAAATGAATGATACAGTGGTATTTTGACGTTATACAGGATGAGTGTATAATACAAATATTATATCCCAGTTACTCTACCAAGAACTTTATATCATCTAAACTTCACAGTAACTACGTGAGGTGGGCATTATTAGCCCCATTTGGCAACTGAGAAGACATGGTCCCAAGATGCTAAGGAACTTATCTGAGGTCAATGGGACTGGAGCTGAGATTCAAATCAAGGCTGTTTGATTTCAAAATTGGAATAGCCAGATCTAATTTGGCTGAGGACTATTTAAATTACTATTTGGTCCTAAGTTTATTATTGTTTTCCCTTCATTCAAGGTATTAAAAGCACCCCTAATTACTTTGCTCTCCTATGCACAGCACCACGTAAACATTTATACTTATCCTGTAACTCACAAGGCAGCCAAGCAGATTGATGAATTGAAAGGGGTTCAAAGGAAATAATAACGGTTTATACAAGTGGATATAAAATTTCAATTAAAATCAGTTAGCTGTCATCTATTTACAATAGCCAGGACATGGAAGCAACCTAAGTGTCCATCAACAGATGAATGGATAAAGAAGATGTGGCACATATATACAATGGAATATTACTCAGCCATAAAAAGAAACAAAATTGAGTTATTTGTAGTGAGGTGGATGGACCTAGAGTCTGACATACAGAGTGAAGTAAGTCAGAAAGAGAAAAACAAATACTGTATGCTAACACATATATATGGAATCTAAGAAAAAAAAAAAAAAAGGTCATGAAGAACCTAGGGGCAAGACGGGAATAAAGACACAGACCGACTAGAGAATGGACTTGAGGATATGTGGAGGTGGAAGGGTAAGCTGTGACAAAGTGAGAGAGTGGCATGGACATATATACACTACCAAAAGTAAAGTAGATAGCTAGTGGGAAGCAGCCGCATAGCACAGGGAGATCAGCTCGGTGCTTTGTGACCGCCTGGAGGGGTGGCATAGGGAGGGTGGGAGGGAGGGAGATGCAAGAGGGAAGAGATATGGGAACATATGTATATGTATAACTGATTCACTTTGTTATAAAGCAGAAACTAACACACCATTGTAAAGCAATTATACTCCAATAAAGATGTTAAAAAAAAATCAGTTAGCTGTCATATTTTACACTTATAGTATCTGAATTAATTTAAAATTTGGAAATACCAAAAGTAAGATAACATTATATTACTGCTACTAATCTTTTCTTTTTATGCACAGATCACATTTTACCCATGATTCAGGAGAAACCAAATTATTCTAAAAAGTATAGGTAAGAAATAACTCAAATTGTTCCATGGAAAATTCCATTATTGGTGTTCATATAATATAGATTATCATTTTGCAGAACTGTTCATCCTAATTATCTCCATTTTTAGAAGTTTGTATTGTCTATGGATGCTCATTCTCTAAATGAAAATAAAAAATAAATTTTGAAAATAAAATTATTGCAAAAAAACAAGGAGAAAACTCTCAGTCTTCACTTTGTTAGAATGCATAAGGATAATTTACTGTACCTTACTTGCAATATTATTTTAAATTTGAAAGGAGGCAAATGTAGTTAACTGGATCTTAGACATGGATCTCTACTAACTAATAATACTTTCAGTGGATTTTTATGGGGAATAGTGCCTCTACATCTCTCCCCCCAAAAAACAAATGATCTCTTGGTTGGGAGTGATATGACTGAATTGTGGATAATTAACTTTGAATTCTATGGTCTATATAAACAAATAAAATTAAGGCCAACGGCTTTTAAACTTACGTGCAATGTCCAGATGCATTTTCGTGGCCTTCAGGGCCCTACATTACCTCACTCCCTGCTGCTATGCCTTTATCTTGGAACCCTTTTCACATCTTCATTCTAGCTGTACTGAACTATATGGAGCCGTAAGGACCTCAGTACGGCAGGTTCATTCTCATCTCAAAGCATTAGCATATATTTGCTACATTTTCTTCTTGAAACATTGGTCTCCAAAGTCTTCCGATGGTTGGTTCCTGATCTCTTCAGGCAGATTTCCACAAAAAAGGTTATTTCTTCAGAGACAGCACCCTGAACACCCTATCAACTTAAAAACCACCAAATGACCCCACTCATTGATCTAGTTTCTTCATCACTCATCCACAAACTTATATTGTTTATATCCCTACTTGTTTAATATTCTTATTTTCCACTAAAGATGTAAATGTTTTATCTTGTACTTCACTGTAGCCCTAGGACTTGGAATAGATGTAAAAAGAGATGTATAATGGGTTTTTGTTGCATTGATGTATTTTTAAGGTTTTAATGACGAAAGCATGGACTACTAAAAAGAAAACTGGGACAGAAGGAAAAAAGTATTCTGATATATCACAATTAAGTTATAATCACACACACAAATATATAGGATAAAAGAAAAGAAATTTTTAATATGTCCATTTCTATCACTTCCCTCTTGTCCCCCCACTACTGCTATCTACTGAATCACATAGTAGACAGCAAGCCATAGGAGCACTATTCTATGGAGTTTCCATGTCCTTAATAGTTCTGTGTTTAGCTATGTTCTATGTTTAGCCATAACATACTCACCAGTTGCAGTGTATTTATAAATGAGCCTGAAAGTCCTCTATAATTCTACATGCCATTTTATAAAAATGGTATATTTTTTAAAAAAGCAAAAATCATCTCATAGTATTTAAGCACCTTGGTGAATACACACACACACACAAACACACACACACGCACACACACACACACACACACATATTTTTTTAAAAAAAGAAAAAATAGGTTGGCATATTTGGGATAAAAAGCTAAGACTGTAGCATATATTTAAGTTGAAATTGTGTTAAAAAAATCTTGCAACATCAAAGCACATATAGTCTATTTTTTGCACATGTACTCAAAGCCCTTAGAGCAATAGACATGTATTTAATGACTCAAAAAGTAGAAACTGCCAATTTATTTCTTCTCAAATAATTAAATCTTTAATTAATTTCACATATAGTTAGTAATAAGCATCATCCTAGTTCTGAACTTTCAAGTAGTCCTCAGTTTGCTTTTAGTATGCTTCTGCACTTACTGGAGCTACTTAAGTCTCAGGCTAAGTTTGAAAATAGCTCTCAAACTTTCATTTCTTAAAAAAAAATAAAACACATTCCAAATGATGTGGGGAACTGTTGAGTCAAGAGATATAAATTATATGAAACCATAAAGTGGCATAATTGAGCAAAGCAATTTTGGTGAAAAACTAAAAAGGAGGGGGAAATCATGTAAATGTGATTATTTCTAATTAGAAACAATGAGTAACCAAATCAAATTATACAATGAGGATTTGATTTAGATCCCTGGAGGAAAGCAACACATGCATTTGCATTCATCTCCAGCTATTCCTTTTCTCTTAATACTTCTCATTGCTTTCTCAGACCCTTAATTGTTAGTAAGATCAGTGTTAATACAGATCTTTAGAATAGTTCTGTGTATGTAGGCTGATATTCCAGTGAAGATTTATGTTCTTTCAACATATTCATCAAATACTTCCAGGATGCATGGAAAGGTGCTTTACTAGGTGCTATGAGGTGACATAAAGAAGCCACAAACTTTCTCCAAATTCATCGCCAAATTCTACTGAATTCTACTGAGGTCCTACATAAACTACAAAAACTGAGATTTACTATAAGACCTAAGTATTGGTCCTAGATTTGTGATAAACAGCTATGTAATCTTGAGTGAATTATTTAATCACTAATTTCCTAAAGTCCTTCTGCATAAAACTAAGGGGTGTGTGTGTGGAGGGGAATATAAATTAAGAGAACATTTAAGCAAACTATATTGAGAAGTTACTTTGGTCAGGTGTTTGGAGGAGAGAGAGGTTATGCACTTAGAGTTCTGGCGAAGTATGGGCACAATACAGATTAGAATCAATAGATCTCAACGAATTTGTCTAGAACTTTATAAGTAAAAACAAGTAAGAGAGAAGCCTTTCACAATGTATAGGTGCAGTCATACCTCGTTTTATTGTGCCTTGCTTTATCGTGCTTCACAGATATTGTATTTTTTACAAATAGAAGGTTGTGGCAACTCCACCTTGAGCAAGTCTGTTGGCACCATTTTTCTAGCGGTAGCTGCTCAGTTTCTTTATCTTTGTCATTTTGGTAATTCTCACAATATATCAAAATTTTCAGTACTATTATATTTGTTATGGTGATCTCTGACCAGTGATCTTTGATGTTATGATCGTAATTGTTTTGGAGCTCCGTGAACCACACCCATATAAGACAACGAGCTTAATCAATAAATATTGTTCATCTTCTGAATGCTCCACTGACCATCCATTCCTCCATCTCTCTCCCTCTCCTCAGGCCTCCCTATTCCCTGAGATACAACAATGTTGAAATTAGGCCAATTAATAACCCTACAATGACCTCTTAGTGTTCAAGTGAAAGGAAGAGCCTCATGTCTCTCACTTTAAATCAAAAGCTAGAAATGATTAAGCTTAGTGAGAAAGCATGTCGAAAGCTGAGACAGGCCGAAAGCTAGGCCTCTTGCACAAGTTAGTCAACCCGTGAATGCAAAGAAAAGTTCTTGAAGGAAATTAAAAGTGCTACTCTGATAAACACATGAATGATAAGAAAGTGAAACAGCCTTATTGCTGATAGAGAGAAAGATTTAGTGGTCTGGGTAGAAGATCAAACCAGCCACAACTTTTCTTTAAGCCAAAGCCTAATTCAGAGCAAGACCCTAACTCTCTTTAAGTCAATAAAGGCTAAGAGAGGTGAGGAAGCTGCAGAATAAAGGTCAGAAGCTAGCAGAGGTTGGTTCATAAGGCTTAAGGAAAGAAGCCATCTCCATAACATAAAAATGCAAGGTGAAATACTTGAAAACTTATATAATATTGTAAATCAACTATACCTCAATCAAAGAGAAAATTAAAAATGCAAGGTGAAGCATCAAGTGCTGATGTAGAAGCTGCAGCAAGTTGTCCAGAAGATCTAACAAAGGTAATTCATGAAGGTGGCTACATTAAACAACTAATTTTTAATGTAGACAAAACAGACTTATGTTGGAAAAAGATGTATAGGACTTTCATAGGTAGAGAAGAGAAGTCAATGACTGACTTCAAAGGACAGGCTGACTCTCTTTTTAGGGGCTAATGTAGCTGGTGATTGCAAGTCAAAGCCAGTGTTCATTGACAATTCCAAAAATCCTAGGGCCCTTAAGCATTGTGCTAAATCTACTCTGCCTGTGCTCTATAAATGGAATAAAAAAGCCTGAATGACAGCACCTCTGTTTATAGCATAACTTACTGAATATTTTTAAGCCCACTGCTTTACTGCTCAGAAAAAAAAAAGATTCCTTTCTAAGTATTACTGCTCATGGACAATACTCCTAGTTGCCTAAGAGCTCTGATGGAGATGGACAACAAAGATTAATGTTGTATTCATGCCTGCTAACACAGCATTCATTCTGCAGACCATGGATCAAGGTGTAATTTTGACTTTCAAGTCATTCTTTAAGAAATAAATTTCATAAGGCTGTAGTTGCCATAGTTAGTGATTCCTCTGATGGATCTGGGCAAAGTAAATTGAAACCTCCTGGAAATCATTCACCATTCTAGATTCCATTAAAATATTTTTGATTCATGAGAAGAGTCAAAATCTCAACATTAGAGTACTTTGGAAGCATTAGATACCAACTCTCATGGAAAACTTTTAGGGGTTCAAGACTTCAGTGGAGGAAGTAATGGTAGATGTGGTGGAAATGCCAAGAGAACTAGAATTAGAAGTGGAGCCTGAAGATGTGACTGGTTTGCTATAATCTTGTGATAAAACTTTAACAAATGAAGAGTGGCTTCATGTGTGTGAGGAAACTAAAGCGGTTTCTTTAGATTGAATCTACTCCTGGTGAAAAGGCTCTGAAGACTGCTGAAATAACAACAAAGGATTTGGAATATTACATCAACTTAGTTGATAAAGCCCTGGCAGGTTTGAGAAGATTGACTCCAATTTTGAAAGAAGTTCTGTGGGCAAAATGCTATCAAACAGCACTGCATGCTACTGGGAAATCATTTGTGAAAGGAAGAGTCAATCCAAGTGGCTAACTTCATTGTTGTCTTATTTAAGAAACTGCCACAGCTGCTCCAACCTTTAGCAACCAAAACCCTGATCAGCCAGCAGCCAGCAGCCATCAACATGGAGGCAAGACCTTCCACTAGAAAAAAGATCATGACTCACTAAACAATCAGATGATAATGGTTAGCATTTTTGAGCAATAAGGTATTTTTTAATTAAGGTATGTACACTGTTTTTTTAGATATAACACTACAGACACTCAATAGACTACAGTATAGTGTAAACATAACTGTTTACACTATACGGTTTACAGTTTTATATGCATTGGAAAACCAAAAAATATTGTGTGACTCACTTTACTGCCATATTTGCTTTCTTGCAGTGGCCTGGAACATAACCTGCAATAGCTCTGAGGTATGCCTGTAGATCAAATCATCATGTTGCACACTTTAAATCTCTTAAAATTTTATTAGTCAAGTATCTGCCATCAAAGCTTTAAAAAAAATTGGTTGAGACAGAAAGCAGATGGGTGGCCTCCAGGGGTTGGTGGGTAGGGGGAATAGCAACTTCTTAATGGATATGGGGCTTCCTTTTGTGTAAGAGAATATCTTTGAACTAGATAGAGGTGGCAGTTGTACAGCATTGTAAATGTCCGAAATGACCATGAATTATTCATTTATAATGGTTAAATTTATGTTATATGAATTTTACCTCAACATTTTAAAAAGAAAGGAAAAAAAAATAATTGCTTCCGTTTCACCTGATTGTTCAGCTCCACAACTGACACTGAGTTAGAGCAAAGTACCTTCAACCAACTTCTGTATTGTATGACAAGAATATTAAAAATTAAAAAACAAAACACTAAAGAGATTATTTTAACTTTATCATGCTTCTAATTATGTGTAATTCTTTGTTTTCAAATCTTATTTAACAAATGATTCCTATCAATTTTTTTCTGATTTTTTTCATGGCACTCTTCATCTTAATCCCTTTTCTTGGACTTAATTTTTTGCTGCTCTTTGAGCCCACTATGCATTCTCTCATGTCAGAGCCTCTATACTCACTGTTTCCTTCAATAGAATATTCTTAATTCTTAGAGAGGCCTTCCTAAAATACCTTAATCATTTTTTTTTATTCTGCCTTATTTTTCTTTATAGAGTTATCATTCTCTGCCATTATACTGTATATTTATTTACTGATTTGCTTATTGTCTGACATGACTACTGTAATATAAGTTCCATGATAGTAGATGCTTTGTCTGTTTTATTCATTGCTATAGCCCCACTGCCTAGAACAGTGCTTTGCTCTTAAGATGAGCACAGTAAATGTATGTTGTCTGAAAGCATATGGAGCATGGATATGCTCAGTTCTTGGGAGCCTCTTAATTAATTCAACATTGCATACATACAAAGAAAGCAGAGACATAGCCCTTGCCTTCATAATACAAGTGGTTGCAATCATATATATATATATATATATATATATATATATATATATATATAAAATCTCAGGAGATTCTGATGGATGGTAAAATACCCACTGTAGCATAGCTTCAGATCCAATGACCACGTGTAGAACTAGTAGCCCAACTTGGATTGGAGTCAACCGTGAAGACTTAGCTTTTTCAATTGGCTCATAAGTTGTGTGTATCAAGTAGAAACAAAGGCTGGGAGAAGGGCATAGTGATTAAATGATCTTCAAGTGACCTTCCAGTACCAACACTGTAATTCAAAAAATTTCATTACATTAACTTGTTCATTGGCTAAATGATTGTCAGCATGATACTGAAGTTGTAAATTACTGGGTATATGTTTGAATAGCATCAGACTAGCATTTCTTAGTGACAAATAATATTCTAAAGGTCTTAACTGAAGAAATGTTTCTTGATTAAATAAGCTTAAAAATGCTTTATACTAAGCAATCCTGTGCAAAGTCCAAATATTCTGTAGCTTATAAAGCTACCAAAACGTCTTACAGCAAGGAAGCATTGTTAACGCTTCAACAATCCACTTTATTTCCTCAGCACACTAATTTTCATCTTCCAAAACAATATCCTCTTGACTTCAGTTTAGAAAGCAGTGCTCTAGAGAGTATTCTTCTTGAAGGCAGGGGACTATTTTTTATTTCTTGCCTTATAATTCACACCCAGCCCAGTGTAGGGAATGAATATAAAAAGGTTGAATGGATAACCGTTGAAAGAGTTGATAAATTATGTTCTCTTTTCCTAGAGTCAAGGACAAATATAAAACAGGTGGTGGGGCTAAGAAAAGGTGATATATGAATATATATGAATACTATGAATAGTAATAATAATTTTAATACTACTAAAAAATCATATATTTTATTATGAATATTGCTTAGCTATTGATTTGCATCAGGAGACCTTGTCAGGCCATTTTTTCCAAGCCTTTGGGCTAGCTTTCCTTGGATGACAGGAAAACACTCCCATCCCTAGTAAAAGAAAAAGTCTTCAATTGAAGAAAAAACAGAAGATAGATTTTTAACACAGGCAATTAGTTTCATAAAATTACTTAATGATAGCATAGTTTGTCTGGATTTGGTTGATAAGATGCATGCTCTAAAGCATCTACTGATTTATATAATTACTGCTGAGAGAGGGATGCAGTGTTTATGATCATGTATAATATCCAGGCCTTCATGATAAACAAGGTTGTTCCCAGTTGGGTTAGATTTCACCCATAAGGCCAGGAAAATTATCTTGTGATTGCTTATTTCTTCTAGTTTTCTCTTCATTTAAAAAACAAGTAAGCTGATGAATTCATCACCAGCCACATATTAATTACATAAACTCATCAGACTGTGCTATTCTAATATTCTTTAAAAGGGCTTGACAGATAAGCAATAGGTACAGTCTTTAATCTTAGCCAAGTGACAAGGTTTATAATAGTTAGAATAGCAACAATGAGAGCAGCTTCCATTTATTAAGCAGCTACTGTGTGCTAGAAACCAATTTATTTGTGTATGTTATTAATTACTTAATTTAAAGCAAAACATACTTTGTGGAGATCAGAAAATTAACCGTAACAATGAGTGGCACAAATCTGATATATATGCAGGTTTTTTCTGACTCCAAAGTCTACGTTCCCTGTTGTCAAATTGGGAAGTTTTCAAGTAAGTTATTGAGAAAACGACTGATGTGTCTTTGGCAGGTAAGGTGGTTTTAAGGAGAAAGTCTTAGTATAGGTGTTTCACAGACTCCTTCTGTGCTTTCATTACTTAATATAACTCATCATGGCGCAAGTTAAGTATCTAGCGTCTGGAAAGCAAAAATCGTTCCTTTTTCTTTTCCTCATCATGTTTTCCTCCTTTGGAGTTGAACTGTAGATACCAAATTTATTTTTTCATTTACTCAAGTCAAAAACTTGCATTACGCTTGCTTCTCTCTCTCACACCCACACGAGATTCATTAACAAATTCTGTTGCTGCTACCTTCAGAATACATGTTCCATTTGAACACATGGCAACTTCCACTGTTTTCATCCTGGTCCAACCAACTGTCATTGGTCCTCTGGTAATTATAATAGCTCTCTAAATGCTTACCCTTTTCTTTTCACCCTGTTTCCACTTGAATCTATTCTCAGTCTAACGCAAATCTTGCAGGGCCTTCCATAGAATCCACTGCAAACACTTTGGTTTTCATCCTGTGTGAGATCGGATGTCCTTGGCTGGTTTTGAGGAGAGGTGGCCATTACACAGGCTCTTTTCTGTGCTTGGAACATCTCAGGTAATCTCCCGCTTCAGGGCCTTGTCAGCTACCTCTGTTCTCTTGGCACATTCTTTCTCTGCATAAGGGCAGGGCTGGCTCCCTCAGCTACCTGGGTATTTACTCAAATGTACTCTTCCTCAATGTGGCCTCCCTGGACACCTTGTTTAAAAACTAAACCCTCCCTTCATCCCTTCAGGCAGTTGCCACTCTTCCTCCTTTACTCTATGGCATGTATTGCTATCTATCACACTACATATTTTTACCTATTTACTTTCTTTACTGTTTATCTCTCCCCCTCCAGAAGGTAAATGTTATGAAAGAAGGAATATTTTTCTGTTTTGTTCACTACAGTATCCACATCCACATCACTTAGGACAGGGCCTAATACATAGTAAAGCATTTTGATAAATATTTGCTTAAATAAAGATAGATGCACTGACTGACTTCAAACAAAACACCAGTCGCTAAACTTATTTAGATTAGAATTTATCCAGAGCCTGTTTTTTTTTTTCTTTTTTAAAAAAATTAATAAAATATACAGCCTTAGGAGTGCTTCATTTATCTTTTATAGGTAGGGGATTATCATATACTTGCCAGATGTCAAATTCCAGGTGCCACACTATTAATCATATGGCAACTTAAAAACCCCATGACTCCTAGTCTATGCCCTCATCTACCAGAGAACTGTGGAGAGAAAATATTAATAAACCTCACAAAGTTGAACTGTATGGCATTAATTTAATAGCTTTAATTTAGAGTAATAAATTATTAGAAATAAGTGCCAGAATTAGCAAGCTACAAAGTTTTAGGAACGACAGGATTTTGAACTAGAAAATGTTTAAGTCTCTCTTAGAACAGAGAGAAATAGGGCTTAAATGGGCACTGCAGAAATCAATTTGTAAAAGACAAAGCACACACAAAAGACCTTCTCACACATAAGCACACAACTTGGTCCTACCATGTACATGGTCATAGGTTTAAATTTTATATATATATATAAAATATACATATATATTTATACATATGTATATATATACATTAAAATACATAATGTATAAGCCAGATAATCAATAAAATAATTTGAAAGAATTTCATTTGGCTAGTTTTTTAATAACACAAATAAACCACCTGCAAACAGTCCTAATTTGCAGTATCTACTAAAACAAGGACCCAATTGTATGGGCAAATACAAAGACCTGAACTATAGAAAAGAATTCTGTTTCAGACAGAATTCTTTTTAACTGCAATGCAGAAGGACAGAGGCAATAAGTTGAGACCACAGCTAGAAAAAATTTAGGTTGGATCCCAAACATAACTTGCTGAATAAGGGTCAGGGTCCATGAAAGGGAATGCTGAGAGATTATGGAAGCTTTTCTTTCAAGCTTTGTATTTTCACTGTGGGTGTCTTTGTGGACAATTTAAGAATAGTCCAGATCATGGAGAAGATGAAACAATTTATTTATAAACTCAGAACAATGTGGTCTAATGGTTAAAAATAGTGAGACCACCATAAGACCAGATTTCTAGTCTTAGGACAGTTGCCAAGTTGCTGCCCAACCTTTTCAAAATCATCGAATAACAATCAAAATGAAGAAGTTTTGGAACTTTCCTTTGAAATGGCTATCCAATGTAAAATCATTCCCAACCCTCCCATAATCTCCAAATACATACAAATAATAGAGGAAAATATATATATATATATATATATATATATATTTTTTTTTTTTTTTTTTTTTTGCGGTACGCGGGCCTCTCACTGCTGTGGCCTCTCCCATTGTGGAGAACAGGCTCCGGACGCGCAGGCTCAGCGGCCATGGCTCACGGGCCCAGCCGGTCCGCGGCATGCGGCCTCCTCCCGGACCGGGGCACGAACCCGCATCCCCTGCATCGGCAGGCGGACTCCCAACCACTGCACCACCAGGGAAGCCCGAGAAAATATTTTTTAATAAAAGATTTTAAATAAAATATGTTGTCAAGCCTGAAAGCAATCAGTAGAATTATCTAGACTCTCAGTACAAATTGGAAAGTCATAGATACAGCAGGCATACATATTTAAAGCTGTAAAGCTCTAGTCCCAAAGAAAATTCTCCTAAAGTTACTCATATTGGATTTTAGAGTTATATATTAATTATCTTAATACTGAGTTTAAAACTGCTTTGTACTAGAATTTATCATTTGTCCTTCTGTCTTTTATAGTCACACTAAAATATTTAACTTTTTCATACAAAGAAATCCTTTAAAAATATAAAAACAATTATCTTGCTCAACCCAACTGTTACACTTTTAAAAAAAAATTCTCCAACTTAAACATCTTCTGTTCTTTTAACTATTCCTTGGGATGGTCACTCAATCTGGTGTCTATTGCTTTCTGCCATTTGTCAATGTTTTTCAAGTCTGTGGCTCCAGCTGGAAGCCAGGTTTCCAGGTGTGGTATGAACCCTTCAGAGTAAGGACAGCTAGACTAGCCCCTTCCTTACTCTGGAAACCATATTTTAATTAATACAAGGGAAAACTGCATTTGATTTTTAGCTATGTCAATTTGTTAACTCTTGCTAATTGAGTTTTTAAACAAAAACCTGTTTTTTCACATATTATTTACCATGTATCTGATAGAAAGCAATGTTTCAAAGGTAAACACACACATATTTGTATACTGACAGAAAGGTCTATTCTTGAATCCCTTCTCTGTTTACTAGCTGTGTGACCCTGATGAGTTACTTAACTTTTTAAAGCCTCATCTGTTTTAAGAGAAGTGGATAATGATCGGTTACAGAGCTCAAATTACTTAATTTAGGCAAAGTACCTACCACAGTGCCATCATACTCAAGGAGAGCATTTCTTATTTTATTTTGAACAGCTAACTATTATTATAATTCTTTCTTGACCCAAATTTAAAACTTCTTTTAAATAAAATACAATCAGCTAGAGAGTGGTTACTGTTTTAACACTGTGTCATTGGTCATCCTTGGTGTTTTGTTATCTCCTCATAATCATCTACACATACTTTTTTTTTTTTTTTGTAAACAGCTAGGTAAACATTTAACTACATCACTTAAAAAAAACTGTCCACTGACTCAGAGACTAGCAGCATAACATAAAGGACTGTCCTGTGCTTATGATCACTGAACTATTCTTAATCTACTTAATCCCTGTGACAAACTGCTTTCAAGACCCAGTGTCTTTTTGGAATATGGAAATATCTCTTTAATTTTCTTGTTTATGAAAGGAATAGTGCAAGTTACGTGAAATTAAGATTTAAAATTGGGTTGAAGAAAATGACTAGATTTATATTTCTGATCTGCTATGCATTTTCCCCTACAACATCAAGCAAATGCTTAAGATTTAATTTTGTATCCTGTAAAAAGGGAATAATATCATCTCCACCTCACAGTTTTCATAAGGATTAAAACAGAGAATACCTGGAAAGTGTTTAGCACAGTGCCTGACACATATTAAACATCCAAGATTAACTGTTATAAGCTGTAAATTCTTTTTTAACTTCATCAACTTCTTTGGTATCATCTGCCTTAATTCACCATATAACATTTTTTATGTTATCAAAATAAAACTATTCTAATTCTCATAAATAGAGCATGAAAAATAATAACTGGGGGGGCGATTGGCAAAAGAATAACTTTGATGTGACAGTATTCTACATGGAAAGACATAGTTTATGTTTTATTTCCCTTCTTGATTACATATGTGATTTTCATGCTGCCACAGAATAAGTAGAACCATAGCTTATATTTTTAAAATATGGACTTGTGTTCATTCCATTTCCTATCTCTAAATAATATTTAGAAGGTAAATATCATTTCTTGAGAATTTGTCCAATAGTTCTCCTCTGATACATAAAGATATTTCTAAACTCAGAGCACTTTACTGTTTTGAAAATCACCATTCCTCCAAAGGAGGTTTACTCCTTCAATTTTAGGGCATGTCAGAGTCATGAGTGCTTAGAAGAATCTATCACGAAGAGAGAAGATGCAAACTGTTTCTCATTCCTGGCAGATTGTCTTAGAGTCAATAGTCATAAAAGAAGCTGGTTCTTACTTGGCTCCTTTCAGAAAGTGTTTGGAAGAAGATGATACGTGGTGTAAAATTCAGGGTTTACTTAGAATGGGAAAAGAACCCGCAGAACTGCATTTAGAATCTTAGTAATTTCCAAAAATGTGAACTGTGGAATTTAGAGCATTCTTTCTTAGTTCATGTTGAATACAACTGATAAAACAAGCCCCAAAGAAGAAAAGATATCACCCACTTAAAAAGAGAAATGAAAACTGTTTTCAGCTATCATAAAACTCTTGTCAGACACGTAGACTGTAATTAACCTGATATAGAAGGATTGTTATAAAAGGTGTGATTACGCTGTGGATGAGTTATGTTGTTGAGCTAGTCGTGAAAACATCAAAATTAAATTTATAACAGCACATATATTATTTGATGCTCCATAGTTTATTATCTAGTATTTATAAAATTTATACCTAAGAATCAACCAAAAAATGCTATGTTTCTGTTTCATAAAAATCCATCTCTTTAACATATAAAGACTGTTTGGCACCTGAAGAGAGAAAGGAAATGAAATGAGAGGATAAACATGGGGTTTTTTTTCAGGATGGAGTGGTTCCACAAGCTACATTTTATAGCAAGGAAAACAAGAGGCTCCTGATATGGTTCTCCACCATTAATGTCTGTCTCCTTGCTGGCACATGGTCTACATGAACAGGGGTGGGTTGGGGGATTTCTGGCATGTATGAGGTTGACTTTCTCAAGGAAATAATTTTTTGGTATCTGTGTATGTCTTAATCTCTGTAATAGAATATTTCTAAATTAATTCTTATAACTGTTTTATGACCTTCAGTGGCAAAAAAACTAATTTAATTTCTTTAATAGACTGAGATGCTCAACAAAAGGAACTCACAATAAAAGAAAAAAAATTCATCTGGGTTTGCATGACATAGACAAATTCTCCAATCCATTTTCTGCTCAGAAGGTAGTGTGGCTCTTTTATAACATAAATGAGTTGATGTTCGGCCTGTGTTTAAAAGCTTTCACTGACTGCCCAGAGAATAATATCCAAACTTACACAGAATTACAAGGCCCCGCTTGATCTTTTTTTCTGAATTCTCCCCCAATAGCATCTTAGTCCATTTTCCCTACAGTTCATTGGTCTCTTTGGTTCTTAGAACACACCAAGACCTCACTTTCATTTGTTTGTTTTTTCATCTCCTCAAATCCTGTTTCCTCTGTTCAACTATAGTATGGCTCACTCTTTACCTGTCTGACTCATTCCCTATATTCAGGTTTCAGATTAAATGTAACTTTCTCAAGAAGACTTCCCTGTTAGTGCTCAGCAATGCCTGGACTTCAGTTCCTTCCTCCCCAGCCTTTGTGCAGTTAGGCAGGGTCATGTGACTAGCTCTGGCCAATGACATGTGAACAGAAATAGCAAGTGTCACTTCCAGGATGGGGCAGTGAAAACCTTCAGCATGATTCTTCAGACTCTTCCCTTTTAACAGTGAACTGTTGAGATGGTGGAGCCCGAGGACCTAGGTAGATCACCAAGACATCAAAAGAACAGTTGTCTTAGGGGGTTGGCTGTATCACAGCTAGTTTTGTGTGGACAAGAAATAAACTTTTGTTGTGTTGTTAGGCCACTGAGATTTGAGGTTACTAGCTATGTTGTTACTGTGGTCTGAGCAGAGCATCCCAGTTAGATGAGCCATATTATTTTTTCTTATAGCACCTGCCAACAATTTTGTTAAAATTAAATATGTATGCATTTTCTTATTAAATGTCTGCTTTCTCCTCTAGACCAGAGGTTAGCAAATAGTTTTGGCAGAGTGACAGATAATAAATATTTTAGATTTTGTGGGCCTAAGGTCTCTGTTGTAACTATTGAACTCTCTCGATCTAGTGTGAAAGCTGTCACAATATGTAAATGAATTAGTGTGTCTGTGTCCAAAACAACTTTATCTACAAAAACAAGTAATGGGTTAGACAGATTTAGCCTGTGGGCTATAGTCTGCCCACGACTGCTCTAGATTATCAGATCCACAGAGGTAAGGAGCATTTTTTTATTTATGACAATATACCTTTCACTAATCAGAGTGTCAGGCGCACGGTAATCAAAGCTTGCTGAAAAGAATGAATGGATAAATGAAGTATGCTAAGAACAATCACTGCAAGATCAGGGTGTTTGAAGTATGGAAGCTGTTTAGAATATCTCCTAATCCCAGATTCCAGGCCCCCAGGCTATGGGTGGGTTTTGTGTCTAGATGCATCTTTATATTCACCTATAATCCTTTTAGCATGAAATATAGGTGGATAAATGTGTGAACTGTATAGAATAGGATAGAAAAAATAGGATAAAATACTCTTAATCCTAGAGTATATTCAGTCCCAGACTAAATCTTTTAATATAGATTACTGAAGCACATGCAGGAAGAATGTGCGAGACTAAAATGCTCTTACATGGTTTATTTTCCCCCATCCAACTAATTCTTTCTTCTTGAAATTTTCCTCAACCATGCCACTGAGATCACATTAATATGCCTAATTTTCCATTCATTAATTGAACATATACATATATTAAATATGTGTTATGTGTGAGGCACTCTGATAAACTCACATGCAGTCTCTCGTTTAACCCTTACAGAAACCCCACAGAAAGGACATTTTTACTGCTTACATTTCAAAATAAGGAAATGGAGATTTATAGATAGGAAGGGATTATTCCAATGTCCAGTAAACAGCGAAGCCAAGATTTGAATCTAAGTTATTCCAAAATGATTATTATTTCATACGGTTTCATTTAAATTTTTGATTAAATAAATACTGAATATGATATTTTTGAACCAGAGAAGTATTTTTTGTAAGCAAGAAAATGTCCTACTTTTCTTGATGCTAAAGTGGGGACTTAAAAGACTCTTTCTAGGTGGACTGATCAATTACCAAATGTTTTCTTATCTGGTACACTAATCACAACTCCAGCAGATCAATCAACTGATTTGGCACCAATAAAGTGTAAGCATAAGTAACTGGGCAATTTCTAAAAAATTAACTACTGCTCTCAATTATGCAAGTAATGAGTGGATCAAGTAAATAGCAATATGGAAGGACAAATTTCATTATTAGAATCTTTCAGTGAAAATGGATATTATAATCATTCCAACTTAATACCTATTAATGTAGGGTACCTGCACAAAAGCCTTGAGAGGAAAAAGATTTATTTGAACATTATTTTTTTCTCACCATTTAGTTCTTATTTTTATAAATATTTGTGAGAGTAGATTTTCAGACTTCATTAACTGCTAATGGAGAATTTGCTAGCCATTCTAGCTCCTCCACAATTTTGAGGAATAAAAGGTCATGACCATTTTCCAAATATTATTCATTCTGAATACATCTGCTTATAATTAGTAATAATAGACAATAGTGTCTTTCAAAATTATATGTCACTCAATACTTTCCTATTTTAAAAGGTTTGAAAGTTCATAGTATTGGGATTGTGCATAACAAAGACATTAAGAATATTCAAATACCTCTAAGTTTTAGTTTATAGAAATTTTGCTCACTACGGCGTCCTAGTTCCTTAAAATAAAACTTTCTTCAAAGTTGGGAGGATTCGAAACCTTGTAAAGTAAATCTTTCAATTGAGTGGATTCTCGAGTGTTTTATTTCTGCTTTTAGTGCAAGTAAAATACTATAGTCTATGTATTTTTTAAATTTTTGTTTTGCCTACCAAAAAAAATCTCAACTGAATACCCAGCACTGACTGTGTTATAAATATGCACTATATCTATATCTCTCTATGTAGATACATATATTCTATTAAAGAGGAGAGAACTAACCTACAACAAACATTCAAAGAAAAATATTATACTGTGCAGTATAAACAAGAATTTGTAAAACCATTGCAGTTGTTGAGATTCCCTTATTTGATAGGTGAAACTCAGAGAGATTAAGAAGAGAGAATTGGTAGGGTCAATGTTAGAAATCCAGCAAAGCAATCAAACAGAACTGAGTTGAATTTTGGGCTTTATTACTACCTGGCAAGTTGCTTAAAGTTCTCCGTGCCCTTATCTATAAAAGGTGTTAGTGTCTCTTACATATAAGTTATTTTTAGGGTTGAATATTAGGCTTATATATTCATGGTGACATGTTGAAATAAATTTTAGAAAAAATCACCCAGCACAGGGCCCAGGATCTAGCAGGTGATCAAAAATGACTATAATTGTTTTTATTCTTTTACTGCCATCATCCTCATCCTCATCAATGTCTTGTTCTAGATCACACAGATAATTACTGAAATACAAATCAATAGAGAGCTGGTTACCCAACTCCTAAATTAGTGCTTTTTCTGATCTAGCTTATACGAGTTGGAGATTCTATGGAGAGATACAGCAGAAGCAAAGCTTGAGAGGAGAGGAGGTCTGTTGGTCCATAAAGGATAGGTGGGACTTAAAAAGAAGAGGACTGAAGGCATTCCAGCAGGTGACAAGGGGTACGATTGGGAGAGGTAACAATTAAATGCTCAGAGATGAAAGAAGCGTAGTGTATAGAGATGCTGTTTTCCTACCTAACTAAAAAGTTGTTGACCACAGACAAGAAAGTAGAAAAGTTTGTTAGGTTGGAACTTCCAATTCAGGCATGTTTGGATGTGATGCAGAACAAAGGAAGAAGCATCATCACAGGCTTTTCATTAAAAGAGTCACATGATAAAATCACTCTATAATTAGTCTGCCCATGTGCAATAAAATTGGTAGAATATGGTATTAGGAGACAATGAAAACTACTATCAGACCCTTGTAATAAAGGGGTTGTAAAGATGTGCAAAAATAAAAAAAAAGTAATAGTGCTTTACTTTTTAGTATTTCTAATATATTGGTGATTAAGGAGAAAAATAAGAAAAGTCCTTTTTTTTTTTTTTTTTTTTCTTGAGACATCTTATTAAGTGTTTTTTAGAAGGGAAACTAGCCCCTGGCCAAAAACCAAATGCCTATGTATCATACTTTTTCTCAGTTGCATGAATGAAGCCTCAAGTTTTAAGAAGGCTGCAAAAACAGCTCCAAATCAAGTTCAAAGATAAACTAGGCTTCATGCCCTTTTGAGTGCAATCTGCCCATAGAGGATTATTGAACATCTTGGTCAAGACTGAATTTGAACCAGGTTCCAAGGATGAAAGCCCACAGACTAATCTGCTGAGCTACCAAGCCCACTGTCGTGCTGGTTTATAGAAATCCTATTAACTGAGAGATTGAAGGGAAGGAAGATAAGATAGCAAGGTGTTGGGAATCAAGCTTCAGTAGTTTTAACAGAAAAAGTACTTTTGAACCATGCTATTGTATACAGATAGGAATTAAATGCCACACACATACCCGATATACATGTGTGTAACTATATACATGAAACTGTACATTTTCACAGATTCCATTTTGCATGTATTACACAGTACATAAAAATGTTCAATATATTTAACATGGAAATATTTATTATAGGACTGGTGTTCATGAGGAAATCCATTTTCTTATTCTACCTCTTCCAAGGGACAGTGGTAAATATTTATAAGGAAGCTACTATTTTGTGCAGTCATAGTCAGTCATATCAGTCATAGTCAACAGTTTCATGATCTATTACAATAATGAATCTTAATTTTATCATTCCCTAACATTTGTATCTCTTCTGGTTCTGAGAATACCTACCACAAACAGTATTTACTAGTGATCATCCCAGTACAATTGGAATGTAGCAAGAGAGCTGCTTGAATTGTCAATCATAAAATTTCAGTTCAGATTTACAAATAAATTAGGCAACTATGTCATCACAAAGAGAATTTGCCATGCCTCTTAGGATATGGCTGGGCTGTACTGGGAAAATTATAGAACCACAATGGGTTTTATTCTCTCATCCAGAAACTGAAGAGGTTGGATTGAATTTGGTGGCCAGTATTATTCTTTACTCTTCTAAATAATGTAAGACTCTATGAAATTAAAATGACTGGTAAACAAGAAAAAAGAAATAAAATTTCAAAAATTAAGGAGGTAAATCCTCCTAAGAGAGTAAAAGGAGCTCAGAAACCAAGTGTCAAAAATCTGGAACTACAGTGTTCATTTTGCCCCTAAGGAGTTAAGATGGTGGGGATGGGGGCAGGTGACACTTAGCAAATGACTAGACGTCTCTGAGCTTTTACTGTCACATTAACATCTGATCAGAGCACATGATATTTGGACTCACTTCTAGTATTAAATATACACATTTAATTATTTCTCTAAATGATTAGATTCTATATAAAGTTTCTTCATGATATCAGGTGGGAATTCTGATTATTAAATGACATTGAACAGGACATCTTTTCTGATTTTTTATTTATTTTCCTGTAAAAGGAATATATTGGTGCCTACTACTCACATGGGTGTGTTGTGGAGAGCATGTGAATTAAGGAATGTGAATGTACTTTTTCATTTATAAGGCTCTATAAATGATAGTAAACCAATCATTACCAATTAAGTTGATTATTAGCAAATGGCCATAGCAATATTAAGCTGATAACAGATTTTTAAAACCTCATTTTATTTAAAAGAGAACTATGTAGGAGAAATGCAGTTAGTTTGATTCTCCTAATTTTGAGTTACTTTTATTTTCAGTATGACATAAATTAAAAATTTGTGGCAAGAAGTTTTCCTTTGCCATAGATTCTTAGAAATAGTATGATTTGGGAGTTCTACTGTTGGAAGCAAGCTGATTCTATGAATCTTGTAGGCAAAATAGTAATACTACAAAATAAATTTTAAAAAGAGTATTGTAATTTTAGTAAATTACACTTTAGCTAAAGTGTAACTTTAACAAAAGTTTTGTAATTTTATTTCTAAACTATGGTTGTAGTGAAGTGTGGAAACATTGAAAATTTACTATGCTCTGTTATTGTTACCTTAAATGCACAACAGAATCAATGCTTTGTGTACTGCTGTTGGGAATATTTTCTTCCTGCATTTTAGTACTCACATACTAAGAATTATAGGCAACAATGGGCCACACATTCTTCCTGGACTATTGCTGTGATCAAGATATAAGAAATTGGACATTTTATATCTCAAAATTCTAAATATGTACTAAATATATATTCTCCCTTCTTCTGGGTATCTATCATCTTTGAACATAAGGAGGCAAATGCTCAATTAAGAATAGAAAAATAAAACTGAACCAGGCACAGTATGGATACTCTTTCTTAAAATCTTAATTTACAGCGATTTCTAAAGAGCCTGCAGAAGGAAGAGCCTTTACAGATATTCACTTCATTGTTTTTCATGTGGAGAGCTCGTCATTTGCTTTAGTCAATACATCCAGCCAGTCAGACTCAAACACAGTTCACCCTTGAATCCAAGCCCAGAGTTGTGGCTGTGAACCCACCCAATCAGAGGAAAAATTTGCCGCAAATCCATCCTCACAGCATAGAATGCTCATTGTTTCAACCTCAGTGCTGCTAAGCTCTCAGTCTTGTTCCAGAGTTAGCATCTGAGCCTTTCTTGTTATACAAGAGGGGTTCTCCTTCACAGAGCCCTGTCTCCTTTCGACATCTTACTTTCAGAAGCAGCATTTCAGATTTGAAGAAGCATGTTATTCACACACACCCAAATATTTTCATTGGGCCAGGGGTTCCCTGTCTTTTACCACTAAGCATCCTCAGTTACTGCCTTTGAAGATTTCTGGGAATTCAGGTCCCAAGATGCAAACCTCTGAGTTAACAGATGATTTGACTAAATTTATGGCAATAATCATATATTTTAGAATGGCATGGATACAGCTCAGTTTAGGAATCTGCATGGTAGAAGTCAACTCTCCAATAGACCATTTTTAATGATTCTACCTTGTAACGATATTTCCCAAACTATGTACTACAGAATATTATCCATACTACAAGATGAACTAAAATGTTTTTAAAAAGGTTTTTAAACCAAATCTAATGTAAAATAAAATAATTCCCTCCTCCCAATATTCCTTGTGCGCATATGAAAGACATTCTTAAGTTATTCATGAAAGAAACCTCCTATCTTTAACCCTGTACTTCCCAAATCATTTAAACATGTGAGCATTCTCCCCCATAAAGTTGCTAGCACCTCCCATAACACAAGTGTAATTAGAGTTTTAAAGAAGACCTTGGAAAATACTACTCAGAAAGAAACAGTAGGGTTGTCATTTGGGCTTCATGGTTCTGAGAGTACTTTCTTATTCAGTAAAAGATGTTGTGCTGTGTCAGTTATCCTCACGTTACTCCTTTCCAAATCCTTTCTCCATCCCTAAGTTAGATCATTCCTGGTCTCCTGTTGCTCATGATACAATATTTAAACTCCTAACATGTTATAAAAATCTTATATCTGAAGCAAATTTACTTTTCTAGCTTATTCCTCATGTCTTTCTTACCAGCAAACATACTGTCTAGCAAAGTGATCTATTCACCATCTACTAGACAGAATGGTCATTGTGCATGCTTTTATTTATTTATTTTTTCTGCATGGAAGTTCCTCTTTCTCCAATTTTTCATTGACTTACACCCCTTCTTCTAAATATAATTGAAAAGTCACCACCTCTATAAAGGTTTACTGTCTTATACTTCTTAGGTTCCTTTTTGCTCCATTATGATCTAACATCTCCTTAGACACATCTTTGTATAGTATTTTCAAAGAGTATAAAAATGATCAGTTTCAGTGTCTCTTTGAAAGTAAATCTAATCCAGGGTGCTAGAAGTCAGAGTAATTGTTCTCTCTTGACAGGGAATTACTGACTGGGAAGGGGCATGAAGGGGTTTTCTGAAATAACATATATATATACACACACATACATACATATACACACACGTGCACATATACACACACATCTATATGTGTGTGTATGTGTGTATATATAAAAAAATATATATGTAGTGATTACCTAGATACACACATAGGCAAACATTCAAGTAGTAAATTTAAGATCTGTTCACCAAATGCATTGTTATTTTTTGTATGCCATAAGAGCAAAATTAAAAAATAAGTCCCCCTACTTACTTGAGAGGAGAGGTTTTTTTAATTCATCTTTTTATTCCCAAAATATAAAATGATGGCCAGCACAATGTGCCCTTGAATAAGTGAATGAGTGAATGAACATGCAGCAGCCCCCTCTTCTGGAGTGTGGCCTTAGTTTGTCAAGAAAAGAACACATTTCAGGTAGAGGAAGGCTATTTAATTGACTATAATTAGAGCAATAAGAAGACATAAATGATAGTATGTAGCAGTAACTTTGCAGATGAGACAAGAATACGCCGACTGATTAAGAATTCTGAATAGAACTTTAGAGTCTGGCAACATATCAGCAACGAAGTTCACTGAACAGCTCAGCAAATACCTGCAACCCATATGCCTTGTATTTTCCCTCACACTTAAGATATTTCCCCCTAAAGGCTAATAAACAATGGGTACATCCCTGAAGAATGATATATATATATATCCATAATTGACTCAGATATTATTACCTAACATTAAGCGCCAGCTATACATAACCTACAACTAGCATTAATTCCTTGCCCTTGAGAATCTTATGAATAAAGAAAAAAAGTTACAATGTTAGACAAGACAAAAAAGCAAATGGGAAATTTGGGTGTCATATTACTTAACATTTCCTGTTTATTCACTGAAACATATATGAAATGCCTATTACAAGTCAGGAACTATGCTAGGATGTGGGCAAAAAATGGTAAGAAAAATAAGATCCATGATTTCATGGGGCTCACAGTTCAGCAAAAGAATAAAAAGTAGGAAGAGCTTTCATTTATGTGGCTTTCTCTGTGCTAACCATTGTTCACGTATTTATTTAATTCTCGTATCAGTCAGATGAGACAGATACCATTACCATCCCCACATCATAAATGGAAAAGAGGCTCAAAAGTTCACTTATATGATTTTCTCATCTAGATGTGTCAACTTCTGGAGAGGAGGAGACCTGTCTTATACTTCTGGGTTTCTTCCTCAGCATCTGGTAGAGTGCTGGGAACATAGTAGTGTGTCAACTATTGATTGATTTACTGTGATGGGATGTGACCTACAACTCTTTTCCTGTTCTTTCACAGCAGGAAACGGAGAAATATTTCTTTCCTGTGTAAGAGATATATAACCATATTAAACACTGTGTTGAATCTATCATTGTATGACTTGCCACTGTACACTAAAGTGGTTGGCACATGGCACGGCGTAGGCCAAATCCACCGAAATTATTAACCATCTACATAGTGTGACTGTCCATGCTTCACTCACATACCTGCAGAACCAACTTACTATTTTGTAGTGTCTGTGTGCTTTGCTTCCAACAACTTGTAGCAGCAGCAGCTTAGAGGAAGTTTTCAGGGCCCAAATAATCCTTACCCAATGACTAGCTGCTGCAAACTAGACGAGACTAGAACTTCACCTGAAATTGAACTCTTGCTAGGACTCCTCCCTTTACTGTCCTGCCCCTTTCTACTCCTTTACTGGTTTCTTACTGTAATTATCTCCTTGCTAAAACATTTATATACGAAGCTTTATCTCAGTTTTTGCTTCTAAGGAAATCAACTGCAGGTAATTTAGTTAACCCATTTTGTAGTAGCTTAGTCGTATATCAGATGGAGCTCTTCAGAGAAGAACCAATAGGATGTGCATATAAATATAGAGAGAGTAGAATTTATTTTAATGAATTGGCTCCCACAATTGTGAGGCCTGGCAAGTCTGCAATTTTCAGAGCAGTCTGGCAGGCTAGAAATTCAAGTAAGAGTTTGTGCTGCAGTCTTGAGTCTGAAATCCATAGGGCAGGCCAACAGGCTAGAAACTCAGGCAGGATTTCTACATTACAGTCATGAGGGAGAATGTCTTCTTTTCCAGAAACCCTAGTTTGTGCTCTTAAGACCTTCACCTGATTGGATAAGGCCCACTCACATTATGGGATGTAACCTGCTTTGCTTAAAGTCAAATGATTGTCAATATTCAATCACATCTAAAAGATACCACTGCAGCAACACACAGATTAGTGCTTGACCAAACAACTAATCACCACATCCTAGCCAAGTTGACACACAAAATTAACCATTAGAAGGAGGGAAGATGGGAATGGTGGAACAAGTCCTGCCCTGAGTGGGAGGACACCATCCACAAGAGCTCTGAAATAATCTATAGCTCTGTTCTGTGCCTCAGTTTTCTTCTCTATGTAGGATGGTCTTAAGAGCTCCTGAAGATAAAGCAAAAAGTAGTTCTGTTCTTGTGCCTCAGCCCCTCTGAGATACTAGGCTGACCCACTAATAGGTTCAAAAGTCCAGACAGAAATTGAAGGTCCCAAATAATAGCATTCCTTCCTTAATAACATGTACCTCCTCTTCATAGAACAATCATTAATTATATATCAACATGTGTCATTACTAAACAACTTTCTCTTAACCCAATTTGAATGTAAGTTTCATGAGGTGAAGAGCTGATTCTGTTATCATTGTATCCCCAAAGCTAGCGGAGTATTTGGCACAACGGTTGTCTATTGAATAAATGCCAGTGACATTAAGTTATTAACATAAATATGATCTCATGTATGTAAGTATATGCAAATATTACATATAATACATATAATAAATACAATTATATAAACATATATGCATATCTATCTATATAAACATACACACACTTATATACTTTATTAGTTTCTGGAAGGGAAAAAAAAAAACAAAACCTTGAGGGGTGTCCTGAGGAAGTACTTATATTTTATGTTTTTTCTGTTTTATGTACATAGTGCTTCATTCATAGGGAAAATATCTTTCAGTTTGTCACACAATGAGATTTTTCTTGTGTTCTTTTTAGAAGAAATGAGGTAACACTAAACCCTTGAAATCATTTTTCCTGGAAAATATCTCAACATCAGTTCACTCCAAACAGGGAAAAAAAAAAAAAAAAAAAAAGGTAGACAATCAGACAAGGGGACCTGAGCAGCAGAAAATAATTGGACGCTCTAAACTGTACCATTCTTAAGAGGAACTACTGACTTGCACTGCTTCTTCCCCGGACCATGCTGTGCATCCCTTGGAATCTCTACAGAAGCATTTTATTGCTCATTAAACATTTTTCAATGTGAATCCACTCTTGGCATTTCTGTTTACAGTTTTTCTCACAAACCTTCCCATGTTGCATGCCTCCTTCCCCACTACTTGTAATTTAAAAGAAATTATGTAAGCTTCTTTCTCGGATTAAGAAAGCCTAAAGCACAAACACACAAAGGATATGACCAGTGTAGCTCAAGCTCAATGAATCTAGCAGTTTTCAGCTCATTCCCAATAAAAATGGGCCCCACAAATCACTATGAAAAATGTGTTTTGTACCTCAAGGGCCATAACTGTCATACATTTACAATTCATAAGCAGTGACTGCAGGGTGCTTAGTGTGGTTAATATCGATGCTGTGGAGAAGGGGCACAACGAAATCATCTGTCACTTGAAACCCTCGCTTGGGAAGCCTCCCACTCTAATAAGATCCTGAAATGTAGCCGTGCAAAGCCTGAATGGGTTCTTCCCCCTAAACTGTAAGTGGTGACAGAGGTGAAAGTCTGAGATGGCCAGGCAGTGCTGGCCTAGCCTGCCTCTGGTTTACTGACTTTAAAATAGTAAAGATAAAACATGAAGTTAAACTGTCGAAAACCTTATGTTCCAGGCCTTTCCTCTACCTATCTAGAACTGAAAACATAAGACCTAGAGACACTTAAATTCTGACAAGCTTCCATGTCGTCGTGGATTTTGCTAAAGCACAACTGGGATATGATAAACAGCCAGGTGATTGAAACTCAGGAATGACTCTTAATGAACATATTCAATATACTTACAATTCCTATAGGAAGCCAAAATAGTTTATGTGCCTTTTACATTAAAATGATTTCCAAATTTTATAAGTAATATTTCAACTCAGCCAAAACATGTAGCTCACCCCTGACGTCTGCAGCAAATGGCTGTAACCCACGCAACTGAATCTTTGTAATGCTAGGTTTCCATTGCAGTAAGTCATGGGGTTTTAAAACAGGTTATAGTCTGATTTCAAACGTGAGCATTTTTATTTTTATTAAGAACATTAATGAAATCAGAGAAAGCCTATTGTTCATCCAATCCAATCCTTCTGCAATGAAAGGAATTTACTCAGAATGGTATGAAGACTAGTGAAATGTATTGGTGAATCTTGAAGATATGTTTTTCTGTCCCTGAGAGCAGAGTTTCTAAACCACTCAGTCATTTAAAGATAAGGCACCTGAATGTGGAAAGAAAGAAAGAAAAAAAAACCTAAATAAAATCAGCTGCCCTTGCTTTGGCCCATCCTTGACGTACCACCTTAACATCTTTCTTCTGTTCTCTTCAGCAACATCCACTGCTCACAGCAGACACTCCTTATATTTCCTGGTATAAAATCACCTCAGTTTGTTGATTCAAAATAATGATCCCTCACTTCCTAGGTGTGCATATTTAACAATACAAGCTTTGTAAGTTCAAGAAGCAGAATCAAAATGCATTTATATTCAATATTACAATAAATGTGACTATCAAAAGATTCTCCTAGAGTTGTGTGACTGCTGGCATTTGTAAAAAGCCAGAGAATCCTGGAATTGGAAGAAGCAGAAAATTATTTAGTGTTTCAACTGACTCTTGATGGAGAGTGACATAGGGAAAAAAACAAATGACAAGTTATTTTGCAAATTTTTATATTTCATTTAAAAAAATATTTATTTCCCTAAGACCTAGATTAACTGCAATGCTTGCTTCAAGACACAAATGGTTCTCTTCTGTTTACTTATTTGCCATGTGTTTATTTTTAATAACATAGTAAACATGCATTTATTATGAAAAGTAGAACTTCATGACAACTTAAGTGAACTCACTGGTCTTCTATCCTGTTTCTCCAACCCGAGATAACAATTATCCTGAATGATGATTCTCTTGGAGGGGTGGGGTGTGTGTGTGTGTGTGTGTGTGTGTGTGTGTGTATGTGTGTGTGTGTGTGCGCGCACACGCAAAGTTCCTTAATATAAAGAGTATGCTTTACAAAGTGTATTATTTACTTTTAGTCATTTTTAGTGTTACAAAAAGGCACACACTCTAATCCTTTTAAAGCTCAATCACTCGATATAATAATGCTAGGACATATAGATATGAGTTTATTTTTACTGCTATATAGCATCCTACTGTTGAATATACTATGTTTATACTTTCATAAACAAAAATTAAATTCATGAATTGTCAACTGTTTATAGTAGACCAAGAGAATAACAACAAAAAGTAGCATAATACTTTTTTTTTTTTTTAACTTTTGGTCCTTTCTAGATGAACTCTATAAAATTAATGAAGTTGTAAGTGTGTGGTTTCAACCTTCTTTGTGCTCTGAGGCAGCCCAGTTTTCTGAGTGGTGCACTTTCTAGGGCTTATATCTAATGAAGATATTGACAATCCTTCAAGGCCAGTACTCTTAGGAATAGTTCTATTGCATCCCTTTACCTAAGCCTTGCCCTGTACAGAGACAGGTGGTGTATTCCTCATGTATAAACACACGGATGTAAGTAAATGTAGGTAGGGGGAGAGAGGTTTTCTAAACATGGAAAAACAATTCTCTTAAGGTAGCATATGGCTTCCATCTTCATGGTGTTTACCTGGTTGGGTAGCTATTCTTTCGTCAGTGGGTTCATGAGGAAAATAAAAACAAATTAGTAAAGTCTCCCCTCCTCTAAATCCTTGAAGTGAAATCAGCTCTTTTGCTCCCTTCCTGTTTGCCCATTTCTGTTCTCCTCTAACCTTGAAAGAACGTAATTACAGGAATTAGATCATGAGGCAACTTATGTTCTCCTGAATGCACACCATGCCTTGTCTAACTGGGGACATGTGTATGCATATGGCTGATTCGCTTTGTTGTGCAACAGAAACTAACACAGTATTGTGAAGCAATTAATATAAAGATCTATTAAAAAAAAAAAAAGTAAGAATGAAGAATTAAGTAGCTAAAGAATGACTGGCTCTCTATCCCCAACAGCCCCCTTAGCAATACTGCAGGCAGATCATGCAGGCAAGATAACATCTGAAGAGAGAGTCAGCCAGCCTGTATGCAATGGAGAATGATGCAGAACCCAACCTCCTGCCTCGAGAATTCACTGAGATTCTCCCCCCGCCCCCCACAAACACCTTTTTCCCTTTAAAAACTATCATGTAGATAGCTAGTGGGAAGCAGCCGCATAGCACAGGGAGATCAGCTCAGCACTTTGTGACCGCCTGGAGGGGTGGGATAGGGAGGGTGGGAGGGAGGGAGACACAAGAGGGAGGAGATGTGGGAACATATGTATATATATAACTGATTCATTTTGTTGTAAAGCAGAAACTAACACACCATTGTAAAGCAATTATACTCCAATAAAGATGTTTAAAAAAAAAAAAGATGTGGCACATATATACAATGGAATATTACTCAGCCATAAAAAGAAACGAAATTGAGCTATTTGTAATGAGGTGGATGGACCTAGAGTCTGTCATACAGAGTGAAGTAAGTCAGAAAGAGAAAGTCTAGTACCGTATGCTAAAACATAAATATGGAATTTAAGAAAAAAAAATGTCATGAAGAACTTAGGGGTAAGACAGGAATAAAGACACAGACCTACTAGAGAATGGACTTGAGGATATGGGGAGGGGGAAGGGTGAGCTGTGACAAAGCGAGAGAGTGGCATGGACATATGTACACAACCAAACATAAGGTAGATAGCTAGTGGGAAGAAGCCGCATAGCACAGGGAGATCAACTTGGTGCTTTGTGACCACCTAGAGGGGTGGGTTAGGGAGGGTGGGAGGGAGGGAGATGCAAGAGGGAAGAGATATGGGAACATATGTATAACTGATTCACTCTGTTATAAAGCAGAAACTAACACACCATTGTAAAGCAATTATACTCCAATAAAGATGTAAAAAAATATATAAAATAATTTTTTTAAAAAATTAAAGAAAATAAAAAAATAAACAGCATTGCTCTAGTAACATCTTAAAAAAAAAACAAACTATCATGGCTAAGCAGAATCTTCAGAGTTGGTCTCGGAATAGGAATTTACCTTCTCCCCAGATTGCCAGCTTTTCTAATTAAAGAATCTTGTTTTTCTACTAACACTTGCCTCTCAATTATTGGCTTTGTGAGCAGCCAAACCTGACTATGGAACAGAAGTACAATCATTAAAGTGAGAAGGCAAAACTTCTTATATGTGGTAGGCAAAACAAAAGGTATCCAGATGTGAGAATATCTTTGCAGGAACATATTATTCTACCCTCCATCTGATGTCTTACCTCCGCTGAACTTGAAGAGATATATTAGGATATTATTCTTACTCCAGATACCATGGCAATATACAAATGGAAACATTAATACCAAAAATATGTTGTTTTAAGTATAATCGATATAATCAGGGGGACGTAAGAAGCTTTAAATCTTTAAAAAGAGAAAAATAGTACTTCAGTGGCAAGCATACATCTTCAAAATAGGCTTGCCAAACAGGTAAGGGAGATGCAAACTTTCAAGCTCTTTGGCCTGTCCTCTTCTACACATGAGAGGTGGCAGTACAGGGAGGAGACAAAACAATTATAGGGACTCAAAGTCCACTGCTGGCTGAAAATAGGCAGTGCTTCTCCAGCCATTGCAAGATCTGTACCTTGCATCTTCTGAAATACACAGAGACATAAAGCAAATAACAGTGTCTTCGTTTAATACCTCTCTCCACTTGCGGACCAGACCCCAACCCCTTCTGGCTTACTCAGAGGCACCACCCCAGCAATTCTATCTTTCAAAACTTTCCCATCCCTTGCTACCAGAAAACTACTAGAGCTAATCAATGAATTTGGTAAAGTGGCAGGATACAAAATTAATGCACAGAAATCTCTGGCATTCCTATATACTAATGATGAAAAATCTGAAAGTGAAATCAAGAAAACACTCCCATTTACCACTGCAACAAAAAGAATAAAATATCTAGGAATAAACCTACCTAAGGAGACAAAAGACCCGTATGCAGAAAATTATAAGACACTGATGAAAGAAATTAAAGATGATACAAATAGATGGAGAGATATACCATGTTCTTGGATTGGAAGAATCAACATTGTGAAAATGACTCTACTACCCAAAGCAATCTATAGATTCAATGCAATCCCTATCAAACTACCACTGGCATTTTTCACAGAACTAGAACAAAAAATTTCACAATTTGTATGGAAACACAAAAGACCCCGAATAGCCAAAGCAATCTTGAGAACGAAAGAAGGAACTGGAGGAATCAGGCTCCCTGACTTCAGACTATACTACAAAGCTACAGTTATCAAGACAGTATGGTACTGGCACAAAAACAGAAAGATAGATCAATGGAACAGGATAGAAAGCCCAGAGATAAACCCATGCACATATGGACACCTTATCTTTGATAAAGGTGGCAGTAATGTACAGTGGAGAAAGGACAGCCTCTTCAATAAGTGGTGCTGGGAAAACTGGACAGGTACATGTAAAAGTATGAGATTAGATCACTCCCTAACACCATACACAAAAATAAGCTCAAAATGGATTAAAGACCTAAATGTAAGGCCAGAAACTATCAAACTCTTAGAGGAAAACATAGGCAGAACACTCTATGACATAAATCACAGCAAGATCCTTTCTGACCCACCTCCTAGAGTAATGGAAATAAAAACAAAAATAAACAAATGGGACCTAATGAAACTTCAAAGCTTTTGCACAGCAAAGGAAACCATAAACAAGACCAAAAGACAACCCTCAGAATGGGAGAAAATATTTGCAAATGAAGCAACCGACAAAGGATTAATCTCCAAAATTTACAAGCAGCTCATGCAGCTCAATAACAAGAAAACAAACAACCCAATCCAAAAATGGGCAGAAGACCTAAATAGACATTTCTCCAAAGAAGATATACAGACTGCCAACAAACACATGAAAGAATGCTCAACATCATTAATCATTAGAGAAATGCAAATCAAAACTACAATGAGATATCATCTCACACCAGTCAGAATGGCCATCATCAAAAAATCTAGAAACAATAAATGCTGGAGAGGGTGTGGAGAAAAGGGAACACTCTTGCACTGCTGGTGGGAATGTGAATTGGTTCAGCCACTATGGAGAACAGTATGGAGGTTCCTTAAAAAACTACAAATAGAACTACCATATGACCCAGCAATCCCACTACTGGGCATATACCCTGAGAAAACCAAAATTCAAAAAGAGTCATGTACCAAAATGTTCATTGCAGCTCTATTTACAATAGCCCGGAGATGGAAACAACCTAAGGGCCCGTCATCGGATGAATGGATAAAGAAGATGTGGCACGTATATACAATGGAATATTACTCAGCCATAAAAAGAAACGAAATTGAGCTATTTGTAATGAGGTGGATAGACCTAGAGTCTGTCATACAGAGTGAAGTAAGTCAGAAAGAAAAAGACAAATACTGTATGCTAACACATATATATGGAATTTAAGGAAAAAAATGTCATGAAGAACCTAGTGGTAAAACAGGAATAAAGACGCAGACCTCCTAGAGAACGGACTTGAGGTTATGGGGAGGGGGAAGGGTGAGCTGTGACAGGGCGAGAGAGAGTCATGGACATATACACACTAACAAACGTAGTAAGGTAGATAGCTAGTGGGAAGCAGCCGCATGGCACAGGGATATTGGCTCGGTGCTTTGTGACAGCCTGGAGGGGTGGGATAGGGAGGGTGGGAGGGAGGGAGACGCAACAGGGAAGACATATGGGAACATATGTTTATGTATGACGGATTCACTTTGTTATAAAGCAGAAACTAACACACCATTGTAAAGCAATTATACCCCAATAAAGATGTTAAAAAAAAAAAAAAAAAACTTTCCCATCCTTGATACTGCCTCATTTCAAGTTAACAGCAGCTCCCTGAGAAGTGGGCTCTCATGAACCCACACCATCAGGCTTTCATCATGAACAACATTAGCCCTTGTCAATGTGCCAATGACCCCTGTATTACTAAATCCAATGCGAGCTTTCCAGTCTTCATATCCCTTGCCCTAATATATTTGATAGAGCTGATTGCTTCCTGTCTTTTGAAACTCTCGGCTTCTGTAAAATCACAATATCTTGATCCCTCTCTCTCTCTTTTTTTTTTGCGGTACGTGGGCCTCTCACTGTTGTGGCCTCTCCCATTGCGGAGCACAGGCTCCGGACGCGCAGGCTCAGCGGCAATGGCTCACGGGCCCAGCCGCTCCGCGGCATGCGGGTTCCTCCCGGACCAGGGCACGAACCCGTGTCCCCTGCATCGGCAGGCGGACTCTCAACCACTGCGCCACCAGGGAAGCCCCCACAGCTTTTTAATACTCTTCAAAAATCTCAAAAAAAAAAAAAAAGAGCCACGTATGTCCCATGATCTAAGGACTCTTTTATCCAACTGCTATTAACCTCTCCTCTAATACGTGCCATTGTCAACTCAAATTTACAATGTTTAACAGTAAACTGATTTTTTTCCATGCAAGCCTGCTCCATCCGCAGGTTTTCCTGTCTCAGTAAGTGGGAAACTCCATCCTTCCATTGCTCAGGCCAAAAAAACATTGACATCATTCTTGAGTCCTCTCTTCCTTTCATACCACACACTCAGTTTGTTTTCAAATTCTGACTCTACCTTCAAAACACACCCGGAATTCAACCACTTTTCCCAACTTTAAATGTTACTTCCTGCTCTAAGTCACCTTTAAATCTCCCCTAATTGGCCTCACAGTTGTCCTTGATCAGTTCTTCCCTACATCTAAGCTTATTCTCAACCCAGCAATACAGAGGGAATCTGTCAGAACACAATGCTTCTACGTTCAAAGCCCACCATAGGTTTTCCTTCTCACTATCAGAGTAAAAGCTGATGTTTCTTCAATCTATGGTCTGCCCACCATCCTTATATGACAAATACTCTCCCTTACTCAAAGTTCTCCAGCCACTCTGACCTCCTTGCTATTCCTAGATTACACCATGAATGTTCTTGCCTTAGAGCCTTTGCACTTGCCCTTCCTCCTGTGGAACACAGCCCCTCACTTCTTTTAGGTCCTGCCTCAAACGTCACCTCACTGGGGAAGCCCCGCCTGATCTTACAAAATAACAGCCTGCTGACTGTGCTTCCTGGTACTCTCCATCTACTTTGCCCTACTTTATTATCTCCACTCAATTTATCATGTGTTGATACATAATGGGCTTGCTTGCTTGTTTATTGTCTGTTTTCTGACTAGACTCCACGAGAACAGGAATTTTATCTTCTGTGTTCATTGCAATATCTTTATTGCCTTGAACAGTGCTTGGCACCTTGTAGGTGTCTAATAAATATTTCATTCTTGGAAAGAGGACTGGGTTACTGTTATCAACCAGATTTTTCTAAAATAGGTCTGTGTGTTTAAAATCATTAAGTTACTTTGTTTTAAGCATATATGGAACAATCACACAAGCAGATGATGTATTAAACCACAAAGAAACATTTCAAAAATCCCAAAGAGCAGAGATCAGAAAGGTTACATTATCTGAAGACAATGCAGTAAAATTAGAAATTAAGAATGACCTTGAACAGTGAAAAACAAATGTATCTACTTGACAACTTGAAAACATCCACTTAACTCCTGATTACAACAGAAAAGAAAAATCACTGAAATTTTGGAAAATTTACAAATAAAAGTACACTATGAGATGCAGCTAAAGCAGCATACAGAAAATAAACCTGGGGCCTCAAAATGTATATGCTAGGAAACAAACAAGCAAACCAAAAAAATAAAACTGATAAAATTTGAAAACTAAGGCTCATGACTTAAGTGGTTGAAAAAGAAAACCAAAAAAGAAAAATTAGGAGGAAAAATGAGTCAATAGAGATGAAAGCATGATTTATTGAAATATAAAGAAAATAAGACTTGATCAACAAAACTAAAATTTTCCTGAAAGACTAATAACATTATCACAGTGTCTGAGCAAGAAAGAGAGAGAATTAGAAAGAATAAATACTATGAGAAATATGAAATGGAATAAAAATATAAATAGAAACAATACTCCAATATAATTGAATGTGATTATTTTAATGGCTATATTTATTATGGACAAAAATAGAGAGAAAGCAACGTCAGAGAAAGCAAGTAGGAAGTTATTTCCAAGTCTAGGAGAGAAATGATTTTTGACACCTATACAAGAGTAGTATCTCCTAGAAGAAGTTTAGGGGTGAACTAGAAGAATTAAGTAAAAGTGGGTGATTGATTGGGTGAAGAGGTTACAGCCCTCTACTTGCCACCCTTCACTCCACAACCTTGTATTAACTGTGACTGAGAGGGGTGAAGGCAAGGACTCGTAATTTATTTTCAATTTTTAAAATTGGCTCAACACCCACCATTAACACGAACATTTCAATTACCCTAATTCATTAGGCGAGATCTGATGAGATCTGGCTTTTTTAAAACTTTTACAGTTTCATGTTTCTTCCACATGTGTGATTTTGATTTTGCCTCAATTTCTGTGTCTGGAATAACTTTCTAGTAAAAGTTTAAGAAGTCAGTGATAACTCTGTTAGGTACATGGGAAGTTCATTGATTTAATTAATGAAATTACTACTGAAGTCTAAATTGAAAGAAACGTTACTAAATACTTCACAGGTCATTTGCATTACTACATTTGCTAGTCCTAATTTGAATAGGAATTCTTTACAAAAGCATGAGGAGAATGATTTGGGAGTTTGGGCTTAAATTTTTAAGACTATGTGAAGTAAGGAAAAAAAACAGTATTAGCAATTCCAACAACAATACTACCTTCCCGGACATTACCTTCTCCTGGATTTATTCCATAACTGGCTCCTTTCCAGTACATTTTCTCATTCTTTCCTATTCCCCAGCCCCTAAAATTTCCTAACCCTCAGTGTTCAGACCTTGAACTTCATCTCTTCTCTATCTACACACTCCCTTGTCATACAGTCTCATGGATTGAAGTATTCTGTGCAATAGTGTCTTCCACACTGATCATTTTTAACCTGAATCTCTCCTCTGAATTTCAGAATCACATTCCTAACTGCCCACTTGACATACATTCTATGAAATGTAATCGGCGTTTCAATTATATCATCCAAAACTCGACTTCTGGGTCTTCCCCCTAAACTTGTTTCTTCCACAGTGTTCCCCATCTCATTAAATGACAACTCCAACTTTCTAGTTATTCAGGTCAACAGCCTTGGAGTCATTCTTGATTCCTATCTTTCTCATACCTCACATTTAACCCTTAGCAAAACTCACTGTTTTTCACCTTCAAAATATGTGCTTTCTTAGCCTGTCCACTGTTACTACTCTGTTCCAAGCTACCATCCTCTCTTGTTGGGATAATTCAATGGTCTTTTCACTGGTCTTTGTGCTTCCACCTTTGCCCTACTATGTCTGTTCCTCCATAGTCTAGTTTCAGGACAGCAGTCACATCTATCCTTGTAAGATGAAGACATTTCATTCAATTCTTTTATTTAAAACCCTCTAGTATTTTCTCAGTTAACTTTGTGGAAAACTGAAATCTTTATAATCACCCACAAAGTCCTATATGATCTGCTTCTACTTTATGTCTCTGACTTTATTTTCTACGAATTCCTCCTGGTCTCCTTACTGCTCCTCAGTTCAAGGCATTTCCAGAGTTTCCTTTGCTAAAACTCTTCCCTGGATTTCCTGCATGGTTCATTCATTCTACTCCTTTGGTTCGTTGCTCAAATGTGATTTCTAAGTGTCACGCTCCTTTTCTGTACTTTGAGAAATTGTACCTCCTACAGCCTGGCATTCTTCTCCTTTCCCTGCTTTATTATTCTCCACAACACATACTATCCAACATTTTTTGTTGTATGTATGAATACATATAGTGAATTGGCTTTATTCATTCTTATATTCAGAGATAAAAGCTACAAAGCTTCATGAGGCCCCTTTCAGCTTGGTGTGACTCAGTCTACTCATAAGTAACTGGACTCATAAATGTAAAATAATCAGTATACTGTTTGAGTATCGCCATATCAACCATATCAAAATTGCCTTCTTCCCCCGTCACGTTAATGAAAAATGTGTACAATATTTTTAATCTATAATATATCATTTTCCTGATGGCAGTAATGATATTTCACTACAAGAACTACCAAATTCCCAATGTGGAAAAGTTAGCCTGTGAATCATTTCTAAATGAGTGGTCCAATTGTTAGTTCTTGAGGATAGCAATCCTTTTGATGACTTTAATATGCATGCTAGTTTAATCAATATTTACAGAATTAAATATAATGTATGAAGCAAAAGTACTGACATGAGCCTCTGGGTATAATGAGTACCTTCCTTCTCTGGGTCTACTTTATACATTTTAGGATCTTGAGCAAAAGAGCCCATTGAAGAGGGAGAGACAGGGCTTCCCTGATGGCGCAGTGGTTGAGAGTCCGCCTGTCGATACAGGGGACACAGGTTCGTGCCCTGGTCTGGGAAGATCCCACATGCCGCGGAGCGGCTGGGCCCGTGAGCCATTGCCGCTGAGCCTGCGCGTCCGGAGCCTGTGCTCCGCAAGGGGAGAGGCCACAGCAGTGAGAGGACCAAGTACTGCAAAAAAAAAAAAAAAAAAAAACACACACACACAAAAAAGAGGGAGAGACATACAAGAAGTGGCCATCCTATGCCTTGCTTAGGTATGCTGCATAGACTTGGCTGGAGATAAGGCCAGTGAGTAACTAATGCCAATGTCTGTAAAGCATCTACAACTCAACTGGAAGAAACTTGCAGAAACAGCTACAATCTGATCTCCTTATATGTGAAGTAGGATAAGCAGCAAAGATGGAATTTATTCAATACATATCACCCATGTTTCGATGAAAAATGTCATTTAAAAATGGTGTTCATCCCAGGGATGTTCAAATGGTTTTTATTTTAAAAAATTAGAGGAGTTGTAATAACAAGTTTGTGTGGGACTTACTAAATACTTTCAAATTGCTGAAATCTGAAATGATGTCCCAACTCTGTTTAACTAACATCTCTAAGATTGTTTGCTCATCTCAGAAATGAGAGGGATGGGCTTGAAAGCTATATGATTCTAGGATGAGAATATGCTGGTCTTAAAACTCCCTAATACCAAATTTTCACAAATTCCCTTTATCCTCCCATGCGATGTTTACACCCTTCAGACATTACACATAGATAGCCCTAACATTTGCAAATTCAGCAATGTTATCTTATTGTACCCTTCCTGCTTTCTACTTCATAAAACTTCATGGGCCCAAAGGTTGCTATGAAGTTACTCTCAAGACTTTGCTCTTCTCCTGGTAATTTAATCTTCTTTGTTCTTCCTCATAATTCAATTTTGTCAAACTTTTCTTCAGGGGGATTTAAAATTTACTACCATAACTACTTAATGGGCTGCTTTGTGTGATAAGGGGATAAAAAATTTACTTTTGGGGACATGTGCTGACTTCCTCATGGGTACCATCTAGTCTGCTTCCTGCTGACCTCAGGATTTTGTAACTTCAAAATTTTAATGGTTTCTAAAACGTGGGGAATTTATAACCTCTCACTAAAGAGTCACCTGCAAAGTGTGTCACAATGGGTACTTGTATAATAGACGTTACTCATGTCTTTTTTTCTTTAAATAAATTTAACCCCTCAATTTTTGAAATGATTGACTTTCCCATTAATTATTTTGATTTAATGTATACTAAAATAAAAATAGTTTGCAGCTAGATATACAACTATGGTTATTTAGTATACAGTTACTGCTTATAAAATACCAATAGATTTCTGAAGGAATATGAACAGTAGGACCCATGGGACACACCTAATTTGCTCTGCACCTCTCTATGTGCCAGGTATCAGAAGAATTCATAAGGAGATACAAAAATGTATTGGGTACTGCATAAATCTAAGTGTAATATGACATAGAGTGATAGAAGACAATTAATACATTCTGTGGCAATAATAATTTTTACCATGGGTGTGAGGGAGAAAGGAGAATTTTAATTGGGCCTTCCTTGAAGAAAGAAAAAAAGATTTGGTAGGCAGAGATGGCTGTTAGATAGGAAGGGCATTTTAGAATTAGGAACAGCAAAAACTGTGAAAATAATTTACTGAGACTAAAGTTTAGACTATATTATTAACAGTAAGTGCTGTTAGTTGCAGTAATAAACAACCCTAAAATCCAAATGGATGAACACAATAACATTTATTTCTTTTTTACATCACAATGTAAGGTGGGTCACCATAGGATTTCTGCTTCATGTGCCTTCAGAGACCAAGGCACACTCCATGTGGTGACTCAGCTGTCATTGCCCAGGAGCCTTGGAAACTTTCAGTGGATTTTCCACATCCAACTAGCTTAGCTTATAATCAGATACAATATTACATACATGATTGAGTGAGAACTTATAGGGGTCATGACCAGAAGTAGTTCACACCACTTCTACCCACCTTCCCTTGGCTTGAACTCGGATGTGCTCCTTCACTCAACAGCACAGAGGCTGGCTGGTGTTGTGTGTCAGTGTGCTGAGGATTAGAGTAGAACTCAGATACTGATGAGCACAGCATTCTGTGCCACAGTGCATTCATTCAGAGGATAGATATTTAGTTGAAGAAACCAAAAACACATTCTAGGCAGATCATGGAAGGGATTTAGGATTCACTCTGCAGGGTATAGATATAAATGACCACTGCCTAAAAGAAAAAATAAACTATGAGATCTATTTCTCTCAAGTATACCTAAATATTTTTTTGCTTCACTTCAGGCAACAAAGATTTAAAAAAAAAAAAAAAAAAAAAAAAAAAAAAGGAGAAGGGAACCAAGCTATTTTTAGAGCATCCTCAAATGTATATACACTTGTGAATGTGCAAGTTTAAGGCATTCATGTCATTAGACAAAAGGCATTGAAATATAAGGTGCATTGGTGTGAAACCTTGGTATTTAGATTCCAAGGTGATTTATTTTCATAGGGTGTATATGAAATTGTAAATGGGTGTAAATTGGTGCCAGAATGTGAGGCATGGAGGATTGCAACTCTCCTTAGAGTGGATTCAATAATCCTGCTGTTTAAAATGCTTAATTTAATTGCAAGATTTGGTTAAAAAAAGGGGAAGCTTCACTTACTTGTGAGGTGGTACACATCTGTCAATAATTCTATACCAGTAAAGCTGCTTCTATTTGATATAAAAAAAGATTTCTGGATAATGATAGGACACAGATTCCATAACAGAAAGAGACAGGTTGAATCTTTTGACACAATCGAATCAGCTGCAAGACTTCCTAAGAGGAGGATGAGAGGACAGAAGAGAGCTAAACCAGGAGAGAAGCACAAGAAGAAAATTCACACTATTTCTGCTGTTTTCTGTAAGTCTCTCTCCAGTCTTCAGTGTAAGAGGAAAGAGTGTCTAGTCTGTAACCAGTTTACTGAATGAGCCAGACTTCATAAGGCATAAGCAGAAGACAGCTGTGATTTCTCTCAAACCACTGCTTCAAACGTGCTCTCTTGCTGTCTGTACTAGTCAGGGATCTCCAGAGAAACACACCAACAGGATGTGCATATAGAGAAAAAGAAAAGTTTACCTTATAGAATTAGCTCATATGACTATGGAGCCTGGTGAGTCCAAATCTGCAGTGTGAACCAGCAGGCTGGAGACCCAGAGACAAGCCAATATTGCAGTTCAAGTCCAAAGGCTATTTGCTGCAGAACTGACTCTCGCTCTTGGGAAATCAGTCTTTTTGTTCTATTCTGGCCTTCAACTAATTGGGTGAGGCCTACCCACATTATGGAGGGCATCTACTTTACTCAAGGTCCCCCGATTTAAATGTTAATCTCATCCAAAGAACAACCCCACAGAAACATTCAGAATAATGGTTTGACTACGTATTGGGGAACCCGTGGCCCGGCCAAGTTGACATATCAAATTAACCATCACATTCCCCTTTCCTACTCCTTGCAACCGTTGATAGTTTACAGCCATTTTGAGTTCTAAAACATTCTAAATTTTAGGCAGTAAAAAATCCAGTTTAAAGTTCAATTTCAAATTCTCCTTTCCCTAATTTGAGTCTGACTAGTGTTTGTGGGACCACAGAAAGGAAGTGAGACAAGTAGGAGATGAGCTGTCCTTTTATTTTCCTACTTTCCCACTCTTCCATTTTCCATTCTTTAGAAATCAGCTTCCTGTCCCTTCCCCACATTGCTATATCCCCCTCCGCTTCTTAGGAATTCCTGCTAAGTTATCTAGAACCTATACTTAAAGCGAGGCTGTGGGGATATAGCTATTTCTCTTCCTCCACTTTACCAGGTTAGCCTACAATTTGCAATAACAGTCTAGTTATTATTTCAAATATTGTTACATATATTACCACACAGTTATTGCCAACTAAAAATTGTCACTTGCCATTTGGTTCTACAAGAAAGAAGTCACTAGCCACTGTAGTCGCTGACCTTCAACACACCCTGAAGAGTTCAAGGTGGAGATCAGGAATGAGGCACTCTGTGCTCTGGGAAAAACTTTCACGTTGTGCTTTTTTTTTTTTTTTTCAGTTGACATTATACACACAGCTGTGCGCTCATTCTCACACAGACACATACACACAACACCACTCTCTAGAAGTCTTTTTTTGGAACAGTAGGTGATGCATAAATAACTTGCAGAAGAACGCAATCTTTGGAAGTGAATCCATACCATTGATACCATCCCTGCTTGGATAAATCCCAATTACAGCATTATTTCACACCAGCCGGAAACTATTAAACACTGTGTAGCTCATAAAATTTATTTTAATGCAAAGACCCAATCAATCATGTCATATTTCTATCACACATTGCACATAATTCTATATTATTATATCACCACTTCTGTATGAATGGAATGATGAATCCAAAGTAGTAACAAATGCTATGAATCATGCTGTATGAACTGTAATCCTATTCAATAGTCGAATAAATAATTTAGATTGATTTAGAATATTTTGCATATCTTTATCATGTGTTGCTAATAACTTTTATCAATTCAAAGGTAGATTAAAATATATTCAAGTCAGAAGGTCATGGTGATGGCCAGACTTAGAAAGACTGTCCCTTTTTACTCCCAACTACACTTAGGTGTGATTTTCCTCTCCTTATCTCTTTTACTACCAGTTGCCTCCGTGCTTAGGGGGAGATGTATTTTCTCTAAGATAGTGTCCCTCACATGTGAGTATCTGCATTATTCTTTTGCTGTTAAATTTGTCAATATAACACTTACTAGGTTCTGCACAAATTCAAAAATTATAAAGAAAAAAATTGAAAGACCCACATCCATTACTTGGATAAAACTTGGTAACAATATTAGATTTTTTAAAAAGGATCCCAAGGAAACTAGTAGAACAGAAAGTTGCAAAATCAAAATAAATTGATCCCTACCCCAATTTCTTAGGTCTCCCCCCCCCCCGCCAAAGATGAGCACTTCTAAAAGGAAGTGTAAGTATTAGTTCAGAATGTTCATTATGAAGCTGATCTTCTTGGGTTTGAATCTAAGCTCTTTTGCTTATTTCCTATACATATTCTAGAGCACTTTATTCTCTCAGTGCCCCATTTTTTTCATCTATAAAATAGGGGTAGGAATATAACCTACCACATAAGATTATTGTGAGGATTAAATGAGTTATTACATGAAAAGCACTTAGAACAATGTCTGAACTATATTGAATGCTTAAGAAATATGTCATTATTATAAATTATCCCAGTTAATATTTTTCTATGTTCTTCTAGAAAAATGATTATGGATATTGCAGTGTAATTATTCTTTTAAAATTTATACAAAATTTATATAGATGTCAACCTACTATATACATTGTTCTGTACTTTATATTTGTTCATTTAATGATATATATTGGAAACCTTTCCATATCAGTGCATAGAAATCTACCTTAATCATTTTCAGAGATGGAAGCATTCTATTATATGGAATTATTGACTGCATTGTATTTAGATAGCTCCTCACTGATATACATTTAAATTGCTTCCAGTTTTTTAATATTATGAACAATGCTTCAGTCAACATACTTATACAAATAACTTGATGTACTTTGGGAAATATGTCTACAAAGTAAATTCCTAGCTGTGTAATTGCAAGGTCAAAAGATATTCTCATAAATTTTTATAGATTAAAAAAAAATAAGTCCCACTGAATTATCACATGTAATTACATTTCCAAAAAACAATATGAAAATATATTTCTTACATGAAAGAAATGTTAAAATTCTACTGAAGGGCATAACAGAAGACCGATAAACAGAAAAATACACCTTATTTCTTGATAGAAAGGTTTAATATTGTGCAGACATTAACATTTCCTTATAAAAGTCTTAATTAAAATATTAATCAAATTTGTGGTAACATGAAAAAATAACGTTATATTTTAAAAGTTAGGATTATCTAGAAATATTATTTTTTAAAATGAAAGAAAAAAATAGAAAGAAACATAAGTAGCAGGAAGGGAAGTTATTCCTGCCAAGAATCAAACGCATTAAGTGGTTATAATACTTGAGACAATAAGTTTGTATTGGAAGGGAAAACAAAAAATGGAGATCAATTTCACAGTATAGGAGAAAATATACTGGAGAACACAGTATAGGAGAAAATATACTGGAGAACACAGTATAGGAGAAAATATACTGGAACTAAATATATAGTATTTAGCAAACAATGAGCATAGCATTTCAAATTGATGAGAATGTTGTGGTTTTTAGAAAAAATAATTGCTATTGCTTCAAATGCTAAATATTTGGAATATAATGAATCTGGATCCCTACTTCATTTATTGCATGAAAATCATCTTAGGTATGCAATTAAAATATGAAAATAAGAAATCATAAAACACCAGAGGAAAGTAAGTCCAGATTTACTTACAAGACTAGAGCAGGGAAGGCTATGAAAGATGAGTACATTTTACTATATAAAAATTAGAAAATTGTGTAGAGTGAAAAACAGTATTAACAATCCTGAAAAACAAAGTTACATGTAAATACAAAGGGAAGCAATTAGTATTTTATTTTAGATTAGGGGAAAACATTGCTTCCTTTAAAACTATGCAATTCTAATTCTGAAATTCTAACAGGATAGAAGAAACATATTTATGGTAAAGACAACCTAGGACTACCACAAAAGTTCTGGCTTCTTGGACATGTGCTGTTATAGCAAACTTCTGTAATTAGCATAATTTTGTGAGTCACTGAATTCTTACACCTCCCCTGTAGGAACTGGGAAAGATCCAGCATACTTGCTCAATTCATTCAAATTTAAACTCTCTAATTTAAAGCATTTTAGGTCAGATTATGACCATTTTCAAAAGTTTCTACTTAACTTGCTTCATACATACATGACATAAACAGATACCATTTGCATTTTTATGAAAAAAGATAGCTTCATTACTGCAAGAACATTACTATTGTTATGGCCACCAGAATCAGAATGCATTTGAGTGAATGATGGCCCTAAAGGCCATCTGTTGGTTCAAACAAAATAAAAACCCTTGACCCTTTGTCTGAGAGTTCAGTCTAAAATGTTTCCTTTGCTGCAGCAGATGTATAATTATAAATACCAAATTAAGCACAAGCCAGTTCTTTGGATCCTATCAGAAGAAAATTTACTGAAGGAAACAAAACATATTTGGGAAAAAGAAAATCAACATGTTTCTTCTAAAATGAGAGAGTTGAGATCAAAATGAAATGTTTTTTTAGATTAAATTTTTAAGCTATAGCCTTATTTTTTATTATTATTTTATATCCACTTTATGAAGACCCTGTAGGCGTCTAAAGCCTGAATCAGCTTTTATGAAACAACGTATCAAACTGAGATGCTCTCAGTGGGCAGATCATTTGAAGCCGGTGCTGCCAGAGGAGACACTGGTCTTTTTAGAAACGTTTGCATTTTAGAAAACTCAGTTTTCCCACCGGACCACCAATAAATGTGAAGTCTTCAAAACTTACATCTGACAGAGGAAAAGAAAAAGCTGTTGGATGTTTGAGGTCTTTCTTTTGTATGTGGGGAGGGGAGGGAGAGGAGTGATGGTGGGGAAAAAAAAACACATAATAATTTATAAAGAAAGAGTCCTAGTCTCAACTTGTATAACAAAGTCTAAAGAAGAAAGGTGCTCTGTTGTGAACAAATGGGCAAGTTTGCCATTCTGGGTTAATTGTGCACATATATTGGTTTAAATGATTTATGCTTTGCTCAGTGATAAAAGTTTAATTATTAGAAAAAGAAATAAAGAAAAGAAAATCAACAGGCAAGGACTATAAAAAGTCTTGGGTCTGTATTGTCACTTCAGGTACTTGCAAGGCAGTAGGCTGACACCATCCATATCGATCACTCTTCCATTTATTGAATGTTTATTGAGTGTCAGCACTGTTCTAACATGCCTTATATGTGTTGAATCTTCATCAAAACCTGTGAGGCTAGCATTACTACTAACCCCACTTTACTACTCAGAAAACAGAGGCATGAAGAAGTTGAGGAACCAGCCCAAGATTGCAATTTGTAAGTTGTGGAGCCTGAATTCAAAAGGAAGTCACCTTCTTCCAAATCCTGAGCACTGCTTAAGACCCTCTGTATGGAGCCTGCAACATGACTGATTTATTTATTCTTACTCTACTGGTATTTGTTCCTTTAAAACTATTTTAATGCCCCCAAATTATCTAGTAGCCTTGTAAACCTCAAATTCAAATTCTCTCAGAATTTCTGCCAATTCTATTGTTTAGTACAACATATATCTATAGTTGTATAAATAAAAGAGTGCAATTTCTACTTCTAAGATTCACATTTTACTTCTCAGCCTCAGTCTGTGAATGTTTAACCTGTCCCCTTCTTTGGGGACTTTTGATATAAGAGGACATTTACATATTGTTTAATATCTACAGTATCATCCGTTATGGTACATATAATCCACTTAGCGCCACCACATACCTTTGCACTGAGAGCTCTTGCTTGGTAGCATGATGAGAACATTATTAAGAAAAAAAAAAAAAGGAAAGAATGCTAAGCTCCTTAACTCACATCCTCTGGTTGGCAGAAACATGCTTTATTCACTCCTATGTCAACAAGAGTGCCTAAAACTGTAACGGTTTTCTGTCTAACTTTTTAAAATAATTAGTCCAGAGAGGACACTTAGCTGGGTGGTCGAATGCTGGCTGTGTTTTACAGCAGAGTGTTACGGCTAAAGTATTCTGATTACTTTAGTATAGCTGTGTCAAGTGACAAGTGACCTTGCTACTTTACATCTTGAACAGTGGTGCTACAATAACTTCTTGGTCATTTGTGCTTCTTAGAGATGAGCTAAATACCATGCCCTAGAGTGTGGGAAACTGTTAAGAACAATTTTATTTGGAATGTACACTTTCTCCCTCCATTTCCTTCCTTTTCTTTTTCTTATTTTCCTACCCCTGCAGCTTTCTCTATCATCCTATTCCCAGCCCCAACTCAACGCACTAAGAAGACTTCAAAGAGGAATCTAACGGTCAGATGTCTAGGTCTACCACTTAATAGCTGTGTGATATTGGGCAAGTTCCTTAACCTCCTGAAGCCTCAGTTTTCTTTTCTGTTCCATCTGGATAATTTTGTATTTCCTCAATCCTAAATTGTATCCTAAATTTCTCTCACATTTTAACATTATTGGAAGCGGGATTCATCTTAGAACTACTGAACATTTAGTGTAAGCACACTATTTTATTTGTCTCTTACATCTATTTTAACACCAGTAACACACTAAGTTGATAAGTGCCGTAAAAAAGAAGTAAAACCATGCAAGGGGGTAGAGACAGTGTGGTGGGAGCTATTATCTTAAATAAGGTAATCTGGGAATACCTCCCTAAGCAGGTGACAGTTCAGGAGAGCCCTGGAAAAAAAAAGAACAGAGGCAGAAGAGATCTGGGGGATGATTCGGTACATACTAGGATTTCTCAACCTCAGTGCTATTTATGTTTGGAAATGGACAATTCCTTGTTGTGTGGGGCTATTCCAGGCAATGGTTAGCAGCAATCCTGACCTCTACCCACTAGATGCTAATAGCACCTTCCTTGTTGTGATAACTGAAAATGTCTAAGATACAGCCAAGGTGGGCAAAATCACTGCCAGTTCTAAAACACAGCTCTAGACAGAGGAAATACTAAATGCAAAAGCCCTCGAGCTTGGCACGTTCGCGAATGGAGACTAGGGTGGCTAGTGCTGAAGCAGCAAGAGAAGGCTCTGTAGGAGAGGTGGGCAGAGACACATCTTGCATACAGTATTATGGGCCATAATAAAGAGGCTGTATCTCACTGTCATTTGAGGGAAAGCAATTGTTGGTTTTGAGCAGAGAAAGAGACTATGGTTTCATTTATTTTTCCTTTATCTGTTCCTTTATCCCTTCTTTCCTTCTTTCTTTTCCTTCTCACTTTTTTATAATAATCCATCTGACCATCAATATCAAACTAATCTGTCTTAACATCAATCTATCACACCCAAAACTAAGCATTTACACCAAAATCTTAAAGGGATTAATTTTTATAATGAATATAATGAGGACAAGAAAATAACTAGACTTATGGAGCTGTGTGATGATGGTTACATGAAGATGATTCAAGGGAGAAAGAAGATGTGGATGGAGATAGAGAGATAGACTACTCTTTGGAAAAGGGAAAGCTTTTAGCAGGATTTTTATTTTTTCTTTTAACGAGTGGGAAGATTTAAGGAAAGAGTGAGTATTGGTTCTTTGTGATGTGCAATGTGAGCCTCTCTGCTGCCTTTTAAAGAAAACATACAGGTGGGAATGTAAATTGATACAGCCACTATGGAGAACAGTATGGAGGTTCCTTAAAAAACTACAAATAGAACTACCATACGACCCAGCAATCCCACTACTGGGCATATACCCTGAGAAAACCATAATTCAAAAAGAGTCATGTACCAAAATGTTCATTGCAGCTCTATTTACAATAGCCAGGACATGGAAGCAACCTAAGTGTCCATCAGCAGATGAATGGATAAAGATGTGGCACATATATACAATGGAATATTACTCAGCCATAAAAAGAAACGAAATTGAGTTATTTGTAGTGAGGTGGATGGACCTAGAGTCTGACATACAGAGTGAAGTAAGTCAGAAAGAGAAAAACAAATACTGTATGCTAACATATATATATGGAATCTAAAAAAAAAAAAAAAAAAAAAGGTCATGAAGAACCTAGGGGCAAGACGGGAATAAAGACACAGACCGACTAGAGAATGGACTTGAGGATATGGGGAGGGGGAAGGGTAAGCTGGGATGAAGTAAGAGAGTGGCATGGACATATATACACTACCAAACGTAAAATAGATAGCTAGTGGGAAGCAGCCGCATAGCACAGGGAGATCAGCTCGGTGCTTTGTGACCACCTAAAGGGATGGGATAGGGAGGGTGGGAGGGAGGGAGACACAAGAGGGAAGAGATATGTGAACATATGTATATGTATAAGTGATTCACTTTGTTATAAAGCAGAAATTAACACACCATTATAAAGCAATTATACTCCAATAAAGATGTTAAAAAAAAAAGAAAACATACAGCAAAGATCTATATCCTTCATGGCTTTTGTATTTAGGTTTCTTTCTTTTTTGATCTACAAAGGAGCAGGCAAATCTCAAGGCACTTTACCTATATTGGGGATGTCTGTCTGCCTATATCTATCTAACTATCTACCTACCTATCAATCTCATCCATTGTTTTTCTTGATATCAACAGCAGTGCAAAGAGAAACTTGTAGATTTTAGTAAGTGAAATAATGATCCTATGTTATAATTGCAATAAAAATGAATCTTACACTGTACTTTTAATTACTCCATTCTAAATTTCTTATGTTTGAATATATAATTTAACGGCTGGTTAAACTGTTTTTATATTTATAATAAGCTTTTATTGGAAACTACTGATTCTCAATCTTGAGTACACAATGGAATTGCCTGGAATACTGGGGTTCTAACCCCAGAGAGCTTATCATAACTAGTGTATGCTGTGGCCTGGGCATCATTTTTTTTAGCTCTCCAGGTGATTTTAATGCACAGCCTCAGTTAAGAACCACTGGACTTATCCTTGTAGCACAACACATAGAATTTTATAAATGCTCAATAAAAGTCTGGTGAATGAATCAAGATAATGATTCTTAAATTTTTCACACCTTCCTTGTATTTTTTTCAAATCCTTTTCATTAAATAAGAGAAACATATGAAAACACATTGTAAACCATAAAGAAGGATATAAATCTTTTCTTCCTTATCTATACTTTCAATAATGTATTACTGAAAATGCTTTTAATTTCATATTTATTTATTTATTTATTGTGTTTTGTTTTGTTTTGGCAACTCCTTTCCTTTATTTTCTTCCCCTTATAAAGGGTAATTCGAGTTCAGCAGCATTCCTTTTCTGCCCCCAAGTCCCTAGCCAGACTAGAGACTGCAGGCACCAAATCCTGGGTGACAGCACAGGCCTCAGAACTCTCCTCTAGCTCTGAGCTGTACCAGCTGTTCAGCATCTGTACAGATGAACCGGTTTGCAAGGCAGAAATAGAGACACGGATGTAGAGAACAAACGTATGGACACCAAGGGGGGAAAGTGGGGTGGTGGTGGTGGGGATGAACTGGGAGACTGGGATTGACATATGTACATTAATATGTAAAAAATAGGTAACTAATAGGTCAGCATTAAATCCATCAGAAAAGAGTAGCACCACTCACAGACCAGGGCAGCAGCTGGGCCTGAAGCTTTGAGGTGGACCAGACACAGGCTTCTGAGTGAGGACAGTCTCAGACAACTGTCCACATGAGCTTGGCTGGAGTAATTTCGGTAATTATTTATTTATTTATTTTTATTTTTTGGCGGTACGTGGGCCTCTCACTGTTGTGGCCTCTCCCGCTGCGGAGCACAGGCTCCAGACGCACAGGCCCAGCGGCCATGGCTCACGGGCCCAGCTGCTCCGCGGCACGAACCCACGTGCCCTGCATCGGCAGGCGGACTCCCAACCACTGCGCCACCAGGGAAGCCCCTCGGTAATTATTTAAAATGAGTCTGCCTTTAATGAGTATACCATACCACTAACTAGATTATGTCTATATGTGAAGGAAACTGGTTTCACATGGAAAATTTCATTCAGAGGAGCAAAGTAATGTTGATATGTTGTAAGTCTTTAAACAGTTTCTGCACCAGGAAACTTCCAAATAAAGTGTTGGCTGTTCCAATAATGGCACTGGATCATTTTATAGTATGACTATTACAACAAGCTTATTAATATTTCTCCATAATTGAACTGAGGCTTACAATAATGTGACTAATAACACTATTAAAAAGATTTAGAACTGCTGATTATTTGGGGCTGGATACAGATTTTACAGGAGCACTACAAATGCAGCCAACTAGCGTTGGGATTCACAGCAGCAGTTGTGAACGTGAACTAGCCATTTGTTTTCTGGCCAATCTGATTTAGGTGTAATTTATAATAGAGTAATGAGTCTTACCACTTCACATCCTTTTCCAAGTCTCTTCTGGCTGAAGGACAAAATATTTCTATAAAGATGTCCAATATATATTAGCAAACTTGAAAAAACAGCAAGTGGTTGAAGAAATATGACATCCCAACTTTTATTTAATAAATATATATACAGAGATGTTGATATATAAAATAGTAATGAACGGTCATCACCTCTGGCTTGTGAGATTATGGTGAAATCAAGATTTTTTTTGCATGAACTTGTTATTTTTTACATGTATGTATTATTTTTACAATCAAGATATAATGCAGATATAAAAATCAAATCCAGGGCTTCCCTGGTGGCGCAGTGGTTGAGAGTCCGCCTGCCGATGCAGGGGACACGGGTTTGTGCCCTGGTCCGGGAAGATCCCACATGTCGCAGAGCGGCTGGGCCCGTGAGACACGGCCGCTGAGCCTGCGCGTCCAGAGCCTGTGCTCCGCAACGGGAGAGGCCACAACAGTGAGAGGCCCGCGTACCGCAAAAAAAAAAATCAAATCCAGATACCACAAGCTCACAAATAAAGTGTTCTTGTTAAGCACAGTGGTATATAAGAAGTTCCAATACACTTTCTTGTCTGTTTTTTTTTTAAGAATATACTATTCTATTCTGGTAAAATGTAAACATACAAACCAAAGAAAAACAAATGAAAAACAAGTTCACATGTTCTTAATTTCAATGTGGTCCTCAAGAAAGTATTCAGCTACTGCTGCTTCAGTTCAAAGTTTTTGGTGAGAAATTGTCAGATAAGATTTAAAAAATCTGAGGATGGAGGGGAAGAGTCTTAGAGAAGTATCTACTTTTAAAATGGATTTCTAATACATCAGTGGTAAAGGAACTGTCTTGCTGGCAATTGCATGTATTTGCCTTTCACCCCAAGGAAATAACTTACTTACTTGTTCACCTGGAATACCATGTAACACATGTTTCTTTTCATTTGGCTTTTAAAATATATATTTTAATGTAACCGCATGTCATCATTTAGCCTTCACTATTTTCCTTTAATGAATCCTCAGAAAATGAGTGATTATGACCATGAATGCTTAAAAAAAAAATATTCCATGCTTTCAGGCTCTCCACTTTGACTACAATTTTGGCAATAGAGATAAAAAGTGCTCATCTCTAATAACATTCTTATTAATGTCATAGAATTTCTATGCCAATTCTTCTACTAGTCATGAATCTAGCTAATTACTTACTCATATTTCTGTCACTACCTTTCCTGATTGCCTCTACTAATTTTGATATTTCTTCAAATCTCTGTTTCATATAGTCATTCACTCATTTGTTCATATTTTGTGGAGTACTTGTTCACATTAATGCCTGCATTTTGGTTCTGTATAGCATTGTTTTTTTTCTATCACCTAAGTGGTATTTATTTTGTACTGGCATAAATCTCAAAATGTACCATTTATGAGAGAATCACCAGTTGATTTTGTGGTCGGAAGAGAGACTCTAAGAGACATTTATATATGACTTATTTTAATTTCAATTTCATAATACTATTTCTTGGGTCAACCAAGTTGTCATTTCCATTACGACAAAAATTGTATCTTAGATGTCTCATATTCTTTTAGTGCTTTGGCAACATCCTCAACCCACTGTAGCTAATCAATAAATATTTGATTCATCAGTAAATTATCTACTTTGTAAACACATATCAAGAAAATTGTTTCTCATTATCTATCAAGACTGTGAGTAGAGGAGACATCATCTGGAGAAAAGCATTATGAATCTTGTGAAAGAATAGTGATGACACAGGCCCTGGGGTTCAGATAATAATCTAGTTACAAGATGCTAAAAAAGTACCTACATTTCTGGTGCTTCCACGTGTGAAATAGATACCACCACCTGACCTGACTCAGCTCAGGAGGCTGGGTTTGAGGATTTTCTGAAGTTCCTTCCTATTCCTAGATATCAGACTCTACAAATCCCTCGTGGTAATAGCAACGCATCAGACTCCTTATGTGCAATTGGCAGTTGTGCTTCATCTTTATCCTGCCCGTATGTAGTAGTGGAATATTTTCTCCCTGAAACAGGCAGTGTACCAAAAAAACAGTCTAATAAATCTGTAGGCAAGATGCCATTGAACTAAAAAGATAAAGAATTCTTTAATGATCTTAATCAAGAGAGCTTATCTGTGATGTTCACTGAACTTTAATGTAAAACCCATAATTGAAAGCTGAGGATACGAGTGAGGAAGCTTCCCATGCTGATCAAGCCTGAAGCCAATATGGCCAGTATGACAGTCTGCTGGATTCCATTTTGAGTTTGTACCTCAACAGATAATTTGACCTGGACCAAGACAGGGCAAGAAAGGGAATGAGCATGGAGCTATGCCGCAGATATTTTTGACACTTTATAGAAAGTGTTAATTATTTTATTATAAATTATATGAATTAATATCAGGGGCATTGTATGTGCCTACAGTGGGAACAATGTATTACCTCTAATCTTGCAACAGAAAAGCCTTTTTGGATATAAAATGTGTTTAAAGAAATTGATGCTCACTGAGAATAAGTATATTGTGTAAATTCCTGTAGCTTTTCCAGTGGCAGAGTTGAACTCAAACCCTAGTTCCAATGATTATTTGCTTCCCCATGACTGTGTGGATCCATGCTCCTGACTGTTTTCTCTGAATTTGGTGACATGTTATAATAAAATAAATAATTCCTATACTTCATTGTTTTATAAATTGAAATAGATATTCTATTTGCTTTGTGATGTCAATCTGTTACAGGTTTGCAGCACACTGTTTACAACTAATTTTTCATATTCTATCTTATTTGATTGCCATAACAATGTGGATATGTGATGTAGAGATTTTATTTATAAATGTGAGAAAAGTATGACTTGGAGAGGCCATGACACTGGCTTAAAGTCCTAAAGCTATTAAGTAGCAAAGTAACACTGCCGTAGTTTTCCAATGTTGTGTAGTACATTACCATAAATGTAATGGCTAGAAACAACACCTACTTTTTAGCTCACAGTTCTGTAGTTCGGAGGTCTGGGCACAGAGTGACTGGGATCTGAGTCCTCACAAGGCTGAAATCAAGGTGTCAGTGGGGCTACATTCCTTTTGGCAGGCTCTGGGGAGGAATCTGCTTTGAAATGCATTGGGCCAATTCAGTTACTTCTGGTTGTATAACTGAGATTAAATTCTTGTGGGTATGGGAACCACATAAATGGGAACTGAGGTCCCCATTTCCTTCCTGGCTGTCATCCTCCAGCCTCTCACAGATCCTAGAGACCACCTGCATTTCTTGTTATGCGGCCCTTTCATCTTCAGCCAGCAACTGAGAACTTCTCCCAACAAATCCCCCTCGTGCTTCTAAAGCTCTTACTTCCTCTACTGCTGGTCTCTAGACTCAGATCTAAAATGATTAGGCCAGGCCCTCTTGGATAATTTTCCTGTCTTAAAACCAACTGTGCAATAAATATAATGTAATTATTGGAGTAAAATTCATCATATTCACTGTCTCTGGGATTATTCATAGGGGGCAGGGAATAGATGGGGCCTTCTTAGAACTCTGCCTATAATAAGCACTAATACTCACATATTGGTAAAATTAGCATCATGGCTCTGTCATTTACTAACCTCATGAAGGATTATACTTCTATAAGCTATTGCCATTAGGCATGGCTATGCCACTTACTTTGGCCAGGGAACTATAAGCTGTAGTATCATATTACTAGTTGGCAGCAGAAGCTTTGAATGACCTTATGTGTTTTTCCAGAGTTCTTTTCCCCCGATAACAAGGCCAGCATATCCCAGCTATAAGTTGCTTTTTCATCGTGGGCCCTGGAATAAACAAGGCTTATGGAGAACAGCCACAGAAGATCTGCAGCATATATCACGGGCAAGAAATCAACCATCCTGGTTGTTGGCTACTGATACCTTGGAGGTACTTGCTACCTCAGCATAACCTTGTTTAAAGGTAACTGATATAGAAATTGGAGCTTAAAAGTGAGACAGCTATAAATAATAAAGAAATATATAAAAATAAAGTAAAATTTGGCATTAGCTTTGTAGCAGCTGGCAGTGGCATGGAAACTCAATAAATATAGGAGTCTGGAAAGATGGTGAAAATGCTACCTAATTTCAAGACCAAAAGAAAACTGAGTGATATGAATTAATCATGTATATATTTTTGAGTCTCAGTTTTTACATCTATAGCATGGGATACTACCTCTATTTTAATTCCAGAATTATGACGTTTTTTTTTGAACATGCAAAATATAGCTCTACTTTTTCAGTTCCTGAAGTATGTCTAATTAGAAGCACTAAAAACAATTAATTTTTCTAAACTATAATCAGTTTAGGAATATTAATAATGATAATATCTTATGATCATTAGGATCTTATTATGTAACAGATACTTTGCTAAACAACTGAGTATGCCTTTTCCTATTTGATTTTCACAACTATCTTGCAAGGATATAGATAAAGGATAGCTTCCTCAGGCTCACAATTCTGGTCTGAAATTTGGCCCACATTCTTTCATCCCAAAGCCCAACTCTTAGTTCAAATTTTTAATTCAAATTCAAACTTTTCTACAACTCCTATCTCTAATATGGCAGACTTGCAAATAAAGAAGCATTCTAAAAGGCAACTTCAAAAGTGAAGATAAAATAATCATAATTTTTCAGAAAAAGACTTATGGTTTAGAGCCATAAATGTGATTTTTGAAGTGGTGTAACCCACAAGATCATAGGCTTTTTGAAGACAGACCCCATTTTTCCTCCTTGGAACACTATCTTGAAGTAACTCTCACATCCTTTCCTCATCCTGCACATCTCATACTTAAGTTCTTGCTATTTTTCTCTGCCACAAATGGTCTCTATTTTCTGTATCGCTTTTTGTTAAAATCTGAGGCATCCCTTGACATTCATTTCTAAAGCTTCCTCCTGCTATATCTCTAAATATACTCACTTTCCTTTGAGCTCCCACAGCGCTTGGAATTTCTCTTTTGGCACTTAAGGCACCTTGGGTAAGTGGAACAGAATGAAGACTTTGAAGTCACACTGTGGCCAATCCCCTGCCTCCGCCTTATTAACCATGTGCCCATTTTTCAAGATTATTTTAAGCCTCCAAGACAAGGCCCGAGTCCCACAATCAGAACATCAAGTTAGCTCAACATCTGCAAGTCATTCACAACCTTAGGTCCGAAATGCCTGTGGTGACATTTTCTCGTGTATCGCCCCACTTGATTCTGAATCCACGTCCCTTCTCCGAGCTTCGGCTCCATCTTGCTCCTTAGGCATGATCTCACTGGGCATCACTTCATCTACACTGCATTTCCTCCTTGACTCCAAGTAGAATCACTTACCAGCCACCAGCCCTGCTTTTTCAGAATCTAAGTGAACATGTTGCTCAGACTCACCCAGAGTTCCCTCTTGGGGGTGGCACTTATTCAACACACACCAACTGGAATGGTGACTTGGTCAAGATAATGACCTCTTTTGAGTCTCAGTTTCTTCAATAATAAAATGTGTAAAATTCCTTGTTAGTGTGATTTTGAGGATCCCATAAGACAGTGCATGCCAAGCTCTTACCTCGTGCTTTGCATATAATAAGTGCTCATTAAATATGAGCTTCTTTTTCCCTGCTCTTAGTCTAGCCTGTATTAAAGCTATTTGCTTCACATACTCTATACCACCTGTCTCTCTCTTATCTCATAAAATGATATTAAGTGCCTCTAAGCTAGGTCCCAGGTATTATTAATCTTAATATCTGCTACAGTGCTTAGACTGTTATTTTATATTACTGAATTAAATTTATTGCAGCAGATACTATATGTTTAGTAGCACAAGTGAGTGTGAAGAAGCATAAGGCTTGGCCTGTGCTGTCTTAGTAGTTAGAGTCTGTTGGGATTTTGAATTGTTACAAATAACAAAATGACTAATTTAAGAAAATAGGTTTAAGGGACATTTTTGAAGTACAGAGAAGTGTTGTAGCCATTCAGGGTAGTAATATAATGATAATGATTAAGATGATCATAAAAGGTTTAACAGAGTAATAAGAGCACTGGCCAGAACCAATAGAAGACATAATACAGATTTCAGACATAATACAGATTTATGCAAAAAATAAGGAAATGGCTAATTCATTTGCTTACTATAACTAAAAAAATATTAGGACTCTGCTTCAGGCACAGCTGAATCCAGGACCTCAATCTTATCTAACAGATTTTTCTTTTTCCATGTCTGTGATTGTCTCTCACCCACCCCTCCCCTCAGTTACTGTCATCCTTCAGTCATCTGTAAGGGACTGGTTCCAGGACCCCTGCAGATACCAAAAGACAACAATGGTTCAAGTCCCTTATATAAAATGGCATAGTGTTTGCATATAACCTGCACACATCCTCCCATATATTTTAAACCATCTCTGAATTACTTATAATACCTAATACTATGCAATACTATGTAGTTAGTTCCCAGTGTTCAGCAAATTCAAGTTTTGCTTATTGAAACTTTCTGGATTATTTTCCCAAATATTTTCAATCTGTGGTTGGTTGAATCCCTGGATGTGGAACCCAGGGATACAGAGGGTGGACTGTATTCTCAGAGGATGTTCCATAAGCAAAGAAAGATGGCTGTAAGTTAAGCTGCCCTACTAGAAAGAAAAAAGTCTTTCTGATGATGCCCACATTTAGGGAGGACCCTGACAGAGCCACATGCACATCTCTGAAAAACTTAGTCTGGTGAGAGGAAGGAGGCATTCTGAGGGCACAGCCCCACAGGCCCACTTGAACCATATGACCAGGGAGTCTGTTTGGGCAAGAGTGTTAGGGGAGCTGAGAAGACAAAACTGGTGACTTACCATTATTTAGGACTTGCGTCCTATCTTAAAATGAGCAGCAATGACAGGGTAGTGTTTTAGATGGGTAAAGCAACCAATGAAAAGGAAGAAAGCGAAGAAAGCTAACTCAACTTATTTATGAACTATTAAGCTGATTATACTGAATGGTGAGTTCAGTATAATTTAGTTTTTTTTACTAAAAACTGAGCCAAGGATTTGGAGGCAGGTAAAACATCATGAAGGAATCCCAACTTTACTATTTATTAACTGTTAGTTCTTGGACAAGACACTCTCCTATTAAGAACTTCAGTTTCTTGATCTATGAAATGGGGATAACACCATGCATATCATAGAGTGATTCTAATAATGCATAAGATAATGTATCTAAAGCTTCTAATGCAATTTCTCATGTTTAGCAGCATTAGTAAAAATTAATCAACAGCAGTATTATGATAATGATCCAAATCTGAGGGGTCTGTTTTGGGAAAACATAGGCACTGAAATGCACTGAAATGCAATCATTAGTTAAGAAATCACCCCCCGCCCACCCCTGTTAGAGACAGTCACGGAGCTTCTGTTCTTCAGCTGGCACGGCACCACTCAGCTGGAAGGTCACCCTGCATTAACATGAATGTCATTTTGCCTTCAAGTAGCAAAACAGTTTGGGAAGTCAGAGAGCAGAGAACCAAAGGCAGTTTATAATCCACAACTCGGAATTTTGTTTTTCATCAGATTAATTTTAATCATAATCTCTTCTGGCTTTCGTTCGACATAGAAATTGGAAAGAAAAGGAGGAATGGGCATATTATTTAGTGAATCCTATTTGCCACGGCATTCACAGATCACCATATGTTCATCATATATATAAAACCTACTTTAAGCTCATTTTTGCACATATGCCCCCAAATTATTTCCACCTTATATATCTATATGACAACCCTAGAAATGTAGTTTTAACCTTTCCAGGGGTATAGCTTTAAACCTTTTACTGTTCTAAGCCTAATTTGTTTGTTTTTATTTTTCACACTTTTCTTACTGATGGCTTTTTGCCTATTATTTTTCAAGCAACCTGGACTGATTCTCCATGATAACTATTCTTATACCCTATGGTGAACAAATATATAAGAATCTGCAAACAATTAACAATTCAAAAAAATGCAGGTAACATTTAAAAAGAAGGTGACATTAAACGGAACCGTGACTTAAAAATGAAATGTGAGTAAGAAAAGGAGTTTAAGCCTTTGTGTGAATTCTTATCTGTTGCCAATACAAACTTAAATTTGAATTTTCCTTCATTTTCATTCATCTCTAGAATATGTATATGTCTCAGTTTATCTAGAACACACATACTTCTCAAATTAATTTATCTAGTGTGCTCTTTAAATACAGGGAAAAAGAAAAAAAAAAACTGTACTGTAGTCAGAATACATTGTTTACATTGCAGGCAACTGTCACATGGATTTATGTACATCCCGAGTCCAAAACAACAGTTATGTTGTTAGACTTCTACTTTATCTTTACAACATGGACTTGTCCCTTTCAGGAATCATAGAATCATCACGGCATTTAGCAGTCCAGTATTTAAATTATCTCTACAACACTTGAATCACATTCTATTTAGGAGGAAAGAGGAAATCAACTATTTTTTTTTTTTAAATTATTGGCAAAGTTGTGGAATTTTCCCCTAATAATCTATGCAGTTTTAATTTAAATCTCATAAACAGGAAGCTCACTAAGTCAGATACCCCCAATGAAAGCCCAGATCATGTTCATTTCAGTAGGTCACAAAATCTCATTTTGGTAGACACGCATCATCTGCAATAATGCCTTGATTAAAGTGACCCTAAAGGGGCAAATGTGCATTTGGGCTTTGGAAATGTGCTGATCATTACTTCTGAAGAAGTGAAGCCATCAAGACTTTTACCACTTCTTCTCCCTCCCATAGATCTTTAGAGGGAAAATCGTGGTTAGTGGATATTCACGTTTAAAGAGAAATGGCAGGAGATAACAGCCACCAGAAGAAAACTATATTCTAACCAACTTTTCCTGCATCTAAATAGCAAGCTTAAAACCATTAAACTTAATACTATTAAGACAGTAATATTTCAAAACACACATGTGCATGACCTCATTTAACTTTATCAAGAAGGTAGAAAATAGGTAGCAGTGTGAAGAAAGCAAGGCACAAGTAAGCCTGTGTCCAATCACACGAGTTTCTCCATTCCTAATCACATGAGATATGCTCTATCTCAAACGATATGTGCAGGACATTAGGATCCTGGGTTCCCTGTACTTGGTAACATTGACCAGTGGCCTAATAATCACTGGTGGACTAGGAAGCATTCAAGTACTCCTTTTTTTTTTTTTTTTTTTTTTTTTTGCGGTACGCGGGCCTCTCACTGTTGTGGCCTCTCCTGTTGTGGAGCACAGGCTCCGGACGCGCAGGCTCAACGGCCATGGCTCACGGGTCCAGCCGCTCCGCGGCATGTGGGATCTTCCCGGACTGGGGCACAAACCTGTGTCCCCTGCATTAGCAGGCGGACTCTCAACCACTGCGCCACCAGGGAAGCCCTCAAGTACTCTTTTGATAGTGATTGTTATAAAGGGTAAGAAGCACAAGTCCGGGAATGCCTCAGTTTGCAAATTCTCCTTCACTAAAATGTGGATTTAACAAGGGCAGTGACTAAACACTTAAACAATGCTTGGCACTTAGTGTGCACTCCATAAATATATGCTAAATGCTTCAAGAAAAGCTCCTCTTTTACACGTTACACTTACAGCCTTAAATCCCATAACCCATGGCAGTACATGCCTCCCTATCTACCTTAGTTTCTTCATCCAGCAGATCTGAATGTAACTGTGTGACTTTCCAAGACCACATGCAGAATATTATATGTTGTCGTAAGATTGAAATGAGATTAATTATGAATGAGAGCTGGTGAAGGACAACACAAGAAGCTACAGACTGAGCGAGTGACATTTTCACTGGACTCCTTGATTCCAATGCTGTACGTGGAAGAGGTGGCAAGATATACCACTTCTAAGCCCTGACCAACAGCAATGCTTAAATAACCAGCTTTGAAAGACTAACAACAGATTTTAGCCCTGCAACAGCATAACAATGTCACACACACACACAAAGCTGAAGACCCCATTGAAATATTTGCATCTGAGGTATCTTCTAAAAAGCAATGTGAGCACAAAAGATGCTACTGCTGCTCCAACACTGGAGCCTTTGATGTTCCCTCATTTTTACATCATAGAAGGAGCTCAAAGGGTTAATTAAAATTTAATGATATCTGCAGTACTTTGAAAAAGTTATGAACTTGGGCAAGATCAATCACTTTCTTGGACTGCCTGACTTCAAAGCCGACATTATGCAAAAGGAGAGAGGGGGGAAAACTGCTCCCATTCTGAACTGAATTCATAAGCAAGGATTTTCTCATTAGTGGTCTGTACATGGAGGAGATTCCAAGTTCAAACTAAAAAGAGGTGAAATGCCAAAAAGTGGTTAATCTGAATGTTAAGCCTTTGATGCCAATTGCATTTATGTTTGAATGAACACATTACCAGAAAGAGAAAGACCCCAAATCAGGAAATTTAGAATTAAGGGGGATAAACAGCATTTTTTCCCCTTTTCTTTATTTCTGCTTTTGGAATCATGTTTTGTTTGGCTAGATTTAGCAAAAGAACAAAGAAAACCAAACTTGTTTACTCATTCTCTGTGACATTCTGTAGAATGACATTTAAAACGGCTAATTTAACTTCTGTCAAAATGTAAACTTTGGGCTGTCTCACATGTCTTTTCTTCTACTTGTGTCATTCTTGCCTAAGTTCCCTAACCATGATTTCACTCTCTCTTAGAGATTTATTTATTTATAACTATAAAGGGTGATGTTTCAACTAAAGGAAAATAAGGTTTTTTTCAGACACATGAATATGCTTCATTTGGAGTTATAGCTTGAGGTGGATATGGTCATTTCGGCATAACTTATAAATGTAACAGAAATGCCCGTTTTGAAACAATTATGAATTGTCACTGAAAGCCAGAAAAAGTTCCCAACCTGGTCCTGAAAAGACCAAATCTAATCAAAAGCTGTTATCAGGTAACATCTTGCCTTAACATGGGGGCACCAAAGGTTTGTGGTGAAATAAGAAGGGCAAATTAGCAGTATCATATATTTGGAGGTGAAATTTAGATCAAGCTCCCAATCATCAAAGATTGAGGGAAAAAAAAGAAAAATAGTTCTATGTATTCTTAGCTGCCACACAGTGTTAATAGAAAAATCAAATCACAGACGTGTCACCAATTTGGGAAAAGTTGAAAATATGCTGGATTTCCTCCAATAACATCTTTCCCTCCAGATATCTCTTTCAAGACAGAAAAACAGGTTTTCTGAAACCTGAAATGGTCTGCTGAATTCTGTTGGAGACTCACAACATGATTATGGATTAGTTCAAAGGAAGGGCTTGGTGCACTGATGTTGTATATACTCGGGAAATTATCTTACCCTTACGAATGTACTCATTCCATTTGTAAACTGCAGAATCTCCCCTGGACTGTTACAGACCCAACAATTAAAAGCAGTCTATTGGCCACTCATTTTTAAAAATCTGATTAAATAAAACATATCCACTGAAGTAATATTTGGAATTTTGACTTTTTATTTGAAATTTTGATCTAAAGCAAGGAAAGAATGTCCTATGGTGACTCAAGGGGTAGAGGCAGGATGAGAGATTCAAATGCACAGAGAGGTCCTGCAGGTAACCAGCCTGAGCAGGCCACGTGTAGGACAACTCTGAGGGCCTGAGGAGCTGCCAGCTCAGTTAAAGTCTTTCACGTTTTTTAAATTTAAAATTGCCATCATCACCTAATAAAATACATCCAGTGGTGAGATTTAGCCAGCAGTCACCTGTTCAGAACTTGTGGACTACATTTGATTTGGGGGAATTGAATATAATTACTGTGGGAGATACAAACATTAATGCTCTCCAAATTATCAGAAATGTAACAAAATACTTCCCCCCTCAGATATTGTTTATCCACACCTATTCCCTGGCTCATTTGGAAGCAACAGCAAGTTTGCTTTCAAATATCCATTCTTCATAATCTCAGAAAAAAAAAAAAAATCCCCTAGTACTATACTTCTTAAGTTTCCACCTTTTGCTGTTGTTGTTTTTCTTTCTTAATTAAAAAAAAACACAATAACTCACCTCTTCCTTTCCTTTTGTCCCTCTTTCTTAACCTAGTAAAGAAAGCATGAATGACTACTGTCCTTTACCATTTTAATTTTCTCTCATTTCTGAACATTTTTAACCTGTCACATAATACATAGTAAAATTATATATTAGGCAAATGCACTATGAAAAAATAGCATAGAGTAAACATGTCACAAGTTTGACAGATTCAGGGTGGGAGGAGGAGATGTCAGTATATAGGTTATAGTTTTAAATTCGATGAAAAGGGTAGACCATGCTGAGAAGGTAATATTTATGTAAAGACCTGAAGACACTGAATAAGTAAATGAACATCTTCTCCTTGAATGAATATTCAGAAGAGCATCCCAGGCCAAAATAGCCATGTAGAGCCCTAAAGGGGTGAATGGCTGGCCTGAGTAAGACGAAGAAAGAGGCAGCTGTGTGCAAGGAGAGATTCAATGCATCAGGATTCTGTACCAACTGCTATTTCAATGCACTTTTAGCAGAGATATTTGATATAGTCCTGTTAGCTTCCTCTGTTTGCCCCATCTTTCCATCCATATAGTATTTTTCCATCTCCCTACCTTACCCCTTTTCTTTCTTTCTTACGTTTTCTCTATTATGGATCTCAAATACAGTGTCAAGGTTACATCTCCTTTTTAAATCATTTTTGTTTTACTTCTATGAAGAAAAGTATCAACATAGAACAATGCCTAAAAACAAACAAACAAACAAAGAAATCCAGCAGGACATCTTGCTAATGATACAGAACATAATAGCCTTCTCATCTTAACACTACTCGTTTAGGAATCCTTGAGGGGTTGATAAGTATTGATTATACATGCACTGCCAAGCCATACTTGAACTCTCAGTTTGGGGTTCATTTCACATTCCTTCCTGTTGGTATTGTTTTTGTACTCCAAATTATAAAGTTGTCAAATGAAGTGGCTCCAAATTTCACTGGAGAAGCGGGGAGAGCAGAGAATTTTTATTGAATTATTCTTAAAACTATTGGCTCATTGTACGTTATAATTTCTTTCTTGGAATCACCTGCCTCCATCTTGAGCAGGAGAGAAATAGACTCTAACACTTTGACAAGCTAAGTACTTGAATAATGATTTCACTTCTCACTCAGAATAAATTAGCTGGATGCTTTTGAAGCTACTTTGTTAATACCACTTCCTACCGCATATTTCATGAAAAAAGAAAATGCAAGCCACTTCAGTAGTGACCATTTATGATTCTCTTCCAATTCCACAGTATATTTTCCCAGTTTGCATATGTCTCTTTCTGTAATTAAGAAAATAATATTTTGATTCTGTTTTTGACATGAGAAAAAAATTACTGGGTGTAATCGAAATAAGTAGTTGAAAGTTGTTATTTTCAAGTTTTATTAAAATCTAGACTTAAAATCTATTTTTAGAACTCGGGGCTTAGTTTTCATTCCTGACCCACCCTGTCAAGGATATCCAAAAAGGTGAGCTAGATTTCACAATACTGATGCAGATCAAGGAAGGAATAAATCTTCAGCTTGCAACTACTGGTGGCCATAAGGAGACTTCTATAGGTGATCATCACAGAGGAAGCCCTATGACTGAAGTATCTTGCTTAGAAAGCAAAACTGATGGTGATGGGAGCATAATCAGAGAAGGGGAGATCCGTCAGGGGAGACAGATGAAAAAGTCCTACAAAGCAGTAGAAATGAGGGCTTTAAATTTGCTAGCCTCAAATAGCAACAAAAAATGTGAGAGGAGGGGATGGGAAAGAGCAAGAGACCCAGGAAAGGAGGAAGAAGAAAGGGAGAGCTTTAAACTTAGAGTAGAGAAAGGCAGTGGGAAGGCAGACCAAGTCAGCTCCCCTGGTCACTATGATATAAAAAAAAAAGATAGGCTTATTAAAGAGACATTTATTTTGAAATAAGTAGATAGTGTGGCATAAAGGTTAAAATCACATACTCTGAATTCAAACTTTGGTTCCATTTGGTTCCAGCTAAGTTCCTGGACCAATCCTTAACTTTGAAGTCCTCAGTTTCCTTAACTGTAAAATCCAATAGTATGTGTTTAACTGACTGGGTTACTGTCAGGTTTAATAAAATAATTCCTGTAAAACATTTATTATGGTGCCTGGAATGCAGCAAATAGTCTAAAGAGTTTACTTATTCTTATTTCAAGTTTACAAAGTGTTTAAGGAAGTTTATGCTAACACTTCCCCCAATTCACTCTTTTCTATAAACCATTGCATTTCATATTTAACTCCACATGATATCATTTAAATATCAACTACAGAAACAGCAAACTTGTTTTTCATATCCCTTCTGGACATAAATGACTCTAGGTAATCTCTAAAGAAATGTCAGCTTCTTATTCCATAAGATTAATGCCCCATTTCCCAATTTTTGGTACCAATTTCACCCCAGTGAAAACAAAGCTCTTAAACTGATGATGTAATTTGGCAAAATCAATTCACACAGTATATTCTGGGTGAAGATTTTTTTTTTTCTCAAATACATGCTGACAATGCAACTGTTCTGATAAAAGCCTGTTATTATTCCCCATATTATCACAAGAAATACTAAGTTGCTACACATGCCTACAGGACTTTATCTAAAGCCTCGGTCCTCTCTTCATCCTTTCTCCACTTGTTCTCTCCATACCCTAATCACACTGGCTTTCTTGCAGTTTGGAGAAGGCAACATTCTTTCTCCTGCCCCTGTGCCAAAGCACTGGCTTTCTTTCTTCACTTTCTTTTCCACTGGGGTTTAGGCTGCTCTTCTCCAACTTCATGCCACTTTTTCAAGGTATCTCCAACTCATTCTTCAGAGTTTTGACTCAACACTACGTCAGGGATTTTTCTTCATCACTCCACCTACCCTCTGTCCCCACTCTGTATGAACTCAAATGCCCTCCTTATCACTGTCCCAGAATCGTGTATCTTCCCTTCATAGTCCTAAAATAATATAAATAATCTCTCTAATTTCCCCCTAGAATTTTCTATAAATACTCTATTTCAACTGCAGCTACAATTATACATATATATTATCCTTGTGATTATTATTTATCTCTCTATTAGAACTTAATCTCCATTAAAACTGAGACTTTGTGTCATCTTACCATTAGATTCCCAGAACCTACTGAGTAGATGAGTGACATAAATGTTTTATGTAGCAAAAGATAAATAAAAGTTCCAGGAAGCATATTTGGCTCTTTAACTTATGTAATCGTCCCCTCAACTAAGAGAGGTGGGTGATGTGTCCCTATTCATGTGTGATGAAACCAGCAAAGAGAGGTTAAACATGTGCCCAAGATCCCACATCTAGCAGGTAACAGCAGAGACTAAAACATATCTTTAATTTAAAAATCAAAGGCTCTATTCTCAAATTCATGCTGCTTCTTAAACTGGCTCAGTTTCTTGAACTTTGATCCCACAACTGCTCAAATAAACTTACTTCCTATTACTACCCTGCTAGACTTGCTCTGGGTGCTTTCTGTGCTAAGTTTCCTGGACCTTAACTACCATTTCATTCATTCTTGGGTGAAAGGGGAAATAAGACTCCTAAGTCCTTATAAAACCATCCCTAATGAACTCTATATTATTTGTTTCTCTCTCATCCCACCTACAAAGGTTGCAAATGTTGAGACTGTCAAAATCCAAACATGAGACAGAGCTTCCACTATGCTTAGATTTCTTCCTGACTGAGTTACTTATCTCCAAATGATATTAGTGCCACTTGAAAAGTTAGGTTCAACAAATACATCTTCTTATCTCTGCTCAGGGAAACGTAGTAATGGGCTATTCTGCTCATAAATGTTGAACGTGTTGAGTTTGTTTGAAATAACATCAAGGGAAGAAAAAGAGGAGGAAAGTGTTTTTGTTTGTTTGTTTGTTTTTCTGTTTGTCCTCAGATACGTTTGTATCCATGAGCCTTCTTATCAGAAGCTAAAATAGCCCAGACAATTAAGAGTTCTCTGCCTTTCAGAAATGTGGACCTGTAGCATGTTGTTCCTGGACCCCCAAACCCTTCATCTTTATCATCAGCAGCATGTGCTTCCTGTAAGCATGTCAGAGGCTGGGTACCACCTCCTGTTTCACCTGTGCAAGGGAAACACAGTTTCCTCTATACATAACTGAGGCACAAACCACACATTTTTAGAAATCAAAATGACTTTAAGTGCTCATCCTTTGATGTCCTTGAGGGACAGTACCAAGAAATGATGAATATTTAGAACAAAGCATGAATATGTATGTCCAGATTATGTATAAATGATATATAATCACTTGTTAACCTTTATATTCCTTTTGGAATAAGGGTTAAATAAATAAGGCTAGGAGGAATCAACTGTCTTTTGCCCTTTCCCTTCCCTAGCAGTTTTATAGTTCAACACTCTACCCCATTTAAAAAATCTGATTGCAATACTCTTTTCGGGATGGGTTTCACACTTTAGTATACTACACATAATATCCAAACATATTGTAAGCACACATGTCCATGGTGAGTGTTCAATTACTGTTGTTAGAACAGAAGTTATAGAAAGAAATAAAATCCTACTCTGCCACATTTATCACTTTTGGCACCTGAGGTGATGAGTGTGGACAAAAGACCATTTTCATCCATTCTCAGAGCGTAGAAAATGGTATCTGTAGATATTTCTATATAGAGTCAGGGTATTTGAGAGCCAAATAAGGAAATGGTATAATTATTCTGGTTTAAGGGAAGAAGCGAGACCCCTACCCACTCAGAGACTGATTTCTGGGGCACCACTGAAAAAAATCTTGGGGCTCAGCTTGGAAATTAAGAATACATTCCTAACTCCCTAGGTTAAACTGTGAAAACAGAAGTCTAACGTCGCTCTGTGACTTGCCAAAGTGAATGAGGCACAGTTAATAGGTGAGACTAGAACTGTAGAAGGTAGTTTGTTGTTCTCACTGTCTCATCAGGCCTCCAGGGTACTGGGCTTTTACTCACCAAATGTTTAAACTGATTTTCTTAAATACTCTGGTAAGTTTGAATTTGTGATACTGCCTTGACTCAAGCATTTTGATGCTGTTTTTAACAGGACACAAAATGGCAAAAAGTAAAAATATAGATTAAAATAACATTATACATTAAATAATTGAATAACTATTTATTTTTGCTATGTGCTTCTCCTTGTGTTAGAAGCAAAGGACTAAATTGTGAATCTAAAAGCCACTACCTCTGCCATTCCACAACTTAGAGTCTTGGCATTATCTTACACATACCAGCATTAAGTAAATATCAAAATAATTGTAAAATTATAACTGTGATGAAGATGATAAAGGAGTGGCACTTAACAACACAAAGATTTGTAACAGGACCGGACCTTATCTTACTCTAAAGTAGCAGGGAGGGTGTAGAGATATTTTGAATTGAAGTTAAATAGTTTAAGAGAACAAATTTTGTTGGCATGGTACAAAACAACTGAAAAACACTTAACTGTCTTGTTTCATTTAAAAATGATTCCATAGTTTTACATAACTCCAACTGAGGCTTCTTCTTCAATTTTATGGCAAGACATACTATAAGTATGATAGCTCAATAGTCATAATGGTATGCTCTTCCAAAATAAAAAAAAAACAAAACATCTATTTCCATGATCTCACTAAAGATAACTACACAAATACTGAATTTCAATGAACATTCTATATTCTAGTGTATGATGTATGACCTATCCCAGGCATGTAAATGCTTTCTTTTCATTAGCAGTAAACTTTGTGTATTATATTGAGGAAAATATCTTCGATAAAGACTAAACAGAAAGAATAAAATTAGTTTCTACTGAATAAATAGCACTGGGATAAAATTCTTTCTGCAACAGGCTATATATATATGTATATATGTGTGTGTGTGTGTGTGTGTGTGTGTGTAATTCTAGCATTTCAGTTACTTGTAATTGTACTTCACTGACAACTCACAGAAATGAACAATACATATATTTCTTCCTGACACAGAGAAAGAGAGAAAGAGAATGTTAAAAAGACATTAAAGAGAGAATAAAGAGAATGTTAAAAAAAACACACATGAATGTGTGTTTTAGGAACCATGGATGTACTGGCAGGAAAGATAATCCATCATGGGCATGGTTCCATTGCTGGAAATAATGAAGTGGATATTCCAATAAAGTAGAATATGCTTTCTTTAAAAAGTCCAAAGAAAATGAACTATTTCACTTAAAATAATTCCTTTTTTTTTGAAGAGTGAACATTGATACAATGTTTTTGTGCATTAATCATTACTAAGTAATAAAATATTTGCAACTTACTGTACTTAGGAAACTCCTCTGAGAATCTCAAGAACATGAAGAAGGAAAGTCATCACTGCAATTGATTGGTAATTGATACTGATACATGATAATATATCTATAAATCACACATCTTGCCTTTAAAATATATTTTAAGTTTCAAACTTGTACAAAATACAGACTTCCTCTTCTTTATAACCTCAGCATAGAGAAGGATAAGAAGTTCTGTATAGGGATCAGAATAGTGAAGTATCCCTTGAACTGAGAAAGAACTAAAAATTGGTTGCCAGCAGGGAGGTCAGCTCAGTGCTTTGTGACCACCTAGAGGAGTGGGATAGGGAGGGTGGGAGGGAGACGCAAGAGGGAGGAGATATGGGGATATATGTATATGTATAACTGATTCACTTTGTTATAAAGCAGAATCCCAGCTTATATGGAACATCTCTGTAAGTGATAGGCCTTATTAGAAATCCTTAAAACTCAGGGTCAGGGAAGAAAGCAAATGTTAGAAAAACCTCTTATTTTAAATAAATTAGAAGTAAGCCTTAAACTGAAAGTGTTTACATCTTTTTCTTCCATTGGAAGATCTTGGGTGCTGACATTTGTCAAGCTTTCCCTGAATATGTCTTTATATTTGTCTGTTCTATTTCCACCACATGCAGTATTTGTTCTCTAAAGCTATCATTTTTGTTACCGTCACAAAAACACTGTATGAGAGGTTATTATTATTATCTCCGAAATCCTCTCCTCTGTATGGTTCTGGGCTAAGTATGGCCACACATACACACATTTACGTGAGAATTAAAAGGTGTAAATGGAATTATATCCGTTTTTATATTCCAAAGTTCTGTGTGGGGTTAGGTGCTTTTGTAGGCTACGTACTTTATCAATGATCTACTGGCACACCTAGTTGACATGAGGCAGTACTCAGGGTGTGCAGCTAGTCCAGCTCCTGCCAGTCTTGTTCAGCTCCTTTGAATCTTTAGCCAGGTGTGTGCAGCAATATGCTGACAGGTACCAATTTTTCCAGCAAGTCAACCATATCATCAAGCCTGGAGGTGGTGTGAGATCAATGTGGGTAGCAATTGACCGTGTATCTTCCAGTTTGTTCTCGTGGGTTCCAGTTTGTCCTTATTCACCTCTGTTTCGTGTCCACTTTCCTTCCTGACTGCCTGCCCAGCTGATCAGATCTTAAACTGGAGGCAATATTCTTACACAGACTAATCCCATAATTATAAAATCTAATTCCTATTCATTCCTTATCCTCTTTCACTCAGAGGAGTCAGCTCTCCTAATCAAACCCTAACATGAAATAACCTGCATTTAGCACCAGAAAAAAACTGTGGCCCTGAGATGTTAAGTAACATGTCCACGGTCACTCAACAGATTTGTGTTTGGAGCTAGGATCTGAACCCTGGTTGAATGACTCCTAAATTTGTTTTCTTAATCTTTCCCAGGATGCTATTTGCACATCTTATAGGATTGTCCTAGGGATAGAATGATATTTGTATTTAATATTTGCAAAGTACTAAATCAGTATTGGGCCCCTAGTAAGCGCTATATGAAATTTTGCAATTTTTATTAGCTATTAATACTATCTGAATCCAAAGATCATGCTGTTAACCACTACACTACACTGCCTCCCAGTGAGTAACTGGACAAAGGATACAAAATAACTGTCTCACTATGTTTGTACTCCAGCATTCACCAAGCAATGAAAATCTAACTTCTGGGTTCTCTGGCTAGAGATAAAAGTCAGCCAAATATATAATAAAAATGGATAACATGAATACTTTAGAGATTTAGGAAAGGTATGGACAGGAACAGAGATTAATCTCAAGATGGGCACATGGTAATAAAAATGTACTTCACTAAGTTAACCAACAAATATCAATTGCTCACTTTAAATTAAGGATAAAATCCTTCACAGGTTAAGAGAAGCCTAAGCCACAACACAAGTTTATGACTTTATGATAAATATCTTCTTTCAGTTACGTCTATGAGGATATCTCTGAATGCATTCATAGCTTCATTTGCAGATAATACCAATAATATATTTTCTTTTAATATTTTAATTGAGATGTAAAATACATGAGTGGAAAAAGCACACTAATCTGAAATGTATGTAACTCAATGGATATTTACAGATTTAGACCCTCATTCTGATTAAGATACTGGATATATGAATCATACATTTGGTATTTTAGTATATGCAGTTTTGCTTTCTAATCCATTTTATTTGTTTATAAATGGAAGAATTTTATTGGTAGCAGAAAAAAGCCCCTTCTGTTGGGTGTTATCCTTGTATTCCTCATCATCATTATCATCATCTTCACAGTAGCTACCATTTACCAACTACCTTCCACCTGCCAGGCTCTATCTACTCTGTTTACCCTCATCATTTCATTTAATGGTAACCACAGTCCTTTGCCAAAGATAATAGTTGCCTCTTTTTTACAAATTAGGAGCTTGAGGCTAAGAGAGTGTAAGTAACTTGTCCAAAGTGAGAAACTGTCTTTAAGTGTTGGATCCAGGATAAGCACACATTTTATCTGGCCCCCAATCTCTGCTCGTAAGGATTGAGCTACATGGGTTAGGAAAAAAAGAGAGAGAGAGAAGTAAAAAGAGTGAAGTTAGAAATAGAAGGAGTTGGCAATTAAGCAAGAGGTAGTTGTGCATGGAAGAAAAGGAATAAAAGTCTTGACAGGGAAGCACTGAAAGAGAGAAAGCAGAGAGTATTCCCAATCCTTTAAGAAACCAACCTGAAGCAGCTACAATGTATTTAACAAAAGCCAATAGCATCATGTGTTGGGGACCGTTTCATTTTGGGGACTGTAACACAATCAGGGAGGTGGAAATCTAAATGTAGACACCATTTGGAAAAATTCCCTTTAGCATTAATACTATCTGCCAGTAAAGCAAATTAAGTTTTCAAGTATCTTGTGGAACCTTGGAGAAAGAGCCTATTTTTAGACCATACATGGATATTATTCTCAGGATCAATTCTAGCATATTTAAAATACAATAGAATTGATATTTTCTTTGTTTAAAGTACCATATTGTTTTATTTTAATGGCCATGGACATACTTATGAGGGCTTCCATAATCCCATTTTTCTTGATTTTTTTAAACTTCCTCAATGATGAATGATAGAATCTCAAATGATACGGGTTTTGGGGAACTGTAACTACTCCGTGTGTTTGGAAACAAAACACATGGTATATTTTTCTCCAAGTATGTTTAAAGGACTAAGGAGAAAGTGAAATGGCCTTTCTAGATGCCTGGTATTGTTAAAGCGTAGATATTTGAATTGATATATTTTATGAATATGTCATTGTATAGGCTGTTCCTTCTGTGTGGAATACTCTCTCTTCAGAGAAGTGTACGGCCATGTAATTTCTCCTAGATGCATTATTAAGGTCAAGGAAAGCCCAACCTCTACAATTCTGCATTTACCATACTGTATAATTTTTACAATTTAAAATTATTGTGCATTTAATCTATAACTTATCGATGATTCTCAAATGCCTAGCTGATGTTCTTATGGAAAATTTTTACTAATCCCCTTATCTAGGGTTTAGCAACACAGAGTGATGAAAAATGGGAGCTGACTCTGTAGTGGAACGTAAAAGATATTTCTTTAAAATAGACATGATGAAAAGCATCATATAAATGTAGGTATTTTCTTCAAATTTTCTTCCAATCTGTCACCCACTGAGATGCAAATGCATATCAGGACTGGTAATTAGAGATCATTAGACTCACATCTGTATCTGGCTGTTGCGCAGGGCTAAAGTTTGGTGGCAGGAACCAGATGTTGGGGTGGGAGGATATTATCTCAGCTGTTGGCAGTGGGAGTCTGAAACAAGGGGGCAGCAAGAAAGTGACAAACAGAAATAAGCAGAGAAAAAAATTGAAATGAGCAATGCTGCAGAACCAAATTCATTTGGGGGGCTTAGTAATTAAGAACAGAACTGTCATTGGCAAAACCTATAACTTATGGTAATATTAAGTTTTTGAGTTTTTTAAACAAACATATCTGTACGTGAATGTATGTTGTAGTGTGCAGGGGTGTGTGTGAAGGAGGGTAACAAATAAAAAGAGACGATGAGGCTTGCTAAATGATCACAGCTAGTGTCTTTCACCCCAAAAACCAGACACTTTTCTAGTTTCCTTTACTTGAGTTCATATACACATTTATTTCAAAGGTAAAAAAATCCCTAAATGGTTAATCACTTTTTCTGATTAATTACACATGCATGTGCTTCCTAAATCTTACAAGAAAAAGGTGCTATGGACAAATAGTTCTTGGCATCAATATTAAGAGCTTGGAAATCCTATACTAACCAACAGCTGGCAACAGACTGCTAAGTATCACACAAAAATGATGAGTATTAACTGCAATGTTAGGAAGCAAGTGAATGGTTTGTGGAAAGGAAAGATGATCTTTCTAGGAGTGTATAGAGGAGATCAAGAAAGGAATTTAAACTTGTTAGTAAATATAATTAATAATATTTAAAGCTATAACTATTTTAAAATATGTGTAGTGTGGTAGGCAATGTCTGATATGGTCTGCAATAATCCTACTTCCTGATATTCAAGCCCTGTGAAATCCCCTCCCTTGCGTATGTGCTGGCCTATTGACTCGTTTCTAATGAACAGAATATTGCAAAAGTAATGAGATAACACTTTCTGGATTAGATTAGATTATAAAAATCCTAGGACTTTCTCTCTCTCTCTCTGCCTCTTCCCATCTGCTTGCTCTGATGAAACAAGCTGCAGAAGCCCGTATGTATGATATATGGCAAGGGACTGAGGATGGTCTCTGGAAGGCATGAAATACCTAATCTAATGACCTTTGAGGAACTGAATTCTATCAACAGTGAAGGATAACGGAAGATTGTTCTTCATGTTGAGCCTTCAGATGAGAATGTAACCTTGACTGACACCTTGACTTGTAAGAGACCCTGAAGCAGAGGATTCAGGTAAGCCTGACCCACACAAACTCAGATAATAAACGACTGTTGTTTTAAGTCGCTTTTATGCAATAATAGATATTTAATCCGAGTTTTGATTAGAGATGTAATTCTTAGCAGTGCTCCCAGAAAACTTGCCAAGTGGTCTAAAGTCACAAGTTTACCAATTCAGTTTTCGATTTACATATTAAAGATGAACAAATCAGAGCTGGAGAGACGCCTACTATTCTCTCTGTGCCACCATCCAACAACCATCCCATCAATTACATCTTTACATAAAACCCTTTCCTCTTTTCTTTTCCAACAAGACTCACTTTTGTGGTAATCTCATTTAGTCTTATGGTTTTAAATACCACCTATATGTAAACAACTTCCAAATTTATGTTTTCAACTAGACTTCATTCCAAAAATCAAAATACATATGTTACTATTTACTTGACATTACACTTGAATGCCTGACAGCACATCTCATTCACAACTAATCCCAAACTGAATTGATCCCGCCCCTACCCACGCCCAACATGCCTCACTCATCGTCTTCATATTGTAATTATCAGCAACTGCATCCTTCCAGGTGCCCAAAGCCAAAAACTCTGAGTCATTCTTGACTCCTTTCCTTCATACACTATCAGTTTACCAGGAGATCTCAGCTGCACATTCAGGATATATTTCAAAATCACCACTGCTTACCGCACATTTCTGAGCCACCATCATCTTTCACCTTGACTATGGCAATAAGGTCCTAATTAGTTGGACTGCTTATATCACCCCTTCCCCTTGTCAGTTCTCAATATGGTTATCAGGGTAATCTTTTAAAAACACTACTCAGATCATCTCGCTCCTCTACTCACAACTGTGCAATCACTCCCCACCTCATTCAGGGCAAGAGACAAAGTGCCTTCAGTGGCCTACAAGGCCTTAATTCCTGTTACTTCCCTGATATCCTTTAGTAATACGCTCTTCTGTGCTTGCTCTTCTCAGCAACACTAGCCTCCTTGCTCTTCCCGTAATATATCAGTCATGTCAGTTCCTCAGTAAAGTTCCTTCAAGTCTTTACTCAGATGTTGCCTTTCCAATGACACCTACTCTGACCCTTTAAAAATATAACCTCCCTACTCCTTACCCCTGGCCCTCTCTTATGCCCTTATGCTACACTATTTTTTCATTATTCTGAAGCTTTTATCACTACCTAACATACTATTTTACGTATGCACTTTGTTTATTGTCTGATTTTCTTCTTGATTGTAAGTCACAAATACAGTGATCTTTACTGATGTATGTCTTATTAAACTTTTTTAAAGTGCCTGGTATGTAAGAGACCCTCAGTAAACATCAGTTGAGTGAATGTCTACATGAATAAATGAATGAACAAACACCAAAGTAAAGTGTCTTTAACATGGCTCATTAACCTCCATAGCTTGTCTCTCCCAGTGTTCTACTCAGGTCACATGGAAATACCTGCATTCCTCTAATGACTTTTCTTTCTTGTTGCTGACTTTTATACCTGCTGCTCTCTCTGCCTTTCATACTCTCCTTGTCCATCCCTCCCTCCATTTCTCTAATGCCTATAGTTCTATTCACTGGGTTGACCATGTGTTGAGACAGCATGGATTCTGACTCCTCTAGGAAGATTTTCCTGACATCTTTTCTGGGTTCCTGCCCCCACCAAAGCCAGGTTTGACACCCACCTGTCAATTCCAGAAGATCTTTCACTTACCCTAAATGCTTTAAGAACTAGGTAATGCTTATACAGTTCTCTGTTCTTTGCTAGGAACTCAGTTAAATGTTTTACGTGGATAATTTTATTTAATCATCATAAAACACTAGAAATGTGTAGTGGGAACGTCTGGTGCTTCTTCAGATCATCTTGTATCCATTTTATAGTTTTTACATGCTGCTTTTCACCACTTTAAATGTGATTTGCCTTCAAAAACCTTCACCCATGACTCTTTTATTGAGGTCAGGCTGTTGGAACCACTTTGTATCCAATGCAGAGAGTCAGAAATTTGGGGAATTTCTTTCCTCTGGGGAAGCCCTTAGTTAATGGCTGTGGCCTAGAAGACAAGAAAAGCCCAGCTCCCTTAACTTTTAAATTGTGAAAACTCTTAGGCTCAAATATGTAAGCCAGGATTCACTAGGAGGGTCAGGCTGAAGCAACCCTCTGCTGGACTTTTATGTGAAATTTTGTTCTGGCTGGCTGGCTTATTCTTCTTTGTACCACCCATAACTAGCATTCTACTGCTCATGGGGTAAACGCTCAACAAATATGTGTTGAATTAATATGTGTTAATTATACTAGAAGGGGGACTTCCCTGGTGGCCCAGTGGTTAAGAATCCGCCTGTCAATGCAGGGGACACAGGTTCGAGCCCTGGTCTGGGAAGATCACACATGCTGCAGAGCAACTAAGCCCATGCGCCACAGCTACTGAGCCTGCGCTTTAGGACCTGCATGCCACAACTACTGAGCCTGCGTGCCACAACTACTGAAGCCCGCGCACCTATAGCCCGTGCTCCACAACAAGAGAAGCCACCACAATGAGAAGCTCATGCACTGCATCGAAGAGTAGCCCTCGGTTGCCACAACTAGAGAAAGCCCGTGCACAACAATGAAGACCCAATGCAGCCAAAAATAAATAATTTTTTAAAAACCTCTAAAATGAGCACATGTAAATGATTAAAAAAAATTATACTAGCAGGCTTTTACTCTATTAGTTATGAGATTAACATTCTATAATAATTAACCAGGAAGCAAAGAAAAAGTAACAAGGATAGCTTTTATGAGGCAATATCCCTGACCAATCTTAAAGAATTCACAGAATTGGCCTATAAGAGATACTATTCTCACAAATACAAGGGACGAAACAGTATATTTTGGGACTAAGGAATAAGGTCTCTCTGCCATAGGATTTTCCTTACTTCCCCATTTGGAGTTTTTCAATGAATTTAAACAATCTGTTTAAGATAACTGTAAACAGTCATCTGAGCCAATCTCTCTTCAGTCTCCTCTATGTGACAACGTTGTAGTCATAAGGCTAAGTGCTTTATATGGTCTCACTGAAGCCCCATAAATATCCTCATATATAGGTATTAGTAATATACTCATTTTGAAGATAGGAAAGCAGAAGTATAATGAGAGTAAATAACCCAGCAAAATTTACACAAATAATATTGCAGGTAAAGCTAGAAGTAAAACAGAACAGGCAGTATGAAGGGCTGCTCTTCCCACTCTCCACTGAGAGTTGATAATCTGTTTTCAATCACTTCGCTGGCCTTTTGTTTTTTAAATACTTCTTTATACCAAAGTAGCAGAGACTGCCAAGGTACACAGAGTAAAATTAAAATAACTATTTTCCACTAAGCGAAAACTGATTTTGTGTATGGCATTAAAAAGAATAAAATTATCCAAGACGATTAATATACTCGAACACAATAAATACATTTGATTTATTATTTCTATGACACAGAAAGTTTCTATATGCACTGCTTATGTGTCTAATATCAGAGATGCATGCATAATTTTGAACTCTTCTATATAATTCTGTGAAACAAATCAACTATAGGAATTATGTTCATGAAAGACATTGCCTCATTCTAAAAAGAATCTTATTATTTTAATTTCATTTAATGTTTCAACAATGCAACTTTTGTGCAGCTCACAAAAATCACCACAAGGAATGTTGTTTATATTGCCATGACTCTTTAATAGGAATATGCAAAGTATTTTATTTCAAAGGAAATATACATGTCGTAAAAAGAGGTTGATAATCTATGATTGATGTTTGAAAAAAAGTTCTAATTGGGTAAGTAATAAATACTTTGGCTAAAAACCTTTCAAAGTAATGCTATTATCCTAGACAACAATTATATGTCTTGTATCCAGGAACAGTTTATTCCTAAATCCTTTACTTAATGGCAATTGCTTTAGTATTTGGCTTAGGAAAATGTTAAAATATTAATAAACCAGTAACCTATTCCTTGACAGTGAGTCGCTTGCTTGAACTTTCAGTTCAATCACTTACAAAAAAAAAAAAAACAAAAAAAACACAAAGATTTAATATAAATACAGAAATGGAAGTAGATATGTTATGAAAGAAGAAATATCTAGCCAGATATTTTTCCACTCAGCAATGGCAATTCCAACTATAGCAAAAATAAAGGTAGTGCTTGTGAAAATTAAATAGAAATAGTTGACAAAGATTAGAAAATCTTCAGTTTAAAATTTTCAATGAGTTTCAAACTGCAGTCTTCTGAAGTAATCATGCATGTAAAATTAGTTCCTTTTAATCAAAAAGGATATAAAGCACATTTTAGAACATTTCATTACAGAAATAATATATATCGTTATCTGAGAGAAACATATGTAAAACATTCAGCTCTTTCTCTGTATAACCACTATAGATTTAAGCATTATTGAAGAGAACACTAACAGTCTGTTCAATGTACACAACTATAAAACACAAGTCCAATTTGTATTGGCCCTTGTAATTATACAACTGATGATATGTTTTACATAATTTATTTAATATAGTAAGTAAAATAATTTAAACAACCTGCTGATTGAAATTTAACTATTGTACCTACAGTTGTAGGTAATATAAAAAATATACAACTATAGTTGTACCATATAAAACTTCTGGGCAACTTAGATAACTTTCTTTGTGTTTAAATAGTAGTCCATATGTCTGAGCATTTCCCCGATGTTATTTTTCCTGAATGAAAGGCTGAAATTATTTGAAAGTAAATATGAACTGTTTCTGACAGAGAAGAAAATGAAAGATTGATAGAATCATAGTTGAACACACATCTCCACACAACTCAAGCCAGAAGAGATGGACCTCAATTACCTAGCTACATGAAGAACAATTGCTTTGCTCTGATTCATCTTTAATATCATTTTATTTCTAGACTTTATTTGGCATTTGTACATGTTATTTGTGTCTCAAACTGAGATATTAACTTGTTTACTTCTTTATGTAAATTATCTCCAGAATTCATACCCTTTTTAGAATTTTATTTTTCCACTGCCTGATTCAAGTACACATGATCTTCCTCAAACTTTTCCAATAGTTTCATCATTAGTCTTCCTGCCCTAACATCCTGCAACTTTTAATTGACACACAAACTGCTGACCAAGTCACTGTAATCGTATCATTCCAATGCTTGAAGATTTTTGGTGGTTTTCTGTTATTTAAGCATAACTTAGAAAGTCTCTAGCATAGCATTCACAACTCTTAATAATCTGGTTTTATCTTACCTTCCTAATTGTGTATCTTAATGCTTCTTATGTATACTTTTTTTGTCACTATAGTTTTGGTAATATTTAACCATCTTACCATTAATTTAACCATCTTACCATCATTAATGTGCAATAAGTGAATATTTGAATAAATTTTGATGCATTACACTACCAAAGTTGTCAAAAAATTAGGCATTCAATATAGACTGCATTTATATATGAGTCTGCTACTTATGTGCTGTAAGCTTTAGGCAATATATTTTAGACTCAACTCAATTTTCTCATCAATAAATTTGAGAAAACAGTAATATCTGCTTAAATTATATATTTATCATATATAATGTATGGTAAAGATGTATACTACCATGTACTAGCATGTGTAAAAATGGGATACAGTAAAAATAAATGTTAGATTTTGTGGTGATGAAGATGCTGATGATAAAGCTGAGAATGCTGTAGTTGACAGATAATAATAAAACAAAATGTCAGAATAAGATTTAGAATAATCTCAGGTTTTGTTGATACATATAATCACATATAAATATATTATTTTATACAGTAATACTTGAGCACAGATATAAGTCTAGAACTATACGTACAAATCAGTTAATAGTTAATCTCTTAGTGAACGTGGAGGTGTGTGTATGTGTGTGTGATTTCATATTCATGAAGTATATCTTTTCTTTAACATAGATTTATATTGTTTATGTATTTTTAAAAACCATACTATCCTTAAAAATTAAAAAATAAGAAAAGCAAACTTAATGAGCACAATGCTTAATGACGAGTAACAATTACAGTAACAATCCTCTCACAAACAACAACTATAAACTTGGACAATACATGAAAACCTAACTCAAGGTAGTAGAGAGTAAACAAAAGTAGTAAACAAAAGTAAAAAAAAAAAAAAGTAAGTGGAGGAGAATTGACATTAGGAAGAAATAAATGTTCCTATTTGAGCTTCACATTTTTTTTCAGCTTGTACCCTGAGGATAGGCTCCAGTTTTCACCATGTGGGATGTTTAATGTGGGGGTAGAAAAGCTGCAGCCTCACAGACTTGAAGAAATGGAAGTAAAAATTAAGGAAAATCACAGCAGGTAGAAAGTGAGAGAGGAAATCCAAGAGGGAGAGTGTTGCTGTTTAGGCTCCCCATGTAATGTGGATAATCTCTGCCCAAACCATGGGCTGAACAATTAACCTGATATGCTGAAGGTATATTCCAAGAACTTTAGTGAAGACTGAAGAACTGTGGAGAAATTTGAGCTGCTGTCCACCTTGGTGAAGACAGAGTTTGAAGTTTGAGTTCAGTCAAGCTAATTGCCTATTTTTTAAAACCAATATTCTTCAGTGGAACATAGCAAATTTCTGAATCTCTACAATTCATTATTCAGTGTCCAGTATGTAATCAGTGTCCATTATTCAGTGTCCAGTATGTAATCCAAAATTACATAGCACAGAAAGAAACAGAAGTAACCAATCATGAAAAGGAAAGACCACCCCCCAAATGACAGAGATATTGGAAATGATAGACAAAAAATTTAAGGTAGTATTTAAAATTATGCTGAAAAAAATATGTGTATAATGAATAACAGGATAGAAACACCCCACTGAGAATTCAAAATGAAATAAATATAAAGAAAAAAATAATTTTATAAACCTAACATGAACTGTTTTTTTTTAATTCACTAGATCAGATTAATAACAGATTCATACTGAAAAAAGAATTTGTGAATTGATTACTGATCAATGGAAACACATTATCCAGTCTTTAGAAAAAGTATAACAATATAGAAAAATAAACAGAGCCTCAGGCACCCATGGGACAATATTAAAATATCTAATATTTTATGTCCCAGAAAGAAAGAAGAGAGAAAATGAAGCCTAAAATTTATTTAAGAAATAATGGCTGAAAATTTCCCCAGTGTGATTAGAGGTATAAATTCACAAATTCAACAAGCTTAGGCAACCTCAACAGAATAAATATAAAGATAATCATATCAAGACCCATCATAGTCAAACTAGTGAAAATCAAAGCAATGAAAAAAATCTTGAAATCGATTAGTGAAAAATGAAAAATTGCATAAAGGAGAACAATGAATCAAATGTAGCTACCATCTTATTAAAGGTTATGGTAGACAGAGGATAATGAAATAGCATCTATAAAATATTGAAAGAAAAAAAGTGTCAATCCAGAATTCTATACGTAGCAAACATATTCTTCAAAATAGAATCAAAGCAAAGGCATATTCTGTTAAAATAAACTAAAATAATTGTCCCCAACAGACTTGAAGTGCAACAAAAGCTAGAGAAAGTTTTTCAGACTGAAGAGAAATGATACTAGATGAAATCTTAGAATTTCAAGAAAGAATAAAAAGCATCAGAAATAATGGATATAGGTATGTATTTTTAAAAAAAAACAGTTTTTCTCAAGTTTTTTTTAAAGAATAAATATGACTATTTAAAATATCAAATTCAATATTACATTAATGATTTTATGATGTCTATAGATGTGATATAGATAAAATTATACTGTGAATATTAGAAAAATAGAATACATTTTCCTACATATTTGAACCTTTCCTATATTTTAAATATACTGGTACAATATTAATATTAAATAGACTATAAAATGTTACAGAAGCATACTGTAATCTTCAGAGCAACTCTAAAAGATGAATGCAAAGATATATGTATAACTGAATCACTTTGCTGTACACCTAAAACTATCACAATAATGTAAATCAACTATACTCCAATATAAAATAAAAATTAAATTAAAAAAATGAATGCAAAGATAGTTATATAAAAGTAAAATTCTAAAAAAAGTTAGACCAAAGTAATGCAGGTAAAGATAAATAAAGAAACAAGGATAAACCAAAAATATGTAAAATAAATTAAAAATGTAAAACAAAACACTTCAATGTAAAACAAAAATGTAACATCGCATCTAAATTAAAAATGACACGTTAATGAACAAACACTGCAATTAAAAGTTAGATTTTTTTGTGTGTGTGTGGCATGCAGGCCTCACTGTTGTGGCCTCTCCCGTTGTGGAGCACAGGCTCCGGACGCGCAGGCTCAGCGGCCATGGCTCATGGGCCTAGCCGCTCCGCAGCATGTAGGATCCTCCCGGACTGGGGCCGGAACCCACGTCCCCTGCATCGGCAGGCAGACTCTCAACCACTGCGCCACCAAGGAAGCCCCAAAAGTTAGATTTTAATAACACAAAAAAGCAAGGTCTGAATATATTCTCTACAAAAGACAAACTTTATTTATGTCCATTCACAGATATATTGAACCTCACTAGATAGGGAAAAAATATAACATGAACATCACATGTATATTGTATGCAGAAGAAAGCTGCAGAGCTCTATGAATATTTTCAATGCTTTCAGCAAAATATTATGACCAGAGATATATAAGGAGTTTTTCTTTAATTGGGGTATAATTGCTTTACAATGTTGTGTTAGTTTCTGCTGCAGAACAAAGTGAATTAGCTATATGTATACATATAGCCCCTCTCTCTTGAGCCTCCCTTCCACACCCTCTCATCCCACCCCTCCAGGTCATCACGGAGCACCGAGCTGAGCTCCCTGTGCTATACAGCAGCTTCCCACTAGCTATCTATTTTACACACAGTAGTGTATATATGTCAGTGTTACTCTCTCAATTCATCCACCCTTCCCTTCTCCCCCTGTGTCCACCAGTCCATTCTCTAAATCTGCAACTCTTTTCCTTTAAAAAAAGGAGATTTTAAAATGACAAATAGTCAATTCTCCAGTAAGATATAACAATATATATTTGTATTTGACTAATAATAGACCTTCAATATACGTAAAGTAAAAATTAACTAAATTAAAGAAGTAAATGGACAATTCCACAATCATAGTTGTAGATTTTAACATACCTTTCTCAAAAATTAAAAGAACAGGGCTTCCCTGGTGGCACAGTGGTTGAGAGTCCGCCTGCCGATGCAGGGGACACGGGTTCGTGCCCCGGTTCAGGAAGATCCCACGTGCCGCAGAGCGGCTGGGCCCGTGAGCCATAGCCGCTGAGCCTGTGCGTCCAGAGCCTGTGCTCCGCAACAGGAGACGCCACAACAGTGAGAGGCCCGCATATCGCAAAAAAAAAAAAAAAAAAAAAAAAAATTAAAAGAACAGTTAGACAAAAAGAGGAGAGGTACAGAATATTTGAGCAATGCTATCAGGCTACTAGACCTAATGGATATTTGTAGAACACTTTACCCATAAAATAGAAAAATACATATGCTTTTCAAGTGCAGAGGAAACATTAATCAAGACACATGATATTTTGGGTGATAAAACATACTCAATATATTTAATGACTGAAATCATACAGTATAAGTCCTCTGGCAAAAATTAAATTATAAATAAAAAATAAGATGTCTTAAAAAAAATAAAACCCAGATACTTGGAAATTAAAGAATCCATTTTCAAATAAAGCGCTGATCAAGTAATAAATCACATGGGTAATTAGAAAATATATCTTACTAAGTCATTACAAAAATATATCAAATTATGCAGGTAAAGCAGTACTTGGAGGACATTTTAGAGCATTAAATGCTAATATTAGAAACTAAAGTCTAAAATCAATAACCTAAGATTAATCTTTAATAAGATTGAAACAGAAGAATAACAGAAGCCCAAAGTATGTAAAAGATCGGAAAAAAAAGAAAGAACAGAAATCAATATAGTTAAATATAGCAAACAACAGAGAAAGTCAAAAGTTGGTTCATTGAAAAAACTAGTGAATTGGATAAACACCTAGCAAGTATGATGAAGAAAGGAGAACACAAATTGCCAGTGTTGAAAATGAAAGAAGGGTTATCACTAGATTCTACAGATATTAAAAACGATAATAAACAACTTTATGCCAAGGAGTTTGACATTTAGGTAAAATAAACACATTTTTTGAAAAACACAGCTTACTAAAACTAAGAAGAAAAAACAAAGAATTTGAATGCCTTATGCCTATTAAATAAATTGAACTTTTATCAAAAACTTCCTATAAAGTCCAAACCCAGATGATTTTCCTGTTAAATGGCATCAAATATTTAATGAAAAAATGTTTCAAAAATTACTAGGCTTATACAAACTCTTTCAGAAAATAGAACAGGAGAGACTTCTCAATTCACTCTTCAAAGACAGCCTAATTCAATACCAAAACTTGATATAGTATTTTTTTAAAGGAAAGAAATTTAGAGACTAATGTCTTATAAACAACACACTATCAAATCAAATCCAGCAATATATAAGTATGATACATCATTTCCAACTGGCATTTATCCACAGTGCATGATGGTTAATTTAACATTTACAAATTAGTGTAATTAAACATGTTAACAATAATTGAGAAAAACTGAAGGATCATTTCAGTACATGCAGACAAATAATTTAATATTCAACTTAATTCATGATAAAAAAAAACAATGTGCAAACTAGAAAAATAAATTAACTTCCACATTATGAAAAGGAACATCTTCAAAAATCCTATGGCTTACATATTTGATGCTTAAACATTAAATGCTTTCATCCTAAGACTGGAAACAAGCTATGCCCAGTCTCATAATTTCTATTCGATTTTGTACTGGAATGTCTATTGTAATATGGCAAACAAATAAATAGTATAAAGAAGAAGTAAATTTGTCTTTATAAACAACATAAAATGATTCCTTATATAGAAAATCTCAAGGAAGCTACAACATACCTTTTAGAACTAATAAGCGAATTTAGCAAAGTCACAGTATGTTAAGTAAAAATAAATCAATTATATTTTCATACATGAATAGTATATTATTTGAAAATAAAATTCCGAAGGTATTCCATTTATATTAGCATCAGAAAACAAAATGCTTAGGAATACATTTAACAAATACATGCAAGACTTTGACAGTGAAAACTCAAAAAGACTGGTGAGAGAAATTTTAAAAGACCTAATTAATGGAGAGATATTCCATGTTTATGGATTGGAAGACAATATTGTTAAGATGTCAATTCTCCCTAAATTATTCTATAGAATCAAACAGTTTCAATCGTAATCCCAGTAAGCTCTTTTGTAGAAGTTGACAAGTTACTCCTAAAATTCATGTAGAAATTCAAAGTAACCAGAAGGTCCAAAGCAATATTAAAAACTAAGAACAAAGTGGAACTTGTACTACCTGCCTGCAAAACTTATTACAAAACTTCAGTAATGAAACAATTAAGGAATGTTAAATAAGTCAGTGGAATAGTATACAAAGCCCCTACTTGTATATTCTTGCTTGGTTTTGAAAGAGAGGACAGAGCAATCCAATCAAGAATGGGATGTACTTTCACCAAAAGGTACAACAACTAATTGATTGTGCAAAAAACAATCCTCAAATCCTACCAAACACTCTTTACAAAAACTAATTCACATTGGGGAGTAAGCCTAATTATAAAAGAATAGGAAGGCATACACTTCATGTTGTTTTTCTGTTAGGAAATCACCTCTCTCTCATTCCATTTGATCTTAGTGGGCCTGCCATTCTGTTATTCATGATACCATGTTGAAGCCGTGGGCATGTGACCTGGACTAACCTTTCAGAATACGCATCCCTCTTGCCAAAGGGATTTGTTCACTGAGGAGCATGTGGCTCAAACCTTGGCAAATGTTGTCTCCCCCTCCTCCTCAACTTCCCTTAAGCTCTGAATACTGTATACTTATAAAGATGCTTACTTATATGTCTGCCTATCTACCTACCTACCAACCTTCATACACATTTTCAGTTGAAAGCAGACACAAGAGATGAGAACACAGAAGGCATTGTTTGGGCCCCTGCATACAACTCTGCCTAAAACCCTCTGTATACTTAGCCTTCCCAATAAATACATGTGCTTCTTGATCTATTCTGAGATGATTCTCTCCCTGGCGTCTCTAAGGGTACTGATTAATACAAATAAGAATATAGAAGTCAAAAGGAAAAACATGATCCAATGTAAAGCAGTATGAAAGAGAATATTATGTGCAGAGTACTGTGCAAATAGGTGTGTGAGGGTGGGGAGAGCAGGAGCAAGTGGTTTAAAAATGAGCCTAGACAGGCAGATTACAGGAAATTTGTGAGGGGTTCATTGTATCATCTTGGTTATCATGAATGCCATCACTAGAAGAATGACACAGTCAGACCTGTACTTTGGGAGGGTAACAGTAAAGGCAGCTTCTAGAATGGATTTGAATACCTGTATAGGAGAGCTTGCAAGTACATGAGGGTGCATCATTAGGAAAATGCTGTAGTAGTTAATTAGAGATGAGCTAATTTAAATGGTAATGACAGTGGAGGTAGAAATGAGAACAGTGATAAAAAAAAAAACAACAAAAACTGAGGGACTTCCCTGGTTATCCAATGGGGAAGACTCCATGCTCCCAATGCAGGAGGCCCGGGTTCAATCCCTGGTGGGGGAACTAGATCCCACATGCATTCTGCAAATAAGGGTTTGCATGCCACAACTAGAGTCTGCATGCCGCAACTATGAGCCCACATGCCGCAACTAAAAGATCCCACATGCCGCAACAAAGATCCCACGTGTCGCAACTAAGACCCGGCACAGCCAAAATAAATAAACAAATTTTTAATAATAAAATTTAAAAAACTGAAATCAGAGAGGCTGAACTTTGTGAAAATCTGTAGACTGTTGAGGGAGAGGAGGACCAATCATCATTTTGAGATGTCTAATTTGAATAACTTAGTGGTTGGCAGAACCATTAACCAGAATAGAAAACGCAGATGTGTCAGGAAAACACACTAAAGCATAATCATAGCATTTCCCTTTTCCCTCTTTTCTCTCTTCTTTCCCCAACCTCCACAATAATTACTGTTTTTATTCTTGTTATGATTATTATCATCATCATTTTAGAAGTAGAAGCTTAATTGATTTTTTTATTGAGATGTATTTCATATAACATAAAACGTACATTTTAAAGTGTCATGTCATTGCTTTTAGTATACTTACAAAATGTGAAAGGAATCATCACTATCTACTTCCAGAATATTTTCATCAACCCATAAAAAGCCCCATACCCATTAGAAGTCATTTCCCATTCATCTCTCTCCTAGTCCTTGAGAATTACTAATCTTTTTCTCTCTATGGACATGCCTATTCTGGAAATGTCATAAAAATTGACTCATAAATCTATGACCACATGAGTCTCCCTTCTTTTACTTGGACCAACATTTCACTCTTTTTAATGGCTAAATGTCTCCTACTGTATGGATATACCATGTTTTGTTCATCTACTCATCAACTGATGGGCATAATAAAAAAGACAGTCAATAATAACAAGTGTTGACAAGAATGTAGAATGTTTGGACCCTCAACAATTAATGCTGCAATATAAAATGGTGTGGCTGCTTTGGAAAACAGTTTAGCAGTTTCTCAAACAGTTAAATGGAGTTGCCATGTAATGCAGAAAATATACTCCTAGAAAATATACTCAAGACAATTGAAAACATGTGTCCATACAAAAAACTTGTACATGAATGTTCATAGCAAAATTATTCATAATAAGGAAAAAGTGGAAATGACCCAAATGTCCTTCAACTCACCAGCTTTTGAGACTTGATAATGATAAGCTTGAAAAGGCATATAGTTTCTCTTTTTAAGGAATCAAAAAAAAGAAAATCAAATGTGATCTACAAATTATAGAGATACATTCAAATGAATATAGGATGAATCAAAGTGAAAGAAAACAAATTCTTGCCTAACAACTCCTGGAATGAATAGGCCATCAGAGAAGTAGATGGAAGGGGACAATCTGTGTTATGCTGTTGCTTGTTACGTAATATCACTTCCCTTAGCACCCTTTAAAATGACCTAATGATAAATCATACCTTGCAAGACCTTTGTTTCCACTTTAAAATGGAGACCACCCTTACGCTTATTTCAGAGGTTTTGACAATATAAGAAAATTGTTTATCAAATTGTTAGTATAATTATTCTATTATAGTGATGAATTAGCATTATCCTTTTTAATGTTATCATCCTATGCATTGTAGCCAAAACAACAGATAGTAGTCACATAGAGTGGGGGTTCCCGGCCTGCGGCCTGTTAGGAACTGGGCCACACAGCAGGAGGTGAGTGGCAAGTGCGCCAAGCTTTATCTGCTGCTCCACATCGCTCGTATTACCACCTGAACCATCCCCCCACCCCACCCTGTCCGTGGAAAAATTGTCTTCCATAAAACCTGTCCCTGGTGCCAAACAGGTTGGGGACCACTGACATGGAGGATCTCACTAAGGGGGAGATATCACTGCTTTGTGATAGTACTGATATCTTTACATCTTTCACAACATTTTGCAATTCAGAAAACCAGTTCTTGAATTTCATGGTATTTTCTGACAGAGCTCTTTTCAGGAGAGAATAAAAATGTAATGTTGAGTCAGGGATATAGGCATAGAGCCAATCTCCTTGAGGTAAATTAAATTAAATACTGTGCATGTTGCCAGGTGGCCCAGCACTATTCTATCCCAGGACTCTAATTATCCACAAGTTTGAATGTTTATTAAGACCCCCTTGGAAAAAACTTTCTGTGGACATCAGTGGAGTCACATTACAAAGCAAGGCATCTTGGAAATTTCTCTTAATTTTTGCCACTAATATTGGATTGGAAACAAAATTTCAGGAAAATACGTTAGTACATTAAAGTATGTACTTTAATGTAATTTACAAACTTGCATTTTAGAGCATCATGCAGAAATAACAGAAATAGAACAAGTGAAAAATGACACTTATGAGCCCCAAAGATGCTTCAAATGTAGTTTGATTTAGTTCCAGAAGATGTCTTCTCTGTAGCCTGAGTTGAAAGGAATCACTTCTCTTTTAAGACCACATGTGAAAAAATGAATTATAACATGGAAAATAGTACTACAACAGGAAGGTGTAAAGAGAAAGAAAGGATGCTAGAAATAGATGAATTTAGCTTGAGGAAACCTAATTAATTACAGCAACTGACCTATGGATTCTTATTACATTTTTAGACCAAGCACCCTTTTAATAGATTAGGTACCAAACATTTAGCAATCATGTGTTACATAAATTTTGACTGCTCCCATTCCAAAGATCTAACTCACTCTGGTCAACAACAGCAAACAGCCAACATGTATACTTTATCCTCTCAGAACACACCTGGAAGAATCAACAGTTCTTAATCTGCTCCCTGGATCTTTAATTCTAGATTTTTTCATGAAATTAACAATCGATAGTTAGATCCCAGTGCTCTCTGCTCAGTACTCTGTAACAACCTAACTGGGAAAAGAATTTGAAAAAGAATAGGTACATGTGTATGTATCACTGAATCACTTTGTTGTACACCTGAAAAATAACACAAGTGTTAATCAGCTGTAATCCAATATAAAGTAAAACGTTAAAAAAAATAGTTGAACCCCAAATTTCGGGCCAAAATTCTATAATAATATTTTAATAGTTTAAAAATATAAAATTCAAATATTAGAGTAATTTTTACTAATTTATATCAATTGGAAATCAATGCCTATCAAACTAAAAAAGGAAAATAATATGTGCGAAGTCTAGTTAAGTTCAGTATAGCTCCTGAGAATGAGTGAACAAATTAAGATTATTTTTACTACTACTACTGTTCACCCTGGGCCAATTTCTTCCCAATTGAGGGCAGTAGCTTCCTGGTAGAAACCCCACAATAGTTTGGGCCTCCCCACTCCAGTCTGTTTTTCACATTGTATTCAGAGTATTCTGGTATCAATGCAAATCTTACAATGTCAACTCTTAATGGCTTGCCCTTTTCTTTAGAATAAAGCCCTAACATTAAGGTAGCCTACCCAGACCAAACTGGATCTGTCCCATCCTTTTCTCTAAAATCTCATTCCAGATGACCCTTTTATCCTTACTTTCTGAGCTCTAACCATACTGAATTTCCTTTCAGTTTCTCAACTCCTCATAGTATTTTCCTGCTTCAAAATATTTGTGCATTTTCTTTCATATGCCTAGAATCTTCTCTACCCCTCTCACCACCACCATCACTTGGTTACTAAGAATAAGTTTCTTATGCAGGTTTTAACATCAAGAACCACTTAGGGAAAATTTATCTGACTTGCAGGACCAGATCTGGTCGTCTTACTATATAATCTCACGGCATTCCATACTTCTTCATAGAAGTATTTCTTCTGTATCTATTTTCATTCTGAGTTCCCATCTCTCATTCTTACAGTTATATGGTATAACTTGGAGTGACCAAAGGCATCTTGGAAATGCACTGAAGGGAAAGTTGTATTGAGGATACATGTAGTTTTGGTTTGGTGGAGCTTATTTATATGGTTTTCTGTCACTTCCATGATGGTCAAGTTATTCCTAATTGTCCATATGGAGAAATGGCTTCCAGTAATATCTCTATAGGGTACTGTGTCATAGTGACTTGAAAGTAAAGGGTAGATGTTATATGCTGAAATAAATGTGTTGTATAGAATCTGGCACCTGAAGTGTGTGGTAGTGGCGAAGGAACAAGGTTTGAAATATAAAGTCATAAGCCAGCCTGTGGAAAATTCTTCCAAACCTTGCATCTTAAATATAAAAGGTTTTCTCATATTTGGTAACACCCAAATATTTACATGGCATTGTCTACAGCAAGTTGTGATGCTGAAATAAGCTTTTTACAATTCAATGAGAAAAAAAAATGATCAACCCTATTAGAAGAATAAAACGATCTTTTCATTACTCCTATAGAAAAAAAAATTACAAAATCTTTGTTATGTGAAGAGACATTCACGTAGTATTCAGTCAAAATTAGAGAAAAAAATACTATAAAAGTTAACTAATATAAAATGTTACAGTTTCTTTTTTGACTTTGTAATTTGACATTGGTGATAGTGGCCAGATTTTTACATATCTAACTGTGATTTCTTTGCTTTTTCTAAGTGTTTACTTTTTAAAACCTGATTTGTATTCGTGTTCTTAAAGAGGGCATACTCTAATTATATAATCTTAAGCTCTACTAAATATGGTTTATGCATCATCCTGTTTTAGTGCTGCATTTACCACACAGAACATGTCTGTCAATGGTTGACACTCTATAAGCAGTTATTGAATAAACAAATGACAATTTAACATTATAATTTATTCATTATATAGGGAAATTCTATGGTCATTGATTTTACTTGACTACATGTTCTCAGGTTTGAGAGAGCTGTTTGCTTTGAGGAAGTAGAAACGTATCAATCTTTACACAGAATGGCTGTGTTAAATACTATATTCACTTACATATCATAAAATAAATTGTTTGGCTTGGATTTTTAACATTTATAATATGCTTCTGTCATCATTTTTTATCTCAATTTTTTCTTATCCATTACATTTTATGGTTACTTACTGTTTATGATCATTTTGAAAAAAAAATTTAAATGAATTCTATTTTAGACTACACAATGCCTACCACACTGTTCTTTTCCAATTCTGGTTACTGAAAAAGAAAAATTTATTTGAGCAGATATCTGCACACTCTCACTGACAACACTGTAACAGATCACCATCTCTACGGCGTTATCAATCAAAATAATATTTTAGCATATACCAGTTTCATTCATTCAGAAGACAAGGGGTAACACCACTAGCTTCAGTGCCCAAAGTACGTGACAAAAATGAGTAAATTAAGCATTTAAAAAGTACTTATTATGTTCCTTTTTTTTTTTTTTTTTTTTGTGGTACGCGGGCCTCTCACTGTTGTGGCCTCTCCCATTGTGGAGCACAGGCTCAGCGGCCATGGCTCATGGGCCCAGCTGCTCCGAGGCACGTGGGATCTTCCCGGACTGGGGCACCAACCCGTGTCCCCTGCATCGGCAGGCGGACTCTAAACCACTGCGCCACCAGGGAAGCCCTATTATGTTCCTTTTTACAGATAAGTAAATTCAAGCTCAAGTTATTTATTCTAAGAGCTGATAAGTATAAGCAACTGGATCAGAATCTAGATTTTCCCATTGAATTTTCATCCGTATCAATGGATTTTGATCATAATGAGGTTCTATAGCCCCAAGAAAGCTACTGTTTTTTTCAAATCACATTTCATCATCTATATTTAATTCCAACTGTTTATGGGTAAAATATCAGTTTTTGTTCTTTATAAATAATCTTTGAACTATGATATAAACAGTATCTTGGAAAAAGCTTGTGTCCTGCAGTGATATTACTAATACTTCCTAAGGCAACAGATTCATGGGAACTGATTCAAAGGCAAGAGAATGGAAACCCTTTTTTACTCTATGTTTTATGTAATGCAACTTTCCTCTACATTTTATTAAAATATTCTACATAGTTTTAAAAATACATAAACTGGAAAGAAACTGTGCTTCCTGTAAGTTTATGTTTGTTTGCATATAACAATGTTTAAAAGATTATGAGTGAGTGAATTTGCGAGAAGACTACATTGGTAATTACATCAAGCTTCATGAAATTTCAGTTATTTGCTTTGTGTGTATTGTTTGCACTTATTATAACTGTATATGAAGACATGATCTATGAAGAAAATTACATATGAATGATAACATGCTAAAAAATACCAGAACCTTCAAGAGGAGAATGATCAGGATTCCTGACTACTACTACTAGTATTACTTTTACTACTCCTAATTATTATTATTTACCATTTTCAAAGTACTAAATGAGAATTAGCTGTATTTTCCACCAAAAGTACCATTCCAAATGTGGGTGTTTTACTTTGCAGAACCACTGAGTGCAAGCATGTTTAAAATTAACTTGAGTTTTTGTAGGGATAATATACCCTCAATTTTTTTTTCATTCGCTCCACGGTCAGGGAGCATTCAGAGAATGCTGGTTAATAAAAGGGCAAGATGGAATATCTAACACTGTTGTATCTGTAATGATCACTCCTCTCTGCTTTTAAAATGATCATTTGGTAACCAGACAACAGTTTACTATATTAGGAATCTCTGTGGTGAGATCTCTTCACTAGTGTTCATTTGTAAGGTAGTTGTAATTGCCTTGGCAAAGGAAAAATCAACAAAATAAAAATGCAACCTACAAAAAGGAAGAAAATATTTGCAAACCATATATCCAAAAAGAAGTTAATATCCAAAATATGCAAGAAATTCCTACAACTCAGTAGCAAAAGACCAAATAACCTGATTTAAAGATGGACTTGAATAGACATTTCTCCAAAGAAGATATGCAAATGATACTTTTCTATATGAAAGGTAAATGAAAAAATGCTCAACATCACTAATTGTCAGAAAAATGCAAATAATAACCACAATAAGATATCACCTCACATTAACTGGGACAGCTGTTATTTAAAAAATATATATAGTAAGTGCCAGTGAGGATGTGAGAAATTGGAACTCCTGTACACTGTTGCTTGGAATGAAAAATGGTGCAGTCACTGTGGTAAAAAGTATGGAAGTTCCTCAAAAAGTTAAAAATAGAACTATCATATGATCCAGCAATCTCACTTCTGGGTATCTGAAAGAATTGAAACCAGGATGTCAAAGAGATACTGCATTCCCATGTTCATTGCGTTATTCACAAAAGCAGAGACATGGAAACAACCTAAGGATCCATCAATAGATGAATGAATAAAGAAAATGAGGTATATACATACAATGGAATATCATTCAGCCTTAAAAAAGAAGGAAATCCTGCATATGTGACAATGTGGAAACTGGAAGATATTATGTTTAGTGACACAAGCAAATCATAGAAGGACAAATACTGCATTGTTCTACTTATATGAGTTATCTAAAATAGCCAAACTCATAGAAACACAGAGTTGAACAACTCATAGAAACACAGAGTAGAACACACACAGAGTAGAATAAACACAGAATAGAACAAACACAGAGTAGAAACACAGAGTAGAACACAGAGTAGAAACACAGAGTAGAACAACAGAACAATGGGGAGTTGTTTTTCATATGGGTATAACTTTCAGTTATGCAAAATGAACAAGTTCTAGAGATTTGCTCTCCAACATTTTCTCTAGAGATATCAGTTCTGTATTGTGCACTTTTAATAATTTGTTGAGGTCTGATCCCTTGTTAAGTGGTTTTATAAAAAGAGAGAGAGAAAAAAAGAAAGAAAGAAAGAAAGAAAGAAAGGAGGGAGGGAGGGAGGGAGAGAGAAAAGGAGGGAGGGAGGAAGGAGGGAAAGAGGAAAAAGTTGCAGTAGAGAAAAAAATTGCCATGTCCTTTCCCTTCTATTCCTGTTTCCTGGGAATCCTTATTGTGGAGGGAGTATGTGGACTTTTGTGCAGTTATTTTGTACTAATCTAGTCAATTATCAGAGGATTTGTGGGAAACTGACAAAACTGCAAACTCTGAGTCCTGCATCCAAATGGAAGGAAAAAAATCTAATGTAGCTCTTGAACTTGGAGGATCTGACTCGATGCTAATGTACACAAAAATAAGATTAGCTGAATGAGCCAAGAACTACTTTTTTTTTTTAAACTGTGAACATTTCCATCCTTATATTCAGCAAATTGTTGAGTAAACTAAATTACACCCTCAGCTTTCTAATATAATTATAGTAATAGTATTATGCATTTCTGAATTCCATAGCAATTTATTTCTAGAAATGCTCTGTAAATTAATGTGATACTAACTAGGGATGTGAGTTCAAAAAAGTTTCCTCTCAGATTTCTAAAATGAAGATTCAACTCCTCTGAAATCAAAGCCTGTCTTTTAAGCAAACAAAGTGAACAGACACCAACCTGGGTAAATTTGAGGGCTAACAGATGGCTTCTGTGTGATAAAATACTATCATTACAGAAATATGCAATTTTAATATTAGATCTTCCTTGTCAAAATGAGTTTGGCGAACCAAACGGAGATAGAAGACAATGAAGTTTTATCTCTAGAAATCCATTTAATGCAACATGACCCAGGCCCTGGAAAAAAATATGGGCAGGGGAAATTTATTTCACTAATAGTTCTATATGTTTTTCATTCTCAGATTAGATACTGATAATGCTGGAAAAGAGAGAACAAAACTAGAACAGTGGGAGATAAAGCACAGGCAACTTTTTGCTTGGTTCTACCTTGTCCTCAAGGGTAGAGAAACAGGATAAAGGAAAGAAAGGTCTAGAAACACTGTCTTGGAAGAGAAGAACTATCATAAATAAATTGTACCTGCATTAAAATTACACTTCAGTCTCTGCCTAGCTCAAGGTGATGAAGGTAGCAGATATATTTTTAAAACCACAAAATATACCTATGGCAAACTCAAAGACCAAAACAAACAGTATATTTTCTTGACTTACAGAAGTAGTTCATGCATATTCATGTTCCTTTAAGTCTTCCAAATGAGTGAATAACAGGCAGTTCTGTAGTAATTACTGAACTCCAATATTTATAGAAAACTGACCACCATGAATACATAATTATTCTGTTATGTCCACTCTAGTAAGTAGAAAGACGGTCTATTCATTTACCATGACATAAAAATCTTGTTACCTTCCTCACCATGCAGAAGTGAACCAAAACACTTGGTGAGGAAATCTGTGAATAGAATTCCTATCTTAGAGAAAATATATCTGTATGAGATTAATATACTTAATTTGAATGAAAATGTTCATAAATGTATAATTTACTTCATTAATAGTAGAACTGGATTTGGCTTAAAATAGAAGGATTTTATAAAGTATCTTGATGGAAATAGACACATTTATTACTCTCACAAACTTCACTTTGAAAATCTGAGTGTTTGTGACAATGTTGACATTTCTTTATAAGAGTAATTACATATTTGATTGTGTCATTTATTCTTGATGGAGTGATGGGGGCATTATGATTACAATCTTGAGTAGGAATTGGAAGGGTTTAGCAAACTTATAATAAGAATTATTGCTCTTAGATTACTTTATCAAAATAAATGAGAAAAAGTAATGGAAATTGACATTTTTATATATTACTTCAAAATTAAAATTGATGGGTATTTGTTAAAACAAAAAAAAAAGGATGTGATTTGTAAACATATTTTTTATTTTTTTGGAAGGAATGTTCCAGTTATTCATGTCACATGTAGTACAGTTGGCAGAGATTTTAGACAAGCTGAATAAAAAAATTCACTTTTTAAAATATGTAAACAACTAACTACTAACCTTCATATACCATTTCCTGTGTGCCTGCCACTGTTCTTAGTGCTTTGTGCATGTAACCTTAATTATTAGTTGAATCCTAAGATGCAGGCTGTAGGATTACTCATTTTATAGATGTGGACACTGAGTCACAAAGAAGTACAAAGACTACTCAAAGCCACACAGCTGAACAGAAATTCAGGCCTCAGCAGTCTGGTCTAGAACCTGAGTGTTTAACCAGGATGCTTAAGGACTTCTCACATTTTCCCACAGCACAGCTTCAATGGACCAATGATTAAACAGAAGACAGAAATGCAAACATAAGTGGCCCATAAGACAGAGCAACTCTACGATGGTTCCAAATGGGAAAACAGAGACTTATGACAACCTTCAAACCTTCAAATGTCTAATAAAATTCCTTGATATGGTCTCTCTCTTAAATTCCACTGCAATCTTTGGTACAAAATAAGCTACAAGTACTATTATTAGATTCATGTTATAGATAAGGAAACTGAGGCTTAAAAAGGTTAGTCAACTTGCCCTAGATTACACAGTAAGTAAGTGTTAAAGCTCAGAATTAAAACAGGATTGCAAATCCCCTGGAGAGTGGGCACTCTTAGCCACTATGATACATACCTTTTTGCAAATCATTTCATCTTTCTGATCCTTATTTCTCCTCAGTACAGGGAAAATATTAATTTAGATTATCTCAATATTTCATGCTGACATTTCCATAGTTACAAATGTCATGTACTTAATGACCACATGGGACCGTTTATTTTGTGGCAACCTTGCAAAGGGACGCCCTCGGTTGCAAAGGAGAAGTGTGTAGGTGGACTTACTGACAAAATTCACTTCTATCAGAACACCTACATGAAATGCTCACCCTAATGAGGATGGTACATAAAAATAAAAAAACCAAAGAACTAAGTCATGAAATGTTTTGTAATCTCATATCTATTTCTCAAAATAGAAAATATTGATATTTTGGAAGTTTAATTTCTTCAACTATATTTAAAATCTCATTGATGTTTTGTCTTATTAGAGGTAACAGTGATCTAGAAGTCTAGGATTCTATCAAGGCTTTGATTTTCATTTGGTGATTTTGGAAGTTAAAGATTTTGACCAAGTGTATTAACATTTGTGTTAGATACTCTTCTTTTTTACTGTCTCTGTCTCTCACCTTAAATTCGGTACAATCTATTATAGAGCTTTAAGGGAAAAACTAGACAGGAGGTGAAGAAATACTTCCAGGGTAATATAGTAAGTTAAGAATGAGTACTTGTTGGTCATTTTTCTAAAGTCAACGTAAAATGTGTTGAATTCCTTTGAGAAAACAACTGCGTAAAAGCAAGGGCTATTATACCTTTAAGCACGTAATTTACTTTGTAAGTGTAAGCACATGCATATTCACCATCCTATGGGAATAAAACAGAACATGTACACTAGGGAATTTTGTTTCATTTCAACAGAAAAGTGTAATATTGTGATATATCCAAATTATTCATTACAGAAAAAGTCTCTGAATAAGACTGGAAACACATAGAGTTCTTACAGTCAACACTGAAGGAAGTATTTCAATGCATACTCTTTGACAAATGGTGCCAAAATTTCAGCTATTTGTTTTACATACAGTAAAACTGGCAAATGAAGATTTTGGAAAAGCTGAATAAAACATTTCACACATTGTCTTAAATAGTTTTGTAGTTGTGTGTTTTATTTATTCATTCTATGTATTTCCCTACCTAAACATGCATATAGACAACCTCAACCACTTTCGTTTCAATATTTCACATCATTTGTTTTTCCTTTTCATTTCAATATCATAAAGTTATACAGTCATCCATCCCACTCCTAGGTATCAATCATATTGCAGTCTCAAATATCATTACGTATTATAAAATAAGGAGAGTCATGCTCCTTGTTATTTACCCATACCGAACACGTAAATTTTGCTGAGGAAAGTAAATACTATGTAATGTTCATTAATGTTTTATAACATGTGATTAACATATTGGTAATACATGTGATTCACTACTTTTTTTAACCACAGAAAAATAATTATCCATGAGAAAGGGGGAAAAAAGAGAGATGTGAGATGCTTCAAAGTGTTTATTATTATCTTCTTTAGTAAGTCTATGAATTTGAAAGAGACAAAAAATTATATTAACATTAGTAATAATAGCCAAAATTTATTAAGGACTTCTATCAGGGCTTGTATTAAAACCTTTAAATGTTTAAATAATAACATTTATTCCTTACAATGGACCCAATGAGGTATTTACTACTATTTAGAGAAATAACTTTATAAAAAATAAAAGTAAAACTGAAGTAGATTAGGAAACTTGTTTAAAGTTACACGAATTCATGAAGAGTTGTGATTCAATTCAAATCTCTATGAATCCAAATTCTACGCTTTTAATACACTTTTAGTTAAAAAACATGTAGATAAATTAAATAAGCCTCTTAAGTTCCTACTAAGTGTTAGTAAGATGTAGTGAGCTATGGTAAGTAGAAAAAAATAATAAATTTAAGTTATTGCTCTTTGATCAAATAGAGGTATTTGAAAATAGTTTAATGATATAAGATATGATTAAGTTTAAAAGTGAGTGATAATAAGTATTATAGACCTATTTTTAAAAACTAGGGAGCAGAACAGCTTATTTATTGGAGAAAATGTAGGTAAAATTATAATTTATAAGTAACCATATAGAAGTCTCAAGTTAAAAATCTATTAATAGTATACTGGAAGGGGCAGAAAATTTTTAAACTGTACTCTTCTCCATTATAGTGATGATGCTCGTCTTAATACTGAATGTATTTAGATAACTAATAAATTTTCCGACTCAGAATACCTCTACTTAACGAGCATTACTCTGATCCTGAAATATTAGAGTATCTCACCAACCATCTACTCCCTGTCTCTAAGCAAGAATATACATCATAAAAAATTACATGTGTTCCTGCGTAACTGTACTATCTGTAACTTAAGTTATTTTTCTTAATTTAATATGAGACATCAAGGTGTTTAACAAATGGAAATCTCTAGTGTTCATGGGTAACAAAACATATAGAAGAGAAACCTAGCTGAGAAGTTGTGAAGTGATAGCTCCTTCCCTCTTAACAATTTTTCTTAAAAAGGGAACATAATGGTTTTTAAGATGATGATAAAAAAAATGTTAAAAGAAGTTGAAAGAAAAACTATGTTACATAGGGGAGAAAGACATGGGCAACGTCCATGATTGTGAGTATGGAAATGTATAATGTGGTGTATAGATGTGATAGAATACCTTGTAGAGGACAGATAGACACAGAGATTGAATGTGCCCCAAATAGGCATCTATCTAAAAACAGAATGTTGGTTAAACAAACAGAAGGAAGTTTAAAACAGAAAAGTGTGTATATAAAGTAGAAATATGAAAAGAGAAAGCAACAATGCTTCTATTTATTGTAGTTCATATTGTGTTGACCACCTATAATGTGACAGGCATGGTTTTAGGTGCCTGATATGACAGTGAAAAGAATAAAGATCCCTACCCTCATGAATAGTACAATGTAGCTGAAGAGAGACAAATTATTAAATAAGCAATGAGTGATAAGTGTTACAGAAATAATTTAAAATCATATCAGTAGAAGGTGAGAGTACCAGGAGGCTACTTGCAATTAAGTAGGGTTAATAGACTGGGACTCGAGAAGGTGACTTGAACAAAGGGGCAAGGGAATTGAAGTAGGTGGGGTCTGATTCAAAAAGTAAAACACAGAAGGATAAAAACATTTCAAATAACTTAGAATGTTAACCTATGGAGGATAAGGACAGAAATGGGATTGGGGCATCAGTAAAAATTGAGTGAATGATTGAATGAATAGATGAATAAATAAATGGATGAAAGAATGAAAGAAACAAACAAACAAGAGGTAAACCTTTCACAGGATAATGATCACTGTTTGCTAGAAAATGAAGAACAGGATACTTCAATTTTCTGTCCCTGAAATCTAATCACTTCCCCTATCCCACCCATGAGGAAACAAGTGATACAGTCTCCACCTTAATAGTATTGGTAAATTTAGCAAACACAATAGGATACTGAAATTTTACCTTCAGATCAGTAGCAAATATAATTTATTTTTAGCATAAGTGTGGTTCATGCCTTATTTATCTGTTGTTTATAAATGATAATAAAAATATAAATAACAACATAGGAATTATTCATTGTTATCTGAAATTCTCATTTAACTGTATGTACTGTATTTTACCAGGCAAGCCTACACTCCAATGACTTTCCCATGCCATCCCTCGGTTTACCTAAATGTCTCCTAATCCCCTCTGCACATTTCATTCTATGTTATATGGAGGGGATGTTGGTAGTAATAGGAGGAAACTCTGAGAAACAATTTTGGTGCTTAGGAAAGGTTTATAAAAGCCTCATTTTGAGCTAAGCTTGATACTGAAGCAATTGTGGAGAAAAAGGAACACAAGCTTAAAAAAATAAATAGTAGACTTGAGTTGAATGATGAAATAGAGAAGGTCATAAAATATTTAGCATACAATTTCACTTAGGTAGTAAATTTTCATGGGGAGGGTAGAGAATGTCATCACAAATTTCCTTCTCAATTGAAATACAGAAAGAACGAACTAGGAACAAATGCTGCATTTGGGAAGGTGTTTACTGATAATCTTATAGAGCAGCACTGTCCAATATAAGTATAATGAAAACCACATTTGTAATTGTAAATTTTCTGTCACATGAGTAAAAATAAACAGAAACGGGTAAAAATAATTTTGCTACTACATTTTATTTAACTCAATATATCCAAAATATTATTTCCACATGTAATCAATATAAAAATTATTAATGAGATGTTTTACTTTTTTGTACTGTTAAAAATCCAATGTGTTTTTTACACTAACTTCATATCTAAAATTGAACTAAGCCACATTTAAAGTATTTGACAGCCAAATGTGGCTAGTGGCTACCATATAAGACAGTGAAGGTCTAGAGAAGCAATACTGTAACTAGAATTAAATTTATATATAAAAAGACTGAAAGTGGTGGGGAATGTAAGGTTGTTAGTTATTAAAGAATTGATGAATCCATTTAATAGCAAGAGCTCTTAACAAATAGATATCAATGTGATATATATCTCTGATATTAGAGAAGTAACCATTTTACTCTATGGAAATAGAAGTAGGAGTGAAAGTATATGTCTAGAGAAAAATGTAATTGAGAGGGACTTTCATTTCTGATTAAGAGACCAGCATAAAATATCTAGAGTAACTTACCACTAAAACACAATTAGATCCTGGCAAAAAGAAAACACACAGATGTTATGTGTAGTTTAGGATGTAGAAAATAAGGGAAATCTCTAGTTGTGATCCATGCCCACCTCTACTACAAGTAAAAACACCAACCACAAAAAGTTTCTTGAGCTGAAACCAGAGCAGGAAGTTAAGCATGAGAAAGTTCAAATTGCACTGATACCAAATACAAATGTAGCCACTGGTATCTGAATGGAAATCTTAGAGAATCAGAAACATGGAGGGTCTATATCTAAGCTCCTAATGTGAACCAGGCACCTTGCAAGGGGACTAAAGTTGTCTTAAGTTAATAGATTTATAGCACCTGCTAATATCTGGCAAAAGCAAATCCTCTTTCTGAAAGAAAACATTGTGTTTTTAGATCCTAAGGATTTCTACAGGTTAAAGAATCATAAAATATACAAATATAAATCTTCAAAACCCAGATACAAATGCACACACACACACAAACACACACACACACCCCATCTTGAAAATAAGGCTAAATCGAAACAAAAAAAAACACCAGATTCATACCACCATGAACTTTACATATTGAGGAAATCAAATAGAGACTATGATTTTGTCTGATTTACATAAATAAAGCAATAAATGATTTATCATTAGTAACCATAAGATGTGAAAAAAAAGTATTCAAAAATTTAAGAATATTTTTGTTGAAACTGAAAGCTAAAGGATTGATTTAATAGCTAAATAAACAATGATGGAAGAAAAATAAGTGAGGTGGAAGATATATCAAAAGAAATTATCACTGAATTTATGTAGAGACTCGCAATGAGAACTACAAAATAGCAATCTAGTTTTTAGTCAAAATGAGAAGATAAATAAAATATCTCTACAGCTGAAAAATTATAAACATGTAAACATCTTGAGTCAAAGAAAAATCACAATACATATGTGAAAATACATAGTGTTTAACAATAAAGAAAATTTTTATATCAAAATTTTTATAATGCAGTGAAACTGATATTCTGAGGGAAATGTATGACTTAAGTCCTTATAAACAAAGGAAGGATAAATTTAAAGACTAATTAACCAATTTATGTTAGAAAAAAAGATTAACAGAAAAATCCCACAGTATATAGAAAATATAAGAAAATTAATGAAATTGAAACAAGTATACAATAGCTAAAATCAACAATACCTAAAATTAGTTATTCAAAAATACTGACCAAGAGGAAAAAAAATAAAGTGAGGAATAAAATATGGGTCAGAGTATAACTACTTCAGATACTTAGAATGATAATAAGAGAATATTTGAACAACTTAATGCCAATAAATATGAAAACTCTGATGAAGTAATTTCATAGAAACATAACTTTCCAAAACTAGATGTTGAAAAAATGCTAGACATACACAATTATCTTGGAATCATTTTAAAAAAATGAATCAGCTATTTTAAAATTTCCCAAGAGGAAAAAATCAAGTACAGATGTTTTTATAGATGAGTTCTAACAATATTTGATGGAATAAATCATTCCAATTTCATCAAAACTCTTTGAAATAACAGGGAAAAATGCCCAATTCATTCTATGATCAGTATATTCTTAATTCCAAAACTAGAAAATGACAATATAAGAAATAAAAATTCCAATTTAAAATCACTGATGAACACAGATGCAAAAATCCTTATGAAAATGTTAGAAGTTAAAGAGAACATTGTATAAACAATAATATATCACAAACAAGTTAGGTTTATCACAAGAATGCAGGGGTGGTTTTAAATGAGAACTTTATCAATGAAATTTACCCTGTTAATGAATTAAGGGAGAGAATAATATAATCATCTTAATAGGTACTGAATAAACATTTGAAAAATTCAATTAAAATTCATAATTAAAGCTATTAATATACTAGGCAGAAAAGGTCACCTCTTGAACTTCATAAAAAAAGTATCTGTGGTATAATAAAAATACATATTTTTCTGGAAGGAAATCCTGACACATGCTACAACATAAACAAACATGAGGACAACATTATGCTAAGGGAAATAAGCTAGTCATAAAAAGACAAATACTTTATGATTTTAGCAAATGGGTAGTCAAGTTCATAGGGACAGAAAGTAGAATGGTGATTGCCAGGGAATTGGTGGGAGTGAATGAGGAATTGCAGTTTAATGGGTATAGAGTTTGAGTTTTGCAAGGTGAAAAAAGGTCTGGAGGTTGGCTGCATAACAATGTATAGGTAATAAATACTACTAAATTATATATTTAAAAATAATTAAGATACAATTTGTCCCTGGTATAAAGCTTCAAAACTCTTGGAATTTCTTGAATGATACGAGTGTTTTTTTACGCTAATGAGATGGACTGTGCTGGGCCCTGTAGATAGCACTGGTTGCCAGAAAAAAAGTCGCATTACTATAGTGCTGAAACATTCCTGGGACTGGAGATTGAGTTCAAACATGTGATCAATAATTTAACCAATTGTGCTTACGTAATGAAACAAATAAAAACCCTGGACACTGTGGCTTTGGAACATTCTGGCTGGTGAATATACCCATATACCAGGAATATGGTGCATCCTGACTCCACTGGGCCACAAGCTCCTGTGCTTCGGACCCTTACAGATCTTGTTCTATTTATCTCTTCATCTGGTTGTTCATTTGTATCCCTCACAATCAAAGTATAACTGTAAGTATAGTGCTTTCCTCAGTTCTGTGACTAGCAATTATGGAAACTAAGGGAGTTGTGGAAAGTCACAAATTTCTAGTCAGCCAGGCAGAAGTAGGGGTAGACTAAGGAACCCACCTGTGGCTGGCATCTAAAATAAAAATCTTCTCAATGGGGAACTTGTTCTTTAACTTGTGGAATCTGGTGATAACTGTGGGTAGTTACTATCAGAAATGGGTCAAATTGCAGAACACCCAATCAGTGTTAGAACCCTGGTATTGGAACAAAATATCTATGAAAAATCTAGAGTAAATGTCTTTGTAATGGTGAAAGTTTAAAAACATTTCCTTTTGAAACAAGGACAAAACATAACTCACTAATTCTACTGAACATGGTCTAAATTGAGTAGTCAGCATGAAAGAAGAAAAAAATATGAGTATGGATTATAAAGACACAATAGACTCATTATTCCATAGACAATAAAAACATATAGACAGAAAATTCAAAATAAAATATAAGTTATTATGATTAAAGGCTGCAAAATAGCCTATACAAAACCAATATACAAGAATCAATTGCACTGTTTTTGACAACAAAAATATCAACATTTATTACATATCTACAAAACTGAGTAGAAAGACATACCATGTTCATGAATTAGAAGACTCAGTGTTATATAGATGTCAAATTTCCACAATCTTTTTATAAATTCTAAAGAATTCAACTTAAAATATCACAAGAATTTTTTTTTAAGAAATTGAAAATCTGATTCTAAAATTTACATAGAAGTCATGGTAGGCAGAATTCTAAAGATATTTCCCCAACTTTTCCTGCTCTAATTCCTAGAACTGGAAATATACTGAGATATCATGCCTGTAATTACTTTACATGGCAAAAAGCATTTTGCCTATGTAATTAAGGTTACTAATCAATTGACTTCAACTCAATCAAAAAGGTGAATGTAACCTAATCACATGTGACATTTTAAAAGTGGAAATTTTTTTTCTGGCTGGTAGTACAAGAGGAATGCAGAGATTTGAAGCAGGGGTGAACCGACATATTGTTCCTGACTTGAAATCAGAGAGGTTCATGTGGAAAGGATCTGGTAACAGTTGCTATGAGCTAATATCAACCCCCAGACCACAACCAGCAAAGAAATTGGAACCTGAGTCATATAACCACAAGGAAGTGATTTCTAGCAACAGTAAATACGAGCATAGAAGCAAATCTCCCCCCAGGGACTACAGGTAAGAACTGAGCCTGGCTGAGCCCTTGATTTCAATCTTAAGCAGGAAACCCAGTCATGCCATGCTGGACTTCTGAACTATAGAAATGTGAGCCAATAAATGGGTACTGTTTTAAGCCAATAACTTCATATACAACAAGGTAAACCTAATTTAAAGCAATAGTTCAAAACTCTGTAAGATACTTCAGAATAAAAAGAATAAAGTGACACTGGACTATCTCTACCAGAAATCAAGATAATTATAAAGCTATAATCATTAATAGAGTGTGATCAGGCTACAAATAGAGCTAAAGAGAATTCTTAGAAACTGACACTTCGATATTTTGAATCTGCTTTATATTCCACGTGGTTTTGTATATCACTGGGGAAGGAGGATCTACTCAATAAATAGCACAGGAACTCTTGTTTATTCATACTGGGGGAAAAAAAGAAATTAGATCTAATCTTCTTGATATACAGAGAAATCAACCCTAGATAAATAAAAATTCTAAATGTTAAAAGTCAAAACTGTAAATCTTTACAAAGATGTAGGAGAATACCTTTATGACCTCAGAGAAGGAAAGAAGTTCTCAAACAAAATCCACAGAACACCATAAAAAAATATATAAAGCAACCATGGTAAAACAACAACAGTGCATAAAATGTAGCTACCACAACTAAACTGTATATTCCTCAAAATGTTTCTTAAAGGAAAAGAAATAAAGCTATAAATGTTGGAATGTATTTGCAAAGTATAACTGAAAAACTATTTGTATTCAAAAAAAGAAATTTCAAAATCAGTATGAAAAACACTCAGCAAAATCAATATTTTTTTTTAAAATAACAAATATCTTAAAGAAGGAAAACAATAAATGACAAAAATTAGATTACTCGACTGTAATAAAGAAGAGCAAAATTAAAATGAAAACAATGTTGTTTTCATGCTTAAAACGTTTGCTTAGGCTTCGAAATTGAGAGATCACAAAAAGTGATTATCTAAATTTCGTTATTATAATATTATTATAATATTTGAGCTTTATATTTACTGATTTTCTGCCTATTATATTCACAAAAATTAAGAAATATGGCAATATCAAGTACTGGTCAGGCTGTCGGTCAACACGAACACTTAATATAAATACTGCAGATAAGAATAAAAACTGATACCATTACTTTAAAAAAATAATTGAACATTATCTTGAAAATCTCGAGACTCATACTGTAAGGCCAGCAATCCCATCATAAAAATACGTCCATGCACCTTTTGCAGCTGACTCCCCATACAACTTATTTTGCAACATCACCTCTCTCTTTTCCTTCCAAAACTTTAAACACAAATATCTTCTCTCCGCCTTTGCTCATGTTTTTCCTCAGCTCTTCTTTGCTCTTATTTTTTTCTTTACTTTTCTCCTGTTTCTCTATATGCAAATCCTATATATGCTTTAGAAAAGCTCATAAAGGAAATGTTCATTTATTTATTCTTCCATTCATTCAAAAAATATTTACTGAGGAGCCACTATGTGCCAAGTATTTAAAGCCCAGCAGTACACTAGATAAGCATGCCTCTACCCTTGTGCTTCCTATTTTTCAAAAGGTGACTAGGTAGTTGGTGTGGAGACAGACAATAAACAAGCAAATGAAGTAAATTCAGATTGTTCTGAGAAAGAAAAGTAAACAGGATGAGTTGACCTGATAAAAAATAATTGTGGAAGTAGAAATCTGTATTAAATATATGTCCTGAGGAGCATCTCTTTCCTTAATATACTGAATTTCAAGTGTGTATGTATACATATGTATGTGTGCAGGTGTGTATGTGCACATATATACACACACAAGTATGCATGTGCACACAACACATTTATCTCCTATTCATGACTCTGTGTTTCTATATATCACAGTCCATGTTTGATTCATTACTTTATCATCCTCAGTATCCAAGTACCTTACTATGACATTAACAGAGCATGAATAAATGCTACCAGCTCAATAAAGGCTGCAGTCATCAACAGCTAAATACCTTTCTCTTGCATTGCCAAGGTTGTACTGCTTCAGGTAAGCTTGGGCTGAAGCTCCTCTGCCTTCTCCGCCATCCTCTATCCTGCACAGAAGCCTGATCCCCCTGTGTTCCTCTCTGTTGACTGGTATGGAGGACATGGACACTTTTCTGAAGAAATCTCTGTGACACCTACACAGACCTTGAGAATCTGAAGGCGGGTTATACATCAAGGTTGGGACCAGCAACTTCCAATCAGTGTAAATATAAAGAGAAAACATCTTACATTGTTTATACTACTTTGTCAAACAATAGAAAAATTGAAAAATGCTCAGGGTAAAAATAATTAAAATTTTTCTCATAAAGACAATCTTTGGCTCTAAATAATTCTCTGAATTTCTAATCATTTACATAGGAAATAGTCTTATATTTTAAAACCAGTACTGTGTTTTCTACAAGATTGTCAAGCTCTTGTTACGTGGTAGTAAAACTGTTTTTCAGAAGGTTGATACTAATTTACGTACACACCAGTTGTCCATGAGCCTGCCTATGTTTCTCCAAAAAAAACACAGGGAGGATTTCATCTCTTAAAATTTTTTCTGTGTTGGAAAAACAAAAAAGGGCTCCTTTATGCTTTTTTTTTTTTAATTTCCTTTCCCTTATATTATGACTGAAGTTGAGCTATTTTCATATGCTCATTATTCTTTTGCAGTTCTTATACTTTGAAATCTCTTTACCATTGTTGACCATTAAAAAAAAAAGACTTTAGTGTTTTTAAAATTCTTTAATGTCTGCATTTTGGAAAAGTATTTCCTCAGTTTGTTATTTATCATTTAATTTTTCTAATAATGACTTTTTGATGTATAAACGTTTGTAAATTTTAATTCAAGTATATTGATCTTACCCTTGGTGTTTGTTGATTTCATAATTTAAAAGTTTGTTTATGCTTAGAAGTCTACAGATCACAAAAATTATCCAAATTGTCATTTCATTATTATAAGATTTTAGTTTTACATTTACCCTAAATTGACTTTCCATTAATTTATCATTTTACCTTCTATGTTTCCCTGTTGAATATATTTTGGTATATGATGTACAATGAGGATCTACATTACTGTCCCCTCCTAAAGATAGCCAATATTTTAACTCCATTTATTAAGTAAACCTTTTGCAAATGGTTTGTGACCTTTTCTTAATTATATATATATTGAATTCATATACATGTACCCACACATATGTTCCTGTGTTTTCTATTCAGTCCCATTTATCTGTCTGCATATTATTGTGTGTACTGCTGTTTCATGTATTGTGTCTTTATAATATGTTCCAGTACTTATACTATGTTTCAATATGCTTAAAATGTATTTAAAAACACATTTTAAAGCATGTTTAGAGCCTCCTAAGTTATATTTCTCTTTCATGCTATGTTGGTTATTTTTTAGTGACTGATTTTGAAGAGTTGGTATTTTTGAAGAGTTGGTATTTTAGATAATTTTGTCTTTTTTTTTTAATTCTCTCTTCAACTAATTCACCCATTTATTTATTATCACTAGGAATTACAAGTATTTTTTAAACCTTTTGACAAATTTTAAAATAATAATGATTGTTAAGGTACTATAAAATAACGTAATAGCCCTAAAAATAAATCTTTAGCAAAGAATCACTAAATTAAACTTTATTCTTCTCTTATAAAACAATTTAATACTTGACTTATGTATCTACACCCATAAACAGGTCACTTGAAGCCTATGGTAAGTCTAGTAGTACCCTGGCATTCATACCCAGCATGTTTTTAAAACCACTAATATGCTACTCTCCAATATTTTTCCAATATAATGATTGTCTATAGGTGTGAAGGGAGGATTAAACAAAACTGAATGCTGATTAAATATTATGGGACCACAATTATGGGAAAAGAGTCATTGTTTCATACTTAGACCATTCCTAGGAACTGTGGAGAATCAAGTGGGAAAAGCTGTGGGCAGCGAATGAAACTAAGGAAAAGGAACTGGGAAAGATAGGAAAATGACAGAGGAGCAGAAAGGAATTGTAGATATAGGTGGGCATAGTAAATGAACAGACGAGATGTCACCCCAATACTATCTGTGTCTTTCACAACTTCAGACATCCATGCCCATCCAAGGAGGGGGAGAGGATTGGAAAATCAAACATAGTACATTGTTTATGTAGATGTTTTATTCTAACAAGGAGTGCTTCATTTAAATATAATTCTGCTTGCTTTGTGCAAAACTGAAACTGATACATTTGTAAAGGTTTCTTTGTACTGTTTCTAATCTATAATTTAACAGATTTGTTCCACCAGAACAAATATTTGCTGAATGTTATAGAAATGGTTTTGAAAAGTATAATGTCAGCAAGATCGCCTCTGAACACAACAGTTGAAAAAGGCAGCACCTGTATGCTAAAATACACAGATCCACCCACAAAATGGGCAATGTTTCAGAGACAGTTAGTGCAGAAGCCACTCTTGTATTCTTATAAACACTGTTCTTTTTTCTGTCCTTAAGACATGTCCTCAAACTCTTCCTCATATTCTGCACAGCAAGGGGCATTAATCACACAAGTCTACGTGCCCATTTGTCCAGAATTGTTGCCTATGATCCATCCTTTGAATAACTTATACTTCTGACCTTTCTGATCAATAAGATGAACGATAAAGGCAAAGGCCTGTGGTTTGTATCTTCGTAGAAGTTGCCATCTCCTCTGAGTAGTTAAAATAAATAATTCCTTTAGTGTTATTCATTGCCTCCTGTAAGCGATATTTGTATGTGTGTGGGAGCGAGATGTACTGCATCTTCTTACCTTTGATGTTTGGTCTTGTTTTGGGGCTGCTCTTTTGACAAGCTTTCAAAAGCCCCCTACTATGAATGTCAAATTAAGTACCCTTATGAATATGCATGAACATAAACCTCATGTACTCATTTTGGTGGCTACTCACTGTGCTGGATTGCCCTGGAAGCCATTCCAAATGGTTTTGATTTTGCATTTGAGATTCTTAATGGTGGTAATTATCTGTTGCAGCCATGCAGTACCAAATATGATGCGTGTTAGAGATACTTTAAAAAATAATAATAAAAACGACTAAAGATGCTAATTCCCACATTTTAGTTCCTACAGGGCAATTAGCCCCTAGTAATGATGTTTATATTTATATGCAAATGTTTCAGGACAAATGAATCTTAACAGAGACTTCATATCTATACCATTGGGAGATGAGAGTATTCCATCTGTCTGTAGAAAATGCCTGCCATTAGCTCTACATGTAGCCTATTTCTGTAATAGAAACTATTTAATCTTAAGTAATTCCTTCTTCATTTTGTGTTATTTTTCCTTCCTTCTGTTCTTTTATTAAGACTCTTAACTAGTACAGTATGTGCGGCTCTTCAGGGCCTACACAGAGGTGCCCTGCCACATTTTCTTCTGAGTATCATCTGTTGTTTGAATTATCACCTAATGTCCTCGCCATTCCTCATTTTGAGATACTAACTGAGTAACCAAAGCAGGTTGCTCAAGAGGCACTTACCCGTTAATATCCTCTGTTGTAGGGATTGCTACAACATGAAAAGACAGAAATGTAATGAAGAAGTAAAGTTCTGCACTATAGCTGAGCTTTTGACTAGCTTCTGGCCTGTTTTCATGTGGAAACTGAAACTTACCGACTTGTCATGAACTACCTGTATAATCAGTCAGGGAACAGGCTCAGTCTACAGCCAACCTCATACTGCAAGGCTCGCTCTACTCCAAGACAATCTCTTAATACAGAAGGTCCCTTAAAAACGAATCATTCTTTTTCTGTACTCCCTTTGTTTTCTCCAGACATTTTAAACTATCAATTGGCAATTCAGTTACTTATCTAATGTCATTTGATATACTGCTTGCTTAGCTTAGATATGTTCTTTTGCAGAGGAATAAAGTGATAGCCATTATTTCATTTAGGAAGTATTGTTGTTCCATGCTTTTAAAGGCCAGCAAAGAGTAGTTTATTTTTAGCTATCAGAAATGGAGTCTCTGAATCCATGACTACATAAAACAAAAATTATTAACTGAATCTAGAATTCGAGAGGTCTACCCAATACTGTGAAAACTTAAGATTTCAAATTTTGTTTGGAGAAACAACAAAAAAGAAAAAGAATCAAAGACCAGTATAGTAAGAAAATTGTGTCATATTTATACCACTTCCATAGCAGAAATTCCTTTAAGAATAGTAATATGTGAAGGCAAGGGTAGAATCTGGTGAACCTACTAAACATAACCAAGTTCAGGTCTATGGTAATTACCCACAACTTTCCATAGTAAAAGATGCACTCACCTGACAACTGTGTATATATATTTCCCTTTTAACCTAGAGTAAACAAGAAAGAAGCCACCCCAGAATTTCTAAATAAGAACTAAATTGACACATATAGCAACAGGTTTCAAAACACAGATGATCCTTGTCACTCACAGTCAAAATCTTGAATAAAGGAGTCTGGGAAAGGGAGAAATTCAGCATCCTGCCAGTGGAAAACTTCATTAGAATATCTTGAGATTTATCTGTCACTCTGACAGGATAATTTGATTTTAAATTCCATCACTGCTAGCCCTAATTTTTAAAATTATATTGAAAAAAAAGTGACTTCTTTTTCTCCCATACAATGAATAATAGGATAATATAAATCAAAATCAAGGGTGCCATTAATCAGACATTACAGGAAAAATACCTGAAAAATTTTAGGGTTTCAGGGAAGTAGGAAAGTTTCCCTCCCTCACTCCCACCCACCCATCATGGAACCAGAGTAAAGATCAGTTAAAATAAATTCTTTATGAAGTTTAATTTAGAGCATCCAAAGTTTTCTCATCAGTGTAGAATTTTAATTCTTTCTCAGAAAGTCTGGTTTCTTTCAAAAGAGCAGCACTTATTCAACCCCATGCTGAGCCCACTTAGGACAGTATTATCATAATTCATTTCTGAATGAGAGTTTTTCAGACAGTAGACAAAAAACACAGCAAAATGTCATGAACATGCTCTTACTTTTAGGTGTTCCAGTTAGCACCTAAAATCATATAAATCTTATAAAACTCCAATCTCTTCTCTTTCCCTTTCTCAATAAAGGGACATACAAACAATTCAATGCCAGTGATGGATGAAAGTAAAACCACTTTCAGAAGCTGATCTACTTGAAGATCACTGCCTGCTCTTTCAGTTATCGTTCTGTAGAGCACCTCAGAATTCAGGTATTCTCAGGCCCACAGTGATAATCAAACAACTCATTAAAAAGAACAGAATTATATCCTGACCAAAATGGAAAGAGTGCCATATCTTGAGAATTGCTTTTTACATTTCTGGTGACATACTTCATGAACTTGCCAAATATTAAAATTTCTAAAGAATGAGGACTTAATGTCAACCTGCTTGTCAGGGAATAGGGTTTGTGAGCAGTAGAATTTTTTAATATGAAGTTGAGAAGTCAGAGGTGCCTCTCTTTTTGCCTCTTCATTTAGCAGAATCAACTCTGACAGGCTCACCTTCCACAGAGCTCTCTGTTGTAACATTTACTTTCTCTTTAGGGAGCTATGCTTCTCATGCCTGGACATGCCACTATTTAAGTTTCTCCCTGCCACATTTCTGCTTTTGGGTAAACAAATGAAGAGACAAATTGATTCTGTTATTTAGTATACATCATTGTGGCTTCTTGGGAAATAGACCAAGTACGAACTTGGTTGAACTCCCTTCATTGAAACTTAGAACCAAATGATTCATATAATTTAATATTTGTACACTTTGGGACATCCTGGTTCTACTTTTTGAGACATCAAGATATTTTTTTTAAAATTAGTGTATTCACATTTTTCAAAAAGTGATCACACTTTCTACTTGGTAACCTAGGCAGATACAGTTTTTTGATAAAGTTTTTCAATATTTAACATGTATGTGCATTCATACACTTACCTGTATATGTATATACTCGTGTGTGCATTGTATAAAATCTCAAAGTGACAATAGCTCCACCACCAAACTATGAATTGAGGAAATTTGAATGAGAAATGTAAATTAATTTGCTTCCCATTTATCTAGGAAAATCCAACAAAAATTATTTTAAATGATGGTTTTGTACACTGTACAGATTTTAGAAGCTTTAGGAAGAGCACTTACCTAACAAAGTTGAGATTCTTCTCCCATACCTGTGCTCACTCAGGACACATGCCCAATTCTTCATAAGCAGTGTAGCTGTAGTTTTAATAGCAACTTCCCACCTGTTGCAAATTTAAAATTGGGATTATTTTTTAATACAGAAGAAAAATCATTTTGTTCAAGAAAAGTAATATAAAAATTGCATTAAGATATATACTCTCAAATGCCCTCATCAAAGATGCCCAGCTCTTGATTTCAGGAGCAAACTCCTCAAAGATTTCACCTTCACCCTGAACAAAGCTGTGACAAGCCAGTCAAGGTCCACTGAATCCAATTAGAGCAGTTTTCTGGGAAAGGAACTGTGATTCTTGACAATATTAGGGCAAAATACTGCAAGCTGTTTTAACATGAAGGAGGGCAGTGGTAGCTACAATCATCTTTAGTCTGTGGCTTAAAACTGTGTCGTCAAGCCATGACAGGCACAGAACATTTGTCAAGCTCTACGGGAACCAGCCATTGGCTGTTCTGTCCTACAAGGCTATAGTTTGTTTATATTCTGTTGCATAAAATTAGGAGAGTGTTTAGAGGCTAGAAAAATCCAGAACAGTGGACAGAGAAGTCACTGTTGTCTGTATAACTTAAGAGGGGGTGATGTTCTGTGAATCTTATGAAAAAGGACTTACAAGATTTACCAACTCAGAGAAATGTTACCCACTTCTTCCTTATCCATCAACTCTTCAAGAAACCCTGACAAACCCATTTCTTACATGTCGCCTTGTTTGTCCCTCTTATTGCACATTTCCTGCCATTTCCCCCATTATTGGACTTTGCACTGCAGTAAAATCCTTCTATGTATTCAGCCTTACCTAGGCCTCCCTCCAGTTCACACTACACTCTGTCAGAAGCACCTTCCTCAAACACAAATATAAAACATGCCAACCTCTGACTTCTTTCACATCAATAGTTCTTCATTCTGAGATCCTTCAGGAAAAATAAAATATCCTTCACGATCTGACTTTTGCCTATTCTGCAGATTCATCTTTCGAGTGTCTCTACCCTTTCCCAATTTATTTTGAGTTCCCGCAATACCAAACTTCATATAGTCTACAAACACACACTGCCTATATGGTTCATTCTGTCTTTTAATCCACCTAGAAGAGTTCTACCTGTTCTTCTAAGTCCTGCTTTGAGATGTTATCTTCTCACAGGCCTTCCCTGCTTTACTTCCTGAAAGGGTTAATCACCCTCTCCTCTAAGATACCTCTATAGCTGTCTGTTAGTGTACTTTCTGTTTACATGTCAATCATCTCCCCTTGAACATGAGTCTTTTGGTCTAAGTCCCATATATCATTAATCTTCAGTTCTGAAGTGCTTAGCATAGTGCCTGATCTATTAAGGAGAAGTGTATATTCGACTGAGTATCCAGATGTTTTATTTCCTTTTTCATATAGTAATGAAGATAAAAATTTCTCAAGTTGATATTGGGCATCCCCAATGCTTAAAGACCTTTTGAAGTCAAATCCAAATGTGCGGCAGTAGGTGGCTGATGAGATCCTAGTATTTTGCTTCTGTGATTGCACACAGTAGGTTTCCAAGTGATGGATTGTATTGCCTCACCTTCATTATACTGTAGTCCCCCCAAAATGCTCAGAATACTCTCAAAAGGGAGTTTCGTGTTCTCTAAAGTGCCTTAAAAAAAGAGTTATTGGAGTGTAAGTCCTCAGTTTTACTTGAATTCCTGCCATTCAACAAATAGGTTGTCAATTATGCACATGGCCTAATGGACCATGATTAATTGACTGCCATGGATGATACTTTCAAAAATTCATGTGAATTTAAAAGAAAAAAAGAAACAGGAAGAAAGGAAGGAAGAAAGAAAGAAAAAAAATTATTCCTGAAAATCCAGTGGCCACCCATCTATACATAGGTAAGCTCAGTGTATAAATTTTGTCTTCCCTGGATTTAATCTCCACAGGTACTACTGGATAGATATTTGTTCCCATCAGGTTAATATTTTCACAGCTAATATTTGGTAAATAAAATCAATGAAACATCTGTGCTGGGTTTTGTTTGTCAATGTTAAAGGGGGCCGAATGGAGTGAATCACATAATTATACCAATCCCTCACTTGCTATCACATGCTGGACATGAAGCTCTAATATCAATATAAACTGCATTTGATCAACATGCAGGAGGAAAGCAAAGGCACTCTCAGCTTTTTCTAATGTTCTTTTCTACCTTTCGAAATTGAGTGGCTTTGTATAATCCTCCTGAAACTTCACACCTCACACCACTTCAAAGCCCAATGCTCACACATGGTAGCATTAGAGGAAGGATTATTAAAGACCCCCATTGGAACTGTGGCCTATTCATTTTCTGTGTAAACCATGGGGTTTCTGTGCAGACAGTGATGTGCCAACACAAACTCAGACAGCTGCTGTACTAAAGCTGCTCCTAGTGCAGGTGGGGAAACAGCTTGTGATATTAACAAGACTAGATCCTTCTCGTGGCTTTCTATAGCCTTTATTTAAAATACAGAAAAATGCTTTCAAAGACTTATTTATAACTGTATCAAGCACAGATTGCACCAACATTATGCTGCAATGAGCACATGTGTTATTCATACTGATATTAAGTATTTTTCTTTTTTGAAATAGCCATAAAGAAAAAAAAAAAAAATGTTTCCTGCGGATGATTTCAGATAGGAGTTACTAAAACCATATCAGCAAAGCTAGCTTGGTTGAAAATAGCTTTTTTGGAATTTTAAAAAATCATGAAAACAAACAAACAGAAAGATTCAGTGTAAACAGTGAAATTGAGACACAAGGAACCAATTTTTTTTAGACAAAGGTTTTACAGATATCACAGCTGTCACATGCATTTTTTTCTCCTTCATATAAAGACCATAAGTAAATTCAATTAGATATTCCACATCACTAGAGAATTGTATTATAATTTTTCTAACTCCTCAATAACCCTTAACAGAGTTCTTAATATTAAAAACATATTCATTTTTTCCCTGATGTCTTATTAAGCTCCTACTCTGTGTCACAGTTCTGTTAAGTGTTAGGACCAATGTAAAACTATCAAAGCTATGTGTTGGCTTTAAAGAGCATTTACCTATTTAGGAAGACACAAATGTTCATTATGTGTCGATGAGAATTAAAAGTGGCAATAATAATAAGTAGTTATGGGCCAAACAATGCAGACTCAGCCAGTTAATAGTTATGCAATTTTCAGAAATGTACTTAACGTCTCTGGCCTCAGTATATTTATCTTTAAAATGAGGGTCAAAATATTACCTATCTTATCAGGTTTTTCTGAGAAATAAAGGAGGTATTATAAGCAAAGCACTTAAAAATGATTAGCCACATAATAAGCACTCAGGAAATAGGAGTTGTTATTTTTCTATGGTTAATTTATAGGAATCGCAGTTATTTGGGCAAGATACTGACTAAGGAACTAACCAGAAGAAAATTATTTTTTGCACTCAGAGCATTGGAAGTAGTTGATGTAATAATTGAAGAAAAGACATCTCAAGTATGGGGACAATACTGAGCAAAGTTATCAAACTATGAATGAGTAAAAGTTGTGTTTTATAAAGTGATAGAGTCATAGGAGATATAGTTGTAACAGAGGAATGAACATGTAGAAAATCTGGATGCTACATTGGTAAATGGATATCAAAGAGAGACACAAATGAATAGAGTGAAGGACAAAATTCAGATGACTTCCTACCTAGTACTCAATCATTTTCACCTTTGAATAATTTTTACATTATTTCTTGAAATTTCAAAATTTTACCGAAGTTATGATTTCATTTGACATTCCAAATATATTCACTCGCATATCAAAACTGTAAGTTGTCCACTTTGTTCCACTGTATCCACATATTCACATTGCTTTTAGTCTGTTGAATTTCCATAATATTCCCATTTTCCTACTACTTGACTTTTATTTCTTTTTCTTAAAAAAAATGCATTTAAAATGTGGCCGTTCCAAGCAACTCAAATGTCTATCTTAGCATGAACGTGCACACGCATGCATGCACACACATGCTCTTTCTCCCTCCCCTTCTCTCTCTCTCTCTCTCTCTCTCTCTCTCAGGTTTAACTTTGAAGGGAACTCTGCTTTACTTTTGGGTCTTTATTGGTTTTAGAGTCTTGGGCAGTCATTTATTCTCTTTGAGGATCAGTTTTCTTAATTATACAAAAATTAAAAATAATGCTTCTTTATTAGCAAAAGACAGTGAAGATAACAAGTAACAAACAGACTAAACCCATGAAATTAGTATAAAGTATGAAATAAATATTGTTATTATTTTAGAATCCTTAATATTGTTGCTTTAAAAAAAATCTTTAGGAAAATTCTTTCAGTATACCCATATTAGTCAAAAATAATTGTTGAAATAGTTTTTAAATGGTTAGCTAAACCAACCACAATTATACGCTTAGAGAAGACTAATCTTATCATTGGGAAATATCAACACACTATTCTTCTTAAAAATAAACGAGAAATAATTAATTGTTTCAAACATTTTTGTTTGTTTCAATACTAGAACCAAGTACTTTCAAGGTGAAAAAAAATTAGTTTAAAAATTACAATAGGATTATATTAGTTGCATTTTAACATTGGATTAAAGTAATAATCAAAATAATAATTTTAAATATTATTGATAGAAAATTTTAAAATAAAAAATACCTACATGGAATTACCAATACTTTATATTTTACTTTATTACATTTGTTTTTATCAAATTATTTTACTATCAAAACTGACTGTAAATATCAGAACCCAAAATAAAGGTTTTTACTTTAAATTTTAGACACCATATTGTGGCATGTCACTTATGCAAAATCATATTATATTTTACAATATAAGATGTGACACATATTATGTAGGTAAGGATAAACTTAAATAGAGATGACTCTACTACTTTCTAGACATGAAATATTGAGTGGTGGAATGCTTCCCTAGAGAATAAATATTATTTGAATAACACAACTAATAAAATAACTTTAAAAAATAGACTTTAGGTCTTCAAATCTTACAGTAAACAATGCAGTCAAACGACAAAGAAACCAATTTTTATTACTTATTTCGTACTGAGGAATAAAGGGCTCAGTTGTTGGGTTTTTTTTTTTTCCCACATAAGTTAAATAATTTCACACAAAATATTTAATGAAATATGCTTCACTTGAAAAATAAAAGTAAACTGGAGCGCTATAAAATTAAGAAAAAGTTTAAAATATTTGCAAAGTTTTGGGTGTTCCTGAATTATCATAAAATTCTGGAAAGATAGACAAGGAAAGATTTAATGATTGAGTTAGAATAATTAGGCACCACATTTATTGATTTCTATTTTTTCTATCATATGAACTTACATCATGTGCATTATTATCAATAATAAAGTTATTTTACCATGTGGTACTACACAAGTAAATAGAGCAATGAAAAGTCACTGTGCAACTATTGAAGATTTCAAAGACTGCTAGTATTGCATGCTATTTGTAGAGTAAGGGAAACAGACACTTTTGTACAGTACTGATGAAGTCTAAATTGATATAGCCTTTAAAATGCACTTATAAACCAGCATTCCAAGTCTGTTAATTTCACCAATGGAAATACTCAAATATATAGACATATACAAGGATGTTCAAGAATGTTTACAGAAGTATTATTTAAAATGACCAACGCTTTAGAAACACTCAAATGCCAATCAATAAGAAATGTGTTAAAAATTTCCCCATACAGGGAATGTCATACAACCATGTAAATTCCATGCCTGTGGAATCTAAAAAAAAAAAAAAAAAAAGGTACAAATGAACTTGTTTACAAAACAGAAACAGAATCACAGACGTAGAAAACAAACTTATGGTTACCAGGGGTGAAAGGGATGGGGGAGGGATGAACTGGGAGATTGGGATTGACATACACACACTACTATGTATAAGATAACTAATAAGAACCTACTGTACAGCACAGGGAACTCTACTCAATACTCTAATGACTTATATGGGAAAAGAATCTAAAAAAGAATGGATATATGCATATGTATATTTGATTCACTTTGCTGTATACCTGAAACTAACACAACATTGTAAATCAACTATACTCCAATAAAAAATTTTAAAAAATAATAATTTCATGCCCAAGATGTACTGTTCGGAAAAAAGAAAGTTACAGAGAAGCATAATTATACATTTTTCAAAGAACTAGGAGGAAAGTACATAGCAAATGTTTAATCTTTTGCTTGTGCGTTTAGATCTAAAACTAATGAAGAGGGAAGAAGAATGAAAATAATAAAATTATTGTCTAGCAGGGTGTTATACTCAATCTCTTAGAAAAGGGAGAAGAGATAGTTAATGATAAAACAATAACAAACTAACCCTCCTCCCCATCATCCCTGGTTTGCCTTTCCCTTTTCAGCCTATAAGTAACCTAATATAAAATATAAGAATCGTATTACATAACAAATTAATTCAGAACATGACAGGAAGGGCAGACAAGTGGCTGTTTTAGAAACGAATAGACTTCATGAAGTATTTAATAAGTATTGATCCTGATTTCACCAGGGGGTAAGCTACTCTCTGCTACTAAGTTAAGCACTTTTGAAAGCTGCATCCACTGTGAGGTCAGCAGTTCACCTAATACCCAGTCATGACCAATTGGCTCAACACACTGCATGAAATCAAGGCGGGGCTCCTCCGAAATTCTCCCTCATTGAATGTGGACCCCACTAGGGAATAAAGAGGATCATATTTTTGAATATTGCACATAGGGTCATCACTGACACTGACTGAAGAATGGTGTGGAAAATAAACCTATAATTTGCTGCTGCCATCAATAGGCAAAAAGAAGGATATTTTCTGCAGCTGTTTTAAAATCCTGAAAAAGCCATTTAATTCATTTCATAAAACTCTATTCCATCCTGGGTTTTTTTCCTTTTTTTTTTTTTTCTTTCTCTTTCTCTTTTCCCTCTTCCTCTCTTCTCTCTCTTCTTCTTTCTCTCTCTCTATTTTTAGTTTTTATTACAACATCACAGAAACTAGCTGGAGTCTACGAGAGATCTTAGGAGTAACGCTACTTCTTCTGAATTTTTAAACTGTGTGCTTATAAGTCAGTCTTTTTGGGCCTTGCTTTTCCATCTGGTCTTTGAAGCTCATCAGACTCAAAAGCTAACTGAACAGGAAATGAACAGGAAAAAGGTGATTTAATACCCTATGTTGAAAATGTTTCATGAAAGAATTAGCTAATGTATTAGCAGCTTTATAGTCTAACTCTTCTTTCACTTTCTCCTTCATTCTGGGTTTCCAGATTGGCATATCTAACAGAAAACTTGAGACTTGAAAACCATTTTTAAATTGAAGAGAGTGAAAGATTTTTTTTTTTTTTTAATGCTATAGAAAATGTAACTACTGCCTGGAAGCAGTCCTTAGTCTTCTAAAAGGCCATGTCTTCATTTCATCATGTGCTTCCCAGCAGATCAGAATAAATGGTACTTACCCCTATGATTTCATGCATTTTGTAGCTGTATGGGATATTCTCTGAAAACCTGATACTTTATTAAGATTGTACAGATTTTTTTTTAAGTAAAACCTGTACTAATATAGGAGGGTATAAATGTAATGATATGATGAGCAATTTTACTACAATTACCTCAACTGATAGAGTTCAAATTTGGGTTAATCTGCCTAATGTCTCAAATGCAGATTGGTCACAGTTCTAATCATCATCTCCATTTTTTATGTGGTCAAGATGAGGAACAGAAATAACCTGGAATTTTCAAGTAGCAGACCTAGGAAAAGAGCTCCTTTTTCTCAGTCTCTATCCAATGCTTTCTGTGCCTGAAATGACTATTGAACACCAAATTACTTTGCTTAATTTTAAGTTTATAATGGAGCTAAGAAATTATGTATTCAAAAGAATCTTAAATTCTGAAATGTCCTCAAGCAATGATATTGTCCACATTATGCCACTTATTCTTTTATTTGGGGTTATGATTTCCTTTGAAAGCAATCCCTTTTCTAGGTATAGCTTAGCAGTTAAAATGGCATAGCTCTCAGAGGGTCAACACACATTTCACTTATGAATGCTGTCTTTCTATGCTAACAGTTTCCTAATGACTTGCATAAAATTTTTTTTTGAAGTATAAGTAAAACCTGTGCATATATTTAAATTTTCCTTCTAGTTCTGGTTAACAGAATCCTTTTACCCTCACTCAACCATCAGTTATCCCTTTAAGAGTCTGATAAAAATTTTGGTAAATTTTCAAAATTATATAGTGATGAAAAACATTGAAAAGAAGTAAGGAATTTAATCCAGCTGCCACAGGCAGGCATTGTGTAAGCAAACAAATAAATTATTCTCCTCACATTTATGTACACAGTTACAGTGTTCCCACTAAAAATCTCAAAAGATATTTTCCAGCAATGTAGCAAATATATTATATATATATGTATATATATATATTTTTAAAAATATATTTGATATATACAGAATAATAACAAGGGAAGGTTATCAAATACTAATTTTGAGGGAAAGGCACTAAATTTATCATATAAAAATTAAGGCTGTGAAAAACTAGCAGAAATATTGGCATTTTTATCTGCAAAACAGAATAAAAATCAGAATTTTATCTCTAATAGAAAATTTAAAATATAGAAGTAAACACAAAAGAGAAGAAAGGATTATATACAACTGACCAGGGACAACTTATTTTTTGTCAGATGAATTACATCTATACCCCTCACCAAATAACAAAATTAATTTTAGATCAGTTTAAAACTTTCCATGGTAATTATTAGATAATGAGAAATGAATAGGTGCTGAGAAGAGAAAATGAGGAGTTGAGGTAGGAACTTAAGCAGCAGAGGTGTTTTTGCCTGTAACATCATGAAAGAAGAGCCAAGGAGGGGAGGCAGCTCTTTGGATCTCTAACTTTGAATCTCTTGGAGAGATAGAGACAAAAGCATGGGTGTAACAGTGGATTTGAGCTGAGATAAGGAGTCCAGCTATATATGAACTTCTGATAGACATTAAGCACAAATAAATTTGAGGTCATCATAAAGGATGTTACATTGCCCTATGTAATGGAGGGAAATTAAACTACCCTAAACAGAGGGTAATTTAAATATGTTTACACCAAGTATTTTCCATTTTGTTAAGGCACAAGAGAGAAGAGAGTTACCAAATATTCCAGGATATAAAATGTTTTTCCAAAAGTTTTCCCTTAATTATAGTCTTCTTCTATTCATCTCCCTCCAAAAATCTCATATATTAAGGGGTATAATAACAATTATTATAATATTTTGAACAACAAAACACAATGCCCAGATGACACATTGGCCTAAAATAATGTCAATAAATGAAACGTCTCGATACACTTAGATGTCATCTGATAGGGCTGGTTTAAAGAAAAAGAGCCAGATATATTTATTTAACCCAGAGTTGGTAATTTTTTTTTAAAAGAAAGTGATCTCACAATTGCAAAGCTATATACTGGTATCAATCCTTTTAGGGGCTAGATATATCAATGTGTAATATATCAACTGGCTATACTTAACTATTTAGGGATCATGAAAATAAACCTCCAGGACAAAACAAGAAGCAAAGAAACAAACAAAAGAACAACTAACACCAGTCCATATATTTTACAAATGTGTCTCATAATAAAACTTTTACAAAATTGTGCCTCATACACAATTTTGTACAAAATTTTACAAATTGTGCCTCATAATAATAAAACTTATAGGAATAGCAGCATATATGGATTAAAAAGTATATCTATCTTAAAGAACATGGCCAGCAGTAAAAATGAGGTGCTTAGGAAGTACCTAGATGGAAAAAAAAATGTGGCTTTGGTGATGATAAAAGACAGTAATAGCATAGCTACAGGTAAAGTTTGTGAACTAGTACTTGAAGTAAGGGATAAATAAAGCCCATTATTTCCCAATTGATATATCTGATCATTTTATTTGAATGTAAGTAATTCCATGTACATAGTCACTTAATAAATTGATATTTTAAGTAGAGTTTTGACTACTTTTGCTACATTCCCAAGAGTTTGTATGTTCAAGTTGACTAGCACCCAAAATCAAACAGTGAGAATCAGTATAAAGTAAATTTGAGTGTTTGTCTGACATTGGAGGCCATTGCATCTTTCTAAAATTCGAGGTGAGAAAAGATAATTCAAAGATTATAAAATGTCAAAAGAATTGTGTGTATAAAATTAATTTATAGTGTAACAAATAACAAGAACTAACTGAAAGGGGAAGTAGGAGGCTTCAGATTTTGGTAGTATTTCAGTTCTTGATTTGGCTGCAAGTTAAACAGATGTCTATACTTTGTACAAGTAGATAAAGCTCTGTTGTTATGATTTGTGCATGGCTCAGTATTATGTTTTAGTTAATAATGGGGGACAAAGAGGATAGCTTTTCTGAAAATGATAGTAATAATGATATTAATACTACTGTATAATAATAGCACTATTAATAAAATTTTTAAGAAGCGAAAAAGCAGAGTCAATGGAAAATTGACACTATAATAGTAAATTAGGAATATCTATATTATATTCCTATAACTTGATAACTATGATAGTTAAGACCTCCTTGAAAAATAAGCAAAGGAAAAAATCCCAGAAGAGAATATATATTTGGAAGACCACAATATTGGATATTTTTTCACCTTTGAAATTGAAAAATACTGCAAATTAAACAGCAATGAATACCATTTATGATTTCCAAGTCAGAAAAAAAAGTTAATAATCATACCCAATATTGGCTAAGTTGGTTTGAAGGCAATAGGCAATATGCTCACATGATACATTTGGAGTAAATTACTCGAATATCACTGGAATATTATTCAACAAAACAATTATAGCTTTTAATCAGTGTTCCTAGCCCTTAGAATTTTTCTTGTGAAAATATTTCAAAATATACAATGATATTTACTAACATATTTATTCTAGCACTCCAGAGTTTGTCAAATACAAATCTCAAAAACAGAAAAGTACTTTAAGTTATAGCAACTAAAGAGGAAAACAAATATCGTATATTAACGCATATATGTGGAATCTACAAAAATGGTATAGATGAACCTATATGCAAAGCAGAAATAGAGACACAGATGTAGAGAACAAATATATATATGGACACCAAGGGGGGAAATGAGGGGTGGGATGAATTGGGAGATTGGGATTGTCATATATACACTACTATGTATAAAATAGATAACTAATGAGAACCTACTGTATAGCACAGGGAACTCTACTCAGTGCTCTGTGGTGAGCTAAATAGGAAGGAAATCCAAAAAAGAGGGGATATATGTATACGTATAGCTGATTCACTTTGCTGTACAGCAGAAACAGAACATTGTAAAGCAACTATACCCCAATAAAAAAAATAATAATAAATAATGAAAAGAGATATCAACAAAAGTAATAGGAAGCTACTGATATTATAAACACTATATGTTACATAAAATTATATATATGCATAGTTTTGTATTATATGTACAAAGATAATAAAGATTGTTTACTTTGTTAAAGTATAGAAGATTGGAATATTTAATTCCTTATTTGATTTCCAACAGTATTAGTACAGTGTTAAATTTTCCAACCACAACTTTAAAGATTTTTTTTACAAAAATTTACAAACAAAATGGGAAATATATGTTTTAGTGAGATGTGTTTTGGGGTTGGGTATTTTTTAATACAATATTTTATTCTATGTATTTTTTAGCAGCTTCTTTTATCACTTAACAATATGTCCGGAAAATACCTCCACTTCCTACATATGTATGTGTATAAGTATATAGCTTTTGTTTTAACCACAATATAAGTATTTCATAATACAGATTTACTATTATTCATTTGTTCAGTAAAATGGTTAGGGACACTAGGATTTTTTTTTTTTTTTTAATTCCTATTGCAAAACAATCCCATAATGAAAGTCTTTGTTTATGGCTCTTTATAAACAAATGCTTTCTAGGCTAGAAACCAAGAATTACATTGTTGGGTTATCAACGGTTTTAATGTTAACAGTAAACGTATATTGCACTTTCAAAGGCAGGACTCCCTTGAACAAAAAGAAAATTTACGTCCAACAAATTCATTCGTGTGTATGTGTGTGTGTGTATACATACAATCTGATGGGTGAATTAAAATCTCACTATTTTATTTATTTATTTATTTTTGGCGGTACGCGGGCCTGTCACTGCTGTGGCCTCTCCTGTTGCGGAGCACAGGCTCCGGACGCGCAGGCTCAGCGGCTGTGGCTCACGGGCCCAGCCGCTCCGCGGTATGTGGGATCCTCCCGGACCGGGGCACGAACCTGCGTCCCCTGCAGCGGCAGGCGGACTCTCAACCACTGTGCCACCAGGGAAGCCCAAAATCTCACTATTTTAATTTGCACTTCTCTGATTACTTATAACATATATGTGTATTTTTTATGTAAATTTCTCAATTGTATCTATTCTGTGCGTTTGAAAATCATTTTTTTTAATGTGGTAAAATGTACATAACATAAAATTTACTATTTTATCATTTTCAAGTGCACAGTTTGGTAGTGTAAAGTACATTTACATTATTGGCGATCATCACCACCATCTGCCTTTTTCACCTTTCCAAACTGTACCCATGAAACAAGAACTCTCCTTCCCCTCCTGCAACCACCGCAGCCCCTGACAACCACCATTCTACTTTCTACCTCTATGAATTTGACTACTCCAGATCCCTGAGTAGGAAAAACCTACAGTACTCCTGTGTTTCTCCTTTACTCTCACACTATGACCAAACTCACAGCGCTTCTAACACCAGGCATGGGTTTTCCCCCACTAAGTGATTCTCTGCACCACCAGCTGGGTATCCTACAATTTAACTCAATTCTGACACTATCTGATCCCACAAGTTAAGGATTCAGTCCTCCAAGACTGCTCCCACCCCACTATAGATGCCAATAGCAAGTCCAAGTTTTCACCTTTGTTTCTGATCTATTAGCCGTGAAGCTGACTTTCCACGACCCCCCGTACAGATTCAATTAATTTGCTAGACTGGCTCACCGAACTCAGGGAAACACTTACTTAAATTTACCAGTTTTTTAAAGGATTTGATAAAGGATACAGGTGAACATCCAGGTGGAGAAGATGCACAGAGTAAGATATTCAGGACGGGGCTCCATGGCCTCTCTGGGTGTAGCACTCTCCCAGAACTTCATTGTGTTCAGCCATCCTGAAACTCTCCAAACCCCACACTTTGGGGATTTTTATGTAGGCTTCACCAAGAAGGCATAATGGATCATTAACTCCATTTCCAGACCCTCTCCCCTCTCTGCCGAACAGGGAGGGCCTGAAAATTCCAAATTTCTAATCAGGGCTTGGTCTTTCTGGTGACAACCCCCTGTACAGGAGCCAACCTAGAGTCACCTCAGTAGAACAGAAGACACTCCTATCACCCAGGAGATTCAAAGGGATTTGGGAGCTCCATGTCACGAACTAGAGTCAAAGACCAAATATTAAAACAAAAGATGATCCTAGTGCTCTTATTGCTCAGGAAATTGCATGGTTTTTAGGATCTCTGTGCCAGGAACTGGGAGCAGAGACCAATATGTATATTTGCTATTATTTCAGACTATCTCACATAAGTGGAATCATACAATATTTGTCTTCTTTTGTTTGGCTTATTTTACTTAGCATCATGTCTTTAAGTTTCAACCATGTTGTAGCATGTGTCAGAATTTTCTTCCTTTTTTAATGCTGAATAATATTCCATTGTATGTATATATCACATTTTGCTTACCCATTCATCTGTTCATGGACACTTAGGTTGTTTCCTTCTTTCAACTATTGTGAATAATACTGCTATGAACATGTGGTATAAATAACTGTTCAAGTCCCTGTTTTCAGTTCTTTGGGGTATGTACCCAGAAGTAAAATTGCTGGATCATCTGACAATCTTATGTTTAATTTTTTGAGGGACTTCCAAAACATTTTTCACAGTGGCTACAGCATTTTGCATTTCCACCTGGAATGCATAAGGATTCCAATTTCTCCACATCCTAACCAAGACTTGCCATTTTCTGTTTTGCTTTTTTTGTTTGTTCTTTAATGCCTTTAAAAAAAAAAATAGCCATCTAAATAGGTGTGGAGTGGTATTGTTTTTGATTTGCATTTCCTTTATGATTAATGATGCTGAGTGTCTTTGTGTTCTTATTGACCATTAATATATCTTCTTTTGATAAATGTCTATTTGCCATTTTTTAATTTGCACTGGTTGTTATTATTGCTGTTGAATTATAAAGAGTTCTTTATATATTCTGGATATTAATCCCTCACCAGATATGATTTGCAAATATTTTCTCCCATTCTGTAGGTTGCCTTTTCACTTTATGATAGTGTCCTTTAACACAGTGAAGGTTTTAATTTTTAACTCCAATAAGTTTTCTTTAGTTGTCTGTGTTTCTGGTTTCATATCAAAGAAATCATTGCCAAATCTAATGTCATGAAGCTTTTCCTCTTTGTTTATTTCTAAGAGTTTATAGTTTTAACTCTTCAGATCTTTGATCCCTTTTGACTGAATTTTTGCAGGTGGTATAAAGGTAATGGCCCAGCTTTACTCTTTTGCATGTAAACACCCAGTTTTCCCAACACTACTTGTTGAAAGCACTGTCCTTTCCACATTAAATGGTCTTGGCACCCTTGTCGAAAATCATTTGACCATATATGTGAGGGCTTATTACTAGGCTCTCTATTTTATTCCAAAAGTCTGTATGTTTGCCTTTATACCAGTACCACACTGTTTTAATGTAGCTTTGTAGTTAAGTTTTGAAACCAGGAAGTGTGAGACCTCCAACTTTATTCTTCTTGAAAATTACACCTCATATTACATTTATGTGTATTATTAGATTATACACTTGGAGTCTTCAACCCTCTAGTTTTTAACACAGTGACTTGCACAGAGCCGATTCCTTATAGTGGTTGTCAGGTATCTGGCTACCCTAGTGACTTTCCTTCCCAATTTAACTTCAAAATTATATCCTAGTTCCACATCTCTTTCTCAGTACATTCTTTAATGAAATGTCTTAATTTCACATATTTTGTAGTTTGCAATTTTTTTCAGCTATCTAAAAGCACTGATTGCATTATTTCATGATGTAATGTTTGTTTTAAAAAAGTCGTTGACATCATGAACTAATGCTAATTTGTTATACTTGTATTTAATGTATCATCATCTATGGGGTGAATTAAATTGAATATTTCTATTGATATTAGAAAAAATTAAGGCTAAAAAACCATTAGGTTACAAAGTTAAAATCCCTGGCAGGGAAGAGTTAAAATATATAAGGCAAGGAAGAAGAGAATATTTTTAGCTGAGTTTTAAAGATAGTTAATGGGATGGAGAGTCCTGGAAGGCTGTTCTAGATGGCAGATGGCCGATGGCTACAGAGCCGTCCTGATACAGTCCTGGCTGTGACGTTAGTTGAGGGAGTTGGGACTGGAGGAGAAGGGAGAAGCTGTGAAAAAGTAGTGATTCCAGAGTTTGAAGTGGTTTCAAAAGAGTATCTGTGAAAGTTCTATAAAAGTCTATCATGCTATCAATAAAAAGCAAAATCCTCCTGATATATTCTCATATGGAGAATTATCAAAAAACAGGGTATTTTATACATTGTGTCAAAAGTGATAAAATATTAATAGACGACCTCATTGTATCCTTACTATGTTTGAGGTGCAGGGCTAACAACTTTCTAAGAATTTCCTTTTCAACTAGGAAATGGTGGAGGTGGACCCAGGTCTGTCTCAGTCTCTTGACCTCTCTCTTATGTCACCTCCCTCAGCTATTTGTGGACAGCGTGACAGAGAAAAGACCAAGGACTCTTCTCTGTATCCTTATTTACCACTTTTTTTTCTCATTTTTAAAGGTAATAGAAACAGATCATTCCTATTCGCCTCAAGAGTCTACATAGGGAACGTAAAGAAATAAGAATAAAAGGCAAAATAAACATTTGACTGTGTTTTAGGACAATGTAACAGAAAACATTTCTAGACTAACAGTTTTTTTTTTTTTTTTTGTCTTCAAGAACTCATATTTTGAAAAGGGAATTTTAGAGTAAGATTTTGTTATTGTATAGAACTAAAGAGCTAGGCTTTCTTTTTTATTCATAGTCTATTTTCAAATGACCTTTTTCTCTAAATACGAATACATCTACTTTAATATTAGGAAATTCAAGAGTAATGATCATTCTGGGGCTTTCCAGTGTTACTCTTATCATTTCTGATTCCCTCCTTTCCTAATTAGACAATAGTTTGTCTTGCTAGGTGTGTGTAACAGTCATCAGGAGCTGTCATTGTACAGGGCACCCTACTCACTGTTGTGGGAGTACAGATTCTAAGAATAATTCTTGACCCTATGATTGAGTTGAGAACATGAGATATAAAAGAAAGATAAATTGCTAAATGTATAGTGCAAATGATAAATGCTTTTAATCTCAAGTGGAAAAAATCACTATGGCTTTCTTCTCTCTGATGCCTAAAATTTTGAGAGGCTTCTCTTTGTATGTCTGTGTGTGTGTTTGTGTGTGTAAGCATTTTCGTGATAAATTATATATTTTTGCTAAGGAGTTGAGCAACTTTGTGCATTCAGCACTTACACGTAGGGCTTCCCTGATGGCGCAGTGGTTAAGAATCCGCCTGCCAATGCAGTGGACACGGTTTGAGCCCTGGGCTGGGAAGATCCCACATGCTGCGGAGCAACTAAGCTCGTGTGCCACAACTACTGAAGCCTGCTTGCCTAGAGCCCGTGCTCCGCAAAAAGAGAAGCCACCGCAATGAGAAGCTCACACATCACGACAAAGAGTCGCCCCCGCTCGCTGCAAATAGATAAAGCCTGTGTGCAGCAATGAAGACCCAACGCAGCCAAAAATAAAATAAATTAAAAAAAAATACTTACATGTAATTGACAATACTGGAAATTCTAAACAACATATATCTCAGAATGTGGACCTCTTTCTTTACTAAACTCTGTCATTTTTAGTTTTGGCTTTTCTTCCTTAAATTAGAATTTGGAAAATATTCTTAACCTTACTTTCTTAGAATAGACCAGATTTTGTCTACCTGCATATGACATGAAGATAAGAAATAAGATATAAGGTACATTTTAAAACAAGATACCTTTGAATAGGGAATGAAAATGTTTCTTTTCGATACTCACATTGCTTTATACTAAGCTTATTTTCAAGTGGATTGTCTCACTATGTGATATAATTATTAGCCATCATTTAGTGAGTTAAGTTCCATTATAGAATTTCTCTAGGGTCTGATGAGGCAGTATTCCTTTTTCTGCTTCATGACAGCCAAGACTGACATAGTGGAGGCCACTGCTTGATTAAAGTAAATGGCAGTCAGTGTGTATAAAATCTGGATGCCAGCATGAGTACTTTTGTGGGTATTTTAAAAATATAGCCCTTTGCCTCCAGACTTCTCTGGGGCCAGCAGCCGGCCGACCTGGGGCCCGGGGCCGCGGGCTCAACCGACTACCGTGAGCTCTGTGTCAAACCAGCAGTTTGCAGGTGGCCGGAGGAGGTGCAGGAGGACGCGGCCCGGGCGGCCGAGGAGCCGCAGCTGCTGTGCGGAGCCGGCATCTGTTAAGTGGTTCAACGTGCGCATGGGATTCGGCTTCCTGTCCGGGGTCACACTCGACCCCACCCTCACCCCGGCGGATGTCTTTGTGCACCAGAGTAAGCTGCACATGGAGGGCTTCCGGAGCCTGAAGGAGGGTGAGGCTGTAGAGTTCACCTTTAAGAAGTCTGCCAAGGGCCTGGAATCTATCCGAGTCACCGGCCCTGGTGGGGTGTCCTGCACTGGGAGTGAGAGGCGGCCCAAATGGAAGAACATGCAGAAACGCAGATCAAAGGGAGATAGGTGCTACAACTGTGGAGGTCTAGGCCATCATGCCAAGGAATGCAAACGGCCACCCCAGCCCAAAGAGTGCCACTTCTGCCAGAGCATCAACCATATGGTAGCCTCGCGTCCACTGAAGGCCCAGCAAGCTCCCAGCTCCCAGGGAAAGCCAGCCTACTTTCGGGAGGAGGAAGAAGACATCCATAGCCCTGCCATGCTCCCCGAGGCCCAGAATTGAGCCACAGTGGGTGGGGGTTATCCATGTGTGATCAGAAAGTTTTGAGGAACAGGCATCAATCGGCAGAGTGGAGAAAGCGGGGACAGGGTGGGTAGGGGGCAGCTGGCACTGCCATATATCTCAGGCCAGGGTCTACAGCGTCACCCCCTCTTCCCTCTTGGTGGAGGGAAGGGGTGAGGCAAAGAAACTCCAATCATGCTCTATCCAAATGCACGTGAGGGCTTTGGGGGTAACCCTTCCTGCATGCTTTATCTGAGTCTCCACCCCCAGAATCTCCAGCTTTTGAAAGTGGCCTGGATAGGGAAGTTGTTTTACTCTTCGAGAAGGATATGGAATAATATTTCCCATACCAGAATGAAAAGATTAAGTATGAGACCAGATTGATGGACCCAAACCCACAAGCCACTACATTCTGTGGGAGGAAATATCTCAGGGGTAAGGCAGGGTTTTCCGCATCCTGTCTCCTCATAACCCCCTCCTGGGACAGAGTGCTGAGAACTGTCCCAAGCAATGGGTTGTGATGATAGGCAAAAGGGGGGTTGAGGGAACAGCTGCAGACCTGCTGCTTCTAAGCTCACTCCCACCCCATTCCGGGCTAATACAATTTTATTTATTTGCTCCCTTGGATGACTGTACCTTGGGTCCCACTTTCTCCAGGATGCCAACTGTACTAGCTGTGTGCGAATGACGTATCTTGTGCATTTTAACTTTTGTTTTCATAATATAAATATTCTGGTTTTGTATTTTTGTGCATTTTAATCGAAGGCCCTCATTCCTGCACTGTGTTCTCAGGTGCATGAGCAATCTCAGGGATAAGTCGGCAGCAGCTCCAGGTCTGCACAGCAGGAATACTTTCTGTTGCTGTATCACCAGAGAGAACAACTATTTGGAGTGTATAGCCTATTGAACTACCTCATTTTTGCCAACTAGAGCTGGCTTTTCTGCCATAGTGTCCTCTTGAAACCCCTCCATCTTCTATGTTTCATGGGAGACTAGGTTTTAACTGGGTTGCCCCATGGCATGGTCTCCTTCTACTGAAAGATTGGAAATTGGTCTTAACAGGAAAAGGTGGTACAGAGAGGTTAGGAGAGGCTGGGCCAGGTAAAAGGTGCAGAGAGGGGAAGCCAAGATTAGGCCGAGGTCATCTGTATGTGTGATAAAGGATTCCTGTTCCGGACCTCTAATCCCAGGGCACAGGACTCACTTTACATACCAGGTCCATCCTTCACTGGATTGGGCTAGGCCTAACACACAACAGGGTGTATTGTAAGTGTTTTTGTAAAAACTGTGAGTTGGTAAGGACAGGTTTTAAGAATGATGCCTCTGTACCCATCTTAAGCTGCCCAGGGATGGATATATGAAACAAGGATAAGATCCTTAATCTTTAACAATTCTGGGCTTTTCCTCCTTTGTTTCCAGAGAGAACATCAGTGATGGCTTCTTTGTGGTTTCCGAGAGCCAGTGTCCTGCCCTGCTGCCGCAGTAATTAGTGTCATGGTAGCTAAAGGAGAAAAGGGGGTTTCATTTACATGCTGAGATCACTGCAAACCTACCTCACTGTGTTGTAATGGGGCAAATGCAATAGAACACATTGGGTGATGTGTGTCTGATCCTGGGTTCTTGTCTCCCCCAATTGCTGCCCCCCTCTAGCTATTGTATTTGTCTGGGCTTTGTAGGACTTCACAAGTAGCTGATTTGGTGGTTGCTAGGTGGCCTAGTTTGTGTAAATATAATGTGTTGGTCTTCTCCATGTTCTTTTGGGATTTTATTGTTTACAAACTTCTTTTTATATTGAGAAAAATAGCCAAAGCATCTTTGACAAAAGGTCTGCACCAGCCAAAAAGATCTGAAACATAAGATTGGGGGCCCCTCTTCTTGAAGTGGGAGGTCTTGAACTACACTTTCTTTTGTGTTCCTCTTCCCGTTTCCTATTTTGAACAAGATCTTCTGTTCTAAAAACTGTATTCCTACCCCCTCTTCTTTCCCCCTTCGTGCCCCCCCCAAAATAGTCCATACAACTATACGTTTAATTTGTCTGTGACTAAATGATTTGTGCAAAAATCCTGAAGAGGCTAAGAACTCTCCATCCCTTGTTCCTAAGTCATGACCATTCCTCGATTTGATTCCTGCCAGACAGACTGCTGTCTTTGGATGGATTAAAACCTACTTTAATCTCTAATCCTAGGGTAGAGAGGAGCAACGAGGTGGTCTTCCATGTAGAAAGTGGGGTTGGGAGACCACAAAAGGAAAGATGAATATATAGCCAAGTCACTCAGGAACTTTTATGCGGGTGCAAGAAACTTACGTCAAAGGGGCCACAAGATTGTTTAATAGGAGATGGACAAATTAACTCCATGTTTACTGCTAGAAACCAAAGCTTTGTGTGAAATCTTGAATTTATGGGGAGGGAGGGAGGGAGGGAGGGTAGAAAAGCATGTACCTGTTCTTCATCCCTTCCCCTCATTACTGAACTGCAGGAGACTGAGCCCCCTTGGGCTTTGGCGACCCATCTGTGTAGTGTTTATTTGTTGGTTGATTTTGCTGTGCTAAATTTTGCTGTGCCATTTGCTAGCATTTTGTAACACACAGGCTGACCCTTTTCCCTTCCCCTTCTTTTCCTTGGGAAAATACAATGAATAGACTTATTGGTACCGAAAAAAATAATTATATATATATATATATATATATATATATATATATAGTCTCCCAAAGTTGAGAGTGTAAAAAGTTTATAGCTCATCCCCTTTTCAGAATGGAAACAAGTTATTATTTGTTAGAATTTTTCTTTTTTCTAATGGCAGAGCAGACTGGGCAGGTCAAAACCAAATCCTAGAGTCTATGTGATTTATTTGGCTATATCTTTAGAGCAACCTCATCAGACCTACTCCCACACCATTACATAAAGTCAGTTTAGACCAGAAATCAGGGCATTAATCTTGGTATCCTGACCCAACTGGGAACTGACACTAACTATACAAATGTCCTTAAACAAGCAACACTTTTTATCGGTCTCAGTTCTGTCACTTATAAAATAAGGATACTAGATTACATAATATATAAGAATCAATGGTTCCCCTAGGTAATTACTTTGAGGAAATAAATGCATTGCTGAAGTCTGAGATGGAAGATAAACAGAGTAGGAATAAAAAAAGTAATTAGTGCCATGCTCTATTATCCAAGTTTGTTAAAGCAAGCACGCTATTTCCTGAAAACAAAGAAACAAACAAATAGGAGTTTCAAAGAAGAAAGTAAATACAGATTTAAAGTTCTTGGGACTATTTTTTAGTGTTAGATGATTTATATACTTTTTAAAGTATTATTGAATACTAATGATAAATATGATGTTCTAGATATAAAACTGAAGCTATGTAAAGCAGATTAGAAGGGAAACATTATGTTATCATTTACTGACTAATGCAAAATCTCCATTCATCCCATGGAGATTTTGGTACCTGGTTTACTGTTCCTCTCTCCTGCCTTTGCTCTTGAACCATTTTAATAGTCACATAGATAATCCTTCCAAAATCCTGGTTCTAAGTTCCTTAAATTTCTCTCTTTAAATGAGTGTTCTCTATCCCATAGCACACTGTGATATTATTCAATAGTTGTTTTTCTTTTTTCAATCAGTTAATACATTTTCCCCATTACCTCCATTTCAGACATTCTAGTTTCCAAACATCACCCTCTATCTTTCAAGGTCTTCTCATTAATTTCCCAGTTTCAACAATTGCTATTCTACCCTAGAACCTATAAGCTATTATTCTAGCACATTTCCATTGTTCTTCACCCTTTCATGTCCTAACTTCATCCTTGGCCAGTTTGAATCCGAGATATGAGTCTATCATCTCATATCTAGCCTCAACTATAACACAAACCTCCCTATCACTCATAATTGCCTGGAAATGCTGAAGTACTGGTTCAATTTAATTTTCTTTTTATTCTACTCCTATCTGTAGACAGATGAGTAAGTCTGGAGCAAATAGAACCCTTTGACGGCATGTTACTATTGAACACCAAACAGTATAATTTGGGATAGACCAAATGTTATCTCATCAACTCAAGGACATAATACCAACATGTTTCTCTTCTTCTAAAACATTTAATTGTGCTCTCTACTGCATCATTCCAATTAGAATACTGTATTATCAGGCCACTCAGGATGGTTGTTCTCTTGTTCTCTGTATATTCCCTGCTCCACCAGTCCTTTCTTCTCCTAGACTTATTCATATGACTGACTTCCCCTCTTCTATTTTTTGAATAAATAAGTTATACTCCATTTATAGTTATTATAATATATTGGCTATATCCCCTGTATTGTACAATATATCCTCATAGCTTATTTTATACATAATAGTTTGTTCTTCTTAATCTCCTACCCCTATATTACCCCTCCTCACTTTCTTCTCCCCACGGGTGACCACTAGTTTGCTCTCTGTAAGTTGGCTGCTTCTTTGTTATATTCATTAGTTTGTTGTATTTTTAAGTTTCTGCATATAAGTGACATCATATAATGTTTTCGTTCTCCATCTAACTTATTTCACTTAGCATACCACCACCCAAGTCCATCCATGTTACTGCAAATGGAAAATTTTAATTCCTTTTTATGGCTGAGTAGTATTCCACTGTGTGTGTGTGTGTGTGTGTGTGTGTGTGTGTACCGCATCTTCTTTATCCATCTGTTGATGGACACTGAAGTTGCTTCCATATCTTGGCAATTGTAAATAATGCTGTTATGAACACTGGGGTTCACATATCGTTTTGATTTTTTTTTTATTTTTATTTTTTGGATATATAACACAGATAAATGTTGGTGAGAATGTTGAGAAAAGAGAACCCTCCTACACTGTTGATGGGAATGTAAATTGGTGCAGCCACTGTGGAAAACAGTATGCAGGTTTCTCAAAAAACTAAACACAGAATTACCATATGACTGACCTCTGAATCATAGAGCTTAATCAGTAATTGCCTATGTGCTTCCTGCCCCTCCCCTACCTCACCTCCGCTGCCCCAGTCAGTGATTGTTCTAATCTTTAGATCAGAATGGCTCCACTACAGTAGTTTATCAAAGGGGAAACATCTGCCCAAGATGGTTGTTAATGCCAGGGGGCTGTGAGGGATATGCCCCTCTGCTGGTACCCCTGGCAACTGAAGAGCCAACCTGATGTCATTTCCCCCTAAACTGGTAACCTCATCTCCACAACCTCCCCAATAGTGAAGGAAGACTTCTGCCGTGTCTTGCCTGTCATCTGCCGTGCAGGGTGGCAGGTTGGGGTGTCACTCCAGGACCTTGCTTCAGACATGTAAGGTCCTCTATCTGATAAACCCTTGATGTCTTGGTCGCTGACACGGGGTTCTTTCTTTGGTCTTGTGGCTGGGCAATTACAGGGCTTGCAGACCTGCAGGGTACAGCCCAACACATACCATATGCTATAATATCTGTGCTTTTTTTAAATTGACTGTATCCTTACTCTTCCTTCATCTTATTACTCTACCAAAATAAATCTTATGAAAGTCACACCATTCACATTGTTAAATTACATAGACAGTTCTTGGTCCTCCCTTTCATTCAGCATGTAAGCAGCATTTTGTAAGGATGCTTATTCATTCCTTGAAATATTTCTTCGCTTGGCTTTTGGGACCTCAGCCCTCTCGTTCTCCTCCAAATACAAGGGCTATCTCTTTTCATTCTCTTCTATTAGTTTTTCCTCATTTCCTCAGGACTCAGTTCCTATTCCTCTACATTCATTCCCTGTGGGATCTTATTCCGTCTTATGATTTTAAACATCATTTATATACTGGCAGCTCCTAAATTTCTATCTCCAGCCCATAGCTCTCCCTTGATTATCCAATTGTCTGCTCACCTTTGGAAATTTCATCCTAAACCTGTATCTTCCATGGAATCAGTCAATGACAAATCCATCTTGTACCTGCTCAGATTAGAAACACTGTCTTCATCCTCAAATCTTCTTTTTCCCCTTCTCACAGCCCATATCCATTAACCATTTCTGCTGGCTCTACCTTTAAAGTACACCCCAGATCTGATAACTTCCAACTCTTTTTACTGCTGTCATGCTAATTTGAGCCGCCATTATTTCTCCCCTGTATTACTGCAATAGCTTATTAACTTGCCTCCTTGTTTTCATCTATACCCATTTGTAATCTACACAAAACAAAGCAGCCAAAATTGTCTTTAGAAAGTTTGTCACTCATTTTATTATTAATAATTAAAGCAAAAAACAAAGAATTAAGGCAAGAATAAAGGCAAATTAAAACAAAAAGATAAACTGGAAAAATATTTGTAACAAATAAACTAAAGCCTATTCTTCCTAATATATTAAAGGCTGCTGAAGTTAAAAAGAAAAAAAGAACCAGCAACCTAATTTTAAACATAAGCAAAGGAAAGAAATAGACATTTAACAGGAAAAAAAAAAAGAAACACAATTGTCCTACAGGTATATGAAATGATGCTCAATAATTCTCAAAAAGATAAATTCAAATTATATGTAATGTGATAGCTAATGAGAGTAAAGATGATGAAAGTTCAAAAAAGGATCTAGCGATCTCCATCAAAAGTATACACCTATAACCTCACAGAGCAACCTCAGCTCTGAGTATGTATTCATTTGAATACTACTTCACATGTATCAATATAAAATTAAGTAGTTTTTCTGCAACATTGTTATAATAGCAAAAATTGGAAACAATTAGACAGAAATAGGTCAATACTAATTAAATGTGGTATATCCATACAATGGAATAGTATGCAGCTGTATAAAAATTAAAAATGACAGTAATCTCTATTTATTAATAGAGAACTCTCCAGAATACACAGTTAAATGAAAATAGGCAAGAAGGAACATGGTAAATAAAGTAGGCAAACATTGGTGTAAAAAGTGAGGCAGTAGTGATATAAATATATTTGTAAATCCTTTTATTTGTCTGAAGATAAACTTATATAAGAGCTAACAAAAATGGTTCTGAAAATGCAGGTAAATCATGTGAATGGAGACAGGGATGAGAGCAAGAATTTGTAGTGTAAAACCGTTCTATGTCATCTTTATCCATAAGCCACCTAAACGTATCACGTCTTCAAAAAAATTTTAAATACCGTAAATTCAATCACTTCCCAAATTAAACCTCTCCATTAACTTTGTACCTCATTCGATGGGAAAAAAAAGAAGTCTGGATATTGTTCTACAAGATGGTCTGCATTCTCATCTCCACCGCCCCTCTCATCCTGTCTGCCACCATTACCCTCTTTGCATTAATCTGCTCAAAATACACTGACTTCCCTACTGCTCCCCAAAACAGCAAACACATTCCCACATCCAGACTTTTGCTTTCATTGTTTCTACTCCTTTTAAAACTCTTACCTCAGATATTTTGGGGGCTCCTCCTTTTCCCCTCCTTCTGGTATCTGCTCAAGTGCCATCTCATCAGCAATGCCTACATTTACTGCATAAAGTAGTCTGTATAAAGCACCCTCCTACCTTGGCACCTCTATTCCTTTGATGCTGTTTTATCATGTTTTTATCTAGCAGGGATCAACATTTGATGTATTATAATTTTACTTTCTTTTTTTTTTTTTTTTTTCCCCCATCTTTTCTCCCTCTACCTCCCCAGGATGTAAATTCTAAAAGGACTTGGTTTTATTCCCTGGTGATTTCTCAGTAGGAAAATCAACAGTACCTGGCACATAGGAGGCACTCCAAAAAATACTGCTTAAATGAATGAATGTTAGATACTTAATCAAGCATAATCCTCCAATTTGCTCTATCAGAACAGTTCATTTACATTCCCACAGCACTACATATATTCTAGCCATGGATGTGGCAGTCATGGGCCTCAAGATCTTTGGAAGTGCTACATGGAGAGTGAAAATAGTGTGAACAAAGGATGTTTTTCTACAGCTTGAACCTAAGGAGCCCTTTGCTCCTCGCATGGGAGGACCATACAACCACACAATTGTAGGAGAGAACCCAGTGAACAATATACGAATAGAGGGTCCAGATGAGACCTCCTATCCATTTTTTACCTCTTAGAACACAGGCTGGCTAGCTCTCAAACACTGCACAACCATTCCTGAAAACATAGCCTGAATCTACTCGGCGAAAACAGAAGTTTTCTTCTCTGAAAATTCACAGAATCTTGATGCAACAGCCAAATAGTTCTATCGAGATGACCCACTGTTATCATTAAGCACTAATGTTGATACAGAAATCTTAAAACTGTGTACGCATAACTGTGTTAAGAAAATTGTATTTAAAATGTGTGCTTTGTGTATATAACTTAACCACATATTTTAAAACCTCTAATTGCTCTTTGCCTCTTGAGTGAGCTAAGCTACACGCTGAATACGAAAGGCAGGTTTATTCCCCTCTCCTGGAGGCTCCCACTGTTTGATGATACCTTGTTTTTGTGCTTTAGCTTTAGTTTGAGAAGGAGGCAGGTAATCCTTTTCTTTCACTTGCCATTCCAAATGAAACAGTGTGACTGTTCTTAAACTGCCTCTTATCTTTAGCTCTATCTGCATGACATTGCCCAGAACTTGCTTCTGCCCTCCCTCTTACTTCAGATCCCTGTTGTATGTGCAGACTTCACTGTCTTTAGAATGTGCATGTTCTATGGAAATCCCGGGAGTTCTTTCACACGGGGTTGCCTGTAGTTTTCTGACAATCTTGGCTACCCTGCATTTTTTCCTAAGCCTAGAGTCTTCCTTCTTTGTTTGCTCTTTTCAATTTTCTTCTCTCTTCCAGTCCCTTTACTGTTCATTGGCCCAATGGGATCAGAATTTAGCTTCTTCATTTCTAGTCTCCCCCTTCCCCACCCCCTTAATTAGTCCCCATATCTTCTTTGCTTGCCATCAACCAGACTTTCAAGAATAACTCAAAATGGCAAAGGGCTAAGAAGCATAGTTAAATTGGGGCCACATAATCTAAGTTACTGGATTCATAGGAAGACAAATTTGCACTGCCTCTGATTCTCTGAACAGGATTTTTATTTTTTTTAACTTCGGGCCTTTTCAATTATTCTTTTTATGTAAACTACTCTTCTTTCAGCTCTTTTCTTAATCACTCTTATCCTTTAAGTTTCAGCACAAATGCTGTCCCCTTAGAGAGGCTTTTACTGGCCACTCCATCTCAAGTTATTCTGTTTTATTACTCAGTGTATTGATTTCCTATGTAACACCAAAACGTATAAGCGTATTGCTTATCTATTTGACTACTTTATTATTCTCTAGCTTCCCCACTAGAATGATGTTTCCTAGAGAAATGAAATCTCGCTTTTTCACCCTCTCCCCATTGCATTCAAATCTAATTCAGAGGAACAGTACACACTCAATAAACCTTAATTGAATGATTTAGTTGATTTCTTCCTTTTCCTCTCACATTACTACTTCAATCTAGTTATTCAAAAGTTGTTTTGTTTTCTTTGCTTGTTTCTTTTTAGCATTTGGGAATATATGTCTATTTTTTAAATAAGTTTTTATTGTGGTTAAATGCACATAACATAAAATGCACCATCTTAACCATTTTTAAGTGTACAGTTTAGTGGTGGTTCCTAATGGTGTTCAATCATCACCACCATCCATCTCCATAACCCTTTTCATCTTGAAAAACTGAAACTCTACACTCATTAAACAGTAACTCCCCATTCCCCTCATAAAGCTCCTGGCAACTAGTATTCTGTTTCCTGTTTCTATGATTTTTGACTACTCTAAGTACCTTGTATGACTGGAATCAGAGTATTTGTCTTTGTGACAGGTTTTTCTCACTTAGCATAACGTCCTCAAGGTTCATCCATTTTGGAGCATATGTCAGAATTTCTTTCCTTTTTAAGGCTGAATAATATCCCATGTTATATTTATACTACACTTATCCATTTGTCCATGAATAGACACGGGTTTGTCAAAAACAAGACAAGAAGCCCAAGACGGAGTCAATATGCTAAGTCCCACATGAGCAAACCAAGACTTAATTACTATTTCGACTCTGTCAGAAATGTAATCTTAAACCACTCACTCAGGAACTGCCTGATCAGCACTAGTTAGGTGATCTGTCTAATAGACGCCTGCCATTCCCTAAAGGAAAGTAACTTTGCAATAACTAACCCACATTTTTGCCAGTATAACTTCTTTTTTCTCATTCCATTCTGCCTATAAAAGTTTTTCATTTTGTACAGCTCCTTGGAGCTCCTTTCTATCTGCTAGATTGGATGCTGCCTGATTCAAATCAATTTTTGCTCAGATAAACTCTTACATGTTTAATATGCCTCAGTTTATGTCTTAACAGTTCCTGTGTCAGAAGAGGAAACTGAAGGAGACCCCTGACAGCCCCCAAGAGTAATGAAGTACCACACATAGGTACCTGTTGAGCTCCTTAGCTTGCTGCTTTCTTGCTGCCTTGAGAGGTCATGAGTATGTCCCTCTAGGACCCTAGCTCTGCAGCTTTTGCATTACGAGCTGTGAGATTTTTTTTTTTTTTTTTTTTTTGCGGTACGCGGGCCTCTCACCGTTGTGGCCTCTCCCGTTGCGGAGCACAGGCCCCGGACGCGCAGGCTCAGCGGCCGTGGATCACGGGCCCAGCCGCTCCGCGGCATGTGGGATCTTCCCGGACCGGGGCATGAATTTCGCCCCAGCTTACCCTTCCCCCTCCCACCCCGTGTCCTCACGTCCATTCTCTATGTCTACATCTTTATTCCTGCCCTGCAACTAGATTCATCAGTACCATTATTTTATTTTATTTTTTTAGATTCTATATATGTGCGTTAGAATATGGTATTTGTTTTTCTCTTTCTGACTTACTTCACTCTGTATGACAGACTCTAGGTCCATCCACCTCACTACAAATAAGTCAATTTAATTTCAAAAAATCTAGAAACAATAAATGCTGGAAAGAGTGTGGTGAAAACGGAACCCTCGTGCACTGTTGGTGGGAATGTAAATTGATACAGCCACTATGGAAAACAGTATGGAGGTTCTTAAAAAACTAAAAATAGAAAGATCATATGGCCCAGCAATCCCACTACTGGGCATATACCCTGAGAAAACCATAATTCCAAAAGAGACATGTACCACAACGTTCATTGCAGCACTATTTATAATTGCTATTGAATTCTATTCATTATTTTAAAGAAATCTCTCTAATAAAAGGCAAACCTCTCCTTATTTTTCTTTACAATTTAGTCTGTGTGAAAAGTTGGTCATTTAAAGCTTTTGTTTCCCATATAACTGGTCTCCTTGTTAAGTGCAACAAACCTAATAGGCTTTGTTGAGTTCTCTATTTCTAAATTCAGTTTAACACCGATGTTTATTGCTTTCCTACTCTTTTGAAGACTCAGAAGTAGGTGGTTTGAGGGGATACAAAAATGAACAAGCCACAATTACTTTGTTGATGGAGCATCAAATCTAGTGGAAGAGCTAAAATGTCCTCAAATAACTACATTAGAAAACATAATGTGATAAATACAACCACAGAGCAACAAAGAACCTTAGCCAGATAGAGAAACGTGCTCAACTGCTGAGTGCCCAGGGCATATAGGGCTGACAAATGTTAGAGTAGCCCTTTCTATTTGAAAATGACTGAGCCCTGTTATGAATTATGCCCCCCGCCAAAAGGAGAAATTTAGACACAGAGGCAAACATGCACAGAAGGAAACAATATGAAGAAACAGGGAGAAGATGCCCACGTGACCAGTGATGACTCTACAAGCCAAGGATTGTCAGCAAACACCAGAAGCCAGAGGAGGCAAGGAAGAATTCTCCCCTAGAGCGAGCCATTAGAAAGAGCATGGCTCTTCTGACACCTTGATTTCAGACTTCTAGCCTCCAGCACTGAGACAATAAATTTCTGTTGTTTAATTCACCCAGTTTTCATAATTTGTTAGAGCAGCCCTAGGAAACGGATAGAAGTCCTAAACTCAACGTGATACTAAAGAAATATAAAAGTACCATGCACCAGGCAGGGACTTGGAAACTACCAACCATATTCTGATTATATTTCAATCTAATGCTAAGATTCTGATCTGTGGAAGTAAAGAACTGTCCAAGCACCCTTAACGTAAGACCATTTTTATGTTTGCCATTTAAAAAGAGTCTACCGGCTACACTAGTATTTCTACTAGAAATCAAACTATCTACTGTTTATCTGCTTTTTGCTTTCACAAACAAAAACCAAGCAAACAAAAACTTCTCACGTTTGCAGTGCTGTACAGATGGTAGGCTTTGAAAAGTATTTTTTTGTCAATTAACCCATAAAAATAGCATAAATTACACTTTTTTTCAAATGGGCAAATGTTTGCCCCAGCTAACTCAAGTGTGTTGTTAAAACCAAATACAATAATGAGCATCAAAATGTTTAGAAATATTTAGTAAAGCACTAGGGAAATATATAAGGTATGATTACTGAGCAATTTAATCCATAAAATTTAAAAATACTCTTTAAAACATATGTTTACTTTAAATACTGACCATGTCTTTAAAAAGGTATTTTACTTGAAAATGAAATCATTATTGAATAAGATTCACTTGCATGATTTCTCTTTATGCGTATCTAATTTTCACTAAAGAAACCTGTTATTACTTAAAGGAGGGATTTATTCTGACATGAAAAAAATAAAAGACGATAAAAATGTGAGAGACTAACAAAGACTCAGAGAAGAACAGGATACATATCTAACTAACTCTAAAATCACTGTTGTTTACAAAGAAATCTTTCCTTTGATTTACCTGGGGTGTGCATTAATCACATCTCAAAAAAACTCAGGAAAAGAAAAACAAAACTAACTAGAAAAGCAAAATGAGGGAATACTGATTTTCTTTGTTTCTCTGATTAGATGAGTTGGATGCCTATACTCCACTTTCTGAATTATTTATTCCAATTTGATTCAATGAGTATAATGTACAAATTCTTCCCTAGGTTAGACATTTGAGGGAATCACTATTAAAACTTGACACCCACCATCATTACCTGGACTAGTTGGAAAGACCCGGATTTTTTAAAAAAAATAAAAACCCAGTCGGGCTTCCCTGGTGGCGCAGTGGTTGAGAGTCTGCCTGCCGATACAGGTGGCACGTGTTTGTGCCCCGGTCTGGGAGGATCCCACATGCCGCGGAGCGGCTGGGCCCGTGAGCCATGGCTGCTGAGCCTGCGCGTCCGGAGCCTGTGCTCCGCCAACGGGAGAGGCCACAGCAGTGAGAGGCCCTCGTACAGGAAAAAAAAAAAAAAAAAAAAACCCAGTCACTTTTAATCTATGGTAGAAACCTTGAACCCTGGTCTCTTGGAACTCTGGAACCAATTGGTTCCTCCTTTATGATGTCCCTGACAATCATTGCTCAACTCCTTGCCTTCTTCTTTCTCTAATTTACTACTTCCAAAAATGCAACCACCTCCTTAACTTCTCTCCTAGATATTTCTAAAAACAACCAGTTTAGCCATCACTAATTACAGTCTCTCTCTTCCCCCATCTTGTACATATTCCCCTTCTCTGTGTTCAATTCTCTTTCCAAGAAAATCTAAGATGAAACCTAGCTTTCTTCTGATAGCAGATCACCCTTTAGAACAGGTAGCCTCTTCTCTCAGTCCTCAGATTCCTGGCTAAGGAGGTGGGGTTGACATATTTTTGGATCCCCATGGTCAACTCTAGATAACCATGCAAAGTTATGCTAGAAATAGTAAGGTAATAGTGGCAGGATATGGTCAGTTTGCCAAAAACTATATTCTTCCAAAACCCGTTTCTTTCTTATTTCTATTTCTTAAAGGGAAGATATATAGTTTAATGGCTAAGATTGAGACATTCCTACATTTTCTCATGACTCTTTTTTTTTTTTGCTCCGGACACGCAGGCTCAGCGGCCATGGCTCACGGGCCCAGCCACTCCACGGCATGTGGGATCTTCCCGGACAGGGGCACGAACCCACGTCCCCTGCATCGGCAGGCGGACTCTCAACCACTGCGCCACCAGGGAAGCTCCTCTCATGACTCTTGATGATGTACAATATATTTAAATTGTCAGGAGAAAAGGAAAGTAGTATGTTAGAAGAAAAAGTCAGAAAGGAATTCAAGGCAAAATTTTATCATTAATATATTGCTGACAAAGAAAATTGGGGGGAGAGTAATTTCTATCCAAATCTGTTGAAAAGTGTCCAAAGAATTTATTTTATTTCTATGGTAGGCTGAGTCTAAGCCAATCTAAGATCCTGCAACATCTGGTCTGATTTAAGCCATGTGAACACTTAATGTAGCTAGAAAAAATATATTTTTGTGTGTAATTTACATGCTATTTTAGTCACTGAATAATGTTTTCTTTTTACAAGATTTTTTTTGAGACCTGGGTTTTACCATAGATAGATAAAATAGAGAAAAAGATATTTTAATATATAGCAATGCAATCTTCCCAAAGGCATACCTCACAAGTCCTAAGAAGTAATACTTATTTGATTATTCAAATAGTGTTGTGCATTGAATAGGTCTCCAAGTACACATTGGAGTTTGTTTTTAAAAATTAAAAAAAAAAAAAAAAAAATACAACTAATAGCCACCACAACAACCCAAGAAGGAAAAGTAATTTAGACCCACCAAGCTTATTTTAGGTGCTAATGGAGGAAATTAATTGCCAAGTTGGCAACCTACACAGTTATTGAACACAGGAATCTTGATAATTTGTGTATATCTCCAGAGTGCATCTGAGATTATTAAGATGTGTAGCTAATGTTTTTCATATTCTCAGTGCATTAAACTTACTGTTTCTTGTATTAAATTAACAGTTTACTAATAACAGTTATCAAATAAAATAAAACTATTTGCCAGCCATCAGTCTATGTCCTAGATAACTGGTGTCAATTAGCCCTTGTAACAATCCAAGGAGGTGGTATTTATCTCCATTGGTTTATTTCCATTTATATAAATGATAAGACTTTAGTTATCAGCATAAACAAACAAACAGCAACAAACATTATTCTGAAAAGGAAGGAAACAGGAGTAAGTGGTGGCAAGTTCTACCCAAGGTCACACAGCTTGGTACCCATCTAACAATGGCCCCCTTGGTACTGTTTTTCCAGGTACTTTGGTATTGTACAAACTTAATAAAAAGCACCCAAACATGATTGAATGTAACTAGGGATAATGTAAGGCATTAGACTTAAGTGAGAAAGAATTGGGGAGAGGGTGGAAGAACAGGTCAAAAAGTGAAAGCTAGCCTGGTACATCATAAAAACGAATAACAAATAGAGCAAATGGGCTTTTCACTTTCGCAAAATTTAAAGACAGCTATCTTTCAGGACAGCGTTCATGAAGTACTTCCACTTCATGACCTCTCAAAGTCTCTTTTATCTCATGTAGTCTCTGATTCTATAATGACTGCTGCTACAAATAATATTAGTAGACAGATAAGAAATAGACAGGGGAAAAGAAGGGAAATCACCTCAAACAGCGATAACAGAAGGTGGAATTAAGTCATTGTTATACATGGCAGTTCTGCCTTTCAAGACATCACTTTTGTAAAGCTCCTAAGAGAAAAGGGGATTTAAAAAAATGTTTCATATTAATTAAATTCCATACTGCATCAACCCATCATCCAGTGTATTATGATATTATGGGAAAAAATTTGTCATTCAAGAACTTGCTAACAATCTCAATAGCAATGGTCTCTTAGGAACAGATCTCAGGAAGGTGAACAACAACAGGCATGTGCTGCTTGGGAACAGATTTTTCATTTTCCCCACTAGTCTGAATAGCTAGTTGATTTATTTAGGAACAAAAGCACAACATTCAATATCTTATGAAAGACGCCTACATAAAACCCTTTAAAAACTAATGATTTCTTGGTGTAATTTGAAAGATGTGTTCAAGTACTAAACCAAAGTATAAAATCAGCCACTTTATCCATTCATACTAGTGGTTAGCCATGAAAATCTAATGGAATAGTAGGAGGCAGAAAGAAGGCAAAAATGTCTTGAGGGAATAAAATGTCTCTGTGGAAGAAAAACTATGTGTAAATCCTCAAGGGCAGAAACTGGGGAGTAAGCCATGAAGGGGTATTGAAGTATGGACCAATGCATATGAACAAGTGATTTGTAAGCCACAAACACCCAAATGAGTAACAGTTATTATTACTTTGCTCATGAACTACATTCTTATACAGAATATTCACTTGAATCATTTTTGGACCTCACAAAGGGAGGAATACTGAATGACTTGTGTCTAAGGGAAAAACAGAGACCACACATATCTGGGAACCCTTCTATGATTGTATCTATGTAGTAACAGTTTTTTGGTCTCACTCAGCACTGTGTTACCGAGGTTAGAACAGAATCTCTGGAGTTACGCTAGCTGTGTTTAAAAATCCTGACCCCAGGGCTACCTTATTTTATCATTGTAGAAATTTAAGTGTTACACCACGAATGTACTTGTTATTGTTTAGCAATGTGGGGAAAAAGATATAATTGCAAACTTCAAGGAGGTTCTAGTAGGCTCTAGGCACTTTTGCCTTGTCGGCCCCTGTGTCTCTGTCTCTCTCTCCGTAAGTACACATATAATATACACACACATACACAGAGACTTAATACAATAAAATTGTATTTTATGATCATGTTGGTATAAAAAGACTCTATTACCATGTTAAGACATTTTCATCAACCTAAAACTTCATTTTTTTCTGATTTTCAAAGAAATTGGAACATTTTTTTGAGTCCTAGGTACTGTGCCCACTGTACCTCGTGGAGAAGTCAGCTCTGCTTGTTTCCACTTAACACATTTATGGCCTTTGGCAACCTACCCAACTCCCTATGCCTCAGCTTTGTCATCTGTAAAACGGGAGGATCGTACTAGTACCTACTTCATTGGGTTGTTGTGATAATTGAGTACAGAATCCATCTTGGAAGATGGAGGGGGCACAGGCTGGGGTGGGGATGAGGACCGATGGGGTAGAGAAGTGTCAGAAGCAACCGTGTTAGGCAAGGTTGGAAAATGGGAGCAGAGTGGTCTCAAGGAGGTTGAAATTTCTAAGCACAGTAAGCGTCTTGCCCCTTGACTGAGCTTCACCCATTTCTATGCTGCTATTTTTCAAATATAGCTACCACTGAGTTAAATAAAAGTTCATTTACATAAGTTATTGACTCCATACATTTTGTCATAGTACACTTTATCAAACAACACTGAACAAAGCACAGTTATTACTGTGGGATTTATAGAAAAAGTTTATAGTTTAAAAAAAAGGTAATTATGGGTGTGCGGGAGGTTAGTTGGAGGATTTTAGAGTCAAAGTTCATAAATAAAAATTTAGGACTAAAAGAGAGCACAATTTTTTAATGTAAGCCATAAAATTTGCAGCTGAGATAACTGAGTCTCAGAGAAGTTTGCATAATGCCGTAAATTAGGGTTATAACCCAAATCCCCTGATTCTTCCCTTTGGGGCCCTACCTCACTCCACACCAAAGGTGGAGTAGTTCTGAAACAATGATTTACAAAACGGCACTCATTACAGATTGGGGACTTTTGATAGTAGGAGAGAAGAGTTTTCATTAATTCAAAAGTATTTATTGCACCACTAAAGGGCTTGTTAATGTTTATACAATGTGGAAAAAGACATGCTACAACTTTTGAGCAGTTTCTAGTTTAGTCAGCATTGAATGAATACACATTCACATGTGAATACACATTCACACATGTGAATGCACATTCAATAAATAATTAAAGCAATATCAGCATCACTGTAACTGTATTAAGCTCTACAAAAGAGAAGCACAGTGTTCCAGGAAAGTGGAAAATAAGAGCACATAATGTGGATGAAGTGTTCAGGAAATGTTTCCTTGAGGAAAAAAAAGAAAAAAAAAGAATAGGATGGGAGTGGATGGTTGAGTTCAGGCAAAGAAGGTAAGAGAGGGTATTCCAGGCAGAGATTAGGAAGGTGCCTGAAAGTGGGAAGGCACTCAAAATCAATCCACAAGCAGAAGGGAAATCAGTTTGGTTGGGACCTGGTGAGTGAGGAGTAGAGTGGGGCAAGATGGGGCTGGAGGGCTGGGTGGAGGCCAGATCACTCAGGCACTTACAGAATGTGATAAGGATTGTTTGGTTTATTCTAAATGCCATGGACTGCCAGTGAGTATTGACAGAATTTGAGAATAGGACAGATGAAAAATGACAGTAGTTTGTGGTATGATGGTAACAGTAGTGGAGATGAAGAGAGAGAATTAATTAAAATATCTTTAAAGATAAAATATATGGAACTTGGTTTCTGACTGGAAGGGTGAGGGGTGTGAAGGAGTTATCAAGGATGACTCTGGTTGTCTGATACAAGTAACTGGTAGATCAGGCTACCTTTTTTTTTTTTTTTTTCCGGTATGCGGGCCCCTCACTGTTGTGGCCTCTCCCATTGCGGAGCACAGGCTCCAGACTCGCAGGCTCTCCGGCCATGACACACGGGCCCATCCGCTCCGCGGCAGATCTTCCCGGACCAGGGCACGAACCCATGTTCCCTGCATCGGCAGGTGGACTCTCAACCACTGCGCCACCAGGGAAGCCCCAGGCTACCTTTTTAAAGAGGGTTGACACCATTGTAGAAATAGGGATTAAATGTCTTTTCTTTCCCTATGGCTCTTTGTTTTCTTCTAGTTCATCCTATAAAGTTAGTTTAATAGGATTAGAAGATTCAAGCAAATTTAAAATAGAGTCTAGAAAAACAGAGATACAATCTGATAGTTTAATAATAATTTATAACCATGCTAGCTTGTATTTACTGGTGTCTGCTCTTTGCCAGACCCTTATCTAAGCTAGTTATATAAATATTACATTTATAGTTACTTATTTAAATCCTTAATCAATATGAAGTTAATACTACTTTTATTCTTATTTTACAGAGGAAGAAACTAAAGCACAGAGAGGTCAAGTAATTTAAACAGTGTGGAAATGATGGAGCCTAATTTTAACTATCAAGGGGTGCTGCCTCTCTTCACAAACCCCTCTAGTTTAATCCCACATAAAGAAGTAAAGGAGGCCTTACAAAACCACCTCGGGTCAAGATCCAATATGCCAAGAGGCTGGTTAAGTATTTGGGGTTGAAACCCTAGATAACAGTAAATAGTGCTACTGCCCCATTGTCCTCTTGGAAACCAAGAAGCACTATAGTAGATCTCTGGGTGGGGCTGGGAATTGAAAGATTTGTGTTACTCGCCTAAGTTCTCAAATGTAACCAAGGTGAACACTTCAAAATTTTTTTTTCAGTCCCTTTAACAACTGCTTTGCCATTTAAGAGCCCTCAGTCTTACGACAGAAATACTTAGGCGTAAGCGCCAGAATGAACCTGTCTGTTGTGAAGAAAGAAGATATACTATTATTATTATATTTGACAAAATCTTGTAAAATCATTACTCCTGTAAAGCATGTAAAGCAGAGACCTATAATCTCTGTCCTCTGCTGTAGATACATGAAACATTAGCTTGCTTGGAAGAATACTGATGTCTTAAGGTACCAATTGTTCAGTTTTACTACCACATGAATTCCATGTAATCAGTTCTTAGCATAGCACTTTGCCATAACTCATTTTCCAGTTCACTGACAAAAATGATCCTTCAACCCAGGTAAATAATAGCATATGTCATATATGTTATCTGATTCTGTGTCAAGCTTTGAGCACCTGAAGTAGTTAAAATTTTAGTAGGGAATGTAAACCATAAGTCAGATAAAAAAAATAGAGACTGAGTAATATGTCTGCCTACAATATCTTGCACTGTTCTTACATTCTGGGAAAAAGTCAAAGGGAAGAGAAGGTAGATATAAGAATGCACCCATGTACAGGGTTGAATCCTTTCTAGTTAACTGCTTTTACCACAACAGCTCATCACCAATTACCAGGTACAAGGCACAATATAAATGAACCTTATTTTCAATTTATGTTATTTGGCTTAACTTGGAGATGATGGAAAAATTTATTTGACATGGAAAGGCACATTTTAGTGAATGCTGATAAAAATCCTAGTGCGACCTTACTGTTCACAGAAATCTCTCTCTGAAGGACATAACCTTTTCTGTCATGACTGCAACTCTCATTGTAAAATGAGAAAATTAAATCACTTGGGAATGCTAGAAAAGACAAAACTTTAAATGCCACTCATAACACTAGAAAGCAGGAATAAATGATGTGTTGGCTTTGATATAAGAAAACATCTATGACATTATCTATCATTAAGTCAAAAAATGTCAGGTATGTTTTTCTTACAATAACGGTGGTTTTTGTTTTGACTTTTTTTTAACTAAATCTGGGATTGAGCTGTTTAAATAGTAATTCGCACATATATCAATTTAAACAAACTTCTTGGCCCACGTATAAAATTTAGACCAATGAGAGATTCAGAGTTCTGGATCCCTCAGTGATTTTCAAAAAAGTATTTTAAAAAGCCTAAATAAACCCTCTTTCCCACCTCAATTCACACTGGCCAAATCATCTGCAGTCTACACGTTAGCTCAGAAGTTTCCATGATTATCAGCAAGTTAGCAGCAATCTTTCCAAAGATAAAAGGTATCATAGGTATAATAAGTACATGGATGCGACAGGAATAAAAATAATTTGGAGAAAAACTGGTGTTTGTTGTCAAGTACATATATCATTTTGTGTACACTTATAAAAAATTTTAAAATCCAACTTCCAAATTTAACTACATCTAACTACATGTCAAATTACATATTAGAAATTTTGCAGTAAGTTGTCCTATAGATATTTTCCTCTAGGAAGACACGTTTTTTTTTCCCTCATTTTTAAAATACCAAAAATTACTTTCATGTGTATTTATGTTTTCTTTGTTCATGGTTCCTGTTTTTAAAATAACATGTAAAAGAGCCATGATTTAGATATATCAGAAAAGCTGACGGTTCAGCAAAATTAACCGATAGTCAGAACAAGAGGGAATATAGAATATCAGACTGCTACCTTAAAAAGTTTGCTAGAAACACTGAGAGATTTGAATCATTCACACAAAAATGCATATATGTGTGTATACATATGCTTTCCCTAAATACCAGATTGCTGTTCATGTTTGAGATGATAGGAAATCTGTTTTTGTTTATTTTTAGAGTAATTGGTACCTCATAATAGACCTAACTTAAAAAGAACCTGCTAGTATATAATAAAAAGTGAAAGGGAACATTATCTCAAATATAATATGTAATTTTTACTTGGCAATATTTAGATTATTGTTATAATCATCCATTCATTTGTGGAATTAACTACAATACACAGATCGTTTTCAGGGCATAATTTTTCTGGTAAATATTTGTGATACTAAGAAAACATCTCTCACTTTGAAATTAACTTTTTGTGCAATCATTAAAAGGGTCTTTATCCAAAAATATTTCAGGGTTTCATAAATTTCCCCAATAGCCTCTCATAAATCATATGCTTTTGAAGCACCAAACATTTCACTGTTCTTGTCGATTTTTCTTAGGAGATAACTTTTTAGTTTGGTAACTGCTCTAACTCCCAGATGTTCCCATGTTAATCAGTGGCTTTGCAAATTATTAGAACAGTTGTCCAAGATCACTCTCATCTACTTCATGAAATCCCGTGGCTTTTTGCAAGATTTACGATGTAACTTCTCAATCCCCATTGCTCTTTATTTATGTAACATTGCCAAATTTCAAAACTGAAAATCAGCAAGAGATCTAGAAGTGTTTAGGCAAAAAATACTATTGTTCTCTGAGAAAATATGAGTAATTTAGTAAACTTAGTTCATATTGTAATGGATTTTTAGCCTCTAATTCAGGGGTCAGCAAACTTATTCTCCAAAGGGCCCAAGAGTAAATATTTTAGGTCTCTGTTGCAACTAAACTCAGTCACTGTAGCATGAAAGCAATTATACACAATACATAAAAGAATGGGCATGGCTGTGCTCAAATAAAACTTTATTTACAAAAACAGATGCCAGGCTGGATTTGACCCAAGGGCCCTAGCTTGCTGACCCCTTCTCTAATTTAATAAACAATCAGAAAATGAGGTTCCCACTATAAGAAAAGTATTTCTCCCAGAATAGAATGATTTCATCTATAATGCTGCCAAAACCTAAGTACTTTTGAAATTAAATACTATTTGCATGTCTTTACTAACACAATCACCCTGAAGATCACTATTAAGCAATTAATTAATTCTGTTATTTCTCTCCATCATCGTATTACTTTAAAATGTATGGAAAAATTTTCCCTAAAAAATATCTGAAAATTTATGTATTTCTCAAATTTGCAAGTTTCTGACCCTCTCAGTCATTATTACAGATTAGGAACCCAGGTTACCTAATGGAGGTAACCTGGATAATCATATGGATTAAAAAAAGTGATGATGAAAAGGGAAAGAAAATGGTTTCAAAGTAAAAAAACAAAGTTTATTTGAACCAATTACATATAATCATTTGTTCTTCATGAAATGCCTCAGTTAAGACATTTCAACTGGGGAAGTTTCCATGATGACAAGTCATTATTTCTAAGTGAAACAATCATCTATATCTTGACAAGTCATCTTTAATCCCTTTAATATGATCAATCCAATCAATAATAAAAAAGAACACTATGGTGACAGAGAACTCTTGATCTAAGTATATAGTGTTGCATATGCCTCTATTTGCTATATTTAATTATTACTATGTTCATTTAATTATATTGCAGAAAAAATTCACAGACATACCCTTGATTTTTAAAGGACAATTAAGGCCTTCTTTTATCTATTTCAAATCATGTGATTCTGATCTCTTTCAAATTTTCCACTTTTCTTAAGTCCTTTAAAATCTTTTTTTTTCTTTTACTACACATGCATTTGAATAATATGCATTAATATGCATTGAATAATAATTCGATGTTATTGTTTAAAGGGAGAATTAATAAATTAAAATAAAATGTTCACAATGATATTTATAAATGTCTCACTGCAATTCATGCATGTAAATTTTTTGCAAAATCTAAATGATGCCATATTTCTAAGGAGCTATCTCTGCCTGCCCTGTTAATATTTTCTGGAAGTATTTTGTTTTAATGGTAAAGAGAAGAACATTTGAACTGTATGAATATAAATAGATATGGAAAAAAATTTAATGAATCTACTTTTTAAAATAATTACTGAAGATAATCAGGTTTCTCTACAAAAACATCTCTTCTTAATGATGAAAGAAAAAAAGACCTATTAGGCCAGGTGGACAATAGCTCTGAACCATTATGTTATTTCCAATTTTCTAGAACAAACCTTAGGACAATCTTTGCAGGATAAAGAATAAGATTCTTTATTATCATGACACAAGATTTTCACTGAAGCTCAGCTAAGTTAGAGAAGGTCAGAATATAGAAGTAGTAGGGTAAACCATTCCAAAATCAGATGCTTTTTTGTATTCAAGGCACATTGACTCTCAGATCACAGAAGTCTCAGCATTTGGAGGTGTCCCACTACATGGCTTGGCCATCAAACAAACCATTGACTGGTGTTGGTTAAGGCATAGTTAAACAGTTTCTCTATTTGCCAAGTTAGAATGAGATTCTTCTCATTCAAGAACTCGTTTTTTTCCCTTTCATCTCTAACTTAAACAAAAATTATGTGATGTATAATGCTAACAAATAGAAACTATTATCAAATGTTATCATATAATTTATTAACAATAGAACATTGATTTCTTACTTTTCTGCTTTATAAAAACTATAGTTCCAAAGCAACAGAAATAATAATTTGAAAACAGACAAAATTTATATAGCATTTATGGTGTACCAGGCTGTGCTTCAAGATATATAAAGTGAGGAAGGTTGATATATATATATAGATATAGATATAGATATTACTATATCACTACCTATATCAATTTACTAATCTAGATATACATGTATAAACACATGCATGCATACACATACACACAACACATGTATGTGTATAAATAAACTATTTTAATCCTCAAAATAAATCTATAAAGCCAATTCTATATGCATGCTGCAGATGTGGAAATTGAGTCCCTGAGCATCAACTTCCCCAAGTCACAGAGCCATTAACTGGCAGATCCAAGACTGGAGCCCAGGTAGTCCTTGATACTAATACTATTTTCACAGTGTTAAGATTTTTTTTCTCTTCCCAAACCCTAATCGAATTAAAAATATTATTTTTAAAAGCAATACTCCAAAAAATTTGCCTAAACTAGATCATAATTAAGATTTCATATAAAAATCCTTCCAGGTATATTAGAACTTATGTCAGAGTAATACCTGCTCTGGGAGACAACCACTGCTCACACATTTATCTAAGATTCTTTTCTACTCACCCTACCTCCTAGCAGAGCTCCTTAAAACACTTTTTAAAAATTAAAATGACTTGAATAAATCAGCAAATTAGTCATCAGAACCAAATGTTAATCTATTATTCCCTGGCTCTTTATCGAAAAGTGACAAATCATGAAAACAGGAGTATATACAAAGTCTTTTCCCAAACAACTAAATGGCAATATATATTCTAGAGTCAACATATATTTTAGGACAATTATCTTTGACTCCTTTCAGTTAAACCAACAAATTTACATAACCAAAACAACCCTTCCCTCTGTTTCCCAATTAATAGGTTTTTAATATGTTTAGAAAATATCTCATTGAATTCAGTGAAACAGCCAATTATAAACCAGGTGTTTCGATTGTATAAATAGTCTAAGATGTGGACTGCATTAATTATGGTAAGTCTTTATCTCAACTCCAAAGCATCCGACTAAAACTGGAATGAAGAGTATTGCAAATTTCCTCAACATATCTAGACTCTGTTTTAATATCTCATTACATTTTTAAAGGAAAGAATCAAAATCTCTAAGGCATGTAGAGCTCCTTGGTAATTATAAATACAAGATGGGATTAATAATAAACTTTTATTTCCATTTATTTTTCTCATTAATTCATTCTTTTAAATTTTGTATATTGCAATGGGATTCTTTTTCCTCCCCTGTTACAGATGTTTGGATTCTGTAATCCCCTGAGGTATCAGGAGCCTGCATATCCCCATCTGCAGTGATAAACATATCTGGTGATTAGAATTTCATACAAAGCAAAATACTAATACATCATTAAGTCTACAAAATAGCTGGTCCTCCATATGTTGTTTGTGCTTCAGATTTCTCAAACATTTTGCTATAAAATATATTTCAGAATAATAGATAAAAGTAAAGTCAAAGAAAAGTAAAGTACCTGTGGATTTTTTTAACTTCTTTGTTTTATATTTTATTTGCATAAAGTATACTATTCAACTCTCAGTATTCCTTACTCCCTTGACATGAAATCAGAATATTCAGGATATATGGGGTTTGCAGAAGATATTGGTTTTAATAATACACTTGGCATTAAATTGAGCTTAACTTAAGATGGGTGGGAGAAATTCATTAGAAGTTTCCTGATTGGGCATTAATTGCCAGTCAGATTATACAAAGTAAACTCTGTATTTCCCACTGTCTGTGCAATGGAGTAAGGATTCTGTTTTGCGACAGAGCTTAAATGCAACTTTGTGTCTTGCTGCAACATTTAAGAAATAAATCAATTGTTAAGCAAAACCTATATACAGTTTATTGCACATAATAAGGCAACGAAGCTCAAAGGTGAAATGAACCCCAAATGAGAAGTTTCAACAGAAAGAGAGCAAAAAGCTAAAGAGAAAAAAAAAAAAAAATTTCCTTGCAGCCCTGTATTTGTTTTATACCTCACAAATGTGCTAAACAAGAAATGGGGCAAAAACTACATCAATTGTGTGAAACAGGACTACACAATCAACTCTCAGATTTGGACTGTCTGATAATTATCAGCAGGTAATGTTTTAATTTATCAGCTTCAACATTAGAGCCATTTACCTTTCCAGTAGCTTCCTTAACTACTGCCTTACATACGTCCTACTTACACCTTCTCTCTGCTGAGTACATTTCATCTAGGATTACTCCAATCTGGGACTAGAATAGTAAATACTGGAGGGACTAAACAAGCCAGTCTCCTCCAGTGAAAAGATGTAAATAATACAATATTTCACCTAACCAACAAACACAAAATTAAAGAACTGGATCCAGCAGAGCTTGGACCTGTATATTTTAGTTCGTAATGTAAACATAAATATGACCCTGGAGATTAAACAATTTAATATTTTTCACATTTAATGAAGACTGGGTGCCTCCTGAGTGTTTCCTGAGTATTTTCACATTTAATGAAGACTGGGTGCGTCCTGAGTATAAGCATCTTAGAAGCATATTTTTCATAAAACCAAATTAACCAAAAATGGGAAAGACCTTTCAGGTCAATCAGACCATCCCCTGGAGACCATAGAGGGCAGTTGCCTATAATAAACACTCCAGTATTTGGTCCCCTCGAGTGTTAGAGTTCCCTAATGTTAGGCCAGTTTCTGACCTTTTATTTACAGCGTTATTTATTATTCATATTTTATTAAATATTTAAAATGCCACCTATTGTATTTGATGACTATTATAAGAAGAAAAGGTCTCTGTTTTTCAGACCTAGCTAGTTAATATCCTGGACTTGGCATTAATTATCTGACACTTCCTTTCAAAAATTCCTGAAGCTCCGTGTTTGTATTTAATAGCCAGCAGTTGCAAACCCCTTTGGCAGAAACCAAACATAGCCATGAAGATAGCCAGACTCAGTAATTAGTTCCTTCTTGACCTCTTCTTTCATAAATGAATCCATCATTTCTGTCTCTTCTCCAGGAGTACCACTGATGACCGATATTAACAAGTATATACAATAGGTGACAGGGGAACATTTGCTTTAAAAAAAAAAAAAAGGAATTTCCAAATTCAGTATTGGTTCTTTTATAGAAGTGTTTTTTTAGGCATGACTATCCCTTACATGGAATTTATTAAATCAATAGTCTCGTGCTTATCTGTATCTGTCTGTCCGTTTCTGTCTCCATTTGTCTGTCTCTGTCTCTTCCCCATGGTGTGGGAATTTGAAAGGGAAGGGAAGGAGTACATTATTCTGATTTTTTAACAGCTCATCTCCTAAGCCAAGTGTCTTGTTCTTTCTGTAAAGCTCTATATCCTCAAATTAAGAAAAAGGAGAAAATCTCCAAACCTTATCTTTGAGGAAGTTAATCCTAGGGCTGTGCATAAGAATTCTATAACTAAAGACAATCAGTTGAGTGAACGATGAATCAACAACAGAAAACAAAACCGAAAACAGACCAAAAAAACAACCAAAGCACTCTTCTGTGCTGCCAGCAATCAATTTAGACCAGCTACAGAGAAACAGAGGTACCTGGAGGACTTTTCTTGTGGGGATGAGATGCCTCTGGCCATGCAGAAAAAGTTCACAACCAAGGTTGATAACTGGTTGTACAAGGGAACTTGGCATAGGTATAATAACCTATACAGTAGTCTAAACATATTTCCTGAAATGTACCCTGCCCTTAACTATTTATACAAAATTTTATTAAAACTGAGTCTGGGGCTTGCCTGGTGGCGCAGTGGTTGAGAGTCTGCCTGCCGATGCAGGGGACACGGGTTCGTCCCCGGTCCGGGAAGATCCCACATGCCGCGGAGTGGCTGGGCCTGTGAGCCATGGCCACTGAGCCTGCGCGTCCGGAGCCTGTGCTCCGCAACAGGAGAGGCCACAACAGTGAGAGGCCCGCGTAACGCAAAAACAAACAAACAAAAAACTGAGTCTGTCCTCAGTTTTGTTGTACATTGTAAGGGAAAGGCCTGGGTAGGAGAGCTGCAATACCATCATAGCAGATGCTGTGACAGTGGAAGGAACACATGGAAGAGGTCATGAAGAAGAGGATGGCAATGAAGGGAAAGCCAGAGGGAAGAAGCAGATAAAATACTTAGCTAGCATATGTGGCCTTATGCAAACTTGGACAGGGAATAGTCCCCTCTGCCAAAAAAAGTTCATGCAAGCTCATGCCATCATGATTTGGATTATGGTAAATCTCTTCCCGCTGCTTATTGCTAATTTTCATTCCTCAAATCCTTTCTACATGCCTCCCCAAATTTATGTCTTATGTATTGTCCTTTATTTTCTTCCTTACTCCACAGCCCTCAACAATTTCAGACCATCCTAACATCAAGTTGGATTTGTGATTCAAAAGAAGAAATGTTAATAAAAGAAGCTGGACTTCTTGGGATTAAATCTGAGATCCAGCACTGATTATTTGCTTAACCTTGAAGAAAAGGAACTCATCTGCAACTCAGATTCCTCATATACAATATGTAAATAAAATATTGTACATACATAGATGTTTTTGATGAGCAAATGAAGTCATTTGGGAAAATCACTTGGCAGAGTGCCTGGCATACAGTATACTGATATTAGCTCCAATTATTAATAATTATAATTAGGTGATTTTAAATATGTATCTCCAACAATGGTATTTTTATACAGCTCCATCCTTTATTTCCATCTCTTTGTTGATTGTGTCTTACTATCACTGAATATTCAATATTTGTTTAAACTCACACTTTTTTTTTCTTTTCAAACTAAGCTATTCCTTTATGCCAAGATCCCATTTTCTCTCTCAATCTAATCAGTTATGAAAGTCTCCAGCTACTACTGATACATCTTGAGCGTTCCTTCCCTCCTTTTCATTTCCAAAGTCACCATTCTAGTGGAAACGCTCAACTTCTGCCTCTAGTATTACAACTGCCTCCTAACTTTTCTTGCCCTTTCTAATAACTCCCTACTCTAATCACTTGTCACTCTAGAAAAATCAATATTCCTAAATCACAGATCTTAATCTGTAGACCCCTCAAGTTTATAGTAGTTTGAACGCTTTACAAATTTTGCCCCAACCTTCACATCCAGTGTTTACTAGTTTGATACAAAAATTTAAGCTCTAATAAAATATATTTTATTTCTGTTCTTTGAATATTCCACAAATTTCTCTCAATGTTTATTCTTTCTGAAACGTACTCCTCTCATTGCATTTCTGTATAAGATAATATGTGCACTTCAAGGACCATCTCTAATGAAGTATCACATATAAAACTTTTCTTGATCATGATATTGTCTTCACCAAGACTTTCTAGCATTTGATTTAATTTCTCCTGCCATTTCATCATAACATGAAAAATAATACGTGTTTATATATCTTGCTGCATCTTTCCTTCATCTCCAGTAGGCTTAAGGATCCTTGGAAAAGGTTTATAGGCATAATTCAGTCTTACATTTACATTAGTGCTTTGCATAATGTGCCTGGTTGACATTCAGATGTATGATTAACTTAATGGCACTTAGTCATTTTAAAAAGTGACAAAAATAATTTCTTATATCCAGTTAAAATTGGTACTAAGTAAGAAGAAAATATTTATTAATTAGTTTTATTATGGATATAAGCTCCAGGTAGTAATCTAGCCAAAAGCTTATTAATTTTTGTTTCTTCAACAAAGTATTATTTAGGTCAAAGGGAAATTCATTTATGTTTTTTAACAAAACAGAATATCTTTAAGATGCACTCATAGGGCTTCCCTGGTGGCGCAGTGATTGAGAGTCCGCCTGCCGACGCAGGGGACACGGGTTCGTGCCCTGGTCCTAGAAGATCCCACATCCCACATGCCGTGGAGCGGCTGGGCCCATGAGCCATGGCCTCTGAGCCTGCGCGTCCGGAGCCTGTGCTCCGCAGCAGGAGAGGCCACAACGGTGAGAGGCCTGCTTACCGCAAAAAAAAAAAAAAAAAAAAAAAAAAAAGATGCACTCATATTCATATGCTCACATTATGCTTATAAAGTTAAAACACTACAGCCTAATTGTAGAGATTCTGATTCAAAATTATCCCACCAAATCTCACCCTCCCACATATAACAACTATAAAATCTGGGAAATTTTTTAAAATAACAATGAGCTGAAGACCTTGTAGAATGAAAAGAAAAACAACATCTGGAGAAGAGCTGACACTTTTAAAAAAAGATAATCATAGAATGAGTTATCCATTTGTACAGCTTTAAGCCTGAAGGTAGGTCACTTTCAACCCCATGCAGGGTGGCAGAAACTCCAAAGAAAACAAGCAGACTTTCTGGCATAAACACCAGAGGAAAGAGTTTGTGGCAATCACAGAAATTGAAAAGGAATCCTAGGATGAAGAGCCAGAGAGACAAGAACCAAATTTTGTGTATAGACTTTGAAAAATTTCTGGCTGACCTCTGAAAACTGCAAGCATAGATCTGGCTTGAGGCTGACATAAAACAACCTGCCTAAGAACAAATTAACTGAACTGAGATTTGAGCTGCTCTTCCTAGAAACAGAATTTGCAATTTATGTCCAACAAAATAACTGCCTGGTAAAACCACATCAACAAACAAAAATCAACATTTTCCAGAGAAATGTAACTGAATATAGAATCTCCACAAAATACAACCAACATATCTAAGGTACAATCCAGAATTACATGACATATGAAGTACCAGGAATATGTTAACAATTTTCAAGCAAAAGACAATATCTGAGACAAGCCTTGAGATGACCTAGATATTGGAATCGTAACTATACTCAAAAACATAAAGAATAAGATGTCTGCAGTGAATTAATGATAGAACATTTCAGCAGAAAAATTAAAATGGTAAGAAAGAACAAATTAAAAATTCTAAAAATCTGAAATTTAAAAATTACTGGATGTGCTTAATAGCCTAGTGGAGGTATTGGAGGAAGAGTAATGACTGCATAGATAGGTTAATAGAAGCTATCTAATTTGAAGAAAACAGAAAAAAATATATTTAAAAAATGAAAGCCTCAGACCTTTGGAATATTAAAAGGTCTAAATTATGTGTAATTGGAACCTCAAAATAACAGGAAAAAACAGAGTAGAAAAATATGGGAAGGGAAGCCCTTCACCTAGAGCCCATGCTCCACAAAAGAAACCACTGCATTTTCTCTTATTTAGTTTTTATTTTTATATATAGACAAGCAACAAGTATTTACTGTATAGCACAGGGAACTATATTCAATATTTTATGATAAGCTATAATGGAAAATAATCTGAAATATATATACATACACACACAACTGAATCACTTTGTTGTACACTTGAAACTAACACAATATTTTAAATCACCTATACTTCAATAAAAATTTTTAATAATATATTTAAGAATACCTCAACTGTTTATTAAAAAACATACTTCTAAATAATCAAGGGTCAGAGAAAAAAGTCATAATAAAAAATAGAAAATATTTTGAACTGAACTACAGTGAAAATGCAATACATCTAAATTTAAGAAATGCTAGTAAAGCAGTGCTTTGAGAAAAATTTACAGCATTTAAGGTTTATTTCAGAAAAATAAGATCTGAAATCAATTACCTACAATATTCCCTTAAGAAGCTACAACAGCAGCAGCAGCAACAATGCAAACTAAAAGGAAGCCAAAAGAAGGAAATATAAAAATAAAAATGAAATAAGAGTAAATGGTAAATGTCAAAAGTAGTTTTCTTAAAAGAATAACAACATAAGTAAACTTCCAGCAAGAATGATGTGGGGGCAGTAGAGGGGGAGAACAATTATCAACATTAAGAATAAAAGAGGGCTTCGCTGGTGGCACAGTGGTTAAGAATCCGCCTGCCAATGCAGGGGACATGGGTTCAAGCCCTGGTCCCGGAAGATCCCACATGCCTCGGAGCAACAAAGCCCGTGCGCCACAGCTACTGAGCCTGCGCTCTAGAGCCCGTGAGCCACAACTACTGAAGCCCGCATGCCACAACTACTGAAGCCCGTGTGCCACAACTACTGAAGCCAGTGCTAGGTGCTCCGCAACAAGAGAAGCCACCACAATGAGAAGACGACGCACTGCAACGAAGAGTAGCCCCCCACTCACCGCAACTAGAGAAAGCCCACATGCAGCAACGAAGACCCAACGCAGCCAAAAATTAAAATAATTAATTAATTAGGGAAAAAAAAGAAGAAACACAGTCCTTACTAAAACTACAGACATTAAAGGGATGAGATAATTATGAACAATTTCATTACCACAAATTTAACAACCTAGATAAAATGGGAAAAAAGATCCCTTAAATAAGTTGCAAAAATAACATAAATTTAAATAGAAAGTATATCACTTTATCTAAATTAAAAAATTGTATTTGTTACATGTATATAGTTTAGAAGTTCCACAATGAAAATTCCAGGCTCAGGTGGTTTTGCTTTTGAATTCTGCCCCAATTTTAAGGTAAAAATAAAAACAATTTTATACAAAATACTTAGCAAAAATTAAGAACACTTCCCAACCTGTCCTATGAAGCCAGCATGATTTCAACAGTAAAATCTGACAAAGACATTACCAAATAATAAAATCACATACCTCTATTTTTCATGTCTACAGATGAAGAAATTATTTCAAATTATTAGAAAGTCTTATCTAGTAATCTATATTAGGATAATACAGCAAGACCTAGCAAAGTTGATTTCAATTTTGAAAATTAATTTAGCTTACCATATTAGCAGAATAAAGCATTAAAACCACATAATCAATAAGTGCATAAAATATACTGACAAAATTCAATACCCATTTATGATTAACAATGGCAACAAAAAAACACCTCTCAGCCAATAAGTAATAGGAAGAAACTTCCTTAATCTGATAAAGGGCATCTATTTAAAAACAAATGCACAGCTAACATCCCTGCAATCAGGAACAAAGCAAGGATGCCCACTAGCTCACTGGCAACACTGTACTAGAGATCCTAGCTGTTAAATAATGCATTAAGAGACATAAAAGTTGTAAAGCTTGCAATGAATAAAATGAACTGTCTCTATTTGCTGATGAAATAAATGTTCATATAGAAAATCCTAATGAATTGACAAAACAATGATTAAAATTAATATCTTAGGATCTGAGGTTAATACATTAAAAATCAATTATATTCTAATACACCAACAGGAGATGATTTGAGAAATGAAAAATGAAATTATTTTCTTATAATAATTTCCAAAAAATATGAAACATTTAGGTTAAGCATAAATTAACAGATCTTTTTCATGAAAATTACAAAGCATTGTTGAGAGAAAATTAGGAGGGATCTAAACAAATAGGAAAAAAACACCATATTCATGGATTATAAAACTCAACATTACTGAGATGCAATTTTCCCCAAATTGAACCATGTTCAAGACAACAATCTCAATTACGATCCGAAATGCCTATTTTGTAAAATTTAACATGCTAATTCTTAATTTTATGTGACACTGCTAAGGACTGGAATAAATAAAACGATCTTTAAGAATGTGAGAATACTTATCCAACCTGACATTAAGACTAACTATAAGCTATACTAATCAATATAATGGTTACTGTAATAAATATCACTGAATAGATCAGTGGAAATTAGAAAGCCTGGAAATTCTGCAAACGGCTTTTTTTTAAAAAACACAAAAGTGTTTTTCCTCATTGTTTTCAACTGAATATTCATATAACAAAGTACTATCATAATCTTACACCATTCTCAAAAATAATTCAAGATTTATCATTGATCTAATTATAAAAGCTTAAACCATAAAGTTGTGACAGGAAACTATAGGAAAGTATCAATATCTTCATGATTTGAGAGTAGGCAAAGATTTTTATAGAGGTTATATAAAGTCAGATATACTAGGAAAAATAAAAGTAAATTAGACTTTATAAAATTAAAAAACAAAACAAAACTGTGCTTCTCAAGAGACATTGTTAACAAAGTTAAAAAGTAAGCTACAGGGCTTCCCTGGTGGCACAGTGGTTGAGAGTCTGCCTGCCGATGCAGGGGACGTGGGTTCGTGCCCCGGTCCGGGAAGATCCCGCATGTTGTGGAGTGGCTGGGCCCGTGAGCCATGGCCACTGGGCCTGCGCGTCCGGAGCCCGTGCTCCGCAACGGCAGAGGCCGCGGCAGTGAGAGGCCCGCGTACCGCCAAAAAAAAAAAAAAAACAAAGTAAGCTACAGACTTGGAGAAATTTTATGCAAGGCATGTATCCATGATATACAAAGAACATTTACAACACAATAATAAAAGGAAACCCCACTCCCCAAAATAAGAAAATATTTTAACAGTCTCTTCACAAAGGAAGATATATGAATGGTCAATAAACACATAAAAATAGCTTAATATTGTCAGTCATTAGGAAATTGCAAATCAAAATCACAAAGCCATATAACTTCATACCCATCAGAATTGCTAAAGCTGAAAAGACTCTGACAACAAAGTGACAAGAAAGTGTCACAAGCTCTCATGTTTTATTAATAGGGGTTTAAAATGATACTGCTAGTTTTTTACCGAAGAAAAATGAAAAGCCATATTCACAAATAATTGTATAATAATGCTCATAATAGGTTTATCCATGATAGCCAAACATTATAAATATCCCGGGTACACATCAACTGGTAAGTGGATAAAAAATCTACTGTATATAGATATTCATACCGTAGAATACTATTCAGCAATGAAAAGGAAATAACTATTAATAGACACAACAATAAATATATACCATACATATATATATTTAAAATCCCAAATGATAGCAGCATTACAGGTAAGAGTACATGATGTATGCTTTAATTTATATGAAATTCCATAAGAAGAAAAATTGTTCTGTGCTGAAGAAAAACCAGAACAATATTTCTCTCTGGAGGGTATGGACAGGAATTGACAGAGATGGGACATAAGGAAACTCCCTAGGTCGATGCTATGAGTGTATTGTTTGATAGGAGTTTGTGGTGCACAGTTTATTCATACTTAGCAAAATTCAGTCAATCTATACTTAAGATCACCAATACTTGTTGATTTCATTGTACGTAAATTCTAGTTTAAAAGATGAACACTGTACACAAATCTTGGACTCTAGTTAGTGATCTGCAAACTGAACAATTTAGGAAACAGTCTACTAATGTCTAAATTTAGTTTGAAATTCATCAGAAATACAGTAAATTAATAGATGAATAGAGAGATGAACACATAGGTAGATATGTGGTTTACAAAAAAAGAATAGCATTAAAAGTTAATGGTAAAATTTGGAGGTAGATGTGTAGATTTACTGTAAATTTTTTCAACTTTGGTGTGTTTTTAAATATTTCATAGTAAAACATTGGGAAAATGAAAGAAATCAATGAAAATAGACATATAATTTTATATATAATATATATATATATATCATATACTAAATCAAATAAAAACAAACAAAACAAAATAAAAACAGCTGATTGAAGCTATTGAAAACATCCAAGGCAGCAAGGACTTGAGGAGCCAAGTTTCCAGAATAAAAGAAAAGGCACTGAGATGAGCTTAGATTTATCAGTTTTTGTATCAACCTATTTACTGAGCCTTAATTTGCTCAGGATGACGGACCAAGACAAAAGCAGCAGTTTAGAGCTTTCTGTGACCTCACAGGGATGCAGGGATAGAAATTATATTTCAAGGTTGCATAGGAGGCCATGTCTTAAGGGGCCAAGATCCCAGAGAGATAAAGGATTGCAGAATTTTGCATTATTTTCCCCTCAAGCTATTTGCCAATGTCTAATTCAGTGGGAAAGAGATTAAGAATACAATGAGAAAATTGCATGTAAGAGGGTGAGAAAACTAACAGTGCTTTTGGTAGTCTCACTTTCCTGTCATCACAAAAGTTGGAGTTCAGGAAACTCCATAAAGGAGAAAATCTGCTAAACACTCTCCCTGAGGGCCATGATCAAGAAACATGTGCAAAACTGGAAATAGTTTAGTTCTCAAAAGACTGGAACGTAGACTAAACCATCTCAAAAATCTGACTGCCTTTACTCTAAATGCCTTCCAGAAGAAAACTAAGTCCTCTCTGAAGGAAAACATCATCATCAAGAACGTCTATTTTTTTTTATACACATTATCCAGAAATTATTTTAAATATGCCAGATATACCACTTCCATTCAACATTGTACTGGTGTTACCCATTGAAAAGACTAGAAGGAGAAATCAAGAAAAAAATAACACTGTCATTATTCTCAGATGAAAGGATTATGTGCAAAGAAAATCTAAAGGTATCTAACCATTGTTAGTAAGTGCATTTAGCAAGTTTGCAAGGGAGAATGTTAATACATACAAAAATGTATGTCCATATACTAGCAACAAACAATTAGAAACTGAAATTTTAAAATAATATTTATGTCAGAGCACAGATGAATTTTAGGACAGTTAAAATACTCTGTATGATACCATAATGATGGGTACATGCCATTACACATTTGTCCAAACCCATAGAATGTACACCACCAACAGAGAACCATAAAGTAAACTAGACTTTCAGTGATTATGGTACATCAATGTAGGCTCATCCACTCAAAAAAATGTACCACTCTGGTGGGGGATGTTGGTGATATGGGAGGCTATGCATGTGTGGAGGCACAGGGGACATGGGAAATCTGTATCTTCCCTTCAATTTTGCTTTGAACCTAAAACTGTTCTAAAAATATAAAGTAAAAAATTTTACAAGACTATCATAAAACTTCAAACACCTAAGAAAAAAATTTGCAGGAGATATGGAAGAAGACCTCAATATGGATTTCTACAAAATACTGCTGAAAATACTTAAAGACTAAAATAAATTCAGCATTAGCTAAAATAATTTTGAAGAAGATGACCAAATTGGACAATTTAACACTACCAAATATCAAGCCTTACCTTACTATAAGGCCACACTTATTAATAGTGTTTTCACAAAAGAATTAAAAAAGTAATAATTCCAGAAATAGACTCAAACAAGTATGAGCACTAGATTTTTTTTTTTTTTTTTTAACAAAGGTACCATTGTATAAGATGGGAAAAAGGATGGTCTTTTTTGTAGGTGGTCCTGGGTCAACTGGAAAGCAATATGAAAATAAATACTGTTGTTTATTTTAACTTAAACACAAAAGTAAACTACAGATAGGTTTGAGAACTACATGTGAATTGAAAACAATGAAATTTACAGAAAATAACAAGAGACTACAATCATAACTGTGGTATGAGCAGATATTTACTAGCAGAGTGAAAAGTTAGACTAGGGGGAAACAGTTATATGTAACCAACTAACCAGCAATAGCTTGTAGCCAGAATATATAAATCTTTTCTACAAATCTAGAAAAATCAGGCAAACCAATTTTAAAAGAAAGGGACAAAAGACATCAACAAAATATAGCCAATGAACAAAAAGGGCTCTTGGTACAGTTAATCATCAGAAAGAGGTAAATTAAGACTTTAATGGAAACAGATTTGCTGGAATAGCTAAAATGTAAGTTTGACAATATCAAGTGTTACTCACGCTATGCTGATGTGAATGCTAATTGATAAAAATCAATTGTTGTATATCCTTGTGTCTCCACAATTCTAGTACACGTTTGAGCACCATAAGACATGTATAAAGATATCAGTAGCAGTGTAATTCACAATACTTAAATGAAAACAACATAAATGTCAATAAACAACAGAATGCATAAATAAACTGAGGCATATTTATCCAATGGAATTCCATAAACAAATGGAAATGAATGAACTTTGTTTACACTATAACCTGCATGAATCTCAAAACATAATATTAAGAAAGGAAGCCAAAGAAAAGAGTACTTTCTAAAGAATTATTTGTTTATGTTCAAAAACATATGAAACAAACCAATGTTGAAAGAGGTCAGGAAAGTGGTTAGTAATAGGGTGGGGATCACAGGACTGACAGGGGACATAGGTAAATTTCTGGACTTATAGGAATATTCCATTTCTTCACTGGGATTGTAGTTACACAGGTGTGCTCACTTTTCTAAAAAGTCATTGAGGTAAATAAATACGGTTTGTGCAACTTTTCAATATGTATATTATACTTCAGTAAAAAAGTTTTCTTAACAAACAATGGTGTAAACTACATAGGTAAACATAGAGCCTTTAGAAAAAGACTCCCTGTTTCCTGTTCACTCAAAGACAGAATGGTTGGAATGTCCAGTCATCTGCATTGTACTTACCTTTTAGTCTATATAGACTAAAAAAGTCAATATAATGATTTTTTAATATTCCTGTAATCATTCATATTTTTATTGCCTATATATGTGCATATACCATATAGGGATCTAGATTTTCCTCTTGAAAATCTGGCCATTTAAAAGTAAAATTCAGGGCTTCCCTGGTGGTGCAGTGGTTAAGAATCCGCCTTCCAATGCAGGGGAGGAGGGTTCGAGCCCTGGTCCGGGAAGATCCCACATGCTGCAGAGCAACCAAGCCTGTGCACAACAACTACTGAGCCTGTGATCTAGAGCACGCTAGCCACAACTACTGAGCCCATGTGCCACAACTACTGAAGCCTGCATGCCTAGGACCCGTGCTCCGCAACAAGAGAAGCCACCGTCGTGAGAAGCCCGTGCACCACAACCAAGAGTAGGCCCCGCTCACCGCAACTAGAGAAAGCCCGCGCGCAGCAACAGACCCAACACAGCCAAAAATAAATAAATAAAATAAATAAATAAATTTTTAAAAAAAGAATAATAAAAGTAAAATTCAAAACCATGAACCTAGGGGCAGGACAGGAATAAAGACACAGACGTAGAGAATAGACTTGAGGACACGGGAAGGGGGAAGCGTAAGCTGGGACGAAGTGAGAGAGTGGCATGGCCATATATACACTACCAAATGTAAAACAGCTAGCTAGTGGGAAGCAGCTGTATAGCACAGGGAGATCAGCTCGGCACTTTGTGACCACCTAGAGGGGTGGGATAGGGAGGGTGGGGGGGAGACGCAAGAGGGAGAGGATATGGGGATATATGTATACACGTATAGCTGATTCACTTTGTTATACAGCAGAAACTAACACACCATTGTAAAGCAATTATACTCCAATAAAATAAAAGTAAAATTCAATCTAGGCACCTGTTAATTTGACAAATGAGAAATATTCTACAGGTGCTATCTGAATGGGTGTAACAAAGAATGTGTGGTTCTAGAATGGAGCTTCTCTGCGGACTCTGCACTGGGAGAAGCGATCCCTCTCCACAAGAAGTACTTGTTCGAGGCCTCATGCCGATATACTCTGGTTAATTAGATCTTGCCTTTTTTAACATTTTAAATTGGAACAAAGTAATATGTATATCACTTCATCCCAATTTAAAATATGCTCAACGATGCAACAATGTGTGTGTATATGCATTACATACATGTATATATGTGTATATGTATGTACATGTGTACTTTATATGTATTTGTTTACATATGTATATTTCTCTGTTCTTAGACTATACTATACCATATTATTAAAAGTTCAAACAAATTTTGGTTTTGAGACTATACAATCGAAACTCTAAAATATGGAGTATCAACAGACAAACAATGTGGCCTAGCTAAAAACATACCCTCTTTATTTCATATTCTCTCCTTAAATAACTTGTAAGTTGTGATACTGGAACACAAATTATCAGTATAATTAACTTATGTATCTATTTTCTTTCTTTTTCTTTTTCTTTTTTTTTTGTTTATTTCCAAGCGCAGGAAAATTAGGTTAATAGTGATGCTACCTATGGTTAGGAGTAACTGGTGATAGCTAGGCTCCTGGAGTATATTATTACTACATTTGTGATATGATTTGTAATGAGAAAAAACAAGTAGCAAAAGCATATGATTATTTCTGTAATTTAACTTACATTTTCTAAAACCGGTAATAACTAGTGTAATTTAGATCTCATAAAAGAAACAGAGATGCTCTACTGAATCTAAAATCAAAGCCCATGAAAACCTTTTACACACAATGTAAACAGACATGTTTAATATAAGCATCTGCCAATCTAATCTGATAATTTTGCTCATGTTGTATTTTTTGCCCATTTGGCATGTTTTCATGCAGCAATTTATATACAACACTGTATCAGCATATATGGGGGTATGCAACCAGCTGTGTCCTATTATATAATTTGCAGGAAAAAAAAAGTTTGACAAAGAAAATTGCTTTCTAATGAAACAAGGGGCAGGGGTGTGAAATTCTAAGATAAGAAACCTGTGGACCTATCTTCCAGCTAAGCCTGCAAGAGGCATATCCTGTTCCTAGACCTTGGACTATAATGTTGACTGCTCTTGATCAGATTGGCATGTCTACTCCAATGCAAAACTCACACATTTGCTTTACAAAGGAGACTGTCACGAAGTCAATCCTTTGAAAAGATAGGAAACAGCAGCATGCACTTTACAATCTCCAAAAGGGAGTTGTTTCTGGAAAAAAAAAAATTTTCCCAATCAGAATATTGTAATTAGTAGTAAACAGAACAAACAGTGGTGGTGAGTAACAATGCACAATCAGAAACATGCATGAGATGAGCAGCTGCCAGTAGTTAGAGTTTCTTGTTCACTGTTTTCCAAAGCACTGTTTATATTATAAAGGGGGAAAGAAAATCAAGGGAATAAAAATTGTACAAAATGAATACGGGTCATAATCCTATCACTGCTGCTCCTCCCATCTTCCACCTCCAATTAATTTTTTCCATTTGTTTGGTAAATTTTCCCAGGTATGAATCCTTTGATCTGCTACCAGTTAGCCAGGTACAGTTCCTTGTAAACATCTCCTGTAAATCTCTTAGGTTTTAGTAATCCATTGTCTTTGAATATTACAGACACCTTCGCAAGATTTTTCTCTTCTGTGATATGACCATGAAAGGATGAATTTTTCTTAAAGATTTGATCCTTGTCTTGTCTACTTCTCTTTATTCTTGTCTAAGACTCATCAGTTAGTTTTCTCATATTTGGTGGCCCATGTCAGTACACACAGAGTGTGGGGTTCCCTCCTCCTATAACTGTTGTCTGTATCCAGATATCCTCAGATTAGTAAACGTGTTTTGAAAAAAAAAAAAAAACTCCAAGGTGATTCAGACACACATTCTATCCATTTTGAATCATAGGCATGATGGCCAAGAATGCACTTGCCTAATAGACATCTAGTGTTTTTGGTTCCTGGCAGTGATCTGCCCTGGTGGATTAACAAATCAGCTTCCCTTTATGAATAAACTTTCCAACTAGTTTGATCATAATGATTCAATGCTGATCATGGTGATGTTAAGTATTTTGGTTCACGGTTATTGCTCCCATAGTATAGTAACATATTGGAACTCTGAGATTTGCTTCTTTTGGGTGTGCCTTTTGGTTAACATGGGTCTGTTTTTGAGTCCGCAAGACTTTCACAAGAAAGGATCAGATCCTGGACTATAAAAACCTCATTGACATGCGACTTCTGAGTTGCTGTCCAGCTGTGCTTAATCTTGCCTTGTCCGAAACCACAACAATTCTATCTTCTTACTGTCAATAGATAAACTCTCAATTAACTGTCCTTTCTATTAAAACCATCAAATATCCATGACGTTTATTCTTAGATCATGGAACAGGGTAGCACTAGACTTAGCACCCCCTTTCCAGTGATCTAGTTCCCAACAGTAGTTCCTGCCATCTCAGGATCATGCCCAGTATACTACTACTACTAATACTACGAATAATGATTATTCCTATTTTTATAATAAAAAAGAATAAAATTGAAGTTAACATTTTTGAACTACTCACTATGTTCCAGGAACTGTATGTGTTAAACACTTCACACTATTTTACTGTAATTTCCATAAAATCCCCTAAGGTAGGTTCTGTTGGGTTCCTAGACCCAATTCCACTGTAGCAGGGGTGGGGTGGGTTCCTCACACCAAAAAGCAATTCTCTGGACACCAGCTGGGTGTCCTACAATTCATCTCAATTCTGACCCTACCCACCAGGAGATAGCACCTGATTCCACAGGTAAAACTTTCAGCCCTGCAAGATTGCCTCCCTTCCCACTTCAGATGCCAGTCGTAAGCCTAGGTTATCACCTGTACTTCTCATCTATAACCAGCTATAGGTCAGAGGTTTCAATGACCCACTTCTTGGGTTTCAGACACCATCAGTAGAAAGTCCAAGTTGTCACCTGTACTTTTGACCAACTGGCTATAAATCAGAGTTTTCCGTCATCCCCTTCTCAGGTTTGATTAAATTGCTAGAGCAGCTCCCAGAACTCAGATACACATTTTACTTGGTAAATCACCAGTTTATTATAAAAGGCTGTAAAAGGGAGGGCCATAAGATTCATAAGGCCATGTATAGAGAAAGGGTACAGAATTTCCATGCCCTCTCCAGGGGCATTGCTTTTGGGTTTTTTTATGGAGGGTTCATGACATAGGCCCGATTGATTAAATTATTGGCCATTGCTGACTGAGAGCAATCTTCAGCTCCTCTCCCCTCCCCAGAGGTCAGGGGATGGGACTGAAATTCCCAACCCTCTAATCACTGGGTTGGTTCTCCTGGCAACCAGCTCCCACCCTTAGGTGGTCCAAAAGCCATCATTAACATAACAAAAGACACCTTGGTCACTCTCAACACTTAGGAAGTTCCAAGGGTTTTATGAGCTCTCTGCCAGAAACAGGGATAAAGACCAAATACATATTTCTTATTATAAATCACAATATCACATTGGTACTATCATTTTTCCCATTTTACAAATTGAGGCACAGAGAGATTAAGCAACTTTCAAGAAGTAATATAAGTAGGCATGTTCTAGTCCAGGTTTGGTTATAATCACCTTCATCACAGCACAGTTAGCTGTGCTGAATCACAAGCTGATTTTACTAAACAAACACAGTCGAAGGTTACTGTGCCACCCACCGTTCACAAAGAGGCTTTGAGTCTATGTCTTGGTTTAGAAGGAACATCTTAAAGGGATGAGGTGTTTGGTATTGCTGGAAGGTCTGGAAAGTAGTGAGTTTTACATAAACAGAATTACTAGTCACATAACCAGGTTATGTTAAACTGAGCCTAATTTAACCCCCAGCATATGAACCCAGCAGTATGAGGTGACTTCAGTGTAGGGAATTAAAATACTGTTTCATCATTCACCACAGGAAAATAACAATTCTTCTGATAACTATTATCATGGAATACTGACTGTGTACCAGGTACTGTCCTAAGCATTTTAGCTGCATTTAAAAAACTGGTGTTTGGAGACAATGGTGAGGACTCATTGATAATAGTAGATATATTTTGAGAATTAAGCTAGTAAAATCCACACACAATGGATGTGAGAGATAGATCTTTCTTACAAATGCACACATGAAATATTCAGGAATATTCATAACTCTGACACAAGGGAAATGAGAAAAAAATTTCAAGGATGCTGAACAGGGATGTTATCACAAGTAAGTAAGCAGAAGTCAAATCAGATATCATGCCCAGTTCTGAGAAAGGTTATCATCGGGCAGAGGAAAGACTAGACTGGTTCAGCCATTGAGCTTAAATAAACACACAAGCCAATAGCAACCACAGTGACACAAGCAAACACTGGCAGGCTCTGTCCAGGTACCGTTTGAGGGAAGTGGTGGCCTGTGACAAGCCCCCTTGAATTACTACCCACTTGACATAAATACCTATTACAGAGATTGATTCTTCAAGCTATCAGTGTCTAAAGTCAATACACTTGAAACATATAAATATAGAATCGGAAAAAGAGATGCTATTTAACAGGCAAACTTATGATTACCAATTTTTTCACATGTGTTTTTTTTTTAACGAGAGAACGTGCTGGTAAGACTGGTGTGTCTGATGGTTGTTTTTCCTATTGTTAATAATACACTGGCATGTTGACATATCTATATAGTATGGCTCTAAAGGAACATAGATTTAGACCGATAATGTGAGTCAACCCACGGGTAACCAATATGTGAAGGAAAGCAGGTTTCGGAGCCAGCATGAAAGCTGGTTAGATCAGTTACTAGAGTCTCATGTCATTTAGTGAGACATATCAGCTTGCCATCACCTGGCTAAGACTCCTCCTGCACAAGTGGGTTTCACTAACCACTGCATTTTAACTGTAATGTTTTCTAATTATCCCTGTATAGGACTCGTTACTTTTGCTTTTAAAGATGAGGATGCTGAGACTCAGACAGGTAAAATAACTTCCTCTACATTACTCAATAAGTACAGAGCCAAATACTGAACACAGAACTATGTGGCTGAAAATTCCAAGTTCTTAACACTACTAGCCAGGGTGCATTCTCTGAAAGAAATATAGTTACACATCACTGATGCCATGGGGATAGTATGCCTTAAAAAGGATTCACTGTGAAAACCCCAGAAAGAGCCGAGAGCAACCATTAGTTAAAGAACTTAATAGATAGGCTTTCAGAAGCTTTCACTTCTTTTCTTACTTTTTGTCAGTTTTCAGGAGGATAAAAAAAAAATGTTAAAGCTGTGTTCATGACAGACGCCCATTGGGGACACTCAGTGTCACTCACTATTCACACAAGCAGGTTTAGTATACTGGAGGGCTATCGCCTAAATAAGAAAATGCAAGCTGAGGTCCCCTTCTCATATTCGATGCCTCCAATTATTCTGGAAGTAGGCAAGAAGCAACAAATTGGCAGAAAACTCAAGGAAAAATACATTTGTAAGAGGAGATTATTCATTATACTAAATTGCGTTTGTCTCATGACGAGAGAGAGGCAGTATTAATATCAGAACTCAAATGACTCTCCCTTCACATAAGGACTATTTTTCAGATGTTTGAGCCAAATTGCACTGTCAGAGACTCGCTCCAAATTTCATAACCATTGTTATGGCTCAAGAGCAGGGCGATCTACTTAAAGTAGAGTTTGCCTTAGGCACAATTGTGAAGTAAGTAGCATTTATCTTTTGGGTCCTTAGTGCTCTTTCTCTGTATTCCCTCATCTCTTCTGGCAAGGCCTGCTGTTGTCCCTGTTTTCTTTTAATGGAAGAGTTAGCAGTCATGTACACTTTAGTATGAATGCATTTTAATGAGCACAATTAGCATGCTTCCTCAATTAGGGTACCCTCGTTTTAAGAATTATTTCTAGTTGTGAAATAAAAAGCTGTGTTAAAAATTTTGAGACATCAGGGAGATGATGGAAGAGCTCTTGAGGAAATTATTAAGAGAATTTTCATGCAGTTCCTGAAATGATACTATAAAGGCAATCACCTACATAAATGATGATAAATAATTGGCGAATATTTTAACTATAATATGTCTTAAAGAAACACCTCATCTAAAAACTAAGAGTTGAAAGAAAAGTTAAAGGCCGGTGTGATGAATCATTTTCTTTCAATAACAGAATTTTAGATCAGATAGAATGTTAAACCTACCACTTGAACTTTCTATTTTCCATCTTTGCACTTTACTATTTTGCTGGGAGCATGGAGCCCTTTCTGCCCACATTCCACACACAATTTCTGTCTCATAAGGCACTGCCCAGAGCTTCACATGTATCTCTCATTCTCAGTGATACATTCCTCACACACTGAGATTTCCACTTCTCAGTGACCTGTTTTCAACAAATGACTATGTTAGAAAATAATCTGATAAATTAATATTTACCAGAATGTGCATGACTCAAAATGGCCTCAAGCTTCAGTCATCCATACTGTTAACTGTATTTTCCTTTAAAAGTGATTTTGTTAAACGAATGGAATGTGGCCCAACTTAATTATAAAATTTTAAACCATAGGCATATGGTGGATATTAATTAACAAGTGTGCAGGCAGGCGACCTTCCCAACTTCATACCAGCAACAAAAATAGCAAGAACAATAGCAACGGCAGCAAGAGCGATGGTGAAGCAACGCAAACAACCGCTAATACGAGGTGGGCAATTTTCTACTCTAGGTGTGCATAAGGTTGAACCCACCTTGATGGGACACTGGTAACGATGGCATTAATTACAATGTCTGTCACTCAGAGTTTTGTTCAGGAGGATCAGTCTTCTATGAACATCTTTGAAGCATCTGTTCATTAGGAGTTTTAGAGGATGCGGAGGTGATTATCATTATCAAACAGCACTAGAATGATTGGATTCACTGGCATCTCCCACCTAGCCATTACAGTCGTTGCTTTAGATTTATTCTGATCACATTTTAAGTTCCATTAGCGCTAAACCCTTCCTGGAACAAGCCCTAGGACTCTACCTCTCTTCTAGTAGATATGTTGTCTCTCTCTTCCATAACTCCACAATACCTAGAGCTTTTGATCTCTACCACTGAAAGGAAGTTTGGATTAAAATCTTTAAGCGCTTATAGGAAATAAAGTGAATCCTTCTCTTATATAGGCATAACAAAAAGGAGCTGTGTGCATGCAGATACAATTCTCTTCGTCTAGCAGTTCAGATCCCATGACCATTTTTCTTTGATCTTCCTCATGGTCTTGCTATCACTTTGAAGCAGCATGGCACGCACTCTGGGTACCAGCTTATTAAATACAGGTTATTGTGAAAAGAAAATTCCAACTGAGACTGAGCTGATTCATGTATGGTCTCCCTTGTTTACTAAGAATACTTTTGACTGGAAAATATTGAAAGGCAGGTTGCTTTTCTTTTCTTTAAGAAGTTTTAACTCCCTTTTATTTAGAAAAAATCTTTGAAGTAAAATTTCACTGATCACTTCCCAATTTTTTTTAATCCCCAAAGCCTTTGTAGTTGATGATATTTCTGTACACAAATAAGTCAAATATATATCCTACTGTCCCATTAACTAATATTGTCATTTTTTACCTGAAAACAGAGGTTGCATAACCTAGGTGTCATTGGAATGAGAGACATCTGGAAAAGCTAGTATTGTTTACCAGCCTAAGTCAAGTTTCATAGCTTATATGTTTTCATAAGTGTGAAATGTGGGGAATTATATATAATTATTATTAAATAATGATTTTTCAAATCCCAAATATATAATTATAAAATGATCAAACTTTAAAAATTATATTACATATACATAGAGAGAGAGATGTGTATATATAGAATACATGCATTTGTGGAAGTCTGGATTACAGATTTTTGAATAAAACAGACTGGGGTTTTATGCATTTTATATACTGTCTCGCCTTGGGAAGGTTTTGTAATGTTTCTGGTCCTCCGTTTCCTCATCTATAACAGGATTGCTAAAACCCATCCCGAAAACCTGTGTGAGGGCTGGAAATCGTGAACAATGACTACGGAGTACCTGACATTGAATAGGTACTAATCAATCTAACAAACTCTTAATCAACAGAGGCTGGTGTTGCCACTGCTGCTGCATCTCCTGCTTGGGATGTCATTAGCTAGCCTGCAGTAAATAATTCTCCTCCGCCACTCAAGTTGTTTCTGTGAGGAGTAGCACGATAGGAAACCATACCTGCGATTCAGAACATCTGCCCCTGAGACGTTCATTTTGGGGTCCATATTTTATAGCCTGCTTGTTTTCTTTGCTCTTGGCACCTTAATGCCAATGGCTCGTGTCACTTATGGAAGTCTCATGGGCTTCTAGCCATACCTACTTTAGCTACTCTGGAGGAGGCTGTTTGGACTCCTCAAAAGTTAATTTCCATACAAAACAGTTCTTATTTAAAGCCAGTCACTTAAACACATTTTTGATATTTTGTGATAATCCATTTAGATGCTCTACTGAGGCAGTTAGCAACCACAGGTAAATAATTTTACTAATGTAGCTAATTATAAAGTTCTTACCAGATGCCTTCAGGGAAAAAAAAAATTGAAAATGTATCAACCAGAGAAAAGACACTATAGAGAAAACATGGAATTATATAATTAGTATCCTCTCATACCCAACAAATACACAGCTTAGTCACCCTCATTATTACATGGAGATTGTAAATCATCTGATGTCCTGCTCTTATTCTACCCCATTCACTGATAAAAAGACCATGGGCTACATCCATCATTCAATCTATACCCCTAATCAGTTATTTATTAAACCCTTGCCACGTGTGTGTCATTATGATGTGTTGTGGCTGCAATTGTATGTCTTATCCTGTTAAGATGGTTCTAGTAAAAGCTTGTAGATTCTCAGATTACATGTCAAGCCCGGACTTTCATTCCTCATATGCTGTTCATTAAGTGTGAAGCCTTGAACAATGTCTTGAGCTAATCTGCTTCCCCTTCCTCATCTACATAACGAGGAGGCTAAGACAGAGGATGTCTCAGGTCACCTTGCAATTGCCAGACTCTCTGCTCTTCCTCTTTTTTCCTGAGATGCCAGGTGGGATTTCCTGTGTGGGTCATGGAGCACACTCCTCGCTCCAGCCATAAGGAACCACATTCATATGTACCTCACTTCCGGGATTTTGTGCTGCCCTTTATAAGAATAAATTTTTGTCATCCTTTAGGTTCTGGTTCAAATGCCATTTGTTTACCCAGAGGTCTTCCACAGTCTTGTGTGGAACGCTGCTCTTTTACGGCCATAGCATCTGAAACCCCTTTGCCACTTTACAACAGTCACTGCACAGCACTGCCTTGTTTGTTTGTCCGACTGAATTCTTCACTAGATGGTTGGCTCTGTGCCTTACTTGCCCATTGGATTTTCGGCTTTAGAGTGGGATCAGGTTTACAGTAGGCATTCAAAGATTATTCCTTGCATGAATTAGGAGTTGAATTTTGTGCTTTAAATCCTTCAGTGGCTCAGAAATGGGCACTGGGCTACTCCTCCCTGATACCCCTTCAGGATGAAGAGCTCAACTTGCTAGCTGCAGGCAGCAGAAGAGCTATCAGCAGTATCCCTCTCCATCCCTGCCCCAGAGCTGTCCGTGGGAAAGGCTGAGGGAGGCACCTGAGGTGACTGCGCTGCAGTTCAGTTCTTCCCTGTGCCCAATCCTGTTTGTTTTCCGCACTCTGATCTGAGTGTCATTTTCTAAAGCACTCAGTAATAAACCTTCTGCCTGCAAAACTCCAACTCAGACTCTGTTGTCCAAGGAACCCAACCTTTGATACCATAGGTCTTAGAATAAAATCCAAATCCCTTCAAAGGTCTGCACAACCGTGAACGATCTGGCTCATTCCCCCTCTCTCTAACCTATCCTCATCACATGCCACTTTTCCTCAACACTACTGTTTGTCCTTCTTCAAACTTGCTCCCACCCCCCCATCCCACCCCACCTGGGTCTTTTACTTCCAGTCCCTCCTTCTATAATGTTCCTCCTTGGTATATGTTATGGATGGTTTGTTCACATCCCTGAGCTATCAGCTCTGACCACATCTCACAATCTTAGTTATTTCCATGACAGCATTTTTCATAACTAGGGGTTACCATGCTTCCTAATGTATTGACCTCGTTAACATCTAAGCATCTGAAGTTAGACAGAACAAAAATAACAACACACTTATTATTAACCAGGCATGATTTGAAGGGGTTTACATATTTAATTCTTCTAACAACCCTGTAAGATAGGTAATATTATTTCCTCAATTTTACAGATGAGGAAACTGAGGAACAGAGATCTCACAGCTAGCAGGAAGTGATACTGAGATTCACACTTGGGCCATCTACCAAGTCTGAGCTGTTCAACCCTGCCTGAGGCACAGCATAACACTTTTAGAATGATGTGTAGCAAATGAATGAATGAGGTGGACAGGACATAGTTTTGTTTTGTTTTTTTGCGGTACACGGGACTCTCACTGTTGTGGCCTCTCCCACTGTGAAGCACAGGCTCCGGACGCGCAGACTCAGTGGCCATGGCTCACGGGCCCAGCTGCTCCATGGCATGTGGTATCTTCCCAGACCAGGGCACGAACCCGCGTCCCCCACATCGGCAAGCAGACTCTCAACCACTGCGCCACCAGGGAAGCCCGGACATAGACTATTTTTAAAGTAATTTTTCTGCATAGAGTATGAGTCAAACATAAGAGCTTTAAATGTAATTTTAAATGCATGCCCCTCTAGAAAGAGAAACAAATATTTGTGATTCAGTCTCACCTTCTTTGTTCAATCAGTAGTTCTCCTGCTTCTACAGAAAGGAGCATATTACACAGTGGTGCCAAAGCCAAAATCTTGCCTGCTATGCACTCAGGCACTTGTGTTTCTAGCTTCTCTTTAATAAGCAAGCAGTTCAAATATAAGCAAGACACACTTGGAAATACTATAACTTATTATATTAAGAGAAAAATTAAGCTTAGTCCTAACTTTGAGGGTACATGTTCTCCTTTCATATCACTATAGAGGATATTACAGTACTTCTAGTTTCATAAATTTTAGGATGATTAAATCCAGTAACACAATGCATAAGAAATATCAGTTCTAATAACATTTTCCACTCTCCAAATTTACTTAGAGACACTGTCTACAAGATGCCAAATTTCTGGAAGCAAACTAAAAAATGTGATCAGTCACCTGAATATTTTATCTACCTCATACTGAACATTGTGTTATTTATAAATGAGAAGGTTGAGATTTTTTTTTTTTAACCTAGTATCCAGAATATTTGGCAAAAACACTAAGTCAGTGGAATCTGGCTCCTTTTGAGGACAGCAATAATGCATTTTGTCTATCCTGCATTCTTATAGCTTTTTGCCTAGGTATGTTTGAAATCACAAGTTGATATTTCACTATATCTAAACTGGCTTTGCATTAATGTTATATTCAATTAAAAAGCACATTAGAAGTACTGTTTAATAGGTTGATTACTGATGAATTTCACAAAATGTGGTCATTTTCTTTGGCATGACAATTTTGGAAGTCATTTGGCAAAATAAAGCACTGCAAAGGAGATTGATTTTCCAGATGAACATCTATTACTAGTCTTCTACTTTTATTCCCAAAACTTTGAGTGTCAATTACAAAATAATTGCTTCATAAATATCAATAAATACTTATATATTTTCATCTTTGAAGCAGTGTTAAATTTTATAAAAAATACTATTTTCCTTCGAGTCCATACATCTAGGAGAACAAGTTCTTGCTGAGAATAAGGAAAGTCAGTTACAGTAATTTCCCTAAATAATGATAGTGATGCAACCAATCTGTTCACAATGTCGTGTAGTATCAGTAACTGTTATTTTCATTATTTTTTCATTTGTAGTATTAGTAATTGATTTTTTCTTCCTTTTTGAGTCATTACTATATACAAAGAGTATTGCTGGATATTTTAAATTTATTTTAAGAGAATATTCTCTGAGGTGAACACTAGTTAAATTTTGAGTGCCTAAATGAGGCACTCAGTGAAAGTTGAAATAAACTATCTTTACGAAACTTCCAAATAAAGTATAAAACTAAAAAAATAAATCCTTCAAGATTTCAGAAACTATATTTTATCTGCGAATCAATGTCATTGCTCAGCTCTCTACTGTCAGGGAAAGAGCCAATCTGAGACAGATCTTGTGGACACTTAAACCTTATATTTGCAAAAAAAATATGTTATTTAACATGTAACCCCCAGCCTGATCATGACATTAAGATTTCCTTCCCCTCTAATTAAGATAACCATTAGATAAGTATGAACAAGAGTTCTGTTTGTTTTTTTACTATGACAATTTAAGAGTTTGGGAAATATCTGACTAACTTAAAACCTAATTATTTAACTCAGCATCAACCAGAATACCTTCAAGAAAAATTAGTGTAACTGTTGAAAACATACTTTCCCAAAGTATGTGATAACTTGTAAATGAATAAATGAACTCTTCTCCCCTCTAAACACCACCTACTACCTCCATTAATGGAAATGATACAATTAAGGATGTCAATTTTTGTGCCAGCATATATTTAAAAGTGTGATAACCAGATATTGGTAATTATTAATTTTTTTTTTTTTACTTAAAAGCCTCAAAGTCATTGGCAACAATCGCTAATTCATCATAATTTCCAATCGTTCATTTTTGCAAAAGGTACAGAGGTATTTATAACAATTTGAAAATTAAAATGAGTACAATATGTCTGGGACCAAAAATATATGGTATCTTTAATCACTGATTTTCTGTTTTACAAGTTGAATTCTGATTCATGAGAAGAAAATTTCTCTGGGACTTCTAAATAGCATATTAAAAAATTCACTTCAGAAATCAAGAATACATGTATATTTCAATTTAAATCTTTTGAAGTAAGAAAATATGAGCAAACACAAGCAAATAATGTACAGGAGAGAGAATTCAATCAGATATCATCAATAATATAGTATAAGTTAACCGGGAAAATCATTACCAAAGAGCTATACAATACCAACTTTAAAAGTTTGAAATTTTTTATCTTCCAAATCACCCTAAGTCAAAGTGTTTCCTTATTTTTCTCCTTTAGGAAAAGAATAATACTTGCACTGACAAATGGCCATTTTCATCATTATATAATGTATATTTATCTGAGCTAAATAATCATTTTAAGAGACACTGGACATTTTGGGTTAAAATCTTAAATAATTTTCCAGGTATAGGTGAAGAGAAAAAGATAGCTCAGTGCTATATTCAGGGATAGTCAAACCCCAGCTAGGGTTCATTAACCTTACAACACATGTTATAGTGATAACACTAATTAATATTTCTAAGAAGTGTCCATACCAGAGGTTTCTTGTCATTTATACAGTTGAAGGAGAGAACAACCTTATTAGGAATTTATAAGTCATCTCAAAGGAAATCCTTTTGTAATGACACAGTCTTTAAATCAAATTTTAAACAGAGGCCACTTTAAATTTTTTCTTTTAACACAACAATATCCAGTAGCCTTCCCTCTCTGTCTAAATTAATTCTATGACTATTTCAAAAACTAAAGATATCACTTATATTCACCTTCCCAGCGTTGTCTCAGGTAGGAATTAGCCTCTTTTGTAGTAGACATCTTTGGAGTCTCCTCCCAGACAAGGCCTTCCTCTGTGAGATTTGCATTCCTACACACAAGGTAGGCCCCAGCAACCCTGTTTTTACTACATTATCCTGCTCGCTGGCAACACTCTACTGGACTAGAAATGGAAACCTGGCCCAGGCTGGACCATTCATATTTGCTCTTTCAGAGTTGGAATTGGACTAGGATAAGCAGGTCAATATCTCTAATGCCCCCAAGAAGAATAGGTATGCTGTCTGCAAATGTGGGGTGGACTTTTGCCACGAAAGTACAATGTGAAAAGCAGAGAAAGGATCAAGCGAAGATGCAAGATCATGCATCTTAAAGGAGTTTGAGAGCCATGGTGCTGGAGGCCAAGTGCATTCTAAGTTTTCATCTCTATCTTCCTTAAAGTGGGGGTGTCTTTCTTCCCGTCCAGTTCCGTAAGCTAGCTTTATATTTCTTAATAAATCCCCCCATCTTTGCATGAGTGTCAGTTGATTTCTGTGACTTGAATCCCAAAGACCACTGATTAAGACCCCCATCCTTTTGCATCATATGCCCCTTTCCAACATTTTTAGATGGATAAAAATACTCGGACGTATGTTTTATTATGATGAAAATGTATGAAATATTCCTTGAAACGTTAGCAACAAATTCAAGAATTATTATCCCCCATCATATATTTTTCTTCCCATGACATGCAATCATCAGAACATGCTTTTCAACTTGGCAGATCCGTGAAACATTTTCTTTCTAGTTAGTCCCCAAGCCCTTCCTCGGGCTTGCTAACATACTTCCAAAGTTAACAAGCATATCGCCTGTATAACCTGTCTATCTTTGTCCAGTGTGATGCCCACGTCTCTAAATCAATCTTAAAACCACAAGACCCTGCAAAGTAACATGATGTGTCACACCACGCAAGCATACTACGTAGACGCTACTAAGCAACTTCAATACTCCTGAACCTAGTAATACTGAAGTGTGAGTTCTGGAGTATCTCCTAGTTAATGCTTCACCAATAATAACTCTCAAGTAAATCCCAAAGTATTTGAAACAGGTCTGTGGGTATTACCTTTCACTATCAGTTGAAATAAGAGGAGCTCTAGTAGCTTTTCTTAACAGAGTAAGACATTGCCAAAGACTATTTTTCTCAAATATATTTAAAACTGATCTACTGTGAAAGCAAAAGATTTCTGCAATGGGGAAGGAAAGAGAGGAGAGAAAAAGGGAAAGAGAGACAAAGAGACTTGGTTAACAACTGTTTACTTGCTTCAACATATTTTAACATAGTTTTGCATACTTAACTTTCCTACTTATTTTAATTGGAATGTAGGGACGTATTGATCATTAGAAAAACATTCCAGAGCCTATTTTGGTTAAAAACCTAATTAAGATAATATTGCCTCACTCTAATCAAGAGAGCAGTTAGTGACACAAACTGTGTTCCCATCAGTCAGTTAGTTGTAGTAAGTTAGTTAACCGTGAACAGTTACGAATTACTAGTGTGTAAGATACACTAGGCTAGGCATGCTGGAGGTGATATTAAACAATAAATTAATACTTCCTTCAAGGAGTTTTAGGCGGAACTGAACAAGCACAGGTAGACATGATTAAACATAAGTAGTTTTCTAACATCGTTAAAAAAAAAAAAAAGCAAAATCTGCCACATGCGAGAACATGGATGAACCTTGAAACAAGCCAGCCACAGAAGGACAAAACACTGCATGATTCCACTTACAAGAGGAATCTAAGATAGCCCAACATAGAGAAGCAGAGAGTAGAATGGTAGTTCCAGGGGCTGAGGGGAGGGGGAACAGGTATAAAATTTCAGTTATTCAAGTTGATTTAAGTTCCTGAGGTCTGCTGGACCACATAGTGCCTACAGATAACAATATTGTATTGTGCATTGAAAACTTTGTGAAGTGGATACCATGTTAAGTGTTCTTACCACAATAATAAAAAAAAAAAGTAAGAAAACATCTTAAACCTGCACAAAATTCAACAGGGAGCTTGTAGAAAACGTATCTGTGCAGGGAAAGGTACCTATGTCTGTGAACTAGTTGAACACAGCAGAGAGCTGCTCATTATTGCTTTGTTGAGACAAGAGGGAGCTGACTGGTGTGTATTCATATCATCTCTGCTCTGGGTGTCAGCTGGTGACAGCCACGCCTCGGTAGCAGCAGCAGTGGCGGGGCCTGAGCACTGCCCTAGCAGCCACCAGCAGTACCGCCTGGAGAGCCGGGTGCTGAGAGATGTGCCTCCTCTCCTCAGGGCGTCTCTGGCAGCTATTCATATGCAAGTTAACTATGTTAGGGCTGGCTTTGCAAAACATCTCTAAGCAAGAACTCCCACGGAATAGTAAAATGGAAATTCTGCTCTCAGAAAACCTCCAGAATTAGGTTTTATTTCTGACACCTCAGATAACAATAGAAAAAATTTGTCTTCATACAAAGTGCCTCACATGTATTATTTATTTACACTTTCTACATCTGTGAGGAGTTGGGAAAAAAAAAAAAAGAGAAGATCTAAAGTATATAAATGCTCAGTGATTCTCCGAAGCTGTATTGCTAACAACAATAATTTCCACTACAACTGCTACCCCTGCCACTAACTGCTAGCGCCTACAAAACTTACTACGTTATGTGTCAAGGACAATGCAAAACACTTCAGCATCCCTGGAGGGGCTCTGTTGCCCCATTTTCTTGGTGAGAAGTGTAAGGCTCATAGACATAGATGTATGTAACTGTGCCCAGGCACACAGAGCTACAAAGAGGCAAAACGGGTTTGTCTGATGCTGAAGCCCATGTTCTGAACTACTACCCCACCACCCTTCAAGATCTCTCAGAAGGTTTTTTTTTTTTTTTTTTTTTTTTTTTGGGTACGCGGGCCTCTCACCGTCGCGGCCCCTCCCGCTGCGGAGCGCAGGCTCCAGACGTGCAGGCCCAGCGGCCATGGCTCAGGGGCCCAGCCGCTCCGCAGCATGTGGGATCCTCCCGGACCGGGGCACGAACCCGTGTCCCCTGCATCGCAGGCGGACTCGCAACCACTGCGCCACCAGGGAAGCCCCAGAAGGCTTTTTTGTACATAGTCATTCTCTGTTGTTATGCCTCCATATATTTATGTATTATACTCCAAATTATTGTACATACTTAATTCTCACATAGCATGCATAAAACTAACTGGTCAGCAGTTCCTCAGTACTCTATTTCAAATGTCAAACACATGTCCCATTTGACCATTCTTTGAAGCACTTACCTTGACATGATATAGAGAGATATAAATATAGATATATGCATTTGTTTGTTTATTGTCTGTTCTCCTCATTAGAATGTAAGGTCCATTAGAAAAGGGACTTTCTGTTTGAGTCACTATCCTAGACCCAGAGTCTAGAATAGTGTTTACATTCAATATGCATACGTTGAATGAATAAATTGCAATCTAGACCCTAAAATATCAGGACTATCTCGACTATTATAAAGTTATAATTACTTTTTAGATGTACATGTCATCAACTTATTAGAAATATTCTTACTTGAGCTATTTAGATTCTATAAGCATCACAATATGACACAGGAAGCATGCGGTTGTTGGAAACTGCTATATTGATTTTAAGTAAAGAATAAATGAACTAGGAGAACAAATATTCAAGAAGCAACACCATGTGGCAGAGAAAAGTCAAGCTTTGAAATTCCCGAAAATAGAGTTTAAATCCTGTCTCTGTCACATAATGTGTGACTACAGGTAAGTCATTTATCTTTATGTATAAAAATGGGAAGCAATTAAGATTACATATAGGGATTACTGAGGATGACATGAGATAACACAATAGTCTGTGACTTTTAAAACATAATTTTCCTGACTTCCTCTAAAAGGCTGCAAAACAGCAAAGCAATTCTATTTCAAACAATTCCAAGTTTCTCTACCAAGTCATCTGTGGCAACAAAACAGAGAGGAAGAAGAGAGATGCTGCAAGGTGCTCACAGACCTGGAGGTCAACTGAGAAAACATCAGACAGAACATGGCATCCTGGGTGGTACCCCAACAGAATGGCAAAGCCGAGAGACGAAAGAGGACTCATGAAAAGCAGCAAAGAAAAGTGGGCAGCGTGGCTTTAGAACTCAGAACTGTGTGGGGGGCGAACTACAGAAGCAGCATAGTGTGATGGCAAGATAGTGAATAGAACTAAATTCAGACTAAAAAGCTAGAGCTTTTATTTCAAAGAGAGGGACAGAAGGGATAGGCTGGCTTACATTTCACGAAAGCACCAAAGAACTTCACAATCTTTGGGAATTCCCCAGGGTGTAAAAGTTCAATAAAAGAAAATTGGATTAAAGTACTCAGCACTAAGTGAACATCTCAAGATTAGTTAGGTAGTCCGCTTCCCTCTCCCCTTAGATCCTTGGACTGGACACAGTGAAAGAATCAGAAACAAAACTAAATAGTTCTTAAGGAGACAGAAAAGTTTATTGGATGAGGACTGTGTGAAACACTCATGATGAGAAGATTAGAAACAAAGTTTAAAAGAATCCCCCCTCCTTTTTCTGGAAGACAATGAGGTGATTAGCATATGGAACATGGTAGATGGAAATAAAAATAAGGAAAATTATTCCCTTTTGTGCTTTCTTTCCAGGATTTTACAATTTTATGTTATGCTAGGTTTATGTGACTTATGAAGAAAAAAACCTAAATGGAAGTTTTGTAATTATCCAAGGGATTTAGATATATAGAAAAGCCAGTATGGAGAATGCCCCTCAACATCATTAGCCTTTTATTTATGTTTCTTAAAAGCAGGAGTTGTATCTGACAATTTGATAGATATCCTTAAGATATTTAAAACAGAAAAAAGTTCATCTTTCTTGCAATGTTTGGACTTTGAGTTCAAAGCCTTCAGGCAGAGAAGATATATTACACGTGGATTATTCTTAGGAGGTCCTAAATGAAACATTGTGTATTGAATAATCATGTTTTCCATAAATTCTAAGGTACACATTTTTAATTAAAAAATGAAGCAAACACTTATATAGAAAGTACAATGTTCCAGTTACTGTTTTTAGTGGTTTGCATATATTAAAATATTTAATTTGTAAGCAATCATATAAGAACTACTGTTCACATTTTACAGATGCAGAAACTGAGGCAACTGAGGTTGTTTAAACTTCCCAAAATTACTCAGCTGGTAAGCAGCAGAGATAAGGTTCGAACACAGAGAGCCTAGCTAAAGAGACTGTGTGCTTAAGTATAAAGGGTACTGCCACTCATGTCTTATTTGATTTAGTTCAGCAGAAAGTAGTAGAGGAGACAAGTCTGTCTGCTGTTGACTGGAAAACAAAATATTAAAATGTGAATATATATACTATCCTCATAATGGGGTAAAACATTTAATCTCTCCTCTCAGATGAATTATTTTCCCAGTGCTGGGATTTTTACCAAACAGCAACAATATTCATAACCATTCTTTGTCACTTATTTTAACTCAGTTTTTTTGTTTTGTTTTGTTTGTTTGTTTTTTTAATACAGATGGAAGACTTAACCTATGAATCAATGGATGCGGGGGTCCAAGGAGATTAGGCATGAGAATGGAGAGTTAGATCAAAGAGTACCACTACTGGAAATGGGGTTTCAAGGCGCTAAGAGCATGCTGGTGAGGCACAAAACCGCCCCACAACTGAATTAAGACAGAAGAGGAGTGCAGTAGAGAGCACAGGCTCTGAGGGTGCCCTGGGCTGAAATCTCAGGTGATCTTGAACAAATCACTAATCTCTCTTAAGCTTCTAGTTTCTTCATCTGTAAAGTGGGAATGGAAGGTCCCTTATGGAGTAGTTCCATAAATTGTAGCCGCTATTACCATTACACGTATTAGAAATGGAATAAGGGATATTAAAGAATTATACTTGATTAAAAAAAAAAGATCTAATAAATAAATAAAGCAGTACTCTGTAAGAAGTTGAAGACCACTTCAGGAGTCGGTCCCCCCAAATCAGACATACAGATGTTAATTTCTATTCCTTTTAAGAACAAAACTAATTGTTTTATTGTTTTTGTTAATTAATTCAAGTATGTCTGGAAAATAAATTATAAAAGAGTAACATCAGAATAGTTAAAATATTATGTCTTTATGTGCCCATAAGTCGATCTAGATTTTTTTTTTTTTTTTTTTTGGTGAGGAAATATATGAGCATCTATTTGGAAAATAACAGCTGCCTAGTACAATTAATAAGTTTCAAATTTTATTCCACAACCATATAATCATAACCATAACTTCATTCTTAGTACACAAAATTTTAGTGTACCCAATTACCAAGAGAGATCTTTATGATTTTATGGAAATTTTTTGCTTTTAGCTTTTAAATGACCTTTCTCAAAATTTACAGTAAATGTATACAAAACGTTTAAGAGCTCTTGTCTTTGTGAACAGCTTAATCAAAGCATAATTTAGAGATACTTGACTTCATACCTAGAATTCTAAGTTGGTGTGTACACTGTTTAAAAAGGTGTAGAATGGGTCCTCTAGTGATTCTATGTCTGTGATACATGAAAAAGGTTTTAGTAGTTTTCTATTTATTTATATTTCAAAATAATGATTTTCTTCTAAAGCAGGAATATAAAGTTTTATTTACAAGTTATTTTAAATTTTAAAATGTAAATTTTTTAAAAAAACTTAAAAAGTACATTAAAAATATTACACAAGCAATATCATTATAAAATCCACAAATAACAAATTAGGAAAACATTGGAAAATACCAAGCATTTAAAGTTTAAATATAAATCTCTTCCAGGTTTTCTTAAAAACAATGTTTTGTGTTATGTAATCTATCGTATCTTAAAAGTGGAATAAAAATACAACTGTCACTAATTGAATTAAAGATTTCAGTTGACTATTCTGTATTATGTAGGCAAAAATGACCTGATTACCTACTTTTCTTTGCATGGGTTTTTGTGTGTGTGCTCGTGCATGCTCTTCAGCTAGTATTTAGAGATATAGATGTTAACTACAGTCCAACTATTGTGCATTATTAAAATGATAACCAGTCATACCTTTCCATTTTCCCTTTTCAACTGTAAGAAACCGGGAAACAACTAAGAAGGAAAATGAAAACTACTAGGAGATTTTATTATTTGAATTTAAAACACTTGACTTCTTTTACTCCAACACTACCCCTCCCCACATGTATTTCCAAACCAACAGAAGCAAACACAACACACACACACACACACACACACACTCAAAACACCACCTTGCCCTAACAGTTCCACAGTTCTAATTAAAAGCTACATTTTGTTAAGCAAATTAGGAGTTACAATAAAGTGGAGGGAGCATGTGAAATGAATAATTAACGTTTTATAGACTTCAGCATCATAATTAAGATTAAATGCCACATACATTCAAACTAGATTAGCACAGCCATTGAAAGCAGTGATGTGCTCAGTGGGAGAGTATGCTTTTGCTAAATAATGTTTTATGAAGAGTATTCCAAAAACATTAAGCATAAGGTTGTCATATATAAAATGATTAAAGTTTTATACAAAAGAAGCTGTAATTCCGGTAAATGAAGTAATTTCATTTTCCTGCTGTTTTCACCTTTAGGAACATACTGTAAATGGACAGAATGCCATGTGATATCTTATTAAAGAGTATGAATACCCTTGTTTGAAATTAATAAACTCTCACTACATAAATTTAGGGTAACGGACAGTTCCAGGTACTTAACCTCACTTATTTCTTTGCTATTTCTTGGAAAGATTCATTTTCTTTAACTTATTTATTGCACCCCACAATCTTGCTAGCAAGGTTTTTGGGGAGGGTCATTACTCAAAATAAACATTCATTTAATGTACCTTTAACTAAAATCTTTCTTTCATTTTGCCATAATTCCTGAAAACTCTTCGAGTTGGCAATCAATATTAATATTTTCCCTAGCATGTACATTTCATTCATGCTGACAGCTAATAGCTTTTATGCTGAGATTAGACTTGATTCTGAGCTACCTTCATTCAACTCTCCCCCGGTTCTTCTTTTCCCCAGAATTTCAACAAAATAGAATCTTAAAATAAATCCAAAGCAAAATGTGATTTTTACACTAATTAATTTTATTAGTTCTTTCCTGACTAACCTCTCCACTGTTTTGTTACTGACCTGAAACTGTTTAAAAAGTAAAAAAGTTATCTTAAATCTAATTCCATGATGATGATACATATTATCACAACAAATTAAAAGAACACCGAAATGAATAAAAACTTTTCAAAATTTAAACTTTATATTTACTTATGTGTATATATATATATATATATATAATTTTATGCACATACATTGATTTTGAGATCACAAACCTATTCCCTGAATTAGCAAAATCATTGCTCAAAGTGGTCACCTAATGAACAAGTAATCTAGTGAAAATACTGATAGAACAGGCAGCAGAGATTTATATATATAAAATTTTAAGCATATTATTTTATGATCTCATTATTTTGGTATGTAAAAAAAGTCTCCTCAAAATTCAAATAAAATTAAAAGTTATGCTATTGGGATATATTAGTTTAAGAAAGGAAAAACTGTCTTTTTTGTTTGTTTTTATTTTAGAGAAATGAATGTCAAATGTCTGTTCAAATGTCTGTTTTATCAAAATCATACTATGAATTTGATTTAGCATAGGATGGCTCCTATAAACTGAGGGAGGAACTTTAAAAAAATTACTTATCCTTCTTTTCTTGTAGATAAATTATTCTCTGGAAATAGCATTCACAACTCTAAAATAAATCAAGCCAAAAAGACAAAAATATTTTAAATACCAAATAAAAAGTGACTATCTAATTACACTACAAATGAGACAAGGGGAAATCCTGAAACATTATCTATTAAATATATACAGGTAAAAATTTAGAAAATTCATGTCATGGATTTATTAAGAAATCCATCAGGTTTACTTTTTTTTTTTTAACCAACTAAGGCCAGGGAAATCTTGAAAAGAACGGAAAAAATAGGTACTAACAACAACAAAATTGAGCTAATCAGGTCTGAAGAGGGAAAAAAATATGCAGTTACTATCTTTGTCAATTCAACAAATTATTTAAAAAAAATTACATTAGTCACCAGTTTTGGTGTAAAAAAATACATATTGCTTTATGGATTCAAGCTTTAAGATGAAACTTAGATAGTATTACTGTAACTGTAAATTACATTTATAGCAATATAATTGCAGGTCCTACAAGCAGGTAACACTAACAGCCTATCAATTACAGTGCCATAAACATTGTTTATAGCAGCATATTGATATTAATGTAATCAAGAATCAATAGTGGTTATTCCAAGTGTCATGCAAAATATAACTAACTTAGATGAAATATTTAACTTTAAGTCTATGTGGAATGTATATTGTCATGCAAGGCAATTCTGTATGGCAAGTCTACTCAAACTTAAATACTGATTTAAAATGAAAAGAAAAATAGCTGTATTCACTGGACATCCTGGATATGGCAAAAGTTTTTATTTTATAAAAGGGCCTCCTTAAAAAAATGATGTATTGTGTTAATTAAAAAAAACAGTATACATGACAGTGATTTTCACAATAGTGTGAATGAGTCTCATGTAGCGATCAAACTCAAGCACCGTATTCCATTTTACTGCTGGGAAAAAGTAGCTTGAGAACAGGAGTCAAAATATTGTTGGGGTCCCTATGGCAAGTTTCTACTTAATTCTCCTTCAGTAGTAGGCAGAATTCTAAGACTCCCAAATTCCTGCCCCGTGGGCAAGCCCTGTAAATCCCCTCCCCTTGAGTATCATACCTGATCAGACGAGCCCTTTTTTAAAAGAAGATCTAGAGGTCAAAGAAGGGAGAAGTCAGAGTTTCTTAACTGTAGAGGATGCACTCATGTTGGCCTAAAAGAGCAAACTGCCATGTTTGGAGAGGCTCACAGAACACAGAAGGGCAGGCTGCCTCTAGGAGTTGAGAACAATCCGCAGCAAGTATCTGCCCTCACCTGCCAACTTGTGGATGGACTTACTGACATTGGTATTCATTTGAAACTATTCTAATTATAACAACCTTGATCATATACAGTTTAGAAGGCAACTCCCCATCTATCATCCCCAGTACACACAACTCACTGATAACAACCAGAAGAGAATGAATTCTGCCAATAACCAAAGAAGATGGAAGGGAACTTTGAGCCTCGGATGAAAATATAGCTCCAATCAGCACCATGACTGCAGCCTAATGAAACCCTGAGTAAGACCCAGTTAGCCCATGACTTCTGACCTACAGAGAACTGTGAGATAATATGTGAATGGTCTCTTAAGTCTCTAAGTCTGCGCTAATGTCTTACAGAGAAATACCATTAAAAAGCTAATATAGCTGCTTTAACCCTTCTGTTCAAAAAATCTATGTATTTCTTCTGCTTATCTGTTCTAGTATCAGAGCAATTGAAAAGTTTAGAATTAAAAAAAAAAGCGTTTTCCCTGATCCTCCAAACTGGTTCCAACTCACAATGAACATCTAAGACTCAATGCCTCAAGTTTGAAACGTGGGTGCATATCCTGATGATACTATCAGAAAGGTATCTATAAGCGCGCCTCATATGCATAAACTTTATTGGCATATATACGCAGAGCCATTTACCTTTGAAAAGATCAAGGTGTAGGGATCACAGTGTGAAACCTATGAAAACTTCGAATTCAAGTCCAAACTAAGAATGAGCCAGCTGTGTGTCACCATATTAATGGGTAATAGAATCACTGAATTGCTTCAAAACTCAAAAAGGATTGTCCATCTCAAATTCAAGGACTGAGAGAGTAGAATTATAGTCCCCAATTTCACCCAAATACTAACTTTGTATCATTATTTCAAGGAAAGAAAGGAAACAAACTTATTATCCTCAGGTATCATGTACAGACTGGAAACTTTTACTATTTGATATCATTTAATTATCTGCCACATTTTTAGAGTGAATTAGAAAGAGGCAGTAACAACAGCCTGAAAGTCAGGTAGCACAAGGCTTGGGTGAACCGAGCAGACTCACATAAGAGGGTAAGGTATGGAAAGTGGAAAACTAGGGAGTGCATGCCCACTCAAACAGTATTCAAAAAAAATCAACTTTTAAAAAAATCTTCTGATGACCAACACATATTGCCCCCATGGGCTTCCAAGAAACAACACAAAAGAAATGGTTAGGAACACAGGCTTTGTAAGTTGTGTTCTGGGACCGTTGTTAGTAAAATACCTAACCTCACAAAGCCTTATTTTACTTAACTTTAAAATGGAATAAAATATTGTCTGTTTTTAAATTGTCTTAAGGATTAAATCAGATAATGCACTGAGAACAATGACAGACACATAGTACAACCTTAATACATGTGTTAGCAAGTAATGGACACAGGGATCAAGTAGGAGTATCAAAATTGAAGAATCAACTTTATCAACTCTAATCATTTCTTCTTTTATAACTGGGGGTTATACACTACATATAATTTAGTCAATTCCGTGTATATAAATATATATATATATATAGAAGATATAAATTTTTATAAATTGGAAAAGTCACATTAAAATCTTGGGCTTTTTTCTTTATAAAAAACAGGTAAGGATTTTAAAAGTAGGTATTACATCACCTGGAGCAAAATTCAAAAGATCTAAGTGGTATCCAATGAAAAGAACATCTCTGTCAGATCCATGTTCCTTAACAAATCAGTTCCCCTCTTTGAAGGCATCCTTTGTTGCCAGTTTATCGTGCTTCTTTACATCCAAGATCTTCTCTAGATTCTTTTGATTGGGGGGTGAATGGGGGTGGGGAGACATTTTGGATGCAATGTTTCTCATGGCAACATTCAGGGGCTGCCTAACTACCCCCCAACCATACTACTGATCTGCTAACAATGGAAATAATTTTAGGAAAAAAGACACTTAAAAATTAGTGTTTGAAATGATGTTGCCTGAGCACATGCTGATACCATTGCTTCTCACCTCAGAGCCCTAGAGGACACTAATAAGTTAGAACTGAGTACACTGAAAATGTTCCATTGTTTATATAGACAAATTAAACAGTCACATTCACCCAGGTATTATATTTTTTTCTAGAAAAAACTCAGTGAGACTTGGAAATGTTCATGGCAATTTTAGATTTTTAAATAATTATTTTTTCAGACAGAAGACTTATTATATTTTGTGGTATTATTTAAGCACTAACATAACCGGAGACTTGAAAGTTACCAAACTTCACAACACTGTTCTTAAGAATTGTATCTAGAAGTAACTTTCTATAGGGCTGAAACATTTCATTCACTCAAGACATTTAGGGTTAAGTTACCTTGTAATGAAGACTTTTGCCCAATCACATTAAATAGCATTCAATTATTAATTATTTGAAAATTGAATGAGACTTCAGAGAAGAACTTTCTACTGATACAAGAGAAGTGATTTCCCAAATACTGTGGTGTTCTGTGAATGCATTTGCTGCGCTTGAATACTCTGTATTGGCATTGTAAAAATTAACAAACAGAAACCTCAATTAAAATACAGTTGGGAAGCCAAAAGGGGGAGCTGTCATGCCCTGAAACAACAACAGAACCCAAGAGGAAGAAGAAAGACTTCTTGCCTGGGAACAGCTCATCCATGAGAGGTTGTCACAACAGTCAATGAAAAGCCACTACACATTTTGAACTCTCAATTCCCTCAGTGGATTTTTTTTTTTTTTTTAAATATTGCTTTTAAAGAGGGTAAAAGGAAGTTGGAAAAGAGTTCTCCTCTCCTTCCTGTGAGGGGATTTGCATGTGGCTTGCCATGGTTGCAGATTCCAAAAGGCAATTCTTTGCTGATCCTGAATAAACCCATTTTTGCTGGAGAAATAACTGGTAGTCATCTAGCTTAGGGAATTGCTATGAAAATTATTTTTGTTTGAAACAGACGATTTAATGTCCTCTCTATAGCTCAATGTTGCAATTTAGGCAACTTCCTTTAGCACGTATTGGCGTGAATCCTAATTCCTACTAAAATGACTTATCCACATTTTTAATGACTAAATAATTGATATGTTGGGGAACACAATGCACATGATTTTAAAACATTAAATATAAAAGGACATTCTAATCACCCTTGAACAAGATTTTTTTAAGAACAATATTTTCTAATATAATAAGTGTTAAAAGTGCAGGGAAGTTAAACACCAGTTAATAACAATCAGGTAATTTATGCTAGTTTCATATTTAGGGTTAAGTACTGTAGCAAAAGCACTTGTTCACCTTAGAGATTACATTTCATTTCCAAAATAATCCTCAAATTAACAAGATATACATGTTGGCATAAGCCCTGTTTCTTATGCACAGTAGCTCCCATTGTCCTCAAGGGTCCCCTTGGGTCATTTTGCTATGGAAGCAGTTATCTTTCCCACATCTGTAACCTGAAAATTGCATAGCTGTAAATCAGTAAACAGCTCTGCTTATTTAGTATGTTTAATTATAGGTTCAAAAATTGTAAGGCAGTGGGATCAAGATTATCCCAAAACAATCATCAAACTGACAAAACTGGGGGCTTTATTACTTTGAGGTTGTCCATAATCTCATTTAGGCAACTTGTTTAGATATCAATACAGAAAATGATATAGATACAGAATTCTTACACCATGCCAAGATTTGGCCAAGAAGAAACTAGCAGCCTCTTTTACTAAGATTCCTAGTTTGGGGTCATATTAATGTTCCCTTTAGAAATCTACAGGGAGGTTCAACCTTCAGATTAACTTGAATACCCAATGGTATCCAGGCTGTCAGGAAAGGTTGTGTAAAGACTCTTTTAATAAGCATTCAAGATGGTTATTTGCATAAGCTGTCTTCCTTAAACTTAGTATTAAAAAAATGGTACCGTTGCACAAAGCCAAAGCAGTAAGCAATTAAAGTCTGAACCTGGAATTTCCTTTGCTATTATTCCATAAACAAGGAAAAATAGCTGTCTCCAATTCTTGCTTCAAAAGTCCCATAAGAGGGCTCTGCATCCAAACAATTGGAACTGTACATCCAGAATACAAACTGGGGTTTGTTACGAGGACCTCAACAGGACAAGGACTGTGTACTAGTTTGCTAAAGCTGCCATAACAAAGTAATACAGACTTGGTGTCTTAAACAAGAGAAATTTATTTTCTCACAATTCTGGGAACTAGAAGTAAAAAAAAAAAAAAAGAAAGAAAAACCCAGGTATCAGTGTATCAGCTGGGTCAGTTTCTTTTGAAGCCTTTTTCCTTGGCTTGTAGATAGCCATTTTCTCCATATGTCTTCACATGGTCCTGTGTGTGTGTGTGTGGGTATGTGTCTGTCTGTGTCCTAATCTCCTCTCATAAGGATACCAGTCACATCGGATTATCATAATGACTTCATTTTAACTTAATTACCTCTTTAAAGATTCTATCTCTAATGCAGTCACATTCAAGGTACTGGTGGTTAGATATCAACACATGAATTTTGAAAGGACTCAATTCAGCTCATAACAGTATGTAAGAGTAGACAATTAGAGATCCCAGCTCAAAGATTTTATATACCTTGGCAATTCTGCTTACCAGTAATGCATACATTACTTTTGCCCTTTGTCTCATTATCAAATAATATATAAAGTGTTTTTCTATTTAAAAAGAATCCGCTGATAACCACTGGTCTTTCTTCCCAGTACCCCAAATACTGAATCTTTCCAAAAGGCCTGTTCAGATCTTTTTTAAACAGGCTCCCCAACAGGAAAATTTCTTTTAGACCAAGATATCTGGACAATAATCTTGCCTTAACATTTCTTATTTTCTGGTTTTAACTCCAGATATAACTTCAAGGCTTTGAAACTCTAGAAGTGCTTGTGATACTACACCTCAGATATCATAACTGAGGGAGGACAAATCTTCCATGATACACATTTTATTCAGTCGTAAATCTCCTTAAAGTTTTCAGTGAGGATATTTAGCTCTGCCCAGAACAAAAATCACTCTTTCCCGGCTGTATAGAGGAAGTCATTTGGTGCTGAGGGCACTGAGTTAATTAGCAACTAGAAGAAAAAAACTTGGTCTCTACATGCCAGGTACCTCAAGGGTATATAGTAACTGACAGACAAAAGATTCACAGATCTGAGATTCTGGAAACTTTCTTGAGAATATCAGTTATACGTACTAATATTGAGTAAAAAAATAAATATGTAAGTTATTGTCCCTATTCTTTATAAATACCCAAGCTTGTTATAGTGGAATACCTTGTTTCATATGACTGTAGTTAGTGATCAACTTGCTATTTGTGTTACAAAAGATAAATGAAGTTAAATCATATTTAGATGATTTAATAGATAATTATATATTTTTAAATTATTAATGCAAACATAATACCAGGCAAATGTAAATAATTAATGATGTACTTATAAATAATTTCTATTAGTGAAATAGATTAAGAAAATGATTTGTCCTTACCAGCGGGCTCATAAATAATTAACAATAACTACAACTGACATATTTTAGATTCACCTCAAAACCCTAACATTTAACCCTGTTTATAATATGAAATGCAGTTTTAAATGGAAAATAAAATGTACTTATGAGTAATCTTTATTTACTTCAGATCATTTTAAAACATTTAAAAATGGCAGGAATGTAAACAACATTCCTATTGTGATTAATATTCATAAAGATAGGGCAATTTTTCTTTTAAATTTTCAATCTGGAAGAAGTTAAAATGTGTGTTCATTGAAACATAGTTTTATAGTTCCAATCCATAGCATGCTCAATTTATATACTCCCTCACTCTATATACTGTGTTAAAGAAAAAATAAATATGTTTCTGGAACAACTTTATAGAGTTGCTTTTCCAGCAATATGCTTCCAGCAGACCCCTCCCCCAACAAACTTGTCCAGGAATGGAGTAGTAGATTTGGGTAGGTTACCTACAGTTCACCTACCCAGATGGTAAACAAGTAGGGATTTGCTGGGGTGGTTAGGTAGCGGTTGTTTGCAAGAAAAGAACAGTTATCACATAGGCAACCTCTCCACAACAGCGACTGCTTGAGGAGTTGGATGTCCTCAGTAATGACAAAGGCCAGCTGTCATCCCTGCTCATCCTTGCACCAGGAGGTCTCTAACTCCATATTGGGGCATGCACATTTCTCATTTAACAGTTTCTGAATCTTTACCATTAAAAAGATATCTATGTTCCTTAAATGGGTCTGTTCTTGTTTTCTACCAGTTAATGTTAACTTTCTGATGATCATATAGTATATGCACAGATCTATATAAATAATGCATATACATTTACTTAAGTCTACGTTGCATATGTAAATCTACATTGCATATTTATCTATATATTATACGTATACCCCATATTTATGTGTATATGTAAACATAAATCTTATGTAATACATATTATATATAAATGCATATAAACATATATATACAAATCTTAAGATATACATATCAACTCCTTCATATTTTTTCTTTTCAATTCTCCCTTCAATAACTACCTGTACCTGATACATTTCCTAATATACAGTAGTCTCCCATTGTTTACAGCATATACATCCCAGGACCCACAGTGTATGCCTGAAACTACAGATAGTATGTATAGGGCTGGGTACTATGTTTTTATCTTACACGTACATACTTATGATAAAGTTTAAATTATAAATTGGATGCAGTAAGAAAATATCTGAATTGCCAGCATTACTACTCTTGTACTTTGGGACCATTATTAAGCAAAATAAATGTTACTTGAATACAAGCACTGTGATACCATGACTAGTAGATCTGATAACTGAGGTGGCCATTCAGTGACTAACAGGAAGATAACATATGCAGCCTGGAAATATGAGACGAAGGGATGATTCAAGTCCTGGGCAGGACAGAACAGAATGGCAGGAGATTTCATCGTGCTACTGGGAATGGCATGCAATTTTCCAATTAATATTTTTGGACCACAGTTGATAGTGGGCAACTGAAACTGCAGAAAGAAAACCTTGGACACAGGGGGCTACTGTACTTGAAAAGTCCATCAGTCTTACAGACTCAATGGTGATTCTCTAAGTTATCTTTGATTTCTGTGTTCTAATGCATAATTTGCATATCTCTTCTAATTTGTGATTTCTTAATCATTGTTCATCGCCATTATATGTTGATTTTTTAATTTACTCTCATAGTTTTCTTTCAGTTGACAAGGTTTTTTTTTTGTTTTTGGAAGACTGAGTATGAGGGGAGTCAGCACTCTCTACTCTGTCTTTTTATGCAAAACTAAAATAAGATCAGTCTACTGTTATTAGGAAATTTGTTTCTTCTTTTTACCATGTTATCCTAACAGCTGGAAGCCTTTGCCACTGTGTCATTCATACCTTTGTTTTTTATAATATCTTTTATGATCTTACTTTATTACATAATTAGGTAGAAATCTATCCCATAGGAGATAAATAGAGACAGGGAATGAACTAAAGGCAGAACTTTGTTATACAGGCATACCTTGAAGATATTGCAACTTGAGTTCTAGACCACCACAAATAAAATAAGTGAGTCAAATGATTTTTTTTTTTGGTCTCCCAGTGCACATAAGTTATGCTTATATTATACTGTTGTCTATGTGCAAGAGCATTATGTCTTAAAAAATGTATATATCTTAATTTAAAAATTCTTTATTGCTAAAAAGTGCTAACCATCCTCTAAGCCTTTAGCAAGTCAAACTCTTTTCGTTGGTGGAGGGTCTTTTTGTCATTGTTGATGGCTGCTGACTGATCAGGGTGGTGGTTGCTGAAGGTTGGACTGGCTGGGGCAATTTCTTAAAATAAGGCAACAGTGAAGTTTCCCGCATTGTTTGACTCTTCGTTTCATGAAGGATTTTTCTGTAGCATACAATACTATTTGGTAGCATTTTACCCAGAGAACTTCCTTCAAATCTCCTTTTTGCAAATTCCTATTTATGTTGATATGTTGACCTCTTCCCATCATGAATGTTATTAATGGTATCTAGAATGGTGAATCCCTTCCAGAAGGCTTTCAATGAACTTTGCCTAGAACCATCAGAGAAATTACTACCTAGGGCAGCTATAGCCTTACAAGAGTTATTTCTTAAAAAGTAAGACTTGAAAGTCAAAATTACCCCTTGGTCCATGGGCTGAAGAGTGAATGTTGTGTTAACAGGCATGAGAACAACACTAATCTCATTGTACATCACCATCAGCGCTCTTGGGTAACTAGGTACATTGTCAAGGAACAGTAATATTTTGAAAGGAATCTTTTTCTGAGCAGTAAGTCTCAACAGTGGGCTTAAAATACTAAGTAAACCATGATGTCAACATATGTGCTGTCATCCAGGCTTTGTTATTCCATTTATAGAATACAGGCAGAAGAGATTTGACATAATTCTTAAGGGTCCTAGGATTTTCAGAATGGTCAGTTAGCACTGGCTTCAACTTATAATCACCAGCTACATTAGACAAGAGTCAGCCTGCTCTTAGAAGCTTTGAAACCAAGCATTAACCTCTCCTCTCTAGCTATGAAAGTCCTATATGGAATCTTCTTCCAATATAAGGCTGTTTTGCCTACACTGGAAATCTGTTGTGTAGTGAAGCCACCTTCATTAACGATTTTAGTTAGATCTTCTGGATAACTTGCTGCAGCTTCTATATGAGCCCTTGCTTCATCACTTTACATTTTTCAATTATTTTTTATTGAGGTATAGTTGACTTACATCATTATGTAAGTTTCCAGTATTTCACCTTGTACTTTTATGTTATGGAGATAGCCTCTTTCCTTAAACCTCATGAACCAACCTGTGCTAGCTTCCAACTTTTTTTTGTTTTTTTTTTGCGGTACGCAGGCCTCTCACTGTTGTGGCCTCTCCCATTGCGGAGCACAGGCTCCGGACGCGCAGGCTCAGCGGCCATGGCTCACGGGCCCAGCAATATATCTGTAGCAGTGTCATTTCCTGAAATATTTCTAAATATTATTAAAGAGATACTAGATTATTTCTTTGAGTTTTATTAATTACTTTCCCACCCTGTAAAATCTAATTGAAACGGTCAACAAGCATAAAAAAGATGCTTATTATCTTTAGTCACTAAAGAAATGCAAATCAAAACCACACCCTCTAAGATGGCTATTAAAAAAGAAGGAAAATAGTAAGTGTTGGCAAGGATGTAGAGAAATTAGAACCCTCAAACATTACTGATGGGAATGTAAAACGGTTCAGCATTGTAGTAAAGTGTTTGGCAGTTCCTCAAAAAGTTAAAAATAGGGTTACTAAATAACCTAGTAATTCTACATCTAAGTACATATTCAAAAACAATCAAAAACAGCTACCAAAACAAATACATGTACACACACATTGACAGCAGCACTGTTCACAAGAGCCAAAAGGTCAAAAAGGCCCACATGTCCATCAGTGGGTGAATTGACAAATTGTGGCATATACATGCAACAGAATGTTATTCAGTCATAAAGACTGAATAAGTACTGCCACATGCTACAACGTGGATTAATTTCAAAAACATTATGCTAAGTGAAAGAAGCCAGACACAAAAGGTCCCATATTATTTCATTAATATCCAGAATATCTAGAATAGGTAAACTCATAGAGACAGAATGTAGATTGGCAGTTATCAGAGGCAGAAAGGGGGAGCAACTTCTTAACGGGGACAGTTTCCTTTTAGGGTGTTGAAAAAGTTTTAGAACTAGGAAAAAGTGGTGGTTATACAACATTGTGAGTGTGCTAAATGTCACCGGATTGTTCACTTCAAAATTGTTAATTTTGTTATGTAAGTTTTACCTCAATTAAAAAAAATTCATGGAAATGTGATTTTTACGTTTTGAGATAAAGCTAGTTTCCAAAAGAACATACATAAAGACAGCTATTCTTAAGAACAATGAAAGGCTGCTTCATAGCATAAGTATTCAAAAGGCATTAAAAGGCTAACAAGCCATCAAAACATCATCTACCCAACCATTTATTCATTGAATGAATATTTATTAAGATTATCAAATGCTGGGCGGTTGTGGGATGAACTGGGAGATTGAGATTGACATATATACACCAATATGGATACAACAGATAACTAATAAGAACCTGCTGTATAAAAAAATAAAATAAAATAAAAAAAGAAAAAGATTATCAGATGCTGACCCCCACTAGCTCTGAGTATACATTGACATATAATCTGCCTTTAAAGGATGGATCACATAGTAGGTGAAGAGAAACATTTTAATATATACATAACTATTTTCCAACCTGTCCCTGGGGATACTGACACCTACCCCCAATTTAGGCGGATCAGATGAGAAGACATAAACACACGTAGTAGAGAATGCATCGGCTGATGTACTGGTATATGCTCCATAAAGGATGTTTTCCATGGCCTTTACCTCTCATTAATTCCCTACTCATATCCAACAGTGGGACAAATCTAGCTTTAAATTCATAAATGCATGGTGTATTATCAGTGGTGGTCATTTCTCTGATATGTGGTCTTTTTTCCCCATTCCTTCTTTGGTTCAAGTTATTTTCACCTTTCTAAAATATAGGAGATATATTAGAGGCTACTCATTCAGCTATATTCTACAAATTGAAGAAATTAAAGGTTGTAAAACATTTAAGTAGACATTCTTTACAGAGCTAGTTAATCTATACTTCAGCCAAGATCCCTGGGCATCTGCTCAAGGTCTAGTGCTGTCATGGTATACTGCATTTTGATGCATCTATGCAAGTTTCTAGTTATAGAAGTGATACAGTGTACAGTCTGATTGTCAAAGGGCCAAATCTAAAAGTCTGGAATTCTAATTATCATTATATGCTATTAATCGTCTAACTCCTTATATGTTTTTTTTAAAGCCTCTTGATATTTCCAAATAATTTTTTTCTGAATAAAAAAACTATATATAACTGTATTCAGTGTGCAAAGCTTATGACTTGAAATATCATTGTGTTGTCCAAAAAAATAAAAATTATAGTTTTAAATTGTAAAACAAGTAAAAAAAATGCCTTTTTAGAAAAATTTGGAAATTTATAAAGAAAGGCAAAATTAAATAGCATATAACTAAGAAGTGTCTGCTAATGGCATTTAGGTATAATTCCTTCCTGTTTTTCTATTATTGTGGTTTATCTTTTGAATTGCAGCTCCAGGGTAAAATAAATATAGTTTGATCCAGTCTGTATTTCGTGTCTCATTTGTAACTTTCAACAAAAAACAAAAAGATATAACTAATCTTTACAACATCTGGCTTCTAGGCACCCAGATTTTAATTCCATACTCGCAATGACAATTTTACTAAAAATAGATGACTGAGTCCTTTGACTTCTCCCCCACTTCCAGATGCACCAACCCTCTTGCTGGCATCCCTGGGCTATTAATTAAAATGAACAAATATAGATGAACATACAGTTCTAAATGATCTCTATGGTCTTTTGCTCCAGAGATGGCAGATCCAGATATTATAAGTACTTTCTACTAAGGAAGATAGGAGCAGAATGAGAAAGGTATTCCTGTGTTCAACATTCAACAGGCAATTCTAGAATACTGAGTAGGAATGCTGGGACTGTGCTGGCTTTTGGGGCCAGGAGGATTATACTCTTGCCCAATGCATCACTCAGCTTGGTTGAGGAGAAGAAATACAAACCAGTGACAGCTACATCAGTAATTATAATGATGTTCTAGAGGTGGTGGAGGACTGGTTCCAGTGCTTGCACATTATTAGCACCTAACAGAGGTCAGTTATTTTATTATTATTGCCCATATGGTTGGTCAAATAATGTCCCAAACAAAAACTTTTATAACTTCTGAAAAATGAGGAATGTTTCCTTGTTATGGTACACAGGTTGCTTTGGCTTGATATATTTTTCATTTATTGCTAATTAACTATACATTCTTAGCAGCTAAAAATAAATTGGCACAAACCAGTTACTTTTCACCTGTAGAAGGTGCCACATTAGCAATTTTAAAAATAAATTCTTGGTTAATTTCTAAATGATGGAGGTAAAGATCCTTATTAAACTACAAAAGGGTGGAGTTGATAAATTTTTAAATCATTGCCTTTTAATGTAACAGCTCACTCTTTAAAATTTTAATGGGCATTGCAGAGACAACATAAAAATGGCATACATCAATCTAAAAATGATAATACTGTCATTATGACTTTCATGGATTTTTGTCTAGCCTAAGTAATCCCAGTAAACCCTACAGATTGAAGAATGCATCTTTAAACGTTTCACTGCTTTTGCCCTTGATTGTAGTTTTCTTTCTTTTTTTTTTTCTCACTAATACATCTTTTCTTTCTTTCTTAAAAGAAAGACATTAAAATGGGAAGGCTTTAAATGAAAGTTTATGACTTGTCAACAGCCTGGCTTAGATCCTAATACTGTAGATTTTACTTGTTTTCTTTTTATTGAGTATGTCTAGTGTGTGCTTTGCTATTTTACGGAGTCAACATCTTATTTTGAAAGATTTACAGATTTGTTTTTAAGAAACCTCTTGTAATTTTTTGTCATGCAAATTTCTATTTGAAGGAACAGACCTGCAAGGCACTAAAATTAAAGTGGCCCTATTTCTGGCCAATATACTGGAGATTAATGTGGAACCAAGAGCCATGCAATGAGAATAGAACGAAGGAAGAAGTCTGTGGGCCTGATTACATCATCATCTGCCTGTGTGCCTAGGGAAGAATGATCTCTGATTTTCTTGTCCATCTACTGGTGTACTATGACCTCTGATGCAGCAATAGGAATGAGGTTCACTTAACAACATATTTAAAAAGTGAGGGAACATTGGAAAAAGTATAAACTGTGTTCAACTTGGACACTGGTAGTAATGCAAAAGGCTTCAAAAGGCTTCAAGACCATAGAAATGAGACATCATTTATTTCCTGAAAAGGGCTCTATTGAAGATACTGAGTTCTGAAGATTCTAAATATTAAGTCAGGTAGTAAAGATGTGAAGAGAATGAAAAAGGGTAGGGATCTAGGAGGGCTGTGTGGCAACAGAGGGCACTAAAGATTGAATGCTGATGAGGTGGTGTGACAGCGAATCCCCAAACCAAATCTCACCTACTTTGCAACTTTGCCTACGAAAGAGAAGAAATCACTGCCCTCCCTCTATCTACTGCCCAGCCTGTTTTGTCCGCATCAAAGCGATTCAAATGGTCTACCTTTCCAACGCAGCTCAAGTCATCATCTGCTGAGGCAGATGATTGACTGTTTTTCCCTTAATTCACACTTAGTTGTGATGGCAGATATCCCAAAAATATTATCTCTTCCAAAAGAGGAGTCTAGTTATCCAAAAAAGAATGGAAGAGAGAAATTCAGGCAGCTGTGGTGAAAGAGTTTCTAATTTTGAGTAGGGAGCCACTACATGCAGAGCAAGCCAAATTGCTGGAGGGCTGCCTTCTGTTCTTGCTGGAACAAGAAGCTGATATAGCTGATACCTGAGTGCTACTCCAAATGCGTTAGTTCTCCCAAATCTCAGTCATTTCCCCCAGTTTGGCTTTGAGTTGGGGACTGGAGGAGGAAGGGGGTTAACTAACCTCCAAGTCAAGGGCTACCTGCCGTTGGTACATTCATGGGAGGCATTGTTTTCCAGAGTTGTCTTTTATAAACACTTGACAAACTGCTCAGCATAAAAATTTTAAAAAATTTCTTACTACTATTACTGTAATACTAATAACTGGGATCCCGAGTGAGGCAGAGATCTTCAGAAGAGAAAAAACCATTTCAATTGCCCACAGTTTGTAGTAAAGATAATAGGAAGTCACTGATAAGTTCTTGTAATTTATTAGTATTGATTGCATATTCTGTGTGCTCATGAAAAGCAGCACTAGAAAGGTAATATTCCCTCACCCTCAAGATCATGATCAGAAGGAATAAAGATAAATGTGTCACATGGCCTATGTCCTACAGGACTCACTCTTACATAGGAAGATCACCCAAGTAACTCTTCATTTACAAAAACTATTGTTTTCAGTAATAGCCAGGACTGTGATGCGTTCCAATAGCAAATATTCCAGGGTGATCACTTAATGGCTTGGGCTAAACCTCTGCAGATACATAGTTTTTATTTGAGGCAGGGACAGGAACTTTCACTAGGATATGGGTGCCATCCCAGGACCCTCTGAGGGGGCCACATTTTGGTAATTATGCAGTACGATGATTCCCATGATTCTATAGGGAGAGAAAAATTAAGTAACCCTAGAAGGCTGGAAAACTTAATATTCTTTGAGTTAAAAATAACAACTTACATTTTTTCCAGCATTTCCTTGAGCAGCCTGTCTCATTTAATTCTCACAATAACTCAATGAAATAGTTATAATCATTATCATATAATCATTATAATCATTTTGAAGATGAAAGAACAAAGGTTCTAAGAGATTCAGTATTTTACCCAAGGTCATGTAAGGATTAAGGAGCAAATCTAACTCATACCCAGATCTGCCTAAACTTTTAAACGTTACGATGTACAGACTTGAACAGTACTAACAACCTATGAAATTTTGCAGTTTCCTTACGAGAGAAAATTAAACACTATTTCTTCTCAAGACAACCCCAAATTGGCCATGAGTTGGTCAATCCTCAATTCATTTAATTCCTAACTTCCATCCCAAATTATAAAGACAAAGGTCATATATAAAATTTCTGCAGAAGATGGGGGCCTATGCACACAATGCGTGACCAGGGCGCAGGACACAAGGCTGAGTTGCTCTGTTTCCTTGTTAGGTATCATTAAATGTCTACCTGCTATTAAATGTTGCTATTCCCTATGATAAAGGTCACTCGTGATGTCTCTTGTATAAAGGATGTCAATCGGCAGCAAATACTAATTCCACAATCCCCAAGCAGTTCAACTGTCTAATGGTACTTTTGTGCCACTATGGTTAATGCCTTTATTTCAATGATTTAACACTTTCAAGAAATCATTCTTCACTGGGAATAATTTGAACAACATATATTTCTAAGGCAAATGTTTTCTAAAATACATCTTTCCTTCATTATCTCATTTATTACTAAACAGCACTTACAAACGTATTGTTTAAATATTAACAAGGATACTGAGAGGTTACTGAGATTGTCCCAATTGGTAAGCATCAAATAAAGAAACTTGAACAAATAATAGGTTAAAGGCTATGATAAATTAACAAAGTCTTCGGTGGGGGTGAGAGGTAAGGGGGAAAGAAAATTGGTCAAAGAGAGAGAGGGAAAAAGAAAGGAAGGGAGAGAGAATTTGAGAATTCTAAAATAATGGGTTGTTTCCCTTTGCTCTTAACAAATGTCGATTGAGAATTCTTGCCTTTCTACATGTGGATAATGACCTTTGTGTTTCTTTCATAACTTTTTTTTAATCAGTTTTATTTTTCCCATTTAACCAGTTTTAAAGTTTGAAATCTTGCTTTAATTTCCTTTTTGCTATACTCATCGTGGCTAGATGTGATGTAAAAAATACTATTTATTAGAGAAAAACCTAATTTAAAAAGCCAATGATAAGAATTATAATTACTTTTCACTAAAGATATAATTATACATAGATAACTTCCCATTACAGAAATAGTGGAGAGATGGGAAGAAAAAAATAACTCAATGCATCCAACAATTATTTTCTCAATGACTGCAGATACTCAGGTCCTTTGAGATTATGTGAATCAGAACTTTCCTGGATTTACAGCTAACTTTTTACAGCTAATTTTTTTTTTCTTATATTTCATCTATAATGCAAGTGCAATAGAGAGTCACAAACACTGGGTTCAAAATTCTCATTGTTTCAACCACTTCTTTGTATTGGGTATCTTTAAACTTAAGACTTTGGACTGTACCTCTTCTGGTCACAGGAAGTGTGTGTTTGTCCCTGACCACTATATCCTTACCTGCAAAGATGAGCATGTACTAAACTTTATTGGGTCATTATTGGAGAATATTTAGATGATTTATAAAAAGCACTGATGTTCTAGTAATTTATTGATATAGATTGCATATTTTACCTAGTTATGAAATATGATACTAACAGGCCATACTCCCTCACCTGCAAAATCATGCTGGCAAGGAATAGAGAGAAATGTGTTTGTAAAGCTGTGTATGTATGTTTATATAAAATGGCCTACATCCTGCACTCATTTGTGTGTGTGATTTTTCTTTTTTTTTGAGTAGACTAAAATTTACACAGTAGATAATATGCACTTGGTGGGTGATTTCAAATTAAATGATCAAAATATATTTTGCTACATAAAGTACACTCAAGTTATTGGCAGGTATATAATTTCCAAATCAATAAGCTTCTTTCTCAGACTTTGAAGTCCAATGACTGGCTATTAAGCTTGGGGAATTCATACTTGGAACGAATAGATCACTGACCTAAAAGGCTTAATTATGGGCCTGTTTTCCTCTTTTTTTCCAAGTCAAATAATATTTTTTAATTGAAGATACTGTTGATCTGACTCTGTAGGTCATGTATTGACTCCAACTTATTGCAGGTGAGAAACATTTCAGTCATAGGACCAAGGCAGACTGACAGCAACCATCATCAGGTCGAACAATATTAATCTACCATTAAATTAAAGAAACACCGAAAACGATGGCTCTTATTTTTTAAAAAAATCAATCACAGCCCAAATTATGGCATTCATCCTGAAACACATTTCTTCCACTCCCCAAAAAGTTGATATATTTTAAAGTCTTCGTGCTGTAGTGACAGAGAATCACTAACAGAAGGACCCTCAGTGATGTTCTTCAAAATTTCAAGGGGTATAAAACAAAGAAGAAAATGCATTTGTGAAGTTGTTGTCTTTGAAATTGTTTTATATGTAGCAAATAATTATCCTTTCACGGTCAATGTGGGGTGTCTAAACATTCAGCTCCACTGGAACAATTTTCTGACCACATTCAGCCAACTAGCCTCAGCTCTTAGAGCAAGGCATCTTTCAAATTAGGGCATCCCTGAAGATGATGAATTAATGATAATTAGCAAGCCTATGTGAGGTATCGATATTTCAGGAATTGCTTCTTTGAACTTGACTATAAAATTTTTCAAACACATTTATAAAGAGATCGGAATACCTATATACACACCTTCAACCACACATCTTCAACCACCATCAGTTTTCTGCTCTTCTGCTTCATATACCCCTCCAATCACCACTCCTTCCCCTATCTCTGATACACACACACACACCCCTTTTGTTTGCTTTGTACTCGAGTACATGAAAGAAAATCTCAAGAATCTTATTATTTCATCTTTAATTACTTTTGTGTGCATCTCTAAAGACTTAAAAATTAAACCAAGATATATTTTTGCATCCAAGAAAATTAACAAAAATTCACAACTATCATAATATCCAAAATTTTTGAATTGTCTCCAAATGTCTTAACCTGTCTTTCTCTAGATAGTTTGAGGATAACAAAAATTGAACTCATAGAGGAAGAAATGAAATTGAGCTGAAGCTTTTGTATTTCCTGGCTATTTTAAACAAGTTTGAAGCTATACTGCTTCAGAGTCATCTTTTATGAGGAATGACACTAAGTGAGGATCAAGGGAAAATAAGGTAGAAATCACCCAGCACACAATGTAAGAAGCCACAAAATGTTGACTCGGTATGTTCTGTCTAAATTTGGTCTTAGCTGTAGTCAAAATTCTTTGAGTCTCCCAGCCCTGGGAGCTTCAAGTCTTTTCATTCTATCAGCTTTTCAAATTCCCTCATCCACTAGATCTCCTCATTTCCCATCTTCCCAGTTTATAGGCCATGGTCAAATATCATCCCTCCTTTACATACACCCTTCTGTTCCTTGCCCTTCTCCGACTTTAATACAAAGCTTCACAAAATCACATCTGGAGAAAATTCAACAGTCCACCTATTCCAAATCTGCACGCATGAGGCTGATAGTACCTAAAGAAAAGCTCATATTACTAGTTGTTTTCACTTTAAATTTATACCCAGGAATTTCAAAGTGAGTCCTTAATGCTGTGAGGCAAACATTAGATAACTTCTCAGCCCACTCACTCACTTTGTCTTGGTTATGACTATTTTCCACCTTCCTTCCTTAAACCCCTACCATCTCCTCCTATATCTTCACTTTCCACTGGTGACCCTGCCCAGATTTCCCAAATTTCGCAAACCAAATTAGCACAATGTGAAGAGGACTTTCACAGACTACCACCACCACATCCACCTATACTTGGATCTGTACCCTCTTATTCTACATTCTTTAATTGTTTCTCTCATCTCCAACCTCTTAACATTGCAGAACTCCAGGACCCAGTCTTTGGAACTAACTACATTCACCCTCTTGGTGATCTCATCCATTTTCTTTGTTTTAAAAACTATCAATATGCCAAATCCTAGATTCATAGCTCCAGCTCAGACCTCTCCCAAGTTTCAGCATTGTCTGCTCATAAAACCTAATATATCAACACCAAAGCTGAACTTCTGACCTTATACCAAAACCTGTTCTACTAAGAGCCATCCCTATCTCAGCAGATGGAAATGTCATCCTTTCAGCTGTTCATGCAATCCTTCCCTTATCTTTCTCTCTCACCCCCTACATCCAATCCATCAGAAGATCTCATTGCTTCTACCTTCAAAATATATGCAGAATTCAACAACTTCTTCTGAGATCCAAAAGGTCTACTTTGCTCCAAATCACCATATTCTCTTGTCTAGATGCTTCATAGCTTCCTTTGCTCCCCACCATTTCTCCCCTTATCCACCCACCAGAAATCTATTACTTTTAAAACTTAAAACATTTCACTCTTCCATCCAATTTTGCTGGAAAGTCTTCATTTCTCTCCGATTAGAAACCTCTCAATTAAAAGTCAAATAGACAAGAAACAAGAAGTGTTGGCTAGGATGTGTAGAAAAAGCAACACTCTAGCACAGCTGGTGGGAATATAAATTGGTGCAGCCACTATGGAAAACAGTATGGGGGTTCCTCAAAAAACTAAAAACAGAGTCACCATATGATCCGGTAATCCCACTCCTGGGCATATATCCAGAAAACACAAATATTCTAATTCAAAAAGATACATGCATCCCAACATTCGCAGGGGCACTATGTACAATAACCAAGACATGGAAGGAACCTAAGTGTCCATGGACAGATGAATGTATAAAGAATATATGGTATAGAGACGCGCGCACGCGCGCGCACACACACACACACACACACACACACAATGGAATACTACTCAGCCATAAATAAAGAGGAAATCCTGCCATTTGAAACAATACTGATGGACCTGAAAGGTATTATGCTAAGTGAAAAAACTCAGATCAAGAAAAACAAACCCTTGGGCTTCCCTGGTGGCACAGTGGTTGAGAGTCCACCTGCTGATGCAGGGGACACGGGTTCGTGCCCTGGTCCGGGAGGATACCACATGCCGCGGAGCGGCTGGGCCCCTGAGCCATGGCCGCTGAGCCTGCGCGTCCGGAGCCTGTGCTCCGCAATGGGAGAGGCCACAACAGTGAAAGGCCTGCGTACCGCCAAAAAAAAAAAAAAAAAGAAAAACAAACCCTTTATGATTTCACTTATAAGTGGAATCTTAAAAACAGAAACAGACTCATAGATACAGAGAACAAACAGGTGGTTGCCAGAGGGGAGGGCTCTAGGGGACTGACAAAATAGGTGAAGGGGATTAATAAGTATGAACTTCCAGCTATAAAATAAATAAGTCAGGGGGGTGTAACATACACATAGGGAGTATAGTCTATAGTATTGTAACAACTTTGTATGGTGACAGAAAGTTACTGGTCTTATTGAAGTGATCATTTCATAATGAATAAAAATATCGAATCACTATGTTATACACCTGAAACTAATATAATGTTGTAACATTGTGTTAATTATAACAATAAAAATTTATTTTTTTTAAAAAAAAGCAAATAGCCATTAGGGCTATCGATGATCTGGCCCAATCACACTGACACTCTCATGAGCTGTGATCCTACTTGCTCATGCTGGTTGGGTCACACTGACCTCTTTTTCTTGTGACATGTCAAGCACACTCTCACTTTAGGGCCTTTGCTCTAGCTGTTTCTCTCTCGGGAATGATCTTCTCCCAGATTTTTTGCTTGGCCAACTCCCTCACTCCTCCTCGTTTTGTTTGGTTGTCTTTGTGGGCATGGAAAAGCTCTGCCCCCAAGCAGCAAGCAATCCTGCCCTATTTGTCATCCTTTTCAGGTTGGCAGATAGCCTCTGCTTGTCCTGGATGAACAAAGGTACCAGTAATATTGGTTTCCTCTCCTGTCTGTCACTATGAGTATGGAGTTTTGATGGCAACCATCCTAACAGCCTCCATTTATTGGAGCAACAGGCACTTTGCATACATTATTCCAGATCCTACTAGCATCTCTATATGGTTTTAGTCTATTGTGCTTAAAATTTAAGTGTTTTTTTTTTTTTTTTTTAAGAGAGAGAGCTATCACGGTGCTTTGCGACCACCTAGAGAGGTGGGATATGGAGGATGGGAGGGAGACGCAAGAGGGAGGAGATATGGGAATATATGTATATGTATAGCTGATTCACTTTGTTATAAAGCAGAAACTAACACACCATTTTAAAGCAATTTACTCCAATAAAGATGTTAAAAAAAAAAAAAGCTATCGGAAGAGAGAGACATATAAAGAGAAAATCAGCAGTTAATATTCCACAATATGAATAGGGGTTACCCCTTAATTATGAGGTTATATGTGATTATTTTTTCTTTCATCTTTGTTTTTTTTTGTATTTTCTAGTTACTACATACTCCCAAATTGTTTTTATAGTTAGAAAACAAAATGGATTTGAAGTCTTAGAATTGTTAATTGTTTAAACCAGGGTGGAGGGCTTCCCTGGTGGCGCAGTGGTTGAGAGTCCACCGGCCCATGCAGGGGACACGGGTTCGTGCCCCAGTCTGGGAAGATCCCACATGCCGCGGAGCGGCTGGGCCCATGAGCCATGGCCGCTGAGCCTGCGCGTCTGGAGATTGTGCTCCGCAACGGGAGAGGCCACAACAGTGAGAGGTCCGCGTACCGCAAAAAAAAAACACAACAGGGTGGAAAGTCCAATCATGGGGAAAACACCACATTCTGAATTCTAGCAGTTTCAATTATACTGATTAAAAACAGGCTCCAGCATACCGTCTACCACAGGACCTCTACAGTTGCCTTAGGTTTTCTTCAAAACTTCTGCACATTTGCCCAAATATCCAACTACCTATGATCTGTGTAATAATTGGAGTTAATAATTATAAAGATTTGCTCTGGAAGGGAAGGTGGCAAGGGAAGGTCAAGAGAGTCAGACTCCAGCCACAGTTTGTCATTAACTTTTTGGGCAAATCACTTAATCCCTTCAGGCCTCCTTTGTATGTCATTAACTTTTTGGGCAAATCACTTAATCCCTTCAGGCCTCCTTGTATCATTTCAGAGAGTTAGAAAAGGTGATTTCCAAACTCCCAGCTCAAGTCCATGAAATAATAGCCACTTTCTCTGCCCTATCCATGTTGTCCTAGGAGATCACCAATGAATATACTGCATTTGGAATGTTAAACCGCAATTGTTCTGGTTGGAAGAATGTCCAGTAACTAAGGACAAGAGGGGCCAACCACAAAGACTTTGGCCATTAAGCAGCCATCCTTCGAGAAGCCTCATCCCCTGGCTTCTGGGCCTAAACCACACAACCTGCTTAGAGTTCTGCTATCCCCCCAAGGTATGATTTATTATTATTATTATTTTTATTTGCAAGACATAGACAATAAAGGACTGTTATCCAAAATATACAAAGAATACTTAACAATTAAAAAAACCCAACAACTTGATTAAAATGTGGGCCAAAAACTTAACAGACACCTCACCAAAGAAGACACACAGATGGCAAACAACCACATGAAAATATGCTTCACATCACATGTCATCAGGGAAATGCAAATCAAAACAAGGAGGTACCATAACTGAGTCACTTTGCTGTAAAGCAGAGATTGACACAACATTGTAAATCAACTATACCTCAAAACAAAATTATTATTATAAATTACTCAATTTATTTAAACTAAAACACAGTTCACCCATTTCTCCCATCCCCCCACCTCCAGTCTCTGGAAACCACCAATCTATTCTCCATACCTATAAGCTTGTTTTTTTGTTGTTTTAAATTCCAAATATAAGAGAGATCATATGGTATTTTTCTGTTTTATGGCTGAATTATATATATATATATATATATAGAGAGAGAGAGAGAGAGAGAGAGAGAGAGGGAGGAAGGAGAGAGAGAGAGAGAGAGAGAGAACAATTTCTGTATCCATTCATCTAATACTGGACCCCTAGGTTGTTTCTGTATCTTGGCTATTGTAAATAATGCTGCAATGAACATGGAGGTACAGATGTCTTTTCGAGTTAGTGCTGTTTCCTTCAGATAAATATCCAGAAGTGGAATTGCTAGATCATATGATAGTTCTATTTTTATTTTTATTTATTTATTTATTTATTTATTTTTGTGGTATGCGGGCCTCTCACTGTTGTGGCCTCTCCCGTTGCGGAGCACAGGCTCTGGACACGCAGGCTCAGCGGCCACGGCTCACAGGCCCAGCCGCCCCGCGGCGTGTGGGATCGTCCCAGACCGGGGCACGAACCTGTGTCCCCTGCATCAGCAGGCGGACACTCAACCACTGTGCCGCCAGGGAAGCCCCTAATTTTAATTTTTTGAGGAACATCTACAGTGTTCTCCATAGTGGCTGCACCAACTTTCATTCCTATCAACAGTGCACAGGGTTCCCTGCTCTCCATGTCCTCACCAACACCCCTCCTGTTCTGTGCTCAGGTCTCACTTTCTCAGTGAGGCCTACCCTAGGCTGTTTTGTACTCTAACTTGATCTCCCACCTCTCCCACTCCTCTGGCACTCTCAAATCCCCTTTCTGTGCTCCACATTTTGTTTTTTCCACAGCATAGTCACATTGTTATTAATATTCCCATTTCATTATGTATGTCTGTGTGTATATATATATATATATATATATACATATATTCAAGAAGGGCAGAAACCTTTACTTGTTTTTCAATTGGTCACATTTCCACTACATAGAACAGAACCTGGCATGTAATAAAACCTCAATAAATATATCTGAATAAACTTTCAAATATTTATCTGCTTTTTTATCTGTAATCTATGGAGTAATCGAATTTTGTTAACTGAGAACAAATATTTACAAAAATAAACATACTAAGACTTGACAATACCTACATTTGTTTTAACAGTCGATATCGCCCTTTAATTGCTGGCAGAAATTCTCAATTTCCATAACAGTAAAAAAAAAAAAAAAAACACTTTAGATTTTTAAGTCAATAGCCCATTACCTTAGGTATTAAAAGAGGACATAAAGTGAAATAAAAGAACTGCTATGTTTTCTATTTTAAGAGGTTTCTCTGCTCTAGTTGTTTTAATAGGAGGTACTAAGTAATTTAAGAAAACAAACAAAATCACAAGTTATGGTTCTTATAGACACAGTAAAAAAAAATAATAAGCAGAGAAGGCTTGAGCTGATTAATGCACTCTTGGGCGTGACTTTTGACAGTTAATAATCTTTAATTAATTTAGTAATTGTTTGCCCTTCAAGATAAAAATGGATATCTAGTCATTCTTAGGCCATTATTTTATCTAACACAATGAACTTAAGTTGAAACTCTTTTGAGTGGCAAAACTTTATTACAATTATATTCACTTTAAATTAATAACATCTCACACAAGGAGACTTGAAGATATGTAGAGGCCCCAAGCAATGAAATATTATGGCCTCATTAATCCCCCAATCTTATATTTAGTTCAAAATAGAAACCTATTAAATTTAAATTAAGTATGAGGAATTTGAAATATTTTCACCACGTTGACTAATGTTCTTAAATTACATTTTAAAAAATAGGTAATTTCACATATTACAAGATTTTAGCACTGAATTGAGAAGTTACCTCATAAACTTGTAACTGAAACCCCAGATTTTAGTCTTATTGTCTGCTCTTACACAGCCAGCCTACTACTCAGATGACAGTTTTACATATACTTCTCAACAGGTTATTGGCTTTTTTGGGAGAAACACACAAGGCTTTTCCATTACAATTTCTTTTGGGCACATCCAACCTCTCTCCCTACTCACACTGAGGTCAAATAAGACTTGCTCTCACGCCAGCATGAACAATGCATTGGCTCATCAAATATTTTTGCTCTGCACACCAATCTCTCTACTCTGGGGAACACAATGCTTTATACAGAAAAATTGATATTTTCCCAAACCAAAGTAACCAAACATGCTACTAACCTTGAGTAAATTTACTTTCAGCAGCGAGTCTCTTTCCTTCTCTGCGACCAGCACCTTCCTTCCGAAGCTGGGGAAAACACCTTTATTACTAATGCGTCACAGACTTTATTTATAACACCTGAAGATTCTAGTCAATTAGCTACCCACTGAAAGCCATACACATCAGGTGTATTTTATAACTTTCCGTGCTACGCCATGATGAAAAGTATATTTTTTCCAGCTGAGTGGAGCAAAACTGAAGGCTGACAAAGAGAAAAAAGAAAGAGAAAAAAGGCATTGTTTTTCATGTTTCCACTGTCCCGTTAATAACTAATAAAGAACTTCAAAAGCTGCATCTCTCCCCCAACTCCATAGCTAAAACAGAAACCAGTGGAACACTCAGCTTCATTTCAAACTCCAGAGGATTTTAGGAAAAGGTATAATACACATTCTTATTTAAGGAATTTTTAAAGGTGTGAAATACAATCTCTGAATTAACTTCAAAGAAACTGAATCCTGATACAGATAAGAGACACCGAGCTTCAGCAGTCAAGTGGCTCTTTGAACACCTTCAGCTGTATTTCACGTGCTATACCCACCACTTTCTTACTTGGGGAAAGAAAAAAGTGGATAAAGATGAACGTTTTTTACCCGTTTTTACCTACAAGAACTAAGAAGAGGTCTAAGATATTCATGAGGATAATGAACTATTGTTTGAGGTTAGCCAAACTTACTCAAATATCAAAGGACTCGATGATAGAAAAGAATGACTGGGGGTGTATGTTATCACACATTTTACTATTTTACCTCTGTAAGGTTGGATCTTAACAAACGGCACCATGAAACAGAGGAAAGCTTCAAGTGAGCTTTATTAGGGAGCGCTCCCGGGCGAGGTTCACTGGTCCGAGAGAAAGGGGCCAGAGAAGTAGCGCCGGGGTGAGGGTTGGGCAAGATTTTATAGGGGAAGAAGGGAAAGGGGTGTGGTGAATCTGGGAGGGCGCAGGGTATTCCTTATTTGGTGGTCTTTTCGGGTATCCTGGGGGACCGTTAGTCCCACCCCTCGAAAGGCGGGAAGGCTGGGCCGGGTTCAAAGTCCCCAGGTCAGTTCCTGGAACTGGGTGGTCCGGAATGTCTCCAGGGCAGTTTCTGGAACTGGGTGGTCCGGAGAATTTCGGTCTGATGCAACCTGTGAATCTGATTGTGTTCCCCTGCCTCGGGCCAGCTGGCCTTACAACCTCCATTACTCTGATTCAATCCTATCTTTTTTTCCCTCCCATTAAATAAGAATCCAGAATCACTGTTAAGTATTTAAAAAATTGCTTTGTTGATTTTATCTTATTAGAGAACAAATGTATCTTTCCAATCCCTGTGATACTTAAACTAAAAGATTGTTTCTTTGCACGTATTTTCAGATCCTGTAACTAAAATTATAAGGGCTTATACAAACAAGATGGGAAAAGAGTTGTTTTGTAGTCTGTAGGCCACACTGAATCCACTGATTAAACTACTTTATGTGATAAAGTTATTTTATGTCAAGATTACCTTCAGTACAGCCGAAATTTAAGTATTTTCCTCACCTCCAAAATAATTGAATCAAATGGGAAAAGAATGCATGTGTATTTCTCCTTTAATTAAAAACACAATCAGAAACACAACTGCAGACTATCACCTATGAATTAAAATGCTAATTCTTTCAAAAGAAGAGTATATCTGATGTCCCCCTTTGAAATACAATACACAACAAAGAAAGGAGGAGAAAGATGCCATAGGAAGTCAAACACACATTTGCAAAGCTAATTGAGCAAATTCACCACCATCTGACATTTTGCTAAAAGAAAAGCAGCCTTGCAGCCTGATAAAAGAACAATGCAAACAAAGACAGAAAAATACACAGTCTAAATTGATCTGTTGAACCCCAAAGCACTAAGATAGCCTTGTACAAAGTGTGAAATTGAACTGTGAGCCACAGAGAAAATTTTTGTCCTAACACTTCCCAAGATCAGAGGGAATTGCAGGTGATCTTCCTCTATTCTTTTATTTTCTTTTGTAAGAAACTAACCTAGTTGAAGGACAAGAGTCTTAAATCCCCTAACCCTCATCAGGGTTCACAAATGAAACACACAAATGAGGATTAAGAAGATTTCCCACCAGGAATATTATAAAGGAGAGTTAGGAACAGCGAGTATTGGGAGAGTCCAAGAGTGAGCATGGAAGTAATTACCTTTCCAGCCCATATAATGCAGTGCAGTAATTTGCTAGATTTGTCTTATTTCTGAATCTAAAACTTCTGCCAAAATGTCACTTTTGAGGAAAACAGAGAAAATCAAATTCATATTTTGTGTTTCCTAATAAGAACTGAGCCCCTCTATCATCTCTCCACAGCCCACTTTCCATTCAACCCATTACTGAAGTGAAAATGCTGTGATTTACATCCAGGTTCATACTGGAAGGGAGCATATAATGCATTAGGAACACCAGATCCACATGGAAAATAAAGAACTTCTTATAAGCTCTGCATGGGACACTAAACAGCTGCCAAGTTAGAGGGCCGATCACACTTCCCCTTTGAAAACATCCCCTCAGACCTCATCAAATTCCAAAACACTACTGAATCCATAACTGATAGGAACCTGGCTTCAGGTGATACTGTTAACCTCCTAAGGTACTTATAACGCCTTTTCAATTTAACCCATATGTCCTGCAGCTTCTCTCCTGTACCATTAGAAAGATAATGGCTCTTTCCTTTAAAAATGTGGCCTTGGGCATGGACAGATGCCTGGTGTGCTTATAAAGTTACCTGTCTGCTTTGATATTGGCCTCTTCTTTAATTGCAGTGGTGTTGGGGGTAGAAAAGCCACAGCAGGATTTTTCCCTTTCACTGGCCTGATGAAGTACTATGGGGTCTGTCTTAATAAAGTCCTGTAGGAATATTTTCACCACTGTTCAGAGGAAATGGGGATATCTTGTTAAGTTAGTTTCACTCCACAGTGAGGATTTGTGGGGAGGAGCAAAACTAGAGATGTTTGCTCAGGGAGAATTGTTTCTGGATTCAGCTTCTCCTTACATACAGCCCAGGTGGCCTGTGTGCTTTCCCTCTTCATCAGTTCTTTCTGGGGAGGTTTTCCCACAGCCTCCTGGCAGGAGGAAAGCAATGAAAGGTACTGTCTCATGCGGATCTTATTTCCTGTGTCAGTGCAGTTATCTCCCCTTCTGAACAGGCCCATGTCAGAGTACATTAAATTCAGTGAGGTAGACTGACTTAGCTCAAGATGCAGTAGGGAGGCTGCACACAGAAAACAATATCAAAAGAGCACAAGGGGACCCTTAAAAGAAGTAAATTAACTCAACAACCAGCTGTGTGGATAGGAGTCGCGTTCACAGAGCCATCACAATTCTGCCACCAAGGCTTGATTAATATTAAAATAACAATTATACATATGTAAGATTCTGGAACAAAGGATCCCTCCCATTTCTGAAATCTCCTCAATTTTCTTTCCTAACACCTACTCTGCCTTTTTCCTCCTAGAGTGTATTTGTTTCAGTCAGAAATGGGAGTTCTGTAGAGAACCCCGTTCTTTGTTGAATTGCTGGCTTCTTATGCAGCAAATCCCAGTAGCCAGGAAGCAGTGATTTCATGATTTATTAGCATTCAAACAAACTCTGTATAGATCCTCTCTTTCCCAGTTTCGTCCTTAATATTCTATACCAACTCCAATCTTGAACATGTCTGGGTTTCAGCCTGAATACAGATCCATATGTGTCTCCTAGACCCTACAGGCTCACTCTGAAGGTACTCTTTATTTTTACATGGTCAGCTCTGCACTTCACCCAGCAAAACTGATAACTTATTAAGCAAATATAGCATTAAAAGGGAAATGGTAGGATCTCAAGAATACATAAAAGAGAAAAAAAAAAACCCTTTCCTTACTTATCATGAAGTGAAAATGTTCACCAAAATCATTTTGGTTCAGGAAAAAAGGTATATTGAGCACTAACTGTGTGCCAACTGAACACTATGTTGCATTCCTAAATTATAAATTAAAATTTCATTAACTATTTCCATTCAAATGAGAACTCTACACGTTGAAAATTTAATTGACTTTTCCAAGGTCACTCAACTAATAGAGCAGCAGTCAAGAAGAAACCAATCTCCTTATTCCCCATCCAATTTCCTTTCAACTCCACCACACTCCTTACATCTCAGTGTCTAATTTCCATGTCCAGGTTTTAGAAAGTCTGAGGATACAACACCGAGGCTTTGATTGTGACTGAATGTCTCAGCTGTACTGTCAGATTCTCTGGGGGAATTATAAATCTCCCCAAGTGCTTAACCAATTACCATTTTTTTCCCTCATTTTCAACAGGCATAGTCTTTGGAGAAAACATTTGCACAAAATTACTTGGATCATTTATATAGAATGACAACTTCTCTTCCAGTCAATTCAGTCTCCTTTCCTAATCATCGTCCTTTTAGGTGATGGATAATTCTTGTATTCCTTCTAACAAGATATCTCATTCAAGTATTTTATTTTTTCCTCCTAACCTTTATTATCACTTCAGTTTTGTTTTGTGTTTCTTTTTTGCCCTGAAATTTAAACAGACGATTCCACAAAATATATTTTTAAAGGAGTTATGGAAAGAGCCATTTTCTGTAGCTCTTTAGATACCCCTGTCTAGATTTATATTTTATTCTCCCACGAAGAGAAAAGCTGTCTACTCAGTGATAGTTCATATACGTTCCTTTTTTAAAATGAGAGTTTTCTGAAGATTGCCACTGATCTATAGACTTCATTCCAAGATATTTGAGAAATAGATAATTAGAAAATTAATTAGATGATAGATGGACAGATAAAAATCTGTGGTGTTTAATGAATAGTCTGCTGCCGTTAATTCTTTTTTTTTTTTTTTTTTTTTTTTTTTTTTGCGGTATGTGGGCCTCTCACTGTTTTGGCCTCTCCCGTTGCGGAGCACAGGCTCAGCGGCCACGGCTCATAGGCCCAGCCGCTCCGCGGCATGTGGGACCTTCCCGGACCGGGGCACGGACCCGTGTCCCCTGCATCGGCAGGCGGACTCTCAACCATGCGCCACCAGGGAAGCCCCCATTAATTCTTTAATTTTAAAATATTAGCCATCTGTAAACATTTGACATGTTCATTTTCATTCCAAATGCAATTGTCGACACAAACACAGACACATATATTCCAACAATTTATCTTACCTTCCAAAATAGCCAAGTTATATGAAATTCATTGTTCTCTAAGAAATAATCACTTAGAATTTTTTTATTATTAATTAATTCTTTCTACATTCACGTCTCTAGTAATTCCTATTTTTAGACATATATTCTAACGAAATCCTCATGGATACATGATAAGATTTTCTAGAACAACATCTAACACAACATTGTGTTAGCAAACTGTTGAAAAATAAATGTCCAACACCAGAGGATCAAATAAATATATTATGGTATCTTTTATGTAATTTTAAATACAGATATTTAAAATTATGTGATAGAAGACTGAAAAGATGCTCTTGATTTATTTTTGAATGGAATAAAATGAGATTACCAAAGACCATGAACATCATGATGTCATTCTGGTAAAAGAACACATAGAAGGAAAAAAGACTTAAAGGATATGCATTAATATGGTGTATTGTTTTTAAGAATCTATCGATGCTATTTTGGTCAGTCTTGCAATCCTGCAAATAGAGCTGGTCTGAGGAAGAGACGATTATAAGCTATATGCAACTTGAGTTTTAAGAGTTTATTCCTCAGTAGGCTCTCCGGCTTCTCTTTTTATTCTTTTCTTCCACATCTTAAAACTCCACAAATTTACGTTTTTTTCTTTAGCTTAATGTCATTAATTTTGCCAAAACAACAAATACTTCTGGTTAAATAAAGTTATATTTTGCGTGTGTGTTTATATCTTAGTTAAACTGAGTTCACCAGAATATTTCCAGAGAAAGGATCAAGAAAGAAGAAGGCAGCAAGGGCATAAGTATACTGGGTACACGCCAGCTGAATCTCTTTATTCCGTTGAATATCAGTTTCCCTCTCAGTGAAGAGATTAGACTAAATCATTTCACAAAGCCCTTCCTGCACAGTCATTCCATGACTATGATGGGAGGTAATGCATGTCAAAGGGAGAAAAAGATATAAGAAAGAAAAAACAATAGCAGCCCAGAACAATCTCTTACTTAGAGCCCAATTTTATTGTAATGGTTTCCAAATGTTACTTGCCCATCCAAATCATCAGGAGTGCTTGCTAAAATTACTGGCTTTCCTTTCTGATTCCACCTATCTGACCTTGGATTTGAGTGTCTGCATTTTGAAAACCCTAAGTGGCCTTAATATAGCAGGAGTGTGAAATAACTTTTGGGAACTATTGGTCAAGGCAGAATGTTTTAAGCATATTTCTTTCTAGATTAGAGTTAGACAGGTAAATAGGATAAGTAATAAAGCATCTGATCAACTTATTGTTTCTGCATTATTGTTTCTTACCCCTTTCATGCAAGAAAGGCAAACAGTGCAATCAAGCTAGAGATGTTATTTTGATTAGCAGTTTAGAATTCTCTTGCTACCATGTTTTGAAAATATTTATATTCATAGCCATTTCTCAATAAACAATTTCCACTAAGGGTCAGAGGGTTAAAAGGCTCTTTGTTAATTTGATAAGGCACTGAATTACTTAATATTATATCTGTTGAAAATCTCAGGTTTTAATGTGACCATTACACATAAAAGTTATCAATGATTTCATCAGCTTAATAGGGCTATTGCTCCTGTGTTCAATTTATTATGTGGAACTACCTGGGTGTCAGTGGATATGGCTTTGAACATTTCAAACAGAGTTATTTTTAGTTTCTGATTCAAAATTCAGTAGCTGTTCTGGAAGGACTACGGTATGTAATGGAAAATATACATCAAAATTGTATAAGGGAACAAATAACCAGAAATAGAGCAAAAACAGGGGAATCTAGTCTGGTAATTAAAATCTAGGGTATTAAAAAGGCAAATGCCTTCTGACCTAACCTCTATTTCCATTTGGGGACACGATCATTAAAGTAAAATTCCTGATTTCATTTCTGCCACACACATACACACCTCAAACTTGAAAGAACTTTTCTGATTGGTAGCTTGAGAGCAGAGATTAGTCATGCAAGTCTCAGCCCATTCTCAGTTCTCTCTTTAGATACGACTGATGCAGAGAACACACATTCTGGTTTGCTCTCTCACCTGTAAGGAATCTTGGCAGGACAGGCTCTGATATGAGAAGCACTGGGGTTAGGCTGTCCACTGCAATCTATGAAGGGGTGGGTGGGTATATCTGATTTAGGGGAGAAATACTGAGCCCAAATGACCTTATATATAAGTCACACCCTCCAGTTTACTAGCCTTCCACTTTTATCAGTAATAAAGTTGATATGTTGATCCTTGCGTCTCTAAATTGTATGCCTACTTCTTAGTTGATCTAAAGAGGGAAAGGAGGGTGTTGTTTAGGGACCCTATAAAATCCCTCCTAGGGAATGCACGGAGGGATTTCAGGGCCCTCTCCAAATTATACAGATAGTAGTACAAATCTACTTCAGGAGCCAGAACTGATTTTTCTAATTTCAACTTCCTGTATCTCCCCCTCTTACTCTATACATGATTACCTTGGGATTCAGTTAAAAGTCCTTGTCTGAAAACAAAACCACCCCCAGAGAATCTCTTTATAGAAGGTGACTTAAAAGTTGCAGAGGTAGTTTAAATTAGTGGTGAAAAGGGTTTGATGGCTACTGTTTTTTTTTTTTTTTTTTTTTTTTACATTTTCTGGTAATGTACTGTGTCTCCCATGCCTACCTAGGGATGGGCATGCAGCCCTGGCAAAGGTCCAATGATTTGTTCAGAGTTGGGTTTCCAGGCCTGCCCCACCAGGGCCATTTCCTCAGATTAGTGTTGTTGTTGAAGCTAGTGGAGAAGACACTTCCTTCTGCCTCTCAATTTTAAATTTAATGTCAACTTTAATTTCGGTTTTAATTTCCAGTTGACAATACGAATCTGGAGGCTTTTAGCAGTCATGTTCTCTATTTCTTTTGGAGAAAGTTTTGCTGAAACACAAGGTATGAGACCAAATGGAGTAAAAGGGCTGTGGCACCCCTGGCCTTTTGGCAAAACAGTTGCACAATCTAGTAAAAACTTTGATTTATTTAAGCCAATACGAGTTGAGCTTCTGTGTTTGCAACAGTTTTGAGTAAAGCAGGAGGCATACAGACTTAAGATAACTTTTTAAGACAGAAGTAAGATATGTTTATTGTCTTGAGAATTAAGACAATACAGGAACAGAAAATACTCCAGACTGAGGTCAAACTGTTGACGTGTATTTTCTTTCAGTATATTTCCTACACTTTTTAGAAAACATGTTTGTGCATGCATGAATGCATGCACACAAATAAATGTCCAAAGCACTGTTACTATCAAATTGTTTTTTAACCCCTTTTCTTCACTAAACAATTTATCATGAAAAATTACCTAATGCATTGTAATTTTTATGCAGCAGAACTTACTATACAGCAAAGACTGACTCTTAATCCTTCTTTCCATCCTTTTTGCCTCTCTTCAATAAATTTTTGAACCTTACTAGGTTCCAGGAATTGTCCTGTGCACTAAGGATACTGCAGTGAACAAGAGAGGTAGGGTTTCTCTTTATATGAAAATTAATTTTTGGTGGGTGAAACTATATTAACAAAGCAAACAAAATAATCTCAGATAGTATGCATAGTACTAGGAAAACAACAAGATTGTGTGATAAAAGTAACAGGGGAGGGGAGGAGACAATATTAGGTAGGATTGTGAGGTAAAGGTCCTTGGAGAAGGTAAGACTTGAGCTTGAAAATGCTGACAAAAAAAGAGCCAGTCATTTAATTTGGGGTTGGGAGTTTTGGAGGCAGAACGAATAGCTAGTGCCTGGGCTCCACAGTGGGGATGAGCTTGCTGTGTCTGAGGAATAGAAGAAAGTGGTGGTGCCTCAAGTATACTAAGTGGAGGGAGCAGTAGAAGATCAGGTCAGAAAAATAGTCTGAGGCCAGGACATATAGGACTTTGGAGGCTGTGTAAAGGAATTTGTGTTTTATTTTAAATAAATAAAAAACATCACAATGTTTTAAAAAAGAGGGCTGATACAATCTATCTCAGAAGTTTAATTCACTGGAGACACCCATGGCTTGCATGATGCTGGAGGCAGTTGAGATGGAGAAGAGTAGATACATTTGTGTACACTTCTGAGGTAGAATCGATGAGAATTGTATTTGGGCATTGAGAGATGAACATCCTGAGCCTCTGTCTTTCATCTAGAAATTGAATCAGAGGCATTAAATTATTCTTGAACTGCCTTCCATGGTCTTTGTCATGTTTCCACAAAGAGCACAAAAATTTAATCGCACTCTGATTCACAGAAAATTCTGAGGAGGTAGCTTTGTTTACCTTTTTCCTTTGACTACTGTTTAGTTTCTGGAAAATTTAAGGGTGGAAGGGGAAATGACTGGTGAAGCTGAACTCCTCTGCAGAGAGGCTGTCCTGTAGGAGGGTGGAAAGTTGGCTTATTGGGCTAAGCAGCTGGTTCAAACATTTCCAATCCCTGGGCGCAGAGACTCAGATCTCAGCAGGACTCACTCGACCATTCATCCTTCCAAGGTAGATAAATTGAGTGTTGCACAATTTAGAATGTGTGCATCTTTCAGATAATGCCTTAAAAAGCAAATTCTGTGTGAACATTAAAGACTACATAGCACTGTAGAAGATCAGGGGCCACCCCTGTGTCCTTGACCTAAATTTCCTCCTTTCTGTAATGTGGTAGAGTGAACGATTTCAGTTATCAATATTTTACTGTTGCAAAATCCAGACAGTTTCCCTGGCTCTTTGGAATCCTTCAGAATGAAATGAGTTTTATTAACAAAAAAACTGTTTTGACTTTACTACGAGGACCTCCAAAGTTGCCTCTAGCTTATCTGTACTTTTTAATGATGTCCCCATCACAGAGACTCCAGCCCTCTCAGACTGGAACAAACACATTTTGTAGGTGAAAGGTAGCTTGATCTTTCCTACAGGAGGTCCGTAGTCATGCTCTGATACCAGGGGAAGTTCCATCACTGAGGTCTCCCTGCCCTGAAGATAACCCAGCTGAAGGTACTGAGAGATGTGGAAGAGGACACTGGGATTGAATGAAGGGCAGGGAACCCAGACACAGTCACTAGACTGCTGTACCTTTTATTTTTTTCCTTTTGCAGATGATCAGACTTTGCAATGAATCTGGTAGGTCTCAGCTGGGGATTCAACAATGAAGTCTTGGTCACTTACTTAGCCATAAGAGCTAATGATTTAAGACCTTTTATAAATAAATCTTTTAACAGTACACTATGCATTTTTATTGTTAAAATTATAGAAAATTTTCATTCATTCAATAGTAATAATATTATATATATAGTAATATATGGTTGTGTATATATATATATTTATTTATTTATACCTCAGCTCCCCACCTCCACCTGACTCTATTCCTTATTACCTAGTGAGTCATTCCTCTCTAAGAAATTAATCAAGTGGATACCTTTACCAGACAGAGTCCAAAGAAGTGGGGATTCATATTCTTAAGTTCTGAGTTTCAAAAGAGGAGGTTCAAGCGTGAAGCAAAAGGACTTGGAGAAATATTGATTTGGATAGAACAAGTCCTTTTGTCCTCTGGCATCTAGGGAAAATTGACAGAGCTGATGAAGGGAGAAGAAGGTGAGATACAGTGAAAATAAGGAAGAAGTAAAACCAGGGTTTCATGCAACAGGATTTGAAAGAAGTGAGGCCAGTATCCACAAATATCTCATCATCTTTTTCAGTGAGCCATGGAAAGTCACACAGAACCTGAATCAGGCTTTAAGGCCGGTACATAATTCATTCATTCTATTAGATTTCATTGGGTGCCTGCTATGGGACCAATAATTGTATCAAGGGATTTACAAAAAAAAAAAAAAAAACAATAATAATATGGATATAGAACTAGCTCTGAAGAGATTCAAGTTTCAGTGGCGAGACAAATATAATGATAATATAGCACAAAATCATCTGAGAGGCCTGAGAAGGTTATGACTGATTTGAGGACTGTGGTTTTCTGAGACAAAATTTTGTTTGGAAGGTCTCTCTTTAGACACCATAAAATCACCTGTACAAGAATTCTGTTTATTCCAAAAAAAGAACTTCTTTTGAACTGGATGTTCAAAAATAGCATAAAATCATCTCTCACCACTGCTCCCTTTCCCAGAAAAAGAAACAGAAACAAGTAAACGTTGTGTAATGATGGAACACAGATAAAAGGTGTATCACTAAGAAAGATTATGCTTTCTTAAAGCACCACAGACATGTGATTTTTTTTTTTTTTTACTGTAATTCATGTGAAACTTCATGGGTCACATGTGAATGCAAACCACTACATTAAGCATTTTGCAGGTGTTCTGGGACCCAAATTTCTGGGATGTTCTGGGGCGAGGGTGTGCAATTTCCCCATACCAACAAGCAATTCTTGGACAGCCTGCTGGTACCTAAGAATTCAGCCCAATCCTGACACTATCCACCAAGACATAGTGTCCACAGGTTAAGATTTCAGTCCCACATGACCACGCGCATGGGTGTGCATACACACACACACACACACACACACTCCTACTTTAGAAGTCAGTTGCAAGCCCAGATTGTCACCTATGCTTCTGACTGACCTACAACAGATTGAAGGTTTCCACCACCTATACTCCTTGCTATTGGTATACTCCCAAAGGTATATAAACATTTAAACCACAACCTCTTTCCTGAATTTTTACACAGTCTATTTAGGGTGTCATGACTAAAACATATCGAACATCAAATAATAAAATACATAGGATTGTGGCTGTTAGAATTACAAACAGAAAACTTTGGAAAGTGGGACACAATGTGGACAGTGGGAGAAGGATAAAATGTGGAGAAGCAAATGGGCAGGAAGCTTAGTAGTTAAAGGTCCAGGCTCATAAATCAAATCTACAAGTATCTGAACATTGACTCTTCCAATTACTCATAGTTGGGTCCTTTACTTAAATAGTCATTGTCTCAGTTTCCTTAGTGGTGAAGTAAGAGTGATGAGACCTCCACAGGTTTTTGCAGTATTTGAAAATGAAATTTATAGCACATAAGGAGTAATTAATGTAAGTTAACTGTCATTACCTATTAAATAAACATTTTCCAAGGAACAGAAACTCAATGGGAGAATTTATATATATATATATATATATATATATATATATATATATATATTAACAGGTTATGCTCAGAAATTGGAAGAATAAAGAAAAGTATAAGATTTCCTGATGATATACCTCAAAGACTGAACAAAGTCTCTCAGGTCTAAATTCCTCACATGTTATTACACATCAGCTAATTTTCAGATATCATGGTAAGAAATTTCATGCATGCAATTCCATTTAAACTGCACAACAAACTATGAGTCAGTATCATTATTACAATTTTATAGATAAGAAAACTAGCAATCAAAAAGTGAAGTGATACTTTTCAGGTCCCATATTTGTAGAAAGAACTAGAATCTGGGTCCCCTGAATCACAGCCTAGGACTTTTTGACACATATACGCTTCATTAAAAAAATAACAAACAGAGATACACCAGAAATACATCTACACGTGGAGCAACTCCTACAGAACACTTACTGAATGCTGGCAGAAGACTTCAAACCTCCCAAAAGACAACAAATCATCCCAAATTGAGGAGGTAGACTTTGAGAGCAAGATTTATGATTTTTTCCCCTTTACCTCTTTTTGTGAGGGTGTATGTGTATGCTTCTGTGTAAGATTTTGTCTATATAGCTTTGCTTCCACCATTTGTCCTAAGGTTCTATCCGTCCCTTTTTTTTTCCTAAATAATTATTTTTTAATTTAATAACTTTATTATACTTTACATTATTTTATTTTACTGTATCTTCTTTCTTTCTTTTTGCCTTCCTTCCCTCCTTCCTTCCTTCCTCCCTCCCTCCCTCCTTTCTTTCCTTCTTTCTTCCTTCCTTCCTTCCCTCCTTTCCTTCCTTCCTTCCTTCCTTCCTTCCTTCCCTCCTTTCCTTCCTTCCTTCCTTCCTTCCTTCCTACTTCTACTAATTCTTTCTCTCTACTTTTTCTCCCCTTTATTCTGACCCGTGTGGATGAAAGGCTCTTGGTGCTGCACCCAGGAGTCAGTGCTGTGCCTCTGAGGTGGGAGAGCCAACTTCAGGACACTGGTCAACAAGAGACCTCCCAGCTCCACATAATATCAAACGGCAAAAATCTCCAAGAGATCTCCATCTTAACACCAGCACCCAGCTTCACTCAACGACCAGCAAGCTACAGTGCTGGACACCCTATGCCAAACAACTAGCAAAACAGGAACACAACCCCACCCATTAGCAGAGAGGCTGCCTAAAATCATAATAAGTCCACAGACACCCCAAAACACACCACCAGACGTGGACCTGCCCACTAGAGAGACAAGATCCAGCCTCATCCACCAGAACACAGGCACCAGTCCCCTCCACCAGGAAGCCTAAACAACCCACTGAACCAACCTTAGCCACTGGGGACAGACATCAAAAACAACGGGAACTACGAACCTGCAGGCTGCAAAAAGGAGACCCCAAACACAGTAAGATAAGCAAAATGAGAAGACAGAAAAACACACAGCAGATGAAGGAACAAGATAAAAACCCACCAGACCAAACAAATGAAGAGGAAATAGGCAGTCTACCTGAAAAAGAATTCAGAATAATGATAGTAAACATGATCCAAAATCTTGGTAATAGAATGGACAAACTGCAAGAAACATTTAACAAGGACCTAGAAGAACTAAAGATGAAACAAACAATGAGGAACAACACAATAAATGAAATGAAAAAGACTCTAGATGGGATCAATAGCAGAATAACTGAGGCAGAAGAATGGATAAGTGACCTGGAAGATAAAATAGTGGAAATAACTACTGCAGAGCAGAATAAAGAAAAAAGAATGAAAAGAACTGAGGACAGTCTCAGAGACTTCTGGGACAACATTAAACGCACCAACATTCGAATTATAGGGGTTCCAGAAGAAGAAGAGAAAAAGAAAGGGACTGAGAAAATATTTGAAGAGATTATAGTTGAAAACTTCCTTAATATGGGAAAGGAAATAGTTAATCAAGTCCAGGAAGCACAGAGAGTCCCATACAGGATAAATCCAAGGAGAAAAATGCCAAGACACATATTAATCAAACTGTCAAAAATTAAATACAAAGAAAGCATATTAAAAGCAGCAAGGGAAAAACAACAAATCGCACACAAGGGAATCCCCAAAAGGATAACAGCTGATCTCTCAGCAGAAACTCTGCAAGCCAGAAGGGAGTGGCAGGACATACTGAAAGTGATGAAGGAGAAAAACCTGAAACCAAGATTACTCTACCCAGCAAGGATCTCATTCAGATTTGATGGAGAAATTAAAACCTTTACAGACAAGCAAAAGCTGAGAGACTTCAGCAACACCAAACCAGCTTTACAACAAATGCTAAAGGAACTTCTCTAGGCAAGAAACACAAGAGAAAGAAAAGACCTATAATAACAAACCCAAAACAATTTAGAAAATGGGAATAGGAACATACATATCGATAATTACCTTAAATGTAAATGGACTAAATGCTCCCACCAAAAGACACAGATTGGCTGAATGGATACAAAAACAAGACCCTTATATATGCTGTCTACAAGAGACCCACTTCAGACCTAGAGACACATACAGACTGAAAGTAAGGGGATGGAAAAATATATTCCATGCAAATGGAAATCAAAAGAAACCTGGAGTAGCAATTCTCATATCAGACAAAATAGACTTTAAAATAAAGACTATTAGAAGAGACAAAGAATGACACTACATAATGATCAAGGGATCGATCCAAGAAGAAGATACAACAATTGTAAATATTTATGCACCCAACATAGGAGCACCTCAATACATAAGGCAAATACTAACACCCATAAAAGGGGAAATCGACAGTAACACATTCATAGTAGGGGACTTTAAAACCCCAGTTTCACCAATGGACAGATCATCCAAAATGAAAATAAATAAGGAAACACAAGCTTTAAATGATACATTAAACAAGATGGACTTAACTGATATTTATAGGACATTCCATCCAAAAACAACAGAATACACATTTTTCTCAAGTGCTCATGAAACATTCTCCAGGATAGATCATATCTTGGGTCACAAATCAAGCCTTGGTAAATTTAAGAAAACTGAAATTTTATCAAGTATCTTTTCTGACCACAATGCCATGAGACTAGATATTAGTTACAGGAAAATATCTGTAAAAAATACAAACACATGAAGGCTAAACAATACATTACTTAATAACAAAGTGATCACTGAAGAGATCAAAGAGGAAATAAAAAAATAGATAAACCCACGCACATATGGACACCTTATCTTTGATAAAGGTGGCAGGAATATACAGTGGAGAAAGGACAGCCTCTTCAATAAGTGGTGCTGGGAAAACTGGACAGGTACATGTAAAAGTATGAGATTAGATCACTCCCTAACACCATACACAAAAATAAGCTCAAAATGGATTAAAGACCTAAATGTAAGGCCAGAAACTATCAAACTCTTAGAGGAAAACATAGGCAAAATACTCTATGACATAAATCACAGCAAGGTACTTTTTGACCCACCTCCTAGAGAAATGGAAATAAAAACAAAAAAAAAAAAATGGGACCTAATGAAACTTCAAAGCTTTTGCACAGCAAAGGAAACCATAAACAAAACCAAAAGACAACACTCAGAATGGGAGAAAAATATTTGCAAATGAAGCAACTGACAAAGGATTAATCTCCAAAATTTATAAGCAGCTCAGGCAGCTTAATAACAAAAGAACAAACAATCCAATCCAAAAATGGGCAGAAGACCTAAATAGACATTTCTCCAAAGAAGATATACAGACTGCCAACAAACACATGAAAGAATGCTCAGCATCATTAATCATTAGAGAAATGCAAATCAAAACTACAATGAGAGATCATCTCACACCAGTCAGAATGGCCATCATCAAAAAATCTACAAACAATAAATGCTGGAGAGGGTGTGGAGAAAAGAGAACACTCTTGCACTGCTGGTGGGAATGTGAATTGGTTCAGCCACTCAATATGGAGGTTCCTTAAAAAACTACAAATAGAACTACCATATGACCCAGCAATCCCACTACTGGGCATATACCCTGAGAAAACCAAAATTCAAAAAGAGTCATGTACCAAAATGTTCATTGCAGCTCTATTTACAATAGCCCAGAGATGGAAACAACCTAAGTGCCCATCATCGGATGAATGGATAAAGAAGATGTGGCACATATATACAATGGAATATTACTCAGCCATAAAATGAAACAAAATTGAGCTATTTGTAATGAGGTGGATAGACCTAGAGTCTGTCATACAGAGTGAAGTAAGTCAGAAAGAGAGAGACAAATACCGTATGCTAACACATATATGTGGAATTTAAGGAAAAAAATGTCATGATGAACCTAGGGGTGAAAAAGGAATAAAGACACAGACTTACTAGAGAATGGACTTGAGGATATGGGGAGGGGGAAGGGTAAACTGTGACAAAGCGAGAGAGAGGCATGGACATATACACACTACCAAATGAAAGGTAGATAGCTAGTGGGAAGCAGCCGTATAGCACAGGGAGATCAGCTCGGTGCTTTGTGACCACCTGGAGGGGTGGGATAGGGAGGGTGGGAGGGAGGGAGACACAAGAGGGAGGAGATATGGGAACATATGTATATGTATAACTGATTCATTTTGTTGTGAAGCTGAAACTAACATACCATTGTAAAGCAATTATACTCCAATAAAAAAAAAAAACTACCTAGAAACAAATGACAATGGAGACACGTTGACCCAAAACCTATGGGATGCAGCAAAAGCAGTTCTAAGAGGGAAGTTTATAACAATACAAGCCCACCTTAAGAAGCAGGAAACGTCTCGAATAAACAACCTAACCTTGCACCTAAAGCAATTAGAGAAAGGAGAATAAAAAAAACCCAAAGTTAGCAGAAGGAAAGAAATCAAAAAAATCAGATCACAAATAAATGAGAAAGAAATGAAGGAAACAATAGCAAAGATCAATAAAACTAAAAGCTGGTTCTTTGAGGAGATAAGCAAAATAGATAAACCATTAGCCAGACTCATCAAGAAAAAAAGGGAGAAGACTCAGATCAATAGAATTAGAAATGAAAAAGAAGAAGTAACAACTGACACTGCAGAAATACAAAAGATCATGAGAAATTACTACAAGCAACTCTATGCCAATAAAATGGACAACCTGGAAGAAATGGACAAATTCTTAGAAATGCACAACATGCCAAGACTGAATCAGGAAGAAATAGAAAATATGAACAGACCAATCCCAAGTACTGAAATTGAAACTGTGATAAAAAATCTTCCAACAAACAAAAGTCCAGGACCAGATGGCTTCACAGGCAAATTCTATCAAACATTTAGAGAAGAGCTAACACCTACCCTTCTCAAACTCTTCCAAAATATAGCAGAGGGAGGAACACTCCCAAATTCCTTCAACGAGGCCACCATCACCTTGATACCAAAACCAGACAAGGATGTCACAAAGAAAGAAAACTATAGGCCAATATCACTGATGAACATAGATTGAAAAATCCTCAACAAAATACTAGCAAACAGAATCCAACAGCACATTAAAAGGATCATACAACATGATCAAGGGGGGTTTACCCCAGGAATGCAAGGATTCTTCAATATATGCAAATCTATCAATGTGATAAACCATATTAACAAACTGAAGGAGAAAAACCATATGATCATCTCAATTGATGCAGAGAAAGCTTTTGACAAAATTCAACACCTATTTATGATAAAAACCCTTCAGAAAGTAGGCATATAGGGAACTTTCCTCAACATAATAAAGGCCATATATGACAAGCCCACAGCCAACATCATCCTCAATGGTGAAAAAATAAAGCATTTCCACTAAGATCAGGAACAAGACAAGGTTGCCCACTCTCACCACTCTTATTCAACATAGTTTTGGAAGTTTTATCCACAGCAATCAGAGAAGAAAAGGAAATAAAAGGAATCCAAATCAGAAAAGAAGTAGTAAAGCTGTCACTGTTTGCAGATGACATGATACTATACATAGAGAATCCTAAAGATGCTACCAGAAAACTACTAGAGCTAATCAATGAATTTGGTAAAGTAGCAGGATACAAAATTAATGCACAGAAAACTCTGACATTCCCATACACTAATGATGAAAAATCTTAAAGTGAAATCAAGAAAACACTCCCATTTACTACTGCAACAAGAAGAATAAAATATCTAGGAATAAACCTACCTAAGGAGACAAAAGACCTGTATGCAAAAAATTATAAGACACTGATGAAAGAAATTAAAGATGATACAAATAGATGGAGAGATATACCATGTTCTTGGATTGGAAGAATCAACATTTTGAAAATGACTCTACTACCCAAAGCAATCTACAGATTCAATGCAATCCCTATCAAACTACCACTGGCATTTTTCACAGAACTAGAACAAAGAATTTCACAATTTGTATGGAAACACAAAAGACCCTGAATAGCCAAAGCAGTCTTGAGAACGAAAAACGGAGCTGGAGGAATCAGGCTCCCTGACTTCAGATTATACTACAAAGCTACAGTAATCAAGACAGTATGGTACTGGCACAAAAACAGAAAGATAGATCAATGGAACAGGATAGAAAGCCCAGAGATAAACCCACGCACATATGGTCACCTTATCTTTGATAAAGGATACAGGAATGTACAGTGGAGAAAGGACAGCCTCTTCAATAAGTGGTGCTGGGAAAACTGGACAGGTACATGTAAAAGTATGAGATTAGATCACTCCCTAGCACCATACACAAAAATAAGCTCAAAATGGATTAAAGACTTAAATGTAAGGCCAGAAACTATCAAACTCTTAGAGGAAAACATAGGCAGAACACTCTATGACATAAATCACAGCAAGATCCTTTTTGACCCACCTCCTAGAGAAATGGAAATAAAAACAAAAATAAACAAATGTGACCTAATGAAACTTCAAAGCTTTTGCACAGCAAAGGAAACCATAAACAAGACCAAAAGACAACCCTCAGAATGGGAGAAAAATATTTGCAAATGAAGCAACTGACAGAGGATTAATTGCCAAAATTTACAAGCAGCTCATGCAGCTCAATAACAAAAAAAACAAACAACCCAATCCACAAATGGGCAGAAGACTTAAATAGACATTTCTCCAAAGAAGATATACAGACTGCCAACAAACACATGAAAGAATGCTCAACATCATTAATCATTAGAGAAATGCAAATCAAAACTACAATGAGAGATCATCTCACACCAGTCAGAATGGCCATCATCAAAAAATCTACAAACAATAAATGCTGGAGAGGGTGTGGAGAAAAGAGAACACTCTTGCACTGCTGGTGGGAATGTGAATTGGTTCAGCCACTCAGTATGGAGGTTCCTTAAAAAACTACAAATAGAACTACCATATGACCTAGCAATCCCACTACTGGGCATATACCCTGAGAAAACCAAAATTCAAAAAGAGTCATGTACCAAAATGTTCATTGCAGCTCTATTTACAATAGCCCAGAAATGGAAACAACCTAAGTGCCCATCATCGGATGAATGGATAAAGAAGATGTGGCACATATATACAATGGAATATTACTCAGCCATAAAAAGAAATCAAATTGAGCTATATGTAATGAGGTGGATAGACCTAGAGTCTGTCATACAGAGTGAAGTAAGTCAGAAACAGAAAGACAAATACTGTATGCTAACACATATATATGGAATTTAAGAAAAAAAATGTCATGAAGAATCTAGGGGTAAGACAGGAATAAAGACACAGACCTACTGGAGAACGGACTTGAGGATATGGGGAGGGGGAAGGGTGAGCTGTGACAAAGCGAGAGAGAGGCATGGACATATATACACTAACAAACGTAAGGTAGATAGCTAGTGGGAAGCAGCCGCATAGCACAGGGATATCAGCTCAGTGCTTTGTGACCGCCTGGAGGGGTGGCATAGGGAGGGTGGGAGGGAGGGAGATGCAAGAGGGAAGAGATATGGGAACATATGTATATGTATAACTGATTCACTTTGTTATAAAGCAGAAACTAAAACACCATTGTAAAGCAATTATACCCCAATAAAGATGTTAAAAACAAACAATAATAAACCTATTGCATAATAAAAAAATAACAAACAAGCAACACAATATATGTATTTTTTTTTTTTTTTTACCATACAAAATAGGTAAAGGTCTCTATATAAGAGAGGGAGTGAATCATCCTAAGATAGCAAACAGAGTGCATGCCCACCAACAAAAAGAGGCTGAGTTGCAGAAGAGAGAGTTAATGCAAAAATTAAAAAAGGAAATAAAAAAGAAAACAAGGTCCTTCAGGTAAGAGGTTAATATATATGAATAGGATTGAAAGGACTTAGGCAAATGCATTATATTTTGCCATCAGGTGAACACTAGAATGTTCAGAAATATAATCTTCAAATATAAAGGATAATGATTTTTATGGATAGGCTCAAATTTGCTTAGATAGGTCTGTTATAATCAGTTGTTTATTGGTATTAAGGAACAAGTCCACTCAAGTTGCTTCAGGAGAAATGCTTATAATAAGAATGGACATTACTTAAAACTTGTCAGGACCTTGGAGAGCAGCCTTTTTCTGTCATGGCCTCTGCTTTTCCTTGCACATATCCTCTATCTGCCAACTGATTTAGCTAACCATTGATTACCTTACCTCCTATGCCATCACTGATCTTTCATATGGAGAGCTGATTTGCCAGACCAGACACACTCAAATTCGAGGCATTCTTATTGATTATGCTCCATTTCTACCTGGTAAATGCTTTGTTGCAGCTAACCATTGTGTTTATTTGTTTGTTATCAAGGAGATTTGGGGCTAGCCTTTGCCAGTAATCATCCTTTTTTTTTTTCTTCTTTTTTTGCGGTACGCGGCCCTCTCACTGCTGTGGCCTCTCCCGTTGCGGAGCACAGGCTCTGGACGCGCAGGCTCAGTGGCCATGGCTCACAGGCTCAGCCGCTCCGCGGCATGTGGGATCTTCCGGACCCCACGAACCGGACCGGGGCACGAACCCGTGTCCCCTGCATCGGCAGGCGGACTCTCAACCACTGCGCCACCAGGGAAGCCCCATCCTTTTTTTAAAACAATGTTTGAATGTGTCAGGGGAGTCACAGTGTAAAACAGAGTCATTTAGACAGTAACAATTGTGTTTCAGGAAGATTCCCTTAGAAGACAGTGTATATGGGGCAGGTTATCATATCTTTAAATCCTGTGTCAGATAGAAAAGGGTGCTATAACATCTAGAGGAGTGCACTATGTCATATAGATGAAGACTATTACATATAATACAGTGATTTTAGCAATGTGTATTATTAAAAATAGTCACAGATGTAAGGTTTATTGAAGAAGTTAGATGAACATTAACTGTTGGCATTTATTCCCTAGATGCCATAAAGTCTCAATTAAATAAAACCCAAATAATTTTCCTTTTTAAAAGTAGTTTCAAAGATATACATAGAAGGACTTCACTGGTGGCACAGTAGTTAGAAATCCACCTACCAATGCAGAGGACATGGGTTTGATCTCTGGTCCAGGAATATCCCACATGCCGTGGAGCAACTAAGCCCGTGTGCCACAACTACTGAGCCCACATGCCACAACTATTGAAGCCTGTGCGCCTAGAGCCAGTGCTCCCCAACAAGAGAAGCCACCGCAATGAGAAGCCCATGCACCAAAACAAAGAGTAACCCCTGCTCGCTGCAACTCGAGAGCCCATGCACAGCAACAAAGACCCAACACAGCCAAAGAAAAAAAAAAAAAAAGATATGCATAGAAAGACATACAAATTATACGAGAGTGAACTACATACTGGTAGTAACTACTACAGTTACTATCTTGTGATGGGGAGGGCGATCTGAAAACACTGATATTAGGAAAGTCAGAATTATCTCTAAATAATGATACATTGAATTCTAGGATAGTTACATAACATTTTCTTCATTCCTTTTTACTTTTCTTAGTATCAAGTTCAGATAAAAGAAATAAAATACTTTTTGCATCAATAATTTGACTCTACTATATTGTATTATTTGTTTTTCCTTCTGAGGCAGTCTGTGCAGCTGGAAACATTCCCAGCTGAAGTGTAGCTGATAGGAGATCTTGCCCTCACTAACATATTTTATACAGACCATTTGTCTGCATGACCATTTCCCATAGCTTATCACAGCTAACCTACATTCTTATTCCTTTTGTTGGTAGTATTTTTAAAGGCATAGTTCCTGACCTATTTTTCCCTGCTGCCTTGCTTGTGCCTGCATGCCAGACCCTTTTAGTTTGAATGAGACACTAACTATTCACTGGTTGCAAGCTCAAGGTCATTTCATGGACTGTTTTGGACTTATAGATGCCCATCCTCAATCAAAGACTATTAAATTCAAATAAAACAAACAGTTAAGATACTTTTATCAGTTTTGGCTTGTCCAAGTTATATTTTAGTTGATATGCAACTGTAAGTAAGCCACCTAAAATTTAAACCAATTTCAAGTGAAATTATTTAATTTCAATCTGTAAAAAGTAAAGAATCTTCCTACTTAAGAAGTTCTTCAGTCAGTAACTGCAGTTTGTTTGCTAGGAGACTTTGAAATATACCAGAAAACAGGCTGGCTGGCAGGCTGGTTTGTGCTGCAAGATATTCTGACAACCTGTCAAAGTTCCACTTTTCTCACATTCTACCAACTTCTCTTTTCTAAAGAAAGCATGAAATGTCAAAATGACAGGTGCCGAAGCGCAGCAGCATCCAGCTTCTGGGCCTATTATCTTAGGAAGGAAAGAGCTGAAAAGTTGTGCAAGTGACACATGCTGAAGAGTGATATAATTTGCCAGGTAAAGGAGTGGCTTGATGGTGTTTGTATTAACCCTTTGGAGCTGACTAATTTGTATTACATCCTCTGGGAAGAATTTCTAGGGGTAGCCAGAGAAAAAAATATAGCTCTTGAGCAATAATTTCAATAAGTGATTGGGCACCATTTTCTTTCTCTATTTAATTAATTGAATGCAATCAACACTGCGTAGTTAAAAGGAGCTGGTATACTTGCGTTATATTTTTAGTGGATGGATGGAGCAATATTGCCAGAAGAAAGATTAAAAAATAGAAAACTATTGCAATTATATCTGTATGAAATCTATTTGCTAGTGTGTGTGTGTGTGTGTGTGTGTGTGTGTGTGTGTGTACATACCTATGGGAAGAGTTAAGTATGACTTGATTAATTTGTATCAATTAGGGAAAAGTCAGTCTAAATTAATGGGCAAGACTGAGTTATGAAATACACTTTAAAAATTACATTTTACTACTTTCGAGTTTAGATCCTGTCTTATGAATAGATATAACTAACTTGCAACTCTCAGTTGCATTTCTTTATAATGTGCAAAAGAAGTCCAATAAGAGAGTATTTTCTCCTAAGTGATGAAGAGTTCTTAATTATTTAAGTGTTGCCATTTTGTGTAGTCAACAGTTGTGTTTGAGGACAACTGAAATACATAAGTAGTAATGTTGTAGTCATACTGTTTTGCCAGGAGAGGAATGCCTAAGGAATCTAATAAAAAGTGAGAAACTGTTGAGAGGAGGAAAAAGATTGCAATTCCCAGAGGAAAAGTGGGAAAAGTTTACAAAGTTAAGGATAAGACTAGGAAAGGATTCTTTAAGAGAGAGATAGAGATAGAGGTAGAGAGATAGAAAGAGAGAGAGGGAGGGAAGGAGAGGGAGGGAGGGGGAGAAAGAGAGTTATTTTAGGTTCTGGGAGAAAACAAGATTTAATGGTAGGAGTCTGGAAATGTAATTTTATCTGTACTCTGAGAAGTAAAATCATGTAGCAGTTAGGAGCTTAGATGCTGCAGTTGTATTGCTTAATAACTCTGTAAGTTTGTACCTGCTACTCAGTTCAAGTGGTCCACAATTTATCTACCTGCAAAACAGAGAAGTATTTGCCTCATGATATACTTGGGAAGAATTAAATGTGATCCTGTGTGTAAAGTAGCAGTTATTCTATGATTGTACCTTTGGAAAACAAGTTTTAAAAGACTCTCCTTCCTACGTCTTCAGAAGTTAAAGAAGAATATTGCATTACCTTAGAATGAAACCTCAGACAAAAAGCATTCTTCGATTATGAGGGCTTAGGACTCTATTAATACAAGAGAAGGGGGCTTTAATTAACCAATCTGCTACTGTATATCTTGATAGTCTTTATACTACAGTAGTTATATGTACTTACAACAGTTAAAGAGGTAGTTAATTATATGTGATATTGCTGAAGAAGAGTTACAATAGCAACAGTTAGTAATTAGTAAGCATTTTTATCAATTGTCAGGTCGTGAATTAAGAGCTAAAAGCTATATGCAATATGTAACTAACCCCCCACTTATAACCTATATGAAAATATTTTGCCAGCGCGTGTCTAGCTTATCGTCTAGCAATGAAAGCCATGCAAATTAGACTGAAAGGTGAAAGGCAGGCAGAAGCAATATTGTTGCTACTCCAGCAACAATGAGCAGGTGGGTAGATTCAAATGAGCAAATTTACAGGAACCCTTTAGCAAATCATCTGATTCTAGGCTGTAAGCTATAGTGATTATTCCTTTTCTAAAAGTTTCTAAAATTTCTTGCCATTCTGAATAAAAATAAAAATTCACAGCAAATGTGAGATATTGGTAGTTTCCCTGAACTTTGATCCTCCACTCTTGCCAACTGCCCTATAAGTACCCAATTTCCTGTATTATATCCCATCTATTCCTCTAGGAATACCTAGAGGGGTGTATGATTTTGTTCTGATCAATCTCAAATACAATATTTGTTACCAGAATTAATTCCAGAAAAGAAACCTTCAATGGTGGTGAGGTAGGATAGTTAATCTTTAATGGTTAGGGTTCAAGGAAGTGCCCACAATACTGTAGAGCAGAAAATAGCATAGTGATGTTCCAAATCACTCAGTGTTAAATAGCTATTTAAATTATTACCTGTAGAAGCCTTAAATGAAACAGATCAAGTAGCTTCTGCAACAGTATAATGTAGGTTGCAAGGCACTCAAGGGTCGTAAAGTAGCATGGCTAATTCTGATTGCACTGGAGAGCATTCAAGAAGAAAATGTCAAGACCAGTACTTTCAATTTGCAGCTCACGATATGGTCAGAAAACCATATAGAACTTCTACGACTGCCCTAAAGAAATGTTGCCTTTTACAGGTTTTAGGGTTGATCTATCTGAAAAAGAGAAGTCAACTTTTGATTCTGCAGGTTGGAAAACCAAATGAATTCATAGACCTACCAGGTCACATATGAAAGCTCGGCCACAGTTTGGAAAAGGGTAGTAGTACCTTGAGGAATGGAATGGGGATATTGGGTAGATGTAGATGAATATGAGTACCTTGACACTCTAAATCTCACTGACATCCTTTACAGGACTCCTGCGTCTGAAGAGACAACATACTTTGCTTGAATACCTTTAATGAGCTAATTCAAGGCAATGCTCTTTCAAGGGGATGCTAATGCTTTCAGTACCCAATGCCAGTACGCAACATTGCTTCCAGGCCCTTGACTAGAATCAGATTCCAGAATAATTTAAGGAAAGGATTTCAAAGACCTACACAGAAAGAGCTAGTATACATATACATAAGATGGGTTTCAGCAATTTATAAACATGAGGTTATATCTCTATACTGAGATATATATATATATATATATATATATATATATATATATATATATATATTCCAAGAGTGCTAGGATAGGGAAGAAGGAAGATTACCTTGGATTTATCTGAATCCATGAATAACTGTACATATACCAGAGATTCTGAATTTGAGGTGTTAACATAAACAGCTGGCCATGGTTCTCACAGTTTCCCTAGTTGGTAGACTAACACGGACTCATTGTTGACTTACATTGCAGTGTAGAGAAAAGAATCCAAAGGCTTAGGAGAATAGGAATGTTGGATTAATCTGTACATTCTTTTCACCCACTGCTCATTGTGTTCTCTGGAAGGACCCCAAGAAATTTCTTTTCATCAAAACATTAGTAATTATATTAAAGATGTTAAGAATGAGGCTGTAAGAATCTCTATAATCGTCTTCTTCTGTTTGGGATAACAATCATGCTATCATTTACTAGCTATGTCCCCTGGGCCAAATAATTAAAAAATCTCTGAGACTCAGTTTCCTTAACTGTAAAATGAGAATAATAATGACCACTTTGTACAGTCATTGATAAATCTGGCACAAAATAATTGTTAATGTTTTATTGAGTGCTCTCTATATAATACACTGCCAAAACTTCACATGCATTACAGTATTTAAGCCTCTGATCAAATGAGGTATGCACTTTGTCTAGCTCCCATCTACAGGTAAGATAGTTGATGCTTTGCTAGGTCATGGTAAACCTGGGATTTGAACTTAGGTAGCCTGACTCTAGGACTTGCATTTTTAACCACTATTCTCTACTATATACAGTAAAGAGCCCCGAATCATAACTTCTATGGACCTCCGTTTCCTGATCCTAAAAGGAAGATGTATAATTGCATGTATCCTGAGATCCCTTTTAGTTCTATTAAGCAAGTTTTAGTAAAATCAACCTTTGAATGCTGTCAGCTCATGATGCATGGGTGTATGTTCATACCTTCCATTATAAGAATCATTGGTAGTGGCAATAGCAAAGCCCCTCACTAATATTAAGTTAATGCAAGTAATTTCATCCCAGGGATCCTAGAGACTTGTCAGAAGCCCAGTATATGTCATTTTTGCTTTTACTTGATTAAAGACAGATTCTCTCTAGAGGGTACCCTTCTACCTAGTCAAAGCTATGTTGCCACAGATTATTTTTTTGTTTCTATTAAGATTTGATACATTCATTGAAATTAGGTATATATATAGAAGGAATACTGGTGACTTAAAATATCAGAAGTGTGATATTTCCTTAATTTTTATGTAGTGATTTCCACTACAACCCAATAAGAGAACTTTACTTAGATCTATTGGGAAATCGTAGCACCTTCTGAAAACTCAATAACAGGAGTTTGCTTGAAAGTGTTTGCTTGCTTCATTTAAAACTCAGTAAAATAACACAATAAAATGCAGGTTTAAGGAACATAATCTCTTTTATCATTTAGACATCTGAGAACTTAAATTAGGTCTAACATTTTAACTAAATGCATTATAAAATTCAACATTTTTAGCATTAATTATCATCCATCAAAGATGTATAAAACACCATTTTTACTAATTATTGTAAAACATAGATAATAAAAGTAAAAGAACCTGTCCTAGTTCCAAAATTTACAAAAACAAAAGATTACAACAAGACTCGCTCAGATTCTGAATCAGATCAAATCAAGCTGAGAAAAGAATAATTCATCCAGAAAGTCCCTTGTTTGATGGACACAGTGCCAATTAACTAATTTGACATAGTGCAATTAACAAGTTTGACTTATTTATTTATTTATTTTTAATGAATTGACTGCCTTGGCTTCTTGTTTCAGTGTCATGTAGATATTGCAGCAGATAACAGTAACAATGTTGAAATGAGAGGTTAAGTGATTTAATTTTGAAGACATTACTGTTGCAGAGGCCACATTTAATAAATCAATGTGTTTAAGATGCTTGGAGATCTATGGATTAAAGATTACTTTACTGGTGGACTGCTTAGTAATCATTATACATTGTAAACACTAAAAGCTTGTCTTTCTTAGTTGTCAATAGTACTATGCATCTCCAGTTAGCCCCAAACGTCCCCTCCACACACTAGCTGGCTTTCTTTAACAGATATCATCCACTTCTCTATAGTTACAGATCAAACTCCACACCTCCCTGCCTTAGCTGTAATTAAGGGTGCTTGACAAGCTTAGTTTAGAATATCAATACAATAATTATAGTAAGCAGTACACAAGTCATTCATTATTTGAGCCTAAAACAATATTGTGTTTTGGATTATTTTTCCCCAAGCAAGCTGAGTCACTTGTGTGGATGAAGGAAAAAAAAAAAAAAAAAAAAATCAAATCTGTTCCCATGCAGAGAAAAGCAATGTCAGAGCAGACCTCCTGGCCCTATAGGCAATTGTTCAGCACCACTCATTAACTGTAATTTGCAGGCTATTACATAGTGGTAACCTCAGTGCATGATATAAAATTTGTGTGGGAATAGCAGGAGGGTGTCCTGTTTAGCACAGAAGTGATTATGTTTTAAAAGTAATAATAATAAAAACTTTATCCCTCCCCAAAGACAAATATCCAGATATTTTTAATCTAGCTTGTCAATCAATAAATTTTGTCATTTTTCATAATGAATTCTAGTGAAGAAAAATGTGAACACTTAATTTGAGTGAAATATTAGGAATAACTATAATAGTCACAGAATCATCAAATAATGGAATATATGATATGGATAGGAGCTTAGAAAATATCTAGTTCAAATTTGATGACAAATACTAAAGCTGAGGGACTTGAGCAAGGCTACAACCTCATCAGGAGCAAAATTGAGTCTAGATTTGATTTCTGCCTTAAGTGTTCTTTCCAGTGTCTTTTTCCGGCATGCTCTGGAATTACTTTAAAATGTAGGGAATTTCATAACCAGAAATGCTTTTTGTTTTCTGCCCAGATCGCAGCTGTGCAGTGTCATACTTTAGGATAAATCCTAGGTAATCCTATTCAAGCATTCTTCTTCCACATCCTGACCCATTCAAGCAATCATATCCTCCCATCCTCACATTCAATTCACCTCAGTTAATCATGGCTTCCCCACCCCTACTATCTGATAGAAGCTCCATAATGCCAGGGCCTCCATGTTCTGTGGTGCCCATTATTAATCTAACGGCTAGCCAGGTAAAGAGAAAGTGTTCAATAAACATGGGTTGATTGAATTAAATACCCCAGTATCATGACTCCCATTTAGCACTTTCCCTTCACATGCTGTTGTCCTTTGACATATACATGAGATTATATTAAGATAACCTTATACCCACCCATTCCCACCCCCACCTATACAAGATGTTAGCTAACAAGTTTTCTTTTCCTTTGAATCAATAGGGAGTGTTCTTGTTCCTCAGAAAGAGTACCAGTAAGAACATTAGCAACTTCGACGGAAAGAAGCCATTTAATCCTACGATTTTTCAATGCAATCTTTAAGGCCTTTTTTTGTTTGTTTTGTTTTGTTTTTTGTTTTTTTTGGCAGTACGTGGGCCTCTCACCGTTGTAGCCTCTCCCGTTGCGGAGCACAGGCTCCGGACGCGCAGGCTCAGCGGCCACGGCTCACGGGCCCAGCCGCTCCGCGGCATGTGGGATCTTCCCAGACCGGGGCACAAACCCATGTCTCCTGCATTGGCAGGCGGACTCTCAACCACTGCGCCACCAGGGAAGCCCTTAAGGCCTTTTTTGAAAATACATCTGGAGGACATTTCTGTCCTAGAGAAGCTTTCAATATGATATGAAGTTTTCACTCACAAAATGAGATGATAATATCACCAGATGTGTCTACAGTGTTTTTATACAACTCAAAACATCTCTTACAATTTAGTGGATCAGGTCTGATATACAGCCTCCTGTCCCCACTGTTTTATTTGATTCAATTACAAGGAAACTCTTTTTCTAGCACTTTTTTTTTATTTGCTTCAATTACAAGGAAGCACTTTTACTAATAATCATTCTGCCCAGATATCACAAGGCCAAGTGTCCTCCTGAAAGCAAATTTGGAAAAGAATGAGACCCCAGTTTTGCCATCTATCTGACACAATAATCACAGAGCCTTATGTTTGCAAAGTACTCTATACAATTTTCCCATATGCTACCACCTCTGAGGTCATAACAACATTGTGTGGCAGGCAGAGCAGCTCCGATTGTCCCCATCTGGCTGGAGCTGTGTGGCCTCACATAAGGCAGATGATTAGACAGACCAAGAGCACACAACTAAAAGGAGGCAGAGTGGGAAACCATACCACATTTTCTAATTACATCTGTTGTCTTGCCTCTGCCTTCTCTGCATTTCCTCAAAGATATGTGGGTCTATATGCCAGAGAATACAGGAGATCATTGGATCACTGGATCATAATTTTCATAAAATTATGTTTCCTTTCCTTTTGAAAGGAAACATAATTTTATGAAAATAAACGTAGGGGGCTTCCCTGGTGGCGCAGTGGTTGAGAGTCCGCCTGCCGATGCAGGGGACATGGGTTCGTGCTCCGGTCCGGGAAGATCCCACATGCCGCGGAGTGGCTGGGCCCATGAGCCATGGCCGCTGAGCCTGCGTGTCCAGAGCCTGTGCTCCGCAACAGGAGAGGCCACAATAGTGAGAGGCCCGCGTACCACAAAAAACAAAAACAAAAACACAAAAACAAACAAAAAATGAAAATAAACGTAGGTATGTCAGAAAGGAAGGCAAAACTTACAAACATAGATATATATAAAGTACAATAGTTAAAATTTCTCTCTTTACTTTCTATACATGAACCCCTGGTTACAAGCTTATTTTCTATCATGAGGCATATGCTTAAGTATGAACACGTAAACACCTCACAAGTATGGCAGGAAGTCCTGACCAGCCTCCGTCTGTCTTCCTGTCTGCGTTCTCCATCGATTCATTCAGAAGTATGCAGATTTGGAAAACAAGAGGCTGATGATAATGACAGGAGACGTGGAGACTGCCTCTGATCACAAAATGAATTATATGGGAACTAAATCACATGGATGTTAATATATAATCTTTCAAGAAAAAAGGCCAAGTGACTTAGCAATAATAGGTTAAACAGTGGTAAACAATCTTCTCTATTGTAGAACTTCTCAGAGACTAAAGCGGCTACATGTATAATGGATCCCCTGTAAAGCATAATGTGTAGTAGTATTTTATTGTATTTTGTTTAAAAACAGTATTCTGACCCTTGTTATAATGGCAAGGAAGACTTTATGCAAGACTTTTACAGTGGGGTCTTTGCAATAGAGGAGACAGATTGGGCTGAACTCCTAATACAGGAAAAATAGCCAAACTGGAGATTTATAGCCAGTGAGCAGAGAGAGGGGGTACATAGATGGAAAAGTACTAAGAGGCAACACCAAGGGTGAAGATTATAGCTAAACTGACTTAAAAGGCAATCAGGTATTAAGGGTGGGAAATTATTGCTAAAGTGACTTAGCAGGATTTTTGCTTCAACTGGGCTAGGTAGGGTGAAGGGGTTGGAGGGCAAAGGAGGGAACAAGGTCAAGGTCTAGTGGACAAGAGAGCCCAGAAAAGCCTGGCTAAAGATCATTCAAGGAGAGCGTCTACGTCAATTTACTTGATGCAGAGCCCTTTTGGTGGGTCATTTCACTGAACTAGTTGCCACAGAACACATTTTGGAAGCTTCTGTCCTATCCTACTCTATTCTTTGGGTTATGGTCCATTTATGCTACTACCAGACACACCCCACAAATTGCTCAGCATTAATTAGACATGACATGCCAACCAAAGAATAGGGAATCCCATCTTATAGACACAGCTATGCTTGGGTCAAAATATGGAATTATACAAGTAGAGAAAATAAAGAATGGATTTAGCCCTGCTTTTGTTCAGTCTGAGTTTCCTTCTAAAACAATATTTTCACTCATTCACTGAATAACTTTGGGTAAGCCACTTAACCTCTCGGTCTTCAGCTCCTCACTGGTGTAATAAAAAGGGTTTAACTGAATGATCTCTGATGCCCTTTCCATCATTAAAAAAAAAAAGAAAAATACCTATTAGGTTTTCTGTGCTTCTACGTATCCAATTAATGTTTTACAAAGAATGGATTAAAATGACCAGGGTTCACTGTCGTGGGCTGAGGAGAGGAACAGAGGATTTTAGACAGGAGAGGAAGGAAGATAGGTATCAATTTCTAATATCTTCTGACAAAAACATGTATTCATTCTAGTTTTAGAGAAATTCCCCCCCTCCTCCCCCCCAAAAAAGTGGTATTTTAAAAATGGAAGGATTTTGTTTCAGGATATAAAACTGAGGTACATGCATAAAATATAAATCCCAAGTGAGCTGCAAATAGAGACTTTCTCAGTGAGGAGCAACCTCTGCATCAGAGCTGAAATCCAGTGGCATTAATTCCACAATAGAAAAGGATATTGACAGGCAAAGACCTATATAAATAAAGGTATAGACACTTAACAGACTACATTTGCTGGGGCAAGCTTATTCGGAGGGATGGTGAATAAATTCCTTTCAAGAAGGCAAAACTTTTGCCTTTAAATTTACACAATCAAAATCTCATATTTAGATTTGGAAATCCCCTTCTTTGTCCTATTTTTACAATTAAAGTGAGAAAAATCATTCAAATATTTATTTCACAACTATGTATAGATATAGATATGGATAGAGATGGATTTTAGCTAAGAAGGAAGACTTGAAGAACAGACATTTAAATTCACACCTTCCCCTGTTTTTATAAAAAAAAGTTACAATTTGATTATAATTTTAGAGTGAAATCCAGAGTTACACTTGGAAGAGACCCTCAAAGTCATCTGCTCTAATCCCTTCATTTTACAGATAGAGCACAGAGCCTCAGAAAGATGAAGGCTGCAGCTGGTGAGTGGCTGAGTTAGGTCCAGAACCCAGGCTTCCTGACTCTGCGTGCAGAGGGTTTTTTTGTTTGTTTGTTTTTTCACTACCACTAACCAAATAGGAATTAGGCCAGCGATGCAGGAGGCCTAACACAGGGCTCGCTTGTGGAATCAACGTGCATTTGTCCCATGGAATTTGTTATCCCCAATTGTGTTCCTGTTATGGGATTTGTTGTTCTGTTTTCTGACTCTGCACTTGATTTGCGATTCTGGGCCACAGCAATATGCTTCCCCAGAGTACTAAGCAGTGGTCAGTGAATTTAATCTGTCACACACTGTGATCTGTGAGCTAAATTGTTACAGCTCCACCTAGTGGACAAATTCACACAGAGGGGAATTGCAAAGGCAAGGTGGCCCGCAGAGGACGAACCTGCAGGCAAGAGGTCAGAGAGCTTTCATCACCGAGAGGTGAAAGCTGCAAAAAGCTGTGCTGACAACTGGCAGTAAACTAAAGACTGTTATGGAGAAATCAAAGCATAATTATTAGAGAGGGGAAAAAACCCATCAGCTTTCTCATTACTTCAAGGACCTCTAGAGATTTTTATAGCTTCTGGAGAATGCTGTTAGGTATGAAGAGAGACAAGTCAGAGGATGGAATTAATCGAACTCAGAAGTGAAAACTAATTCTTAGAATTTTCCGAAACGTGCACACAAACAAATGACTCAGTCTTTGGAATCCGACTGGCCCTCCAACATCCCTTAGAGCCTAAATAGAAAGGTAAGTCCTGGGTCATAATTAGCCTACCTGCCCTCCCAGGTTTGTAACAGGAGTACTATGCTCAGTGCTTCAGAGGAGCCCTCGCTAGTTTGTATGTACCACCTGCCATTTGCTGTCTTTCTAAAGAGGCATGACTGGAAACCAAAGGATACAAGTAATATGCTATGATATCCTAAAGGCAGATCAACGCTGTCTCTGAGGAGTAAGATCTCCAGAACACAAGTGCTACGTGTACACGTACATGGGAGGAACAGACAAAAAATTGACAATATTTCAAGATAACTGTCAGCATCAGTCCCTTCCCCTTCTCCCCTCTACCCTTTTTGTACATCTTGGGTTTTCATTACCCAGGAGCCAAGTAGTTTCTACCGCATTAATTTCCTCTCTGCACGAACATCTCTGGGACATTTTGCTCCACATTAAGTACAACTGCTTTCTGAGAAGAACTGACAAAACAACTGCTGCTGATTTTTGTTTATTCAAATCAAGTTTATTTTTTTTTCTTTTTATCAACATCTACATAGCATATTCAGAATGCTTTTGCATCGATAGCAATTTTAAGAATGTCCTTAGCATTAACAATTTCTATATTTGAGACACAGCCTTCTGAAGAAAGTGTATAACGCTCTAAGGCTGAGTTTGCACAAACATTGCAGAATCACAGGTAAATGACACCTGGCATGTAGCATACATTCAATAAATACTCCTTGAATTGAATTGGACAGGCAGTTTGTAGTCTAATAGGTTTGATTTGACATGGTTCCTGAGGCAGCTGGTTGAGCAACTGAAGTGAGCTACCCAGAGGGCCAGCACCTGTAGCTTCATACTAAAAATTCTGGGGTTTGTGACTGAGAGCTGAGGTCAAGCCAGTCTGCCCCTTACTTGCCGTGTGATTGTAAGTACGTTACTTAAACTCTCTGTGACTCAATTTATCTGATTAAAAATTACAAAGAGTAGAAATACTATTTAATTCAGAAATTTCAGGTGATGGTGAAGAAGATATGTAAAGTCCTCAGCACAGTGTTAGGTGCAGTCTAGCAAGCGCTTGATAAATCCTGGCAATTTGTCTGTGCCGTACTGAGAAATTGAATTTTTTGACCAAGAATGGTTTCCATTAAAAGGCTTCACTTAGAAAGGATTGAAAAAATAATGAGAACAGAGGTAATTGACCAAGAATTATGTATTATTCAACTAATTATAAAGTACTCTGAAGAACTTTTTTAAGCAAACCTTTGTAACTGACATGAGTTTGAGAAAACTATTAGGCAAATATGAAAAAAAAAAAACCCTTTGCATTAGAAACTAAAAGAAGCTGAAGGGGCGGGGCGTAGACAATACTTTATCCTTGGGAAGTTGATGGTGTTGGTGAAGGAAGAAGGTCAATCACACACCAAACTAGCAAAATGCTCACATCACAGAGAAAATTAAGACATCTATTAACAGTTGATATTGGCAAAAAGAAATCCACAAATATGTCCTGGACACTAAGCAGAGGATACCGATGATAGAGAAATCTGGAATGAATGGAGTGGAATGGGAGTAAGTTGTCAAGGAAATCTCATAGGATGTCAGTTTTGGAGCCAAGAGAGTTACACAGACCGGTAAAGAAAAGACCAAAGGATATTGGGGATGTCTGGAAACATGGAGGCACGTTTATTATGGAAGTAGGCTGAGTGAGATCAATAAGCAAGTTCATTTGATTTGTAATTCTATACTCACATAGTTTCTGCTTTTGTAAACCAAACATTGTGGTCAGTAAAAGGATAAAATTTAAAGTTCTGAGTTGGTCAGGATGGTAGGCAGAATAACGGCTTCCCGAAGATGGCCACATCCTAATTTCCAGAATCCATGATTATGTTACATTATGTGGCCAGGAGGATTAAGGTTGCAGATGAAATTAAAGTGGCTAATTCTCTGGTTTTAAAATTAGGAGATTATCCTGGATTATTTGTTACATCCAATGTAGTCGTAAGGGAAGAGAGACACAGAAAAATTAGTGTCCAAGTGATGAGATTTGAGACATCACCCATTGCTGGCTTTGAAAATAGAAGAGAATGATGAGCCAAGGCATGCAGGCAGCTTCTAGAGCAGAGATAATCCATTTTAATTGCTAAAGACTGAAGTAGGTTCTGCCTTCCTAGAAGCATCCTTGGATATCCCTAAGCATAGGCTTTCTAGGAGATGCACCATCAGAACCTCTCAATATATGCTCTCAGTGATCCAAGGTTTAAAGAATTGGGGCACACAATTTTGACAAAGTGCAGCAGAGAGGTTGGCCCTGGCAACAGCAGGAAGGAAGACTTACAGCAGTATCAGCAGAAAGATGTACTAATGAAGTCCATACAATATGCAAACTGTAGGGAATAAGAGCAGCAAAATGGAACAAAGCTTGGAGAATAAAACCAACGACGTTTACCTTTGCAGAGGAAGGTGCTCAACCCCTGCATGTAAAGACAATGCAAGAATAAAAATGGAAATTTAGGCTGGGTTAAGTCTTAGTGAGGAAAATAAATTGACCTGGTAGAGTCAATTAAGGCCCCTACTCTAAAACTGTGCTTCTTATATTTATATACTAGCTTATTTACTCATAAATTCACCGATCTATCCTCTTAACCCTTAGGTAGGTTATTATATAAAGTGGAACTAACAAGAGGATCTATGTCATATCATTATTTTGAGAATTGTACCATGTCAGACAACGAGCATAGTATTATAGTATCTAGAGCTATTTCTATTGTTATTAGATCGAGCTAACAAAGTATCACAAATACACTAGAAAGGAGTAATTTAAGGTTACAATTCTATTTGTGTTGTATAGCTTTCTATACCTCTATAGCACCCACAGACTAGAACAAGATTTCTCAAATACTAGCAAGCATTTGGAACACTGGAGAGCTTGTTAAAACAGATTGCTAAGCCCCACCCCCAGGATGGGGCGGCCTAGGATTTTGAGTTTCTAACAAATAGCCCGATGATGCTGATGCTACTGGTTCAGGTATCACACACTGAGATAACCTGGCCTAGACCATATAACTTAAATTTTCATTATGAATTACTCTATATTATCCTGAAATAAGCCCTTTTAGCTTAAGATCATATACAAGGTGATTTTACATGTCATGGCAAAACTGGATATAGGGAGGGAGAAGAGTTCATATGACTATTTCCATTCAATGAATTTAGAGAGAAAGTGATTTTTACTTACAGGCTAAACGTGTGACCCTCAAGCTTTCACTTTCTCTGGTCGGTGCCAAAAAAGCAATCACGGGGACATTGTGTTCCAGACGGTGTATCTACCAGATAAAGGAGTATTACTAGCTTGGGTTTTTCAGCACGGACCCTACACTCAACCCAAAGAAACATGTAATGTGTGTGAGATATAAGCTTTCACCTACTGCTCACCAAGGAAGTGATATTAATATAATCCTTCCCTTCCCAATCTCAGTGCTTTCAACCTAGCAGGGGTCCACATATGGCTTTTTTTCACAGACAGAATATCTTATTTTAAAATGTGCTACAGTCAATGGATGTATTCATATTAGTTTTTATAAATGTACACACACACAACATCCATGCTTATTTTGATACACATCACATTTGCCTTTCTCTTGGTCTTCTCTCATTCACTTTTCTTCTTTCTTCCCGTGGGAACTGTTGTCCGTACAAAGGAGAACAGAGAAGCTATTTGGAGAGGAGAGAAACAGATTGGATGACCTTGGAGAGACCCTGACTAAGTATTTGCCTAGATTCATTAGCAACTGGAGTCTGTGACACGGAGTCCTTCAATAACTTCCTTTTCTATTGTAATCAGCGTGAGGATTTTCTAATCTCAACCCCCAAATGATCTCTATCAGCATTCTCCAGATGTTGCACATACCTATCCAAAGTTTAAGTCACATAGATGTACAATATGTTTTCCAGAGCTGGTCTGAAGGAAAAGATGGAAGAAAATCAAGCAAAGTGCAATTATTACAGTGTTTGTTTATTTATAAAAATAACCATTTGAAATTTGTTGTATTTTGTTTGTGTGACATGGTAACACCACTGCAAGAAGAAAACAATTGGAATCTATCTTTCTTAGAATCAAACAAGTAACTATTCTATATAAAGTACACAGACACACACACACACACACACGCATACACACACACACATACCCCATAGAGTTCCATGACCTTTTATTCTTGTGATATGCTTTAATAAATAGAAAGCTAAAAATTCCAGCATAAAATATTTACAATACTTAGAATACCTTCTTCTTCTTCCCTATCCACTGGTCTAATATTTAGGCTCTTCTTTAAAATTAAAAAAACAAAAAAAACAACTTTCTTACAGTCATTTCCCCAAAGAAGCCTCTCTCTTTCAGCAGATGGATGAAGGTGCAGTCACAACTAATCAAAATCCCTTTGTGCAGTGTTTTTATTCACGTATTACATGATTTTACTTTCCCTTTTCCTTAATGCCGTGTCCACTTTCTACTCTAGACTGTAATTTGCTTGAGGGCAGAGGCTGCACTTCCCCTTTGTTGAGTACAAGTATTTTGAAGGAGCCTGCAGTATTGTGGGCACTCAACAGAATTTTGTTGATGATTGTGATGTTTCTGAAAATGCCTAAGAAAAAAGCATACAACTCTGTCCTGCTGTGGCCTTCTCTTGCTTAATCTAAAGTAAGTACTTTTCCTTCCTCCCATAAACAATAATGCACCCAGGCAGTGCACATGGAGGAAAGTGAGTCAGAAGAGCAATTCATTTCTCCAGTGCCATTATGTGACTCCTCCAATGCCTTAGAAATCTGCTTGAAGATTTATTTTAAGCATACCTGCCATGCAGTTTTTAGACTCCATAAGCATAAGACCTGATTCCACTCTCTCTTCCTCGATCCTCACATTCTTAATGCTTAAACTGTGCCCTTGCGACTTTTCTGTTAGTTAAGAGATGTACAGCACAGGGGCAAAAATGAATCTTAATTAAGGCAAACTCTGGAATTATGATTGAAGTAAGGTACATTAGCCCAGTGCTTCCAGACCCCCATACACTGTTGTTATTGATGTTTGGACAGATGGGCGAAGTGAAACAGTAGTCAATACTTCGATCTACTGTGTTCTCTAAGGATCTGAATTTTTAACACATCCATAATGAGTGCTGGTGGTGTTTAATAAATACACAGCATCCCTTAAGAGTGGTTCTGCATGTAAAAGACATCAACAAAGTCCCTGAAGCTTCTGGTTGGTAGGCAAAAGTAGACTCAGCCTGGTAGAAATGATAGGTTAAGTGTGGTTTTTCCCAATGACTTTAAGTCTGGGGAATCTTTTTCCCCAAGGTGATCAGTCTACTCACATAACCTAGGCTCTTCTCTCAAGTAAAATTATTTACTTTAAGATGTTAAGAATTCAATTACTTCTCCTATCTAGATGTGATAGACAACTGTTGCCCCATCCAACACACCCTCCTCACCTTGTCTAGGATGATTATCAGCCCCATAACATCACCTCAGAAGTAATTCTACCTCAAGGCTCCAAATTCCTGACCATTGCTAATTCATTTATGAACGTCATTTGACCTAAGAATGACAATCAAATTCTCTCTCTGGCAAAACTTTTGTGAGGATTCAAGAAGCCTAGTTATTCTTTGTAATACGACTGAGTGGAGAAGGTATTTAATCAAAAGTGTCACCTTGAAGTATATATCCTTTTCCCTCTTTGACTTGAGATGCAGAGAAACCTCTCTGAAGAGAGAGAGAAAGATGTGTCCAAAGTGACAAAGAAAAGAGATAAAAAAATTTCCAGTGGTGAGAGACTGAAACAGCCATGGTACTGACAACAGCTCAACTGAGGTATGGCTTCACTTTCTTTTTTTTTTTTTTTGCCGTACGCGGGCCTCTCACCGTTGTGGCCCCTCCCATTGCGGAGCACAGGCTCCGGACGCGCAGGCTCAGCGGCCATGGCTCACGGGCCCAGCTGCTCCACGGCATGTGGGATCTTCCCGGACCGGGACACAAGCCCGTGTCCCCTGCATCGGCAGGCGGACTCTCAACCACTGCGCCACCAGGGAAGCCCTGGCTTCACTTTCTAATCCTCAATTTCATAAAATACTCCTATACCTTTTTCATAATTAAAAAAAAAAAATGCTTAAGCTAGTTTTAGTAAGTGTCTGATTCTTGGAACTCATATATTCCTAAGTCCATTGCTTCCTCTTTCAAAAATTTGCTTAACTTTCACCAATCTTCTGGGCACTTCGCTGCTATATGGGACATAGAGATAAAAAAGACACTTTTTGTGCTTCAAGTAGATCATTGGGTATTTGGTAAGATGGATAATAAAGCAAAAAATATAATAAAATGTTACAAGTGAAATGAAAGGATAATACAGGACCTGGAGGTCACTTTGAAAACGAACAGATTTACAATTTCGGTTCGAGATTCAGAGAGGGAGGTAATCCCTGGACAGGTTTTTAATGGTAAAGATAAGTTCTCTAGGTAAATAAGAAGGCTAAGGCCATGCTTTGTAGATGGAACAGAAGGTGTAAAAACAAAGAGGCCTAAGAAAGTAACATGTATCTAACAAAACAAAAAGATATTTTATGGCTCTTAAACACAAAATGTCAGCCAACATCAAAAGCTAAAGAAGGAGAGAAGGGTCAGATCCTATCCCATCCTAAAGAGCTTAGACACACGTTATAATAGGTAATTAATGGACATATGGATAAAGCTATGCTCACTGCTAAGGAAAATGCCCCAAATGAGAGTACCCCAAGTAACAACCTCAGTCCAGAGATGGAGTCTAATAAATAAGAATGGCCTCAGGAGTCTCCAAGTACCCAGTTGCTTCTCAAGACCTTATGCAGATTGTTACAACTCCTACGGCTTGCACAATCCGGCTGTGCGTCTAGTACATGTGGATTTGGCAAGGATATGTCCTCCACTCTTGGCTTATGGTCAACCCAAGAATGCCCATTTATCTTTGCTTTTCACTAAACCTCAATAAATCTCTGGAAAAGGGAGGGATTCTGCAGGCAGGGAGTGATCTGCTTTGGCTTAAAGAGCTTGAATCCATCTGTCCATGATGAACACTTTCCCAGTTTTCTCATAGAGCATTGATTATTCCAAGAAAATTGAGAAATCTTTCAAGATGGACTTATTTTAGAAAGAGTTACGGATCATGGAACATGTAGAGATAATAATAATTTATATTATTACAAAATATAATAATGACTAACTTGCTATTGCTACCTTACCAGGTATCAGGTACTGTGCTAAATGCTTAATGTATATTTTCTAATTTAACTTTTTCAAGAATCCTCTGAGGTATATATAATTTTTGACCCCAATTTAGAGATGAGTAATGTAAAATTTAGAGATATTAAGTAACTTGATGATTTTATACAACCAATAATCGTTAGGAACTCTACATACTATGTCACTAATTTTCATACTAATGTGAAATGTACTAATACATTATTTTTTATTTTACTGTTTTAAAAAAAAAAAAACTAGACTCCAAGTACTAACTAAAAGCTACTATTTACTAAAAGCTGTGCTTCATGCTTTGTTTCTACTAGCTCATTTAACCATCACAAATATAATATGAAACTGATAATATTGTTATCTTCACAGAAGATTAAAAACAGAAACTGAAAAATCTGTCAATAATAATTAGCACTTGTGGCAGGCAAGATAATAGCCCCCCAAAGACATACATATCCTAATCCCCAGAACATGTCAATAAGTTAGTTTACGTAGCAAAGGAGAATTTTGGTTGCAGGTGGAATTAAGAGTACTAATCAAATCACCTTAAAGTGGCTAAATTACCTGGGATCATCTGGGTGGTTACAATGTAATCACAGGAGTCCTTAAAAGTGGAAGAAATAATAAAAAATCTGAACTAGAGAGATGTCAGCATGAGAAGGACTTAATCTTATAGTGTTGGATTTTAAGATGGAGGAAAAGGCTATAGGCCAAGAAAACTAGGTGGTCTCTAGAAGCTGGAGAAGGCAAAGAAATAAATTCTGCCCTAGGGCCTCCAGAAAGGAAAGCATCCCACCAATACCTTGATTTTACCCAGTAAGATCCATATCAGACTTACATTCTATGGAAATGTAAGATACCACATGTTGTTTTAGGCCACTAAATTTGTGGTAATTTGTCGTAGCTGCCATAGAAAACTAATACAGCAACTTAAAACCATTTTGCCATTTAATCCTCACATCAGCCTCACAAAGGCTGACATTACTATTACTATTTTCCGAATAGGAGAATTGAACTTTCATTCCTTAATTAACTCTTCCAGAGGTATTTACTTAGTAAACAGGAAGCTGTACTCCCTGATTCTGAAACTTCTTCTGGGCACAAATCATATTTTGTGTGACCCAATAATTCTATCAAGTTTCTAAGAGACCTCTTGGTTGACTTATAATTGGGTGTTTCAACGCAATAAATTATTCTCTAAATTCCTGTACTTCCAACCATTTCTCAGGCCAAACTGTAGAATGGTTGCTGTTCCTCAGAGATATACTAAGAATAGGAGGGATTTAAAGATAAATGCCTATTATATTACATTTTATCCTTTCCCCAAACCTCAAAATTTCAGTAAAAAATGTGGCATGCTCCAATGCTGTCTAGAAGAAGTAAGGGATTAGTGGAAATTCCTCTACAAGCCCACTCTGCTCTAATGCTCTGAATTGTTTCCTAGTGCCAAATGAATTTTCAGTCCTTTCTAAGTGTCTAACTTATTCCACCTGTGAGTTACCTGAACAGACATGGGACTCTACCACAACAGTGTTTCATTTTGAGTACTGCAGAGAAATTTTTCAGGTAGTAAAAGACCTAGGGAAACAAACAACTAACTTGTCTAGTGTTTATTACTTAAAAATTCCCTTAAAGAAACTAAGGTACCTTTACAGTACATTCTTTCCCTCAGATAATACCATACTTACGATCCTTGTGGGACTGAAGAAGGAGATAAAAATACCTCTATTTACATGATACAACTATTCTTGAGTTGGAAAAAGCAAAAACATTGTACTCTTTCCTATCACCCCACCCACGCACCATCCAACCATCCATCCACCCATCCATCCATGTATCCAATGCATATTTTCTAAACTAAACATGCAAGTCATTTTATTTTAACTTTGGAAATATAGGTACAAAATATACAGTGTGTAACCTTAAGAGGTTTGCAAACTATTGGAATAGGTAAATTAACAATTCTAACAGTGTAGTGAGTGATGATTAGAAAAATGTAAGTTTTGCCTAATATGGTAGTTGTTACAAGTAGAAATCAATAGATCATCCAAATTAAAGAAATTTTAAGTAAATTTGAGTGTAAAATCACAATAGCAATGCCTATAAGATTAGAATGGAAATAGTGACCTTATAGGAGAAGAAAGATGGCTCTCTGGCTGGAATAAGAATAAAATTAATTCCCATAAAAATCCTCTGGTTTTCATTTTGCATAAATTGGAGTGAGTATGCTCCATCCTGTTTCTGCCACTGAGTACAGATATAAAACTTGGACAAAATGCATGGATCAGATATTTGGGGTCTCTGAAAAGCAAAAAGTAACAGGCAAATTTGGAGTAGGAGGCCAGAATTCAAAAAACCCTGAACTAGTGGTGAGGTTAGACTGTTTCCCTCCTGTATCTCCTTGCCTAGACTTAATTCACCAGAACCATGTACTGGGGAACAGAAAGAGAAAGTTCCAAGAAAAGCCCTCTAGTTCTGGTTAAAGGAGTGAGAAAATGAACATCTACTTCTCATAGGAAATGTAAAAGTTCCCCTATTGTCTCATTTCTTTTCTCTGTTCTTCTTTGTCCCAGAATCTAAGCAATCTCACAGTGGCAGCAGCATCCAGCAGTAATAGGAGCTTGCAAGAGTCAAACATCTGAAGGTAGGCAATCTTCCTCTCCAATTGATAGAGCTGTGACTAGAAGAGATTGGGACCAATCCTTGTTATATTATTTCTCTCTGGCTTCCCATTGGTTGGCCATAGATGTGGGCATAGTTTCAGAAGCATATGGCAGAGTGGAATAACTAGCCCCAGATTTCTAAACAGAGGATAGAAAAGAGGAGACCCAGACAACTAGAAAGTAATGGAGAGATTACAGAGAGGTAGAAGCTTGGAAAAACAATCCCGTAAAGTTGTTTATGGAATCCTGAGTTTACACCCAAGAAGCACATGCAAGGATTTGCATTATTCAGCCAAGAAAAGGCTGTGAGAGCCAAACTAACAAATAGCTCAACTCTCATACCCCAAATGATCACTGGATGATGCACACACAGGATAAACCTGAATGTCACTGCAATTTGAAAAATGAACTGATATTGGGATTATAACTGACAGAAAGCAGTAACTAGACTGACTTACCAAAAATATAAGCATTCTGCATAAGATTTAAACAAAACCCAGAGTCTTATGACATAATACTCATAATGTTCAGGATATAGTTCAACATTACTCAGCATGTAAAGAACCAGACCAGGAAGATGGCGGAAGAGTAAGACGCGGAGATCACCTTCCTCCCCACAGATACACCAGAAATACATCTACGCGTGAAAAAACTCCTACGGAGCACCTACTGAACGCTGGCAGAAGACCTCAGACCTCCCAAAAGGCAAGGAACCCCCCACGTACCTGGTTAGGGCAAAAGAAAAAACTAAACAGAGACAAAAGGATAGGGACGGGTCCTGCACCAGCGGGAGAGAGCTGTGAAGGAGGAAAAGTGTCCACACACTAGGAAGCCCCTTCGCGGGTGGAGACTTCGGGAGGCGGAGTGGGGGAGCTTGGGAGCCGCGGAGGAGAGCACAGCAACAGGGGTGCGGAGGGCAAAGCGGACAGCTTCCAGCGCAGAGGATCGGGCCGACCGGAACTCACCAGCCGAGAGGCTTTTCTGCTCGCCCGCCGGGGCGGGCGGGACTGGGAGCTGAGGCTCCGGCTTTTGTCGGAGCGCCGGGAGAGGACTGAGGTTGGCGGCGTGAACACAGCCTGCAGGGCGTTAGTGCACCGCGGCTAGCCGGGAGAGAGTCCGGGGAAAAGTCTGGACCTGCCGAAGAGGCAAGAGACTTTTACGTCCCTCTTTGTTTCCTGGTGCACGAGGAGAGGGGATTAAGAACGCTGCTTGAGAGAGCTCCAGGGACGGGCGCGAGCCGCGGCTAAAGGTGCGGAGCCCAGAGACAGACATGAGACGCTAAGGCCGCTGCTGCCGCCACCAGGAGGCCTGTGTGCGAACACAGGTCACTAGCCACACGCCCTTCCGGGGAGCCTGTGCAGCCCGCCACTGCCAGGGTCCCGGGATCCAGGGACAACTCGCCCGGGAGATCGCACGGCGCGCCTCAGGCTGCAACGTCACGCCGGCCTCTGCCGCTGCAGGCCCGCCCCACACTCCGTGACCCTCCCTACCCCCCGGCCTGAGTGAGCCAGAGCCTCCGAATCAGCGGCTCCTTTAACCCCGTCCTGTCTGAGCAAAGAACAGACGCCCTCCGGCGACCTACAGGCACAGGCGGGGCCAAATCCAAAGCTGAGCCCCTGGGAGCTGTGAGAACAAAGAAGAGAAAGGGAAATCTCTCCCAGCAGCCTCAGAAGCAGCGGATTAAAGCTCCACAATCAACTTGATATACCCTGCATCTGTGGAATACCTGAATAGTCAACGAATCATCCCAAATTAAGGAGCCCTGTGGATGAAAGGCTCTTGGTGCTGCAGCCAGGAGTCAGTGCTGTGCCTCTGAGGTGGGAGAGCCAACTTCAGGACACTGGTCCACAAGAGGCCTCCCAGCTGCACATAATATCAAACAGCAAAAATCTCCGAGAGATCTCCATCTCAACGCCAGCACCCAGCTTCACTCAACGACCAGCAAGCTACAGTGCTGGACATCCTATGCCAAACAACTAGCAAGACAGGAACACAACCCCACCCATTAGCAGAGAGGCTGCCCAAAATCATAATAAGTCTGCAGACACCCCAAAACACACCACCAGACGTGGACCTGCCCACCAGAAAGACAAGATCCAGCCTCATCCACCAGAACACAGGCACTAGTACCCTCCACCAGGAAGCCGACACAACCCACTGAACCAACCTTAGCCACTGGGGACAGACAAAAAACAACAGGAACTACGAACCTTCAGCCTGCAAAAAAGGAGACCACAAACACAGTAAGATAAGCAAAATGAAAAGACAGAAAAACACACAGCAGATGAAGGAGCAAGATAAAAACCCACCAGACCTAACAAATGAAGAGGAAATAGGCAGTCTACCGGAAAAAGAATTCAGAATAATGATAGTAAGGTTGATCCGAAATCTTGGAGATAGAATGGACAATAGAATGGACAAAATGCAAGAATCAGTTAACAAGGACCTAGAAGAACTAAAGATGAAACAAGCAACGATGAACAACACAATAAATGAAATTAAAAGTACTCTAGATGGGATCAATAGCAGAATAACTGAGGCAGAAGAACGGATAAGTGACCTGGAAGATAAAATAGTGGAAATAACTACTGCAGAGCAGAATAAAGAAAAAAGAATGAAAAGAACTGAGGACAGTCTCAGAGACCTCTGGGACAACATTAAACGCACCAACATTCGAATTATAGGGGTTCCAGAAGAAGAAGAGAAAAAGAAAGGGACTGAGAAAATATTTGAAGAGATTATAGTTGAAAACTTCCCTAATATGGGAAAGGAAATAGTTAATCAAGTCCAGGAAGCACAGAGAGTCCCATACAGGATAAATCCAAGGAGAAATACGCCAAGACACATATTAATCAAACTGTCAAAAATTAAATACAAAGAAAACATATTAAAAGCAGCAAGGGAAAAACAACAAATAACACACAAGGGAATCCCCATAAGGTTAACAGCTGATCTTTCAGCAGAAACTCTGCAAGCCAGAAGGGAGTGGCAGGACATATTGAAAGTGCTGAAGGAGAAAAACCTGCAACCAAGATTACTCTACCCAGCAAGGATCTCATTCAGATTTGATGGAGAAATTAAAACCTTTACAGACAAGCAAAAGCTGAGAGAGTTCAGCACCACCAAACCAGCTCTACAACAACTGCTAAAGGAACTTCTCTAGGCAAGAAACACAAAAGAAGGAAAAGACCTACAATAACAAACCCCAAACAATTAAGAAAATGGGAATGGGAACACACATATCGATAATTACCTTAAATGTAAATGGACTAAATGCTCCCACCAAAAGACACAGATTGGCTGAATGGATACAAAAACAAGACCCATATATTTGCTGTCTACAAGAGACCCACTTCAGACCTAGAGACACATACAGACTGAAAGTAAGGGGATGGAAAAAGGTATTTCATGCAAATGGAAACCAAAAGAAAGTTGGAGTAGCAATTCTCATATAAGTTATATATATATATATATATATATATATATATATATATATATGTAGTTTGCTTGAGTGCAGTGTTTTTTGTTTTCTGTACTGAATTCATTAGCATGGGTCGGTATAAAATTTAGCATAGGTCAATATGTAATTTGTAAACTAATAAGGTCTTAAAAGTGAGGAATTAAGTCTTTTAAATTTAATTATTTATTGTAAAGAGCAGAATAGCATACATAAACAGGTGCCTAAGGAAAACTTGTATTCTAATATGGAACTCTCATGAACACCTTTTTTTTTTTTCTTCTAACGGTATGATAGTAGGCCATTTGATTATTTTTATGGCTTTAACTTTACAACAATGAAATATTCGTGAATTTTAAAAAGTATTTTTCTTTATTTGATGCGGGTGGGATACTGGAGAAATGAAAGGTCAAACATCTATTGAGGAATCCATACTTGTCTATATATTGTGTACTTTTATTTCAAGAACTGATTTAAAATTCCTAAAAGGATGCTATAATAAGTTATTATGCCATTTTACAGACTGAATTAAGTAAATTTCAGGGAGGTATGAAACTTGCCTAAGGCTATCCAGCTACCAAGCGGTAGAAGTGAGAATTAAATCCAGGTATACCTATAAAAAAAAATAAATAAATAAAAAAAAAAAAAAAAAAGAGAAGGCGAGGGCAGCACCAGGGTATGGGGTTGTTAGTTTTATAGGGGTGAGTAATTTCATACGCTGATGAGTGGGAGGAGTATTCCAGCTATTTTGGGGAAGGGGTGGGGATTTCTAGGAATTGAGCCACCGCCCACTTTTTGACCTTTATGGTCATCCTTGGAACTGTCGTGGCACCTGTGGGTGTGTCGCTTAGCTTGCTGATGTGTTACAATGAGTGTATACTGAGGCTCAAGGTCTAGTGGAAGTAGACTCGTCCGCCATCTTGGACCTATTTTGTTCTAATCAGTTTATGTTGTGTCCTCGGGCTATGTAATTCTTTTAAAGGTTGTGCCCTGCCCCCTTTCCTCCTGTTTCATATTGAATATATAATATTTACCAGAGTATGTTTTAATAATTAATACATGATATATTGTATAATTAATTTATATATCATATATATAATGATATCTATAGGTATTTGTTCTAATAAGTCATTAAAAATAAATGAATATTCTTTTTCTTTCATAAAAAAAAATTAAAAAAAAAAAAAAAAAAAAAAAAGAACCAGACCAATCTAAATTCGCATTTTAGGGAATCTCCTGGTGGTCCAGTGGTTAGGACTCTGCGCTCTCACTGCTGAGGGCCCGGGTTCAATCCCTGGTCAGGGGACTAAGATCTCACAAGCCGCATGGTATGGCAAACAAACAAACAAACAAATAAATAAATCTGCATTTTAAAAAATCAACTGATGCCAAAGCTGAGATAACACATATGTCACAAAGACTTAAACCAGCTATTATAAAAATGCTCAGCAAGTAATTGGGACCACTGTTGAATTCAACAAAAAAATAAAACTTCTCAGTAAGGACATAAAAGATATAAATAAGAACTAAATGGATAGTTTAGGACTGAAAAATTAAATAACAAAAATGGGCTGAATGGGCTTGATAGCAGAATAGAGATTACAGAGAAGTCAGTGAACTTGAAGATAGATTGACAGAAGCTAGGCAATATCAAAAATAGAGAGAAAGATAGTGGAAAAAATGAAAAGAGTCTTAGAAACTTATAGGATTGTATTAACAGGTCGAATATTTGTGCAAATGGAGTCTGAGAAGGAGAGGAATGCAGCACAGAACATATATTTGGCTAATAATAATAATAATAATGACAACAACAACAACAGCAACCCCCCTACAGATTCATGAAGCTCAGCAGATGCCAAATAGGATAAACCTAAAAAAAGTTCACACCCAGCCCTATATCAAAATAAAACTGCTAAAAATTAAAGCAAACAACAAAAAAATGGAAAAAAAAAACCAAAGAAAACTTGTGACTGTCCAAATAGGAAATAAGAAGTTAAACAAAAACTGTAGATCTCATCAGAAACGTGAAGGCCCAAAGAAAGTGGCACAGCATTTTTAATTTGATGGAAAAAAAGTCTTTCATCCCTAAACGCTATACCCAGTGACAACATATTTAAGATATGAAAATGAAATAAAGGCATTCTTAAAGGAAGAAAACTTAAGAGCATTCCTAGCCAGCAGACCTGTTCTAAAAGCATTGCTAAAAGAATTTTATCAGAGAGAAATAATACTGGAAGGAAATGCTGAACAAATTTAATGAAGGACAGCAACAGAGATAATATCTGACTAAATATAATAGACTAATCTGTTCCTCTTGATTTCTTTAAACTGTGTTTCACAATTGAAAGCAAAATTGTAACACTGTTTGATGCTATTATCAATGCATATAGATGTAATATATAAGGTTACTATACAATAAAGGAGGGAGAGTAAAAGGACCTATATGGTAGTGAGATTTCTACATTCCATTTGGAGTGCTAAAATACTGATTTTCAATAGACTGAAAAAAGTTAAGTATGTATACTATAATCCCTAGAGCAACAACAACCAAAAAACTTATACACATATTTTAATTTAAAAAACAACATACAGATTAAAATGGATATTATGACTTTGAAATACTTATAATAAAGCAAGAAAGGGAAAACAAAAGAACAAAAAGCAGAGGAAATGAACAGAAAGCAAATAATGTGATGGTACAACTAAATAAAAACATATTAATCATCATAAATGCAAATGCCCCAAACACACCAATTAAAAGCCAGGTATTGTCAGCATGGTTTAAAAAATTATACATACTATATATATGATCTGTATAAGAAACTCAGTTCACATATAATGATATAGTAGGGTAAAGTAAAAAAATGAAAAAGATATAACATACACTAATTTAAAAACAAATAAACTGGGGTGACTATATTAATATCAGGCAAAGTTGATTTCATAGCAAAGAAATTATCAGGGACAATTGCAGACATGATAATAAAATGATCAATTAATTAAGAAGTCATAACAATGTTAACTGTGTATATACCTAACAAAAATCATTAAAGTACCTGAAGCAAAAAATGACAAAACTGCAAGAAGAAGTTGACAAACTCGTAATTACAGTTGGAGACTTCAACGTCCCTCTTTTAGTAAAAGATACATTGGGTAGGCAAAAAAATCAGCAATGTACAGGAATGAGCAAAACCATTAACAGGAAAGAGCTAATTGACATTTAAAGAATGCTGCACTAATCAAGAACACAGTACACATTCTATTCGAGTACTCAAGAAATATTCACCAAGATAGACCATGTCTTGGGTACAAAAAGTAAAAACTTTAACAAATTGAAAAAAATTGAAATCATACAAAGTATGCTTTGTGAGCATTATGGAATTAAACCAGGAATCAATAACAAAAAATAACCAGAAAAGGTCCAAACATTTGGAAATTAACACACACCGAATAATCCATAGGTTAAAAAGAAAGACATAAGGGAAGTTAGAAAGTATTTTAAACTGAATGAAAATGAAAATTCAACAAATCAAAACTAGCAAGATGTAGGTAAAGTGGTGATATAAGGAGAATTTATAGAATTAAATGCTTATATTAGAAAATTTTAAAAAGTCTCAAATCAAAAATCTTATTTTCTACCTTAAAAATGGCAAAAGAAGAGAAAAGAGAACTGAAAGCAAGCAGAAGGATGGTAATAATAAAGACAAGAACATAAATCAATGAAATTGAAAAGAGAAAAGCAAGAGAAAGTTTATTAAGTCTCAGTCTTTGAAAAGATCAATACAAGATAAACTTCTGACAAAACTGACAAAGAAAAAGAGAGAAAATACAAATTACCAGTATAAAGAATGAAAAATAGCATATCACTACAGATCCAGAGAAATTAAAAGGTTAATAAATAGTAGTGCAAACAACTACATGAGCAAAAATTTAACAAGATTAAAGGAACCAATTCCTTGAAAACCAGAAACTGCCAACATTCAGTCAAGATGAAATAGAAAATAAGAAGAGTCTGATACCTATTTAAAAATTACATTTATAGTTAGAAACCTTCTGAAAAAGCAACCTCCAGGTACTGGGGTTTTATACTTTATACTTAAAGAATAAATAGTACCAATTCTGTATAATCTTTTCCAGATAATAGAAGAAGGAAAGAATTGTGGGATTATATGATGGGTTGTTGACCTTTGTTATGACCTTTTATGTTTGATGATAATAAATGCTATAAAAAATTAAAATGTAAACCAAAGTGAGTGGGTCTACAGTGCCACAGGGTGGGTAGGATAAATTATAATATTCATAGGAAGGTCAGGTTGTGCTTCACTGAGAAGGTAATATTTGAGCAATACTTGAGAGAAACAAGAGAGTTAGTTACGTGGATAACTGCGTGCACTGTTCTAAGCAGGGAGAATTACTATCACAAAATCCTAACCCAGGAGAATGTCTTGCTTGTTTGTAAAAGAGCAGGGCTACCAGTGCAACTGAAATGGAATAATCAAATGGTAGGAGATGATGTCAGAGAGGTGATGTGTGACAGATCCTGTAAAACTCTGTAGGCTATTATAACGAATTTAGCTTATACTCTGATGGAAAAAGAGAATCAGAGAGTTTTTAGCATGGGAATAATAATATATACTTGAAGTTTAAAGATATTACTCTACCTTCTGTAAGTAGTGAAGGGAAGAAGCATTTAAGAGTCTATGTAAGTGGTGCAGATGTGAAATGATGGCAGAATCTCACTAGGATGGCTACAGTAGAGGTGGTGGAAAGTGCTCCAATTGGAAATGTTTTCTAATTGGAACCATTAGGATTTCTTAGTGAATAGGTTATGCGATTTAAGAGAAAGAGAAGAGTCAAAAAAGAAGCCATGGTTTGGGGCCTTAGCAATACAAATAATGCAACTGCCATCAACTGGGATAGAGAAATCTTAAGGGGTGTGTGTGTGTTGAGTTTGACATGTCTATTAGAAATGCAAGTGCAAATGTTGAGTAACAACTGTATATATGATGCTGGAACTTCAGAGGGTAGTCTAGGTGGTCGGTATAAACTAAGGGGCGGGGGGTGGTCTGGAAGAAGAGGAATAACCAGCAAAGGAAATCAAAGAAATGGTGGCAAAGTCATAAGGAAAACCAAGAGTGTAATGTCCTAAAAAGCAAACGAAGAAAGTATATCTGGAAGGAAGGAGTAATTGTTGCTGCCAAATACTATTGATAAATCAGATAAAATGAGGACTGAGGATTGACCAATGGAGTTTTGCAAAACAACAGCAGCCAGATTCTGAAACTCCCTTTCACTCTGTCAAAACAACCAAAATATCAATAAGGAGAGCAAATAAAACCACAAAGGATAAACATCTTCAGCATTACTAGGAGGCAGAGAAGCAATCTTCAAACTCCTGTAAGTAGAAGAAAAAAAGGAACACATTTCTATAACCCCTACCTGTGGCCACCATCACAAGACTGTGTGTGGGATGGGCAGAAGAAGGGTGGCTGAAAAGACTATGAAAAATAGCAGAGAGGAACTGAAGTCATAGGAAGCACAGTTAAAATCACTCTCAGAAATAGAAAGCAAAACAATAAATGTAAAGAAGCTGAACATCAAAGATATTCCTGAACTAGGCACCATACTCCTGAAATAAAATAAAAGAAAGCAGACCACATACAGGAAATTATTGTAAAATGCTAGACATGCAAATAAAAGATCTGCTGATGAAAAGACTTCCTCCCAGAATAACCGTCATATAAAGAAAATTGAAATACAGCACCCCAATTTGAATTAAATATCCTCAAATGAGCATTTTTTGAAGTATTAAAAACACCTTGATACAGAAACACAAAAAACTAAAAGAGGAAATGAAAAAAATAAGAAGAATTAAAATTAGTGTTGCTTGAACTAATGACATAAATGGTAGAAAAAGACAAAATCTCATCAGAAATAAAGACTAAATTGGAAGGTGCACAAGAAAGACTACAATTAAATACACACTTAAGATGTGGAAGAAAATCACAAAAACCAAGACAATGAAAATGAGATCAAAAAATAAGTAAAAAGGGATGAAAAGAAATTGATTGATGGCCAGACATTCATGTTATTGGTGTCTCTGAGAAAGACAATTTAAAAAACATGGAAATGAACTAATATTTAAAATTATAAATCAAGAAGAATTTCTAGAAATTAGAGAAGATCTTAATCTACACATTGAAAGGGCTCACTGAGTACATGGGAAAATCAATAGAGAATGATCAACTCTGAAACATCCTGAAAAAACTACTAGACTTTAAAGATAAAGAAAAATCCTCAGGGACTCAAGGTTAAAATATCTATGCAATCATTTAACTTCGAGAGTTAGATTAACATCTTATTTTTCAAAACACACAAAAAGAAAAGCAAGAGTGTAACTTCTTCATAAATGGTATTGAAACAGTTGAACAGCAATTTGGTAAAATATGTAGCTGGACCCATTGTCACACCATACACAAGCATAAGTTCTTAATATATGAACATTCTAAATGTAAGAATGTGGAATCTACACAAGGACTAGAAAAATATGGATAAATTCATTGTAGAGTTAAGACTTTCTAACTATAACTAAGGATCCATATGAAATGAAAGAAAATAATAAATTTTACTATATTAATTAAGGAGAAACATGGTAAAAATAAAACTGTAAGCACTAGGAAAGACAAATGAAACTATCTGTAATATTTATCACAAATGAAGGGTTAATATTCATAATTTATAAAAGCTTTTAAATTTGCGGCTAATAGGACCAACAACCCTATATTGGAATGAGCAAAATATATTATCACACTAATCACAAAAAGAGATGTCAAAATGGCCATTAAACATATGAAGAGATATTCAATATCACTTAGATTAAGATAAATGCAAATTCAAATGACAATGAGATACCATTTCTTTCGCTTCAGAGTGGCAAAAATTCAACACCTTACAATAACCTCTGTTGGCAGGGCTCTGGGTAAGTAGGCTCTTTCATACATTGATGGTGGGAATGTAAGTGACATAACTTCTACAGATAAGAATTTGACAATATCTAGCAAAATATCCATCTAAATTTACTTGTAAGCCATTAGTCGTATTTCCAGGAATTTATCCTGAAGATTCATCACTAAAAATATAAATATGCACAAATAATAGTTATTTATTTCAGTTTTTGTAATCAGAAAATATTAGCAGTACTTAAATTTTCAAACATAGGAGATTGGTTTAATAAATTATGGTACATATAATGGAGTACTTTCCAGCTATAACCACGAATGAATAAAAAAAGATTTCTATGAATGATATGGAGTACTTTCCAGAAGATAATTTAAGTGGGAAAAATGTGCAAAACACATATAGCATGCTACCTTTCGTGTAAAAAAAAGAAGATATTCATATGTTTACTTTTCATTAGAAAAAACAGCAAAGAAAGAATAAACCAAAAAAGACAATGTAGTTGGTTATCTACAAAAGGGAGTGAATGTGTTGAAAGAGATAGAGCAGGAGTCATATTTCTGTTACTAAAATTATTGTGTAGTTTCTTTTGAAAGTTAGATTAATAGTCTATGCCTTAAAATTAAATTTCATTGTTTATTTCCCATAAGAATGGGAAGGATGAAATATTCTAAAACTGAAAGAAAACTAAAACAAAAAAATCAAATTGTATTACAAATAAAATATCATAATCACACAGACAGGTAGGATAGAAGAAAGGAAAGAAGGAAGGAAGGAGAAAGGAAGGAAGGAAGGGAGGGAGGGAGGAAGGAAAGAAGGAAGGATTAATTCAAATAATTTATTTGGATCATAGTATTTGTCTATATACCCTCTGTACTGGAGAGTCCAGGTGCAAGCCTAAACTTTATTTTTTTTTTCAGTAGCTTTGCTTCTTATAGCGGTTTGTACATAAAAACTCTAAAACTGTTTTAGAATCCTAAATTACATCTACTATTTTAGATGTATTATAGGATTGAGCATAAGAGTAAATGTGTTGATGTTGTACAGAGCCAGGGTTCTCACTAAAGGAAGAATGAGAAAAACAAATAAGGAATGGGGTAAGGAAGAAAGAACCCTGTGAGAATGGATTGGAATTAAATGTATTGCTATGAAGTACATAGTTTCTAAAATATGCATATATGTGTAAATTAATGTTTATGTGCACATGTATATATGTATGTGTATAAGTGTAAACATTTATATTTGTATGCATATGTATGTATGTATGTACATATATGCATATATTTCCTAGCTCTGATTGCTGAAAGGACTATAGAAGCAAAGACACCTTAGTAGCAATGAGCACATCTTGTGCCCAAATCTTGATCGCTATGATCAGTACCCACTAAAGGGAACCAGAGCTCCTCAGAGAAATGGTTGATTCCATAGGCAGTGTAGGGTAGGTACAAAATGAGCCTGGAACATCATGTTATGCCAGAAAGCAAGGAAGTACTCAAAATATGATGAGGGCATATCACAAAACACAGGAGCCAGACTGAAGGGCTTCCCAATGGCCAAATCTAGACAATGTTAGTCAAAAATGATGAAGTACAGACATGGATTATAAACTAACAAAGTATAAGAAATCCCGAGTCCATAATACATAATAAATAAATAAGAGAGCAGGAAGAGATTTTGCTTATAGTAAATTGCTGAATGACAGCTGGTAAATGTGGAAAAAAGGCTGGAGTTGGAAAACCATGGTTGTGCAACAAACATAGTAAAGCTTGGATCAGACAAAATTATCATGGATGCTAAGTCTAGGGGGGGAAATTTTGAAAGGGAACAGGAAATTTTCATTGATGTTTCTCTTCACAGACTGTTTACTAGTTGTTGGGAGAAAAAAATAATAACAGTAATCATAAAATGGAGAAATCTGATGACACTTGGGATATGTGAGCGGATTTAAAATTAGTAATGTTGGACAGATGGAAATTGTGTGCCTCCAGATGTGATACTGCAAGATGGACACAATATTACTTATTTCGGCCCAAAAGAAGGAATGTTCTTTTCTCATTAAGTAAAATAATGTGCCTTGGGATATATTTTATTTTTAAGAAATATCAATGCCATAAAAGATAAAAACTTGTGGAAATGTTTCAAATAAGTAGGCTAAAGAGATATGACAATGACATGGAATAACTAACTCTAGGCTAGATCCTTTGCTTTGGTACTGGCAGTGGGGGTGGGAAGGTATAAAGACATTATTTGATCAACTGAAAAACTTGGAATATGAATGGCAGATTAGATAAAATTATTGTATTATATAAATGTATGAAGATAATAACTGTGCTGGAGTAATAAAAGAAAATATTTCTATTCTTAGGAAATATGCAATGAAGTATTTAGGATTAAAAGGCCATCGATGATATATGTAACCCATCTTCTAATGCTTCAGAGAAAAAATCAGAGGGTTTCTGTGTTTGTGTGTATGTGTATGTATGTCAGGGAGTGGGAGTGGAGTAGGTAGGGAATGTGTGTGTGTGTGTGTGTGTGTGTGTGTGTGTGTGTGTGTGAGACAGAGAGAGAGAGAAAGAGAGAGAGAGAGGAAGCAAATGGGATAAAAAGTTGGCAATAAGTGATCATAAGTAAAAGGTATATGGTATGCTTAGCACTATTGTTAGTTAGAACTTTCATAAGTTTTGAAAATATTTCCAAATAAAAAACCTTAAAAAGCATCAACCATTTGGCAACATAGAAGTTAGCGATGATTTTGCCATGGTAATTTTTGAAGGTGTGGCAGGATGAAAGCCAGACTGAAGTATGCTTTAAAAATATGAAAACTGAAGATGTAGAAACCTTAAGTATAAACGTATCTTTCAAGAAGGTTTTCCTGACCAGTAGAGCATGGAAAAGGATTTTAACTGTTAGGAAGAAGTAGAGTTAAGAGAAATTTTCATCAAAACTGGGAATAAAAGCTGCCTATTATAAGCAGATTATTCTTTGCAGAATTAAAGGTAATAATAGAAGAAAGTGAAAGAAAGCTAGTGTAGTGATGTCCTTGAACAGGCATGAAAGGATAGAATCCACTGTGCATGTGGAGAATGGGGATTAGATATGACATCTGTGTTTCAATGATGGTACAAGGAGGGGAGGAAAAGTGAATGGTGTGGGTACTGCTGAGGAGGCAGATGTGTTGAGGGAAGCCTCTGAAAGTTCTGTACTTGCCATGAGTTAGCTGCTTTATTAGGTGCCAAAGATGTAAAGATGAACATGAAATAAACCCTGCAGTTGAAGAGTTTGTGGTCCAAGGAGAGGAGACCAACAAGAAAAAAGGCCATTTCAACTCACACAGTGCTGCATTCTGAGTCAGGGAAGGCTTCATAAAGGAAGAATTATCTCATCTGAGGTCTTGAGACTACGGAGGCATCAACCAGGTTAAAATACGGTGGCATCAAAGCTCTTGGCAGAAGCCTAGAAAGGAGACTGTATATGATGAGGTATTGCATGTAACTCAGTAGGGTGAGAACATGGCCTTTCAGGTGGTTTGAACATAGCATGAGATGAGGCAAGAGAAACAAGCCAAGGTTAGATAATAAATGTCCTTCTCTGCCATGTTAAGGAGTTTGATCAGCATCTTCGAGACAGTGGTTGGCCATTTAAAATAGTGGTAGGTAGACAACATGATCATTTGCTTATTAGAAGACTACTCTTGCTGCTGTTTTGTGTGTCATAATGAAAAGAGCTAAAAATTGTGTGCTGACTGCTAAGCAATGTACAAAGCTCCTCATATATGATATCATTGATCCTTACAACAGCGCCGTGAACTAGACGCTGTTACCACTCACATTTTATAAAAAGGTTAGCAAAAGAACAAGTAATTTAATGAAGGCCTATAATACACTACACAGTACATTAGGTACTAGGGATAGAGTAGTGAACAACACAAAGTCAGTTTCTGCCTTTAAAGTGAAAAAAAAAAAAAGTGTGAATAATAAACAGTAAATTTCTGGAGCTGTTCCCTTGCTATGAACAAGATGAAACAGGGATATTTCTCGAGTATGAATCAGAGTGGAAGTGGAAGCTTTTTCAGTTTGGGTCATTAAAATAGGTAACGCTGAGTTGAAATTTAAATTGAAATCTGACTGATTCAAACATTCATTCAAACATCCATTGAGGGCCTAATGCATGTATGCTAGGTGCCCTTGTAAATACTAGAGAGACAGCAGTAAAGAAAACAAAAATTCCTGTTCTATCAAATTTGATGTTCTTTGGGGGGAATAGGGCAAAAAGAACGCATCTGTAAAGGGGAAAATATTCTAAATAGGGAAGAAACTAGGCTCAGAGAGATTAATGAAAGACAAAGTACGACAATTAAGAGGTCAAATCTTTACCGTATTGATGGAGTTAAAGAATAGATTTAGGGCAAGTAATTAATAAGGAAGCAAAGGGGAGGTGAAAATAGGAGGCCTAGTCAGAAAAAAGAATGTCTGAATATCAGATTTCAATGGTAAATCAGACAAGATCTAGGGAATCATTACGGATATGAAACTGGATGGAGTTGACGGAGACAAACATGGAACAGAACTGAGACATCACAATGTTTGGCTGTTTGAAAGCGTGCAGTACAAAATAAGATAGGTGATAACTGGGTTGGGATGGAGAGTAAGAGCACTTGCAAAAAAGCCTTCAACAAATGAAGAGAAATGTCCATGACAGAGATAAAGAGAGAACAGATGATGGCAATAATTCTCAAAGGAGCTGGGGATGTTCCAGAAGGGTAGAAGAGTAGACAAATAATGTCTTAGAAATCACATTAAAGAGTGATGTGCTTAATGACAGCCAGATTTCAGATCAGTCATGGATATGGTGACCATTTAATTTATCATACAAATAGGGATGCTTTCTTGAGTGACAGGGAGAATTATTAATAGTACTCTGAGATACAAGGCATAAACTGGAATTTGTTCACCCTAATCACAGAGTACAGGAACGTCCAATCAAGATCTTGAGGAACTGAAGATTTGTTTACCTATGAACATTTTTGAATTAATAAATAAGATATATGTAAATTTTATTACAGATATTTTATAAATATCTGTGTCAATAGAAAAAAAAAAAAAAAAACCTTTGTCCAAGTTGGCATCTTGCAAGGAAGTCATAGATATGATAGACCCTCTATAAGTAAGACATGTAGATATATAAAATATAGATTCATAATTTTAAAAAAACTCACAACTGCCAAAATAACATAAGAAAAATAACATGTTTGGAACTTTGGATGTACTGGATGACTTAAGATAAGAACACGAAACTAAGGAAATGTGAACATTTAAGACATAACATGAGCAGGTAATACAAGATACAGGTCTGTGAGTTACGTATGAGTTGAAATTTTTTTTTTGGTTGGAAGCAGAACACTGGGTCTAGTCGTACCCACCCATGTTAACAGAATATTAATTATTTTATTTAAAATTTATTTTTAATAATAGTAATAAAATAAATGTCCATAATTTTACTTTTTGTTTAATTCTCTTAAATTCCATCTTTAAAGGAAAAGAAATTCGAGGCAAGGCTATAGACTCTCTCCAAACTTCTTGGTATTGCTGATATATCTGGCAACGAGGATTAATGAGAAAATGTTTGCAGCCACCAGAAACTATATGCTATTCCATGATATGTTAAGCTTCACATCCCATTTGAGGCCATTTAAATGGTAACAGAGTGAAACTGAGTTGATAGGCTGTTAAAAATTCTTCATTAACTCTTCACTCTTTAGGAATAGCTTCTTTCATTGGCTATTTCAGAGCTTATTTCTTCAGCGCATTAGATTTTCTATCACACTACTTAGGCTGGGAGTTGATTGGGAACAAGAGAAAAAAAAAGAAATACAACCCCCAAGGAGAAAAGGAGAAAAGGACTGTAATCTATCTTCCTCAGGCACAATTTCTGGAGGAAGGTCAAAAATTTTCATTTGTTTTCTCTCTCCCTTTTTCTTTAAAACTTTAACATTACCCCTCACAGATCCAGATCCACCATCCACCTATCTTTGTTATCCTTTTCTTTTGTAATTTAGCACTTACCATATATATATATATATACACACACACACACACACACACACATACACACACGTTTCTTATTATGATTATTGCGTATTGTCTGTTTTTTTTTTTATTTTGTCTTTATTTTTTCTACTAGAATTTAAGTTTCTTGGGGGCAAGGGTCTGTTTTGTTTATCGATGTACCCAAGTGGCTAGGCCAGTTCCGACTGGAACTAAATAGATATGTGTTAAATGAATAAATCTTTCTTAAAAAATCACATCATTGCATTTATGACCCAAGTAAGGAGATCCACATCATCAACAAACTGCCAGATCAGTGAATATTAGACGAATGACTAGAATCAGATGAATTAAAGGGTTTATAGGGATATAATCTATCTTTTCCTTAAATGTATGTATAAAAACACCAGATGTTCCTTAAGGTTACAGGTTTTCCCTACATGTGGAGTCGGTGAATGGGAGAAGATAAAATCCTATTCCAATAGCTAGGACCACAAAAATAGAGCTTATGAAAAAATAATTTTAAATCCTTCTATGACCCAACAATACCAAGCAAAATTCTAAAAATAAAATGCCAATGTAACTAAATAATATGGATTATGGTTAATAATTCTTTGGAATTGTATGCACATCAGCAAGCATTTGCTGTGTATGTACCTAATATAAATTCAGAACTGAGCTAATACTAAGCAAACAATGTGAGCATTACTGGTTTCTGTCCTCAAAGAACTTAGAATTCAGGGCAGGCATCATGACTTCCTAAACAATGAGTATTGAATAATGAAGAAAGAGGGAAATGACTGAAGCTTTGAATTAACTGGACACAGCTAATAAGGACACCACTAGTTTAATGATAATAATAGTATAGGAGAGAAGATCAAGTTTGAGGGAAAATAAAGTGTGATCAATTTGGGGTGGGGTATGGTTAAAATGCTGTGAATGAGACTGCTCTAGGAGTTCATACACAGGTTTCAACACACACACACACACACACACACACACACACACACACACACACAAATTGCTCTAGGAGAAGGCATAAAGCAAAAGATGTAAGGGTTAAAGGAGAAGGTTTATGAAAGAGAAGATCTAAACAAAACATAAAGATAAGATTACAATCAGATTTAATACATAAAGGAGTGATTAATAGTGTCAGACTATGGGATGAAATAAAATAAGAATTAAAAATAGCATATTGGTGGTTGGTCACTTCCTGATGACTTTTACGGCAGCCCTTCCACCACATGAACTGTGAAAGGAGGACTGACATTTCTAATAATAAATCTGATATGGGAGTTCAATGGCCACATGGCTCCATAAAACAGGCTTACCCAGTTCTCTTTACTGATAAATATCCCCGTTTATTTATATTCTATGCTCTGGCGTAATCTAAACGCCTCGGGAAATGGATGTCTTGAAGAGTTAATGCACTTCCTTAAGCACCTGAGTGATAAACTCACTGGGGAAAACAAGATACCATATGTCTATTTGGGAAATTTATAATGCACATAATTACTCACATTACATTGTCACATGTGAATTATTTCTCAATAACAAGTCTAATATTAGGCCTCCCATAATACAGTGTTAGCTAAAGAAGAAGACTAGGCAAAATAATCATGAAACAAACAACTTTCAGGTCCTACTCCGAAGTTAACATAACAGAATGAAGAGTAATGAACAATTTTTGACACAAGTAATCAAGGAGAATATTATAAGTAATAAAGTACATATTTTAAATGCAAGCAAAATCACATTTTATTTTGGGAACAAAGGTAAATTTTTTAAATCATATTCTTGCACCCTCCTTTTTTTTTCCTGTAATTTCACAGTTTGGTTTTCTTGAATGTCATGATATTTAAAGTTAATTTTCTAAATTTCCATGAACACAAATGAAATAAAGCAGATTATCCTGATAATTTCTTTTATTTGTCACCCTTTCATATTTGAATTCATGTATATTAGGTGAAAGATGTTGTAGACAAAGATTGTTAGTGGGGCTCATGGGGCCTTTTTTCTGGTTTTGAATTCCTGGCAAACAGATTGCTTCAGTTCTGACAGTAAAAATAGCAGATGGGATTAATTAAATGGGTGACAACTCTTTAGACCTACCTAAATTAATATTTTTCTCCAAACAATGTATTCTGATTATCATAAAACTAAGTGATGCTTATAGAAATAGATTTTGGTCCCAGTGATTTTCAAAATGTATCTGGAGCTATTTTTTTTTCCCCTTATAAGAGCTGGCTTAGTCTGTTATTTGCATGTTAATCTCTCTAATCATTTTCTTGAAGGAAGCAATCATATCCAAGGAAATATATCTTGTTTGTAACGCTACAGTTTGTCCTGACCTCAGACATTCCTTTCTCTGCAAGAGTAAAACGTGCAGAAGATTAATTTATTCACAGAAATTCTTCTCAAACCCAAACCTCCCAGGAGCAATTAATTATCTTCTGTATGAAAACTGCAGATCAACACATCAATATAACATTTTCACCAGGGCTGTTTAAATTATATAGGGTCTTTGGTTAAAGGTCATTATGTTAAAAAAAAAATGCCATAGTTTATCAAATTCAGTATACCACAGACTGACAGAAAAATCACAATTTCATAGATTTTAAAGTATATATATATCTGTATCTTCTCTCTGTCTCTCTCTATATATTCATATAAATATATATATGTGTGTACATATACAAAATGTTCTAAAAGGAAAATCTCATATTTCACAGTGAATATACATATGTATATGTATGTATACAGATATTTCATAGAATGAGGTAAATTATGCATATATTTATATTCTACAGAATACATTATTTTCTAGGATATTATATTCATATATATACATATACAGATAGTCTATGAAATATGTTTTTTTTCTTTTTAGAACAATTTTCAGGAAAAAAATTTAAATAATGCCTTACATAGGATCACAAAGATCAGTATAACAGTTTTGTTACTAAGAGGCATAACTTTTATTTTGGGGACATTTTATGTCTGCCAAAGGGAAAACTGTAGAGAAGGAGCTCAATTTGGGGGGCTTCCTTCAAAACTGCTTTGCATGCTCTACCATTTGACATTATTAACTCTATTTACATTGAGAGACTGTAACATGAAATGCGTTAGGAATCTGTTACTTAATTTATTGTGTTAATAGTAATGAGAACTGTCCTCTTTCTGACTCTACTGTAGCGTTCTAGCTATAAAGCCTAGTAGGAAAAATTTTCTTTAAGGCCAAGAAAACGCTTTCTTCAGCCTGTAAGAAATGACATTTAAGAGATTTATTAGGTTTCCTTTATGCTTTGATGTCCAAGGTGCATAGTACCATATTTATTCCTAATTTTTGTTACATTTAGAAACTTCAGCTTATCTGCATTCCTTTGGTAATGAGGTCCTATTCTAATTTAGAACACTATTTGATAATTTTTTTCTAAAATTATATATACATATAAGTGTATATATACACACACATACACACAAACTATATATACATAAACACACATATACTTTATCAATTTCAATTTATGAATCTTTTAATCTACAGGTAATCCTATGTAGAAGAGGTCTGGTACAACAAGCGAAGCACAAGAAAACAGAATTCTGGGTCCACAAACAACCCATTTTAAGAGGAGATTCCTTACCATTTACAAATTGTAAGTAAAAAAAAAAATGGTTTTCTTGTTTTTTTTCTCTTTCTCTCTTTCATGTTCTACTTCTTTTCCTTCCTTCCTTCCTCCCTTCCTTCCTTCCTTTCTTCCTTCCTTCCTTCTCTCTCTCCTTTATTTTTAGTTTTTTTTGCAGATGGCCCTGAAATGAAAATATTCTTTCCTCATGTGCTACAACTTCCCCTCAAATTTAGATTTAAATGCAGATTTATAGCTATAGCTAGTATTGTTATAAACAAACAAATGCAGAGTTCACACCCATGAAACTAACCAGATAAAGAGAAGGGCAAGGAGTATGGAAAGAAGGGAGCTTTTTTCCTCCTTTAATGTAATCTGTAACAAAATGTCTAAAAGAGCTTTCCTAAAATGTTTTATACAAGAGAGACAGTTTATTAAAGATTGTGTTTCAGAATAATCTAATTGGTACTATGTTCTTTACTTCAGAAATCTCTATTAACTCATTCAAGCCCCAAGGGAACTATTTAGCAAATTCCTGCTTTAGTCAAACAGCTAAGTAATGCAAAGGAACTTCAGATATAGCATAGAATAAAATGTTACAGAATACATACTCTAACTTCAGCCAAAAATTCCCATTTCTCTTCTGCTTAATATTTTATCAAGTTTTCCTTGTTTTAAAATATTACTATTTCTTCCTGTTTCTATTATTCTCAAGGAGATCCATTAATAAGGGGTAAGATAGTGAAAGTGGAAGAAGAAAGAATATTTTAAGAGAAACACTGAACACAAGCTCTTTCTGGGTCAATTTCCTTAGCCTCTCTGGGCATCAGTTTTTATTTTGACTAGGTAGTTTCCACTACCTTCATTGCAGACGTTACCTATTCTAATCCATGTTAAAATACATAAATAGTGTTTGAATAATTGCATTAAATATAAGGTTCTATAGTTTAATGAAAAATTTAAAACCAGTTTATCTTAAAAAAAAAAACCATAAAATGTTTCAATAATATCTGACTTTTTAACCAGTGGCAATAGCCCAACTGCATGCCAAGTTTCCCAGGTCCATTAATATTCTCACAAGCTCCAACTTATTAGATAAGATTTCAGAAAATGTTGAATATTAAAAACATTAAAACTATTAACACATATTACCTGAAATAACAAAGTTTCTGCTATAACAGAATTTCTTAAAACAAAACTTAACTTTTTGTTATTTGAAAAAAATATATTTTCAAGTATTAATTTCTTATGTATCCAATTTTTAAATGACAAGCAAGAAACTTATAGATTTTTTCTAGCAATTTTTTTCTAATCCTATAACTTTTCTGGAGTCTCTCCCACCCCACTCCAGATTGGATACATATGCAATACATTTAAAGTTCCACGTTCCCCGTTGTAATTAATGAGAATCATTAGCAAGCATTGGTAATTCTCTTAAGTCCATAATGCTTTCCAGATGTATTATCTGGCACTCTACTTAAGGAAAGAAACCCTATTTATTTTATTTTTTATATTAATGTGGCCTCATTGATATTTATTTTATTCAATTATTTTAAATTCATCACTATTGGATGCTCAGATTGTCCCAGATATGATCAGAGAATGCACTTTCAAAATGGCTCCTGTAGACAACTAAATTTTTATCTACCCATCCTTATCTTCTCCACAAATTTCTCAGAAATGCTCTTTTCCCACTTCCATCTACTTAGTTCATATGGAGTAGTCATGCTTTTGCAGTGGGACACAGAGAAACTGGATCTGGTTTATTGTTTTATGAATGGGCACGTGGCCTAAACTAGTGAAATTAAAGTCACCTCTGCAGATGTTACAGGCTGATTGTTAATGGGTGTTCATCTAACCCTAGCTGGGCCAATGGAATTTCTGCTCAGGATTTGGAAATGAAATTAAATGATACTAATTTCAACTCTGCACATCCCTTGAATAGAGGATAAATTAATTTTTAAGTTATGAGTGACAACTACTTGAACGCAGTTAATTTGCTTTTTGAATGCCCTGTCACAGTGGATACTCAACAAATATTATATCTCCCCTTTAATGTTTCTTTATTTCTTGCTGGTAAGCAAGACGTTGGCTGGCAGAAGATGAACAGTCTGTAATCCCTTGCCTTTATATCACAAAGATCCTTAACTTTCCTTACAAATAGCCCTTAGGTAGTATTCTTTACACTTATGATTTCCAGTTTATCCTTTCCTACTCCTGTCCCTAATGCTAATAGAAAAACTGCTGTATACTTTTACCTCCAGCATAAAATTTCACCCATTCTTTTGGTTTGCCTGATTTAGAACAGTCTACCTGATGTCCTATGCTCTGAGAGTGGAAGAAAAAAGCAAATCAGACTTGAAGTCCACTCTAAGTTAACAACTTGGGGCTGGGAAAGAGTTTATAGTCTTTGCTAAACAAAATATTAGTAGTCACAGAAAGAATCATATGACACTTTTCCTTGATAAGATATAAAGGGCATTATGGTGTTCTGATTTACATGTGATTACGTAAATTATAAAAGCTATATGGAGACTATTGAGAATAAAATATTCCAGTGTACTTTATTAGTTAATTCCTATGTATAATCATGCTATGCTGCTCAATCAATATCATCTCATAAAATCATAATAATAGTGTTTTCTTTCCTCCAATGTGTCTGCTAATTATTTTAGAGTCACTCAAAAGACAAATTCATGTTTGAATTTATCAAGAAATGTGTTTTCTGTGTGTGTGTGTATAGTTTTTTTTGTCAGAAAGCAAAATGACATAAAAGTATTTCCATTCCTACCCCAAAGAGCAGAAAAGTTAGAGGTGATTTTATTGCCCAAATCTGATAATCTAATGAAATAAGCATGTGAAAACATGTACTGGTTATTCTTTCAATGATTTTTCTTCAACATTATCTTTATATAGATTTCCCCAAAGTTTATGACTTTAAACAAATAATAAAAATGTATAGCTTCCTGGTGGTGCAGTGGTTGAGAGTCCGCCTGCCGATGCAGGGGACACGGGGTCGTGCCCCGGTCTGGGAAGATCCCACATGCCGCGGAGTGGCTGGGCCCGTGAGCCATGGTTGCTGAGCCTGCGTGTCCAGAGCCTGTGCTCTGCAACGGGAGAGGCCACAACAGTGAGAGGCCCGCGTACCGCAAAAAAAAAAAAAAATGCATAGCTTAATTTATAACGTGATATACATATTTTTGAAGGGAGATGGGCAATAAAAATGCATTAATTATATATTTTGTCAAAGTTAGTTTGTTTATGGGTAGAATCTTTAATCTGCATATCCTGGTGACTTAGGTCCTAAGTATTGACATGATGTGGCACATAAATAGTAGCCTCTGATGTTTGTGTCTCCCTCACTATAGGAAATAATTGTTGGCTTTGGCCCACCTTTTACTTTTGTATGCAATAAAGTGATTTTCATTTTGACTTCCATTTTTGGCACTCACCTCTCCATATACCCTAGGAATAGCCATCTATGCCTCCAACTCCAGGAAAGAAGCTGACTGGCTTAAGCAAATTCTCCTCAGTACCCAGTGACTATTTCAGAGATGAGCAGTTGACTAAATTGTGAGGCAACTCAGGTGCAAGAAGATATGTGCTTGGAGCTTCTGAGGAAAAGAATTTCTCATAATTTAATGAAATATACCTAGACTGATATCCCCTTCCCTCTGGATGTGAACAAGGAAGAATATAGTCACTAGAATCTTCTAAATGTTGTCTTACAGAGGAAGGGAGCTAATACTAGGATGAGGTGACTGCCTTACATCAGGTTTCTTTGAAGATTTTACTGTGTCACTGGATCAAGCCTCACCTGGAGTCCATTTTACCTACCTCTGTACTTTTTGGTCAATTCCATTTACTGTGTAAGCCAGTAAGTGTGGAATTTTCTGTTACTTACAATGGAAAGTTTCTTGAAAGACTCCACACAAACTGTAGTCGTTTGGAGGATGACATTGAATTGTACAATATTGATAAGGACCTTAATAATTATTTGTTTTATTTTTTCTTGGGTTAGGGGAAAGGGAGAAGCCAAAGGAAGAAAAGACTGATGCATTTATATATTTATTGTTGGTTCATCCTGATGGGAAATTATTAGGATTATAGCTCTACTCATATCAATTTCCCAGAAGCAGAGAAAGGAAAGTGTCAGACTGATTAAAACTTCCACTAGGGAAGCAAAATTTGGATTTAAAGTAGATAATTATGGGAGAAAAGGAATACATAGGGAGTCAAGGATATTCCAATTGTGAAAGCTTAATCCATCTACAGAAGGTCTGATTGGCTCTTACTTAGAAACTATAGAAATTTACATCACTGTTTCTAAAACCTTAAATGCCAAAAGAAGTCCTTGAGACATTTAGAAAAATGGTTTTACTTGATCTCCACACTCAAATATGTTTTTCTTTAATTGTTTTGGGGTAGAGCCAAGGCATCTGCCTTTTTAGCAACTTCCCCAGATTATTCTGTTGCAGATGTTCCAAGGACCACATTTTGCAAAACACAGCCTTAGAGTAATGTAGACAGTAACTTCTTTCTTTATACCTGAAGGATTCCAAGGGAGTCCCTCACCAGATGCCTTCTTGCCTACAGCGTGGCTGAACTAAAGCATTCCAGGGAGAGGTGAGTTAACCTCCCCAGGCTTCCTCAAGGCTCTAGGCAATAAGCAATCAACCAGAAATTGAATATTCCAATGAGGAGAAGGAGCAAGGGAAGATATTCCTTTTCTATGTAGCAAACCTGAACCAGAACTGTGGGCTCCTGAAAGGACAGCTTTGGGAGGACCAAAGCCCCTTTCTCTCAGACATGGAGAAGTGCCCTTGTGTCCTGCTGTGCTTGGTCTCCATTTAATTGTCTAACTGACTTAATTTATAGGAGAAAATCAAGACTGCAAATTCTGTCACTTAACTGGAGAAAGGAATCAAAAGAAATGTTAAATGATGTGCCAAGTACAAAGATTATAAGAATTACAAAGGCTACTGCTACAATTAAAAGTTGAAACTCTAACCTCAAGATACATTTTAAACTTCAGGGAAGGTGTCACTTACACCTTTTCAAACTGTTCTGATGAAGATATAATGGCAAATTGTGCTGGGATCTTTGTCTGAAAAAATAGGATTAACAGTTTATCTTAGAGGGCCTATTTTTATATTTTTTCCACTTTAAGTAACATTTAGTGTTTAAAACATTAGTAAATAAAATGTAGAATTAAAGAAACATAAAAATTACTCATAGTCACATCATGCAAATATATATGCTGGTATCTTTTTATCAGGACTTCCTCAGGGTCATTTTTATTATAGAGAAGAAACATTTTCTGGCCTGGCATATGAATGCTATTTTATATATTAATATTTCAAATATATTTCTATAAGTACTTTCCCATTTAATAAATTTTATAAAAGTCTTCAATAATGGTTGTGTTATCATCTTCCAAATGTATGTAAGATATGTTATTAATTCATCCCTTGTGGTTGGCTATTATGGATGTTTAAATTGCCAAATAGTAATAATAATAATGATGATGATGATGATAATTATAATAATAATAATATAATAAAATGTTTACTATTTTTGAGTGTTAACTATTCGCCAAATACTGTTCTTCAGGTTTCTGTATGCAGTACTTGATATAAAAATTATTATTTTATATTATAGAATACATAGGGATTTGATTCTAAATTTTATTACGTTATATTAGTAGATACACCTAAAGCAATCATAAAATTAAATTTTGGGAGATCTACTCATGTAACAAAAAGGAAACCATCCTACATAAAAGAAACCTGCTGTCAAATGATAATCTGTTACTTTAATATTTAAAATTAGCATGAATTTGCAGGGGGGAAAAGGAGACAATTGTCCGTTTACTATTTAAAAAAAATAAACAAAACAGTTTAATGATTATATTTTTAAGGAGGTAGAAAATGTAGCCTTGATGCTTTTCTGCCACCTTCTCCTTCACCACACTGATTTTGTGTGAAAGAGGTAATGAATAGAATTGGTCTCAAAGCTAACAAGGACAAAAAGAAAAACAATTAAAATAGCTGATTTCCCTTTAACTTCTCACCTTTTTTCTGAACTTGAAGGAGAATCAAAAAACACTTCCGCGGCCTCATGCAAAGAAGTCCCTCTGTCGCTAGCTAGTGGCAACTATAGATGGGAAGTGGGTGACAAGGAGTCACAAAAGACCTTACCTAGCAGATTAGGGATCTTCAAAGATTCAGAAACGACATGACTGAGCTTCCCTGGTGGTGCAGTGGTTAAGAATCCGCCTGCCAATGCAGGGGACACGGGTTCGCGCCCTGATCCGGGAAGATCCCACACGCTGCGGAGCAACTAAACTCGTGCGCCACAACTACTGAGCCTGCGCTCTAGAGTCCAAGAGCCACAACTACTGAGCCTGCGTGCCTAGAGCCTGTGCTGCGCAATAAGAGAAGCCACTGCAACGAGAAGCCCGCGCACTGCAACAAAGAGTAAACCCCGCTCGCTTCAACTAGAGAAAGCCCGCACACAGCAAAGACGCAGTGCAGCCAAAAATAAATTAAAAAAAAAAAAAAGACAAGACATGAGAGCATGCATTTTACAGTGGCTAACAAGTACATGGCTTTCCTCTTTGCTAAGACCTGCACCTGGTATTTTTTTGGCCCCCTTGTGCATCTTACCAAAGCACTATGTCTATGGATTCTCTGTAAATATATGATCATAGATTAATATCGGCATCATTGAACAGATGAAACTCCTGCAATAAACCCTTTGTATCTTGGGTAATCTTAGTTATTTTGTGGATAAAAAGCATTTTGGACCCATGAATTCTAGTGTTATCAAAAGACCCCCTTTATAATATCAGAAAAGGAGAGAAAATGCTGAATATAACCAAGAAACTGCTTCAATCTTTTCCATCCTTCCTTCTACAGTAACTTAGAGGTTTTAGGAACAGAATAATCTTTCTTCTTAACTAGGAGAAACTATATTTGGAGTGAGTTAGAGTTTTATACTTTTCTTTCCTTCCTACTCTTTTTTTAAAACCAGAAATTGCCTTTACATGGTGATTTCTACCTGCCCAAATAGTCCTAAAACCACTACTAAGGAAATACTTACATATATAAAATTGCTACCTTGGGTTCGATCAATTATGGAAGAAAAGCTATCATTCTCATACCCTTAAAAATGACATTTTCAACTGCCTAACACAGAGCATGCCCTAGGGGTTCTTGGAGACTCAGAAGTAAAAATTATCCATTTTCATTTTTCAAAAGTTTAGAAATATGAGGCAGATTTTCTTTAAGTCTCTTCACCAAAAATTGCAAAAATAATCTGCTATGACTTTGTACTCATGAAATAATGCTTAGTCACACTCTTTCTTCCTGGTCAGGAATATATTTATTTTTGATGTAAGACCTACCCATAGGCATCTTTGTACATTCTTGTAAAAGGGTAAAAGTTAAAAAAAAAAAAAAAAAAAGGACTGCACATAATTTACTAAAGTAAATGAATTCAGGTTAAATAGTGATAAAAGGGGGAAGGGTGATAGGGAAGAATAGGAAATTGGATATAAACAAATCTAGGACTTGACTAGAAAAAAATTAGACAAGGAATACATTAATAAAAATTAATTGGCAATGTTTAACTTTTTAAAATTATTTCATGTATTTTTTAGAAATTTATTTTTTATACAGCTGGTTCTTACTAGTTATCTATTTTATACATATTAGTGTACATATGTCAATCCCAATCTCCCAATTCATCACACCACCAGCCCCTGCCCCGCTTTTCCCCCTTGGTGTCCATACGTTTGTTCTCTACATCTGTGTTTCTATTTCATATATTAATTATCTAACTAAAAAAGAAAAATTAAGAATGTTACAGTTTGAGTGGAGCTCATGTGTTAAGAAAACAAAACCAAATAAAGTTTCTCTTTTCAAAGAGATTTGGGATTCAGTGAATTCTCTTTAGTCTAGGAAAATCAGAATATACTCACTATATTAAGGCATTCTGAGGAGTCCTAAAGAAAACAAACATTTAACTTTATCCAAATATTTGCCAAGCCTATTTGATCATACAATGTGTTTTTCATGAAACATCAAATAACGACTTGTGGAACTAATTCTGTGGTCCATTGTTTGGTGAACACTGAACTAGAATGATGCCCTTATTAATAGATGAGGATGTTGATACCCTCAATCACAACTACAGGGGCACTTAAACAAGTCTTAATGTTGGTTAAAGCTTCAATGTCCCATTAATTAGATAAGATATTATATTTGAAAAAATATGAATTTCACCAGATGCCTTGGCTAGGAAACCTTGTTTTACTAGTATCTCTACTATTCTCAGTGCTAAGATAGTTGCATATAAATAAATCTTATATTAGACACAAATTCTATTTCTCAGAAAAGGGTAAGGTATTGAATTTACTTGGTGGAAGTAAAATGTACTAAGTTCTTGAATTCTGGGCAGATATCATGGCAGATAAGAACACGGAAAAGAGACTAGTGTGTTCACATACTTTAAAATGTAAGAATGAATGATCCAAGGTGAGAGTTCCAGTTGGACCAAAAAGAGCAGGAATTTCAACTAAAAATTGCAAATATGGTCCTTGATGGGGTTCAGGACAAACTACCCCAAAATATGACACCTTGGCAGCTTGAATACTTTAAGCTGAAGGAATTTGAAAACTAGCAAGTGCAGGAACGACTTTCTGACCTCTCCTCTTCTTTGCCCCTGAAGCGAGTCAAAAGGCCCTCATGTGAGAGGTGTCCTCCCCATGCTTAGAGAAAAAGAGCATCCTTATATCCAAAGATGGACGGAAACCAAGAGGACTCTGTTCAAACAGGTCTTACTACGTTTCCCTCAGTTTACTACCATTAGCTCATTCTCTTTTGTTCTATGACATTTTTCTATGACTTTCTACTCTTTATCACAGCCAGTAGAAAAATGTTCAGGTTTAACCATATCTGCAGGCCTTCACTTCCTCATTAAGGCTCTCATGTCACATAAAATGTATACTAAATAAATCTGTGTGCTTTCCTCTTATTAATCTTTCATCAGTCCAATTTATAGGATCCCAGCCAGGGAACCTAAGATGGGTAGAGAAAGATTTGTCTTCACCTACACACTTCCAGTTACCTCAATTACTAGGCTCCCTCTTGATGGTAATAATAGAAGTAAAAATGCTACATCAAATAAAGAATGAATATGATAATATGTCTAAGCTAACTGGTTCAAGTTTACAGGAAGCTCTTGAAAGAGGTTCATATAAAGGAAAGGAGATATCTTGGTCTATAAAGGAATTTAACAGAGTCTATGAACTTGCCAGCCTCTTGAGCATTACAGACCTATGTCTGCTAATGTAGCTGTCATCAGTGTAAATAAGTACGTATTTTAATTATTCCATGTTGTTTCATCTCCCGTCTACAAGAAAACCTCAGAACTGGCCACTGCTGTGACTCTGGTAAATTGGCTTAAGTTATCAGCAATTAGAGCAACTTCATTCCTTAAATATTCTCCCTTGCCCTTCTTGCCACCAAGGAAGCTGTTCCTGGTCAAATAGCTTAGAATCAGCTATCAGAATCACTTTGTCTATCTACTACATTCTGTTTATACAATTATAAAATCTTTGACATTGATATAACTCAGAAGGAAAATCTGTCTACTTCTAGTCATAAGAAAATAAACTAACTTCGATAAGACTTTGAGAAATGGAAATTCCTTAACTATCCTTGGTAATACAGAACATTACAATGTGAAATAAATAATAATAGCTAACCTCTGTATGTGACGTGCTAGCACTTTATAGGAATCATTCTTCTAAATTCTAATACAATTCTATGAGATGGGTATTACTATTAATAAACTCATATTAAAAAGAAAACTCTGAAATACAGAGAAAGGCATAATTTGCCCTATTATCATAGTTACAAACAGTAGTCAGTTTTCAAACACAAACAGTTTGACTCTAAGCTTGTTCGCATAAATATTACCCTACATGAATTAGTTTTCAGTGACTGTTGTTAACACGTTACTACAAACATGATGGTTTAAAACAACAGATATTTATTCTCTCACAGTTCTGGAGGCCAGAAATCTGAAATTAGTTCCACTGGGCTGAAATCAAGGTGTCAGCAGAGCTGTACTCCCTCCGGAGGTTCTAGACAAGAATCCACTCCTTGCCTCCTCTGGCTTCCAGTGGTTGAGGGCATTCCTTGGCGTGTGGCTGCACTGGTCATATCTCTGCCTGCATAATCACGTTACCTTTTCCAGTTGTGTCTATGAAACCTCCCCCTGCCTCCCTCCTATGTGAACATTTGTGATTATACTTAGAGCCTACCAGATCATCCAGGATAATCTCTCCATCTCAAAATTATTAACTTAATTATATCTGCAAAGACCCTTTTTCCATATAAGGTAACATTCACTGGTTCCAGGGGTTAGGACCTCATATCTTTATGGACATTATTCAGCCTACCACACAATACTTTCTCTCATATGCTTATGCATATCTAATTTAAGACTCTAATGACACTAATGACAATCATTTTTCTTCAGTTAGTTAGAAACTAAGCCTAATGATTGGTGAAGTTATTCTTATCCTGTGCTTGGTAGAGAGACTAGATTGGGAAATAATAGATAAACTTAACAAAGGGGGTTTTAACAAATTCCCCAAGAAGAATAGGAAAGATGGACCTGGATTTCCTTTCTAGAAGCCTTAGCCCAGAACTTCATACCTAACTGAGTAAGGTTGCGAGCATGGGATTTGGGAATATCCAAAAACAGCATCCTATTTGGGAATACTCCACAAATCTAGCCAGGCAAACTTAATGACATTACTCCAAAATAAGAGACAGAAAAACAAGGTAAAATAAACAATTCTGGAAAATAGAATAGCTTTAAAGGCTGGGTATAATCTTTGAGACTCTAGAAAGTAGCTTCTGGAGCCTCATTTAGAATAAAGGTAGAGGATGAGGGCAGGAAAAAGAAAGTGAAAGGGAGTAGGAGAACAAAAGTGGAAAGAAATAGTCTGGAAAGTGAAACCAGTGTTTCCTATCTTTGCTAATGGCACCAACATCTATCCATTTCTTGAAAAAGAAGTATGGGAGTCATACTTTGCATCTTCCTCTCTCTCCATCTCCATATCCAATCCATCCCCCAGGAATGATGATTTTAGCCCTTAAACAGCTCTCAAATCCATTTATCAGCTACACTGTCTTTACTATGCTAAGAATATTTCTCACCAGGATAATTTTAAGCCTACTAACAAGCATTCAACATGAGACATAGTCTATTCTTTACTGATATAGTAAAAGTTCAATGTATGTGGTACAGCTTAATAAACTAGAGTGGTTATCTTTCCCAAACAGTTTAACAAGAATTCTCTACATAAAGCAAAAGAAAATTTTCCAATTCAGATATAAACTACTATCCTAAAATTAAAATTAATTAGAATTTAGATGCGAATATCATGAGAAATGGTATCGAAGATAGGTGAAAACATATTTTATGATATTAAACTAATGATTTTTCTTCAAAAAAATCCATCAAAAATAAGGAAGAGTGAGCTTGTGTCCTTTGTAGAAATTTATACTATGATTTACTAAATGATATTAAGCTCCTGCAAGAAATGACACATATGGGATGACTTTTTATTTCTTATACCAGGGTTCATCAAGCTGTTTCATATTTATTTTTCTGATTAATGATATGTCAAAATTCTAATTCTAGTACCAATTTATGGTGTGTTGGCAACTGGAGAATGAAACAGCAATGTAGACAACAGGCAAAATTGATTTTTATCCATCTTCTTTGAATTCCAGTAAATGTTTCCCAAATGTGCTTTTCTGTTTCAACCTAACTAAATATTATAGTCTTATTTCTCTCAACTATTAATTATGTTACTTCTGAGAATAAGGATTTCTTAAAGCACAACAGTATAGCTGGATGATATGATTTAATGTGTCAGTCATTCTGAATTAGAGGTTGCATATTTAAGAGTTCCTACTATTGTTTCCTCATTCATAAAGACATATATCTTTAAAAGGTTATTTACTGCAAATGGGTTTCATAGGCGTTTTTAAAATGAACATAAATGTTCTGAATTAATAAGAACTGAAATACAACTAGATGATTATATCGCATATGGAGTCAATTAGAAAGTGAGAAAATAAATGAGTTAATAAAAACAAAACAGAAAGGAAATGAGAAAGAAAAAGAGAACACATGAAGTGCATGGAAAACACACAGCGCATCTATTCAGAAGGTGGAACACTTATTCCACCTGTTTAACGAGTAGGATAATATTAAGAGAGTTCTAAAGAACTAAGCACTTCTTCCAGAGGCAATCACAGCACCATCAAAATGGAGATTAGCACATTGAAACTGCTTGTGCTTTCAATGTTCTTGTGGATTCAGGGCATGAACTATTGAGTTAGACAAGAAAAATAACTATTGGCATTCACGGTAAAATGCTAACAAAACCAACTTCTTATTCTCTTTTTATATCAAATGGTATTAAAAAATAAACCTAAAACTTGTTTGTAAAGATTAATGAGAGTATTCTTTCAAACACAATCATCTTTGCCAAAGTTCAAATAGTGCAACCGTGCTTAAAAACACACTATTCATACTTAGGAATCCTGCCACTTTACAAGTAATGACAAAATGGTTATTTCAAGAGTATTTATCAAACAAGACTCCTTGGAGACCAGATGATAATGGGATTTTGAATGTTGACTACAGGGAATGCTGCTTAGTCCATTTCAAATCACTGTTGCAACAAGCCATCTTATTCTACCAGGAGTTTAGCCTCTACAAGAGTTAATTGGTGACACAGAGGTTCACCTACCTTCCATTAGCCAAGGAGAAACTGGAGTCCTGCCTGCACAGTCAGCACATACCTAGGGATTAGGGCAGAATGAAATGGAATGTGACTCAAACTGAGAGACTTAACTTAAAAGTTTGACAGATACCTGATTAGTTTTTCAAACAAGATGTACTTCACGTATAGATGCAAAGAGGAAAATATAAGTCTGTGTAGCTCTAAAGTATTGCACATATCCCTTGTAGAACTATTTCATAATGTTGTGAAGATTTCTCATTTGGGGTCACTCAGGTTCAGTCTCTCCTTTTACCTCCTCCATTTTCTTTTTGGGGGATTACCTCTTCATCCCTGTGTGTAGGTTTGCTGGGAAGGTTATATCTGTTGCTACCTTCCCAGATTGGAAGATAAAAGGACTGGAGTAGTAATTCAGAGATCCTTTAATCCTCTCCTGTCTGAGGAGATCTAGGGGACCAGTTTGTGATTTAAACACTGTTAATCTCTAAGGTGCTAGGAAGCAAAGAGGAGGTGATATGCACAGGTCAGTCAGCAGAGTAAGTCATCCATCCAACATCTTACAACATTTCAGTTATAAGATCATCACTGGCATCTTTGTTCTTTGTTTCTGCTAATTTCAAAGTTTGGTCCTCCAGTTTCCTATTGACTGAATGAGCCTCCATAACACTTCCAATAAATTCATTTTACTTATATGCAGATATCATCAGTGAATTCATATTGAAATGAGAAAAATAGAAAACATTAGAAATGAATTTATTGCCATGTGAATAATCTGTAACATTAATATACTGAGTTAGATTTGAATTTTGTTCACTTTCAAAAATGAACAATTAATTCCTCAAGAGGATAATCACAGACTTTTATCATTTAAAAGGCCCTTAAAGCTTCCTAATCTAATCTCTCATGTGTGGTTCCCTTGACTCTGCATGAACAATGTTAGTGATATAAGTGTAAGAATGTGAAGTATCTTTGAAAAAAATTCATAAACTCTCTGTTTAGAAGGAGGAATAAAATTCAATTACATTTATTTCTGTACCTTCAAAAGGACACATTCAAAAGAAAGAAAATTAATGTTTTTCTTATTCTGCCAAGAATTTTGAGGTGTGTTTTACAATTGTTGCAGTACAAGAGATCTCTTTACCTTAGGATCCCAATTCATGAAAGCAGGTATATATAAACAATGAAGGTTAAGCAATTAATTTTTAAAAATATTCTCAATCAATCAACAATATTTATTGAGCAATTACCATGTGATTAACTCTGATACACAAAAAAGTAAGCAACAGAGAAGCAGTCAATGGTCAAAGTATCTTATTTTCCAGTGGAGTACATTGGGAATTGAGATCTCATATTAGATAGTTCTGTATAACATCACTATTAAGACTATCAATGCTAAGAACAGAATGAACTGTAGCAACAACTTATGTATTTTATGGGACATGTAGAACCTCCTGTATAACATGGTGGAAACTGAAACATACCAGTAAGTTTAAACTACATGGAGGTAGAGTTGCAGTTTGAAAAAAGGAGATGTGTACTTTAAGAAAGGTCTTGCAGTAGAAAACAAAGAAAGCGGTGCTATCCATCTAACAGCAAAAAGCCCTGCCAGCTCTGCTTCTTTTCTTTTGCAGTTGCCTTTATATCCTAGCCAGACTAACTCTACGGATCTGTCACCAGGGGTCTTGAAGTCTATAGCTTTTTGGTAAGTAGACACATATTTCAAATCAAAGTGAGTTGGCTCAGATCCTGTTTTAATGAGAATATTGAGTCTGTTCCAATTATGATTTTGGAAAACACTTGGTGTTGATGATGTTGAAGACCACAACCTGGAGAGTAGCAGTGTGAGAGTCAAAGATATCAGTGCCCAGAAGCTTGGGAGAATGGTAGCCATTTTCAGAAAAATGGCTCTGAACTTTTCTTGCCCCTATATTCAACTGAGAACATATTTCATATTCTCTCAGTCAAAAAAACAAAAAAAAAACACCCCAAAAACAACTCTTGCCTAATTTAAACACTGGACAGAAAATATGGTATCTATTTTAAAATCCACATAGAGATTCAGGATATATTGGAAGGAGAAAAGCTTCCACAAAACTAAGCAAGAGGGTGCATCTGTGATTGGAAGAGTCAGACAGATGCACCTGATGCTCAACCAATTTCTGAGGAGCCTTGGAAAAAGCAACATACTTCCCTTTTCGTTGGAAATGAATCACAACTATTCTCTGCTTATGGTGCTGGAACACAGTTTCCTATTTTTATTACAAAGAAGCACTATCTGGCAAGAAAAATGAAACAACCCCCATGCACTTAAAGAAAATAAGTGGAAAAGAAAAAGGCACTAATTTATCCTTCTTAACAAGTTCCTCCACATCCCCAATTTAATTTTTAATTTTTATCATCACCTTTTTAAATGAGTTTTTTCTTCTCTGTTCTTTCTGAGTTATTGCTTAAATTAATGGCGTTAAGGCGATGAAAACAAATGAAAAAGAGGGCAAAAGAAAAGAAAAGCATAGTTTTCTTTGGATATTGGCATTCAGGTATCACAGGTCATGATTCCCAGAATTAAACGAAGGGACATATAAAAAATATGTTTTCTAAGGATTTGCAAAAGATACTACAGAAATTGTGGGTCCTGTATCATTACACCTGCGCCCTTCATTAACACAGTATGTGGGTGCCTGCCTGTGCACTTCAGGTGCATGGCTCTATTTCTTGAAATTAGTTTTTGAACCACCTTGGTTAGCTCCATCATTATCTTTAATGCCCTCTCCACATCCTGTATATACCTGGTTTTTGATCTTGGCTTAAATTTCCTTGACTTTGGCTTCCCTATCTTTCTCCCTTGAATTCACACTCAGGCTCTTCCTTAGTCTGAACGCTCTAAGAAGCAGCTCACTCGATGGAAGCCCTGGTCCTTGGTACCCTTCCCTGTGCCAGCCTGCTGGATGGGTTTACATCTCATCCCCACCACACTTCCCTAACCATCTAGGCAAATGTATGATAGAACAATAAGTTATTCAATACTTTTAAATGTGTTCCATATTCTGAACATCAGAAAGGTGAACAAACTCAGTGAGGGCAATTATTGAAAATTCAAAGTAGATTCTTATTGGCATAATGTTTGCTTTAATAGTTTAGACTTCCATATATTTGAAATTGTGGTAAGTAGGAATGTCTGTATCTAGACGAATAAAATGAAAGTAGAAATCATTCATCTAATAGATTATCATTATTAGCATACTCTGGGTAGAATATATTCATTTAATTAACCATTTGATCAGTGTAGTTAGTTCTAAGTAATTCTTACTATGAGAATAGTATTACTTTGCCATAATGATTAGAGTTCCTTGTGGTGCTTTTTGCTTATGGTAGCAATAATGTTGCAATTAGTAAATTATTTACTACTTTATAATAAGAGTAGAGATCTTTAGCATGGCCTATTTACAGACCTCACCTTACTTTTACTTCTAGACTCATCTCCTTCCACGCTTCAATATGAAATCTTTGATTAAATGAAATAATTTGGAATTCCCCGAAGTACTGTGCCTTTTCACTTGCCATTTTATCAGCAAGAAAACCTTTCTTCTCCTTTCATGATCCTGATGAACTATTATTAAATCATCTCTCAAGACATATCAGCCATCATTGCCTTTGGAAGCCTCTCCTGACCAAACCCTCAACCAGCTCCTCTGACATGATTATGTCCTCTTCCTGTTCTTAAAGTATGCCCCATATATACTTCTATCACTCACAGAATTTGTGGCACAGAAGTATAGGTATAGCTTTTGTCTCTATCACCTATCTGACTCTAGCTAAATTTAAACTTCTGGATCTTATTTATTTCTCCCATTTGTTGTCAAATCTACCACAATATCTGACATACAGGAGACACTCAATAAATATTGTTAAATTGATATATGAGGCTTTTAAAGTTATTTAAAATAATATCTAGCATTTGTTAATGATTGTTTACTTTTCAATGCATAAAATTTTATGTGGTTATTAATGTTTCAACAAATTTTTAAAATAATTCCTATGAAGATTGACAGGATGCTATGATGATTTTTAAGGTATGTCTACAAATTATTTGATACTATTCCTTTTAAGAAGTGGAGTTTAATTCCTCTCCCCCTGAGTGTGAGCTGGACTTAATGACTTGCTTCAGATGAATAGCAGATGATGAAATGGCAATGTGTAACTTCCAAGATTAGATCATGTAGATAGGCATTCTGGTTTCCTTCTTAGTTCTCTGTCTTGGATCACCTGTTCTGAGGGAAGCTACCTGCCATGTCATGAGAATACTCAGCAGTCTATGGAGGGACCCATGTAGCAAGGAACCTGAGGCTTCCTGCCAACAGCCATGTGAGTGAGCCATCTTGGAAGTGAATGCTCCAGCCCCAATCTAACCTTCAGATAACAGCAGGCCTGCTGACATCCTGCAGGCAAATTCATGAGAGACTAGTGCTACACAAATAAGTGGCTCCTGATTTTTCATCCCCTGAAACTGAGGTAATAAATCTTTGTTATTTTATCCCACTAAATTTGGGGGGCAATTTTTATTGCAGCAATAGATAACTAATACACATCCTTTAAATAACACTTAAATAGTGCAGTATATCCCTTTTATAGTCCTTTTAGTAATAGCTAAATATTATTGTACGTAGAGGGATAGAGGAAGAGTTATGAGACCGTACATTTATAGAAATGGACAAAAGTTTGAGACCAAAGGATGTTTATTATTTAAAGGGTGACTTTCCTAATAATAGTATTAAACACTACTGTAGACTACCTGAAGGATACTGCTGCAGCTCCCAATGCTTCTTAAAATAAAATAGATTGAATTTTGCCTGTATATGGCCTCCAGTAAAACTTCTTAAGATCTTATTGTTAAATAACATTAAAATTAAGTATTTCCATAACTTGATATGTGAGTTGCAGTTCTCTCATGTGTGTCATGTTGTAAATTATGAATGATTATTTAATTTCACATCACTAAAATACAATGAGTAAAATGAAAAATGTAGGGATTTTTTAACGTACTTAGTAAAAATAAATATGCAATTGAATGCACTTGTTGAATACTTACATAAATTTGGAATGTGGTTCTCAATACTGGCTGCACACAGAATTGCTTGGGGAAGTTTAAGCAAGGATGATGACTGGATCCCACTCTTACAGGATCTGATTCATTAGGTTAAGGAGAGGCTTGGGCATTTGGACCTTAAAAATTTCCCAAGATGGGCTTCCCTGGTGGCCCAGTGGTTGAGTGTCCGCCTACCGATGCAGGGGATACGGGTTCATGCCCCGGTCCGGGAAGATTCCTCATTCCGCAGAGCGGCTGGGCCCGTGAGCCACGGCCGCTGAGCCTGCACGTCCGGAGCCTGTGCTCCGCAACGGGAGAGGCCACAACAGTGAGAGGCCTGCGTACTGCCAAAAAAAAAAAAAAAAAAAAAAAAAAAAAAATCCCAAGATGATTCAAATGTGCAGCTATTTTTGAAAACCAGTGACTTAGAAGAGCTTCATCAATATCTAATTACAACTCTGAAATGTTTTACCAAATTATACACCAGTAGTTCACAAATGTTAGGGTGCGTGAGAATCACTTACAGAATTTGTGAAATATATAGCATTTTGAGCCATGCCTCCAAGAGATCTCAATTCATTAGGTCTGGAATTGGGCCCCAAATACTGTAATTAAGAAACATCTTAGAGGATTTTTTCATGGGTGTGGGACATATAATCTAAAACACTGACCTACACAAAAAAGACCAGTAAGCTCATCAGTAAGACCACTTAAAACTCAACAATAAGCAAAAACACTCCAACTTAAAAATGGGCAAAATATCTGTACAGACACCTCACCAAAAAAGATGTACAGAAGGCAAATAAACTTTACTCAACATGTCAGTAAAGAAATACAACTTAAAACAATAAATACCACTATACACTTATTAGAAATAGCTAAAATTAAAAAAAACAAAAACAAAAACAACTGGTAACAGCAAGTGCTGACAAGGATGTGGAGCAACATGAACTCTCATTCTTTACTGAAGAGAATGAAAAGTGGTACAGCCACTTTGAAAGCTGGTTTGGTTGTTTCTTACAAAGCTAAACATAGACTTAACACGCAACCTAGTAATTGCCATCCTAGATATTTACCAATATGATTTGAAAATGTGTGTCTATACAAAAACCCTCACAGCTTTATTTAGAACCACAAAAACTGGAAACCACCAAGATGCCCTTTGCTAGGTGAATGGACAAGCTAATTGTGATGTGTCCAAACTTTGCAGCAATAAAAAGGAATAAGCTTTTAATCCACACTAAAACATGAATGAATCTGAAATGCATATTTCTATGTAAAGGAAGCCAGTTTGAGAGAGCTTGATGGAGTAAGACCAATGGAGAATGGTTCCATTTCTGTGGCAGCCTGGAAAAGATAAAACTGTAGAGATGGCAAATGGATCATTAGTTGACAGGGGTCTGGAAGATTATTAAATGCAGGGAGCACAGGAGATATTTTAGAACTATGAAGCTATTCTGTACAGTACTGTCATTAAGGATACATGACACTGACCACTTGTCATAACCCACAGAATTATACAAAAGTTTAATGTATGCAAAAAATAGAAAATAAAATCAACTAGAGGATAGACAGAGATCACCAGATGGAATGTAGACTATGAGAAAAGAATCCAACTATATTACAAATATATGACATAACCTTACTGAAGGGAATTAGTGGGGGAAAAGCTATGCTGACCTAAGCTGCTGTGGAAATGAATGAATATAGTTAGACTAAAGACAAAAAGGAGCTGAACATAAGCACTATACTCTATTTGGTAAAGTTATTTTTCATGGGAGTGTGGATTAACAATTCTGAAACTGCTATAAATGCATACCAGGGTTGAACAAACATGTAAACAAATGACAGTTGGAGGAAACCATATTTCTCAATGTTGGAATAGGAAGATAGGCAAGGGGGGGAGGCTAGAATGAACCAAGGTAAACTGTGATACTGGTTTAGAATCAGAGACATCAGTATAAACTCAGATTTAGCTTAATACAGATACTGATATACATACATATATCTCCTTAGTTTGTCCACTGAGAAGCTCTGGAAGCAGTGGTTCCCTAGTAGCGGTAAGCACACCTAGTGTCCAGCTCTTTGTACCTAATACAATTCTCCAATAAAAGGAACCTGAGATTCTTTAAGAAATGGCTCATTTCTGGAGCAGGGACAAGGAATATACAATATGAGCCTGAAGCATCTATTAGCGCCAGAAAGTAATTAAATGATAAAACAAATAAAAAAACAAGAGTATGTCAAAGGGACACCAGAGCCAACTGAAATAACTCTCAATGGCAAAGTTACAACAAAATAAGTAACACAGTACTGGATTATAACCCAAAATATAAAGTAAATATCCATTAATCCATACTGATACAAAACAAAAACACTGAATCGATCCATTAATGAATATGGGAAGTGACACATTTCCAGTGTAAAATTCCAATCTATGTAGATATTGCTCACTCAAGAAAGTGGAATGTAGATCTCTACACCTTAACTGTGGGCTACACTTAATAATTTGCTTTCAAAGAGTACGGTATAGAAAAAGGAAAATAAAAAGGGAACTTTAGTGTGGAGAATCCTTGCAAAGACTACCATAGCCAGGTGGACAAGGTTAGTATCACCAATAACAAGTCACTTTGATAAGATACATACAATAGTATGCATGAAACGCTGTGTTGAGAACGGCACTCTACCTCTCTGGTCTTCCTCCTAATAACCCATAATCCCAGTCTAACCATATAAAAATATTAACCAAGCTCAGATTGAGGGACATCCTATAAAATACCTAATGAGTATACTGTCAAGATAATGAAAAAACAAGAAAAGTATGAAAAACTATCCCAGTCAAAAGGAGCCTAAGGAAACATGATGATTAAATGTAGTATCTTGGATAGGATCCTGGAATAGACAAGAGACATTAAGGAAAAATGAAAATCTGAATAATGTATGGAGTTTAATATCAATAAATCAATATTTGTCCATTAATTGTAACAAATGTGCCACAGTACTATAATATATAACAGGAAGGGAAATTATATGGCACGTGTATTGGAAATCTCTATACTATGTTTGCAAATTTTCTGTAAATCTAAAACTCTTCTGAAATAAAAAGTTTATTTACAAAAGATAGGCCCAATTCCCCCTGCCCACGGCACAGAGCAAAGCGCTGTCCCAGTAAATTACAGTAAAGGAAGTAGCCTTAATTAAGCTCTCTCCCTAGACTTGAGGGCTTAGCTTGGCCTAACTTTTTATCGAAAAACAATGAGTGAGTTTGCTCACTATGGCAGCAGTTTTTCAAGTTCACACAGCTCTAACAGAAATCTATTAAAGATAAAAAGAAGCTTAAACAGCCTATATTACTACTTCTTTCTTTTGTTTATACACAGTGAAGAGTATTCAGAATGGACCTCATCTCAAGCTTGCACTAATCCTTAAATAATTACAATTCATCTACTCAATGCTGGAAACACCTCCTGGAATGTGACTTTGTTCTGCTGGCTTGTCTAATCCGATTCAATTACTTTGGTTCCCTCTCCCAGAGGCTTCACACTCAGAAACTGAGCTCTGTGTGGAAAGGAGAACTGGGGAGGGGTGATTCAGTTTTAACAGAAATGAGCTGAACATTAAAAAAAATTTTTTTTTAGTCCTTTCCCAAATATCAGTGCATCAATAAACATGAGAACAGCTTGTAATTCACAAAGCTTCCTGCACCTCTGTTGTGATAAGGGCAGATTGATCTGGCTGAAGAAATGTTGGGGATGGGAACACTTCACTGGCTTGGACCAATTTGAATGGATGGAAATCACAAAAGTCCCTGAAGCTGGGGGATATAAAGCTCTGAAGGTGGCAGAAGCTTGTCACCTGCATGCAGAAAGCGACAGAGATATTACAGATTTCCCGTACAAAGGGAACTCCTTCAGTCACCTGTAAAGAGTTCCCTTGTCAATTAGGACATTCAGAGAAAGGCTGCAACAACTAAGGGATACCTCCTTCCTCTCCCTCCTTCCTCTCCTTGCCAAGAACAGCCACCTGCCCAGAATTTAAACTTTGATTTAAAAAGAGAATAAAATATCAGAGTTCAGTGACTGCTCAACAGAAATTCCATAAAAGAAACTGCAATCCAAAAGAGCAGAGCGGCAAAGCACATGCTATATCACGTGTAGGGATGGGTTTGAGATTGTGTGATCTTCTCAAGATCAAAACGACCAAGGTCTTAATTAATCACCAACTTTTTGCCAGCAGTAAATGATGTAATGCAATAAAAGAGCAATGTCATTCTCTCCCATGTCCAATTCCTGACCCTTTGTTATATTACTTTCAGTGAATCATGTCTGTTATCTTGAAATCATCTTCAACACTTTCCTAAACTGCCTACAATTTTACAATTGAAGAATGAATAATGAAACATGGGGATGCATTAGAGATGAATTTAGAGACAATAATCTTTAAATGGAAATTTATATCATTTTCCAGGTTACTGCCTGTAGTGAAAGTGAAGAAAAAATTTTACTCCTCAGAATTTAAAATGTATTTTGCTGTTGGTGCTGTTATCTTCTGGGTAACTGGCAAACTTTCATGGATGCTTTTAGAAGCAGCTAAACATTCCAAAATAAATGTTGCTATACGAAAAATACCATGAGCATTTTCAATTCCGGAAGCTTAATTCTCTTCCCTGACACTGAGGGATGACGGTAGATAGATTATCAGGGTCAGAGGAGACAGCAGAGCACGGAGACTAACTTCTCTTAGTCTCAACTACCTGTAAAATGGAGACAACAGTAGTACTTAGCATAGTGTTGTGGGGATTAAAGAGATAATGTATGTTGAGCACTCACCTGCAGAGCCTATCACATAGCAAGTACCCAATCTTTGTGGTGATATCCTGGAAGAAAACTATGCTCATACTATGGTGAATGTCTCAGGTAAGTAAGACACTAAGCATCACACAAACTCTAAATAAACTTAAAATCTAGCAGGTAACATGGACAAAAAGAGAATGTAATTCATTATTTCATTTATTCAGAACATGTTTAATGAAGTCCCCTTATATGCCCAGCACTGTTTTTGAGGCCGAGGGGAAGGCTACGACAAATAAAGATAGACAAGATCATTGTGCCCAGGGAGTTTACATTCTGTATATGTAATATGCATTTTTAATATGCTATGGTATTAAACCAAATGGCCTAAAACTTCAAAATATTTTTGTCAACAGACTATTTATACCATCGCTGTTCTTTTGATTTTCCCAGCGACTATCTGAAATCCTATTTAGAGATACCAAAAACCGATTTTTACTATACCCTTTAAGCAAGTTGCCTTTAGAGTCTCACAAAATAGGGGATGGGGAAATTTTGGCTAAGGGGTTTCAGAGATGGTAAGGTTTTTAACCATTTGCTTTATACAGATACCTTACATTTTATATTTTTTTATCATTCCAAGTGATTCTCAACAAAACCTCAGTCCTTCTGAATTGCAGCCACTTAAAGGGATGAAAACAGTAGCACGATAGAATACTGCAGAGATATTTTCACCAAATTCCCAGGTGGGATTCTATTCATAAAGAGATTCCAAATTGCAAAAGCTCTCAAAGATCACATTTGAACCCTAACATGGAATCCACCAAAGGACTAAAACATCCTTTCAAAGAGTCCAACTTGTTAAACTGTAAAGGTACTAAGGCATTACAAAACAAATTTTACAAGGAAGAAAAGCCCTGCCCTCTGGTTTGTGAATAACTTCTTTTAGTAGAGATAAAAAGTCCTCTTAATCTGGGGAGCATTGACATTGATGTTCAACCACGACTTCCTCAATGATATGGACTGAAATAAAATCCATAGTAAAATACACCAATTTAAATTTCAACTCTCTGACTTTATGTGACATACTTAACAGAATAACATTTTATTTTTTCTTCTATTGAAATAGCTCTTCATACTGCCAAAAAATAAATAGATAACTGTATACTGTTAATTAGTAAATTTGTTATAAAGCTTAAAACTTTTTTTGTTGTGAGTTCAGTTCAAGTAGAGCATTCAACTCCTGGCCAATGTTTGCTAACACTGGAATGTTGTATGTTATGATTTAAGTCATCATAACCATTTCCTCTTCATTTGGAGGTGAGAGTTAAGTGATTTATAACTGTTTCACATTATACTCATGTGTAGATAGAAAGATCTGCTCAGGAAAAAGACTAATAATTAGTTACATAGATGTTAAAGATAAAGAAACAAAAAACTACCTTGATAAATGTTAATCATTTAAGATGAACACAATTCCTAAATAAAAATTAGAAATAGAGCAACTATATCAAAGTTGATAAAGGATATCTACAATAAAGCTACAGCAAACATCTTACACGATAATGTTCTATATTTATGATATTATAATTTATAATAATGTACTGAATTTATAATAATGAATTTCCTTCCTTGAAAATTAATAAGACAAAGATATCACTATCTCTATTCATTTTCAACATCAGTCTAAAAAAAGTATGAAAAGTAAAATGGGTATAATGATTGAAACAAAGAAACAAAACTGTCATTATTCATAGATAATAATTCATGATTACATCTATAGATATCCAGAGAAAATTTCACATAAAATGTTACTAATAATAATTTTCATTGAGAATTCTGGATATATATTCAATATTTTGAAAAGCCAATGCAATTATTTTTTGCACCAACAAGGAAATATTTTTATAATAATCAACCCCCCCAAACAATGTACTTAGAGAATAAATGTAATAAAAATGTGCGGTTAGATAAACGGAAATATAGTCCATTTTCTTGTTTGGTATGATTAAAAATCACATAGATGTCCACTTTTTACACATCAATCTAGTAAATTCAAACAATTTCACTGAAACTTTCCTCAGAAATTTTCAGAGTACCCCAAAATTTCCTGAAGATAATATAACATAGAAACACTCAAAATTAACCCAGAAAATTTTGAAAAAGAACGAAGTGTGTGATTCACATGACCAGATACAAAAGTTTACTATGTAGGGCTTGCAGTCTAATTCTAATGTCACGACTAAAAAATGTACTCATGTGGACTCTGTTACAAGTTTCTCATATATTTACAGGCAAAGTATTAAATACCTACATATGTTAGAAATGACCATTTTAGAAGGAAGGAAGGGAGGGATTACAGATACACAGAATTATTTTTTGTCATTCAAGCCTAATCTGGATGTTACCTCCTCTTTTAAGCATTCCTACACAGTCAGCCTCCTGGATCGAAATTGGTTGAATCTGAGGATGCAGAACCCGGGGTTATGGAGGGACAACTGTACTATTCCATTTTATACAAGGAACTTGAGCATCCTGGATTTTGGTATCCACTGTGGGTCCTGGAACCCATCCCCCTGGGGATACCAAAGGTGGACTCTACTTCTCTCAGTAGATTTCAATACTTCCTACTCTTTGCCACCATTTAACCCAAACCTGTTATTGTAGTTTATATAGTATATTTTAATTATGTTTTCACTTATCTTTCTCTCTTAACAGAGTTTGTTCAAAGCAAGATCTATGTCATATTAATATTTATATCACCAAATTCATCAAAGGAATCTGTATTTATCAAAGCATCTAATGCTGTATATTTTATGGAAACAAACACAGCTATGGACATAGAGGTCATTCTTCTAGGGAATTAAGCATGACCTTCTTCTCTGTATTTCTAAGAATGAGAAAAAACAACAAAGATGTTTATAGACCCAGAAATAGTTTTTTAGATACCTTTGAATATATGTATTATATACGTATACGTACATATGTGTATATATATTATATATGTGTATATACATATATATTTACCTAATACATTAAGCAAACATTTACGCACATATATGTGTATCTGTACACATTTATGTGGATACACAGATAATCTCATTTGACCCAATCTAATACAAAAATTACCTTAAAATGGAATTCTACTCTAGATAAGACAAGCCTCATTCTTCCCCTCCCTCAGTCAGGGACCCTCCCTGCACACTCCTGCAATTCCCTCATCTTTGCTCTTCAGCTCTTATTCTCTGTCCCTCTGTCTGCCTTTTAAGTTAACACTCTTAAAAACCTTCTTTTAAATGTTTACTAAAGCTAGCATCAGACCATGTTTCTTCCCTGGTGTTAAATCAACACTTCCCACTCCATCTAGTTTTTGACTGCTGAGTTTAACACTAGGAGGAGGTGAGGATTTCTGTGTCTGCCAGTTGGCACTGCTTGGGAGGAAATCTGGCATCAGAACAATTGCACATTTAAAGTTGATGTCACCAGGCCTCTTTTCACTGGGCATTTTCTCTGATCTTTTCATGGACTTTTGTTCCTCTAAAACTTCAGATGACTCTCATAAAGGATAATCAAATGAGTGCTAGTCTTTCTAGAAATTATATTTTACACAAAATGGAATGTGTTTTCTGGGCATGATAGAACAGAAAATCAGGAGTGAATATCATAAGAAAAAGGATTATGCTTCTATATGGTTTAAAAAAACCAAACTACATCTAGACAAGAATAAGCTTTTTTAAAAATAAATCAAAATACTTGGTAAACTGACAATTGAAGATCAAGAAAACGAGATAATGCACTTTGAAAAAGTGATCATTCTGAGATTTGTCCTCTGGCTAGCAGATAGTAGGTTAACATTTCCACCGTAAGAATCAGAAACTGGATAATCTGTAATCACAATTTTAAGTAGATCATATTGCTAAGTGAAAACAAATACTTGATGGATTAAAGATTTGAGAGAACAAATAGCCCCTGCTAGGAAAGAGCTGATAATTATTGTGGGCCTTTGCTAATTCCAGTTTTAAGCTAAAGATTAGGCTTGGGCTGAGCAGAACAACTAAACTAAGGGAAAGAAGAACTAGCTAATTACTGATTGTCTGACAGCCTGGCATAACAGACTGAAATCTAGAAAAGCCCCTAAGCATGGTCAGTTTTCCCTAATTGAAACTGTCTGAGTTCTGAGGCAATGTGGGGAATTAGAAGGCTTATCCAGAAACTAGTAAAAGGCAGAGAGTAATCTCCACCTTTATCATGGTACTTAGGAGACAAAGTCCTACTAGAAAGATGCTGTCTGCCTCAGGCTAGATCTCTCTCTCCACAAATGTCACAATATAAGCTTCACTGGGCAGGAGTCTAAGGATCTTGATTCAAAACCTCTGAAGAGGAGAACTGTATTACTCTCCATCTTTCAGAGCTGAAGAAACAAAGAACTGTGAGCCTCTCAATCAAGAGTGTGTTGAGAGACATGTTTGAGGAATGAGAGACACACTACAAATGAATTAAGTCTTATTAAAATTGTTCCTCAGACCCAACCCCTACCTGACTGTCTGGAGTGATTAGACGTTCACATCACCTACCTAACAGAGGAAAGGAAAAACTCTGAAGGGGAAAAACCATCTGCAAATTCTATGGTCTCCTACACAATTTCCAGATTGCAGTAAAAATTACAAGGCATTCAAAGAGGGGCAAAAATGTGACCAACATTTTGTGTTTTTTTTTTGTTTTGTTTTTTTGTTTTAATGCAAAACAATAGTAAGACTCACAGATATTCCAGGTCTTGGAATCTTCACTCAAGGACTTTAAAATATCTATTATAAATTTGTTTAAGAGCACAAGTAAAAGGAGAACAGAATGGATAAAAATAGTGAGAATTTCAACAGGAAACTGGATTCTTTAAAATAGAATGAAAATGGAACTCTAGAATTGAAAAGAGAATTAGTTTTACATCAGAAAGTATGACTAGTGACCTCAAGGGAAAAAAAAAATATATCCAAGCAGACGCATAGACAGAAAAAATAAAAGATTGTAAATAAAAGAATAGATTGTAAAGAAAATGTAGACATAATTATCTATCATACATGTAACTGGAACCACAAAAAGAGATGAGAAAGAGAATGTGATTGAAGCATAACTTGAAAAGATAATGGCTAAGGAATTATTTGATAAACTGATAAATAGAGATTCACGAAGTGTAGCAAACCTCAAGCAGGAAAAATAAATAGAAAACTGTATTTATGCACATCTTAGTCAAACTGCTGAAAACCAAAGGCAAAGTGAAATATTAGCAGCTAGAGAAAAAAAGACATATTTTGTTCAAAGGAGCAATAAGAAGACTCATGGTTGCTTTTCAACTGTGACTGTAGTTATCAGAAACAATAGTAGAATCTATAAAGTGAAGAAAGAAAGAAAAAAATGAATGCAAACTTAGAATTCTATCTTACGTTAAATCATTCTTCAAAAGTGAAAGCAACAGAAAAACATATTATGGTTAAAATAATCTGAGAGAATTTGTCACCAACAAACCTACACAATACAAGAAAATAATAAAGTTCTCCAGATTGAAGCAAAATGATGGCACATCAGAGCATGAAACTTCAAAATAAAAACAAGGAGTACTGGGAAAGGTAAAACTGTAGAAACACTTATAAATAATTACTATTATATATATGGAGTCTAAAAAAAAAAATGGTTCTGAAGAACCTAGGGGCAGGACAGGAATCAACACGCAAACATAGAGAATGGACTTGAGGACACGGGGAGTGGGAAGGGTAAGCTGGGACCAAGTGAGAGAGTGGCATGGACATATATACACTACCAAATGTAAAACAGATAGCTAGTGGGAAGCAGCCACATAGCACAGGGAGATCAGCTCGGTGCTTTGTGACCACCTAGAAGGGTGGGATAGGGAGGGTGGGAGGGAGGCACAAGAGGGAGGAGATATGGGGATATATGTGTATGTAGAGCTGATTCACTTTGTTATAGAGCACAAACTAGCACACCATTGTGAAGCAATTACATTCCAATAAAGATGTTAAAAAAATAAAATAAAACAGTAATAATAGAGGTTCTCTGTGGGGCTATAGTATGTGCAGCAGTAACATAATCTGATGGGAGAAATGAAAGAAGGTGAATAAAAGCAGTTAAACTGTTGTAACATTCTTACATTGTGTGGAAATAAGACATCAAAAACTTACAAAAGATTTTAATAGGTAAAAATGCATCTGGTAATTTCTAGGGTAATCAATAACAAAATAATAGAAAATATGTAACAGCATGCTAATGGAACATATAAAATGGAATAATAAAAGACATTTGATCAATATAAAAAGGAGGCAAGTAAAGGAGATATAAAGGAACACAGAACAGAATATACAGAAAAAGTCAATTATATAAATAATTACATTAAATATAAATGCACTTAAATTGAGACAGATACTGTTAGATTGGATTTAAAAACAATAATTATATCTTGCTTTTAAGAAACATACCTGAAATATAATGACAGAGGTTGAAAACATTAAGTTGAAAGAGAGTAGTATATCTTTGCAAATATTAACCAAAAGAAAGTATAGCAATATTAACATAGACAAAGTAGACTTTAAGTCAAATAGTAAATTTAGAATAATAAGGAGGGAAATTTTAAAATGTTAAAATGACAACTGGAAAGGAAGACATAATAGTCTTATATATTTGTGCACCTGATAACATAGCTTTGAAAGGACTAAATCAAAAATCAACATAACTGAGACAGACAAATCCATAATTCTACAGGAAAATGTTAATCTCTCTAAATAATATAAAAAGCAGACAAAAATCAGTAAGATTAAAAGAAACTGAACATCACATTTAAATAATGTGACCTAATTGACATATGTAGAACAGTATACTCAAAAAACATAAAATACATATAAGTTACAGGTGTATTTTGGACATTTACCAAAAGAGAGTATATGCTTGGCCATAAAATGAGGCTCAATATATTTCAAATCACTAAAATCATAAACATATGGGCTCTGACCAGGAATCCAAGTTTGGCTTTACATTTATAAATCAATGCATTTAATTCCCAACATTATGGGAACAGAAGAAATGTCATATGATTATCTCAATATAAAGAGGAAAACATTTGTTAAAATTCAAAATTAAGTCATGCAAAAAACCCTTCACATACAATAGTAGAAAAGAATATCTTTAATTTGATCAAGAGTATCTAAAATCCTACAACAAATATTATTCTTAATGATGTTATACTAAACATTCACCCCATGAGAAGGCGAAATAGGATGTGCACTATCTCCATTTCTATTTGCCATTGTCCTGGATGTCTAAACAAGAGTAAAGTAAGAAAAAGGAACTAAATGCATAAATATTTGAAATATTTGAAAGGAACAAACAAAACTCCCATCTTTTACAGATTATATACTTTGTAGGTTGAAACCCCATAAGATTTAATATCTAAATTTTTAGATTTAATAAGTAAGGTTGTTGAATATAGGTTCTATGTACAAAAATAAATGAATTTCTAATACTAGTAATAGACATTTAGAAAATGTCTTCAAGAAAAGATATTTATGTGAATTGTACCAATGTCAATATCCTGGCTGTAACCTTGTACTGTAGTTTTGCAAGATGTTACCACTGGGGGAACCTGGGCAAAGGGTACATGCAGTCTATTATTTCTCACAATCACATGTAAATCTATAATTTTTTAAAGTAAAAAAAAATAAAAAATAAATACAAAGATAATTAGACTATCAAAAATTAATGTGTATGAATAAATCTAACAACAAATATGTTAAGCTTTTATAAAGACAACCATTACGCTAATGAGAGACACTAAATAAGAATATACTGTAGGAAACTCAATATTTAAAAGATGTATTTTTCATTTCAAGTTGATCTGTAAGCTCAATCCAAAGGACCAAGTACAAGTAAGATGCTTTTCACAAAGAAGACCAGTGTTGGAAGAAATAGGTTTCCAAAGAACAAGCCTTATTATAATGCTACAGTTGTAAAAAGGCATTGTAGTAACAGCACAGGACAGGCAAATTGTCCACTGGAATAGAATAAACAGCTTAGAAACAATCCACACAAATATGGATTACTGATTTCTGAAAAGGAGGCATAGCATATCACTCGGAAAGACACTCATTTCAATTAATTGGCTCATCAACTGAATATTCATATGACAAAATATGTGACACCACTTTACACAAAAATCTGTTGTAGCTCTAAACTTCAAAGCTGAGATAAATAAGCTCCCAGAAGATATTTTAGAGAAAACCCTTTTGTAATACATTAAGAGTATTACAGGCTGAACACAGCATAGGACAATGTATGTGTAACATATAACTGACAAAAGTCATTTATCTAAAATACATACATATGAAACTTTATTTAAAAAAAGAAAAAGGCAACTCAATAGAAAAGTCTACAAAAGCACTGAACAGACAATTTACCAAAGAGTACATACAAATGTCCATTAAACAAATAAGAAGGTGTTTTTTTTAACATCATTACTAATTAAGGAATACAAATGAAAACCAAAATAAAAGGGTACATTTAAATTAGAAAACCTAAAATTAATCAAATGACCAAGAACAAGAGTTGATGAGGGTATGAAATAAGTGGGATACACATACAACTGTTCATGGAAGTATTAAAGTTGAATAATTGCCATGAAAAGTATTTTAGCATAACCTATGAAAGGTGGAAATATGTAAACCTCTGTGCAAGTATATCCAGTCCCTAAAAATGTGTATACCTGTGTATCGAGAGATATGTACAAATATGCTTGTAACAGCAATATTAACTAACAATAGAGCAAAATTGGAAACAACCCTAATATCCATCAGTAGTAAATTACAAAAATAACCTGTGATACATTTATAAAAGAAAATATTATATAGCAATGGATACAAACTATACAACTATATGTTATAATATGAATCTAGTAACATAATTCTGAGTAGCTGATATCAGTCACAAAAGAATATATATAGTTTTGTTTCTGTAAGTGTAAAGAAAAAGCTGAGAGTACTAAATTGCACTGTTTGGAGATACATGCTTAAGTGGCTAAACTATAATAAAAAAACTAGAAAGGACTACCATAAAAGTTAGCAGAGTGACTGCTTTGTGGGGAAAGGAAAGGTATATTAAGAGGAAAAAAGGGAGGCTTCAGGAGTCCACAAATATCTTATTTCTTAACGTCCATGATGATCACAAAAGTGTTCTTGTGGGCTTCCCTGGTGGTGCAGTGGTTGAGTCCGCCTGCCGATGCAGGGGACATGGGTTCATGCCCTGGTCCGGAAGAGGCCACAACAGTGAGAAGCCCATGTACCACACACACACACACACACACACACACAAAAGTGTTCTTGTAACATTTCACTGAAATTTACATTTATGTTTTGCATGTCTTTCTCTACTGGTGTTATACTTGATGCCTAAAAGACCAAATAATAATAAGACATTTCTGTACAATTCAATGTCATATCATCTATATTTGATTCACTCAAGAAAGGCAAATTTTTTTCCACCAGAGCAACACCCAGCTCTACCCACCACCAGTCCCTCCCATCAGGAAACCTGCACAAGCCACTTAGATAGCCTCATCCACCAGAGGGCAGACAACAGAAGCAAGAAGAACTACAATCCTACAGCCTGTGGAACAAAAACCACATTCATAGATAGACAGGATGAAAAGGCAGAAGGCTATGTACCAGATGAAGGAACAAGATAAAACCCCAGAAAAACAATTAAATGAAGTGGAGATAGGCAACCTTCCAGAAAAAGAATTCAGAATAATGATAGTGAAGATGACCCAGGACCTCAGAAAAAGAATGGAGGCAAAGATCGAAAAGATGCAAGAAATGTATAACAAAGACCTAGAAGAATTAAAGAACAAACAAATAGAGATGAACAATACAATAACTGAAATGAAAAATATACTAGAAGGAATCAATAGCAGAATAATTGAGGCAGAAGAACGGATAAGTGACCTGGAAGACAGAATGGTGGAATTCACTGCTGTGGAACAGAATAAAGAAAAAAGAATGAAAAGAAATGAAGACAGCCTAAGAGACCTCTGGGACAACATTAAACGCAACAACATTTGCATTATAGGGGTCCCATAAAGAGAACAGAGAGAGAAAGTACCTGAGAAAATATTTGAAGAGATTATAGTTGAAAACTTCCCTAACATGGGAAAGGAAATAGCCACCCAAGTCCAGGAACCACAGTGAGTCCCATACAGGAAAAACCCAAGGAGAAACATGCCAAGACACATAGTAACCTAATTGGCAAAAAGTAAAGACAAAGAAAAATTATTGAAACCAGAAAGGGAAAAACGACAAATAACATACAAGGGAACTCCCATAAGGTTAACAGCTGATTTCGCAGCAGAAACTCTACAAGACAGAAGGGAGTGGCATGATATATTTAAAGTGATGAAAGGGAAGAACCTACAACCAAGATTACTCTACCCAGCAAGGATCTCATTCAGATTCGATGGAAAAATCAAAAGCTTTACAGACAAGCAAAAGCTAAGAGAATTCAGCACCACCAAAGCAGCTCTACAACAAATGCTAAAGGAATTTCTCTAAGTGGGAAACACAAGAGAAGAAAAGGACCTACAAGAACAAACCCCAAACAATTAAGAAAGTGGTCCTAGGAACATACATATCAATAATTACCTTAAGTGTGAATGAATTAAATGCTCCTACCAAAAGACACAGGCTTGCTGAATGGATAAAAAAACAAGACCCATATATATGCTGTCTACAAAAGACCCACTTCAGACCTAGGGACACATACAGAGTGAAAGTGAGGGGATGGAAAAAGATATTGGATGCAAATGGAAATCAAAAGAAAGCTGAAGTAGCAATACTCATATCAGATAAAATAGACTTTAAAATAAAGAATATTATAAGGCACAAGGAAGGACACTACATAATGATCAAGAGATTAATCCAAGAAGAAGATATAACAATTTTAAATATATATGCACCCAACATAGGAGCACCTCAATACATAAGGCAACTGCTAACAGCTGTAAAAGAGGAAATCAACAGTAACACAATAATAATGGGGGACTTTAACACCTCACTTACACCAATGGACAGATCATCAAAAAAGAAAATAAATAAGGAAACACAAGCTTTAAGTGACACAAAAAACCAGATAGATTTAATTGATATTTATAGGACATTCCATCCAAACACAGCAGATTACACTCTCTTCTCAAGTGTGCAGGGAACATTCTCCAGGATAGATCACATCTTGGGTCTCAAATCAAACCTCAGTAAATTTAAGAAAATTGAAAACAATATCAAGCATCTTTTCTGACCACAACACTACGAGATTAGGGGAAAAAAACGTAAAAAACACAAACACATGGAGGCTAAACACTAAGTTACTAAATAACCAAGAGATCACTGAAGAAATCAAACAGGAAATCAAAAAATACCAGGAGAGAAATGACAATGAAAACACAACAATCCAAAACCTATGGGATGCAGCAAAAGCAGTTCTAAGAGGGAAGTTTATAGCTATGCAAGCCTACCTCAAGAAATAAGAAAAATCTCAAATAAATAATCTAACCTTACACCTAAAGGAACTAGAGAAAGAAGGAAAAAAAAAAAAAAAAAAAAACCCAAAGTTAGCAGAAGGAAAGAAATCATAAAGATCAGAGCAGAAATAAATGAAATAGAAACAAAGAAAACAATAGCAAAGATCAATATAACTAAAAGCTGTTTCTTGGAGCAGATACACAAAATTGATAAACCATTAGCCAAACTCATCAAGAAAAAGAGGGAGAGGACTCAAATCAATAAAATTAGAAATGAAAAAAGAGAAGTTACAACAGACAGCACAGAAATACAAAGCATCCTGAGAGACTACTACAAGCAACTCTAAGCCAATAAAATGGACAACCTGGAAGAAATGGACAAATTCTTAGAAAGGTATAACCTTCCAAGACTGAACCAGGAAGAAACAGAAAATATGAACAGACCAATCACAAGTAATGAAATTGAAACTGTGATAAAAAAATCTTCCAACAAACAAAAGTCCAGGACCAGATGGCTTCACAGGTGAATTCTATCAAACATTTAGAGAAGAGCTAACACCCATCCTTCTCAAACTCTTCCAAAATTGCAGAGGAAGGAACACTCCCAAACTCATTCAATGAAGCCACCATCACCCTGATACCAAAACCAGACAAAGATACTACAAAAAAAGAAAATTACAGACCAATATCACTGATGAATATAGATGAAACATCCTCAACAAAATACTAGCAAACAGAATCCAACAACACATTAAAGGATCATACACCACGATCAAGTGGGATTTATCCCAGGGATGCAAGGATTCTTCAATATACACAAATCAATCAATCTGATACACCATATTAACAAATTGAAGAATAAAAACCATATGATCATCTCAATTGATGCAAAAAAAGCTTTTGACAAAATTCAACACCTATTTATGATAAAAACTCTCCAGAAAGTGGACACAGAGGGAACCTACCTCAACATAATAAAGGCCATATATGACAAACCCACAGCAAACATCATTCTCAATGGTGAAAAACTGAAAGCATTTCCTCTCAGATCAGGAACAAGACAAGGATGTCTACTCTCACCGCTATTATTCAACATAGTTTTGTAAGTCCTGGCCTCGGCAATCAGAGAAGAAAAAAGAAATAAAAGGAATACAAATTGGAAAAGAAGAAATGAAACTGTCACTGTTTGCAGATGACATGATACTCTACATAGAGAATCCTAAAGATGCTGCCAGAAAACTACTAGAGCTAATCAATGAATTTGGTAAAGTTGCAGGATACAAAATTAATGCACAGAACTCTCTTGCATTCCTATACACTAATAATGAAAAATCTGAAAATGAAATCAAGAAAACACTCCCATTTACCACTGCAACAAAAAGAATAAAATACCTAGGAATAAACCTACCTAAGGAGACAAAAGACCTGTATGCAAAAAATTATAAGACACTGATGAAAGAAATTAAAGATGATACAAACAGATTGAGAGAGATACCATGTTCTTGGATTGGAAGAATCAATATTGTGAAAATGACTCTACTACCCAAAGCCATCTACAGATTCAATGCAATCCCTATCAAATTACCAATGGCATTTTTTACAGAACTAGAATAAAAAATCTTAAAATTTGTATGGAGACACAAAAGACCCCGAATAGCCAAAGCAGTCTTGAGGGAAAAAAATGGAGCTGGAGGAATGAGACTCCCTGACTTCAGACTATACTACAAAGCTACAGTAATCAAGACAATATAGTACTGGCACAAAAACAGAGACATAGATCAATGGAAAAAGATAGAAAGCCCAGAGGTAAACCCATGCACCTATGGTCAACTAATCTATGACAAAGGAGGCAAGGATATACAATGGATAAAAGACAGCCTCTTCAATAAGTGGTGCCGGGAAAACTGGGCAGCTACATGTAAAAGAATGAAATTAGAACACTCCCTAGCACCAACACAAAAATAAACTCAAAATGGATTAGAGACCTAAATGTAAGACCGGACAGTATAAAACTCTTAGAGGAAAACATAAGAAGAACACTCTTTGACATAAATCACAGCAAGATCTTTTTTGATCTACCTCCTAGAGTAATGGAAATAAAAACACAAATAAACAAATGGGACCTAATGAAACTTGAAAGCTTTTGCCCAGAAAAGGAAACCATAAACAAGACGAAAAGACAACCCTCAGAATGGGAGAAAATATTTTCAAACAAATCAATGGACAAAGGATTAATCTCCAAAATATATAAACAGCTCATGCAGCTCAATACCAAAAGAACAAACAATCCAATCCAAAAATGGGCAAAAGACTTAAATAGACGTTTCTCCAAAGAAGACATACAGATGGCCAGGAAGCGCATGAAAATCTGCTCAACATCATTAATTATTAGAGAAATGCAAATCAAAACTACAATGAGGTATCACCTCACACCAGTTAGAATGGGCATTATCAGAAAATCTACAAACAGCAAATGCTGGAGAGGGTGTGGAGCAAAGGGAACCCTCTTGCACTGTTGGTGGGAATGTAAACGGATACAGCCCCTATGGAGAACAGTACGAAGGTTCCTTAAAAAACTACAACTAGAATTACCATATGATCCAGCAATCTGACTACTGGGCATATACCCAGAGAAAACCATAATTCAAAAAGACACATGCACCCCAATGTTCATTACAGCCCTATTTACAATACCAGGTCATGGAAGCAACCTACATGCCCATCGACAGACAAATGGATAAAGAAGTGGTGGTACATATATACAATGGAATATTACTCATCCATGAAAAGGAACGAAAGTGGGTCATTTGTAGCGTTGTGGATGGATCTAGAGACTGTCATACAGAGTGAAGTAAGTCAGAAAGAGAAAAACAAATATCGTATATTAACGCATGTATGTGGAACCTAGAAAAAAGGTACAGACGAACCGGTTTGCAGGGCAGAAATTGAGACACAGAAGTAGAGAATAAACGTATGGACACCAAGGGGGGAAAGCGGCGGGGGGTGGTGGTGGTGGTGGGATGAATTGGGAGAATGGGATTGACATGTATACACTGATTTGTATAAAATGGATGACTAATAAGAACCTGCTGTATATAAAAAAAAATAGAAAAAACCTATTTATTAAAACAATAAAAAAATAGCTGACATAATTTTTCATCAGCAAACCCTCAAAAAAAAAGAAATGCAAATTTTTGTGTAAATGAAAATATCTAACGAAGGAAAATAGTAAAACATGATGGAGAAGAACTGATTTTTTAAAGGAATCTCAATGTAGGGATATAAATATGAAATGATTTTATGTCTTTCAATAATTACCTCCTAATTTCCTAAAGTCCATTTTCTTGATGGCAAGTGGTTTCTTACTGTCATTTTGTCCCAATTCTATAACTCTTCATCCAAGTTCAGTTATTAGAATGATCTTATTCTAATATTGAAGAATCAGTCTTTGTAGCATAGGCTACCTACTTCTTCATGAAACCCATTCACTGTTTCCTAGGGCATGTGGGTAGAATAAATATTTACTTATTTATTCCCTTGTAGTTAGGTGTGAATGAATGTGACATTTCTGGCTAATGGAACTGATGTGTTCCACTTACAGGATAAGCCTTTAAAAAACACCCATGCAGAATCCTTCACACCAGTAATATCAATGTTCATGGTGATCTAGATTGCCATGTGGTATAGATGCCAAAGCCTCTGCCAGCCTTGTTTCCTGAACAATAGTTGGAGCAATTCACCCTCTACAGTCCCTAACCCAGGCTGATAGGAGTTTATGAAAGAGAGAAGAAAGTCTGTCAAGTTGAGACAATGAGATTTTAGTGTTTGTTATAGAAAGTAGTGTTATCTTCATTAAAACTTTAATCTTACATTTGATTCAAAGCTCTTTTTCTTCACTCTTAGAACTCTCGAGCAGCAGCTCAGTGACTTGGGTGAGAGGAAGGGAAGGTATGGGTTGAAGGATTTCAGAAACCTCTTTCCTATGTCACCTCTAGACCCTTACAAGGTTAGGCTACATATTTTTAGCCATTTCCCATACAACAGGAAAATTTTACTTGGTGCAAAATACAATTCTACTACATCAGCAAAAGTCTGGAAAAGAAATCCATGAGATAAATTCTGAGAGGGATGAAATTATGGCCTCTAACTTTTAGCATCTAAATTCCCATAAATGTTTTCTGGAGAAAATAAAATCTCCAGGTTCATCCGGTAATTAGTGAATGAATATTTTAAACCATAAATCCTGCTTTGAGTGAAATGTGATTACCCTTATTTTTTACCCTGAAAAATGGCTTTAATAGTGTTTTGAACAGGGCCTGCTAGTGATACCCACATTAGGATCATTGCCTTCTTGTAGTAGTTGCTATTTATTAGAGTATCACGGAAATCACTGCAATGTATCGTTGTGGTCTGCCAAAGTGAGTTCCTTTCTATCTGTTCCTGTCTGCCAGCAGAAGACAGGGAGGGTACACTAGGGATAAAGGATGCAGGTTAGAATAATAAACAAGATTGTGATATCTGTTTTGATAAACATACAGAGTATATGAAACCTGAAGGAGCCGGCAATTAATTCCCTAATACCAAATTAAACCACCAGAAATGCTGAGACCTTTTAAATCTTTTATTATAAAAACATGTCCCTGAAGATTAAAAACTGGAAACAAAATGAAAGATGAGCTCATTCATCAAGATTTGAGGATAAGCAAATGAACATTACCTTTTTTCTTTTAAAGTTTACACACATGCATAGCTACAGCAGACACACGCATGTGCACACACACACATGCAACACACACACACACACACTACAATAATGGGCAACCTACAGATCAGGAAACTTTCCAACAATCTATAATATGATTCTATCATTTGGCAAAGTCATAAATTATGAATGTCACAGGAAGTTCTATACCTTTCTTCTTTATATCCAATTTAGCAACGTACTGTTGTTTCTTCCTTCTTGAATACCTCTGAGTTTATTCCTTTTCCTTCATTCCCACAACCCCCAATCCCTGAGCTACTTCATGCCCAAATTACTTCAACATACTTCTGATTTCAGACTTTCTTGGCTTCAATCTATTCAGTCCCACTAGCAAAGATATCTTTCTAAAATAACCAATTTCATTAAGACATACCTCTTTTCCAAGCCCTATAATTAATGGCTTCTTTGGAGAAATCACTTGGGAAATTGCACTGCTTTTTTATGTCATGTTTCAATCTATGATGCTGTTTTACATCATCATTGATGGAGAAATGCCTTTAAGATAAGACTGCATCACAAAGGAACTTCAATGAGCATAGTCAAGATGGTAAGGTACATAGAACACAGAGTTAATCAGCAAGACAAATAAAACCAAAGAGCAGACAAACAGGGTATGGCAGACATCCTGGATATGCATCAAGTATTAGAGTACTGAAAAGATGTTTTCTGCAGGGACTGGTAGTTTGAAATAAATGTCTCTAGAAGTATCTCAAATGCAACATCTTCAAAATTAAACTCAATATATCGTTCCCCCAAAAGTATACTTCCTTCCATGTTCTTTATCTTAATGAATGGCACAACCAGACTCTGTGTTGACCAAGATGGAAACTTGGCAGGCCTAGCCACATCCTGTGCATTCTATTTACTTGAGATTTCAGGCATCTGCCTCTTTCGCTCCATCCCTAAGCCATCCAGATCACCTCTCAATTTACCCACAATGGTGATCTCTAATTTAGTTTCCTGCTTTCCAGTCTACCATTTTTCCAGTGATTTGCCACACTACTTCCAAAGCCATATTCCTGCAATATAAATTTACTTAAAACCTTCAATGGACTATCTACGGTCTGTAGGATAATTCAAAATTAATTATTAATCAAATTATGATGATTACCGATCATCATATCACCATCAACTTTTCTCTAAGTAACTCCAGTCTTCTTACTTCTTATTCAATCTTCCCCTTAACTTGAACTCTTTATCTAAACTGGTGGTTCACTGAGTGATTTACCTCCTTTGTTTACACCGTTTTCTCTTCCTAGAATGTCATTCTCCTCTTGTTGAACTAGCTTATATGTATCCATTGTTTAGTCCACAACATTTGTTGATCTACCATGTAGACCCATGTCTCTTGGGCTATATGTAGTACACAACATTATAACAACATAACACTCCACTTCACTTTCTGTGTATTTTATTCTTCATCTCTAGTTTTTATCAGTATTATGACCACTTATATTGCTTTGATATATAATAGGTTATCTTCAAATCTTCATTCAGTGAATGAACAAATGGATGGATAGGCATATGGATGGATGGAAGGACATGTGGATGTATGGATAGTTCTTCCCTAATCCAAAATTTCATTATTTCAAGAGTTCTTAGTGCAGTTCAGTTTTAAGTTGTGATCATATTGGATCATGGGACTGAGTAGAAGGACTCAATGTGTCAAGTCTGGTAGAAGAGAAGGACAAAAATCACAGGATCTTTCCTTTCCAGAATTAGAAATCATCATGGTAAGAAGAGGTTAGAAAGGTACATATTAGGTGTCTTCTCTTTTTTACCTTGAAAATTGAGTAACCATGTGACCTAATATGAGAACAGTCCCAGAATGTCTCACACTGTCAGTGTGACCGACATCAAGAAAAGGACAATCTTTCATTATTAAAAACAAACAAACAAACTACTCATTTCAAAGGCTTTGGTTCCAAAATCTCATCAGATTCACATGGAAATGTTTTATCAAAGAATTCAGGACAAAAATTCCTTCAAAGAGCTTAAAATCCAGTAGGAAAGATTTAAATAATTACGTAAGACATATTTAATTTTTCCTGTAGTGAGAATTAGAGAGGAGAATTTCAGAGAATTAAGAGAACATGAGAGGGCAAGGCACTTTTAAGTATAATCGGCATGTTCGGAGAGGTATGATTGAAGCTGGGACATGGAAAATGAGAAAAAGGCTAACTAGGCTGCAGTGAAGGCGCTGTGGGTGGGGGGTACATTGAAGAAGAAATGATGCATGGCTTCACTAACTCGAGAAATTTCATGGCACCAATTCCATGATTGGTGCCCATGACTGGCAGTAAATGTCATCAGATTCAAAAAGACTCCTTGGCTGTCATTGGATTTTGGTTATAACAAATGATAATAGTCTGAATTCAAGTGGAATTTAGAGAGTGTCCTGTAATTTGGAGATTTTATTATAATTTATCTTCATATAATGAGATTTTGACCCATATTAAATCACTGTCGCCTCTGCCATCCAGTCAATGTTAATTAATGGAAAGGCTGTGATTTTCAAATCAAGTAATATTCAGAGTTAAATTGACTCTACTACTCTGTTTGATAAACAGCAGTCTGGCCAAGATGGACTATTGAGAGATTATCTTCTCTAGAACAATTATGAAATTGGCCCAGCATAAGTACACTAATTTAAGTAGATAGAGTATGTTTGGTTTATTGAAATGAATCTTTTCAGAAGCAGAAAAAACACCCTTGAGAATGTTGTTAAGACAATATAACAAGTTAGATTAATATAGATTTGACCAGCAAATGATTCTTCACTTACTGGCCTTTGGATTTCAATAATACTTAGCCAGAGGCTGTTTTTCAAGTACTGTCACTTGGGCTTTTTATAATGAAAGGCAGAAAGGAAGCTTTAATGAGCTCTATCCAAATTCATAACATTCAGGCTCCAAACCCAGAAAACAAAACCAGCCACCTGTAAATGTTTGACCTATTGTTCAGAGGGGAATTCTTTGAAGAGAGGTAGAGATTTGCAGAATATAGATGTGAAGGTGAGAAAATACCAAAAGACAAAACGTTCCACTTAAAATTTTAACAAAGCCAGCCTGATTCTACCCTTTCAGGTAAAGTCAATCAGGAATATATTCCCAGAATGATCTAGAAAAATAGCTTGCATTAAAAATTGTTCAGTGTGTTAATCTGTTATTCCCAAAGTTATAGTAAATGTGTTAAATATATATATTTTTTCTGATAACCCCAAATTTTGGAGTATTTGGGGAGTATCTTTAGAAAGAGTAAATCAGGCTATATCTCAAAGGATCTCAATTCTGCATCTACCATTTGCTCAATGGTCACTGATAGGTGTTAGCAAAGGGGAGAAAAGGCCTTATGATAATACAAAATAAAATGTTCCATTTATGAAGTACTTAATATGAGCACTTGGCTAGAAATTTCATCATGGCCAGTCTACAAGGGAGGTATTTCTATTTTACAAGTAAGGAAAGTGAAGCTCTGAGAAGTATTTGTACACTGTCATGTGACTAGTAAGTAGGAAAGCTGGGATTCAAACTCAGAATTTTCCCGCTCCAAAGAATAAGAGATACTCTGGCATGATCTTAATCCATTTTTACCAAATGTGAATCCTACCTATACTGATTTAAATTCACATCTGCCTGAATTATATCATTTAGAAAAAAGGTTTTTAATAGCTGTTGAGATTTGAGAACACATTTAAAGTAATTCAGTGTTATCTAAGAAACAAATACATTTTTTCCCATGTGTCTTTTGGTTTTTAATTTGTTTATAGTAGGGGTTTTGTTTCTTTGCTTGTTTTACGTGCACATCAGTCTTCCCTCACCTGTGCCTGGTATCTCCAAATCCAAAGTGCCTCTGATACAGCATTTTAAAGTCTTCCAAAGGGTGTGGGGAGAAGATAGTGGTCTGACTGCAGTTCTCAATCTGCTGTCCCTAGTTTCTGTCTCATCTGTTCACCATCTTCTGGAAGTAAACATTCCTGAGACTTTTTGTGTTTTGAACTAAGAAATCTGATTGCTTCTGAACTCCTCATTTTAGCTTTCTGCTAAGTAATGAAGTACTCAAACATTGCTCTCGTTTCCAAAACTTTACTTTTGTCATTTATCCTTTACTTTCCAGGTATATGTGTGCCCTTTTGACCTTCTTTTTGTTTTTGTTTTGCAAAAGTAGTGGGATAAATGTATTCTATATGCCTTGCTTCCAAGGTGAGATCATTAAATCTTTTAAAGTTGAAATATATATACAAAAAAGTACACACATCATAAGTATACAGCTCAATGAATGATCGCAATTTAAGCACTCCTGTCTGCCTTCCAGAGAAGCTCTACCTCCATAACCACAGTATCATTTACATCCTAGAAAATATTTATGGACAACAGTATAACAGAGTAATTAGGATAATATTATTTGAATATATTCTGAAGTCCAAAGGGTCAAATACTGATTCTAACATTTCTTAGTTTTGTGAACTTTTTAACCTTTCCAAACATAAATCTAGTTACGTTACTCTCTTGCCTAAAAGCTTTAATATAGGAATGATAGATTTAGCACATAAAGATACAGTACACTCAGTTAAATTTGAATTTCAGATGAACAATGAATACTTTTTTAGTATAAGTACATTCCAGGCAGTATTTGGGACATACTTATACTAAAAAGAAAGTATTTACTGATTATCTGAAATTCAAATTTAACTGCTATCCTGCATTATCTGGCAACCCTACTTTAATTAGTTTTTCCCTAACACACCATGAATAAAAAATAAACTCTTTGCTGTGTCCTATGTGCTTTGAAAAAGCATAACTCTGCTGGCTGTTATCTCTATCACTGTATTTCATACCATTGTCTCCAACTCATACGATGTTCCAGCCGCACTGACTTTATGTCAATTCTTCCAACACACCTTTTTTTCTTGTCTCAAAGACTTTGCTCATTATTTCCCTGACTTTTTCAGCTCTCACCTTAGATGGCATGTCTTCAGAGAGGCCTTCCTCCCTACCTATCTGGATAGATTCTCTACTCCACTTGCCCCAAAACCACAACTTGTAATTATACATTTCTTCATACCTTGTTTTCAGCATCTCTCTTAATTCTGCAAGCTACTTGAGGGCAAGGACCTTGTCTGGTTCCTTCAGCAATACTTACTAATCACTTAGCGGTGCTTTCGGCACAAAAAATCTGCTAAATAAACACTTTAATATTCTTTAAAAATAAGTATATCCAATTTGTCTCAGGTAATAGTATCTACCTCAAAAGGACTACTGTGCGCATTAAATAAAATAATGCTCACAGAGTATACAGCTACATACTTGACACAGCCTAAGTCATCAATAACTGATAGTTATTCTTTTTACTTCTACTGATAATACTCTTATGAAATGATCCTATTCTAGTGGAGTGCAGTCCTGTGATAATATTCTTTTAGAAAACCAACAAATAAACAAAGGAAGTCATCTCTGAATGGCCTTTTGAATTCCCATTAATACTAAAACCAAACCCCCTGCACATGTTTTCATAACACACCCTCTTTATACATAATGACAGCCTTAGATTTTGTGATTAATACATTCTGTAAATACATTAACCCTTTTATTCTTAATTTAATAGACCATCTACCTTTACCTTTAGGACCAGATATCCCATCCTTGCCCATCAGTCTTCTTCCTTTCCCTCCTACCCCTTCATCCCTCTCTCTCTCATCGTTCCTCCTTACTTCTTATATTCTTCATACGTAGTGTTAATTAACCTCATAAACTAAACGTCAAAAATATTTCCATTTATTAATTTATTTTTGAAGCTCCTATTTTCTCTCCCCTTTCTATTTCTCTTAAATTTTGCCTTGACAATTATTCTCCCAGATCACAATCAACTTCAGAAGACACTGAAATCTTTCACCAGTAAACAAACAAACAAAAAGTGAACAGAGTCTTAAAAAGAGCAGATACAGTCTGGCCATCTTGAATGATTTTTCTTTGCCATTGGCACAATTAGTAGAGCATTAATGGGACATTTTAAATTGCTGAAAATTTATATTGTAATTTGTGATTATTAAGCACACAGAATGCAAAGACTCAGATCTTTTCATCAAGAGTTTCATTCAATCTTCTTTCAGTTATTCACTGAGCAATCAGTGCATGTAAAGTACTATGCTAAGGCCCAAGGTGGGGTACATGCTTCTCCTTTTAGTGAGGGACACAAATAAAAATCAATGAGATAAACCTCTTAAGTATGTTAAAAATATATACAGGAAGTGTTATGAATATTTGGAATAGAAAAAAATCAATTATATAGGAGAATCAATAAGGTTTGGTGGAAATAATGGCTTTTGAGGTAGGTTATAAAGGATGACTAATAAATGAACATGAGGAATAAAGAGAATATAAATATTCTTACCAACTACATGTAAAACATATTTTGTTGTTTAGGCATTTTGAAATATTTTTTTTTAATTTATTGGCTATAGGCCAGTCTCATAGAGAACCTTTAATAAGACTTTTGAATTAGCTCTAAGTTATACTACAGTAACAAATGATTTCAAAATCTTAGTAGCTGCAATTACAAAAATTGATTTCTCACTCTTATGACATATACTTTGCAGAGTGGCTGTAACTTTGCCCCACATCTTATTTATTCTGGGACTAAGATTTAAAGTAGATTCCTTACTAAGGGAATGGTTAGGTGTACAGGGAAAAGGAAATTGTTAGGGCTGAGGAACGGCTCTTAAAGCGGCTGCTCATAAGTGGTATGAGTCATCTCCACTCACATTCACTGGCCAGAGCAAGTCACATGGTAAAGACTAATGCTAATGGGGCTCCCAAGAAGGGCAACATGTACTTGTCAAAAACTCCCCTGTGTATAAGCCATATATAATAGGAAATACTAACATGTTAAATATTAATTAGATGTCCAAGTTTGCTAAACATTTAGGTTATACTAACACTGATTACAATTTATTTACACATCTTTATTGCCTTTGCCTAGGTGCTCTAAGAAACTTAGTAAACATTCTTTTCAAATATGTGGATTTTGTAATTTTTTTTTTTTTTTTTTTTTGTGGTACGCGGGCCTCTCACTGTTGTGGCCTCTCCCGTTGCAGAGTACAGGCTCCAGACGTGCGGGCTCAGCGGCCATGGCCCACGGGCCCAGCCACTCTGCGGCATGTGGGATCTTCCCGGACCGGGGCATGAACCTGTGTCCCCTGCATCGGCAGGCGGACTCTCAACCACGGCGCCACCAGGGAAGCTCATTGTAAATATTTTTTTGACAGAACATTTTAAAAAACTCATGTTCTAAACTTGTAGAAGCCCAATAGCACATCTCCAATCTTCTTAAGTGTCAAGAGCAACAGCGATGAGGAAGTATTGGGGAAAAATGGCTATAAGATTGGCTGGTGAAATGGGTACCTGGGGAGAAAGGGATTTGGACAACACACTGTAATATTACCAGTAGGAGGAGAAACAGTCCCTCCATTAGGTTGACAGCCACATTCAGTTGAAAATTTGCACACAGTGGTTTTAAAATCATTCTCTCAAATGTCAGCCAATTGACTTGTGGTTGATTATGAGAAAATTAGCTAATTAATAGAAATTTCAGTTTTAAATTCTATACACAACTTGTGATATCATGGAGAATCATACCCTTTAAATGGTTTATCTTTACATTTAATTTGTTTTTGTGACATATAAAGCAAGTAACTCTCAACCTGGAGGGTGATGTTCTATGGCACTTTTGTGTCATAGTTGATGACCTTCTGAGAATTCACCTGGAGTTTCTACTGTCCATAGACAATTCTAAATATTCAACAAAAGGGGAACTCATCATACTTACACTGCATATAAATCAAAACCCAAAATAAAAGTGTCTTTAACACAGCTTCATGTTGACACCATAGTCCATGAATCAGTTTAAGAGTTAAGGAAAATAGCCAAAGAAGAAGGAAAGAAGACCATATCCGTGAAAATAGAAAGATCTGCAAGTCACTGAATACAACAGGGCTAGATAAAGTTAAATTAAGAGGAAATTCATAAATCACATGAACCATAAATTCTGTTGCATAGTGTGGCTTTCTATATTAACCATCATCAGATTAATAGGTGGAACAAAAACTGCCATTTAATGGGCAATTATAAATGCTGAGCTTATATATATACTATCTCACTTAATCCTCACAACAACCCTGCAAGGTGGACATTAATAATACCATTTTACAAATAAGGAAATTAAAGGCTGAGATGTCAATTAAAAGGGGAAAACTTTATATAGCAAGTAATTGATAAAGCCTAGGTTACAAACCCATATAGAGAGAATTTCAAATATCTTTCCAGGACCACGTAATGTTATCTCTTACAGGGACTAAGACAGGGAGATTTAAATTTTGAAATTCATCTAAGTTAAAGTCTTCTAAGTTTAATTATGCTCTGTTTATACCTTAAAAATGGAGAGTCTGAAACTAGAAGGAATTTAGAAACCATGCCCACAGCCTTAGCACCTGATTATTTAGTTATATAATTTTTAAATTCTTGTAATAGAAAAATATTAAAACTAATTTCTTAAAACTCCATTTTAGAGGAAAGATTCAAAATAAAAACCAGGTTTTACTTTTGTTTTCTTTCATTTTAGATGTCAATTTCCCAAGGGCCAAAGCATATCACAAAGGGAGCAAGGCAAAATTTTCATGACAAATATTGGTTAACTTCTAGATAGAGATTTACTCAGCCATTTGTGCATACTAGATGAATCACAAGAAAGGCAAGATCTAGCTGGGTAATTTGTTAAAAATTATTATTATTACAATTGTTAATATGTTTCATATTATACTAAAATTGTTTTTTATTTTCTAAGAACTGCATAACCCTCTGTCCTCTAAGAACTGCATAACCCTCTGCAAAACATTAATAATAGACATATTATCATATGAAAAAGCCACTAGAAATAGGGTGTTGCAGAAGTATTTTTTTCTCTATTCATGTGACGCTAATCAACTTTTAAGTGGAAATGCAACCTTCAACTGTATATCCCAATTACTAAGATGGACTTTGCTTTTATGTTATTTTGTTGCAATTCTTTATAATGAGCAATTACAGTATTACTGAGACATAATTTTTAGGTTATGTACCTCTTTTTTAAATCAAAGGAAAAGAAAACAATTAGGTCTGTCTTAATAGCCCACTGGCTTTTATATTATAGTTCTCTAATTGTAAAGAAAAAAAAAAAAACAAAGAAAACCCACACACAACATCAGAAAGTGTTCCAGATTACTTTCACATATAATAATAATTATATGTACACAATTCTTCTTTTAGGAACCAATAGTAATTCAAACATAAAACAGCAAGGTTAATAAAGCCCCCCACTTTATGTCACTAGTCCTGTATATTATGTTTTCTGTCAATCCTATTTTCTGGCCTCATCAAAAGCTTCTATCAGCAACAACTTCCACATACATTTTTAAAGTAAGACCTTGACTAAGGATGTTAGCATTCTGCTTCACATTTATCATGTGGAAGGGAATAGACAAAAACAGACCAGATGATCTGTATTGCAAGGACACAGTTAAGAACTGGGTGGTTTAAAACATCTGAAACTTCAAGTAATGCCCTTGAACTTCAATCTATGCATTTTTAAATATAATTTTGAAGTAACATGCATCAGAATGCAGAAAGGGAAATAACAGATTCAGAGTGAAGTAAGTCAAAATTATTTCAGATTATTTTATCTCTAAATCATAAAGTACAAAGATTTTGTATGATGGAGTAAGAAGAAAAGACTTGGGTTTGAATCCTCTCTCCTCTTGTTACTAGCTGTGACTCTGAACACTAGCATAATATGGACCAGAAAAACAAAACAAAACAATACAAAACGTCTCTAGAGTGATATATGAGGGCATGAATCACAGCCCCCGATGTGGAGTAGTTGGTCAGTGGCTGCTACGTTTACACTTATGTCTGCATTTTCTATTTCTCTGTTCCTAAATCTTGTTATCTTGGACCGCTGCTTCATCCTTTGTTCTATATCTATGCTACGCACACCAACCCTCTGCAAATTTATTTACTCTTCACCAATCTCATTGCCACCAATCCTTTCAACGGAACTGCTGCACCAGCCTTTTAATCTAACCTTCTTCAAGCACCTGCTTTTCTCAGTCTTATCCCAACCAGCTATTCTGATTGAGCCCTTTTAAATTCTGTCATATGTGTTATACTCAGAAAACTTCACATTAATTACATCCCACAAAACTCTGTTCTAAGTTGTTTGTCTCAAATGCTGTGCTACTTACATGGCTGCAAATATCACTCAACTCAAAGGCAAATGCCGGGGACTTCCCTTGTGGTGCCATAGTTAAGTGTCCGCCTGCCAATGCAGGGGACACGGGTTTGAGCCCTGGTCCGGGAAGATCCCACATGCCACGGAGCAACTAAGCCTGTGAGCCACAGCTACTGAGCCTGCACTCTAGAGCCCGCGAGCCACAACTACTGAGCCCACGTGCTGCAACTACTGAAGCCCGTGAGCCTAGAGCCCGTGCTCTGCAACAAAGAGAAGCCACTGCAATGAGAAGCCTGTGCACCACAATGAGAAGTTTGCGCAGTGCAATGAAGGGTAGCCCCGACTCGCCACAACTAGAGAAAGCCTGCGCGCAGAAGCGAAGACCCAACACAGCCAAAAATAAATAAATAAATACATAAATTAAAAAAAAAAAAGGCAAATGCTATCTTCTTTGTAAAGAATTTCCAGATCTCCTTAGTCTTGAGCAATCTAATTCTCCTCTCAAATTTCAAGGTAATATCATTTTCCTATAATAAAATGCACTGTAGTTAATTTGAAAAGTACATAGAGCATATAATAAATTTACATCATGTATAGTTTTACAACTGAAGGGCACTATTAGTATGCAGAGCTGCATGCCTCTAGAGGAGTACGATGCACAATAGATGGTATTTTTTTCTACATCTGTCCCTCTGATTATTTTAGAATATATACACAGAATTAAATTTCTAGGTAGAAACATTTAAAAAACTCAAAAACGTCTGTTACACATTGAAAAACTGACCTCAAAATGGTGTATTCATTTATACTCCATCACTGGTGTCTAATGATGCCTATATTCTCACATATGTGCCACCACTGGAAAGTGTATTAAAATGTTTCTGTATTTAAATCTTTCATAATTAAAATCTTTGCCAAATTAATAATTGAAAATATTTCCCCAAGTTGTTTCAAATTTCATTTCTTTGGTTATTAGTGAAGCTAAGAAATTTACCATTGTCATTTTCATTTCTTTACTTAAAAACTGTCTTTTTATATCTTTGTGTCCAATATTGTCATCTTAGACCATGATCTTTTTCTCAAATCTTCTTAAGAGCCACTCATAGATAAAAATAACAGAATGTATTGCAAGTGTTTTCACTAGTTTTGCTTTGCTATGGTATTGATGTCCAGAAATTCAAATTTTCATGTATTTATATATTTAAATCTTTTCATGTATGTTTTATGCCTTTGAATTTATATTTATAAAAATTGTTACACTTCAATATTGGATTAATATTTACCAATATTTTATCCCTAGTTATTTAATAGTTTCATACTTATTTTTTAGTATTTTACATTGTACTTTTATTCTTTATTTTTTTAGTTCATGATATATGTTATGGGACAAATTGTGACCCTCTCAAAATTCATATTTTGGGGTCTTTATCCCCAGTACCTCAGAATGTGACTGTATTTGGATATAGGGCTTAAAAAAGGTAATTATGTTAAAATGAGGTCATATGGGTGGGCCCTAATCTGATATGACTGGTGTCCTTATAAGAAGACCATGTGAACGCACTGGAATAAGACAGCCATCTACAAGCCAAGGAGATTGGTCGCAGAAGAAACCAACACTGCTGACACCATGATTTTGGACTTCTAGCCTCCAGAACTGTGAGAAAACAAATTTCTTCTATTTAAGCCACCTAGTCTAAGGTACTTGTATGGCAGCCCTAGAAAATTAATATAAGAGAAAAAAATCTAGTTTTCCTCCTTGATCACAATTTTGAAACATTCTTAATATATGATGTTTTTCATTAAGGAATTAAAATCATGTAATAAATTGTTATATACAATTATATATGTCTCTCAAGTTTTTACTCTGTTAGGGAGTTACTCTATCACATTTTAAAAAATATTACTGATGCAGTCCCCCTTACTTACTTTCTTAACTAAAAAAAATAAATAAATAAAAAAAAAAATAAAATACTGACTCTTCCAAGCATTTGTAGATGAGATACAGTTTTTAATTAGGTGATCAAGATCTGAAAAACAATAGTAATGAGAAATTTTTATAATTGAATTACTTCAAAAACTAATTTTGGAAGAATGATGTCTTTAGAATATTGAGTATGTCTATCAGTTAATGATGAATCTTTTTATTTCTTCAAGTCTTCTCTTAGCCTTTTAGTAATATGTGGAGTTCTCGTCATAAAAGTCTTGTATATTTCTTCCTATATGTTGTCTAGTGTTTTATTAAGTTATTAATTTTATATCCAGCCACCACACAGAATCTTATTTTCATAATCTTATCTAACTTTTGTAATTAAAAGATGATAATTTTGATCTTCTTTCTATCATATGCATCAATTTTTATTTTTCTTTTCTTATTACATTAGCTATGACTTCCATTATAGTGAAACCAATAATGGTGATGCCAGAAATACTGTTTTAGGGAAATCCTTAGTCAAACATCAAAATAGACACTGATATCCTTAGCTGCACTCAGTTTACAAAGTAAGTTTCCTTGATAAGTCAGTGAATAAAAGGTTCACAAATCCAAAAGACAATGAGCAGTTAATGAGTTTGGCAATTAAAAATATTTTAAACTTGGCATTAATAATCAGATATTACCCACATTTTTTTAAACATCTTTATTGGAGTATAATTGCTTTACAATGTTGTGTTAGTTTCTGCTGTATAACAAAGTGAATCAGCTATATGTATACATATAACCCCATAACCCCTCCCTCTTGCACCTCCCTCCCACCCTCTCTATTCTACCCCTCCAGGTGGTCACAAAGCACTGATCTCCCTGTGCTATGCGGCTGCTTCCCACTAGCTATCTATTTTATATTTGGTAGTGTATATACGTCAGTGCTACTCTCTCACTTCGTTCCAGCTTTCCCTTCCCACTCCCTGTGTCCTCAAGTCCATTCTCTATGTCTGTGTCTTTATTCCTGTCCTGCCCCTCGGCTCATCAGAACCATTTTTTTTTTTTTTTTAGATTCCATATATGTGTGTTAACAAACGGTATTTGTTCTCTCTCTGACTTACTTCACTCTGTATGACAGACTCTAGGTTCATCACCTGAAGCACATTTTAAAACTCTTGATTGATGAGGATTATTTCCGTGAATTGTTTCAGTTGTTGAAGCAGAACTGAAGACCCACCCCACTCCTCTCCCCTCACAACACACACACACACACACACACATATGCTGTTTAGGAGGACAAACTTAAAAGAGGTTCATCAATGATCAAGGCTTCATCATCATAAAGAGATTACTAACAGGTTACTGCTTCTCCCTTCATGATCTGACCCTCCTTCCTTTTGTAAAACAAAAATGATTCACAATGAGGATATCCAACTATAAATTCCATAAAGATTTAATACTACTGGGTTGGCCGAAAAGTTCATTCAGGTTTTTCCATAAGATGTTAACAGAAAAACCCAAATGAACATTTTGGCTAACCCAATATAATTTTGGTAACATAAATGACCATTCTTCTTAATCTGGTCCTCTTTTTATTGCACTTGGCACTTTCTTCATTGGAAATTGTGTGTGTGTGTGTGTGTGTGTGTGTGTGTGTGTGTGTGTGTGTGTGTGTGTGTGTGTGTGTGTGTGTGTGTGTGTGTCAGTGTGACTGTATACTTACCTCCTCTACAGGATCAGAAGTTCCTCAAGTGCAAAATTCATGTCTGATGTATCCCCTGTTGCCTATTCTAATGTTTTCTACATTGTGGAGACATTTAATAAATGCTTGGTGACTGAATAAAATTTATTATTCTGTTTTCTGACATTTTTATTTACTCAATGCTTTGTTTCTAAATAGTTATAAATTAATGTGTTTTTCTCTGTCACTTGTATTAAAAGAAGTATATTTATAAAGTTTTCTTAATTGGTTTGTTACATATCTTGAGGGAAAGTTGTATCTTTCTGTTAATTCCCCAAACACATTTACATAAAGAATGTTATTGAGTATTGGGCCAAGAAGCATTCATTCCTGCCCCCTAAGATTTATTGTTAGTCATCCAGATATTCAGCGATATCTAAATGTACTTTTTTGAGAGCACTAAAAAAGTCACATATTTCTCTTTTTATTTTTTCTGCAAAATTGTTATATTTGTTTTATAAATTATAAATAACTTTAAATTTTTAATAAACTGTATAATCTGAACACATTTGTATGAATAAAATTATAATTGTAAATACACTATGCTTATAACAATTGTAGTAAGCTGCGTAAGACCAGTCCTCAAAAGATAAACCCACATTAAACTGAAGCATCATGAAAAATGCATGGAAAACTGCAATAGGAAGAAACATAATTACCCTGGATTAAAAAATTTGCATGAGGGTGGAGTAGAATAAAAATCTATCAAGTTGCTAGATTATATTATCTTTATTGTGACACACTAAGAAAATGATTATGATTAACACTATTACTCTTAAAATAAAGGTTAAAAATGGGTTTGAGGCCCTCAATTTATTCTGTTGGTTAATATTTGACATTTGACTCCTAAGCCACATAAGGATATACATAAGAGACATAGGATCTAGTGAAAATATAGGGCTTCAATACAGGCTACATCCCTAGATTCCTAGATTCTGATTCAAATAGTACAGATCTAGAGTGTCTATGGGTTATCTGAAAGGAATTATGAGAAAATTAAAGAGCTATCTTTATATTTCTATTACAAAATGGCTTACTACCTTTTCTTAGTCATCCCTAGGTTTCAGAAAATTGATTCAAAGCTATGAATTATAGACTGAAGCAAAAGTACCTCTGTAGCTTTATAGATGACACTGGAAATTGTCATCATGTAACTAACTTTGATAAATTGTATAAATTCTCCTAGTACTTAAATTAATCTAAAGAAATGTTTCTATTCAGAATCATTATAAGTTGTCCCCTGTGCTTAGACAACCATCTTTGAAGGTCACAGTATTAGTTTGCCAGGGCTCCTACAAAAAAGTATGACAGACTGGGTGGCTTAAATAACTGAAAATTATTTGCTCACAATTTTGGAGTCTAGTAGCCCAAGATCAAGGGTGTTGGCAGGATTGGTTTTTTCCAAGGCTTCTTTCTCTCCTTGGCTTGTAGATGGATGTCCAGTGTCTTTACATGGTCTTCTCTCTGTGTCCTAATTTCCTCTTTTTATAAGGACACCAGTTATATTAGATTGGGGTTCATGCAATGGCCTTATTTTAAACTTAATTACCTGTATAAATACTCTATCTCAAAATACAGTCACATTCTGAGGTACTGTGGATTAAGACTTCAATCATGATTTTTGGTGGGACACAATTCAACACGTAATGGTCACATTCTGGAAGAAATTTTCTCCAATGTCCTCAGTACCACCCCCCAAATCCATTCATGTTTTCAAAAATTGCTATTTTGTAACAGGCTCTCAACGTATATGTTATTCTTCAACCTTGTTTACATAATCTGTCTTATATCAGATTTTTAAAAAATATCCTGGAGGGAAATGGCTACCTGTTCTCTTTGTTGTTTTCTCTCTAGAGATTTTCCATAAGTATATTTATTTCATAGTACTGTCATGAATATTAACTGTGAAGATAATATGACATTGTGCCTGACACATAATTAGCACTCATAATTCAATAAATGATCATTATTCTTCTCCATCTCCCTCTCCTTCACACCTCTCTCTCTCTGTCTCTGTCCCTCTCTCTTTCTTAGACATGTAGAACATACCACCATTTCTAAATATCCACATTTAAGAAGTAGCTAGATACCTGCTTGAACTGACTTTCCTCATTTTCTTCCAGGGAAGCCATAATATATTCCATAAGAAACATACAGAATTCTGTAAGCTTCCGTTGAATTTTTTTCCGTCTTTTATAGGAATGCTATCAATGTCTATATTGACAGAATATTCTTTAATATGAATTTATCTTTTTCCTAATTTTAATAAATAACTATATCTGCCATCATCTGAATACAGCTATATTCTTGGCTATGTTCTAGGTACTTCATATACATAATTGAATTTGATATGATAATAGCCATGTAATGCAGGTGTTAATGTTCAAATTTTACAGAATAAAAAATATATTCTAAGAGTGATTAAATAAAAGGCCACATAGCTAAACAGTGGCAGTACTGGAATTTTAGCCCAGGTATCTCTGTGACAAAATTCCCTGATCTTTTCATTATTCTATTTTCTTTTTCTTTGTCTTAAATCAACAATAATCATCACACAATGACAAAATGATTGTGCTTGGCTGAATAATGTCACCCTGACAAATTCATGTCTACCTGAAACGTGTATTTGAAATACAGTCTTTGTAAATGTAATCAAGTTGAGGATATGCTGGATCAGGGTGGGCCCTAAATCCAATAGGATTAGGGTGCCTTTTGGGGAATAAAATCTGAAGACTGCAGCAATAACTTCTGACAGAGTCTCTAACATGCCAAAAACTGTGCATTTTGGACTTGCCAGCCCCACAAGCATGTGAGCCAATTCCTTAAAATAAGTCTCCTTCAATATCCTATCAGTTTTGTTTCTCTGGTGAGTCCTGATAGAAACAGTAATCCCATGAGTTCATTGCTTATTCATTTGGTAACTGTCACATCTCTCCATTCCATCTTAAAGAACTAGAAAGTTTTCCTGTGATGGAGTCTAAAAAAGTTTGATAAATGTCTTCTTAGATAACTCAGAAGAAACAATCAGTGTCTTAGACAATTTTTACAAATAAAATTCAGGGGTTTTTATACTCTACAATATACTTGTCTAAAATATATATTCTAACACAATTCTCATGCAATCAGAAATTTCCTTTGTCTTTGTTCTTAATTTGATTCCACACATTTTAAAGCAAAGGAGCTTTGTAATTGCATAGTTTAAACCAAGTGATTTATTCACACCCATCTTATACCTATGTTTTTCTTCAATAAAAATATGCAATTCAAGTGCTGACTTACTACACTATTAGTATTATTGTTTAAACAGCCTTACCAAGAACGAATGAAATGGGGGTTGGGGGATGGGGAGGAGAAAAAGAAAAAAAAATTGATACGAAACATTCTCTCTTAATCAGTTCAGAATTCTTACATTTATCTGAACATTTTAGCCAAGGACACCTTTTTAAAATACTTGAAAGCATCCTGTTTGTTTGTTTCCAAGTTTTATTGAGATATAAATGATATATATTGTTGTGTTAGTTTAAAATGTACAACATAATGATTTGATACATGCATATATTGCAAAATGATTACCATAATAATTTTAGTTAACATTCATCACTTCATATAGTTACAATTTTTTTTTTCTTGTGATGAGTTTTTAAGATTTATTCTCTTAGCAACTTTCAAATATACAATACAGTATTGCTAACTATAGTCACCATGATGTTCATACATCCCCAGGACTTATTTATCTGAAAACTGGAAGTTTGTACCTTCTGACCACTTTTACTCATTTTGCCCAACTGTCACCCTACCCCACCTCTTGTAACCACCTATCTATTTTTTGCTCCTATGAGTTCATTTTCTTTTTTCTTGATTCCACATGTAAGTGAGATAACACAGTATTAGTCTTTCTTTGTCAAACGTATTTCATTTAGCATAATGCCCTCAAGGTCCATCCATGTTGTCACAAACAGCAGGATTTCCTTCTTTTTTATCACTCAAAAATATTCCACTATATCTATATCTGTATCCGTATCTATATCTCTATCTATAAATATCCCATATTTTCTTTATCCATTCACCCATCAGTGGATGCTTAGGTTGTTTCCATGACCTAGCTGTTATAAACAATGCTGAAATGAATATAGTAATGCAGATAGCTTTTTGAGACCCTGATTTCATTTCCTTTGAATATATACCAAGAAGTGGAATTGCTAGATTATATGATAATTGTATTTTTAATTTTTTGAGGAATCTTTATACTGATTTTCATAAAAGCTTTGCCAATTTACATTCCCACCAACAATGCACAAGTGTTCCCTTTTCTCTACAACCTTGCCAACACTTATTATCGAGTCTTTTTGATAATAGCTATTCTAACAGCTCATTGTTTTTCTAATTTACATTTCCCTGATGATTAGTATTTTTTCATGTACCTGTTGGCTATTTGAATGTCTTCCCTGAAAAAAATGCCTATTCATTCCTTCTGCCCATTTACCACTAATAATAAGATTGCTATTTTAATTTATTATTTAATAATAATAAGATTGTTATTTTTTCTACCGAGTTGTATGTTCACTTTATATATTTTGGATATTAACCCCTTATCAGATATATGCTTTGCAAACGTTTTCTCCCATTATGTAGGTTGCCTTTTTATTTTGTTGATGGTTCTCTTCTCTATACAGAAACTTTTTTAGTTTGATATAGCTCCACTTGTTTATTTTGGCTGATGCTGCCTATGCTTTCTTGTCAAATCCAAAAAAATAATTGCCGAGACTGATTTCAAGGAGCTTATATCCTCTGTTTTCTTCTAGGAGTTTTATGTTCAGGTCTTCCTTTCAAGTTTTTAATACAGTCCAAATTGATTTTTGTGAATGGTATAAAATGGGCATCCAGTTTCATTATTTTACATGTAGCTGTCCAGTTTTCCCAATGCCATTTGCCAGTACAATGAAGAGACAATCCTTTCATCATTGTATATTCTTGGCTCCTCTGTCACAAATTAACTGACGATATATGTGTCGGTTTATTTTTGTGCTCTCTATTCTATTCCATTGATCTATGTGTCTGTCTTTATGCCAATACCATACTATTTTCATTACTATAGCTGTTTAATAGTTCGAAATCTGAAAGTGTAATGACTCCAGTTTTGTTCATCTTTATCAAGATTGCTTTGACTATTTGTGGTCTTTTGTGGTTCTACATAAATTTTAGAATTTTTTTCTATTTCTGTAAAAAAATGCCATTAGAATTTTATCAGGGATTATATTGAATTTATATATTGCTTTGGGTAGGACGAGCTTTTTAACAATTTTTTTTTTTTTGCGGTACGCGGGCCTCTCACCACTGCGGCCTCTCCCGCCGCGGAGCAAGGCTCCGGACGCGCAGGCCCAGCGGCCATGGCCCATGGGCCCAGCCGCTCCGTGGCATGTGGGACCCCCCCCGGACCGGGACATGAACCCGTGTCCCCTGCACCAGCAGGCAGACTCCCAACCACTGTGTCACCAGGGAAGCCCACAATTTTAATTCTTTCAATCCATGAACATGGAATATCTTTCAGTTTATTTATTTCTTTTTCTTTCTCTTTTTTGTTAACGTCTTACAGTTTTCATTGTACAAATCTTTTACTTCCTGGACTGAATTTATTCCTAGACATTTTATTCTTATTGATGCAATTGTAAGTGAAATTGTTTTCTTAATTTCCTTTTCAGATAATTTGTTGTTAGCATATATATATGCAATAGAATTCTGTATATTGATTCTGTAACACTGCTATGAATTTCCCTCTTAGAACAGCTTTTGGGGCTTCCCTGGTGGCGCAGTGGTTAAGAGTCCGCCTGCCAAAGCAGGGGACACGGGTTTGATCCCTGGTCCAGGAAGATCTCACATGCCGTGGAGCAACTAAGACCATGTGCCACAACTACTGAGCCCGCGTGCTGCAACTACTGAGCCTATGCTCTACAGCCCACAAGCCACAACTACTGAGTCCATGCACCACAACTACTGAGTCTGCACTCTAGAGCCCGCATGCCACAACTACTGAGCTTGTGTGCCACAACTACTGAAGCCTGTGTGCCTAGAGCCCATGCTCCGCAACAAGAGAAGCCACTATAATAAGAAACCCACGCACCACAACAAAGAGTAGTCCCTGCTCACCAAAACTAGAGAAAGGCTGTGTGCAGCAGTGAAGACCCAACTTAGCCAAAAATAAATAAATTAAGTAAATAAACTTAAAAACACAGAGAAAAAAAAAAAACCCAGATTTTGCAGCATCCCATAAGTTTTAGTTTATTGTAACTCCATTTTCACTTGTCTCAAAATATTATTTGATTTCTCTTTTGATTTCCTCTTTGACCTACTGGCTGTGCACAAGTTTGTAGTTTAATCTTCACATATTTGTGAATTATCCAGTTTTCCTCTTGTAAGTGATTTCTAGTTTCATACCACTACAGTCAGAAAAGATGCTTCATATGATATTCATCTTCTTAAAATTATTTTGTTTTGTGGCCTAACACATGATATATCCTGGAGAATGTTCCATGTGCACCTGAGAGGAATATGCTTTCTGCTGCTTCTGGATGGAATCTTCTATAAATGTCTGCTAAGTCCAACCAGTTTATTGTCATTTAAGGTCAAAGTTTCTTATTGATTTTCTGTCTGTATCTTCTATCCATTGATAGAAGTGGGGTACTGATGTCCCCTACTATTATTGTATTGTTGTCTATTTCTCCCTTTATGTCTGTTAATATTTGCTTCATATATTTAGGTGCTTCTATATTGGGTGCATAAGTAATTAGAAATATTACATACTCTTATTGGATTGACCCCTTTTTCTCTGTCTTAGAGCCTATTTGATCTGATATAAGTATAGCTACTGCAGTTTTATTTGGGTTTTCAGTTTTATGGACTATCTTTTCCCAGGCCTTTACTTTCAGTCTGTGTGTGTCCTTAAAGCTGAAATAAGTTTCTTGTGGGCAGCATATTGTTTAGTTTTGTTTTATAATCCATTCAGCCACTCTATTTTTGTTGATTGGAGAATTTGGTCCACTTACATTTAATTATTGATAGGATTGTTTTCTGGCTGTTTTGTAATTCCTTTGTTCCTTTCTTCTTTACTTGCTCCCTTCTTCTGTGATTTAATGATTTTCTGCAGTGGTATGCTTGATTCCTTTCTCTTTATCTTTTGTGCATCTACTATAGCTTTTTGCTTTGCGGTTACCATGAGGCTTACATAAACCATCTTAGAGTTTTTACAGTTTATTTTTATTGATAACAACTTAAGTTTGAATGGATTCTAAATCTCTACATAATTTCTCCCCCCTTTTATGTTTGTGATGTCACAATTTACATTGTTAAATTGTATGTCACTTACAAAATTATTATATTTACAGTTACTTTTATCACTTTGCCTTTTAACCTTCTTAAAAGGTGAGTAACCAAGTGAGTAACCCACCACCATTACAACACTGGAATATTCTGAATGTAACTATATATTTACCTTTAACAGAGATTTACACTTTCATATGTTGTCCTGTTACTAATTAGTGCTCTTTCATTTCAACTTAAGGAAGTCCCTTTAACATTTCTTAAGGCTGGTCCAATGGTGATAAACTACTTCAGTTTTCGCTCGACTGAAACTCTTTAATCTCCCCTTCAGTTGTGAATGACAACTTTGCTGGATAGAGTATTCTTGGTTGGGAGTTTTCTTCATGGTTCCCAGCAGTTGACGGTATGCCAAGACCTGTTAGTGTCCCAAAAGGGAGGATCTCAGCTAGCACCTAGATTCAGGACGCTTAGAAGTCAGACCCTCAGAGGGCAGCTTTTCAAGTATGCAAATACACCTCCTTCAGGGAAATGCTGGGTGACTGGTGTTTCTATCTGCTCACTGTGTGCTAAGCCTAGCAGAGATCACTGGTTAAGAACTGTTTCTTCATTTGCTATAATCCTGTGGGACTCATAAGTACTAGCACCCCCCGGCTACCAGAGCCAGGTGATCAAATGGTGTGTCCCCTGAGTGACAGCCACAAAAGCCAGGGTGCCAGACATTTGCAAAACCTCCTTCCAGGGAGAAAACAGTGACTCAGAGTGGGCCAGCGGGAGAACATGGAGACTGTGCCCACTAACTTCCCTGGGCACAGAGAGGAATGGAGTCAGCTCCTAAATATGTGTTAAATTAGAAGCCTGGCCGTCATGCTGCAGCTTTTAAGATATGCAAATCAGCCTCTTTCTGGGAAATACTGGGAGATAGGTGTTTCTGTCTGCTTCCTCTGTGTTGTGCTCTGAGGGGAAAGACTATTAAAAACTCATTCTTTGTTTGCTACCATCCTGGTGGACCTGAGAATGCAAGCCCCACAGGCAATCAAGGGATGTATCCTCTGGGTAGTGGGTGCAAAAGCTAGGGTGCCTGATGTGTACACAAGTTTCTGTCAGTGAGAAACCAGTGAATGGGAGCACAGCAGATAGAGAGTGCAGTGATGTTGCTCACAGCCTTCCCAATATCTAGTGAGGCCTGCAATTAGCCTCTAGCTTTGTGTTAAATTAGGAGCCTGACTCTCAAGCTGCAGCTTTTAAGATTCGCAAATAGAACTCTTTCCAGGGGAGACTGGGAGATAGGCCTTTCCATCTGCTGCCTCTTCACCGAAGAGGTAATAGTCATATAGTCCTGGTGAGTCCTCTTTAGCCTATTAAGAACTATTCCTTTGTTTGCTTGAGTCTTGGGGGGCTCATGGACACAAGCCCTGTTGGCTTTCAGAGCTAGAAGTTTTGGGGGCTCACCTTTCAGATAGAAGTTTAAAAAGTTCAGGCTCTAGATTTTAGGTCCAAACTCTTTATTCCTCAGGGAGAAGCTGGGATTTATTACTCCTGATCTTATGTCACCATGCCAGGGTGGGGTGGGGTGGGGTTTATGGTGAGATTGTATCTCCACTTCTCCTGCCAGTTTTCATGAGTTTTTTTTTTCCATATGTGTAGGAGTCACTCAGCTAATTTTGGGATTTAGTTGAGAGGGAATTGTTCCATGTGTAAGTGTAGATTTGGTGTGTCCAAGAGAAGTGAGCTCAGGAGCCTCCTATGTCACCATCTTGAACTGGAATCTAAAACATGTGATAGTGAAACTGAGTGGGGCCCTGTGAGGCTCCCGGGCATGGAGCCCTCTTTTTTCTGTCCCCCATTTCTTGTAGGCAAGATTCCAGCCTCCATGACCTTCCCTGAGTTCCAAAGGGCAGATTTGAACAGTTGCTAATCAAGGGAGGAGCAGTCAAGAAACCACCTGAGGCGAGATTAAAGGGACCTGGAGAAGCTCATCAAGATTAAGAGATGTGACCACCCAGGCCCTGCACACACCCTAATCTTGTCAGAGACCCCACCCTTGGGAAGTATTGTTTTATGAAACTCCCTATCAAATCCTCCTGGCTTGGGACACAAAGTTTTTTGAGGCAGGAACCTGTTGTGTCCCCTTTGCCTGGCAAAGTAATAAAGCTATCCTTTTCTATTTGACCCAAAACTCTGTCTTGGAGATTTGATTCAGCACCAGTGCACAGAGAAGCTGAACTTTTGGCATCAATAGCATCCTAGAAACCTATAACATACATTTTAAAATGAGCACAACTCTCCACCTCTGCGTTTGCTGACAATGTGTTCATGTGGCCACAAAAAGGACCAAGAAAGTTGATCCCCTTAAAAGCTGTAATAGCTGATGGCATTATAAATTTTTCTTCCGCAAGTGCATTTTGTATACTTTTGAATAGGGCACAGAGGATTTAAGCAGATGTCCTCACCCTTCTGTGAGGTTCCCACTACGTACTTGGGTGATGAAGCAAAAAGCACGTAGCCTGCCGTAATGGTTCCTAGCTCACAAAGTTACAAACTTTATCGGCTTACTATTTCTTGATTTTTCACAATATACTAGGCATTTATACATTATCTCATTTAATTCTCACAAACTCCTGTTAAAAGGGAGGTTTGACCATATGATAATCTTTTTATAGAAGAGAAACTGAGATCCAGAAAGGAAAAGTAACTTGCCCAAGGTTACACAGCTCAAAGTTAGCATTCAAAGTAATTGTGTCCCATAGTTTTAAGTGTTATATAAATAGTTCATAATTCTGCTCCTCAACCCTAATAGAGAAATTATAATAAAGATGAGTAGGAGAAAAACTTAGTTTGGGTTTCCATAAGAGCATGCCCTGAAAAAGGATTCCAATTCAAGTGGTTTATTTGGAAGGTGAAGAAACTACAGCTAGTTGAATGAGGGGGTAAAACAAGAACAAGAAGACAACCAAGATATGTGTTATCAAGGCAGATATAACAATGAGCAAATAATGCTGTTTCGTTGGAGATAATCTGGGAATCACTGTAAAACTCAGACCCAAGAGTGCTCTTACCCAAGGGGTGAGGATCTAGGGTATTTAAACCTCAGTTCCCCACATGTCATTGGTTGAGGGCTGCTTCTTGGAGGCTGTCATGTTAATTTCCTGCAATTTTGGGCTTACAATGCAGGTGACAAAGTAGCCTCCAGCAGCAAGAAAGAATGCTGTATCAAGGAAATTCAGGCACTGGTAGCGAGATACCTGGCTAGTAAGTTCTTAAGTGCTAAGGGCTGCAGATACAGAAGGGCATCACCCATGCTTGCTGTACAGATCTTTGTATATTACCACAACTCAGAGTGGATGGCTTTAGAGGAACAGAGGTAAACTATTTGTAGCAGAAGTCAGCTGGAACTGAAGGGATGGGCCACAAGAGGAAAATAAAGGAAGATTGGAACTGTAAGACTATCTTAGGACTGTTTATAAATTCCACTAGAAGGATGGCTTGTCTTTGTAAATAGCAATACTTTCACTATATTCTGAGAATAGAACTAATGCTCTCCAGGGAAAATATTAACTCAGCCATTTCTATTTATTATTATTTTCTATGTTGATTTGATTTATGATTTTTTAAGCTATATATGTTTTCTAATTCCTTCTACTTTTTATATCATTCAATTATTCAATCACACAGTGGTTTAACCAGTGTAAAAATCAATCCAGGAAAAAAAACAGTCTTCAATCATACAATGGCAAGTAATATCTTGCAGGGTCACTACCACAAACAGGTTGAAAAATATCTCCCTCCTTTGAGGATTTTTGGTGGTTTTCTCTATAAGAGTCAAAGTGTCTTCCTACTCATAAACGTTTTAACAAGGAAAAAGTAGTGCAGTCATCACTACTAAGTTCCTTTTTTATAGGACCCAGGACATCAAAAGATAAATTATTCACCCCAAAAGAAAGTAGCATACCCTACACAATATTTGAAGTGTTCATCACAGAAGGAGGAAATGCTGTCCTGCTTCTTTCAACTAGAGTAATCTTTGCCAAACCAAGAACAGAATGACCCTCAAAGAAGACACAGGCTCTATGCTAATCAGTCCTACACCTTTCAAGTGGAAGAAAAAAAAAAAAAAAAAACTGATTGCATCAAACTGTGCCAAGAAAAACAAATGGAAAAAGAAAAAGAAAAATCTATTTGAATTTCCCTTTGAAGCCAGCAGTAAAAAGGGATTCCTGCCTTTCAACAATTTAAGTTTGTCATGCATGTAGCAGCTCAGAGCATGCACAAGGACAACAACCTATAGCTGCAGGGCCTCTATTTTCCATTTAAACTGTTATTATAATATCTTGGGAGGGTGAGAGCGAGAGCAGAGAAAGAGAACAGAGAGCGCTTCTATGACCTATGACCTTCTACAAGAAAAGAAAAAGGCCATGTAGAGCCATTAAAAATTCAGATAATTAAAGGTTAAACACAAGTTGCCAATTAGTATAAAAGATAATTGTTCTCCTTTGGCAACCTGATTATGTGTACCATTTGGTAAGGAAGAATGAGTACTTTCCTATTATTGGTGAATGTGGTCACTAGTGCACGCTGCAGCTATAACTTTCAAGAGACTTACCCTTGGAGGCCAAGGTTGAGATGAAATCCTCCAGTTTTGTTCGAAAGAAATGAACTCAAACAATTTGCAACACTATATATTTGTGAAGGTTGTTATTGTGTATGATACTTTAATCCACAGAGTTAAGTATGAGGGAGAACAAAGAAAATTCTCTATTAGAGAGCAAGAGACTTTGTCCCATGCATCTTCTTTGTTATAGCATATCACAAAACATGGTGTGGATATTAAGCACAGGAGTGCGAATAGACAATGCGAGATAATGAGAAAGATATATAGAGGATTTGTGTCAGCAGCGGGTGTATGCATATTAGCATTTAGAAGAAAGTGACAAATTATGCAAGGACTGTATAGTGTGGAGAGTCTGCCTAGTGATATCACCACATGGCACAGAAGGAAAGGATCTGAGGATAAGCACTCAGAAATATATAGTTTCATAGCATAGCAAACTTCAAGCACCCTGCAAGTACTGCCCAGGGATAATTTTGTTAATGTTGCCACAAATTGTTGGCTCTGAAAACTGAGACGTAGTTTAGGTTGAAAGGCTAATTTTATGGACTGTATTGGTAAGCTGACTGTTGTTTCTTCATTGGTTTTTAGAAGTTTGTAAATCTTTGTATAAGCACTCAGTATATTATTACTATATGTTCACATATAGTAGTAATACAGAATTTTTGTAAACTTAGATATATATTTGTCTAGGTATATCTAATAGCATAAGTATTATCTTTCATTAGATGTTCAGTTTAGTTTAATAAGCATTTTATGAGTAACTTCTATGTGCCAAACATTGTTTTAAATGTTGTGATGTAGAGAAAATACCCTGTTACCATTTTCAGTTGTGTGACTTGTATGTTACCTCATCTCTCTGAACCTCCCTTTCTTCTTTGTTTAGTCACTCCTGCAAAGGGGGGATGATGATAGGGTTGCTATAGGAATTGCCATAGCAAAGGGGGGATGATGATAGGGTTGCTATAGGAATTGCTTTAGGGTTGCTATAAAGAATACAAAAGGCAATATACATGAAAATATTTAATAAAAAATGAGAAGGATTAAACACCTGTGTTCTCCCCACACCCTATTTTAACATGTGCTAGATTCCCTAGAGAAATAAAGAGGAAAAAGACCCTGTCTATACTTCAGGATCTGAGAATTTGAACGTAACCACCAATTGTGATACTTTTTAGACATATTCTCAGAGAAAAGCTCAGAGTACTGGCAAGGCACATTTCTCATTTAGTTTGAGAGGAAGGGATAATCTTCTATCTTTAAGTTACATACAACATAAATATGTGATAATATTTGTTATTTGTAAGAAATATTACTTAAATAGGCTTGAGGAGGAGACGGCTTTTCTTAAACTTTTGGAGACTAGGGAATGCTTGGTAAGCAGAGCAAAGGAATGAGGGAGAGAAGAAGCAACACTTCGTAATCTCACCCTGATACATAACAATTACTGAGTGTCCAGCGTGTGCCAGGAACTGGGACAACAGGTTTACATGGATTAAGTCACTGACTCTTCACAATAGTTCAATTAGATTAAGTAGCTTGACCAAAAGACACATAGCATTTTAGAGAAACCTCTGAAGAAATGGACTCCAAAATCTCCAGTTGCTGTGTATGGTCTTAATTACTCCACTACACTATAAAGAAATTTCCAAGAAAATATCCAAAAAGTATCCAGTATAACTGGGAACAATAGCACCAAAAAGATTTCTAAAGTATTTTCCTAGAAAGTGATAGTTTATATAGTCACTGTATTAATAACCTGAAGTTCCAGGATATAGACCAAACCACAGCCTTTCTTCTGAAGCCTTAAGCTTGAAAACAAATTTTGAAGGGCAGTTATAACCATGAATATCAAAATGATAATCTTTATGATCTGATTCTCATATGAGATAGATGCTGCTATTTAAAAACAGACTTGATTTATAATTTTCAGTCTAAAGAATATCATTGTAACATAACAGTATTAGGGTAATCACATCTTTTTTTTCCTATTTTCAGAAGGCAGTAGGCCAATCACCTCAAAATTAATCATTTCATTGACATACATTATTTTTGGTTATTTTAAAATTATAACTCACAGTCTATTTCTCCATAATGGTAAAGTAAAACCTGACAATGATGTTTTTAAGATTTTTATCATGAAATCCTGAGGTGAAATGATATACAAATGGCTATGTCAATTTAATTTATGGAAATTAATAATAAAAATTGAGAATATAAAATATTAGAGATATTTATTATTTAAAGTTATTATTGTTTTAATTTGCTAAAGTCTTGATTTTATATATTGCAGCAGTAAAATGAACAATAAACATGGTTGGAAATAAAGATTTTAAAAAACACAACATATTAAAATTATAAGTCAATGAAAAAATTAGATCTTAGGTTTATAGTTCTTCAAGTTCACTTATAACTGGCAAATCCAGTTTATTATTGAAAGTTCACTTATAACTGGCAAATCCAGTTTATTATTGAAAGTTCACTTATAACTGGCAAATCCAGTTTATTATTGAAAGTTGCCTTAGGCAATCAAAGTTGCCTAAGCAAAATTGATTGCATTTAGTAAACCAACCAAACAAAAAACCCCTCTTTTCCTGAAAAGGAGATATTTCCACATAGCAATTTGATGTTTTAGAGTTCTGCTCCTAAAGATAAACTATGTAGTTTCAACTCTAAATTTTGAAATTTATTAGCTGTATGATCTTGGAAAATGTACCTAAACTTCCCTGTAGGATTCTTCTAAGGTATCAGTGAGTTTATAATCATGTAAACACCACAGTGTGTCTAGCAGAGCAAGTATTTGATACATATTAACTATTATTATTTTGCATGTATTTAAAAAAATATTGCAGGCAAAACCAGTTTTTAAATGACCAAATAGGTAAACTATAGCATTGCATAAATGATACAGTGTCCTTATATAATAGGAAGCCTCTGATTCCAAGTAATTGGAAACTGGGAAATGAATTATTTACCACTTACTTTGACTTAACCTGAATGGTTACAACCTGTCTTGAATTCCTACACAGCTTTCCAAAATCTGTTCTGGAGCAAACCACAAGGAAGTGCTTAGTCATTTTTTTTTTTTTTTTTCTATCCCTGATACATTTTTCTCTCTGTTTTACAGCACCAAAGGTCTTAACATAAAATAGGAGAAAGTTTTCAAAAAAGTAGGTAGATATTTTGGAAATTATTTTCACTGGAACTTCAGCTCAGAAGTATATTTAGAAGAAATATAAATCCTTTCTAACCTCATTCAGTCAGTTGCTTACATTTTAGGTTGTAAGATTTCAAACTGCACTCTATATTTATTGAGCTCAGTGAGGCAAATGTCTATTAAAACCTCAGCAAGCAACTTAGAAACTATTAAAAACCCTCCAAAGGGACGTCGCTGTTAAAGTCAGTCAATAAATTAACCACTGGGTTAGGCAGGATGGAGACTCATCTGTCTTTCTGAACACTGTTAATGAAGCCTACATTTTTGTATGTTAGTTCCTGCAAAACTGTCTGTGACACATGTTTCTTAGCTATTTTGCCTCATGTCCAGGCATTAAGTGTCTCATAGTTCATTAGAACATTGATGATGTGTAATTATCTCAGAAAGGTTGTCACCAAACGGAAATTCATAGAACAATTATAAAGTCAGAAATTATCATTAGAGACTCACATTATCTCGGTATGCTACATGGCTGCTCTTATCCAGATTAAAGAGGCTTCAATGACAAATCTATGGACTGACCGCTTGTAGTATTGTTAGTATTGTATTTCTATATATTCCAAGTAGAAATATCTAACATCACACACACACACACTCATGCACACACCTCTTCAAAAACTGTTTTAAATTTTTTCTTAATGTAAATTCCAAAGTCATTTTTATCAATGATATTTGACTTTCTCCCCTCTTTGATGACAACTGTGAGATGTTCTAACATTATGGGCCACATCATAAGGCAAAACTCGTTTTGAAATGGAAATTTATTATCAATTAACAAAACAGAGTCATTGTGTTCAACATCTATATTTCCTTGTGGGCTTTAATTATGAAAACCCATCAAATTTTCTAGAAAACTAGTAGGTCATCTTGTGTTGCTGATATTTAAAAGTGAAGGAAATGTTCTACATGTTTTTCTTTAATTTAATTAGATGTTATGATGCTCTAATATAACAAGAACATCATGATGTCATCAAATGAATTTCAAAAATGAACTATGACCTGGAATTTAATTCAAAGATTAAATGACAATGACATGCCCAATTATGTTTCATGTTTAAGCATCTCTCATTACAGCGTTTTGGGATAAAGTCTCTGCTTTCAATGGTAGATGTATAACATTCATAAAATCAGAACACAACAAATAAATAGAGATAAATTATATCAAAGAGATCAGAATTTTTTAAAGCCTACTATTTTTCCAAAAGATTGTCCAAAAACCATTTTCAGCTTATAAAATGTTATAAAACTGTTTAATAATTAACATTTTTCAAAACTGCTCATATGTCTTCTGTGGGACAAGTTTTGAGGTTTGGTTAGAATGGAGAATGTTTTCCATTTTTCTGTGGTCATAGTTCATGGAGATTGCAATAGTTTCTAGATGGAAGACTTTTGTTTAAGATCCATATTCTGACAGATTTTTATAAGACAAAGAAGTCACCATCTCTGTGAAGATGGAAATGCCATAGAATCACAAGATTCATGTCCCAGAAAAGTCCCATAAAAGAAGGGAAAATGACGGTCTTTTTAATAATTATGTTCATAGATGCTGGCACAGTACTGAGAACATAGTGAGTGCTGAATAAATGTTGTGGAATAAACCAATAAAAGTATAACAAGCAGAATATATGAATATCATGTCAGGACAGAGTTAGATTCACTCTTTAAATTGATTAATCAATAGGACAAATTTAATTGAAAATATACAGAAAAACTAGACAGCATAGATATTATGGGTATGTATGGATATATTGAGAGAGAGAGCTAAGAAGATAATCATATAGGGAGAGATTTGGGAACAGCAATAATAGATAATACAACTTCTTTTCAAGGATACATGAGTAATTTTTTAAAAGCTAACCAAACATTATGTAACTCTAAAAATCATAATAAGTCCCATAACATTGGAATAATATGAATAAGATTCTCTGATGACAATGTAGTAAAACTAGAAGGGAATTAAAATTTTTATAAACAACATTCTACCTGGAAATTTTCAAATGCTCTGTTAAATAACTCATCCATGAAGTGTAGAACAAAATTAAATATTTATTAAAACTAATGATAATTAAAATAAAACTATATCAGAATCTGTAGGATATATTCAATAAGTCAAGCAAAAATCATAGGAAAATTCAGATCCTTAAAATATCAATATGTTATGAAAAATGTTTAATGCTAAAAAATTTTTCATCTCAAAAAGTTGGAAAGAAGGGCAAAGTAAACAGAAAAAAACAGAGGAAAGGAAACAATAAAGATAAAAGCAGAAATAATAAAGAATAAATAAGTTTAAAAAGCTTGTTCTTTTTTAAAATGTCATATAAATAGAGCAAAGTTAACATAGTCAGGAAAAAAGTGTGATAACACAAATACTTTTGAAAGGATATACCAGAAAAAAGAATGGCAAAAAGACATACAGTGCTGTATGCCAATTATATCTCAATAAAACTGGAAGAAAATAAAAAGACCCAAATTATGGTACAAACTGAATTAATCTTAATGGAGCCTGAACTAAATGCAAATATAATTGTATTTGAGCCACCACTTGGGGGAAAAAACACATTCTTGACAATGAATGTTTATCTTTTCTTTCTGATTATAAACATAGTCTCCATTCACTAGAAAACATTTATAAAATAGAAGAAAATATAAAGGAAAGAAAATTCAACCATAATCCCACCACCAAAAAATATTTACCTTGTTGATACAATGCTTTCCTATATCTCTTTGGTAGATGGATCTATCTTCCATCTGTCTATATATATCTATGTGTATATCTATATCTGCATCTGCATCTACCTAATATACCTTTAGTCCTATCAAGATAGAAAATATAGTCTTTTCAACAAATAGTCTAGGATAATTGATATCCATATGCAAATGTATAAACTTTGATCTATTCTCCATACCACATACAGAAATTGACTCAAAATTAAACAGTGGAACTGAGCATGGAAAACCTAAAACTACAAAATGTCTATGATATAACATTGTGATTAATATAATATAATATAAATAGGAGAAAAAACTTGTGAATTTGGATTAGGCAAATATAACTCAAATGTAATACCCAAGCACAATCTAAAACAAGAATTGATTAATTGGACTTTACTAAAATTAGTAACACACGAATTTTGTTTTTTGAAAGATACTGTTAAGAGCCAAAGGCTAGGAGAAAATATTTGTATCGTATAGCTGATAAAGGACTTTTATCCATAATATATAAGAAACTTGTAAAATTCAATAATTAGAAAAAAACCAATAAAATATGTGTAAAGTAGATATTTCACCAAAGAAGATTTTTAAAAGTATGTACTGTATAGTCTTTATATAAGTTTTTTCAAAATGTAAATTGATCTACAGTGACAGAAACTAGGTCAATGTTTATCTTGGATTATGGATGGGCTGAGGTTAGGGGCTGAGAACACAGAAGGATAGGTAGAATACATTACAAAGGGGAATGAGAAAACTTTTGAAGGAAACAAATATGCTATCTTAATTTTATCGATGGTTTCACAGGTATACACCTATGTCAAACACATATCAAACTGTATACTTTCAATATGTATAAATTATTGAATATCTATTATACTTTAACAAGACTGTTAAAAAATAAATTCAAGGGGAGTATATCCTAAGGTTCAAAACAGAACAAAATTAGAAATAAAAAACAATAAGATATTTAGAAAAAGCCCAAATATTTAGAAATAAAGCAACAAATTCCTAAATATAAAAACTATGAAGTCAATCTCAAGGGAAACTGGAAAACATTTTCAACTGAATAATAAGAACATGTAACATATAAAAAATTGGGGGATAATGTAAGGTGGTGACAGGGAAAATATATAGCTTTACATACTTTTATTAGAAATGAAAGATCTAGAATCAATCACCTAAGATTCTATCGTAATAAGCTAGAAAGGAAACAGCAAAGTAAATGCACAATAGGAGAAAGATAACACTAGATCAATGAAATACTGAACAGAAAAGAAATATGAAAATAAAAAGTGAAAATTTATTTGGAAAAAAATCAACAAAATTGATAAATCTCCATATTGATCAAGAAAAAAAATATAGAGATTATCAATGTCAGGAATGAAAAGAATATTCTTATTACAAACCTTACTTCCTAAGGAAGTAATAAGGGATTTTATACCAATAAATTTGACAACAAATATTAGGTAAAAATTCCTCCAAAAGTACAACTAACAAAAAAATCACAAAAGAAAAATTTCAGGTCCTTTTGGCTTAACTGGTGAATTCTTTCAAATATTTAAAGAAGAAATGACACCAACCTTACACTGTGCAAGACATTTCATTCATGAGCTAGTATTATCCAAATACCAAATCCTGACAAAAAAGGCATTAAAAAAACTTACCCTGTAATACGTCTCATAAAGGTAGACACCCAAGTCCTTATAATGTCATACAGTTTTCTCCTAAAATTAGAAACAGAATCCCCACCTTAATTATTTTGATTCATCATTGTTGGAAGTGACAGACAATAAATTAGAACAAGATAAAAAAAAGTCATCAGTTTGGAAAGGAAGAAATAAAGGTGTCATTATTTGTCTAAGACTGCACTGGTTAAGAATCCTAAGTGATGTACAAAATAACTAGGAAAACTAGCTACCACCTAAATTTAGCAAGATTGCAGGATACAAGTTTAGTGTGCAAGATGAAATGTATTTTTATATAGAAGTAGCAAAAATTTGGAAAATTAAATTTTAAAATGGTGTTAGTCACAAAAGCCAATAAATAAATAAAAGAATAAGAAAGAAATTTCATGAAAGGCATGCAAGATTTCTACAATAGAAACTACAAAGCATTCCTGAGAGTTGTTAAAGAAGATTTAAATAAATACATATAGCTCTTTCATGGATTAGATAACTCAATATTGTTACGATGTCATATATCCCCAAAATGATGTATAGATTTTTTTTTGCAGTACGCAGGCCTCTCACTGTTGTGGCCTCTCCCGTTGCGGAGCACAGGCTCCGGATGCGCAGGCTCAGCGGCCATGGCTCACGGGCCCAGCCGCTCCGCGGCATGTGGGATCCTCCCGGACCGGAACACGAACCCGCGTCCCCTCCATCAGCAGGCGGACTCTCAACCACTGAGCCACCAGGGAAGCCCTGATGTATAGATTTGATGCAACTCTAACTAAAATCCCTCAGGCTTTATTTTATTTTATTTTTATTTTAGAAATCGACAATCTTACTCTAAAATTTATATGCAAATGCAAAGAAACTAAACCATCCAAAGTAATATTTAAAATAACAAAGTTTGAGGATTTACAGTACTTGATTTCAAGACTTCTTATAATGCTATAGTAATTAAGACAATGTGAAACTGGAATAAATTTTGACAAATATATCAATGACATAAAATGAAGAGTTCAAAAACAGAACCTCCCTGTCATATGATTTTTTGACAAAAATGCCAAAGCAATCCAATGGAGGAGAACGACGATAAAAAAATCTTTATAAGAAATTGTTCTAGAACAATTGCATCTGTAAAAAAAATAAACCTCAACCTCCACTTCACTCCATATACAAAATGAATTAATTAGAGATGGATTTATAGACTTAAACATAAGAGCTAAAATTATAAATCTATTGGAGAATATACTGGAGAATATCAGCATGACTTGAGAGTAATAAAATTTTTTAGACAGGACAGAGAAAACAAAACCTTAAATTAGATCTTATCAAAATTAAAAACTTTTTTCTCATTAAATGATCTATACATAGATAAAGATAAGCTTAGAGGTGGCAATAGATTTCATTTCTCCTCCTATTAATCGAGAAAGCCCAGAGCAATGACAACTCAGTATCAGTGAGTACACCTAGTGCCCAGATCTTGCTTTCCACATACCACACATAAGTAAGAGGAACTAAGTCTTCTTGGAGAAATGTTTTATTCCAATTGTGACTTAGGGAAAGTGAACTTCAGAAGCTGACTATGACAGAGGGTAGGGCAAGATGGTGGAGTAAGAAAGATCCTGGTCTTGTCTCCTCCTACAGACACACTACAATTATAACTACATATAGAGAAACAATTTCTGAGAACAACCTGAAGACTAGCAGAAAAGATTTTCCACAAGTAAACATAAAAAGGAAAAGCCACATTGAGATGGGTAGGAGGGGTATAGATGCAGTCTGGAAGTTACCCACAGCCCCAGCTCTGTGACTCATAGGTAGGAGGAATATCGTAGCCTCAGAGTCTTCTCCTTAGGACCAAGGCTCCAAATCCCAGAATGGGCTCCCCAGTCTGGGGAACCTGAACCAAGAAGATGAGCCCCTGTAACCTCTGGCTTTGAAAACTAGGAGGGCTTATGTCTTAGAAAGCCAGATTGCTATAGACTGAGTCTCTGCTCTTAAGGACATGCACAAAAATGCCCTCACTCTGAGTCCTAGCACAAAGGCAGCAGTCTGAAAAGCACCTGGGTCATATATGAAGGAAACTTACTGACTAATTTTAGAGCATGTAGTTGAGGGGTAGGGATCTGTCGGAAATTTCTCTGGGTACAGAGGAACTGGTGGGCAGCAGTTTTTTTGTTTTGTTTGCTTGTTTGTTTTTTGTGATTCACCTTCTACCTAGCCATTCCGCTGCTGGCAAGCACCATTTCTGACTCTCTCCACCCAACCTAATGGCTAATAGCACCACTCATCCTGACCAGAGTTAGCTGCAGACCCAACAGAGTCAGTGCATCTCAAAAATAGCCCCATAGCCAGCAATGGAGCTCCTCCAAAACACCCTCCCACCCTGCCAGTTCTGGTGAGTGCCCTCAGATGGTACCAGAACCCTTCCAAAGTGACTCCCCACACTTCCAGACACAGTGAACACCCTTGGCCAGCACTGGCATACCCCTAAAGTGGCTCCTGCCATAGGGGCCAGCCCCACACACTAGTACATCTGGAGCAAGCATGGCCCAACCACAACAGGAGGGCACACAGAGGACACTCCTAGAGCATCTGACTCTGGTGATCAGGGGGACCATGCTAGTGAGCCCAATAGGTCATCTTCCACACAAAATCACTCCTTCAAGACCAGGAGGCATAGCTGATCTACATAATAATAGAAACAAGCACATGGGGATAGATAAAATGAGGAGACAAAGAAATATGTTCCAAAACAAAAAAGAAGACAAAATGTCATAAAAAGAACTAAACAAAATGGAAATAAACAACCTTGCAGATAAGGAGATCAAAATAATGGTCATAAAGATATATACTGAACTCAGAAGTATGGAGAAGCACAGTGAAAATTTCAACAATTATATAGGGAATATAAAAAAGAATCAATCAGAGATGAAGAATACAATAACAGAAATGAAAAATACACTAGGGGAAACCAACACAAGATTAGATAATGCAGAAGAAAGAACTGGTGTTCTGGAAGACTGGCTAGTGGAATCACACAATCGGAACAGCAAAAAGAAAAAAAGAAACAAAAACTAAGGATGGTTTAGGGGACTTCTGGGACAACATAAAGCATACTGACATTCACACTATAGGAGTCCCAGAAGGAGAAGAGAGAGAGAACAGGACAGAAAAACTATTTGAAGAAATAATAGCTGAAAACTTTCCTAACCTGGCAAAGGATATAGACATTCAAGTCCAGGACCACAGAGAATCCCAAACAAGATGAACTCAAATAGATCCACACTAAGACACATTACAATTAAAATGTCAAAAGTTAAAGATAAAGAGAGAATTTTAAAAGCAGTGACAGGGAAACAACTAGTTAGGTATAGGGAGCCCCCATAAGACTATCAGCTGCCTTTTCAGCAGAAACTTTGTAGGCCCAAAGGGAGTGGCACAACACATTCAAAGTACTGAAAGAAAAACACAAGCAAGAACACTCTATACATCAAGGTTATCATTCAAAGAGAAGGAGAGAAAAAGAATTTCCCAAAAAAGTAAAAGTTAAAGGAGCTATTGCCACTAAACTGGCCTTAAAAATGTTAAAAGGACTTCTTTAGACAGAAAACGACCATACCAGATATATCAAAATTATGAACATCAGAGTTTGCCAAGATGGCAGACTAGGGAGACCCTCAACTCATCTCTTCCCATGGACACACCAAAATTATAAATACTTAGAGAGCAACTATGAGAACAATCTGAAGACTAGCAGAAAAGATTTTCCACACTAAAGACATAAAGAAGGAACCACAACAAGACAGGTAGAAGGGATGGAGATGTGGAACAGTCAGGACACACACCTCTAGGTCAGCAATGCACAGATGGGAGAAATATCACAATCATAAAGTCCCTCCTGAAGGAAAAAGGGGGTCACAGCTCCACATTGGGTGTCCCAGTCTGGGGCTCTGCACAGGGAAAATGAGCCCCCAGAATGTCTGGCTTTGAAAACCAGCAGGGCTTATGTTCAGGAGAGCCAGAGGGCTATAGGAAACAGAATCTCTACTCTTAAAGGGCACATGCAAAATCTTACATGCTCTGAGTCCTAGAACAGAGGTAGGAGTTTGAAAGGAGCCTGGGTTGGAACCACTTGCTGATCTTGGAGAACCTCTCAAAGGGGCAGGAAGTAACTGAGACTTTTCCTAGGGATGGAGATGCTGGAAGCAGGCATTTTGGGGAGCTTGTTGTATTGCAATAACACCAGTACTGTGTCTTTGGAATCTCCCTCTAGCTATTAGATACAGGAACCTGACCCTGCCCACCAGCCCCAAGCCTACCCAGGCTGTACATCTAGCTGCATGAAGTAATGGCCCTGCTCTCGAGCAAGCTTGCACCAACTCCAAGTAGCCCCAGGCCACAGAGGCAGCCATGCAGTCATGAAGCGCCACCTACCAGCAGGCTGACACCAGCACTGTGCACCCCCAAATCACACAGCCATCCACACAGGAAGCCAACCTCGCTCTCCAGCAGGCCCACAGCCATGAGACATGGCCTAGCGGCTAACTGGGCCACAAGGCCAGCCCTGCCTTCCAGTGTACCCACTGTAGTAGGGCCTGCCACAATAGAAGGGTGCATGTGGCCCACACAGGTGGCATGCCTATAGCACATAGCTCTGGTGACGAGAGGGGAGCATGCTGCTGAATGCCATAGGATGTCTCCATGTAAGGCTATTTCTCCAAGATCAGACTACTTAACAAACCTATATAACACATAGAAAAAAACACAGAAAATGTGCAAAATTAGAGAAATATGCTCCAAATAAAGAAACAAGACAAAACTTCAGAAGATAAGCAAGGCAGAGATAAGCAATCTAACCTGATAAAGATTTCAAGGTAATGATAAAGATGTCCATGAAACTCAGAAGAAAAATGAAAGAACACAGTGAGAATTTCAACAGAGTTAGAAAATATGTAAATAACCAACCAGAGCTAAACAGTAAAGTAACTGAAATAAAAAATACACTAGATGGAATCAACAGTAGATTAGATGGCACAGAGGAATGGATCAGTGAACTGGGATACAGAGTAGTGGAAAAACCCAAGCTGAACAAAAACAAGAAAAAAATTAAATTAGGATACTTTAAGAGACCTCTGATACAACATCAAGTGTAATAACATTCACACTGTAGGGGTCTCAGAAGAAGAAGAGAAAAAGAAAGGGGCAGAAAACTTATCTGAAGAAAGAATAGCCAAAAACTTCCCTAACCTAGGGAAGGAAATAAGAATCCAGGTCCAGGAGGCACAGAGAGTCCCAAACAACAGGATCTTAAAAAGGTTCATACCAAAGTACATTATAATTAAAGTGGCAAAGATTAAACATTAAGAGAGAATCTAAAAAGCCACAAAAGCAACTAGTTATATACAAAGGAACACCCATAATACTATCAGCTGACTTGCCAGCAGAAGCTTCACAGGCCAGAAGGGAGTGGCACAATATATTCAAAGTGATGAAAGTAAAAACTTACAACCAACTCTACCCAACAGGCTGTTGATCAGATTTCAAGGAGAGTAAAAAAATTTTACAGGTGAGCAAAAGCTAAAAGAATTAAGCACCACTAAACCAGCATTACAAGAAATGTTTAAGAGACTAAGCAAAAAAGAAAAGGCCACAACTAAATACATGAAAATTATGAAAGCAAAATTTCTCTGGTAAAGGCAAACATACAGTAACGGTAGTGGATCAACTACTTATAAAGCGAGTAGGAATGTTTAGACAAAAGTAGTAAAAATCAACTATAGCCATAATAAGTAATTAAGGGATACACAAAACAAAATGGATGTAAAATCAGACATAAAGACATTAAACATGGAGTGGGGAAAGCAAAAATGTAGTCTGGTTAGCAGGTGGTCAGACTTAAGAGATCATCAGCTTAAAATAATCATGTGTGTGTGTATAAAACATGGTAATCACAAATAAAAAACCTGCACTAGATGCACACACAAAAAAGAAAGGAATCCAAACTTAACACTAAAAAATAGTCATCATATCACAAGGGAAGAGAGCAAAAGTAAAAGGAACATAAAAGAGCTACAAAAACAATTAGCAAAATGACAGTAAGTACCTACCAATCAATATTTATTTTAAATGTAAATGAACTAAATGCTCCAATCAAGATATATGGTAGATGAATGGATAAAAAACAAGAAACATCTATATGCTGCCTACAAGAGACTCACTTCAGATTGAAAGACATACACAGACTGAAAGTGAGGTGATAGAAAAAGGTATTCCATGAAAATGGAAATGAAAGAAATCTGGGGTAGCAATACTTATATCAAACTATATAGATGTTAATGCAAAGACTGTAACAAGAGACAAAGAGGGACTTTACATTGATAAAGTGACCAATTTAACAAGAAAACATAACAATTGTAAGTATATGTATACCAAACACCCAACATAGGTATGCCTAACTATATAAAGCAAATATTAACAAACATATAGGGAGAAATTGACTGTAATACAATAATAGTAGGGGAATTTAACACCCTACTTATGTAAATGGACAGATCATCCAGACAAAATAAAAAAGGAAACACTCGCCTTAAATGACTCATTAGATCAGATGTACCTAACAGATATGCACAGGGGATTTCACTCCAAAAGAGCAGGGTAGCCATTATTTTCAAGTGCATATGAAACATTCTCCAGGATAGATCACATGCTAGGCCACAACACAAGTCTAAATAAATTTAAAAGACTGAAATTTATCAACCATCTTTTTTGTCTACAACAGTGTGAGACAAGAAATCAACAACAACAACAAAAACCTGAAAAAAACATACAAACACATGAAATCTAAACAACATGCCACAAAAACCAATTGGTCACTGAAGAAATCAAAGGGGAAATCAAAATATACCTGGAGACAAATGAAAATGAAAACAAAACAATTAAAAACCTGTGGGACCAGCAAGGACAGGTCTATGAAGGACATTAATAGCAATAAAAGCCTTCCTCAGGAAACAAGAAAAATCTTAAATATACAATCTTATACCTAAAGGAACTAGAAAGAGGACAAAGAAAACCCAAAGTTAGTAGAAAGAAAGAAGCAATAAAGATCAGAGAATGAATAAATGAAATAGAGACTAAAAAATAAAAGAAAAAAATCAATGAAACTAAGAGCTGGTTCTTTGAAAAGATAAACAAAATTGATAAACTTTTAGGCAGATAAAAAGAGAGAGGACCTGGATAAAATCAGAAATTAAAGAGAAGTTCAAAATGATAAGACAGAAATACAAAGGATCAAAAGAGATTACTACAATTATATGCCAATAAAATGGACAACCTAGAAGAAATGGATAAATTCTTAGAAATATACAATCTCCCAAAACTGAATCAGGAAGAAATAGAAAATATGAACAGACCAATTATTAGTAATGAAAGTGAATCAGTAATATAAAAACTCCCATCAAAAAAAAGTCCAGGACCAGACATTTGCACAAATGAATTATACCAAACATTCAGAGAAGAGTTAACACCTACTCTTCTCAAACTGTTCCAAAAAATTGAAGAGGGAGGAATACTTCCAAACTCATTTTGCAAGGCCAGCATCACCCTGAAATGGAAACGAGTCAAAGACACCACAAAATAGAAAAGTACAGGACAATACCACTGATGAACATAGATGCAAAAATCTTCTACAAAATATGAGCAAACTGAATTCAACAATGCATTAAAAGGATTATACACCAAGATCCAGTGGGATTTATCCCAGGGATGCAATGCTGGTTCAATACCCATGAATCAATCAATGTGATACACCACATTAACAAAATGAAGGATAAACATCATATGATCATCTCAACAGAAGCAGAAAATAGTTTTTGACAAAATTTAATATCCACTTATGATAAAATCTCTCAACAAACTGGGCATAGAGGGAACATACCTCACCATATATGGGAAATCCACAGCCAACATCATACTCAATGGTAAAAAGTTGAAAACATTTTTTCTAGGATCAGGAACAAGACAAGGTGCCACTTTCAACAATTTTATTCAACACAGTATTATAAGTCTTGGTCACAGCAGTAAGGCAAGTAACATTAAAAGACATCTGAATTGGAAAGGAGGAAATATAACTGTCACTGTTTCTAGATGGCATGATAAAATACACAGAAAACCCTATAGACTCCACCAAAATCTATTAGCTCTAATGAGTGAATTCAATAAAATGTCAGGATATAAAATTAATACACAGAAATCTGTATCATTTCTATACACTAATAACAATCTATCAGAAAGAGAAATTAAGAAAACAATGTCATTTACAATTTCATCAAAAAGAATAAAATATCTAGGGATAAATTTAACCAAGGAGGTGAAAGATCTGTGCTCTGAAACTATAAAATATTGACGAAAGATTTTCAGATTTCAAAGAAATGGAAAGATATTCCATGTTCATGGTTTGGAAGAATTAATACTGTTAAAATATCTGTACTGGGGCTTCCCTGGTGGCGCAGTGGTTGAGAATCTGCCTGCTGATGCAGGGGACATGGGTTCGTGCCCCAGTCCGGGAGTATTCCGCATGCCGCAGAGCAGCTGGGCCCGTGAGCCATAGCCGCTGGGCCTGCGTATCCGGAGCCTGTGCTCTGCAACGGGAGAGGCCGCAGTGGTGAGAGGCCCGCGTACCGCAAAAAAGAAAAAAAAAATATCCATACCACCCAAAGCAATCTACGTATTCAATGCAATCCCTATCAAAATATCAATGGCATTTTTCACAGAACAAGAACAAATAATCCTAAAATTTGAATGGAACCACAAAAGACCTCAAATAGCCAAATCTTGAGAAAGAAGAACAAAGCTGGACATATCACACTCCCTGATTTCAAACTATACTACAAAGCTATAATAATCAAAACAGTATGGTACTGGCATAAAAACATATACATAGATCAATGGAACAGAATAAAGAGCCCAGAAATAAGCCCACACTTATATGGTTAAACAATCTATGATGAAGGAGGACAGAATATACAATAGGGCAAAGACAGCCTCTTTAATAAATGGTGTTGGGAAAACTGAACCGCTACATGCAGGAGAATGAAACTGAATCATTTTCTTACACCATATATAAAAATAAACTCAAAATGGATTAAAGACTTAAATGCAAGATCTGAAACCATTAAACTCCTAGAAGAAAACATAGGCAGTATGTACTCTGACATCAATCTCAGCAAAATTTTGTTTTGAATCTGTCACCTCAGGTAAGGGCAACAAAAAAAAAAAAAAAAAAATGGGATGACATCAAACTGAAACCTTTTACGCAGTAAAGGAAACCATCAACAAAACAAAAAGGCAACCTACTGAATGGGTGCAAATATTTGCAAATGACATATATGATAAGGGGTTAATATCCAAATTACACCCAAAAAAAATCACATAACTCAATATAAAAAAATAAAAACAAAAAATGATCAGACTTTAAAAAGGGCAGAGGACCTGAATAGACATTTCTCCAAAGATTACATATGGATGGCTAACAGACACATGAAAAGATTCTCAACATCACCAATCATCAAGAAAATATAAATCAAAACCACAATGAGCTATCATCTCACACCTGTTACTATGGCTATCATTAAAAATATAAGAAATAACAAGTGTTAATGAGGATGTGGAGAAAAGGGAACCTTTGTACACTGTTGGTAGGAATGTAAATTTGTGCAGTCACTGTGGAAAACATTATGGAGTCTGCACAAAAATTTAAAAATAACACTACCATATAATCCAGCAATTCCACTTCTGGATACTTACCCAAAGAAACCAAAAACACTAATTTGAAAAGATATATGTACCCCCTATGTTCACTGAAGCATTAATTATCATAGCCAACATATGGAAGCAACCTTAATGTCCACTGATATATGAATGAATAAAGAAGATGTGGTGTGTGTGTGTGTGTAAAGTAATATTACTCAGCCATAAAATGAATGAAATTTTGTCATTTGTAACAACATGGATGGATCTAGTATTGTGCTAAGTGAAATAAGTCAGAGAGAGAAAGACAAATACTATATGATCTCACTTATACATGGAATCTAAAAAACAAAGAAACAAAACAGGGGCTTCCCTGGTGGCGCAGTGGTTGAGAGTCTACCTGCCGATGCAGGGGACGCGAGTTTGTGCCCCGGTCCGGGAGGATCCCGCATGCCGCGGAGTGGCTGGGCCCGCGAGCCATGGCCGCTGAGCCTGCGCGTCCGGAGCCTGTGCTCTGCGACGGGAGAGGCCACAGCGGTGAGAAGCCCACGTACCACAAAAAAAAAGAAAAAAAAAAAAGAAACAAAACAGAAACAGAATTATAGATATAGAGAGCAAACTGGTGGATGCCAGAGGGGAGGAAGGTGAAGGGAATTAAGAAGCACAGGCTTCCAGTTATAAAATAAATATGTCATGGGATGTAATATATAGCATAAGGAATATAGTCAATAATACTGTAATCATTTTGTATGGTGACAGATGGTTACTGGACTTGTGATCATTTCATAATGTATTCGTTTGTTGGATCACTATGCTGTCCACCTGAAACTACTATAATATTGTATATCAACTATACTTCAATTTAAAAACAAAAGAAAAAAGAAACTGTAACGTGTAATAAATAAAAACCCTTTAGTTCACAGTGGTAAAGATGCGGGAGGGGAAACGGAAAAAATGGAGATGAATTTATTTGCCACCATTGGAGGTACTGTTACAAACTTACTAAAAAAATTGGTAATTAAAGGGTAAGAATGAGGCATTTACCTTCTGTCTTTTGAAGAGATATGGTAGTTCATCCTTCTTTAAATTACAGAAGTTGGAATTAGAAAATCACTTTTTGCAACTCCCAGTAAAATTTTTCTTTCAAGAAAGGATTAATAAATGTTGAAAGCACTAGTTGTTGCCAACTATTAACCATAAAGCTTACTTCTAAGGGGAAAAAAAATACCTGAAGAGTTCTGATAGTTGCCCCCTGAACCAAGTAATCACCTTTGTTGTCAAACTGTGAGAAAACCTGACATTGTTTGCAGCCCAATGAGATGCAATATGAAGTAAATAGCATCACACCAAAAGGATGTTAGCCTGAATCTATTCAATCTTTAGATTTAACTTTCAGGCTATGGGAAATACAGGAGACAAGGCACAGGCTCAATTGTATAGTAGACAATTAGGAATATCTCAAATGCAGGGTATTTTAAAAGGAAACTTTTCTGGTATATATATATTTTAAAGTCAGTGTCATGGGAAACAACGACAAAAAAGGGTGAGTGGGGAGATAGACTGCAGAGATTAGAAGAGTCTAATGAGATGTTACATAAAGGAGCAAAACTTGTTTATATCTTGGTTTAGCAGAGCAAACAAAAATAATTCTTAGGGACATTTTGGAACTTTGATGTGGACTAGATTTTAGATAATATTAGTTATTTTAAGTGATATTACTATTTTTGGTATAATAATGCCATTGCACTTGTATAGAAAAATGAACTTTTAAGAGAAACATGATGGAATATGTAAGAGTGAAGTTCTATTATAACTGTGACAATTTCAGTGGTTCAGAAGAAAAAGCATACGGTACACAGATCATAGCTAGATCAATACATAAAATTAATATGACAACTGTTTAGTCTAGCTGGTAGGTATATGGATGTTTATTATCCTATTCTTTAACATTTTTGTATAATTAAAATTTTCATAATAAAATTTTGAAGAAAAGTTTGATTGACATAATGTAGTCATTATTTTAGTTTTTTGCACCAACATCAATATCAATCCCTTTTTGAATATGATCCCCCCTTTCCCCTTAGCCTCTTGGGTCTAGTGGCCCAAACTAGAATTCCACAAACATTTTCCGTAAAGTAATAATATGACTCAAAATTACAGGATGTGGGTGAATGGTATACTTTATAATTGACTTTTCCTATTCAAAACAATTCCCCCCAAAGAGAAGAAAGTCTTGAGAACTGAACAAAAAGAAGGCAATATGGAGGACTGGAAAGAGTGCGGGTTTGGAGAAAGAATTAGATTAAAATCTTTGCCCTGCCACTTTCTAGCAAACAAAGTCTCTAAGACCTTACATTTTTCATTTGCAAAATTAGTATGACAATGGGTAACCTGTAGATTGGTTGTGAAAATTAAATAAAGAATTAAAGCATGTAAACAGTATACTGTAGAGACTGGCATAGTACATAAGAGGATAACAAATGATCTCAGTAAAAAAAGACTTTGAGATGCATTGCTAAATTGGAAGACAGTTAATATGAGACAGACTATGCCATTAGTAATAGAAATGGTTTATATTTACAGCTCAGAGTCTCTGTGATGAATGGATGCAGAGTGTGGGAAAAAGACGATCACAGCCATTTCTTTGATGAAGAGCAATGAAACTCCAGCAATCATGGCCTGTTAATGTAAGCTATTAAGGAAACAGCAGGGGGCAAGATTTTGTTCACTGCAAGGGAATGTAATATTTATCAGTGCTCATTAGACTGTGCACATTATATGGTTTTGCTCTTGCTGAAAATGGCCATTGTACTAAAAATTAAAATAAAGTACACAAAGCAAATATATTTTGTAGCTAGATGGTCAGATAAATTTGTTTCTGAATAGTCAAAGGAGGTTCCTTACTAAACTAAAGAGGATAGGTGATTTTGTGTGGGGATTCTAAGCAGAAGTGGAGTTAGTCATATCCGAAACATCTTAGGTAAAGAAAACTTGAAAAAACAAAACTGTATGACAGTTTTTTCCTCTCTGTTCCTATATTACAGTGCTGTAAAATGAACAGGTTAGATTAGGTTTATTTCAGAAAGTCTTGGGACTCTGGCATTCCTGAGATCTATGAGACTGTGTTATCCAATACTAACTTTATTATCATTACTATCATGTCTGACCATACATACCTTAATATTTTGCCCTTTAATCACTCTGCTCAAGCCACACTCTCCTCTGGCTATTCCTACAATTCTAGGACCACTCCCACACCAGAAATCCACACTTGCTGATCCTTCTATCTGCAAGTTTCCTTTCTCAGGTAGCAGCCCAGTTCATTCCCTCATTTTTTTCAACTCTGCTAAAGGTCACTTTCTTAGTAAGGTCTTCCTTACCAGTCTTAAAATAAGCGTTTTCACTTCTGAAGCACTTTGTTTAAGAGGGAAAGCAATTGTTCCTAAAACACAGGAAATGCAACTTTCACTTTCCAATAGGTTATGGAAGACTTCTGCTCAAACAACTAGAAAAGATCTAGATAAAATTTTAAAAATCATATCGTTAAAAACCTCAGAGATGTGTGGAAGCAAAGAGGACTAGATGAACTATAATCCTTAAGAGAAGAAACAATTTTCTTCAAGGGGACATTTGCTAATTATGGACATGGCTGGAAGATCAGAACAATCACAGCCAGAGGGCCTTTGTAGGGGGAGAAAGGAAACCCACAAACTTTCTAACGGGTACACGTGATGGAACAAAAAAATTTAAAGATTCCAGTGGTCTTAAAAGTATGGCCAGATTCCTCTAAGGGGCATTTGCTGAGTTAGGGTTGTGCAGGAGTCTGAGGAAACAGGTACACAATAAAGAAATCTAAAAGGCAAAATAAAATCTCCTTCTTCCTCATAGTGTTTATAAAACAAATCTGCTAGAGAGAAAGGGTCTACCTCAAGTATATAGTCTTTCCCTTAAGATATTTATTCGATTTTAAAGTTCTGTTTTGTATAATCATAGAAAGATGGGCTAGGAATTTCTGAAGTAAGAAAGGAATTTTCCACAGGATTTCATGGCTGAAAAGACATATACCAACCAGGCTCTCAAGTAAAAGCCCAATAGGTCTAATTCCTAATCAAAAGTAAAACTGAGATAAAGTGAGTCTTACTAAAACTGCAACCTGGCCCCAACCAGCTTAATTCCTGATTGAATTGAGGCCATCATTCTCTCTTCTACTTAACAGATTAAAAAGAAAACTCTATGGAACTAGATGAAATCACCAGAATACTCTCCTTTTTCACTACTCAGAAGCTCTGGTATATAATTAACAGGCATTCAAAGCAGGAAGAAAATATGTTTGATAATTAAAAGAAGAATATAGACAATAAAAACAGGTGCATAAGTGGTTCAGATACTGAAGCTTTTGTTTTCACTCATCTCAATATATTTTCTAATTCTCCTAGTTATTTTTTTCCTTGACACATTGTTTATTTAGAAATGCATTAATTTCCACATATTTGCCCATTTCCCAAGTTTTCTTCCGTTATGACTTCTAATTTCATTCCACTGTGGTAAGGGAATATACTTTGAGTGATTTCAATCCTTTTTGAATTTACCAAAACTTGTATTATGGCCCAGCATACAGTCTGTCCTTGAGAATATGCCATGTGTCCTTGAGAAGAAAACGTATAATATTGTAGCTGGGAAAAGTATTCTAGGTATCTGTTAGGTCTAGTTGGTTTATAGTGCTATTTAAGTATTTTATGTCTTTGTTGATATTCTGTCTAATTGTTCTATCTATTATTAAATGTGGAGTTTTTCAAGTTTCAAATGATTATTGTTGAATTATCTATTCCACCCTTCAACTCTTCATACTCCTGTTTTATGTATTTAGGGTCTCTGTTGTCAGGTACATATATATTTATGTTTTATCTTCTGGCTGGATTGATCCTTTTTCATTATAAATGTGCTCATTTTTCTCTAGCAACAAATTTTGTCTTAAAAGCTATCTTGTTTGATATTATTATATCCAGCCCTCTCTTGGTTTCTTCTGGTGTATCTTTTACTATCATTTTATTATCAACTTACTTGTGTCTTTTTCTTAAGCTTTATTGAGAAATAATTGACATACATCACTGTATCAGTTTAAGTTGTGCAGCATGATGGTTTGATTTACGTATATTGTGAAATTACTACCACAATAGCTTTAGTTAACATCTATCATCTCATATAGATAAAAATAAAACAAAAAAATCTCCTCGTGATGAGAACTCTTAGAATCTTCTCTCTTAATAACTTTCCTGTATATCACAGAACAGTGTTCACTATAGTCATCATGTTGTACATTACAGTGTTAGTACTTATTTATTTTACAGCTGGAAGTTTGTACCTTTTGACCACCATCCTCTGATTCCCCTTCCCCCAACCCCCTACCTCTAGTAACCACAAATCCAAACTCTTTTTCTGTGAGTTTGTTTTTTAGATTCCACATACAAGTGAGATCATACAGTATTTGTCTTTCCTCTGTGTGACTTATTTTACTTAGCATAATGCCTTTAAGGTCCACGCATGTTGTTTCAAATGGTAGGATTTCCTTATTTTTTTAATAGCTGAATAATAAATATTCATATATATGAATATATGAATATGTATATATCACAACTTTACCCACTCATCCATTGTCTTGGCTATTGTAAATTATGCTGCTATGAACATGGGAGTGTAAATATCTTTTAAAATTAGTATTTCCATTTTTAAATATATATTCCCAGAAGTGGAACTGCTGGATAATATGGTAGTTCTATTATTAATTTTTTGAGGAAATTCTATTTGTCTTTGATCTAAAGCACATTTCTTATAGACAGCATATAGTTGGATCATGTTATGTTTATCCATTTGGCTAATATCTGCCCTTTAATAGGAGTTCTTCTTAATTAAATCAAATTAGTGTTTAATTCACATATATTTAATGCAATTACTGATAAGGTAGAATTTATGTCTGTCATTTTGCTATTTATTTTATATATGTCCTATAACTTTTAGTTTCTTTATTCCTCTACTCTTTTGTGTTAAAAAGACATTTTGTGGTGTACCACTTTAATTCCTTTGTTGATTCTTTTAACATAAATTTTTAATTGTTTTTTTAGTGGTTGCCCTGAGGATTATAATTAACATCTTAATTTATAACATTCTAGTTCAGATTAACACCAACTTAATTTAAATAGGTCAAAACCAAAACCAAGGACAGAAACTTTGGTCCTTTATAGCTCCATCCCCTCCCCTGTTCTTTGTGTTGTTACTGTCACACAAATTACATATTACATGTTGTGTTCCCATGAACGTGGATTCGAAATTATTGTTGCATGCAAGTGTCTCCTATATCATAAAGAAAAGCATTACAAACAAAAGATACATTTATACTGTGTTGTATATTTATATATGTGGTCTATTTTTTATGTGGATTTTAGTTACTGTCTACTGTCTTTCCATTTCAGCCTGCAGAATTCTCTTTAGTATTCCTTGCAGGGCAAGTCAGCTGGGGAAAAAATGTTTCTCAGATTTGTTTTTCTGGCAATGTCTTATTTATTTTAAACAAGTCTTGTATTTTTTTGAAGGACAGTTTTGCTGGATACAGAATTCCTTGTTGACCATCTTTTTCCTTTAGCACACTGATTATGTCATCTCACTACCTCTGGGCTCCATGGTTTCTGACTGGCAATCAGTTGTTAATCTTATTGAGGAGCCCTTGGATATGATGAGTCACTTCTCTTGCTGCTTTCAAGATTCTGTCTGTGGATTTTGATAGTTTGATTATGATGAGACCTGGTATAATTTTTTTCTGTTTATCCTGATAGATTGGATTTTGTTGAGCTTCTTGGCCGTGCAGATTTTTTCCAAAAAATGTGAGCAATCTTTGGCCATTATTTCTTCAAAGATCCTTTCTGCCCCTTCCTCTTTCTCTCCTCTTGGAACTGCCTCTCTGCGTATGTTTGTATACTTTATGATGTCCTAAGTTTCTAAGGCATTGTTCCTTTTTCTTCATTCTTTTTCCTTTCTGTAACTTAAACTAAACAATCTCAATGGACCTGTCTTCATGGTTGCTAATGTTGTCTTCTAACTGACCAAATATATTGTTTATCTCATTATTAAGACAGCAGATTCTAAGAGTTCTCATCCCGAGGAGATTTTCTTTTTCCTTTCGTTTTTTTGCGGTACGCGGGCCTCTCACTGTTGTGGCCTCTCCCGTTGTGGAGCACAGGCTCTGGACGCACAGGCTCAGCGGCCATGGCTCATGGGCCTAGTCGCTCCGTGGCATGTGGGATCTTCCCAGACCGGGGCACGAACCCATGTCCCCTGCATCAGCAGGCAGACTCAACCACTGCACCACCAGGGAAACCCTTTTTTCCTTTCTTTTTGTTGTACCTGTATGAGATGATAGATGTTAACTAAAGCTTTGTGGTAATAATTTCACAATATATGTAAATCAAACCATCATGTTGCACAACTTAAACTCATACAGTGATTAGGAGTTTTAAAATTTCAGTTATTGTACTTTTTAACTCAAGGATTTCTATTTGGTTCATTTTAATAATTTCTATCTCTGTATGGATATGTATTCGATGAGACATGAATCTCATACTTTCTTTTAATTATTTAGACATGGTTTCCCCTCATTTGTTAAACATTTAAAATACTCTCATCACTCTATATCTGTGGGGGATTGGTCCAGGATGCTGATGCCAAAATCCACCAATGTTCCAGTGCCTTATATAAAATGACATAGTATTGGCGTATAACATACATACATCTTCCTGTATACTTTAAATGATCTCTAGATTACTTGTAATTCCTAATAAAATGTAAACGCTGTGCAAATAGTTGCCAGTTATCTACTGAAGGACATCTTGGTTACTTCCAAGTTTTGGCAATTATGAATAAAGCTTCTATAAATACCTGTGTTCAGGTTTTTGTGTGGACATGTGTGTCTTTTTTAAAAGACCTTTTTGAAGAGAAGTTTCAGGTTCACAGAAAATTTGAGAGGAGGGTACAGAGCTTTCTCACATACCCTCAGTCCCCACGCATGCAGAACTTCTCCCATTACTAACATTCCCCCAATGGAGTGAGATACTTGTTACCATAGATGAACCTGCATCAACACATCGTATCACCCAAAGTCCATAGTTTACATTACAGTTAATTCTTGGTGATCTACATGCTATGGCTTTGGAAAAATGTAAACTGACATGTCTCCATCATTATAGTACAATACAGAGTATTTTCACTGCACTAAAAATTCTCTGTGCTCTGCCAAAATAAACACTGTTTAAGAAACAAAACTCATTAACAAAAATAACATTATAGAAATAACACACAAATAAATATAAAAGTCCTATTCTGATAAGCATTATGAAAAAGAGTTACAAGGTGCTATAAGAGTATTGAATGAGATTGGATCCAGTCTCAAATCAGAAAAGGCTTATCTGATGAAGTAATTGAATAATAAGTGAGAGTTAAAGATGACAAAGTAGGACAGCACAAAAGGCTAAAAGAACGTAACTGTCAGCTGCAATTAAGGATATGGAATCACACCCTGTGTTTAAAGTTAATTCTCGCTTTTACTAAGTAGCACAGGATATTTAAGCAAATTTTCATGAATGATGAAACTATTTATTATGAATATTAATAATATTAAATAAAATAAGGTCTAAAGTAAATTTCAGGGGCAGTGGGAAGACCTCCCTCGCTCGGAGACTAATAGATAAGAATTCAAAATCAGATCCTCACTCATACATTTTTAAAGATTTGTTTTATCTACAAAATTAAATGTCCCATTGGAGAAGTGAAAATTTAATGTAAATGCAATTATCAGTGGCTTTTTAAAGACGAAAAGAGACAAGAGAGAACAGAGGATGTGTATACTGGTTGTCTGCATCAGGGCGGGACAAAAAAGGGGAGATTATCCAATGCTGGAAAACGGTAGCTATCTGGCAAGGTAAGTAGTGTGAAAACACTTCATCAACACCCCTGCTATGACTGGGAATTAATTTTGTTCTTCTTCAAAGTGGGAAGAATGTATGGGGACAAGGATTAGGAAAGGGGTGCATTTACTAAAGGTGACTGAATTAAAATTCCAAGTGTCATGTTTTCCTTTTTCAGAAGTACTACAGAAATAATCTGAGATTCTGGATATCTTCCTCCAGGGACTTAGTTTTGCTTTTTGGCAGGTGATTATGGTAGGGGCAGATGATATTTGTCTTGTCTGAGTTTTACTAGATCAGAGTTGGCTTTTTAGTCTTTTAGGAGGATTTGCCTGTATTCTGTCTGCAATTGCCAATTCCTAATCTATCCTTAACTCTCAAGCAAATACTCCAGATATAGTTACTGTGCAGTTGGAAATCATCACGGTGAAATAAGTGGCGGCTTAAAATTTGGTCACTTTGTTTGTGGTTTATCTTATTTGCTGCACATGTGTTGATTTCAAGACTAGTGTTAGAATTGGGGTACAAAACTTCCAGATGAAAATTTAGAAAACTCCATTTTCATCCATATCATCCCATTCCCAGTATGCCTTCCCCACACTCTCTAATGGTAACATGGATACCTGCCTCATTGTCACAATATGGGCCTCTGTTTAATTACTAATTAAGATATAATGCAGTCAATTCAGCTTCCTGTCCTACCTGCACCTATGATGTGTCATACCTTTAAGGACTTCTTTTTTTTTTTTAAGTAAGTAGATTGAACAAATGCTTTTTCTCCTTTCCCTCCAAAATAGAAGTAAAATTACAATAAGGGGATTTTTTAAAAAAAATAACACAAAAATAATGTGAGAGGAGGCAAAACCAGTTGATAGAAGCTAGACCAATTTTGGAAGACGCAAAATCTGACTTAGTAGAGTGAAGAAAGCTAAAAATTAATTTCCTGCAAGTGAGTCGAGAGAGTGGTAAGAGCTAACAAGAAGTGGGCTAAGTGTGTTGGAGAACTATGACAAGCTTCAGGATTCAAGGCGCTAAAGCTTAAGGCAAAAGTGTGGCATAGAGATGAAAATAAAGGGACTGGTTGAATGTCTGAATAAAAGAGTCGTTAGACCCTGCCTTAGGTAGGGATGGGTTTTAAGAAAAATAGCTTAAGATGAGAATTCTTATGCACGTGATTTATTGAGGATTGTTTTCAGTAGAAGTCTATAAGGAAATGAGGGAAGCAGGATAGAATAGAGGAGGAAGCTGAACAAAATGTGGTGTTGCTGAAATCTAATCTCAGACTGATCCCATGGGAAGCTGTAGAGTGTGAATGGCATCACTGAGTTTTCTCCCCTTCAGGAAAGGAGGTAGGTTTTTGTACCCTCATATGAGTCATTCACTGGCTGAAGGGACAACCACTAGAGTGTGTGGGGCCTGGACAATATTTTAATAGAGCTGCATGAGCTCATGTAAGGCATACGATTTATCAATTAACACGTTGAACAACGGAGTAATGTATGTACATATTTGTTTATTATCCATTCAGTGCACGTGAAGATTCTTCATAGTCTAAAGGTACTATCTTTTCATCTTCAACTTCAGAATCATATATTCATGTTCTAGATTGTCAAATATATCATTTCTGGGTAATTCATATATTTTACTGAGAGAAAAAGGTAGCAATGCTGTTCTTTTTATATTAAAACAATATAAATCTTCTCACCTCTGTAGTTACCTACTACCATTTATTTAATTAAGGTTAAATCATTTCTCATGGCACTGCATCATTCACTATGTTGCTCGGGAGTAATGGATTCTATTGACTCTCTCAAAGGCTATAACTATGCTTTGTTGATGAAGAACGTAAGTACAAGTCTGACCAGAGCACACTGGAATGCACGAATGATAATTTTTTCTCATCATTTTAGAATTTTAGCATAAAGATAACAAAACACACTTTTCAACTATGTCTTCATTTGGGCTCTACAGGCTATAATCACTGTGTTCATGGTGCTAACATTACCATACCACCTCAACCACTAGGAAGGACAGGGAAGGGGCCGATGGGCAGAGTGAGAGGAGCCATTCACACAAGGAATGTCCATCCTTTGTCCAACATGGCTGAAAACCAAACTAGGGGACTAGAACCTCACCATGTAAGACAGAGGCAAGAAATCAGAATTGCAAAACAAAGGCCTTGAACATTTTAGGAGGAGATAGACACAGGCACTAGAAAGATCACCAGACATTTGGTGTAGGTTCTGCAGTGGATTGAGAACACTGGCAAAGTATGAATGAAGTAAAGACTACCTACTGCCACCCTACCATCACTGGAGGCTGTAGAACAGAGGGAGCATTGTGGGGGGAACACGGATGACAACAGGTAACACATGGCCTCACACACAGGCTCCACTTCACAGGTCAGTGATAAACCATTGGTAACCAAGAGATCTGATCTCATCCTGTGTCTGATATGAGTAAGAGTCACCATAAGTGAATACTTTGGTACCATTCTGATGGCCCCAAATCACACAATTTTATAAAAGAAATATCTTGCTGGTCAGTGGGAGTGATTCACTTGCCAGACTGCTGTTCTGGAATTGGGGTGGGCCATGGAGACCTGGGATGACCCAGACGTTTCAGTCCTGGATTTCCTCAGGGTATCTGGTTGACCTCACATGAATGGGTGAGGAAAGTGCCCCAAAGTGAAGAAATGGAATATAGATCTAGAGTCCAGGCTCAGGACTCTCCCCATCCTCAAAGCTTCCTGGATGGTTCTACTGGCCCCAGGCAGTCCAAGGCATGAGAGGGAAACTTCTGCCAAAGAAGGCCCTCTAAAACACAAGGGACTCTCAGAACACTGGCATTCACATCTCCCCTACCCTCAAGGAAGAATACTGTATTACTCCTCTCTTTGGAAGCTGAGAAGACCCATATACAAGATTTTCAGATACCAAAGCTTGAATGACTCCCAAGAAAGTGGTCATGTCCCCACTATGACTCCACACCAGTAAACAAGGCTTGTTCCTACACATAGAACATTCAACCTTTTACATAGTTTCTCACTGTTAAATGTGAGTTAAGTCAATAATCAAAATTCAAAATCTCCTATTTGAAAAAAAACAAAAGGAAAAATAAGCTAATTCAAAGACACTGGAGGCAAGAAATAATGTAGGGAAAGCTAAATACTTCAAAACAAGTTTACTCAGAGAAACACACACAAAAAGTGTTGCATATGAATGACAACAAAAACCAATCTAAAAGAAGAACATTCTGACTACAAGGAAGAGTTTGTATAAATAAAAATAATAGCATAAATATAATAAAAAGTAGATTAAAGGCTTAGAAGCAAAATGGAGGAAATCTCCCCCAAAATAGAACTTAAAGACAAAGAGGTAGAACATAAAAGAGAGCCAAAAAATCCCATTAAAAAAACTATGTTGAGAGTCCGCCTGCCGATGCAGGGGACAGGGGTTCGTGCCCTGGTCCAGGAAGATCCCACATGCCGTGGAGCGGCTGGGCCCATGAGCCATGGCCGCTGAGCCTGCGCATCTGGAGCCTGTGCTCCACAACGGGAGAGGCCACAACAGTGAGAGGCCTGCGTACTGAAAAAAACAAAAACAAAAACAAAAAACTATGAAATGAGAAGATTAACAAGGAGGGCCAATGTCCAATTAAAAGGGATTACTATTAGAATGGGAATGAAGTAAATTAACAGATAATAGTAATAAATTATAATTTGTCAGAAGCAAAGGATATAAACTTCCAGACTGAATTGAAAGGATTTATTCTGAAGCATATTATCAGGAAATATCAGAAGAAAAGGAATAAAGAAAATGTCTTTAAAACTTTCCAGCCTGTAAACAAATAAAATATAATGAATAAAAATGATCATACTAAAGAATTACATATCATAGTAGTATCAGAGAGTTCCACTTCCATTAATGTTGGATTGTTCAGTGGCTTATTATGAAACACATTACCTTGCTTTTGGCTATGAAGTAGATGTTAATTTTCAAAAGGATTACACCTTAACCCATTAGAATTAATTCAGGTGCTTCACACACTGGCTGATAAAAAAAGTGTGACGTACTTGGACTTGGATTAATAAATAATATTTTTAAAGATGAGAAAGAGGCACATTTTCATCTTGTTAAATTAAAACAGGTGATAGATCTATATAATAAAAAGGAGATGAGTAAATTTAACAATTTTACTGAAGAGACTACATCAAGAAATGCTGATGAGGTATAACTCTGACAAGCAAAGGGGAGTGTATAAAACTGAACCAACTTCCCCCTTGATGTGAAGAAAAATCAGAAAAAGGATAAGACAATTAGGAGATCAAGGAATCATGTCTAAGACTTAAGTGGCAAATGGATGATAATTTAGGCAACAACAAGAACATTATTTAGGAGAAGCATTAATTATATTGACACTTTGAAAGCTACACTGTAGAAAGGTGAAGGATCTGGATAAAATCCTTTTCAGGATAAAAGCCTGAAATATGCAGTTTAAACCTTAACTCTCCTCTTATGTCTGTTCCTTTCAGAATTTAAACATTCCATCAGGTATTAACAACTTGGAATTCCCTTTCAGTTCAAAAGTACAGGTTGCCACATTACTGAGAGAAGAAAAGTCACATGCACAACACACACACATGATCCATAATCCATTAAGCTACTAAGTCATTTTATATATTTTTCTACCAACAAGCTGGCTTTCTGGCTACCTACATAAAAACAAAGTTTCACTTCTCAGAGCCTAATGCCTGATTTACTCCACTCATCCCTCTGACAAAGTGTCCTAGTGAAAAGGGCAAATATTTGGCTTTCTGGTTAGATTTAACATTGCCAACTATTTTCCTTTTATTGGTGTTTCTCTATTCCCTGAAATCTGCAAAACTTCTTTTTCCTTTTAGAAAATAAAAGGACATGGAAGGCAAAGATGCTATTTAGACTTTATAAGGCCAGAAATTAAAACCCTTGGGGCAGTTTTACAGCCAGTCTTGAGTATTTTCTAGAAGCTTTTTAGAACCCAGAACCCAGGCTATAAATTAGAGTCTAGGACTTCTTTAACTCCTTGTAAACTGTAGTAGAAAGGTATTGTTCTGAAGTTTAAAATCACATTTGGTTAAAATATTAAGCATTCTGACATAAACTTATGACTCTATACAGCATTTCACTAAAGAATCAGAATATGTGTTTTTCCCAATTGTTGTTTTCAATTATATTTTAACTGATATTTGGCTGAATTGCCTTTTTTGAGAAGAGAAGGCAAAGATATCTTATGAATATGTATTTTCAAACATTAAAACAGATGTGAACTACAAGATTAAATTAGAAATAATGTGTTTTAGCATGAAATATAATATTATAAATTATAAATTTAGCAGTATGGTCCAGTGTGTAAGGCTAGCCATCAAGGCAGATGTCAAATTCTGTTGTGAGAAATCCAATTTCTCTGTTCAAAACATGTTCTTACCCTAGCAGTAGTCAAACATATGTTTTAATTAAAAAGTTACAAAATTTAGGGGTGGAAAAGACCTTGTAGATAATCTAACCCAGTATCACCATTTGACAAAATGGGAAACAAAGGTCTTCAATGATTCAGAATCTCATCTTTTGCAAAGCATGGTTTACATGTTAATCTAGCAGGTGACGGTACTGATATTTACAAGGTTTCAGATATCTGATTTGACTGATTTTTGTACATTCGCCTACCTATTTGAACTGAGTAATTTTTAGTCAATACTCAAACATATCTGGAAAAACATATCAACAATTACTCTATCCTCTAAGAGAGATTTTGCAGAAAATGTTCATTGAGCTCAAATTATCTTTTGGCTCTCAGATTTATTGATCTCACCAGTAAATGGTAACTTCCCACTTCATTTAACCTGCCTCAAAATGAGCCAACGGTAGGAAAAAATTGTGTCTGAACAATACGTGACTCCATAAACAACAACTATATGTCTAGTGAAAACTATGAATAAATAATGACTCTGTAAACCGAATTAGCATATAACTTTACAAGACGAAAATAAGAAAAAAATACAAGCTGAGCCAATACTTTTCAAGGGAAAAAAACTACAACAACAACAAAAACCCCACCACTGTCCATTCCTGCTGAACCCAATTTTGTCTCTTGCCCTATTTGCTGGCAACAAGTTTAGAGTTTGTCTTTTCATGTGTGTGTACTGCTTTATTTGGCTTTATTGTTAGCAGTCTTAGCCATTCTTCTAACAATAGAAATCTCAGGAGAACATTTTCTCTAATCCTGCTCCCAACTGTTAGTTTGGTTTGTTTATCTGCTTTCTTGACTCACAGCCCAAACCTTCTGTATCGGTTTTGTTCCCAACAAGGGGAGCAGGAAGAAGACTAGTATGGCATTTTTCAGAGCCATTTGTTATTGTGGCAGTGAGGGATCTGTAACACTCTGCACAGATTGTCAGTTTTTCCTATGATGAGAGAAATGGTAGTTAGACAAATAGAAAATGTGTGGTTTGCTTTCTAAAAACTCTTGTGCACTTTTACAACCATGATGGAAATGAAAGTGGAAAGAGCCTAGGAAACGAGAGTTAGGAGATACTCATTATATCTTCCCTCTTGTTACAAATTTTAAACTCAAAGAGGACAGGAGACTGAGTTTACAGTTTTGTATTCCTTCGTTTAATGTGTCTGGCTCATCGATAACACAATACACAAGTTCATAATGCCTGCTCAATATGCATATATGACCCTTCTCAGTTTCCTCATCTACAAAGAGAGGAAATAGAGTGAGATTAACATAAAGTAACCTTCCAGCTCTACCATTCTGTGAGATGCTCTATTAAATCAATAAAATAGAATACATGCCATTATTTGGCTTCATTAAAAAGAACATGATAAATCATTTTTACTCTTTTTCCTGGAGCTGGAATTCTTTGTTTCTGAAAAATTTCTTCATGCTATACATTTCAAAATGAGATTTACTCTGCTTGGTTGTAGTAAGTTTTAAAACAGAACTTCCTCTATCCAGTGTTTTCTTTTGTTAATTTTTAAAGTTATATGACTATACGCACGAAGTTGGAAAATAAATCTTTTTGGCCTAGGAACCCACATTTTTAATACAAACACAATTTTAATATATTTTCCAGTGTCTTGCATATCCATTTTTCATACAATCATGAGGGACTTATATAATAACGTCCTATATTTCCACATAATATTATGAATTATGTGTTTTCCATGTTGCATCACAATCCTCAATGCAATTAGTATTTGAATGGTTAAAATGGTCTAAACATCGCAAGGGAATACCCAGGTTTTCTAGTCTATTTCATAGCGTTGGACATACAGATGGCTTACAACATTTTATTGTTAAAAAAGATGGTTCAGTAAGCAAGTTTGTGCAATTTTTTCCTATATTTAAGATGATTTTTCACTTCTAGCTAATGAAATCTTGCATAAATTTAAAGTAGTTACAAATCCATGTAGTTATGAATTGTCACCTGGTCTCCCGTCTCCCTGGAGCACTCCCAGACCCCTTTCTTAGTTAGTCTAACTTGCAATTTTTCTCTAAGCCTCAACCTAAAATTTCACTTCCTTAGGGAGTCCATCCCTGAGACTCTCCACACCACAGGGGGCTCCCACAATTAGGTATTTCCACAGTACTTCTCTTTGGTGTTACTAGATGTTACATGTTTAATATCAGTCTTCTATAACAGATTCTAAGCATTCTGAAGACAGGAAGATATCTTTCTTGCTCATCATAGTAACCCAAAGTACCTGCAATAGTGGATTCCCAGTGCCTCGTTCATATTTAATAAATCATAGTTTTTAATTTCATTAATAAGAGGATGAAAACACACATATATTGATAAGTGACAAAATATTTCTACATATTTAAAATAACTTTCTTGAAGTATTTTAATTCCAACAGCTGCTTTTTAAGTGAAAGACTTAATTAAAACTCAAATAGGTTTAATGAAGATAATCACAGTCCCTATATGACTCTTTGCATTTGAACCAGTAAGTTACTAAGATAAAGGCAAACACTTTTTTTCCTTAGTTCACCAGAGTTGGTTTCTTTATTTCAGAGAATCTTTCCCAAATTGCTGTCAGCTTTCTTAGTTGGATCCAAGTACATGTTAGAAAGACCCTTTCAACATTGTTTTAGTATTTTCTCAGGTACATTATTTGGAATTCTCAGATAAAATGTCCACACAGAAGTAGATAATAAAGTCAGTAATGAAAAGAAAACATTTTAGAGAAATGCAAATTAAGAAGAATATCACATGAATGCATATTAGAATGCGAGTATTTCTTTTAAGTGAACTGGTTTTCAAATATGAGCTGCCAAAATAATAACAAAAAACGAAAATTCACACAAGTTTCTTGACATCATCTGCCTGTGCTTTTTACATGACGTTGCATAGAATCTTAGGGTTATTTGCAGGCTACTCTAGGGTGTGAGAGGAATTAGGTGGGCTGTTCACTCTTCCTAGTATGTTTTCACCTTTTTTTTTTTTTTTAATACTGAACTTTAAATGTAAAATTTTTCTTGGTAAAGAGTTTCTGCCACTAACCTTTTTTTTTTTTTTTTTTCTGTAAAGGATTTGAGACTAAATATTTGACTAAATATTTACCCTCATTTGTTCTTTCCTAAAATGTTTATAAACATAGACTATGTGGCTAGGAATGTGATATTTAATAGAAATACAAGATGAATAAAACATGACTTCTAAAACAGGAGACAAATATGTAAATTCTACTGATGATATATTAGGGTTATTGTGTGAAAAGTGCTGTGGGACTATAGGAATAATGCTGCCTTGGAAAAACTAGTGAAAGCTTCATATTTGAACATGTTCTTGATGGATAAATAGAGCACTGCAAAGTAGAGAAAGTATGCAAGGGCATTTAAGGCAAAGAGGCAATTCATGAGAAGCACACAGCCGAAGATGAACGATTCATATGAGGAACGTGGATAAACTATGAAAAGTTCCCTGTGGCCAAAGTCTAGGATTTATGATGTCGTGTTGGAAGAAATAAATTTGAAGAGGTAATTTGGGTGGGGGCATATTTTGAAGAAATGTAAATTTTGGGAATACTATGAAAGCAAAAACAAAACAAAACAACACTGAACTGGGAGATAGGAGAGTTTTATGTTAGGTTTTATGTTAGGAGTACCATATGAAACTATCAAAATAACACAGATGAGAATTATGGAGGGCTTAGATTATAAGAGGTATACCATAAGGGTACAAAATGCAGAATAAATTGGTGAGCAATTTCTGAAACAGATTATATAGAACTTTGTGACTGATTGTGAGTGGCAAAGATGGGATACGCATGATTTTAAATAATCTAACTTGAAAGGGAATCCTGCAGGATCATAGAGAGGCGATAAAGAGAGTAACTTAGGAGATCTAGGTTGGTGCACTGACTCAATTCCACTTGCTACCCAAGTGATTTTAGGTAAGTAACTTCACCTTCCTAAGATTTAGTCTCCTATACTGATTAAAACAAATGTTTTTGCGAGTACTCCAACAAATATCTTAAAATGTTTCACATAGTATCTGGCACATTGTTAAGGGTTCATTAAATCTTTAATATTACCATTATTGCTTCAGAGGCATGTAAAGTCATAAGATTCCCTATTCTTTTTTGCAAAGGGGCTGACCTTTTCTTTTACAGTATATTAGATGTGAATATCTAGACTTGCACAAAATGATTTTCCTGCTGTTCTTCTATTGTCCCAAATAATGGGACTGCAATGGATTTAATAAATATTTAGTCAATACCAAATACATGTCTGGTACACTTCCAGGTGCTCAGGACACCTATTTTAAAGGGGCAAAACTTAAAAAAAAATAGAGAAACTGAATAGACTTTTTTTTTCCCAAAGAAGACATGCAAATGAACAACGGGTACATGAAAAGGTGCCCAATATCACTAATCATCAAGGAAATACAAATCAAAACCACACTGAGCTAACACTTCATGCCTCTTAAAATGGCTATTAGCAAAAAGACAAAAGATAACAAGTGTTGACGAGGATGTGGAAAAAAAGGAACGCTTGTGCACTGCTGGTGGGAATGTAAATTGGTGCAGCAACTGTGGAAAACAGTATGGACACTCTTCAAAAAATTAAAAACTACTATATGATACAGCAATCCCACTTCAGGTATATACCTGAAGGAAACAAAAATCACTGTTTCTGAGAGATATCTGCAACCCCAAGTTCACTGTAACATTATTTACAACAGCCAAAACATGGAAACAACCTAAATGTTCAACCACAAATGAATGGATAAAGAAAACGCAGTATATATGTATACACAGTATTAATCAGCCCTTAAAAAAGAAGGAAATCTTGACGTTTATGACAACATGGATGGACTTTGAGCGCATTACACTAAGTGAAATAAAATAGAGAAAGACAAATACTGTATGATCTCACTTATATGTGGAATCTTAAAAAAACAAAAAGAACTCATAGAAACAAAGAACAGATTGGTGCTTGCAACAGGTGAGAGGTGGGGATGAGAGAAATGAGTGAAGGCAGTCAAAAGGTATAAACTTCCAGTTTCAGGATTAATAAATTCTGTGAATGTAATGTACAGCATGTTGACTATAGCTAATAATGCTGTATAGTATATTTGAAAGTTACTAAAAGAGTAGATCTTACAAGTTCTTACCACAGAAAAAAATAATTGTAACCATGTGAGGTCATGGATGTTAACTAAACTTATGGTGGCACTCGTTTCACAATATATGCATACATCAAATCATTACTTTACACACCTAAACTAATACAATGTTACATGTTAATTACATATCAGTAAAACTGGGAAAAAGAAAAAGGGGAAAAAAAGGTAGAACTTATCCAACAAAACAAAAAAAGTGAGCAAAGAACCCTACTGTATTTCAGAACTACTCTAAGCACACAATTTTTAAAAAAAAATCATGTAAAATAATTTTAAAACATTAAAAAAAATGAAAGTGGTGGTCTTTCAAAAGGATGGCCAGGAAGGATCTCTTTGAGGCACTCTTAAGAGGATAGAGATTGATAATGCGATTAATATGAATCCTGTAGAATGTGCTTGAAGATTACATGAGGCAATGTGTTGAGCTTGTTGTCAGGAAAAATGGAGACAGCTAATCTGGACCTATTTAATAGAGTGGTGTGAAGTCTAAGTTTTTTCTATTAATATCATATTTCTCCTTCTTCTCAACGTGTTAAGCTCTCTATCTTTCTGTATTTCTAATTTTTAAAACACAACAACCTGGATAAACTGCAGTCTATTTGTCTCATAATATTTTATCTTGTTCTTCTTACTAGTTGATATTTAGGATCTATGGGATTCTGGCATTGGACACATTCACTGAAGCTAAATGAAGACACTCCAAAACACCTGAGGAGCACAATAGGCTGAAACCCATCAGTAATTGTGTGAGTATATACACGTCACATAGTGCCACAGACTCAGAAGGATAAGACAAGAGACTTTCAAGGGCAATGTTCCAAATAAGGAGTAAAAATAGCAGAGGCAAGCTGATGACTTTCCCTCTCCCAATCCTCTTTTTGTCATCCTGCCAGGAAGCTGTAGGAACTAGAAGGACTGAAATGCTACCATGAAAAAAGACTCCTGTAATTTACATGTAACTTGTTCATAATTCAATTCTTGATCTGGGGCAAGAGACGTCCAAGAACTGTGACATCAAAAAAAACTTCCCAATTTCTATTTACAGATTTGCATCTATTTACAAAGAGCATAGTTTAGAGCCTGACTCCCAGAGGCTACTCAATAAATAGCTAGTAATTGTAATAATTCAAGAATGAAGAGATCTCTATTTCTGTGTTTATTTTCGATATTGAAAATATATCTATATGTATGTATGTATGTATTTTAAGGCAGTATAAAAGATAAGTATGCTAGATACTGTTTTTCTTCAATTACCACATGATTCTCTCTCTCATATACTCTGTAAATTTTTGGTTCCTCAAAGTCAGCAAAACTGATTGTTTCCCAAATTTCTTGAATCTGACTCTGGTTGTAGTATTTTACAGGAGCACTTCATTTGTTTCTGACATTTTATTAGAACTGAAACAGCTTAATCACACAGTACGGAATTTAGCCCTTCTTTTATAAGTTTCAGCATACAATAAATAACAAAAGGGTGAGATGGTGGTTGGCCTCAAATGACTGATTTCTACTCAACAAGGCATAAAGGAATAGAACTCCTGGGCAACTTGATATGAAATGTGTCATCCACGGGTCAACAGGCTTCAACCACCCAAACTCATTTGTTTAGGCCTGATTAAGTCCAGCAGGGGGAGTATGAAAATAAATTCAAAAGGATCAAATAAGAGAAGTATCAGGAAAACCAAGTATCATATGCTTTCATTTCTTCCTACAATAGGAAGCTGTTGCCCTGTGCCGTCAGGTTCATGAACTTGCTAACAGCTTTTTATAGGAACAGTACGTTTCCTACATTTGATCTAAAAGAGACACATCTGAGTGTTCACCAGTGTCCACTAGCATCCTGAATGGTGGCAGCATGGAACTCTTCACTGTCTGACATTTTAAAACTGGCCTTGGATACAATGCTTTGTGTGAGGTAAACCTACTGTACTCCCAATCCTTCCTTGAAAAGGTTGACAAGAAAACCCAGATGAGACCATGTTTCACTGTCTGGTTGTCATTGTACTGTACGGTAGACTGCAAGTTGAGTTTGGAGGGAAGTGGGGTCAGGAAAGAAAAAGATAAAGCAGTTAATTAAAGCACTAATATCAGTAAGAGTCTATTTTTCTTTGATAAATAAGGTGACTTTTTTATCACTAATAAGGGACAACTGACCTTTTAATAAAGTATTATTTCTGCTTTAAATACTGAAGTGTTTGGTTTATGTGCTTTTACTGGTCTTTTTTTTTGTTGCCGTTCCATGGGTCTTTTAGACATTTTGGGAACAAAGGGGCTCAAGTAGATGGAAAGTCTATGTTGCCCCCTAGTGGGATGCAATATTATAACAAGGATCTCATGGAGTTGGAATTCCAGTGCTCTCTGTGCTGGGTCAATCTTTGGATCTCATAACTTCTGGCTCATTCTTTTTAAAGGCACAAACAGAGCAAAACTTTCACCTTGTCTTACATTCAACATTTACTAGTTATAGACTTTGAACAATTTTCCTACTTTCTCTCAGCCATTGTTTCCTCGTCCATAAGATGGGAATATTAATACCACCTATTTCAAGGGGTCATTATGAGAACTAATCTGATAATGTAGGTGAAGTCAATCATACAATGCCTAGCAATCGTAACCACTTAGTAAAAAGCTCACTCTAATAATGAGTAATAGTAATATTACTAGAAGACTCATATGTGTGAAAAAAGAACTCCATAGATTTTCCTATGGAGTTTGTTCTTTATTCTGATATATAAAGCTCTATTTGTACAATATCTGCACATTTGAAACCAGTGAGGTCCCTACTGTTTCCCTGCTTCCACTTAGCTGTCTCACAGCTGAACTCCACACACTCTACCAAAATTGTTCTATTCAGAATGAACTGGTGGGCCATGAAAATGTTCACAGTGTAGCTCAGGACCAAACACATGATCCAATTCTCTTTTTTGAGGAACTGCCACTTTTGAAAGGCCACACAAAGTGACAGAAGTAATATGGAGACAAGTCTTATTTCACATGGCACTGGCAGATAGATATAAAATATCTAACCCAATAATTAATTCCTCAGCTGCCTCTGCCACCTACTCTCCAATAGATAATTCCATTAAATATGTGCTGAGCGCATATGCTAGAGGCTCTTTGCTACAATTTACTCACATTGGTTCCTGACTTCTTTTATGAAATTTTAAATGGTGAAAAGAGATAAACACTCTGATTATCTATGTGTCTGATAAATGAATGCCACAACAAAATTTTACAGCTCAAAAGGTTATTTACTTAAGTGAGATTTTTTGTGTGCATTGAAAGGTCAGATGTTTTTCTTCTACGGCTGTGAAATTGCTTCTGCTTTTTAGCAAATCTTCTAAGACAGCTCTTCTCCTTGCAATGTTGACAAGGACACGAGAAAGATGTGGCCTGAGGAAATCAAATGAGCAGCACAAAATCCGGGCTGGAATCACAGGCAGACCACAGTTTGTGGTTTTTTGAAAGTCTGTCAAAAAAGTTGCGTAATACGAAAGTGGAGACAGGACTTCTGAACAAAAATCAATAGCTGGATCTTTTGAACTGCCCATGTACAAAGTTCTAATGAAAATGTCCTTGAGGGGAGTTTTAATAGTGGACTTTGAGATCAGCTTCACCACTGGTCTGATAACAGTACAGAGCATTTGAAGTGTTCAAAAAATCCAAGCCCTGAAAAGTTTGGCTCAAACACTGAGAATGTAAATGCCTCTGAGGGGTCTGAGAAATAGCAACCCACCGCTGAAGAATATATGATGTATGTGTTCCCTGAACCATGTCAAATTTTAGCCACAGGATACAATTTACTTCAAGGGGGTTGGTAGCTCTCTAAAAAGCAGCACTCCATGCTCAAACTAATAATTGATCAGGTACCAGGTACCATGTAGTAGAAGCATAGGGGTGACTAAAAATAAATCACCCAGGAAAGCTGATTAGAAGATATATTTTCTAAATATATTTTATTCAGTCTTCTGACCAGAAGGGTGCTTATATCATATTCATTGACAGTGTTTTTTCTCCTTTTTTTCTTCCCCTTTTTTCCTTTCATTTCTTTCTTTTTAAAAAATATTTGTTCATCTCAGTTCAAGCTAGAAAATATTCATGACTCTAAAAATCACCATGGTAGCACCAATATATAAATCAGAGGTTAACATTTTAGGTCACTTACTGCCAATTCTTTTGTTTTCTCATCTCTGAATCTTAAACACAAAAATACCCATTGGTTGTGGATGAAAATTTCTTACTCAGCAGACTGGGAAAAAATCAAACAAATAAGCAAAATAACACACACTAGCATCTACAAAATCTGGTCTCTGAAATTAGAAATGTTTCAGTTCTCAATTGAGCTGCTTTTGGAAAAGTTATACTTAAGCTATGCTTGAAAATACTAACCTACTCACCCATCACAGGCAAGCAAAAATGGTTTTTGTGGGGTGAGTGATTTTTTTCCATTGTTCCCCACTCTGTCAAATCTCCCTATTCTACATAGAGTGATAGCTTAAAAGTAAAATTATCAACTAGAATTTAGAGGGTTAGATTATTGATTTGAATTATTTTTTAATGTTAAGTAAATATACTACAGTTATTTTGCTGTTAATATAATCTAGATAGAAATGTTATTTTTTGTTACTATTAATTATTCACTCAAAGTCACTATGGCTAAACTATGATTTTTTTCTTTCTATTAATTACTCTCAGACAAATTCCATGAGGCAAGTAGATTATTTTAAACACAGAGTCAACCTGTCCCACAATGGAACGTAAACCCGGACTGACTCCCATCTGACTCCAAGCTCTCAGTCAACTCTTTAGCCAAGCTGCTTCTGGAGACTCCATGATCAGCTGCTCAGACTCCCAACAAAAACAGCACAAATCGCATCACCAAACAGTTCTGTGTTAGAATTTGGCAGCTATGAGTGATGCTTTGAGTGTCAGGATTGGTTACTGTCTTAGGCGGGGTTCCTGAGAAGTAGAGTCTGAGACACGAGGCTTGTACAGGTGATTTACTGAGGGAGTGCCCTCAGAATAAAACCATCAATCACAGACTGATAGGGAAATGAGAGGAGCAGTAAAAACCATGGGATAAAGCCAAGTAAAGATGTGGCAGCTATGAAAATCTCACCTCAGAGTGATCCCCCAGGGAGCTCTGGAGCACGAGGAGTACCACAGAGTTATTCCACCTTGACAGGAGGGGGCCCGGCATTATCAGTCATATTGACTATTGTGTGCCATGGTAGCGGGGTGGGCAGGGGAATATACTTGCAGATATCTCTGTGTGTAGTGACTCCCATCGGGCAAGGGCAATGCTCCAGAGAAAAGGGTTTCTATTAGCCATTTAGTATCAATAACCACATCAGCTTGGGGAAAGTTGTACTGTCAAGCAAAGAGGATGCAGGAAGGGCACAACAGCACCTACTATAGGTAGGAAGAGAAGGTAGGAGGTTGGTTGAAAGATGACATCAGTGTACAGTAAGTCCCCTACATACGAATGAGTTCTGTTCCAAGAGTGCATTCATAAGGCCAATTTGTTTATAAGTCCAACAAAGTTAGCCTAAGTACCCAACTACCACAATCGGCTATATAGTACTGTACTGTAATGGGTTTATAATACTTTTCACACAAGTAATATGTACATAAAAAACAAACACAAAAAATAAACATTTTTAATCTTACAGTATAGTAGTACCTTGAAAAGTACAGTAGTACAGTACAACAGCTGGCATACAAGGGCTGGCATGCACGTTTGCATCTTTGAAAGTTCACAACCTTAAGGTTTGTATGTAGGGGACTTACTGTACTTGGCTTTCCAGTGTAACTACCAGTAACCTGGAGGATGAGACTGACTTCTTCTCTCACTCTAATACTAATGTTGTCTTTCATTAAATGTTCCTTAACCCTTTTAGATCTCCAGAATCTCATTAGCAAAATCTGCTTTGTGGACCAGATTATCTCTAAGGTGGATTGCAGTTTTTTTAATTATGGTTCAACATCCAGAATTTCCTCCTAGAATATTTTTTTTTCTCTCCACAAACAAATGTTTAGTTAATCTGCATTTACTGTGTCTGGGGTCTAATTATAAATTTCCTAAAATAAGAATTAGGTTCCCTGAAGGAACAGGAATTTCCCTTTTAACCATGGCAATAATCTTCACTTTATGCTCTACCTGCTATTCACATCTGTTTAGATTTTATGAAGTTACTGCAGACTCAAATGTCTAGTCTACCTATAATATTTCTCCTAAAACTGGCCCCAAGAAATACATTCTCCAGATCAGAAGAGTGTCATCATTTTCCCTGACAATCAATTCTGAGAAGAAGAATTATTTGGAATCATATTCTTCCAATTTTTATCACATCACACATTCCTTCATGATTTCCAGTTACTGCCATCATCTGGGTTTGTACACTTAACTACCGTGATGCTTGTAAAATCAAGGTTCCATTCCTTTCCCCTAACCCACTGTACATGCTGCTGCAAGATGCCTTTCAACCTCACCCTTTTATAGAATCCCCTACAGTAAAAACAGGAAACAAACAAATTTAAAAAAAAAAAAAAAAAAAAAAACGCATCTCCACACACACACAAAAAGATAACTATGTGAGGTTCTGGATGTGTTAACTGGCTTAATATGGTGATCATTTCACAGTGTACACATATATCAAAACATCAAGTTGTATATCTTAAGTACATACAATTTCTATCTGTCAATTATAGCCAAATAAAGCTGAAAAATAAGATTAAAAAGGAATGTAATAAAAACCAAATAACTTCACAATTTTTTTCATCTTTATTGGAGTATAATTGGTTTACAATGGTGTGTTACTTTCTGCTTTATAACAAAGTGAATCACTTGTACATATACATATGTCCCCGTATCTCCTCCCTCTTGCGTCTCCCTCCCTCCCACCCTCCCTATCCCACCCCTCTAGGTGGTCACAAAGCACCGAGCTGATCTCCCTGTGCTATGCGGCTGCTTCCCACTAGCTATCTATTCTATGTTTGTTAGTGTATATATGTCCATGCCACTCTCTTGCTTTGTCACAGCTTACCCTTCCCCCTCCCCATATCATCAAGTCCATTCCCTAGTAGGTCTGTGTCTTTAGTCCTGTCTTACCCCTAGGTTCTTCATGACATTTTTTTTTCTTAAATTCCATATCTATGTGTTAGCATATGGTATTTGTCTTTCTCTTTCTGATTTACTTCACTCTGTATGACAGACTCTAGGTCCATCCACCTCATTACAAATAGCTCAATTTTGTTTCTTTTTATGGCTGAGTAATATTCCATTGTATATATGTGCCACATCTTCTTTATCCATTCATCCGATGATGGACACTTAGGTTGTTTCTATCTCCGGGCTATTGTAAATAGAGCTGCAATGAACATTTTGGTACATGACTCTTTTTGAATTACGGTTTTATCAGGGTATATGCCCAATAGAGGGATTGCTGGGTCATATGATAGTTCTATTTGTAGTGTTTTAAGGAACCTCCATACTGTTCTCCATAGTGGCTGAACCAATTCACACTACCACCAGCAGTGCAAGTGTTCCCTTTTCTCCACACCCTCTTCAGCATTTATTGTTTCTAGATATTTTGATGACAGCTATTCTGACCGGTGTGAGATGATATCTCATTGTAGTTTTGATTTGCATTTCTCTAATCATTAATGATGTTGAGCATTCTTTCATGTGTTTGTTGGCAGTCTGTATATCTTCTTTGGAGAAATGTCTATTTAGGTCTTCTGCCCATTTTTGGATTGGGTTGTTTGTTTTTTTGACATTGAGCTGCATGAGCTGCTTATAAATTTTGGAGATTAATCCTTTGTCAGTTGCTTCATTTGCAAATATTTTCTCCCATTCTGAGGGTTGTCTTTTGGTCTTGTTTATGGTTTCCTTTGCTGTGCAAAAGCTTTTAAATTTCATTAGGTCCCATTTGTTTATTTTTGTTTTTATTTCCATTTCTCTAGGAGGTGGGTCAGAAAGGATCTTGCTGTGATTTATGTCATAGAGTGTTCTGCCTATGTTTTCCTCTAAGAGTTTGATAGTTTCTGGCCTTACATTTAGGTCTTTAATCCATTTTGAGCTTATTTTTGTGTATGGTGTTAGGGAGTGATCTAATCTCATACTTTTACATGTACCTGTCCAGTTTTCCCAGCACCACTTATTGAAGAGGCTGCCTTTTCTCCACTGTACATTCCTGCCTCCTTTATCAAAGATAAGGTGACCATATGTGCGTGGGTTTATCTTTGGGCTTTGTATCCTGTTCCATTGATCTATCTTTCTGTTTTTGTGCCAGTACCATACTGTCTTGATTAGTGTAGCTTTGTAGTATAGTCTGAAGTCAGGGAGCCTGATTCCTCCAGCTCCGTTTTTCGTTCCCAAGATTGCTTTGGCTATTCGGGGTCTTTTGTGTTTCCATACAAATTGTGAAAATTTTTGTTCTAGTTCTGTGAAAAATGCCAGTGGTAGTTTGATAGGGATTGCATTGAATCTGTAGATTGCTTTGGGTAGTACAGTCATTTTCACAATGTTGATTCTTCCAATCCAAGAACATGGTATATCTCTCCATCTATTTGTATCATCTTTAATTTCTTTCATCAGTGTCTTATAATTTTCTGCATACAGGTCTTTTGTCTCCTTAGGTAGGTTTATTCCTAGATATTTTATTCTTTTTGTTGCAATGGTAAATGGGAGTGTTTTCTTGATTTCATTTTCAGATTTTTCATCATTAGTGTATAGGAATGCCAGAGATTTCTGTGCATTAATTTTGTATCCTGCTACTTTACCAAATTCATTGATTAGCGCTAGTAGTTTTCTGGTAGCATCTTTAGGATTCTCTATGTATAGTATCATGTCATCTGCAAACAGTGACAGCTTTACTTCTTCTTTTCTGATTTGGATTCCTTTTATTTCCTTTTCTTCTCTGACTGCTGTGTCTAAAACTTCCAAAACTATGTTGAATAAGAGTGGTGAGAGTGGGCAACCTTGTCTTGTTTCTGATCTTAGTGGAAATGCTTTCAGTTTTTCACCATTGAGGATGATGTTGCCTGTGGGTTTGCCATATATGACCTTTATTATGTTGAGGAAAGTTCCCTCTATGCCTACTTGCTGCAGGGTTTTTATCATAAATGGGTGTTGAATTTTGTCAAAAGCTTTCTCTGCATCTATTGAGACGATCATATGGTTTTTCTCCTTCAATTTGTTAATATGGTGTATCACGATTGATTTGCATATTTTGAAGAATCCTTGCATTCCTGGAATAAACCCCACTTGATCATGGTGTATGATCCTTTTAATATGCTGTTGGATTCTGTTTGCTAGTATTTTGTTGAGGATTTTTGCATCTATGTTCATCAGTGATACTGGCCTGTAGTTTTCTTTCTTTGTGACATCCTTGTCTGGTTTTGGTATCAGGGTGATGGTGGCCTTGTAGAATGAGTTTGGGAGTGTTCCTCCCTCTGCTATGTTTTGGAAGAGCTTGAGAAGGATAGGTGTTAGCTCTTCTCTAAATGTTTGATAGAATTTGCCTGTGAAGCCAAATTTTGTTTGGCTTTTGTTTGTTGGAAGATTTTTAATCACAGTTCAATTTCAGTGCTTGTGATTGGTCTGTTCATATTTTCTATTTCTTCCTGGTTCAGTCTTGGCAGGTTGTGCATTTCTAAGAATTTGTCCATTTCTTCCAGGTTGTCCATTTTATTGGCATAGAGTTGCTTGTAGTAATCTCTCATGATCTTTTGTATTTCTGCAGTGTCAGTTGTTACTTCTCCTTTTTCATTTCTAATTCTATTGATTTGAGTCTTCTCCCTTTTTTTTCTTGATGAGTCTGGCTAATGGTTTATCAATTTTGTTTATCTTCTCAAAGAACCAGCTTTTAGTTTTATTGATATTTGCTATCGTTTCCTTCATTTCTTTTTCATTTATTTCTGATCTGATTTTTATGATTTCTTTCCTTCTGCTAACTTTGGGGGTTTTTTGTTCTTCTTTCTCTAATTGCTTTAGGTGCAAGGTTAGGTTGTTCATTCGAGATGTTTCCTGTTTCTTAAGGTAGGATTGTATTGCTATAAATTTCCCTCTTAGAACTGCTTTTGCTGCATCCCATAGGTTTTGGGTTGTCGTGTCTCCATTGTCATTTGTTTCTAGGTATAACTGCACAATTTATCTTAACTTGGCATTCAATGACCTTCAGAAAAAAGTATTTCCAATTCATGTTTACAACTTTAACTTAAAGAGAAGGTACAGCATAGGGTTAAAAGCACAGACTGCATAGACAGAGTGGCTGGAATTACCTATTTACCAGTAATTGCTGTGTGACACTGGGTAACTTACTTCACTTTTCTGTTTCACTTTCCTCACCTATAAAATAGAGATGATAAAAGTACCTACCATAGAGGGATTTTCTGAGAGTTAAAAGAGTTAAATGCAAAGTGTTTAGATTAGTGCATGACACACAATAAGAGCTCAACAAAAGTTATTATTATAAATTATTATCTCTTTTCCAGTCAAACTGGTGTATTCAATATTCTGAAATATTTCTTATGCTTTTCAAACATTCATTTCATTGTTAATTATTTCAACGGTTATTTATTGAGTGCTTAATTTGTGCAATATTTACAGTACCAGTTTAGTGGTATAAAAACAAAAAGGGACCATGCCTTTATGTAGTTACAGTCTAAAACAAAGCCAGATATTAATAAGTAATGCCAGTAAATGTCCACATGCTCACACTATGTTATTGTTCTCTCTCACTTGGAATACCTTCCTTCTGATTCTCTACCTATTGATTTCTAACCCATTTTTAAAGGCCTAGATCAAACTCTAGCCATTTATCTCCTTGGGAGGATGTTCCAGCCAAAACAAATTTTTTATACTGAGTATTGCTAGAGTAATTATGTTCTATTCCATTATGGAGTTACTAACTTACGTATTGCCTATACTTTCTTTTAAAATTTATACTTTCTTTGAAAATTTAAAATATTGAGGACAGAGACCAAGATAGTCTCTTGTGTCCTTGTTCAAATGCCTATCAATGTCCTGAATAGAAACTATGGAAAGTATATTAATTGAAAAGTGATCAGTCTTTCAATCTATAGCCTCAGACAAAGATTGTAGCCTAATGGTCTGTTACCACAGATACTTTCTACCTTGCTTTGTAGAGATGAAATAATAGGTTGTTTATCAAAGAAAGAATGAGAGTGACCCAAATCTACTCCTGGAATCATGTCAAACCCTTGGCAAAGGAGGACTTCAACAAGAAGAACCAGAGAATACTGAAGGTTGAATCTCTGATTTTTCCAGTGTAAAACAAGAGGTCCTTATTACTGAAGGTACAGCCTTTGTTAAGAGGGAGCTCTTCAGGATGGAGAAGAATTTGTCTAGCTTAGAGCTAGCCAAACAGATTGCAAAGACCTAGGATAAAGGGTATCATTAACTTCAGATCTTGTGCAAGCAAAGGGATTTCCTAGAACATCTATATTGCTTGCCAAAGAAGCAGAATTCTAGCCTGCCACACCAGGTATCACTCACACTTCTTAGTTCCAGCTCAGGATCCATGCCCTTATTTGGTTTGATCCCACTTTCTGGCCATGCATATGATATTATTCCTGGAATTCCTCTCATCTCCTATCATTTAATCATCTCTTTATCTATGCCCCCCAACTGTGAGAGCCTTGAATCATCTCAGTTTCACTCCAGCTGGAAATTCCCAAAGATTGACATTCCTTATGTACTTAACTATTTGGGTGAGAGCGGAGAGCTACTTCAGTCAGACATTGTTCTAGGAACCTGGGATATAACCAAGAACCAAAGAGACAATGTCCCTACCCACAGGGACCCATACTCAAGTAGAGGGAGGCTAAAATAAACAAACTATTAAATATATATAATATATGCAGGAGATCATAAGAGCTGTAGAGAAAAAAGACAGGATAAGAGGATACAGAATGCCAATTTGATATTAGTGGTGTGGAGGGAGTGATTACTATTTTATATGGAGTGGTCTGGGAAGACCTCTTTTTATACAGTAGTTAAGAATCCAGGATCTAGAATCACATTTCCTGGATATGAATCTTAGATCCACTGTGAACTAGTCTTATGATCTTTGGAAATGTTTTATTTTCTTTTTATATTTTAGTCTCTTAGTTGGAAAATGTGAATATAAAATAACAACTGTATAAAGTTACTGTAAGGATTAAATGAGATGATAGATGTCTCACACTTAGGAAAGGGGCATAGTATATATTAAGTATTTCACAAGTACACATTGTTACTGTCATTAGGTCAAATCTAACAGCCAACCCCTCAAAAATCTAAAAGAACACTGCTACTCAGCTATAAAATAAAATGATGACTTCTTGTCATTTGTGACAACATGGATGGACCTTGAGGATATTATGCTAAGTCAAATAAGTCAGACAGAAAAAGACAAATACTGTATGATTTCACTTATATGTGGAATATAAAAACAAACAAACATACATACATAAATGAACCAACAAACACATAGATACAGAGAACACAGTAGTGGTTAGCAGAGGGGAAGGGGCAGGGAGGGCAAAACTGGTAAAGGGGGTCAACTGTTTGGTGACAGACAAAAACTAAACTTTTGGTGGTGAGCATGCTGTAGTGTATATAGAAGTCAAAATACAAAGTTGTACACATGAAACTTATTAATGTTGCAAACCAGTGTTACCTCAATTAAAAAACAAAAACTAAAAGAACACAGTTTGCCCTTTCATAAAGGTGTGCATATGAACTTGCCCTTTCATAAGGGTTTGAACATGTTTGGAGAAACAGTGACTTGAGGCAATTTGACTGAGCATCTTATTATCTAGAAACCTCTGGCTTTCTTTTTCATGAAGCATATGATGCAGTTTGATATTTAAGGGACTATAGCCATACAGGTTAAGGTATAATATATAAGATGATCCTATTTCCATGGGAAAGCACCAGGGAAACTAGTTGAAAGAGAAAAGAAATATACCTCTCCACATTAGGAAGACTTCATTTATTAAGTTTTATATTGATACTTAAATTGAGATTTCTCCATAAATACTTTAAACATTTATAAAGGTGTTCTCACTTTCAATATTATGGGTAATAGGATAATATCAGCTATTCACAAATTCAGCCCTCAAATTAATAGGCATTCTCAGTGACCATCTGTGATTTATTCCCCCCAGACCACCAGTGGATGCTAAGTAAAACAGCCCAAATCATGATTTTGGACTCTAGTGGTTAGAGAATACTACCTTTTCTCCACACCTTCCATAAAGGGAATTCCAATGGACTGCTCCTTCTTCTATAATGCACTTGAGTCATTTCGATATTAAGCAAGAGAGAAAGAAGTCAAAGAATTAATCATCACCTGCCTCTCTGTTAAATTTATAAAGTCCATTTTCTTTCTTCGTGAATATTCACTTAACTCTAATTGAATTGACACTTAAATACCACAATTGGACAGAAGTCTTTGGAGAGATTTCTTCACCCCAACCATTAAAATATATTCTGCTTTAACTACAAAGTATAAAGCATGTCATGGTTTCCTACCACTGAAACAAATGTTTAAGGCAGAAATATAAGTGATTTAAGGACAGTTAGAAATGAAACAAGATTTTTGTCATTATTCTCATTCCACAAATCTGTTTTGAAATACAAAATCCAAATCCACAAGGGGATGCTTAATATAAAACAATGAAAAATGAATGAAATGATTTTTTCTTTATGTTTTTCAAACTAGCATAAGATACAAAGAAGCAAGTTTTCTGCTCTACTAAAAACAAATCAAAAGACCGAGAGGAAATTAAAATAAAATATAACAACACTAGAATTATACAAGAAGAAATGCAACTTAAAGTAAAAAAAAATGTCAATTTCTTTTTTTGACTGAAGTAAACAAATGTATTCTAGAAAGGCTAAATCTATTTTTTACTATAAAAGAATTAGCAAACTACACATATAGGACACTGGAGTATTGATGTGATTTAATAAAGATAAGTAATAGTTATTCCACTCAGTCAGGAAGTATTGGGTAACACTGTTTCTATGTCAAGTAACACTTGACATAGCATGGCATGATGATCTATACCATATTTTCCTCTGTAAATATACAGAAATCACTTTCATTATTTTTTTAACATCTTTATTGAAGTATAATTGCTTTAAAACGGTGTGTTAGTTTCTGCTGTATAACAAAGTGAATCAGCTATACATATACATATATCCCCATATCTCCTCCCTCTTGCGTCTCCCTCCCACCCTCCCTATCCCAGCCCTCTAGGTGGACACAAAGCATCAAGCTGATCTCCCTGTGCTATGCGGCTGCTTCCCACTAGCTATCTATTTTACATTTGGTAGTGTATATATGTCCATGCCACTCTCTCACTTCGTCCCAGCTTACCCTTCCCCCTCCCGGTGTCCTCAAGTCCATTCTCTACATCTGTGTCTTCATTCCTGTCCTGCCCCTAGGTTCTTCAGACCTAACTTTTTTTCTTTTTAAGATTCCATATATATGTGTTAGCATATGGTATTTGTTTATCTCTTTCTGACATCCTTAACTCTGTATGACAGACTCTAGGTCCATCCACCTCACTACAAATAACTCAATTTCATTTCTTTTTATGGCTGAGTAATATTCCACTGTATATAGGTGCTACTTCTTCTTTATCCATTCATCTATCAATGGACACTTAGGTTGCTTCCACGTCCTGGCTATTGTAAATAGAGCTAAAATGAACACTGTGGTACATGACTCTTTTTGAATTATGGTTTTCTCAGGGAATATGCCCAGTAGTGGGATTGCTGGGCTATATGGTAGTTCTATTTTTAGTTTTTTTAAGGAACCTCCATTCTGTTCTCCATAGTGGCTGTATCAATTTATATTCCCACCAACAGTGCAAGAGGGTTCCCTTTTCCCCACACTCTCTCCAGTATTTATTGTTTGTATATTTTTTGATGATGCACATTCTGACTGGTGTGAGCTGATACCTCATTGTAGTTTTGATTTGTATTTCTCTCATGATTAGTGATGCTGAGCATCCTTTCATGTGTTTGTTGGCAATCTGTATATCTTCTCTAGAGAAATGTCTATTTAGGTCCTCTGTCCATTTTTGGATTGGGTTGTTTGTTTTTTTGACATTGAGCTGCATGAGCTGCTTGTATATTTTGGAGATTAATCCTTTGTCAGTTGCTTCATTTGCAAATATTTTCTCCCATTCTGAGGGTTGTCTTTTCATCTTTTTTATGGTCTCCTTTGCTGTGCAAAAGCTTTTAAGTTTCATTAGGTCTCAGTTGTTTATTTTTGTTTTTATTTCCATTTCTCTAGAAGGTGGGTCAAAAGCATCCTGCTGTGATTTATGTCATGGAGTGTTCTGCCTATGTTTTCCTCTGTTTTTAGAGTATCTGGCCTTACATTTAGAGTATCTGGCCTTACATTTAGGTCTTTAATTCATTTTGAGTTTATTTTTGTGTATGGTGTTAGGGAGTGTTCTAATTTCATTCTTTTACATGTAGCTGTCCAGTTTTCCCAGCACCACTTATTGAAGAGACTGTCTTCTCCATTATATATTCTTGCCTCCTTTATCAAAGATAAGGTGAACATATGTGTGTGGTTTTATCTCTGGGCTTTCTATGCTGCTCCAATGATCTATATTTCTGTTTTTGTGCCAGTACCATACTGTCCTGATTACTGTACCTTGGTAGTATAGTCTGAAAGCAGGGAGCCTGATTTCTCCACCTCCGTTTTTCGTTCTCAAGATTGCTTTGGCTATTCGGGGTCTTTTGTGTTTCCATACAAATTGTGAAATTTTTTGTTCTAGTTCTGTGAAAAATGCCATTGGTAGTTTGATAGGGATTGCATTGAATCTGTATATTACTTTGGGTAGTAGAGTCATTTCCACAATGTTGATTCTTCCAATCCAAGAACATGGTATATCTCTCAATCTGTTTGTATCATCTTTAATTGCTTTCATCAATGTCTTATAGTTTTCTGAATGTAGCTCTTTGGTCCCCTTAGGTAGGTTTATTCCTAGGTATTTTATTCTTGTTTTTGCAGTGATAAATGGGAGTGTTTCCTTAATTTCTCTTTTAGATTTCTCATCATTAGTGTATAGAAATGCAAGGGATTTCTGTGCATTAATTTTGTATCCTGCTACTTTACCAAATTTGTTGATTAGCTCTAGTAGTTTTCTAGTAGCATCTTCAGGATTCTCTATGTGTAGTATTATGTCATCTGCAAACAGTGATAGTTCTACTTCTTCTTTTCCAGTTCAGATTCCTTTTATTTCATTCTCTTCTCAAATTGCTGTAACTAAAACTTCCAAAACTAGGTTGAATAATAGTGGTGAGAGTGGGCAACCTTGTCTTATTTCTGATCTTAGTGAAAATGGTTTCAGTTTTCAACATTGAGAATGAGTTGGCTGTGGGTTTGTCATATATAGCCTTTATTATGTTGAGGTAAGTTCCCTCTATGCCTACTTTCTGGAGGGTTTTTATCATAACACAGTGTTGAATTTGGGCGAAAGCTTTTTCTGCATCTATTGAGATGATCATATGGTTTTTATCTTTCAATTTGTTAATATGGTGTATCACATTGATTGATTTGCGTATATTGAAGAATCCTTGCATTCCTGGGATAAACCCCACTTGTTCATGGTGTATGATCCTTTTAATGTACTGCTGGATTCTGTTTGCTAGTATTTTGTCGAGGATTTCTGCATCTATGTTCATCAGTAATATTGGCCTGTAGTATTCTTTTTTTGTGGCATCTTTGTCTGGTTTTGGTATCAGGGTGATGGTGGCCTCATAGAATGATTTTGGGAGTGTTCCTCCCTCTGCTATATTTTGGAAGAGTTTGAGCAGCATAGGTGTTATGTCTTCTCTAAATATTTGATGGAATTCACCTGTGAAGCCATCTGATCCTCGGCTTTTGTTTGTTGGCAGATTTTTAATCACAGTCTCAATTTCAGTGCTTGGGATTGGTCTGTTCATATTTTCTATTTCCTCCTGGTTCAGTCTTGGAAGGTTGTGCTTTTCTAAGAATTTGTCCATTTCTTCCAGGTTGTCCATTTTATTGGCATATAGCTGCCTGTAGTAATCTCTCATGATCCTTTGTATTTCGGCAGTGTCAGTTGTTACTTCTTTTTCATTTCTAATTCTATTGATTTGAGTCTTCTCCCTTTTTTTCTTGATGAGTCTGGCTAATCGTTTATCTTTTTTTTTTTTTTTTTTATCTTCTCAAAGAAACAGCTTTTAGTTTTATTGATCTTTGCTATTGTTTCATTCATTTCTTTTTCATTTATCTCTGATCTGATCTTTATTTCTTTCCTTCTGCTAACTTTGGGGTTTTTCTGTTCTTCTTTCTCTAATTGCTTCAGGTGTAAGGTTAGGTTGTTTATTTGAGATGTTTCTTGTTTCTTGAGGCAGGACTGTATTGCTATAAACTTCCCTCTTAGAACTGCTTTTGCTGCATCCCATAGGTTTTGGGTTGTTATGTTTTCATTGTCATTTGTTACTAGGTATTTTTTGATTTCCTCTTCTATTTCTTCAGTGATCTCTTGGTTATTTAGTAGTGTATTTTTTAGCTTCCATGTGTTTGTATTTTTTACAGATTTTTTTTTCCTTAATTGATATCTAGTCTCATAGTGTGTGGTCAGAAAAGATACTTGATGCAATGTTAATTTTCTTAAATTTACCAAGGCTTGATTTGTGACCCAAGATATGATCTATCCTGGAGAATGTTCCATGAGTGCTTGAGAAGAAAGTGTAATCTGCTGTTTTTGGATGGAATGTCCTATAAATATCAATTAAGTCCATCTTGTTTCATGTATCATTTAAAGCTTGTGTTTCCTTATTTATTTTCATTTTGGATGATCTGTCCATTGGTGAAAGTGGGGTGTAAAGCCCCCTACTACTATTGTGTTACTGTTGACTTCCCCTTTCATGGCTGTTAGCATTTGCCTTATGTATTGAGGTGTTCCTATGTTGGGTGCATAAATGTTTACAATTGTTATATCTTCTTCTTGGATTGATCCTTTGATCATTATGTAGTGTCTCTGTCTCTTGTAATAGTTTTTATTTTAAAGTCTATTTGGTCTGATATGAGAATTGCCACTCCAGCTTTCTTTTGATTTCCATTTGCATGGACTATCTTTTTCCATCCCCTCACTTTCAGTATGTACATTATTATTAAATTATAATCTAGATGACATTTATTAAGGCCAACAATATACTACATAATACTCTATCAATAGTGGATATGTCCTTCTATTGTAACAAAATTTTAAAGAATAGCTTGCCAAATTTTCTCCCCACAGCAAAATGCTTTCAAATCTGCCTCCCTGAAAATCCTGATCTGGCCAGTATTCTATCAAAGATCAAAGCAATGGAATCCTACAAAGAAGCTGATCTGTACAAGCTTGGACAGGGTGGAAGGATCTGTGACCTGTGAGACTGAACAGAGCCTCTGAGACCAGTGGCTTTAGACTTTGAAGTTGCATGGCTTGTTGAAGTAAAAAATCAGCTTATTGTAGGAGGTCAGGGGCAGAGCAGGAGAGAGAAAAAAGAATATATCTTCCTAACTTTGAACTTCATGAAGTGATATAACTGGTGAGGGAGAAATTATCTCGATTTGGGGATAAATGGACTCAGTCATTTTCCATGAGATAGCTTTGTTTTAGCACCAGGTCCGAGCGCCCTCTCTTCTTGCACCCTATCCTACCACATTGCAATCAGACACTGGAGACTGGATGAGCAATGTCTTAGGGAGTCATAAATGGGATCTAAAGTTAGGAATATTAGTTTCACATATAAGAAACTGCTGTGTAGTGGATCCAAAATTGCTGACTATTAGCAACTTCATGTGGTCCAACCAAAAAAGAAAGATCAGAATAAAGAATAGCGAACCAGAAATTATATTTATCTGGGAATATTCTATAGGACACTCCATTAAATTGGTATGTGGCAGGAGCCAGTGGAATAGAACACTCCAACTTTCCAGATATCTTTTACACATTTTTCATTCCACTAGCAGCAGAAAATCCCGTTTAAGAGAATGAACATATCAACAATTAATGATATGGAAAAATATGCAAGGTGTATTAAGTAAACCAAATAAGCACATTGCTAAACTTGGTCTCATTTTTATAAAAGTATGTTTATTAGTGAACATATAGGGTAAAAATATACCAAAATATACACGGGAATTGTCAGGAGTAATTAGCAATGATTGTCTCAGGTAGTGAGATTATAGAGGCTTCTGAATTTCTGTACTGTACTTCTGAAATGTCTAAATTTATTTTGTAACATGAGAATGTTACTTTGGTAATCAGAAAAATAAAGACACCTTAAACTTAACACATTATTGACAGGGGGATTTTTGCAGAAACTAACGCCTGTGGCTGTAATACATCCCTGGTCAAAAATGTGTTAATAAAGTAGCATTTAATAATAAACTATCTACTTGCCAACCACTCTACCTTTTAGGATAAAGAGAAAGTGATCAGTTAACTTCTAGTCTAAGCAATGCAGAACTAGCTTGGAAAGTAAATCAAACAGCGTTCTCTCTCTCTCTCATTCCCTTTCTACATCATTTTTGTTCTCTGTCTTATATTTATACTCACAGAATCTTTGTCATACTATATTATTTACATGATTTAATTTTAATTCTAACTTACAACTGAGAAAAAAATGAGACCCAGAGTTATTCAGTGATATGTCCCTGAATATAGAGCTAACACGGAACCCACCAAGAATTTGAATTTAGGTCTTGAAACACTACACTAATAAGTTTTTTCTCTAGTCTACACTGCCAAATGAACTTGTTACCTTAAGGTTATAATATTCAAGTAAGGGAATCTGGGGGATAGTTAAATGTGCTTAAATCTGATTTTTTAAAATCACAGAAAAAATGTGGCGATAACCTATTGTTTGAGTTGGGGAAGTCACTGCATGAGTTTTCAGAGACTTACAAAATTAACATCTGACAGTACAATTAGGAGAAGTCCTAATGAGGAAGAAATCAGGAATTCAGTGAAAAAGAATTTCACAACAGGATACAAAAGGATTAGAAACTTCAGGGATGAAGAGAAATGGTTGACTAGATTGTAAAAATGGTAATAGGAAAACAAAAGCTTAAAATGAATTAAGCTGGTGAATAATGCTAAAAGTAACGATCAGAAATGTTGTAATATTTAAAATAGAAGCACTAACCAGGCAAAGAACTGATGTTTGATGAAGGGTATATGGTATAATACAGTCAAATACTATTTTTGCTCAATATTATTTGTCAAGAAAATGATCTTCAAACTAGAAAATGTAGAATGATAATTAAAGGCCAATTAAGTGAATAAATTATTCTTAAAAGCCTATCTAAAATGGGTTCAGATACAGATGAGTTGCATTCCACGGTCCTGAAAGAACTCAGAAATGTGATTTTTTGGCAGACAGGCAATATTTAAGGAATTTTATACAAGGATTTTTTTTTCTAACACATTAATAAGCTAAATTAAATAAACTGTGGGCCAGAGAGCTTGTAACTGACTGTGTGAAAATGTCAAAAAGCATGATGTATGAGTATTTAGAAAAGTAAGGAAAAGTATTCAATACCAGAATGCTTGCATCACAACTGGCTTAGTGTATTTTTAGGTAATGGAAGTAGACTGACAGAAGACTATGCAAACACAGTATATCTGGAGTTGAGAAGGCATTTAACAACATATTTCACGATATCCTTACAGGACATGATGAAGAAGCATGATTTAATAATGATATAATTAGATGTATTTACAACTGGTACTAAATCCTTATCCTGAAGTCCTGATGAAAGAATAGGTGACAACCTGCAGAAAATCTCTAGCGATGTGGTGTACAGCTCTATGTCTAAGTTTGTATGAACTTAACCTTGTACCATTCACCATTTTCTGGATGACCTGCACAGGGACATTAATCTAATGCTGATTATCTAAATTTGCATATGACCCTAATTTGGAAGATATGAACCATAAAGATCTAAAATATTAAGAATGATAGACCAAATCTAATGATGATACTTTATCAGTAAATGTAATTCCTGCATTTTGATTTATCTAATAAGCAACTGTAAAAGTAAAGAGTAGATGAGGCTTGGGTTACCTTAAAAATATTTTATACAAATATAAATATATTTATAATGTATTTTATATATAATTACAAAATTATATTTCATATATATATAAATTATAGTTTAAATATATGTATATAAAATATATATAACATCTATTTTTTTTGCATGCCTAAATCCATTTACTCTTCATGTAACAGCAACGTGGTTTCCATTAAAGAACCAGTTTGCTCAACTCTCAGGCCAGTAACTGACTCTTAATGTCAGATCCCATTTCCAGATTTCTGGGTGTTGGCATGTGATTTAGGTGTGGGCAATGAGAAACCTGCATCCCTGTAGCCACAGGACTGGCTCAGACATAGGAAAGTAATACAGGCTGAGTGAATCAAACCATTTCCAAGACTTTTACTAGAACTATTAAGAAGAAGACTGTCTTTCTACTAAGGTTGCTCAGCTGTAGCTTGGAGCTGCCTGGAGCTTCTGCCAGCTATCTTAGTAACCTATGGGAACAACTTGCCTGAGAATCAAGCCAACACAAAGGAAAGCCTAACTAGGAAGTGGAAAGTCACAAATTCTTGACAGCATTGTTTGAAAGTAGGATCTAGACATGTCTAAAGAAAGAGACCATACTTGAAGTATTATTTACCATTCTGAGTCACATGTTCCAAATGCAAGCAAAGACAAACTGAAAAATATTACATAGCAAATTCAATCATCTTTTGATTGATTTAACTAGATAAATGCTAAAATTTGCTTCTAAGCCTTAAATATAATTTCAAAATTTATTAAAATTAATCATTATCAAATGTCCATTCAAACCCAGCTTCTATATATCTGATTAGGAATTGTATTTGCTCCTGTATAAAATTCTGATGAGAGGCTCTTAGTTCATTATTTAAAAGATTCAATTCTTTCATTCTATAACCCATTACAGTGTGACAACTATGTGTCAAGAATGTATACCTTAATTTAAGTAACATGTAATTGGGAAATAACTGTAACAGATAAAACTATTGCACGTATTGTCAAAATAAATTCAAGAAGTTTTAAAGAAAAAACTCAGTAAGATACATATATACATTTTAAACTCTTCTTAAAAAAAATTACCAAGAAGTAAGGGCAATAAAGAATATGTGCAATAAATAAAGTGCTATTATGATTAATAAAGAATGTTTTGAAATCAAGAAAAGAAAAAGCGTAAGCAAAAAAGAGAAAAACATCCCCCAGCTAAAATGGAAATGGATCATGCATGGAAATTGGCTACATTAAAAAATATAGTTATCTACTGAAGCTTATTAAAAAGTTAAACTACATGAAAGTAAATATTATTCAAATTAAAATAATAATGAGATTATTTTGCCCATTTGGCAAAGATTGTTAAACTTTATAATTTTGTTCCCATCAGTTGATGGGAGTATAAACTGACAGAATATTTTTAAAGCAATTTGATAAATGTATCAAAGGCCCAAAATATGATCATATTTTTTGACTCAATTATCATACTACTTAGATTTAATCCTGAAGAAAATCATCAATATAGAAGAATGTTTGTTGCAGCATTATTTATACCACTGAAAATGCACAGCAAACTATGCAAGAGAAATTATTTTAAATTTGTTGGCTTTTATTTACATAACTGGATGCCATGTAACTATTAAAAATCATGTTCTTAAAAAAAAGAAAGATAAATACACATTACATTATTAAATTAAAAAATAAAATTTATGTTATGATTCCAATTTTTATGTTAAAAATTCAATTTTTAAGCATTTTAAATAGCTGCAAATAAACACTCTAATGCATGTTTTTTTGTTTGAGTATATGTGATTTTCTTTTGCAAAATTATTATCATACATTAAGAAAATGCCCAAATCCTAAGCATAAAGTTTGATAAACCCTCTGAAACCAACTGTGCCCTTTCAGTCTCTACATAAGAAAAAAGGAAGTTTCTATCCTTACTTCTAATACCATGATTAGTGTTCATTGCTTTCAAATTTTATATAAATGTAATAATGTGATATGTACTCTTATGTCTGGCTTCTTTGGCTGAAAATCATGTACATGAAATGTATCCATGTTGTTGTGTGGAACTGCAATTCATTTATTTTTATCACTTTATTGCATTTCATCCTATGAATACACCACACACAATATAGTTATATCAGTTCTACTTTTGATAAGTATTTGCATAGTTTCCAGTATTTGTTATTACAAATAGGGCTGCTATCAAGATCCTCAATCTTCTTCTCTTCCAGAGCATATATATATGCATTTCTGTTGGTTAGAGTCTTAGGCATGGAGTCATAGAGCATGACTATGATCAACTTTATTAAGCACTGCAAAAGAGTTTTCAAAGTGTTTTTTTTTACCGATTTACACTACCACCAGCAGGATTCCTGTTTTGCCACATCCTGGTCAACATTTTACATTATTCTCTGTCTTTTTTTTTTTATTTCATCCATTCTGGTGGACATGTAGTAATATTTTTTTGTAGTTTTAATTAGCATATTTTTGATGATTAGTGAAACAGGATTATATATAATTTTCATTTTCTTCCTTATAATGTTTTGTATTTTTCAATATCTCTACTATGAACAAAAGTCCAATAATTACAAATAAGCATTTCTAAGCCAATATGCATGTATTATTGCTTTGTTACATATAATTTTTCTGCAATCAATTGTTGCTTATACATCATATCTCGGAAATAAAATTATAACTAAAAACAAGGATAACAGCGTTTCCCTGTTGGTGCAGTGGTTAAGAATCTGCCTGCCAATGCAGGGGACACGGGTTCGAGCCCTGGTCTGGGAAGATTCCACATGCAGTGGAGCAGCTAAGCCCGTGAGCTACAACTACTGAGCCTGCGCTCTAGAGCCCGCGAGTCACAACTACTGAAGCCGGCGTGCCTACAGCCCATGCTCCACAACAAGAAAAGCCACTGCAATGAGAAGCCCACGCACCGCAACGAAGAGTAGCCCCCGCTCACTGCAACTAGAGAAAGCCCCTGTGCAGCAACGAAGACCCAACACAGCCAAAAATAAATAAAATAAAATAAATATATTTTTTAAAAAGCTTTAAAAACAAAAAACAAGGATAACATTTCTTATTATACTCCATAGAGTTTAGAACAGAATATTTATAATTTGGAAATGTCAGTTAAGATAATTTGTTTAAATTTCTTACTCATTATGTGAAGGCTTAGGCTTGATATCATTTATTTCTTACGGAGAAAAGAAAGAAGAAGACTGAACTATTCCCCCTGCCCCCACCAATGTAAACTACGGCTTTTGCTATAATGTTAAATAAACGTACATTCTAATGCATATCTTTTGTGATTTTTGCATGTTAACTATGGACAGACATGAACGCTTCAATGAAAAAGAAATATGTACTTCTAAAATGAATAAATATTATAAATTATTACAAAATATCTATACAATCATTTATATGCTCATCAGTGATACTGAGTACTTAAAACTTGTCTAGCACATAATATAAACAAAGGAGTCTGATTAAATATTTGCCTGGGAAACTCCACCACAATGCCTAGAAAATGCCCAGCCACGCTAGTTCTAAATGCTCTGGGTTCTAACACGTTTCACTAACAAAGATCTCTGCCTGAGCAAATCATTCTTGGACTTATGGGAGAGAGCTGGCTCTAAATCACAAACATATTTGACTTAGAAAGCTGTCATTGCTCCATACTTTCCTTCAGAGTGCAGAATGCTGGTTACAGTGAAATATCAAGTTTTTATAGGTTGGGAGGTGAGGAGAAGAAAAAATCAGAGAGAAGTATTCATTTTCTTCATTGATATTTAACTACAGAAATTGTTGGTAAAAGGGAGGAAATCATTTTAGCGTAGAAAAGCTGTTTCTGAGAAATACAGTGAAAGAAGCTCTACCTGCTGCAAAGGACACACCAAAATGTCAGCAAGTATAAGCGAATATTCACAAAGCTTAAATTAGTAGATGTCACCTCTTAAGAATTACCTTTAACTTTCTTATCCCTAAAAGAAGATCCTTCAGTAGAGATATGTCCTCTTACCCTTTAGAAGGACACTTTGGAGACATTAGAAAAATATTTTTTTGGTGGGGGAGGTACTTGCTTAAAGAAGAAAAGCATCGATGTGTGTGGAAGGATGTCTGACACTTAAATTATGAAGCAAATGAGAAGATTATGAAATATTTATCATATAAATCATAAGAACCTTTTAGAAATTAAATGTGATTTAAGAAGGTAAATGTGTTGTCATAAGGAGTTTTAAATGAAATTTTTAAATGACATAAACTGGAGATTAACTTTCCTTAGTACAAATTTGCTTGTTTTTGAACAGCAAAGATTCTAAATAATCTCTCAAAAGACTGGGTAGAAGTTGGCATCTTGTATAAGCCTTTTACCCTTCCTTAATGTGAAAGTAAACTGCAAAAGCTGTTATGTCTAAGAAAAGGGTAATCAAGAAAAATATCATTAAAGTGTATTTGAGATTAACTGTTACATGAAAGAGCTCGTCTGATACTTGACACAAGTAACTGGATTTTGTTTTCCAATGTATACCGATGGACTCAGTGGTCAGAGCAGACTGAATTGTATTTTTGTAAGGGTCTTCAACAGACAGCCAAATAAATAGCTTTTCCCCCGCTGCATGGTTTGCTGTTTGCTTAAGCAAAAATCCAATTTCTGAAGAGGACTCCACAAGGGCTAAATTCCCTGCCATTTACAAGTGTCCCATTAGAGCAGATTTCTATATGGAAATAACATTCCAAGACAAGGAGAGAAACGCTAGGTCTGAGGTCCGCTGTTCCTGATGTGTTTTATTATTTCTCTTTCATTTGGAGAATAGAGCTGTTCTCCCAGGAGAAAGAAGGAGAAAGAGAGAGTTATGTTTGAATACAAATGTCTCAAGAAACTGGGGCTTCTTTTAAAAGTGAAATCTCTTTTTTTTTTTTTTTTGGTATGCATCAAGGACGAGGGTAGAACTGTCAGCTTCACACTCAGGCTGCTTCTCATTAAAAGATTTTTTTAATTAAGAATTCAAAGGAAAAAACTCCACGTGGAGTAGCATATATTAGAGATGGTGAAGCTTGGGTTTGATTACTGTTTCCTTTAGCACATCTGGAGGAAGCTTTTATTTGAAAATAGTCACTATTAGAATGAGACAACCTGTGTGTCTGGCTTACAGGATGCCATATAAAGACCTGGTAGTTTTGCAATAGCTTTTTTCTAGGAAGTGAAAAAAATAAATTTTAATGAAGGTTCCTAAAGTTTCAGGAATGTTTTAACTAATAAAACTAGTATCACTGATGTTAAGAAAACGTTCATTGATTTTTAAAACTTTAATTATTGGAGAATGAAAATCTTTGTAATGGATTCAAATGCCTAATCTAATATATGCTTGTTTTTTAAACAATTGATTTATAGTTCCTGCAAATAGCCATGCACTTTTACATTAGTTTTGCTTGTATTTAGCTTTTCATTTTAAAGAAATGAACACAGATTTAGTAATATAATATTCAGTAATATATTTAATAATATATATATATAATAATATTTAGTAATATAATATTACCTAAAAGGAAAAACAAACTCATGGAAAGTGTTCTAGAAAACGTAATTGTATTACAGTGTTAACCTGTTTGAATTAGATAAATGCCTATTGACTTAGTTGTTATACATACTATTGAAACTGAAAGATAAATTGATGATTCCATGAAAGCTTCACTAAAAGAAGTTTAAAATATCACCATATGAACAAGATGATTCTGTTCATCAAATTCATTTTCATATAGTTCAAGGGTGATTGAGTTTCTTTATTCAAGATCATCAGGGCTCTACTTTAATATTACTAAGTGTCATTAAAAAAAAAAAAGCAAAGCCCAAGTACTGTTCAACCTTTTGAAAAAAACTTAAATCTAGTCAAGTAAAGCACTGAAAGCTTTTTTTTTTCCCTTTCTAAATCCCCTTGTACTCTGATTTTATATTAGGAAATACTTATTGTGAAACATAACTTTAACTGGGAGCTTTTATTTAGTGCAAAGAGAAGCATTCAACAACTTCTTTGAATACCATGATTCCCACTTTGAAGAAACTGAGAAGTTTGCATAATCCTAGACAACTAAGAGAACTTGACTATTAGAGAGGTCTAGTACTTTGACTGCCCAAACCTTTATACAAATGTAACCAAAGTAGGATTAACTGAAAGAATATGAAACAAAGGAGAAAACAATAGGCTAAGGGTAAGATGCTTCACCTTTTAGTTGCCTTATTTGTAAATGCAGGAAATTTTGACTAGGTTTTCTTTAAGTTCATTTCACTTCCCAACATGATGATCCTATATGATTTACAGGGCTTTATATAAATTCCTTCTCTCATGCAATAAACTGTCTTGAAGTTTATCACCTTTTCTGACTTATATAAGCAAACTTGGTATTATCTTTAGTATCTCTTTCACCGAGATGTTGGTGTTAAGAAAACAGGAATTTGGCTAAGATAGATTTGCTTTCACATACCACCAAGTATTTTTTCATGGTTAGAAATAGAACTCTATTTAGGAGTTGCATTGTTTAGATGGTAGAACTTAATTTTTCAAAACAGCCGAAGGTTTGCTTATATTTCCTTCACTTGCTGATGTATAGTTATATTTGATATGCTGTACACATCATACATGGAATTATTCCATGCTCTTAAATTACTAGTAGAGCTGAGAAACTGTATCAGCCATAGGCCAAGATAATATTTTCAGGTGCTAACTGTATTTATTTTAAAAAGGGATAAAATGCTTCACTCAAATTAGATAAAAATGCTATTGAGAATTATTTGCAGGTGTCAGGAAAAGAAAAAATAAATAAATAAAGTACCCTACACAATCATATTCTTTCCTGTCACTAAAACTTAGAATGTCATCTTTGAGAACTATCTCTCATCCTTGGACACTACTGAGCTAGACGCCTGTTGCTTTTTTTTTTCTCCCAATTTTTTTTTATTTTATTTTTGGCTGCGTTGGGTCTTCGTTGCGGCGAGCGGGGGCTACTCTTCGTTGCGGTACGCAGGCTTCTCACTGTGGTGGCTTCTCTTGTCGCGGAGCACGGGCTCTAGGCTCACGGGCTTCAGTAGGTGCAGCACGCAGGCTCAGCAGTTGTGGCTCACGGGCTCTAGAGCGCAGGCTTCAGTAGTTGTGACGCACGGGCTTAGTTGCTTCGCGGCATGTGGGATCCTCTGGCACCAGGGCTCAAACCCGTGTCCCCTGCACTGGCAGGCGGATTCTTAACCACTGCACTACCAGGGAAGTCCCAAGCCTGTTGCTTTTGATGTCATTTTAAGATGAAGCCATCAAGTTATACTTGGTTTTGGGCACTTATAGTTAAAAAGGAAAAGTAAAGAACACATCATTTTGTTTCTTGATTCAAGATTTCAATTGAGTAGTTGGGGAAGATGATATAATCTGCAATTAGTCCTGATTGAATCATCCAAAGACTGTTATCTTGCTTTTGTTATCACTGAGGGCTGGTTTCACTTTTGACCCACAACTACCTTAGAATGAGAAACACACAGGGCAGGCAACGGGAGATTTGCACTCCTCAAAGCCAGTAGCTAAAATGAGAAAGTAGAATCCTGCGGACATTTTCATTTGGCAACATTCTGCCTGTTGCTGAGATCCTGGAGGCATTGATTGTCTCAGGAGGTGAAGAGGGAGCTGAACAAATCCAGGTTGGATTTTTGCTCTTCTTCTGGTAAGGAAAAGTGGAAAGTTCCTTTCAAGTGAAGCATCGGTGATCCATGCCAATGCTTCTGGATTCAACTTAAAAAAATTTTTTAGGGCATCCATAAAAATCAAATAAAAACAAACTTCTTCCCTACTTTATATAATATTCTGTATATTATTTCCATCATGTTTAATTCTATCAATTATATTTTGTTTCCAGTGACCTTAAGACTACTTTCTCTTAATTATTTCATAAATATTTAAGATTATTTTATTATGTACATCAGGTATAATTAAAAGCACTTATGAAATTTATGTTGACAGGGTCAGAATTCTTAAATTCTATCAAATCCAATTATAATGTTATAATAATATTCATAATATTAAAACCCTTTAAGGATTATTGATGTGAATGAGGTTTGCATATTGGGTAGGTTTTCATTGCAAGTACAAAATTTTTGATTCAAGGAATTCTTAGTATTAAACTATGCGGATAAGTGAACACTGTCAGTGTAAGTGTAGGCAATGTTTCTGTGAGCCTGTTGGATCTGTGCCTCCTTTCCTTAGAAGTGCTTATTACCGACTCCCCTGTCCCCTCCCTTATTACCTACATCCACTGCCACCAAGTCCCCTGCTTTAATTCTGATCCTATTACTCCCGTAGAACAAATAATAACACTGTTTCCTCACCAGCCTTGGCCATAGCACACTGGATGAACACCTAACCCAAATGAAGTCATTCGTATACTCCCTACCTGGTATTTGGAATTAGAGTTGAGAGATTCTATGTAGTGACAAGAGTCTGTGTTTTCCAAAAACTAGGGCACCGAAGCAGAGAAAAACCAGTGTGTGGAGAGTGAAATGAGAACACATCCAAAGAAAAGTAGAGCCAGAAGAGCATATAGCACCAGAGAGACAAAGATACCTTTCTGCCATTCCAGTTCTTTTGTGCATTCTTTTTCAGAGGAAGAACTATACTACCTCACCTTTGACTGAGATGGCTCATATTCTTCTCGTAAATTCTATTCTTTGTCTTTTTCTTTCAGCACAAGCTAGTCTGATTGAGGTATCTGTTGCTTGTAACCAAAAGAATTTCATTTGATACAGCAGACAAGAGAAAAACAAATTAAAATCTAACTACCCTCAAGAAAAGAGATAATAAGCAAATTAATTATCCCAAGTAAATTTCAAAAGAGGAATAGAAACTGGAAAATATAGTACATTTCATTATTATATTGTACTGTCAAGCCCAGTATTTTCTTAATTGAACAACATTTGTTTTAGAAAGCTCAAGGGATATTCTGAGCTGAATCCAAGTTTGTCCATACCACTTCTTATCTCGGCCTTATAAGAAAATGGTTTGAATTCTTACTTCTGAGACTTGCACTTTGAATCAGATTCCTACTTTAATACTTATACTTTGAAAACTTTAAAATAACTCAAAATAGATGTATTAAAAAGTGTATTCTGAGATAGTACATGTCATCATGGAGTTCTGGATTTTATGCTTAAGGCAGGAGTAATAAATATAGAATTGCATTAATCTTGTTCAAAGAACTTTCTGCAGCATCTCCTTCTGACAATTATATTTTATACCAAAGTCAAATTTAAATCAAATTTTTCAAGATTAAGAAGCAAAGGAGACTTAATCCCTTACAGATCCAGGAGATATAATAATGGTAGTTTTTTAGGGGAAATTTTAATCTTTAAAATAAGAACTAAGACAGAAACAAACTCAATTAATTATGTTTCAAATATTTTAGACAAGCTTATGTTTTAGAAACATAATACAGTGTCTTTCTTAATAAAAATATATATTCTCATTACTCTAACAATGTGACCAATTTTCTGTTAGCAGTACAGTGTCAATTTTAAATCATTATGTTAGCAATGTGATTTATATGGACATATGCATATATGCATATCACTATTCACATAAACATATATCATTCTTTATGTTTTTGATAAAGTGCTACTTTAAATTAGTATGGTCAAGAGTTTTAATGAATGTGCAGAAATTGCTTTGTGATTTATTTTAAGAACAAATTTTATCTCCATATAATTTACTCATTTCTCTCCCAACCATCAATGCAGTGAATATTTTAGTAATATATTAAAAAATTGATATTTCAAGTGCCATTAAAGAATCTGATCAACAATTTGCCATGGGCAAATCTAGAATTTCACACTTGAAATAGTAGAGATTCTCAGTTCTTTTTTTTTTTTTTCCCCCACTAAGCTTCCCCCGTCTCTTCAGATTCACATGCATAGTGATTCAGTTTCCATATTAAGCTTTGAAACTTCTACAAAAAATTACTGGAGTTGACTGTACAAATTTTATTTCATGTATTATTGTTTGATTAACTAATATCTCTTAGACATGCTTATGGAATAAAACCTTAAACATGACTGTTGGGTAACTGCCTATCATTTTACAGTTTTATTGAAACTGTGTAGATGGGCCAAAATGTGTCATAGAAAATACTTAGTGTGTAACATAAAATTTAAAATAGCAGATGCTTATAAAGAGCTTACTGTTTTCCACATACTACGCTTTGTATGTATTAGCAAATTAATAGCCTTAAAATCTATGTGTTTTGATACTATTCCTATTTTAATGATGAAGAAATTGAGCAACAGAGATGCTAAGTAGCACACCCAGGGTACGAGAGCAAGTAAGTATGTAGAGATGGGATTTGACCTCAGGCCAAATGGCTTCTCAGTCTATGCTTTCAGCCTTAACACCCTGTCACCTCACAAAAAAGGAGAAAAAAAAAAAAAAAAGGACTCTCATACCTTTGGCAAAGTATGTGCTGAGTAATTTATTATTTAACTTGTACAAAAATCCTTATTTATAATAAAAGAGAAAGTTCCAGGAGATTCAGTAACTTGTCCATGGACACACATACTCGGTCTTTATTCCAAGTCACAGTGTCTCCTTGTATCAGTGGGGATGCCTTTGGTTTATAGCTATTAAGAGAAAGCCAAACACCAACTGACTTCAACAATGTATTGGCCACTGTAATGGACCACCTAATCTCCCTTAGGACCTAAGGACTTAGTCTCCCAATTGCTAGGAATGCTTTGGGAATTGGGAATTGGGAATTGCCTCGGCTGACCAAGTTGCTGTGACTAAGATGGCCTCACCTTTTAGGGCAGTCCACATCCAGCCCTCCTGTCGGAACTTGGGACTGCTCTGGAGGACCATACCTGGTTCAGTCAAATTAGGAATTAGCATTGCAGCCTAATTTCTTCCTCTGCCTAATCCTGTCTTCTTCCTTCCCTTCCATGGATGTTTATCCCATGAACACTGCTTAATATATTTCTTGCAGGTTGATCTCCAGCTAAAAGTTTACTTCCCAGAAAACCCAACATACAATGCATGATGAAGGGAATTTACTGGCTCACACAATTGAAAGTTTAGAGATAAGTTTGTCTTCAAACTTCATTTGATTAAGAGTCTAGAATTAAATTTCTTTCTGCCTTCTGATCTGCCTTTCAGTGTCAGCTTCATTCCACGGCTGATATCTGCAATGATGGAAAAATCATTACAGCATTTCTAGTCTTCACATGTGTACATCACCCCACCCAGAAGGAGATTCCAAGTGAAGTTCACTGGGATTGGACAATTTAAGGTAGAGGGTTGGAAAGTGCTAATTAGCTTAAATAAAAGAGTGCCCAACACAAGAGCCTGAGGTAGTGTCACTTTCCACTGGGTTGCCTTGAGGAATGGGAGCAAGGCCAAAGGAAAATCTGGCTACTTTTAGAAAGGGAGGATTGAGTAGGATTCAGTGGTACTAATTTAAGAGTAGTACTGTTAGAAAGGAGGATTCAACACTGAGGTGTTGAATATTGGGTAGTTGATAAACAGCATCTATAATACTCCAAAAGGGGAAAAAGAGAAACAGAAGAAATGTATCAGAAACATTTCATTCTTTTTGATACATTTTCTTCACCAGTTTTACAGAATTTACAGGCTCATAGAGGACTCTTTCTGCATTCAATCCTTTCCACATTTTTCAAATGAGACATATTCCTCTCAGTTTTTCACTAGATAACTCAGATTACCCATAGTTTAAAAGTCATTTCCTCCAGACTGTCTTCTTAGTCCTGTCAAAGACAAGCTTAGAGGTTTCTCCACAATATTCCCACAGAGTAATGTGTTGACCTGACCACATTTTATTTAATCATTTGTTTAATACTTTTCTCTTCTTTCTAGTGGACAATTGATTCCTGCAGGGTATATCCTGCATCTTAATTCATCACTATATCACTCCACTGGTAATATGGGTCCTGACAAGCAAAAACATTCCCTTGTTTTGGAATAAGTGCATACATTAATGGTAATGCTGGCTTTTCCTGGACACATCCCAAGAGGTTTTTTTAATAGTGATGAAGGATTCATAATTCTAACTTCTCTACTGATGAGCACATTAATGAAAGAAAAAAATACTATGCGGAGAGGAAGAAAGCAAAAGACCCCTCTACCTCACTGGATTGTGACTTCCCAGAGAACAGAAAATATAAGCACAGGTATGTATTGGCTGTTGAGTATGTGCATATTAAATGTGCATTCACAAATCAGAGAAAAAGTCAGGCTCATTTATAAAGATGTCTCAACTGCTGGTGAGATTTTTTTTTTTAACACTTTGAGGGAAGCATTTCACAGAGGAGAGGCGAGGATTGATCATGGTTTTTAAGGTGGTAAGTGAGTTCAAGATTATTAAACAAGACAGGAAATTCAAACAAGGGAACCTTTGGTTTTTGAGGATGGCACATCATGAGTTTGTTTTTGAACATATGCTGAATTGGGAAATCTGAAGGAGATTTAAGTGAACAAATGTAGAAATTAAGAAGAACCACCAGTCTGTAATAGTTGATACTTCCATTTAAAGGAAAAATATATTTTTTTTCTGTAAAATGCTAATTCCTTAAAATTTTTATTGTAATTAGAGTTACTGGTCTTCTCAGAAGATCATACACACCCATCCCTTGCTTACTTCAACTCATTACTGTAAACCTTACTGCTAAGAAAAAACAGAATAACATAAAAAAATATTTTCCTTTAATTCTAACGAGAAAAATTATGATGCGGTCCAACCTAACCCAAGATACGCAATTTTACAGGTGGAAAATTATATAAATTTGTAATAAAAACAAGTTTATACAAGTGATAGGTAAAAATGTGAAAATAAACGCAGTAGTTTGTACATAACATGCAATATAATGAATTTATATTGTGCTCGCCAAAGCAGGATGTGTAATCGTAGCTGGTGACTGGCAGAGAATGTGTGTAAGGGAGTCATTCTTTGGAAAAAATTTCATTCTTTCTGATACATTTTCTTCACCAGCTTTACAGACTTTACAGGCTCATAGTCATCTTGTACTCAGTCCATACTTAAATATTAAGTTAAAGTATCTTTGGTGCAAAATTACAGACAAACATTAGGGTACTTCAAAAACAAATGCAAAACCTAAATATGAACAAATATTTATCGAGGATGCTACCGCCACTTCCTTCTCACTTATCATACATAGACAAAGAAAAGCATGTTGGGATCATTAAGAATTCAATGGTGCACAATTCAATTTTGTTCTGTATGGTATGTTCTGAATATAAACTAGTGCCATGAAAATTAATGAGTGTTTCATTGCCTGAAATTGTCATGTAAAAATATGTTATTTAGAATGGTTTAGGATTAAAAATTCATTGTACTGAAAAAACAAGCCATTGTCAATAAAGGTTTCAGCTTTCAAGAGCCATTATGGCAAAAAATAATTAAATGAAAAATTGTGTGCAGTAAGTTGCTACAAGTTTGACTGATCATCTATATATCTTATTATATTAGAATTTAATACATTAAGAAAAATTTATTGCTCTGATCACCCTTGAGTGCCTTTATTCCCACTATATTTTTACTTTTGTGAAAATAATAATAAATATTACACTTGGTTTTATATATAGTAGTAACTTACTCAATTTCATTATTGAAACAAAAATGAATGCAATTGTGTGCCTACTACTTCCCAAACATTGCATTAGATGTTGTATACAAAACTATGACTATTAGAATAAAAATATTTGGGATAATGTAATTCTAATCACTTTTCAAAAGTCATACTAATCCCAGTTTTACCTCAAGCTCATATGACCGTTTCTGAAATCCTACAACATTTTTGTATAATTAAAAAATGTATATAACACAGATGCTGAAAAAAGCACAAATCATAGGTTTATGGCACAATGGATTTTTACAAAATTAAGAAAGCCTTCTATGCAGCATTCAAATCAAGAAACAGAATATCATTGGAACTCAAGAAGTACGATCATGCCCCTTTACAAACTGCCTCCTCAAAGGGTAATCACCATGTCCTGGCTATTGTAAATAGTGCTGCAGTGAACACTGGGGTGCATGTATCTTTTTGGATTATGGTTTTCTTTGGGTATATGCCCAAGAGTGTGATTGCTGGGTCATATGGTAGTTCTATTTTTAGTTTTTTGAGGAACCTCCACACTATTCTCCATAGTGGCTGTACCAATTTACATTCCCACCAACAGTAATGTCCATCAACAGAGGAATGGATAAAGATGTAGTATATAAATACAATGGAATATTACTCAGCCATAAAAAGAAACAAAACAGTACCATTTGCAGAGATGTGGATAGACCTAGACACTGTCACACACAGAGTGTGTAAGTCAAAAAGTGAAGTAAGTGAAGTAAGTCAGAAAGAGAAAAACAAATATCGTATAATATTGCTTATATGTAGAATCTAGAAAAATGGTACAGATAAATTTATTTGTAAAGCAGAAATAGAAGCACAGATGTAGAGAACAAACTTACGGATACCAAAGGGAGAAGGGGGTGGTGGGATGAACTGGGAGATTGGGATTGACATATATATACTACTATGTATAAAATAGATGGCTAATGAGAACCTACAGTATAGCACAGGGAACTCTACTCAGTGCTCTGTGGTGACCTAAATGGGAAGGTAATCTAGAAAAGAGGGGATATATATATATACGTATAACTGATTCACTTTGCTGTACAGCAAAAACTAACACAATATTGTAAAGCAACTATACGCCAATAAAAATGAAAAAAAAAGGTAACCACCATTTTGACTTCTCACACCACTGACAGTTTAGACTTTATATAGGTATAATCATACAGTTTATACAAAAAGGAAGTATATATCTTCTCCAACTCAATAGTATGTTTCTAAGATCATCCATATTGCTATGCACTGTAATAATTGAATAGTTATCACTATTGTATTGTTCACTGGAGTAACACAGAATTTAGTTTTCTATTCTACTGTGTTTTTTCCTCCCCAGTTTTGGACTACTATGAATATATATGCTATTGATATTCATGTACAAATTATGTATTCATGTACAATTCATGTTGATACGTTTTCATTTATTTTGGTAAATACCTAGGGTTAATGATAAGCATATATTTAAATTAATAAGAAGTAATTTTTTTTTCCAGAGTAGTTCTACCATATTCCACTTTCACTGGTGTATTATTTTAAATTTCCACTAGTTTCTAAGGAAGACTCAGGGGAAACCTGGCATTATCTTTATGGGAGTTCGTATTTGTATTTAACAGGCAATAGTCTTTGTCATGTATATGTCTTGAAACTATTTTCTGTTTCCGACTTGCCTTTCCATTGTCTTAATTATGTCATCAAAAGGCAGAAGTGAAATTTATCCATTTTTTAATGGCTCATCGTGTCTTTTGCTTCCTAATTTTAAAAATTCATAGATTTTTATATTTTAAGAAACAATATTCAGACCTTTTATTTTTTTTTTATTGTAGTATAATTGCTTTACAATGTTGTATTAGTTTCTGCTGTACAAGGAAGTGAATCAGCTATATGTATACCTATATCCCCTACCTCTTGGACCTCCCTCCCACCCCACCCCCATCCTACATATCTAGAGCACCAAGCTGAGCTTCCTGTGCTTTACAGCATGTTCCCGCTAGCTATCCACATTACAAATGAAAATGTAAATTGATACAGCTACTGTGGAAAACAGTATGGAGGTTCCTTAAAAAACTAAAAATAGAACTACCATATGACCCAGCAATCCCACTACTGGGCATATACTCTGAGAAAACCATAAATTCAAAAAGAGTCATGTACCACAATGTTCATTGCAACTCTATTTACAATAGCCAGGACATGGAAGCAACCTCAATGTCCAACGATAGATGAATGCATAAAGAAGATGTGGTACATATATATAATGGAATATTACTCAGCCATAAAAAGGAATGACATTGGGTCATTTGTAGAGATGTGGATGGACCTAGTGTCTGTCATACAGAGTGAAGTAAGTCAGAAAGAGAAAAACAAATATCGTATATTAAAGCATATATGTGGAATCTAGAAAAATGGGACAGATGAACCTATTTGCAGGGGAGGAATAGAGACACAGACATACATAACGGACATGTGGACACAGGGGGTAAAGGAAGGGTGGAATGAATTGATAGATTAGGATTGACATACATCAGCCCCTAGCCCTACCCTCCCACCATGTCATGAGGAATTTCTCAAGTGTTTTTATGTACAAGCCTTATCGTTTTGCTATTATATCTGGGTACATCACACATCTTGCATTAATGCTTATAAATGGTATTAATAGGAGTCAAGGGTCATATTTCTTCTTTTTCTTTAACACTTTTATTGTAGTATAATTGCTTTACATTGTTGGGTTAGTTTTTTCCTGTATAACAAAGTGAACCAGTTATACATATACATATATCCCAATATCCCCTTCCTCTTGTGTCTCCCTCCCACACTCCCTATCCCACTCCTCTAGGTGGTCACAAGGCATGGAGCTGATCTCCCTATGCTATGCGGCTGCTTCCCACTAGCTATCTATTTTACATTTGGTACTGTATATACGTCAATGCCACTCTCTGACTTCTTCCCAGCTTACCCTTCCCCCTCCCCAGGTCCTCAAGTCCATTCTCTACATCTGAGTCTTTATTCCTGTCCTGCCCCTAGGTTCTTCAGAACTTTTTTTTTTAGATTCCACATATATGTGTTAGCATACGGTATTTCTTTTTCTCTTTCTGACTTACTTCACTCTGTATGACAGACTCTACGTCCAACCACCTCACTACAAATAACTCAGTTTTGTTTCTTTTTATGGCTGAGTAATATTCCACTGTATGTATGTGCCACATATTTTTTATCCATTCATCTGTTGATGGACACTTTGGTTGCTTTCATGTCCTGGCTATTGTAAATAGTGCTGCAATGAACATTGTGGTACATGACTCTGTTTGAATTATGGTTTTCTCAGGCTATAGGCCCAGGAGTGGGATTGCTGGGTGGTATGGTAGTTCTATTTTTAGTTTTTTAAGAAACCTCCATACTGTTCTCCATACTGGTTATATCAATTTATATTCCCACCAACAGTGCAAAAGGGTTCCCTTTCCTCCACACCTTCTCCAGCATTTATTGTTTGTAGATTTTTGATGATGGACATTTTGACTGGTGTGAGGTGATACCTCATTGTAGTTTTGATTTGATTTCTCTAATGATTAGTGATGTTGAGCATCCTTTCATGTGTTTGTTGGCAATCTGTATATCTTCATTGGAGAAATGTCTATTTAAGCCTTCTGTCCATTTTTGGATTGGTTTGTTTGCTTTCTTGACATTGAGCTGCATGAGCTGCTTGTATATTTCAGAGATTAATCCTTTCTCCGTTGCTTCATTTGTAAATATTTTCTCCCATGCTGAGGGTTGTCTTTTCATCTTGTTTATGGTTTCCTTTGCTGTGCAAAAGCTTTTAAGTTTCATTAGGTCCCATTTGTTTATTTTTGTTTTTATTTCCATTTCTCTAGGAGGTGGGTCAAAAAGCATCTTGCTGTGATTTATGTCATGGACTGTTCTGCCTATGTTTTCCTCTAAAAGTTTTATAGTGTCTGGCCTTACATTTAGGTCTTTAACCCATTTTGAGCTTATTTTTATGTATGGTGTTAGGGAGTATTCTAATTTCATTCTTTTACAGGTAGCGGTCCGGTTTTCCAAGCACCACTTATTGAAGAGGCTGTCTTTTCTCCATTGTATATTCTTGCCTCCTTTATCAAAGATAAGGTGACCGTATATGTGTGGGTTTATCTCTGGGCCTTCTATCCCGTTCCATTGATCCATATTTCTGTCTTTGTGCCAGTACCGTACTGTCTTGATTACTGTAGTTTGGTAGCATAGTCTGAAGTCAGGGAGCCTGATTCCTCCACCTCCATTTTTCTTTCTCAAGATTCCTTTGGCTGTTCAGGGTCTTTTGTGTTTCCATACAAATTGTGAAATTTTTTGTTCTAGTTCTGTGAAAAATGCCATTGGTAGTTTTAGAGGGATTGCATTGAATCTGTAGATTGTTTTGGGTAGAATAGTCATTTCCACAATGCTGATTCTTCCAATCTAAGAACATGGTATAACTTCCCATCTGTTTGTATCATCTTTAATTTCTTTCATCAGTGTCTTATAGTTTTCTGCATACAGGTCTTTTGTCTCCTTAGGTAGGTTTATTCCTAGGTATTTTATTCTTGTTGTTGCAATGGTAAATGGGAGTGTTTCCTGAATTTCTCTTTCAGATTTCTCATCATTAGTGTATAGAAATGCAAGAGATTTCTGTGGATTAATTTTGTATCCTGCTACTTTACCAAATTTGTTGATTAGCTCTAGTAGTTTTCTAGTAGCATATTTAGGATTCTCTATGTACGGTATCAGGTCATCTGCACACAGTGACAGCTTTACTCCTTCTTTTCCAATTTGGATTCCTTTTATTTCTTTTTCTTCTCTGATTGCTGTAGCTAAAACTTTCAAAAGTATGTTGAATAATAGTGGTGAAAGTGGGCAACCTTGCCTTGTTTCTGATCTTAGTGGAAATAGTTTGTTTTTCACCATTGAGAATGATGTTGGCTGTGGGTCTGTCATATATGGCCTCTATTATTTTGAGGTAAGTTCCCTCTATGCCTATTTTCTGGAGGGTTTTTATCATAAATTGGCATTGAATTTGGTCAAAAGCTTTTTCTGCATCCATTGAAATTATCATATGGTTTTTATCGTTCAATATGTTAATATGGTGTATCACATTGATTGATTTGAGTATATTGAAGAACCCTTGCATTCCTCGGATAAACCCCACTTGCTCGTGGTGTATGATCCTCTTAATGTGCTGCTGGATTCTGTTTGTTAGTATTTTGTTGAGGATTTTCACGTCTACGTTCATCAGTGATATTGGACTGTAGTTTTCTTTTTTGTGACATCTTTGTTTTGTTTTGGTATCAGGGTGATGGTGGCCCCATAGAATGAGTTTGGGAGTGTTCCTCCCTCTGCTATATTTTGGAAGAGTTCGAGAAGGACAGGTGTTAGCTCTTCTCTAAATGTTTGATAGAATTCACCTGTGAATCCAACTGGTCCTGGGATTTTGTTTGTTCGAAGATTTTTAATCACAGTTCAATTTCAGTGCTTATGATTGGTCTTTTTATATTTTCTGTTTCTTTCTGGTTCAGTCTCAGAAGGTGGTGCTTTTCTAAGAATTTGTCCATTTCTTCCAGGTTGTCCATTTTCTTGGCACATAGCTTCTTGCAGCAATCTCATGATCCTTTGTATTTTGGCAGTGTCAGTTGTTACTTCTCCTTTTTCTTTTCTAATTCTGTTGATTTGAATCTTCTCCCTTTTTTCTTGATGGCTAATGGTTTATCAATTTTGTTCACCTTCTCAAAGAACCAACTTTTAGTTTTATTGATTTTTGCTATTGTTTCCTTCATTTATTTTTCATTATTTCTGATCTAATCTTTATGACTTCTTTCCTTCTGCTAACTTTTTTTTTAGTTTTGTTATTCTTCTTTCTCTAATTGTTTTAGGTGTAAGATTAGGTTTTTATTTGAGATTTTTCTTATTTCTTGAGGTAGGATTGTATTCCCGTAAACTTCTCTCTTAGAATTGTTTTTGCTGCATCCCATAGGTTTTGGGCCATCCTGTTTTCATTGTCATCTGTTTCTAGGTATTTTTTTGATTTCCTCTTCTATTTCTTCAGTGATCTCTTGGTTATTTAGTATTGTTTAGCCTCCATGTGTTTTTATTTTTTACAGTTTTTTTTTCCTGTAATTGATATCTACGTCTCATGGTGTTGTGGTTGGAAAAGATACTTGATACGATGTCAATTTTCTTAAATTTACTGAGGCTTGATTTGTGACCCAAGATATGATCTATCCTGGAGAATGTTCTATGAACACTTGAGAAGAAAGTGTATTCTGTTGTTTTTGGATGGAATGTCCTATAAATATCGATTAAGTCCATCCTTTTTAATGTGTCATTTAAAGCTTGTGTTTCCTTATTTATTTTCATTTTGGATGATTTGTCTATTGGTGAAAGTGGGGTGTTACAAAGTCCCCTACTATGATTGTGTTACTGTTGGTTTCCCCTTTTACGGCTGTTAGTATTTGCCTTATGTATTGCAGTGCTCCTATGTTTGGTGCATAAATATTTACAATTGTTATATCTCCTTCCTGGACTGATCCCTTCATCATTATGTAGTGTTTTTGTCTCTTGTAATAGTCTTTATTTTGAAAGTCTATTTTGTCTGATATGTGTAGTGCTACTCCAGCTTTCTTTTGATTTCCATTTGCATGGAATATCTTTTTCCATCCCCCCCTCACTTTCAGTCTGTATGTGTCCCTAGGTCTGAAGTGGGTCTCTTCTAGACAGCATATATATGGGTCTTGGTTTTGTATCCATTCAGCCAGTCTATGACTTTTGGTTTTAGCATTTAAGGTAATTATCGATACGTATGTTCCTATTACCATTTTCTTAATTGTTTTGTTTTTGTTTTTGTAGGTCTTTTCCTTCTCTTCTCTTTCCTGCCTAGAGAAGTTCCTTTAGCATTTGTTGTAAAGTTGGCTTGGTGGTACTGAATTCTCTCAGCTTTTGCTTGTCTGTAAAGGTTTAATTTCCCTGTCGAATGTGAATGAGATCCTTACTGGGTAGAGTAATCTTGGTTGTAGGTTTTTCCCTTTCATCACTTTAAATATGTCCTGCCACTCCCTTCTGGCTTGCAGAGTTTCTGCTGAAAGATCAGCTGTTAACCTTATGGGGATACCCTTGTATGTTATTTGTTACTTTTCCCTTGCTGTTTTTAATATTTTTTCTTTGTATTTAATTTTTGATAGTTTGAATAATATGTGTTTTGGCGTGTTTCTCCTTGGATTTATCCTCTATGGGACTCTCTGCACTTCCTGGACTTGATTATTTTCTTTCCCATATTAAGGAAGTTTTCAACTATAATCTCTTCAAATATTTTCTCAGTCCCTTTCTTTTTCTCTTCTTCTTCTGGGACCCCTCTAATTCGAATGTTGGTGCCTTTAATGTTGTCCCAGAATTCTCTGAGACTGTCCTCCATTGTTTTCATTCATTTTTCTTTATTCTCTTCTGTGGTAGTTGTTCCCACTATTTTATCTTCCAGATCACTTATCCATTCTTCTGCCTCAGTTATTCTGCTATTGATTCCTTCTAGAGAATTTTTAATTTCATTTATTGTGCTGTTCATCATTGTTTGTTTGCTCTTTAGTTCTTTTAGGTCCTTGTTGAACATTTCTTGTATTTTCTCCATTCTATTTCCAAGATTTTGAATCATCTTTACTATCATTACTCTGAATTACTTTTCAGGTAGACTGCCTATTTCCTCTTCATTTTTTTGGTCTGGTGGGGTTTTACCTTGCTCTTTCATCTGCTGTGTATTTCTCTGTCTTCTCATTTTGCTTAACATACTGTGTTTGGTGTCTCCTTTTTGCAGGCTGCAGGTTCATATTTCCTGTTGTTTTTGGTGTCTGCCTCCAGTGGGTAAGGTTGGTTCAGGAGGTTGTGTAGGCCTCCAGGTGGAGGGGACTTGTGCTTGTGTTCTGGTGGATGAGGTTGGATCTTGTCTTTCTGGTGGGCAGGACTGAGTCTGGTGGTGTGTTTTGGGGTGTCTGTGAACTTACTATGATTTTAGGCAGCCTCTCTGCTAATGTGTGGGGTTGTGTTCCTGTCTTGGTAGTTGTTTGGCATGGGGTGACCAGCACTGGAGCTTGCTGGTTGTTGAGTGGAGCTGGCTCTTAACGTTGAGACAGACATGTCTGGGAGAGCTCTTGCCGACTGATATGTGGGGCCGGGAAGTCTCTGGTGGTCCCATGTCCTGAACTTGGCTCTCCCACCTCCAAGGCTCAGGCCTGACACCCGGCCAGAGCACGAAGACCCTGTAAGACATATGGCCAGGTATGTGGGGAGCTTCTTGCCTTTTGGGAAGTCTGAGATCTTCTGCCAGCATTCAGTACTTGTTCTGTAGGGGTTGTTCCACATGTAGATGTATTTTTGATGTATTTCTGGGGAGGAAGGTCATCTCCATGTCTTATAATTCCATCATCTTTTTTTTTTTTTTTTTGCGGTACGTGGGCCTCTCACTGTTGTGGCCTCTCCCGTTGCGGAGCACAGGCTCCAGACGTGCAGGCTCAGCAGCCATGGCTCACGGGCCCAGCCGCTCTGTGGCATGTGGGATCTTCCCGGACCGGGGCACAAACCCATGTCCCCTGCATCGGCAGGCGGACTCTCAACCACTGCGCCACCAGGAAAGCCCCTCCTCCGTCATCTTGAAGGTCCTCTCCAGGGGTCATATTTCTTTATATAGACTTTGAATTGCTTCTTAAGCACTGGTTGAAAAGACTTGCTTTTCACCCATTTCATTTCTTTGATGGCTTGTTGAAAATATACTGAACATGTATGACTGGTTTTACTTCAGGACCCTATTTTGTTTTATTGGCCTAATTGTCTAACCTTATGTCAATACCACACTGGCTTGATTAATGTAGCTTTATAGTAAGTTTGAATCAGGTAGTAAAGGTATTCCAATTTTTTTTTTTTTAACATCTTTATGGGAGCATTTTTTCTTTTTAAAGAGTGCTTAACTATTCAAGGTCCTCTGTATTTCTATATAAATTTTAGAATTATCTTTTTAATTTTACCAAAAACAAATTTAAAACCTGATGGCATTTGGATTGAGGTGTCATTTTATCTATACATCAATTTGGGGATAACTGAAAGCTTATTTACAGTAAGTGTTCCAAACAATTAATTTAATCAATCCAATAAATACAATTAATTTATTTATTTAGATATGCCTTTATTTCTCTCAGTAATATTTACGTATATTTTCATCCTGTGAACTTCCTAAATATATTAGCCCTAGTATATTTTTGGTATATGCATTAGGACTTTTTATATTCATGTTTTATGTAAATGAAAAGTCTTACTTCTCCCTTTGAAGATTTGTGTTTTGTTTTACTTATGGGTAGGTCCCACTATATAATGTTGAAAGAACTGGTAAGAGGAGTTACATTTGCCTTGTGTCTAATGTTAGAAAAACATTATTCACTCATTCATCATTAAATATTTTTTTGGCTGCAAGATTTTCTAAGATGCTCTTTTTCTGAATAAGAAAGTCCCCTTTATTCCTAGTTTTCTGGATACTTTTATTCTGAACGGGTATTAATTTTTTTCAAATGTTTTTTCTGCATTTAATGAATTGACCTTATGGATTTTACTTTTCATTCTGTTAGTCTGGTGACTGATTTTCAAATGTTGAACCAACTAGCATTCCTGGAATTAAAACAAACTGGCCATGGTGTATCATCCTTCATACATATATTACTGTATTCAAGTTGCTAATGATTTGTCATGAACTTCTACATGAATAGTCATGAGGGATATTCCTTGTAATTTATTTTTTTTAATTTTTGTAATGTTCTTGTCTGATTTTGGTATCACAGTTATGCTAAGGTGGAATGTGTTCCCTCTCTTTATTTTCTGAAAGAATTTATGGAGGACTGGTATTACTTATTTCTTAAATACGTCTGGGACTGACCCTCTCTTTGTGGGAAAGTTCTTAATTACAAATACAAATCTAGTTTCTTTAATAGAAATAAGGCTACTCAGAGTCTTTGTTTCTTCCAGCTTCAAATTTGATAATATGTACCTTTCATTTTAATTGTTAACATAATAAAAATTGTAGAAGGTATCTGTATAAAATTATTTATAAGTTTGCTTATTTTCTTTTAGTAATAATAGGATATTTAATGAACATTATCATTGACTCCACTTGTTTTCTGTTTTTTTCACTGTTATTAGCAGGGCAGTCTGTCAAAGTTTTAATATTTTTAAAATGTCAAATTTTAAATTTTCCTCATTTCCCAATGGTTTCTACATTTTATATGATTGCACTCTTATCTTTATTTCTTTGCTTATATTGCATTTATTCTTATGTTTCTGCTTTCTTAAGGCAGAATTTTAGACCATTAATTTTATACTTTCTTCTTTTCTAATAAAATCACTTCAAGCATAAATTCTTCTCTGAGCACTGCTTTTGATGCATTCCATGAATTTTGATATATCTTTTTTGGTTTCCATTTTAATGATTATCTACTTTTTTCTGACTTCTTCATTGACCCAAAGGTAACTTAATAATGTTAGGAATATGTAGTTTAATTTCTAAATTTTAGGAAGTTCGCAAATTTTGTTCTGATATTGGTTTTTAATATAATTCTATTTTAATCAGTGAACCTACTCTGGATGAATTAAATCCTTTGAAATTTACTGAAAAATGTATGGCATAGAGTATGATCTATTTCATGAAAAATATAAAGTGCATTTCAAACAAATGTGTATTTTGTTGATACTGGTTGGACTCCTACGAATGTCAATTAGCTTAAGGTGGCTGATAATCTATCAAGTTGGTTGTTTAAATCTATCCTTACTGATTTTCTGTCACCTTGCTTTACCCACTTCTGTTAGAGAGATAAGTATCTATATCTGAGTGTAAATTTGTCCTTGGGTTCTGTCAGTTCCTGTTTTTATGTATTCTAATGCTCTTTTATTAGGTACATACATATTTAGGGTTGCTATATCTTCTTGATTTATTGAAGGTTTAATCCTGAATAAATATTCCTCTATTTTGCTAGTAAAATGCATTGTCTTGAGGTTTAATTTTTCTGATAATAATATATCCACTTCAGCTTTATTATGATTTAGTCTTCACATAGAATATTTTGTTTTCATCCTTTTACTTCTAGTCTGTCTCCTTAAATTTAAATTTCTTCTCTTGTAAACAGAATATATTTGGGTCTTGATTGCTTTCATTTAATATGACAATTACTGCTTTGAAGGCTTTGTCAACTAGCATTGAATACAATTATTGAAATGGTTGATTTTAAGTCTACCATGTTATATTTTCTCCATTTTTCTTCTCTTCAGTTCTCTTTTTTCCTTCCTTTCCTGTCTTCTTTTATTAGTAAAGTATTGTTTGGTGTTCAGCTTTTATCTCCTCTATTGACTCATTAGGTATATCTCTTTTTTCATAACCTTTGTGATTTGTGGAAGGATTAAAGAATACCTTAAATAATATTTACAATTTCACATGTAATCTTAGAAGCTTACAACAATTTCATTTATCACCCTCCAGAGTTTTGTGATATTGTTGTATATGTTTATTTTACACATATTTTACATCCAAAACATATTGCTGTTATATTGGGTGTTAATTTTTTAAATATTGGGTTGGCTAAAATGTCTGTTCTGGTCTTTCTGTGAGATGGTATGAAAAACCCGAATGAACTTTTTGGCCAATCCAATAAATTATTTTTATTAACTTACATATTAACTGTTTCCTCTAGTTTTCATCCCTTCATGTAAATCTTAGCTTCCTTCTGATATTATCTTCACTCACCTTGAGGAACAAACATCCTTTAATATTCCCTTAATGAAATTCTGCTTGTAACAAGTTTTCTCAGCTTTAGCTTATATTAAAATGTCTTTGTTTTACCACTATCTTTAAAAGATATAACCCATAGGATTAGATTTCTGTGCGGCTTTTTTTTCCTTTGGTCCTTTAAAAATATAATTCTTTTATCTACTGACTTACATTGTATCTGATAAGAAGTCAGCAGTTTTTCATTGTTCTCTGATATATAAAGCTTCTTATAATCTCTGGCCACTTATAATATTCTCCCCTTGTCTCTGATTTTCAAGACTTGACTCTGTAAGTTTTCCTTTGATCTGTGAGTTTTATATTTCATCAGATTTGGAAGATCCCTCTCCTTTCTTCTGTTTCTTTGATTACATATACATTAGACAACGTGACATTTCTTTTCCCACAAGTCACTAACACGTTTGTTTTTTCTAGTTTTTTTTTTAATGTGCTTTAGTTTGTTTCATTTCTTCTGATATGCCTTTAAGTCTATTGAATTTTTTCTTCTCTATTTTCTAGTATACAGCTTACTGTACAGAAAAATTTTATTTCTTGAATGCCCATTTGCTACAGTTTCATATTTTAAAAAATTTCAGTTGAATTTCTCCATTTGTCATTCATTTTGTACATATTTTCACTAAAACAATGAAAATTTCCATAATAGCTTTTTTAAAGTTCTTGTCTGCTAATTCTGATATACATGGAGTCTCTGGTAGTATTCTACTGACCATTTTTTTTCTCTTATTTATGGTTCATCTTACTTTTTAGTGAGGGTGAAGAGGGAATGGTTACTCATTTTAGAGGTATTCTTAATATTGTGGACACTACTTTTAGAGTCTAAATTGTGTTTGTTTTTTTTAACAGTTATTGAGTTGTACAATTTTATCCCACTGAAGCTTTTTTTTAAGCTTTGTTAGAATGAGGTTAAAATAAACTTACTGCAAAGTGTGGGTTTCCTGAGGAATCAACAGAATATTTGGTGAGTTCAGAAAGCTTTCTCCACTATTGACTATATGATCACCAGTGTGTCCCATCACTGTGTAATTTCTGAATATTTTTGTTTTCAGCTCACAGACCTTCAACAGCTGTTCTCTGCCAAGTATTGCAGTGCTTTACCACATGCACATATTAATATTTGGCTAAATATTCAAGTGGAAACTTATACAGATTTCCAAGACTCCTTCTCTGCACAGATCTCTTGTCCCTAAGACCCTGATCCACAAATTCCAGCACCCCTCAGCAACCCCAAACTGATTTCTATTTTCTCCAGTCAGTGAGATCCCTCGTTTCTATTTGAGCTCCATTCCCTTGGGTCACATTTTAGAAAGTATCTCCATGTAAAAATCTGGAATGGAAGTTGAATATATCTTTTACATTCATCTTTTCTCACAGACCTTTTCCAGGTACTGCCTATTATCCAGTGTCTGAATATAGTAGCCTCATATATCTTACACAATTCTATAGTGCATATGGAGGCAAGTCAGATACAGATTACTCCATCATGGTTGAAATCAGAAATATGCCTATGACATCCTAACAATATTGGCATCCTTTGTGTCATGAGACACTTGACTAAAATTTTGACCTCTTCTTTGACTACTCAAGCTGCTCTATAGTACAACTGCCTATTTGAAACAAAGCTCAAAGTTGTGTATAAGCCATACTAAATATAACCTTCTAAATGAATGAAATGAATCTAATGATTTTTGCATGTGAGGAAAAAATAGAAATTAAAATTTATTTATATAGATTTTAAATTTCAAAAGATTCCCTAAAAACAGAGAATATGACCTGTCCTTCCTGGTCACTATTTGGCAATTGAAACAGCTCAATGCCATACAATTTTAAAAAAGAATAACGTATGAATGGCAAGACTATTAAGAAAATTAATGTAACTACTGGTGATTCATTGTTAACTACCTTCAAACCTATGGGTAAATTTATCAAATGAAATAAAAACATAGTGGTTCATATGTCTTTATTGCCTGCATGGTGCCTAACAAAGTTTGAGTCATTGATACTCATTGGCTGAGTAATAAAAATGAAGTTAAGAACTCACAATGTTAGAATGATATCATTTCTATAATAAATGAATCTTTCCTTATCCCAAGTTTCAATGCTTGTTCAGCAAGAATTTAGAGAATTTGAGAGACAGAGTACTAATAATATAACCTAATCCCTTCATTTCACAAAGGAAAAAAACTAGTATCAGAGAAACAGCACAGAATGGGAGGAACAGGAACTTTGGGGTGAGATAGGTCTAATATCACATATTGTCTCTACTATTTAACAGCTATATTATATGAGACAAGTCAATTCATATCTTTGAAATTCAGTTTCCTCATCTCTAAAGTGGGTATAACACTGTTAAACTTACAGAATCATTATGAAGAATAACAAATATTTTCAATTCTCCTAGAAAAAAGTTCAAATTTTTAAAAATTATATTTTCTTTCCATTTTATTTGTCCAAAGACACATCGTAATTAACAGCTCTACAGTCAGGCCTAGTGTTCTTTAGATACACACACTGTACTTCCCAAAGGACAGTATTCATTCCTGCTTAGCAGCTCACCTACAGAGAACACAGACAAGATATATTCTTATAATTTAGTATGTGTATGATCAAAAATGGCATTATGCTGTGAAACTGTAAAAAAGTTTGTTGCAAGGAAAAGTTCAAGTACTTTTCAAAGGACTACTGCTACTTTTATATTTTTCATGTCTGATTAATGAGAAACTTTTGAAACAATTTAATCTATCCAGGGATGTGAATGCTAGTTTCTATTTTTCAAGCCTGATTACAGAAGAACTTCTAAAGCAGTTTAATCCGTTCAGGGATGCTAAACAAATATGTCAACATTCATTTTGCACTTATGTCTGCACCAGTTAAAGGAAGAAATGTGGAAATAAACAGAATTTAGAATCTGCTCTCCTTTTTAAGAACTAAGAGACGCCAGGGCATTTCATTTTTTATATAGAGAATACAAACTCCTAACTTACATAAATGTATTTCAGATTGAAGTTTTTAGTAGCTTTACCAAACAGTTTATGGGGTGGCACTCTGCCAAAAAGTGAGCTATAACCTTATAGTTCACTATTATGAGAAGACGTGTTCTAAGCTTTTCTCTAAGGACAATCACATATATTAAATTTTGAATACAAAATTATGTTTGACATTTAATTGGAACCTGATTTATCCTTAAAAATAAATAATATAAAATCTTCCCTGCAGTACTTTGGTTGAAACAAGTGTTTATTTTCTATATTTCAGATTTATTCCTTTATATCTACAGTACATATTACTTATGATGTACATACATATCTATATCTATATGTAGATATATAGATATATGCTGCCCAGGTGTATATATAATTTGGAACCTTCTCTTGAGAGAAATATAAAACATTTTTCAAAGAAAACAATTATATGTTATAAAATATATTGTACATCAGTAAACATATTCTAAATTGTTAAAATTCATATATCCAATCACCATTAATGAATTTTACAAAACGAGGCTGACAAGTTCACACGCATTCAACCATGTTTTACAGGGAATTAATACTGGAGAATGACAGATGAAACATAATCAAGATTGGATGTGAGTAATTAATATGGGAAAGGTCAGTTTGGGGAAAAAAAGTTTACCTTGCAGTCTTCTTAAGGTTAGCAAATAGGGGTCAGTACCACAGCTGTGGCAGACAACATTTCCCATCACTCTTATATCTACTGTGCTAGTCTGATGTGGATATGGCCCATTGTCAAATCTCAATGATATCAAATCAAGCTGAACAACAGTTTTAATATCTGAAAATATGCAGAACACGTGTGGACTATTTACAGTTTTCCTAACAATCAAATACCTGATAAACTTCATTTCAATGTGCTGGGTAAATAAGCACACACATTAAGCAAGATGTATGGCTTAAAATTCACTGCAAGTTTGTAGGTCGCTCTGTATTGTATTGGGATTTTCACTATTAGATTAAATTGCATAATGAATCACCTCGAAAGAATCCAGTGATTCTGTAATACAGAATAATGAAATGTACAGTATATGAAATAAAATATCTCATATTTTAACCATATGCTAAGTGAACATAGAAGGTGGAGATGGACCTGTGTTTATGCAAGTGTTTTCTTAATGTGTTGGGAGGAAAACTTAAGCATATTGTGACATATTATTTAGTCTCTAGACTCAGCCTGCCACATACGAAGTAATATTCACTATGTTGCCAACTTCCTTGGATTTGCACTCACTGAGGCAGTTGAGGTCAGCACTTTGTGAAGGCATGACATTTAGTATAGTTTAAATGATTTCAAAAAGCCAATCTAAAAATATATTCTCTGCTTGCCACCATTGTAACTGACATTAACATTATTCTTTAGTCTTCGTGGAAATGCATTCACCTATCCATCTACCCATGCTTCCAACTATATGGCCGACCATTCAACCACGCTTTCAGACATACACACATTTATATCAGAAAACATTTATTCATGTACAGATTCATTCTTTTTTAAAATTCAGCAAAAATTGTGACATATGCTAGCATGATGAGAGATATAGCAGTTTAAAAACAAAACAAAACAAAGTCCACGCCCTCTTGGAATTTAAAGTCTAAGGAAATAGGAGAGTACTCAGGTATTAAAGGGAAAATTACAGTATGATATGTTCAATGAAATGAGACGTACAAGGCACTGAGAGATTTTTTGTGAGATAGTCTGAAGAACTTGGGTAGAACTTCTTGAGAAAGGAATGTCTAAGCTCAGGCCAAGAATATGCTTTGATAGGAACCAAATTTGAGGCGTGGGAGTAGAGAGGAGAAGAACAGTGAAGATTTTTGCTAACTTTCCAAATGATTGATAATAATCATTATCAATACTGATTGAAGTTCTCTGTATATCTGGTAATATATTATACAAATTATCTTCCTTAATTACTAAAATCAATTACAACAATCTTTAAATAGATAAAAATTGGTGTAGAGATGTTATACAGTTCTATTTCCAAGGTCATAAAACTAATGCAGAATCCAAACCATGGCCCAAATAACTTCAGAAGCATACCCTTTACCACTGACCTCTATTAAAAGAATCACAATATTAAGCTATCCTAAACAGCCAAACCAGCATTTCTCTGGCTTTTACTGTGATCACCTGTTAAGGTTCTAAACTCATGCATGTCTGGGGTTGTGGTATTATGCCATAGAAAGCAGGTATTTGTGAAAGCCTACTCTATCATGGTAGAGTATATTGTGGGGGAGGTTGAAGGGATTAATATGAGTTTGGAGGGAAAGTATGAAGGTTTCAGGCTGTAGAAATAGTATGAGTTTAAGAGAAGTAGGGGTCACAAAGCAAAGTATAGAATAATCAAACATAACAATACCTATTTAACTGGTTTGCCTTAAGAATATCTGCTTCTTAAATTGGCTAATATTTAATGAAAACTGGTTGATACTCTTACACATTTAGTGAGGTAAAATACAACATTTCCCATGCTAACTTAAAAATTTCAAGGACACAATATTTTACATTACTCCAAACAGGAATAAAGTATTTTAGGAGAACACCTAATGCTTATAATTAATTCATAGCATAGATTTACATAATACTGATATAACAAGAGCTCTACCTGTTGATATGGATACCAACGCAGATAAATAGATACCGCTAATATCATGATCTACACAGATATCAGTAGCACAATGTAATCAGGAGAACCAGTATAACCTGACTGAAATGCTGACTCCTTTATTTTCTAGTGTTTAACCTTAGAAAAATCATATCATCTCACTGAGCTTCAGTTTTCATGATTATAAAGTATAAACATCAGTTCCTATCTGGAAGGATTTAATAAAAAAATAGTGGCAGATATAAAAATATAGTTCAGCATCTGCTATTCTTATAATATTCAATATCTGATAAATAATATTACTACTGTAAAATTTACCAGCCCTCCACTGAGCAATGTGGCACCAGGTTAATGAAAGTAAGTACATAAAACAAAATATTTGCAAAATTTCTCTCTCCCTCTCTTATATATGTATTAATTTCTCTCTTTCTCTCTCGCATACATATATCTAGAATATATAAAGAACTCCTAAAATTCAATAGAAGACAATGGAGCTAATAAAATATATGGAAATGTATATGAACAAGAAATTTATAAAAGGAGAAATACAAATGACTAATAAGTAATCTGAAAAAATGCAAATTAAAACAATGAAATATCTGAAAGAGTGAAAATATCTAATGCTGACAAAGATGTAAGGAAATAAATTATCATGTATACCTAGAAACCAATTTTTAGTTATCTATCAAACTTTTTAAAGTGTATTCTCTTTTACTCGCAATTCTCCTTGTAAATTCCTAATACAGAATCTTATCATTTAGGCAGGTAGAAAGATATTCACTGTTATTATTAAAGGAAGTATTCTAAATTCCATAAATAGAATAATGCTTTAACAAATGCTTTAACAAAATGTCTGCAATGCAGAATAGTATTCATAGGTTTGAAACAGATGTATACATTATCTATTTGTCTATCTATCTATCCATCTATAGAATTTCTCCACAAGATAATTTAAACTGAAAAAAAAGGTGCAAAACTATTACTCAAGAATATTTATGTAAAAACACAGATTCACACAAACACATAAACACACACACACAAAACTCCAAACTACATTTCTGAAAGCATATCTCTTTAAATACATTGTGAAAAAAAGTATGTAAAATAGACAGCTAGTGGGAACCTGCTGTATAGCACAGGGAGCTCAACTCGGTGTTCTATGATGACCTACAGGGGTGGGATGGGGGTGGGGTGGGAGGGAGGCTCAAGAGGGAGGGGATATATATATATATAAAGCTGATTCACTTTGTTGTACAGCAGAAACTAACACACCATTGAAAAGCAATTATACTCCAATAAAAAAATAAAGATAAGAAAAAAATAAAGTGTTTTTACATAAAAAATGTAAGAAATACAAAAGAAAATAAATCTAATGCTTGTGAAAGGAAATACAATTTATGGTGACGTGGGGTGAAGAGGGTATTTCACTTTTTACCCTATTTTTTAATATTGAAAGAAGAATATTAACTAATACTTTGTGATTTAAAAAATAATAGATTCTGGACTTTCTGGAATTTTGCTGTAATGTTGAGAGGAAGCAGGCTGTAAGGTGGGAGCTCTAAAGGTTAGAGTGAGCTTAGACACAAAATGTGAATACCATCTTATTCATGATACTTAACATTCTTGTGGCTCCCTTCCTATTTTTCAACTAAAAAAACTACTTTGTAACATAAAGAACAATGTGAATTAAAGAAAACTATTAGCAATCTTTCAGTATCTTTAATTATCATTATTGTTAGTGAGAGATTATAAAATGGTAATGAGGCATACTATTGTGAAATTAATAATCACCCCTAAACTTTAGAAGCTAATTTTAAATTGACTTAGTCTTTTTTTTTTTTTTTTTTTTTTTTTTTTGTGGTACACGGGCCTCTCACTGTTGTGGCCTTTCCCATTGCGGAGCACAGGCTCCGGAGGCGCAGGCTCAGTGGCCATGGCTCACGGGCCCAGCCGCTCCACCGCATGTGGGATCCTCCCGGACCGGGGCACGAACCCATGTCCCCTGCATCGGCAGGTGGACTCTCAACCACCGTGCCACCAGGGAAGCCCTGACTTTGTATTCTTGAGTTGACAAATTCCATCCTGGACAAGGGACTACAAATACATATGCTGAAAGCTGCACCCCTCAGTGAAATGCTATCTCTGGTTATCATTATGAAATAAAAAGGTGTCTACTTCCTAATCATGTATTATTGTGATTAAAATCCTCTTTTTCACACATCTCTGACTTTTCTCATTTAGGATAAAAACTGACAACATCTCTTGTTTTTGATGACTCCAGTCTTCCAGAGATCCTCTGAAGATGAATTTCATCTTATATGATGCAAGAGAAAATAGCTTTGGAATTTGAATCAAAATTTGGATTATTTCTCTTTAGGAAAATGTTTAGGCTTTTCTATTTTATCCATTTGACTCTGCACTACTTGAAAGCAAGGATTAAGTCTTAGCTATCTTTCAATTCCTGCCACTTAGCATAGTGTCTGATATTCATTATATGTCAGCTGAATAAATATCTTACCTAAGATTCAATAACAATAATCTAAGGTTAAGGATCTTGGAATTTGGAGCCAAAAAACTAACATTAGAATCCTGGACTTACTGCTTATAAAGTAGACTACAGTCAATTTATGTAGCCTGTCTGTCTACTTCCTTATCTGTAAACTAGATATAACCATACTTAACAGATAGATTTGCTGGAAAGATTAAATGAGGTGACTAAATGAGATCATTTATATATTTAAGATGATTATTAAACTATATGCCTTGTACTATCTAGTCAAGGGAGATACATAAGTACATAAGTTAGATAGAGTCCCTACCCTCATGGAGCTACATTCCCATGGAGGAAATAGGCATTAATAAAATAATTATATGATTAATTATAAAGAGAAGTGCAGGTAATCTGAATTTTTAATAAATGTAGAAAATGTCCTTAATGATATAAATTTAAAGGACAAGTTATGAAGTATTATTAAAGCTTATCAAAGGAAGAGTAGGGTGATACACAAGAGAGGAACAATGCATACTATGGGTATAGCATTCTCAAGGTTAAGTGAGGAAGGAAGGTAGTTAGGTGAATTGAGAGGGGCTAGATTTAGCAAAAGATAATGTACAGAAGACTCTTGGCAGAAGATCAGGTCTACGGTAGACACTCAATAAGTTATAAAGAGGATGAGGAAGATGATGGCAATGATGATGATGATTATAATGATAAAACAATTTTCTGATAAAACTTTAAATATGAGTTATCCAGTATGATATATGCTGTAGAGTTACAATTTATTATCCTATGGTCTATATGTTTGCCTAGCTACTTAACATCCCTACCTTCACTTTCTAAAAGTATAAGTAAGGACAAATTCAATCATCATCACCATCACCATGGAAGCAACTGATCATATCAATGGTTGAACTCATGGTCATGGTGGATAGTTAGTTATCATGATGATTTCCTCGGTTATGTGTTTAAGTTTAGAGAGAAGAAGGAAAAAAAAAAAAAGGAAGAGAGAATAACAGGGTATAACCATTGAGGTCTTTCAGTCTTGATTAAACTGATTCAAAGAAAATAAGTGCAAATTCAATTGTTTCCAAGAAATATACACTGAACACCAATTTGGAATTTAGTTTGTGCTAAACCCTTTGCACAAGGACAAAACAAAGTAACATCATAAGGCCACTTTCTGGAATGCAAAGAATTGTCTTTGAAATGAGATATCATCTGGGTTAAAGAGAAAGGTAAAATAAAATTCCTGTTTGCAAATATATTCTCAGTTATCACAACATGTGTGGCAAATATTAAGTCTACTTGTAATATATAGAAAGGTTTGGACCACATGACTCTATCAATAGTTTAAGCATCATCAGGTAATAGTTAAATTTTATTTTAGCATAAAAATACTAGAAATTCAAACCAATTATAAACACATTTCATCTAAAAGCACATGAATGCTCAAAATGTCATAATATTAATAACTGGTATCATTGACCATTTTGAATTCTACATTACATTGTGTGGCTTTGAGAGTTCCCATTCAAGAGTTATCTATACATATAAATAGTAAGATGGCAAATGGGTTGCAGTATCAGCATAGCAAATCTTCAATACTACTTAGTTTCAAGTTTAACAGAATTGTGAGAAGATAAGATGTCTAAGCTACCACCCATTTGATCTTATTAACTGACATCCATGATTACGTATCTGTCATCTTAAAAATGTAGTCACCTATACTTTGAACAAAGGAGGATCAAACACCCAAACCACAAGCTAAAAGATCACAACTTTACAGCACATATCACAAAGTTTCTCAGAAAACTGTGCTTTGCTTTAATTATATGCTTTTTCAAGTTGCAACTTATCCAGCGGGGGAAAAAAAAGTTGGGTTACATATTCACTACCCAGTCCTGCATGATAAGGAAAATGTTAATTATGTAACAGCATGTTCACGTTTTCTACTAGTTGGCAAGTATAGAATTTTGGCTGCTATCACTTCTCCAATAGGTACTGGAGTTTTACACATTTGTTATCAGCACGGAATTCACCTTGTCTAGTTGTACTGCCTACATATTCCACTGTTCCAGGACTCATTTGAGCATATAATAAATTGAGTTTCAATGAGCTGGAACCTCCCGCTTCAGCTGATTTTTCAGCAAATTATTCTCCAGCTGTAGCTTCAGCAGGAGTTTTCCCACTCTTTAAAAGATGGCTATAATGGCCACATATTTATATGCCAATTCTAAAATCATTTTAATCGGCTAGTTATTATGCATTAAGTCAGTGATGAGCAAATTTAAAAAGGGTTCAAAGCACTGTATGTATATAGCAAGTATCTTTAATAGACTTAGTGTTTTGGCACTAAAGCCTTATATGACAAAAACAAGGTCAATATATCTGGGGCTTTGCCATAGAGCAGGAAAAATGCTGTTTTCCCATTTATAGTATACTTTACTGCATACTGATGTTCCAGCAAACATCACTGGAATATGAAGAAAGTATTTATGTTGAACATCAGAAAATTCCAAATGTTGACTCCAGTTTATCACTTGCAACTGCTCCCATTTAAACACAAGTTCTTTTCTTTTTTTGTTTTTTGCAGTACACGGGCCTCTCACTGTTGTGGCCTCTCCCGTTGCGGAGCACAGGCTCCAGACGTGCAGGCTCAGTGGCCATGGCTCATGGGCCCAGCCGCTCCGCGGCATATGGGATCTTCCCAGACCAGGGCACGAACCCGTGTCCCCTGCATCGGCAGGCGGACTCTCAACCACTGCGCCACCAGGGAAGCCCACAAGTTCTCTCCTGAAGCAAACAGTTATGAAGGGTATTCAAATCAAGCAGACTGAGATGGACATTGTGTTGTAGATCACTGGATTATCCCACTTAGGATTCTATAGATACTTGGCAGTTGCCTAACTGGAGGTATAGATGTAGCTACCTCTATATATCTATATAAATCTATATAGATATAGCTACAGATATAATATAGGTCTATCTATCCACATATAGCTATGGTATATCTATATACATTTATATAAATATAGCTATAATTATGTCTATATATAAATAAATATGTTAGGATACCTGTAACACTAGTCATGTGTAGAAAAAGATACAAGGCACTTTACTGTCTATTATTGTCATTTGTCTGCTGTAGTTCTCCCCATACCTTAACTTTCTTTGATATTACAGCTTCTTTTATTTGAGAAATTTTTCCCATGTCTAGTTGGACCCATAACGAATGGCAGAGAAAAATGGGAAATATAGGCAGAAATTAAGTAGAGTGTGCTTAAAAAGTTTGCAGGACTATTGAAAGAAGTCACAAATAACATATATTTCAAGCAGGGAGTTGAAGAAAGTTGCACTCAAGAACTGGCAAACCTAGAAACTGAAAAGAAAACTGATCAGATGCAACCATTGGGATTTTTTAGTGGATATGCCTTAATTTTTATTGGGATACTTCAAGTTTACTAAGCACTCCAGGTACCACTTAAGGTTGCCATCTCTGCTCTAAAAGGGAATGATGTTCTCAGCATGGTTATGACTGTGGAGCTCTGAACAGTAGCAATTTATGGGAACTTAGTCAAATAACTTACCAACTTTGAATTTGCACTTCCTTATCAGTAAAATAAGTGTTTTGAGTTACATAATCAAGTTTCCTTCTAGTTCTAAAATTTTGTCTTTCTTTTGGAAAGGGGGTCACTCTGTTGCTGATTACTTTATTCAAGTTCACAATAAAAAACTAATAAATTCTATAGTCAGGGTTTGAATCCAGGTTTTTATCGTTGTTTTTGCTTAATGCCACATCCTCCTAAGAGCAATGCAATGTTACTTTCCATGACAGTGTTCTCTGTATTGAAGGAGTGCAGAGCCTAGCCAGCTAGAGAGAATCAACAAAGAGAAAAATTTCCACAAAGTTTAAGCTTTAAACAAATTGCCATTTTAATATAATCATTCGTGCATTTCATCTTTTTGAAGTAATTTTCTAAATGGCACTGTTTTAGATACTTTCTTCTACCATTCTCCAACTTACCTCCTAAATCCTCTTCTTTTTGTTGTTTTATATTGCTCTGTTGACTAGATACATCTATGGACCACATATAGTGTAATGTCATTCTCCATGGAATTTTATTCTCTTTGCTTGGTCTTTGTGAAGTGATTATTACTAGCCCATCTATATTCTTCAATTTAACCAATTAAATTCCTTTCCATTAGTTTCTCAAACTCTCATCTCTAATTCAGTTGGTGAATATAGTGAGTGATTACAATATCAATACTTGGTTACCGTTTTACTGACCATTCAACAGCCCACTTCCATCCCCCTGTGGGCATGTGCCATGTTTTCCTTAGGGCTCCATTTCCTCCAGCACTTAGTACAGTGCTCAGTAAGTAACTAATGAATGTTGACAAAATTAAGGGATGAATTCACTTTCCCTCTCAATATATCCTATCAACAACTCTTATCCATTTCTCCATTTCACAAAGCTGGGAAGAGAAACCGAGTATCTTTATAGTCACCAAGTAAAAAAGGCAGAGATGACCCTATATGCTCCATTTTTGCATTAATAAACTGGTAGATTGAGAGACATGTTAAAAACCAAAGTTAACTTAAGTTTCTAATTTACATTACCCATTAAGAAATCTGATCGCTAGGTCCTGCTAAAATCAGGGTAATGATTAAATAATGTAAACTATATCACACTAAATGCATACTTAAAACTTTCTCATGGCAAGTCATTGCTCCTAATATAAAATTTAATCTCCACAGGACCACCAATTTCCACTTGATCTGGGTGCTACATACCTGTTTGAATTGGTCTGAGATCCCACCATTTTTTATCTTCACTCCCTATTCTCCAGATAAACTAGCTTTATATTCTCAATTATAAAAAGTTGAAATCCACAAATGGCCTGCAACTAGTTCTACCATGGGCCTGAAATGCTTTTCCCCTAAGTCTTTTAGTGGCTAGTTTCTGATTAAACCCCGGACCTAAGCCTAAATCCCACTTCCTCAGAGAAGCTTTCTCTGATAACCCAAAGCAACTACCCAGTCACTATCTATCCTATAAAGCTAGTTAAATCTCTTTGTAAAATGTATAATGATCTTTGTAGGATGTTTAATGATTTCTTGCTTTTTTGTTTCTGTCCCTCTCACCAGAATATAAATTTTGTCTTAACTGGTGGAGAAAAGTAATTAAAGGCAGGGGTTGTAGAGTCAGACTGTGGTGGTTTGAATTTAGACACCAACACTACCTAGATGAATTACTTTGGGCGAGACCACTCCCTTCTCTAAGATTCAGCCTCCTCTTTTATAAAAAAATAGGGATAAAAATAGTATCTATCTCAGAAGTTTGTTGTGAAGATAGGATGAGATAATGCATAGGTCTCAATAACATTATTCATGATTATTCACCATCAGGTACCCAGAACAAATAACAGTGCCTAGGGCTTTATAGCTTGATAAGTATTTATCAGATGACAAAAATGAATGAATGTAATAACTCTGAATATTATTAATAATTAATTGTTAATTGTTCATTTCATAATTAATATTAAATATAATTATTAAATAATTAGGAAAATAAAACTTTATTCCTATACACTTTATTTTTCCTGTCACATTCTCTCCCATCCACTCAGTGCTTTTTTTCTTCATCACTTTTCTCTCCTTCCTTCCTTTGCACCTTTTTTACTCTCAACTGGCTCTCATCTTCTGCTTGTCAACAACCTCATGATTCTCTCATCTTAAAAACAATCTCCGTATGTACCCCTTTCCTCTTTTTTAATGGCCTTGAAAGAGTAGCTAAACTTGTCTCCATTCATTCCTAAACCTATTACATTATAGCTTCTGTCTCCTTACTTTCCTGGGATTGCTGCTGTCAAGGCCACCAGAAAATGTCTTTGTTCTTAAGTCTATCAGACAATTTCTCATCTTTATCTTACTTAACTTACCAATGGCAGTTTATTCTTAGATAATGCATAGGCACTGAAGGTAGAGAGATCTGAATTAAACTGTGCTTCACACATTAAGGAATTTTGAGGCCTTGGGCAAGTTGCTTAATCCTGAGCTTCAGTCTCCTCAAATGCAAAAGGATAATGAAACTAATCTACCTCATTCAATTATTTACTCAGTGTATATTATTATTTATCAAGAGCCTATTCTGTATCAGGCCACGTTGTAAGTACTGGAGGTATATCAGTGAGGAAAAAGGACGAAAATTCTTAATCACATGGATCATATAATCTAGTGGTTATTAAACAAAATAAACATAGTATGTAATATGTTATTACTTTATAAAAAGTGAAAGCAAAGTAAATATAAAAGATGAATGGGTAGGGAATCCTATTTTAGACAGGCGCTGCAATTAGAAGGGTGTGCTTTCTTGAGACAGTGACATTTAACCAGAGATTTGAAGGAGGTATAAATATTGAAGATTTGAAGGAGGTTTGAAGGAGGTATAAATATTGGTAGAGGGAAGGAGTAAGGATGGAGGAGGTTCTAGGCAGAGAGAACAGCAAGTGCAGAGGTGCTCAGATGGAGGCAAGAGAACCTGTTCAAGGAACTACCAAGAAAGCAAAGTGGCTATGGTGATGAAAAATTGCAACAAACATAGAAAAGGTCAATAAAGGGAATTCAGAATGGGAGGTAAGAGAAGAGGAGCTCATTCAGGGCCTTGCTGGCCATCACAAGGATTTTGATTTTACACTGAGTGAATGGGAATCCATTGGGGTACTTTGAATATAATCAGTGTGACTGCTGTGTTGACAGCAAGGCAAGAGAAGTAGGAGGAAGGCCACCATAATCAACATGAAAGAAAATGGTAGTTTAAATGAGAGTGATAGCAATGGAAATAACAAAAAGAGATCAGATTCCTGATATATTTTAAAGGTAGGGTCAACTAGATTTTCTGATTAGATGAATTGAGGAAGCAAAGTCAAGAACAACTCAAGCTTTGGTTTGGGTGACTGACAGAGAGCATGTACTATTTACTACAATGGGGAAGATTTCAGGAGGAACAAACTGGTCTGGGGAAGGAGATCAGAAGCTCAATTTTGTTGATGTTAACTTTCAGATCCAGGAGTAGACATTGAACATGTGAGTCTGGTGTTCGGTAGAGATATCAGGATTGCAAATAAAAGCTTACAAGTCATCAGCATGTAACTAGTACTTAAAGTCATAATATTAGATAAGCACATGACGAGAGTGAGACTAAAAAAAGGTAGAGGTACAAGGACTACACCCTGGGAGACTACCGCTTAGATGAGGAAATGAGAAACCTGAAAGAGAGATTGAGACTGAGTAGGCATAGAATTAGGAGGAAAACCAGGAGAATTACTAAATTCCAATTTCAGAAAGTGTTTTAAGGAAGACAGACTATTATTCAACTGTGCAAACACTGGCTAAGTATGATGAAGAGTGAGGGAAAAAAAAAAACACCTACTGAATTTAGCAATTCAGGTGAATTAGTGACCTCAATACATGCAATTTATCACTAGTGGTGGAGAGGAAAGTTGGAATGATGTATATTTAAAAGAGAACTGCTTTCAAGTTAAAAATGCAGATTGAACACTTGCATGTGCATTTCCTTCCTTCCAAACACCACTGCAACTACAATACATGTTTCCTTTGTTTGTCATTTAGGCATAAACACATAGAGCGGGAAGAACAGGAAAAAATGAAACCAGCAGTAACACTGTGGGAAGCTGGAAATGTGACGGATGAGGAGAAAGGGATTTACCAGGCTCTAGCAAAAAAACCTTGCAAACTGCCAGGGGAAAAATCTAGAAACTAACTTGATTTCCACCTCAAATTGGTGAATACATGTATTTGGAATGCTGAACTCAGACAATCTCAACACTTTTTCCAGAATGCTAGCTCCTATAATATCAATACCTACCCATTACTCTCTAGTAGAAGCTTGAAAAAGCTTTCTCTGGCAAATCTGACCAGTCTAAGAAGAAATATATATAAAAAAAAGACCTGTCTAAGAAATCCCTAACAAATGGCCTGCCTGTTAAGTACACAGTCAACAAACACCACCTATCATAGCTTTAAACCACCTCTTAACTTTCTTAATCTAATCATGAGCAAACAACCAGGATTACCAAACATCTGAAGAAACCCTCTTATATGGAAGACAGAGACCAAAACCAGTCAATTCAACAAAATATGAGTGAAATAGAAATTATTCAGAAAAGAAAACTATCATCATTAACTTCAGGTTAATATGACATTATGCCCTCATCCAAATAAATTTGTATGCTATTTTTGAATGATTATTTAGAGAATAAAAATGGCCCTTGGTAATTAAAAACATAATAAAAAATGAAAAAAATCAATAGAAGGATTTAAAATTAAAGTTTACAAAATAACCCATTAAGCATATCAAATGTATGCAATAATATTTAGAAGACAGAAGACAAGAAAATTAGATCATATGACAATATTTTTTTTCTTTTCAAGTTTTTTAAATGTAATTTTTTTATACAGCAGGTTCTTATTAGCTATCTATTTTATACATATTAGTGTATATATGTCAATCCCAATCTCCCAATTCATCCCACCACCACCACCCACCCCCGCTTGGTGTCCATACATTTGTTCTCCACATCTGTGTCTCTATTTCTGCCTTGCAAACTGGTTCACATGTGCCATTTTTCTAGATTCCACATATATGCGTTAATATATGATATTTGTTTTTCTCTTTCTTACTTCACACTGTATGACAGCCTCTAGGTCCATCCACGTCTCTACAAATTGTCTCTACAATTTCATTCCTTTTTATGGTTGAGTAATATCCCACTGTATATATGTACCACATCTTCTTTATCCACTTGTCTGCCAATGGGCATTTAGGTTGCTTCCATGACCTGGCTATTGTAAATAGTGCTGCAATGAACACTGGGGTGCATGTGTCTTTTTGAATTATGGTTTTCTCTGGGTATATTCCCAGTAGTGGGAGTACTGGGTCACATGGTAATTGTATTTTTAGTTTTTTAAGGAATCTCCATACTATTCTCCATAGTAGCTGTATCACCTTACATTCCCACCAACAGTGCAAGAGGGTTCCCTTTTCTCCACACCCTCTCCAGCATATGTTGTTTGTAGATTTTCTGATGATGCCTATTCTAACCGGTATGAGCTGATACCTCATTGTAGTTTTGATTTGCATTTTTCTAACAATTACTTATGTTGAGCAGTTTTTCATGTGCCTCCTGGCCTATATGTCTTCTTTGGAGAAATGTCTATTTAGGTCTTTGGCTCATTTTTTGATTGGGTTGTTTGTTTTTTTAATATTGAGCTGCATGAGCTGTTTATATATTTTGGAGATTCATCCTTTGTCAGTTGCTTCATTTGCAAATATTTTCTCTCATTCTGAGGGTTGTCTTTTTGTCTTATTTATGGTTTCCTTTGCTGTGCAAAAGCTTTTAAGTTTCATTAGGTCCCATTTGTTTATTTTTGTTTTTATTTCCATTACTCTAGGAGGAAGGTCAAAAAAGATTTTGCTGTGATTTATCTCAAAGAGTGTTCTTCCTATTTTTTCCTCTAATAGTTTTATAGTGTCTGGTCTTACATTTAGGTCTTTAATCCATTTTGAGTTTATTTTTGTGTATGGTGTTAGGGAGTGTTCTAATTTCATTCTTTTACATGTAGCTGTCCAGTTTTCCCAGCACCACTTATGGAAGAGACTGTCTTTTCTCCATTGTATATCCTTGCCTCCTTTGTCATAGATTAGTTGACCACAGGTGCATGGGTTTATCTCTGGGCTTTCTATCCTGTTCCATTGATCTATATTACTGTTTTTGTGCCAGTACCGTACTGTCTTGATTACTTTAGCTTTGTAGTATAGTCTGAAGTCAGGGAGCGTGATTCTTCCAGCTCTGTCTTTTTTTACCTCAGGATTGCTTTAGCATTTTGGGGTCTTTTGTGACTCCATATAAATTTTAAGATAGTTTGTTCTAGTTCTGTAAAAAATGCCACTGGTAATTTGATAGGGATTGCATTGAATCTATAGATTGCTTTGTGTACTACAGTCATTTTCACAGTATTGATTCTGCCAATCCAAGAACATGGTATATCTCTCCATCTGTTTGTGTCATTTTTTATTTCTTTCATCAGTGTCTTATAGTTTTCTGAGTACAGGTCTTTTACCTCATTAGGTACGTTTATTCCTATGTATTTTATTCTTTTTGTTGCAATGGTGAATGGGATTGTTTCCCTAATTTCTCTTTCTGTTCTTTCATTGTTAGTGTATAGGAATGCAAGAGATTTCTGTGCATTAGTTTTGTATCCTGCAATTTTACCAAATTCATTGATTAGCTCTAGTAGTTTTTGGTGGCATTTTTAGGATTATCTGTGTATAGTATCATGTTGAGCATATGACAATATTATCTCACACATGAATAAGAGGAGCTCAAAAAATTGAGAAAAGGAAAAAAGAACTGGAAAAAATAAAAAATAAAATATTTTAAGAAAATTTCCCGCCCTAAAGGATATGAGTTTCTGAGTTAAAGGTCCAACAGATTGTCTAAAACAACTAGTAAAAATAGTTAAAATTCCAGAAACATAGTGGCAAAGAGGTTATTCTAAAATCTTCCAAAGAGAAAAGTATAGGTCATATGCAAATATTAGGAATCAGAATGGCTTGAGATTTCTCAACATCACTATCACATGCTTGGATACAATGGAACAATGCCTTCAAAATTCTGAAGGAAAATAATTTCCAACTTAAGATTATATACTCAGCTAAATTATATATCAAGAGGAGAGCATAGAATAGAGTCATTTTAAGTCACATAAGAACCTTAAAATAGTATAACTTCCACACAATTTTTTTAAGTAACTGGATAATGTGTTTCATCAAAATAAAGGTTTAGGGCTTCCCTGGTGGTGCAGTGGTTGAGAGTCCGCCTGCCGATGCAGGGGACACGGGTTCATGCCCCAGTCCGGGAAGATCCCACGTGCCGTGGAGCAGCTGGGCCCGTGAGCCATGGCCGCTGAGCCTGCGCGTCCGCAGCCTGTGCTCCGCAACGGGAGAGGCCACAACAGTGAGAGGCCCGCGTACCGCAAAATAAATAAATAAATAAAAATAAAGGTGTAAACCAAAATAGAGAAATATATGGCACGCAGAATAACTGACCCAAGAGAGAACCTAGGCAGGTTCATTATGATGGAGAATCAACAGAAATATCTTTCCATTACACCTTCTTGTTACTCTTCCATCCCCCTATATTCTTAACTGCAGTCATATTCTAGTTCCCAGTTTATGCCATGTTTTTCCTCTTTATGCTTTGCACATTGCTGCTTCCATGACCCAAGGATGTTTATCCATCTCCTTTACCATCCTTTAGTATTCAGTACAGAAATACCCACCTTTCTACCTACTACCTAAAAAACTTTCAGTGATGCCCTAATCTGAGTAAAGTGACTTTGCTCTGAGCTATCCAAGCCTCAAGGTAAGCATTAAATATTCTGTACTTCGTCTCTTTACAAGGCTGACTCTTCCTACTGAACTACATATCCCTTGAGGGCAGAGGTCATGTTATACTGCCTTTGTATCTCTAGCATCCACTCTGATGCTCAATAAGTACTGAATGAGTAAGTGAAAGAAAAAAGTTAATTCATTATTTAGAGATATGCATCAGATTAAGGAGTTCATTAAGTTCCTAAGTGATAACAGGATTAAAAATAATGAGATAATATATACCTCTATAGCCAGGACTTATTAATTCCTTATCATATTCTGTAAGTAGCTAACAATCTCTTACTTATTAAGTCATAGATAGGGATTTGAACTCCTGTCTACTGAACTCTTTGTGTCCAAGCTCTGTGTTGCTATGTAGCTCTCCCTTCTGAGGATAAAGGAGAGGTTCTAGTGCATAAATACATAAAGGCCAATTAGGACATCTTCTTTCAGAGAAAGAAAGGTTTTATAGCAAAAAAGGAGTCTGTGAACTCCAATTGTATGAGAAGAAGCAAGTCAGTATATTATTTTTAAACTGTTGGAAAAAATAACACCTTTCTTCCTGAGATGAGAGTTTATCTGACGAAACTAATCCTGGAGTGAGTTTTATGACCATGTTATAAACCTCTGTAAAGTAAATAATGTAATAGAAATGCTGACAGAGCCCTCCTTATGATGGGTTTGGAAGGTACAGCTATAAAACAGAAGTAATTTCTGGAATTCGGAAATTATGCATGATTGTAAAGACAAACATATTTGCCATAAATTGAAGCCCATACCTGCATGGGGATATACTGGTTCCCACTTAATTCAAGGTCAGCGATAACTTTAAACAAGTTCTATTAAACTCTCATCAAGCTGTTCAAGTCAACATTAAGGGAAGGAAAGAACAGAACAGAACTCTCTGCAGAACACTAAATCATGTAAAATTTCAATTAAACTTAAAATCAGCTAAAGGAAACTAGGAACAAATCCTCCCTTTAAAATGCTTCTCCTAAAACAGCAAAAGAATCCAATACTTTGAAAGCAAAAATAGCAAGAGCTTGTGTTTTACAAACACTGAATCTGGATTTATAGAAAATGATAGCGAAACAATTTATCAATAGTACAAACAGCCACTTATCAACTGAGGTCTCTTTGACCGAACTTTTTAAATGTCCGTCTTCCGTGGCTAGAGACCAGAGACACAATAGGGAAGACTTCAAAGGACACAAAGTTAAGCTATTGACACTGCTGCTGTGAGTTTTCTGTTCTACTCAAGCACAAACAATTATATATTTTCTACCTAAGGTTTTCCTATACAGCTTTTCCCCTTGAGGTCATGCTCTATAATGCTCATCTTTGTGGTCCTTTTGTCCCCAACCAATCGCACCCATCCTATGTCTCTTGATTTTGCTACACTCAAAACGTGTATTTGAAAGATCTTAGGCTGTGCAATCAAAGAGAGTTGTATCTGAATTTTGTTTGTGTATATCACTGATTGGATGAGATTGGGAAAGTTATTCATTTATCTGCAATGTTCATTGTTTAATCCATAGAATGGGGGTAAATAAAACATCAATATTAATAGAAATGCCCAGAAAAATCTCATTTTGTAGGCTAATGGCCCTCTTGTTTGGACACACGGCAATGAGAGATTTTATTCACTTTAGTCACTCAAATATTTAAATAATTAGGTAAAGTGAATATCTTAAATTAAAAGCAGACTGATGAATTTAGATGGCAATGAAGATTGATAAATGTATACAGATACACATGCTAGGTTTGAAATCTAAAAGTTTCTCTAACATTTTGCAAAAATTTTTAAAAGCAGTGGTAGTTTATTTGGGTATGGGCATACCAAGTCTCCAAAACCTAGATATATTTAATAAGAGAGAGTACTAAATGCAGTACACTAAGATCTCTATTATTATCTTTTAAATGCATCTACAATAATAGAATGTACCAGATACAAGCTCCTATTGTAAGTTACTATTCCTATGAAGTCTGTGTTCTTTGTCTTAATCCTGTGACTAAGCACAAAGCCTGACACCTAGCAGGTATCAATAAGTATTTTTTAAGTAAATAAAAGAATGAGTATAGTGAAGACATCCAGTGAAGAGGTCTTTTGCTAGCTGGGAAAGCAAGTTGAGTGGTTTGGAAACAGCGGGAATGGAAATGGGGAGACTGAGAATATTTTTTTCTTTGCTTAATCTTTCCTTTTTAATGGTGGAAAAAGAGGGTTTTTTTGTTTTGTTTTTCTTTAACTTTCTTACATGACTGACTTCATTTGCTACTATGGCAAACAGTAATTGTATTCACATACTGTGAATAGAGGCATTGGTTATCTCAGTAGTTTTTCCTTCTTTCTTCCTTCCTTCCTTTCATTTTTTTTATTAGGGTATAGCTGCTTTACATTGTTGTGCCAGTTTCTGCTGTACAGCAAAGTGAATCAGTCATATGTATATACATATCCCCTCTTTTGGGGATTTCCTTCCCATTTAGAGCTCCCACAGAGCATTAAGCAGAGTTCCCTATGCTATACAGCAGGTTCTCATTAGCCATCTATTTTATACATAGTAGTGTATATATGTCAATCCCAATCTCCCAATTCATCCCACCCACCCTTTCCTCACTTGGTGTCCATATGGTTGTTCTCTACATCTGTGTCTCTATTTCTGCTTTGCAAATAGGTTCATCTGTACCATTTTTCTAGATTCCACATACATGTGTAAATATACATTTGTTTTTCTCTTTCTGACTTACTTCACTTTCTTTGACATGTCCATCCACGTCTCTAAAACTGACCCAACTTTGTTCCTTTTAATGGCTGAGTAATATTCCATTGTATATAAGGTACCACATCTTCTTTATCCATTCATCTGTTGCTGGACAATTGGGTTGCTTCCACGTCCTGGCTATTGTAAATAGTGCTGCAGTGAACATTGGGGTGCATGTGTCTTTTTGAATTACATTTTTCTCAAGGTATATGCCCAGTAGTGGGATTGCTGGGTTATAAACAACCCAATCAAAAAATGGACGGAATACCTAAATAGTCATTTCTCCAAAGAAGACATACAGATGGTCAAGAGGCATATGAAAAGATGCTCAACATCACTAATTATTAGAGAAATGCAAATCAAAACCACAATAAGGTACCACACCTCACACCGTTCAGAATGGCCATCATCAAAAAATTCTAGAAAAATAAATGCTGGAGAGGGTGTGGAGAAAAGGGAAGCTTCTTGCACTGTTGGTGGGAATGTAAACTGATACTGCCACTATGGAGAAAATTACGGAGGTTCCTAAAAAACTAAAAATAGAAAAAAGTATGTTTGAATGCTGATGGGACTAATATAGTGAGAAAAATAGATTGATAACAGGGATGAAGGAGAGAGAATTAGAATAAATATGACTGACAGATCACAGTCTCTAAAATGGAGAGAAAATAGGCTCCCGAGGAGAAAGCGATAGATTGACCTTTATTTCCAGGAAATCCACTTCCTCTACCATCAGAAGAGGGAAGAAGACAGTTCAAGAAGCAGGTAGGTTTACACTTTCATTAACTGGAAGTTGAAGTTGTTGTAGAAGGCCCAATTGCCTGGGTTCTGAAGCTTATAAACATTTTAGGGTCCTTCTAAGAAAAATAATTCAAAATTACAAATACAATTTAAGTATAAATCCTTGGAACTAGTCTGTAAAAGTGAGTGTTTCTGAATCTTAAATTCCATTAGTTTCATGGAAAATCTCCTTCTCTGCCTGAAATTAAATCCTGGCTCCACATCTCATTAGCTATGCGAATTTGGGCAATTTATCAATCTCTCTGTGCCTAGACTTTCTCATCTTCAAAATGGGGACAGACATTGTACCTATCCATCTCATAGGGGTTTGCAGATGACTGGATAAAATAACCCCTGTAAAGCAGGATTGAAAAATCATGTAAAGGATTAGATACAACTATCCATGTAAAGGTAATCCATGTAAAGCATGGATTACTTACGACTTACTTCTTACTTCTCAATTAGTACTTACTTCTCAATGAACATTGATTATTATTATATAGAGTCCCTGAAATTACATAATAGGAAGCACACAATAAATGTTAGTTTCTACTTCAGCTAGATGAGAAGTCACTTTAAAGAGATCATATTACGCTTCACTTGAAATCTAGAGTTCCTAGTATACATTAGACACACAAAATTTATCTTTTATTATTCCTCCCCCTGCTCCTCCTTCCACTTCTCTTGCTTTTCTTCCTCCTCTCTCCTTTTCTATCACTAGAATGATGTGGAAGCAGATAGTCCATATGTGAACTCACTAGAATGCCCTTCCTGAGGCTAGGAACTGCACCATTTATATCTGAAATAAAGACCACTCTGCACATGATAGCTATTCAGAAAATTTTTGCTGTTAAGAAAATTATTGACATTATACCATCATTCATAGTTCAAGAATCTAATAAAATTTGAATACTGAAAACTGCTCCAAAACCAATGGTAGACTTGGTGACTGTCTACACTATATGACATACTTCTCTTTCATTGTAGCCCTAAGCGTGAGCGCAGTGTAACCCTGATGCTGACACAGAGTCAACGTTCAGCAAATGCTTTATAGGTGAATGGTTCCTCATAAGAGAAGGAAGGTAAATACAAAGGGTGACTGACTGGAGTTTTTACACGCACCACTAAGCTCTAAAAGAGAGAAAGCCTACTAGGCATTCTCTATCAGAAAATGTTCATTTTGATAAGTCTGTCACCAAAAGAAATGCAAAACAATGCTAAAAATTTCTTACTTCCAATATACATAACCAAAAAGCTGTTCATTCAGTTTTCTGCAGTGGCACATACTCAAATGATGCATTAAACATTTAGCCCTGTTGTTCTCCAAGTTTTTCAATGTTTGCTAACTCATTTATTCTCATGCTGATAATCTTACCTGAAGCCTCTCACTTTTTGTAAGGTACTAAAGTGACTTGGGTTGCAACCAAATCTGTAGCAATTAGTCAGCTGAATCTCCAAGAAATTATTGGGATACTTTGTTGTTACAGAAAATAATTCAAAATTCTGCGTATTTACCTCTGAATATTTCTATCCACCATATGTCCATGCCTGTGCAACTTGAAGGAATAAAAGAGAATCCATGTAAATTTTAAAAAGGTGTTTTTTTTTTTTAAACTTTGTTGGGTAGAGTGATTCCCACTATGTTCTTTGTAATAAGCGAAGCAAAAAAACGAGAAATAAGAAAGTGATTGATGCTAATGATAATGAAAATATGTATTTTTTCCACTGTAAGACATTCCAAAAACCTTTCTTGAGTAAAATTGGGAAGGTGCAGATATCTATTTCTCATAAAGTTTGGATGGACATTTTAAAATATTTGAGATACAAACTTAAAATAACGTCATTCAATATATAGGAAGGATAACAATGTACAAAATGCCATATCACAATGAAGCAGATGCAAGCCAGAGCTAGTTCTCAGTAGAACCAGACACTGGACAGAAGCAATTCCTGCTCTTTCTATTTCCAGTCTTTTAGAAGCTGCTATAAGGGTATAGTCACTGGAATTATGATTTGACACTTAGTAAGACATCTTATATCAGAAACTAAAAGTAGACAGCATCTTGTCCACCTCCTTGATTTAATGAAAAAGACTATCAAGCTCAGTGACTGATACAAGTCAACCCAGCTAATCTGAGTACCGTCATGGAAAGTGAGGTGAGGTGGTGACGGGATGTAAAAAGGGCAGGACCTTGTAGTTAAGCACTTGAAAGTTGAAATCCCTTACAGACCATCATGAGCAGTGGATTGTATAGTATGTCACAATGGAGGATATTATCAAGTTAGCTTCCAGCTTCTGTATCAGCAGAAAACTAGGGACCACACTGCCCTTTTCCAGCCTGCTTCAGCCTTTACAATAAAAAACAGAAGTGAAAGCAATATTCAATACCTAGGATGCATTTGTGAGTAATCCATTTGATTCAGCCAGAGGTACTTGAGAAGAAAAACCATATATTTACTGCTATTCCTCACATGGGTTTAGTTCATAGACAAGCTGGGAACTTGGTGGCCTAAGGTGCTGGGAAAAGGGAGGAAGTCATGATAATAAGGATAACAGCTAAACAACCCCTGGGACTGAGCTCCATAGGTAACACTCTAACGCTTAATGTTTACCCTCAGGAAGTTAGTGAGGGTAAACAGGCCTCGTCAATGTCCAAGAGGATGTAATCTGGTAGAGGAGAAAGCAAGTGTTTCTGTAAAGTGATAAAACTCAAAGTCAAAGGGATCTAGCCTTCAATACCAGTAGACTAACGTTTTGGGACAGATAGAGCCACAGCAAGTAATGAGAGAATAATGAGAAGCATTCAAGGAGGTAACTGACAGAATAGAGACCAGTGTTAGGGCTCCAGCCAAGGAAGCTATGGCTTTGAGAGGGACTTAAGTCCCTGTGGGAGACTGGAAACCAATGTAGAAGAGCAGTCCTACAAACTGCGAAACAAATACCTAGTTTGGGGAATTTAAAGTGCTAAGCTTACAAAAGCCTAATGCATTTCCACTCTGACTCATTTTTATGGACTGTGGAAGCTCATAAAGCCCTCCCTGAGTTGGTTGGGAGAGACTCATGCACGGACTGTGGCTGAGCCTTTAGGAACAGTTGGAATCCAATTGGTCAGAGTTGGATAGAGGTTGATACCAACATCCCACAAATCCTGGGCAAGATTTGGCAGGGAACGGGACAAAACTAGATGAATGAGGATCACTCAACAGAGAAGAAAAACACTGCTAAGTTTCACTGGAATTGGAAATGAGTTCAGTTTTGTCTTATACCGCTTTTAAAATAAACAAGTTTTTCTTCTTGAAATTCCTCTTGAATAGGTTTTACACATACAAATAATAAAGATATATCCAGGTATCATCATATGTTTCTGCTTATCTTTTCGTAAAATTAACACTTAAAACCCAATTTGTGTGCATGTGTGTGTTTCAAGGAAAGTCCCAGCAACTAAATATCAAAATGGCAAAGCTATAACACAGGTGTAAGAAACCAATCATTCCTACGTACCTTCTGTACAAGAACCAGTCAGCAATTGGGCCAAAAAAAAATAAAGAGGATTGCAGGGGGGAAACAGAATCATGTTCTCCAAGTGGACATTATCTGAACGATGGCACCAGATGGAAATTACTTTTTCCCACATAAAAACAAGATAAATTTTGATAATATTCTTTTACATTTTAAGGTGCAACATTATTCAGACTCCCCATCAAGGGCATAGTGAGCAAGTTAGCATTGTGTTACAGAATGGAAGCAGAAACGGTACAGTTTCTCAATGAGAAAATAATAAGATAAAATCCAGAAAAAAAGCTACTATGAAATTTTTATATAAATACATATTTTATATAAATATTTATATATTTATCAGAAGGTCAGAATGAGAGTTACAGGAGGTCAACATTTATAAAGACAGTAGAGAAGGCATCTTCAAAGAAGAATTACCAGGGCTCATTGCAACTCTACCTTTATTAGCCATGAAATCTTGTGTTACTATAACCTTGTTTTGCCTCAGTTTCCACATCTGTAAATGGATATTGTAATAACAGGTCATCCCTCATAGGACTGATGAAAGGATTAAAATGAAATAATCCATGTGAACAGAGCATATACAATAATTTACGGTTGTCATTAAATAACTTTTAGCTGCCATTATTAGGCAGTTTTCAAGGAGATGTTCAGAAATTTACCAAAGAAATTAAAACTCATGTTAACCCAGCATTAATATGCCCATCTGTATTCACCTGCCTGTCAAAGACTTGCTTACTAAATAAGATAATCCATTTATCAGACCGCTCTAATTAATAAGAACACAGCTCCTCTCCCTGTGCTCTTTTATCAAATATATGACATTAGTGGCAAAATGACATGACAGTGATATAAAAATTACAACATTAACAGGCTCTGAATAAATAAAACCCGAAGCAAAATCTTTCCTGATGCCAAGAATACAATAGCTGAGATGCGGATGCATATTTCAGAACTGAGTGTAGAACAGTAAATCATACAATACTGGCAGAACACTAGAGATGATACTTTTTCAAAATAAAACTATGAAATATTGGTGGGGACATTCAGCTCTGATGTTTCATTGTGAATGACACAGCAAGTCTAGTAAAGTAGCTGATTTATTGCAAACCTTATCACATTTTAAAGGGAGATGTTTCCACTGATTCTCTTTAGCCACTACAGAAACTGTGCCACTGTATGCCAGAAGAGGGTTTGATCTTTACTCAAGCAAAAATCAATTTCTTCTACATAAGGAAATTCAGCCTTTACTCCTTTGAATATAAAGTTTTCAACATATGCACTATCACCAGTATATGTTCATGTTAAAAAAGCGAATCAATTTTTATAATCAATGGTTACAGTTTCTTGTGTTATGGAGAAATACGGTTCTGTTCTGTTTAATACCATTCTTTCCACCGCATACACCTGCCTTCCCTAAATTGACAAAGGGCACTAGTTCCCTCTCATTTCTCTTGAGACAGAACCATGACATATTCCATAGAAAAGGGGGATGGGGCAGGGAGGTGTGGGAAACTTGGTCATTTCTCCAACTGTATCTTTGACTACTGGACTCCCAAATACCTCCACTTAGGCATCTGGTTTTGCAGTCACTAAGAAAAATAGCTACATTAGCTTTCACTTGTAGCCCTCTTTCTGACTGATGGAACCATGTTGGGCTAACAACACAAGCATGTTAATAAATATTCCCCGTTTTTCTTCCCAAGAACCCACACACACATTTTCCTCTTTAGATTCATTTTTCTTGTCCTTGCTCCGCATCGCATCATGCATCTATATGAGTTCACACAAATACATTTTTTTATTGTCCAATATTAAGACTTTGATTCTCATTTTGGGACCTCCATTAAATAAATAATGGTCCTTCAAAAATAAACTAACAGGGCTTCCCTGGTGGCGCAGTGGTTGAGAGTCCGCCTGCCGATGCAGGGGACACGGGTTCGTGCCCCGGTTCGGGAAGATCCCACATGCCGCGGAGCGGCTGGGCCCGTGAGCCATGGCCGCTGAGCCTGCGCGTCCGGAGCCTGTGCTCCACAACGGGAGAGGCCACAACAGTGAGAGGCCCGCGTACCGCAAAAAAATAAATAAATAAACTAACAGACTTTCATTTCCATTTTGGTAGCAACCTGATTTCTTTGAAAAATTGATAGAAAGTAACTACAAATGTTTATAACATTTGCTTTAAGGCAGGTGTCCCCAACTCCTGGCCATGGACTGGCACCGGTCCGCGGCCTCTTAAAAACCCGGGCCTTGGGGCTTCCCTGGTGGCACAGTGGTTGAGAGTCCGCCTGCCAATGCAGGGGATGCAGGTTCGTGCCCCAGTCCGGGAAGATCCCACATACCGCGGAGCGGCTGGGCCCGTGAGCCATGGCCGCTGAGCCTGCGCGTACGGAGCCTGTGCTCAGCAACGGGAGAGGCCACAACAGTGAGAGGCCCGCGTACCGCAAAAAAACAAAACAAAACAACCCCCCCCACACACCGGGCCGCACAGCAGGAGGTGAGCGGGCAAGCGAGCGAAGCTTCATATGCCGCTCCCCATCGCTTGCATTACCACCTGAACCATCCCCCCACCCCTCCCGTGGAAACTGGTCTTCCGCAAAACTGGTCCCTGGTGCCAAAAAGGCTGCGGACCGCAGCTTAAGGTATTAGCTACTTATTGGATGTACCTCATAGATATCCTGCTTCAATTTCCATAAAAGAATGATGCATAGACAATTAAGTAATTTTCTAATTGGTTTTGCAACATTTGACAATCATGACAATATAATAAATTAACTATCAAATAATACAGTATTAAACCTTCAAAAAATCACACATCACTGCAATCATAAATTATTTCTAACTAATCTTTTTAAATATTGATTTTTAATCTCTTAATATAAATTCAAAGAGATTTTGATGAAAGAAATGACGTTTCAACAATCCAGTTTAGGAACTATTAATTTAAACTGTGTCAGTGACATGACAGATATTCAGAAATTTTATTTTTTATATTTTTAATTTTGATTTTGGAAGGTAGCTATTACCTATGTTACTGATTTTCAGTCTTTCAGCACCAAGGCTCCTTAGAAAAACTGTCATAGTAACCTCAAATATAAAGATACATTTTAAAGTTGAAATCTGTTCTGTAAGTGTCACTATTGGTCATAACACTGACTAACTCATTCCTAAAATATGTGACAGAATTCAGCGTATCTCTTCCTGAAAATTATTTGTCTTCTATTTTCTTATTTTGCCCAGTTTCTGGAATTCAGATGCATTTTGTCTATATCAGTTTGCTATTCTTATTTGTTTTCCTGTTGTTCTTTTTCACCCTTACAAGATTCCCCTACTTTAATTAAATGTGGATATTTAATATTTACTCAAAAGGGAAAATGTAAAGAGACTCAAAAAAGATATTGAGGCAACAACAGTTTTCTCTTCATTAATATAACTCCTAACCTGATGATTCTGCTAATCTTTTGTAGAATGTTGTAAAGCCTTTATTAGTATTTCAATTATTTTTACATTAGAGAGAGGGGGAATAAAGGAGAGAATATGAAAAATAAGATTCAATTAAAAATTGAGTTTAGAAAGTCAACTAACAGATCATCCCCAAACTGCATGGACTATTACTGTTGAAAAATACTAACCTTCATAAATACAATATTTAGCTAGAATTTCAGAAAGTCCTATTACTTATAAAAATGCAAAGCAGTTCCTAGGAAGCCTTAACCTGGCAGGGTTTTATCCAAAATCCTTTTTAGGATAACAGTTCTTTCACAACTGTGGCAATTTAAAATGACTCAGGTATTATGTTTATATGCTCTGGACAGACAAATGAGCTTTTAAAGTACCCCCTTCTAATGAAAACATCCCCTCTTCCTCACCCTCTTGAACTTTTTATCCTCTTGACATCTATACAAATCCTTAGGATAAGATCATGCTACCTTAATATAAATGGTGAGTTTATATAACATCATCAAACTGCTGTGTCCACTTATCCAGATAGTTTTGCATATGAAATTTATAAAGCATTTATGCAGCTCAGAGTAAATTCTAGATTAGCTAAGTTCTATTTTCCTTACCCTCATCCCTCAATCATGATTGACTGACATCAAAATAGTCCTATATGTCCAAATACATAGAAAACACTAAAAGGAATCAAATATTTTTTTTTTTTTTTTTTAGGAATCAAATATTTTAAAAACAGCTTTATAATGAACTGTTATGTCTATAATTACTACAATAAAATACACATGCTATACTTTTCATATATTACATATTAAAAATAATACAGAAAAAGTCAATGCATTAGTTTTATATTTTTTCATAATGATATACAAAACAATTCAATTCATAAGATCTGCCTAAGAAAGCATTATCCAAAAACAAATTCATTTTTGAACAAAAATATTTGCTGTTTTTCTTATTCTCTCTCAAATGTGCCTTTGTTCTTGTTTTGTTTCAAGGTTACATTGTGTCTTTGCTAAAACTAAAATTACATAAAACATAATGCTGTTCACCTAATTTAGACTACATTTGCCTCTTCAATGTATGAATAGCAAACATTTTGGAGATGATAGGAACTAGAAAACTCTCCTGAACACCATGAACTTTCTTGCTGGAAAACAGCATGGGCTACATACATACACCATATTATTTCTGAAATATTCATGGATCACAAGTATATCTTTCCTAGAAGATTAATGCAACCATATTCTATTTTTCCACTATTAAAATCTTATTCTCCATTTTTTCCTATTTCACTTTGGAATAAATATCTGACCACAATTTTTGTCATTAGACATGAAAATTTAAGGGAAGAATGAGAAAATCAGAAGTGAACTGTAAATGTGCCACTAACAGCACAATTCAGAATGAGTGCCATGGCGGAAGGGTCAGGTATCCTGAAGTTTGGCAAGTTTTGTCATTTTCTATTTTCTCTTATAATGCCCCCGATAACAAGAATATATAATGATTACTGTTGACCATTGAACAACTGGGGTTGAACTGTGTGGGTCCACTTACACAATAGTAAATACTACAGTACTACAGTTCAACCATGCTTGGTGGGTTGAATCCGCACATATGGAGGTACTGTAGATACAGAGGGCTGACTATAAATTATATGCAGAACTTTGTGTGAAGGACCAGTGCCCCTAAGTCCCACGTTGCTCAAGGGTAAACTGTATTTCTGTAGTTTCAAAAATCTCCTTTATTCTTTTTTTTAAATGACTTTGTATTTTTTTCTTTTTAATTTATACTGGAGTATAGTTGATTAACAATGTGTTAGTTTCAGGTTTACAGCAAAGTGATTCAGTTATACATACACATATATCTATTCTTTTAAAAATTCTTTTCCCATTTAGGTTGTTATATAATCTCCTTTATTCTTATCCATACATTTTTTACAACCACTTGAAGAAGAGGATCTGAAACTTGAACTAGATCGTTTCTTGTTAGTATATGTCCTTAAGTTAAGGTTAATTGTGCATCTTGCTAACTGAGCCATGACACATCAGCCATCAGCCTGAGGGGGAAAAAAAAAATCCTACCACTAATTTAATGGCATATTCTGTCCCACCCTTGATTATATAGCTAGTTTAGATTGTTTTAGTCAATTCATTCAAGAAGATTGATTATTTCTGGATGGAATTAAGTACTTTAAGTTGTTGTACATCAAGAGTTGTTTTTTTTTTTTAAGATAAATATGCAAAATGGGAATTCCCCAACAAGAGTTGAGAATGTTGCATTTCACAAGCTTATTTGACCTCAGTTCCATTTACTAGAGGGAACTTGATATCATCTTGATTTAGCATCTACAGTTTCATGTGGCTCAATATGGTGACTTGTTGGAAGAGACCATATGATACACTGTAACACTGTACAATCTGGAAACATGCTGCCTGGGTTCAGATTCCAGCTCTCTCACCTCCTATCTCTGAGGCCTCGGGCCAGGTATTTTATCCTCTCTGTTCCTCAGATTCCCTTCTGGCTAAATGGGGAGAGTATTTGATACCATTTTAGTACCTACCTCATAGGGTTGTTTTGTGTTATAGTACCTACTTCATAGGGTTAATGAAATGAGTTCACTAATTCAGTAACTTAGATACTGTGCTTAGGTACTGATCTCTATTTGGCACACCATAAACGCTACATGAATGTTAGCTATTATTACTGGGCATTACTTACTTTTAGCTTCTTTAAATAAAATCTTTTCAAGTTAGAGGTATTTTTTTCTTTATAATTGCTGCTGAAGTTATCTGTCAATGTTGATGCAGTTTAAAAAAACAATTATTATGATGCTTATATCCAGACATCTTAGTACTAATGGACTACAGCTCCGTAATTGTGGACTCATTTATTTCAAAACCTTATAAACATAAAATGCTAGACTACTTGTTTCTTTTGTCACTCTCCATGTTATTTAAGACCTCTCTGTCATTATTAATAACAATAAATGACAATAAATTTGCATTTTTGCTAATGAATGTTTGTATTAAAAAGTTTCTTTGTATTATATAATTAATCATTTTATTTTTCTCTTTGAACTGTCAACATTTGTGGAGCCTTTATAGTTTCTTCCAACTTGAGACTCAATTTCTGATATTTTCCCCCATGCTTGCTTAGTTTCTTGTTCTCAAATAACTGATAAGTTTGACATGCCCTATTTAAAATTATGCAGGGATTTCCATATTTTTCTAATGCATGATATAATGCTAAAATATAAAAATGCCATGTCAGTTGCTCTCCACAGAAAGTGTTCTCTCTGTAGAAAAGAATATTCCCTTCAATATTTTGAAATACAGTTACTCCAGAAAATTTAACAGTACATTAATGTTGTGGAGATAGCTTATAAAATAGATTCTCACAAGAAGAGCAACAGCAACTGCATTTCTTGAGGATGAATGAGTTGTTGTAGTCGTGCACATAACACAAAATTACTTTAACCCCAACCAGTATAAAAGAATTAAACATTTTAGCAGCCTCATCACATTGGGCAATGTGTTGCCCATATTTAAAAAAATCAATTAAACAAAAAGTAGGAGAATAATATATTTCCTTTATAACGAGAGATATTTCTCAGAGCATCTTATTTCTTTTTTGAGAACTCTATTTTTCTAACTTTTTAAGATCTACTTCATGGAAAAGGGAAAATACATACATATATATTTATACTCATTCACATATTTATACACATATATATTTAATATATATTATATCCTTTAGTGCCGTGAACATGATGCAGTATTAAATTAAATGCCTTCTTTTAATCAAAATTGCACAGAAATATACTTAAAAGAGAGTTCATCACAGTTTTGTTTTTAATATCAAAATATTGGAAGTAGTCTAACTGCTCAACAACAGGAGCTCACACAAATTAAGATAAATCCACACAATGAAAGAACAAGCAACCATCAAAAGCACGTTGAATAAAAATATTTTGTAATTCTTTAAATCTTATTAGATTACACAGACAGCATATGTGTATGTTCATATATACACATGAACATTTTAGTATAGTTTTAGATGTAGACAGAGACACTGTTACAGATATGTAAATATAAAATATTTCAAGCCAAGTGCTTTTTATACACTGTACCAGGAGATAGAAAACTGAAGCTAAGGGAAGTTAATTAATTAGCTCAAGGTTATACATCTAAGTTAGGATTCAACTTATGTGTGTCTGCTCTCTTGAGCAATATGTTAAACTCCCTACTTGTGGAATAAGAAAAAAGTTATAATAAGGGATCATAATTGCTATTTTTAAATAGAATAACTTAAACATATATTATAAAGGAAAGAACAAATCTATAACAAAGCTCAATATTTCTCCTGATGGATACTAGTGTAAATAAAGAATTACTTAACTAGAGGAATAGTTGGGCTTATTTTCTTACATCCTTATAGATTTTATGAAGAACTCACACTTTTAAGTTCTTCTTACTGCATGCTTCATCAATATCACATATTATATATTTTTATCTTATATTATTTCATTATTTCCAGTTTCTTAGTCATTTGGGACAAGAGTGCAACTTGTAACCAAGTAACTTTTAGTTTTAAGCAATTTTGCTACATTGGATACTGATGTCACAGCTTTTAATTCTGGCATTAAATCAAAATAGAATCCTTGGGGGGCTTCCCTGGTGGCGCAGTGGTTGAGAGTCCGCCTGCCGCTGCAGGGGACATGGGTTCGTGCCGCGGTCCGGGAAGATCCCACATGCCGCGGAGAGGCTGGGCCCATGAGCCATGGCCACTGAGCCTACGCGTCCGGAGCCTGTGCTCCACAACGGGAGAGGCCACAACAGTGAGAGGCCCCCGTACCACAAAAAAAAAAAAAAAAAAAAAAAAAATAGAATCCTTGGTCTGCAGGGTTTTTTCTAACTAATTAATTAATTTTTGGCTGTGTTGGGTCTTCGTTGCTGCTCGCGGGCTTTCTCTAGTTGTGGCAAGCGGAGGCTACTCTTCGTTGTGGTGCGTGGGCTTCTGACTGCGGTGGCTTCTCTTGTCGTGGAGCACAGGCTCTAGGCACGTGGGCTTCAGTAGTTGTGGCACACGGGCTCAGTAGCTGTGGCTCGCAGCCTCTAGAGCACAGGCTCAGTAGTTGTGGCACATGGGCTTAGATGCTCCACGGCATGTGGGATCTTCCCAGACCAGGGCTCGAACCTGTGTCCCCTGCATTGGCAGGTGGATTCTTAATCACTGTGCCACCGGGGAAGTCCATTGGTCTGCAGTTTTGAAATGCATATTTGCACAAATGCACCACTCAGGTGGTGGGTGTTGATAATGGGGGATGAAAGAAAGAAAAAAACAAAAAGAAGAAGGAAGGGAAGGGAAAGGAAGAAAAAAAAGAAGGAAGGGAAGGAGTTGAAAGTAGTCAAACACAGTAAGTGTTCAGACTCTGGAAAAAAGTGCCCCTGGATAAACAAAATGTGATCTATGCATACAACAGTATATTACTCAGTCATAAAAAGCAATAAAGTACCAATTCATGCTACATTGTGGGTGAACTTTGAAAACATAATGCTAAGTGAAAGAAGCCAAACACACAAGGCCATGTATAACATGATTCCATTTATATGAAATATCTAAAATAAGTTAATACATAGAGACAGAAAGCAAATTGTGGTTGCTAGTGGCTGGGGGAGGGAGGGTATGGAAATAGATTTCAAAATGAATATAGGATTTTCTTTGGGGTGATGAAAATATTTTGGAATTAAATAGAGGTTGTGGTTGTACAACATTGTGAATGTACTAAATGCCACTGAATCGTAAACTTTAATTTTATGTTATATGAACTTTACCTCAACAACAAAAAAAAGTAAATAAGAAAAGAAGTGCAGATTTAGTGCACAATTCATTGTAAAAATATAATCTTAAAAAATAATATGCTATATAGTGGGTCATATGTGCCTGCAGACCTGTAAATACGCAAGTATAAAAGTTGATCAAAATTTGCAACGGGCAAAAAAAGAGTAACAGCAAAAATAAATGAATAAAAAAGTAATTTAGCAAGTTTAATCTTGTGTTTCATTTCTCTATTTTACTATTATTATTACTGTTCATTATTGCTTCTATCTTCACTGTTGCCTAACAACAAATGACAACAAATGTGCACTACTATATGTATGAGTTTCATAAATTTTGCAGAGCTTAGCATGCAGAAAGGCTGGTATACTGAAAACTATGATAGAAAAGTCTCACTTTCACAAAATATACTTGACAAAATAATATTAAAAGAATAAAACTGATGAATGGGCTTATTTTTTTATTCCTGCTTTGAACACTATTCTTCTTTGATGACTTATGCTTGGGAAGGTCTTAAGTGATTCATAGAAGTTGTACTTACCATAGAATAGCTTTATTACACAGAATATTTTCTAAGTTTCCCATTACTGCCATGTGAATAAAATATAACTGTTTTTTTGAGAAAATGTATTAAATATGTTTTTTAAAAAAGGATCACAAACCCAAATTCTTACAGAGGTAAAGCAGGTGTCTTAAATGAGTGAAGAATGACTGCTACAGAGGAGAGGCAGGGAAAGGAATGCAGTGGAAGGTGCCAGTACCCATTTAAAGGAAGCTGCTACAATCCACTTCTGGTCAATATTTGCCACATGGAAATGGAACACAGGCCCACTTCAGCCACATCTTCAGATTATTCAGGAGAAGACAGATATTCTCATTTTATATGAAATCAGTCAGTTTTTAAATATTGACAAGTAATTCGGTTTTTTTTAACATTGTAAAAAACACACAAAATGTATCTGTGAGATGAATGTGTCCAGGGAATTGCTGTTTATGTTAAAAAAAAAAGATTCAGTACCAATTTCCAAGGACACTCCATCCAGCAGGGTTTAAGTCAGTGTTCTACCATAGCAATTATTTTTTAAACTTAAATCCACAGATAGGCTAAAACCAAGTATTAGCACTTATCTGTATAACAGGGTACATTTAAAAGAAAAGAAATATCAACTGTTTGAGAATTAGTCCAGGAAAATATGATTGCAGCACGTCATATGAACAAAGCCACATACAAAGGTGACCAGGAGGAGTTTGGTTAGAAAGCAACTGAAATGGAAACAAATTGACCTCAAGGGTAATGGATAATTTTAAAAGAATAGTTATTTGTTGATGCAGTGCTTTGAGTTGAGAAATTTTTGATACATATTAGGTTAAAAGGGGAGGGGAGAGGCTAGCAAATATTTATATACCAGTTATGATACTATGTAGATTAAGTCTGCTCTTATTATGTATTATTTTATCATGAAGTGAACCTATCAACACAACAAAAAGTCCACCTACTGAATGGGAAGAGATATTTGCAAATGATATATCCCACAAGGGGTTAATATCCAAAATATACAAAGAACTCATACAACTCAACATCAAAAAGCAAACAATCCAATTTAAAAAATAGGCAGAGAATCTGAATAGGCAGTTTTCCAAAAAAGGCATACAGATGGCCAACAGGCATATGAAAAGATGCTCCCTAATCACCAGGGAAATGCACATCAAAACCACAATGAGATACTACCTCACACTTGTCAGAATGGCTATTATCAAAAAGACAACAAATAACAAGTGTTGATGAGGATGTGGAGAAAAGGGAACCCTCATGCACTGTTGATGAGAATGTAAATTGGTGCAGCCACTAGAGAAAACAGTATGGAGAATCACCAAAAAATTAAATTAGAACTACTATATGATCCAGCAATTCTACTCCTGGGTATTTATTCAAAGAAAATGAAAAGACTAATTAGAAAAGATACATGCACCCCTATGTTAATTGCAGCATTATTTACAATAGCCAAGATATGGAAACAACTGAAGGGCACCTCAATAGGTGAATGGATAAAGAAATTATATATATATATATATATATATACACACACACACACACACACACACACACACAATGGAACATTACTCAGCCATAAAAAAGAAAGAAATCTTGCCATCTGTGACAATATGAATGGGCCTAGAGGGTATTATGCAAAGTGAAATAAATCAAACTGAGAAAGACAAATACTGAATGATTTCACTTATATGTGGAATCTAAAAAATAAAATAAATGAACAAATATAACAAAACAGAAACAGAGTCATAGATACAGAGAACAAACAGGTGGTTGCCAGAGAGGAGGGAGGGAGGGGGGATGAAAGAAATAGATGAGGGAGATGAAGAGGTACAAACTTCCAGGTGCAAAATAAATGAGTCATGGGTATGAAATGTGCAGTGTGGGGAATAAATAATAACTGTGTATTATCTTTGTATGGTGACATACGATAACTAGACTTATCATGGTGATCATTTTGAAATGTATAGAAATATCAAATCACTATGTGGTGTAATAGGAACTAACATTGTGTTGTAGGTCAATTATACTTCAAAAACAAACAAATTCATAGAAAAAGAGATCAGATGTGTGGTTACCAGAGATGGGGGGTGGGGGGAGGGGGAACGGGATGAAGGCAGTCAAAAGGTACAAACTTGCAGTTATAAGATAAATAAGTACTAGGGATATAATGTATAACATGACAAATATAATTAATACTGCCATATGTCAGCAGTCCCCAACCTTTTTGGCACCAGGGACCAGTTTTGTGAAAGACAATTTTCCCATAGACCAGGGAGGGGTAGGGATCGTTTGGGGATGATTCAAGCACATTACATTTATTGTGCACTTTATTTCTATTATTATTACATTGTAATATATAATGAAATAATTATACAACTCACCATTATGCAGGATCAGTGAGAGCCCTGAGCTTGTTTTCATTTGCCACTCACTGATAAGGTTCTGATATAAGTCTGCAAGCAACTGATTTATTACAGTCTCTGTGAAGTCAAACATCTCTACTAATGATAATCTGTATTTGCAGCCGCTCCCCAGCGCTAGCATCACCGCCTCAGCTCCACCTCAGATCACTGGCATTAGATTCTCACAAGGAGTGCACAACCTAGATCCCTTGCGTGCGCAGTTCATGGTAGGGTTCGTGCTCCTATGAGAATCTAATGCCGCAGCTGATCTGACAGGAGGCAGAGCTCAGGCAGTGGGGAGCGGCTGTAAATACAGATGAAGCTTTGATTGCTCATCTGCTGCTCATCTCCTGCTGTGTGGCCCGTAGCCCAGGGACTGGGGACCCCTGCCATATGTTATATATGAAAGTTGTTAAGAGAGTAAATCCTAAGAGCTCCCATCACAAGGAAAAATATGGTTTCTATCTCTTTAATTTTGTATCTACATGAGATGATGGATGCTCATTAAATGTATTGTGCTAATCATTTCATGATGTATGTAAGTCAATTAATTATGCTGTACATCTTAGATGTATGCAATGCCGGATGTCAACTATATCTCAATAAAACTGGAAGAAAAAAAACTGTTTGCTCAGAACGACATTTTGCTTAAATACTAAAAGTGTGTCTTTTATCTTCATAGGTGATTCTGAATGTTTGTTATAAGAAACTACACTTGTTAAAATGTTTGCTGTAGAAACATGTTTGTGCTCACTTGAAAGTTGTAAACTATGTTTACCATAGTAGGTTGATTTTATCCACAAACAGTTTGGGTAGTTAATTCATTAACATCTCTGATCTAGCTTTAATTAACTTTAACTCAACCTGTATAAAGATACTGTGGATTTTTTTTTTAATTAGGAGCATAGCTAATGGCATACTTCCTCTTTTAGATAAATATTAGCAAAATATAACGCTTAACAAAATAGCTTTAAAGCACGATACTTAATCCCCATTTGTCACTGTACCTAAAAGGCTGATATGCACTAAACATGTAATGAAATAATTTAAACATTTCAAACAGAATCCTGACTAGTCAGACAAAGGTATGGTGTCAAGATGATGGGGTATAACAACAACACTAAATTATCTACTGGTAAAATATTCCTTAAATATTATACTCAATTCTGACAAATTTTAAGACAACATTAAATAGTAAGAAGTGTGTTCCTAGAGACTTACTCCCTTCCTTCCTCCCTCCTTTTCTTCCTTCCTTACTCACTTCCTCCCTCCTTCTAGTTATTTCTTTCTTTTCTTTTCTTTTCTCATGGCATCACTTTGAAAATCTATTCTCCTTTCCCAACCGTACACAGAAAAATATGATCAGCTCTGGCCAAAATATGGTACCCTCCTAGCTTTGCCTTGTGCTCTGATTTTCAACAAGATACTTAATCTCTATGCCATAGTTTTCTCAGCTATAAATGGGGATAAGAGTTCTTTGATCATAGAAGCTAATTTATTCTTAACAACAATTCTATGATCAAAGAACTACTCTTATTCCCATCATACATATGTCATATATTTATATATATACACATATAAATACATATGATTTATTTATATATATACACGTAAAAGTACTTGAATTATAATAAAGGTGCAAAGTACACTATTATTATTATCATTGCTATTAATTTCATTTACTATTATTATCATATTGTTTTTGTGACCTATAGGTAGACAATTGGAACTTCTAATAATTATTAGATTATTCACAAAGGAAACTGGTTCTTAGAAAACTTGCTAAGTTACCACACTGAACATACTCAAAGATGAATAGTGGAATTGACGGACTATATTTTTTTAGGTGTTCAATGAAGAACTGTTTAATTTCTAAGTAAATATGAACTCTACCAGGACAAAGAGCTCTTCAGTGTTGTTATCCAGATAAGCTGATCCAGAGATTATGTTTTCATTTATATGGTGATGACTGTGACATGTCCCAGGTAACTCTGTAAGACTGGGGGCTAAGGAGTTCAGTGGTGATATACATTAACAAAGTCATCAAAAAATCATAGATATTAAATAATGGCAAAAAATTAAATATACATTTTGAGATATAGTATTGGACACAGTTTCAATTTAACAATGGATATTTCATCTTGTTTATTCTCTGTATAGTTTTCCAAAAATGCATTTGAGATTGCTTAATCTATACAATTATAGTTATAACAAACATGACAATGTAGAAAACTATATGCAACTTTTGGGAAATAGTTTTTACAAACACTTATCTTCTGAATTAGTTTAAATACTCCTGCAGGTTGATGAGCAGCTGTAACATATTACAGTCCATCACCCTAATTCACCTCTCTAAAATCTCCAAATTGAGGCTTCCCCTTTGTTCCATTTCCCTTGGCTTCCTGTGCAATGTGACACTGTACGTATTTTGGTGTGATTTTACTCATTTGGAGTTTGGGGGAAGCAGGGAGTGAGAGAATTGGTACACAATTTGATCTACACAATGTTCTGCACCTCCCCAGAGATGCTATCAGAGATCTTTCTTCTTTATTTTCTTTCATTGCACCTGACTTTAACATGGTTATTGAACTCTTTCTTCCCAGTAGGTGGTATAGGTTTTACACAGGCATTCAACAAGGTCTTCCTCCATGCCAAGGAGATCATCAGATTGAATTCAGAGTCCTCCTTCCAATGGATTCAGAAAACATCAAAGCATAGGTGTTTCTATTACAACCAACAATACTTTATATTTTAATAAATATTCTCAAACATGGAACAATTTTAATAAAATTAAATTAGTACTTAAGGAATTTTTATTTCAAATATTATATCACACTGATTCATTGAGTGACCACTGTGGAAAAAAATGTAACCTAACAAATTTAAGCTCTTTTCCTATGGGGAGTCTGAGAGAACTATAATTAGGAGGATTAAAAGTTATGATTTTTTAAGTATGAGATGTAATTGAAAATAATGTAATTATTAAGTAAAATCGAGAGAACAAGTTTCTTCCCTTTACTTTCACTTCATTCTGCTTTGTCCTTGTCCCAATGCTACCGTATTAGACTGAGGGACAAAGGAGAAGACAAGCAAAAAGATGCAATAGACTAAATATTCTATCCATGAGGATCAGAATCTATACTACACAGCAGCATTCAAAGACTACAGGGCAGTGCTTCTAAGACTTCTGTGAAAAACCACCAGCTTGTTTTTAAAAATGACTTGTCAGTTGCAGAGTGATATTTTTGTAAATAAGTAAATTAAGAGAAAAATGATCACACATGAATATCACAACAATGTCAACATGCTATAAAAGGTTCCAAACAGACACTCTTAATTTCTTTATCATCTCATTGCAGATCAGCAATAAACAGTTCTCAGATTGGCACCAGTTAATGGATCACATCTGAGTAGGGAACATGAATATTTAAGAAATAACTTCTGCTAATGAAGGCTTCATGTTCCATAATTAGTTTAAAAAAACTCTCCTTGGAGAAAAATCTTCCATACTGAAAAAATAAACCAATTGATATTCACATATACAATGACTATATCACAAAAAGTAACACAACATTTTCTTGCTCACAAAAATATATGAAACTTAAAAAAAGTGATTGCCTGACTCTCATCTATATATTTTGTATTTGGGCAAATGATCCTGGAGAGGCTAAAACAGTTTTCTGAATTTGAATCCAGATTTTTGATAATTCATCAGACCCCCTAAGATTTTTTTCTGTTCTTCATTTCACTGACTACTGACTCTAGAAAAGTCACCCGTAAGCTGATTATGGTGTTCTCATTATACTACAAAATTTCTGTCAGCTTCTACCCAGAGCCTCCACCCTCTGCCCATGAAGTAAAATGATTAAATGACTGGCATTCAGAGGCAAGTTTACTGATGAAAAAATTATTCAGTTTCGAGTTTTCAAACCAACCAACGCTAATCAAAATCTACTTAAAGTCCAAAAAAAAAAAAAAAAAGATAAATTATCAAGGTTTTCCCCTCGATTCTATGGTCCCCCGTAGTTTGAACGTTCATGCTAAATCAATGAACTTTTAAAATTATTATTATTATTATTTCACAGTTATTTCTGATTTTTAAAAAACAAGAATTATGGACTGAGATCTTTCAAAAGACATTTGCTTTTGATCACATATAATCTGAATACTGAAAAAGAAAGACAAAATATGTGTTTAAAATACAAAATGCCTTTAAAAGATTCTTAGAGGTTATTGTAATAAAATATTTCTTATAGTTGGTACCAGGAAAGGAACTCCTCTTACATTAAAACAAAATTCATAATAGGGGAGTTCAAAATGTAGTCTGCTAAATGGTAGCTGTATTTACATCAGTAAGAGAACTAGTGACCTGATCAGTAGGTCCCAAGAAAGACGAAATTACACCACAAATGCCATAATGCTCACTTTCCATTACACATTGTGTTGGTTCATTCATTTCAATGCTACACAAGGAAGCAGATGCAGGGAAAAGAACATCAGAACATTGACCAAAGGGAACTCTTAGACTTGACCAGAGCCTATGCCTTTAAACTGTCAGTGGCATTCCCATGAAAATGATGAAATGTGCTTGAACGTGTTAATACATGTGAGTAAAATCAGTGAATACTGAGCATTTGGACAAATAGGTAGCATATCTGAGTAATTATTTCATGTCTCAGGTGTGTTGAAAAGCAAGCTCCTAAGGGGCAAGATATTTTACTACTTAAGAACACGAAATGCATTGACCAAATTGACATATTGATATTAGAAAATGATTTTTAAAAGAGATGTCATATTTTTGCAGAAAATTGAAGTTATGGACATCAGAGAAGCTATCTGTAACAACTGGAAATGTCTAATTTTCCTTAAAATTCCACATAGTTACTTTTAAAGAAAAGAGCTGATGCTGGGGAACCCAAATTCTCAGAGCTTACTCTGAAATTTTCTATTATTCACAGTTCTTCACACAAGACTGAGATTATTTCCTTCCTTTCCTATTCCTTCCTCCTCTCACATCTATTTGGTACTTAGTAACTGAAGCATCTAAAACAGGACGTGCAATGGTTTCTTGTTTGGATTAAGATAAGAACATTCATGATCTAGAAGCCCTCAGCCTCATGATCAAATTATGAGTTTGGCTCCACATAGCCAATAAACTAAGAGTTTGTCCTTGTCCTAGAAATAATTAAATGGAAAATGAACCCATTATCCAGTCTCCAAATTCAAAGACAGTATAACATATTTGATGAACTCAGTCTTAAAACCAGATGCACAGCATACCCTCTTAGAAAAAATAGACCAAAAATCAGAAATCTATGTACACAAGTGAATTAAGAGGCATATTCTTAGAGACTATACGTTTTCCAATAATGCCTTTTCTCAAAATATATTTGTCATCTTTCTTAGGAAATAGCCTTCACAGCATGTTATTTAATTATTTAAATTTTTTCTAAATAGTTTTTTCCTTGAGCATTTCATTTTATAGAAACAGTCTAAAGTTATCCAGAACTAAAGGGCGAGTGATTTAGAAGACTTGGAATAGGTTTGAGGTTTAAAAAAATTAGGTTATTTGCAATGAGATTTTTATCGAAGCTCATATTTATTTAAGCTTAAGTCAGAGACAATTGCACAAGAAGGATTTTATGAATGTATGGGATAATGGCAACAAAACCAGAAAACATCTAAACCTGATCATTGTTATTTTTCTGAAGCACATTATTAATTTGTACATACATACTCAAATATAAGAATCATTTGATGCCTCATTAATTTAGTTACATGGAAAAATGTACAAGCAGTCTACAGGTATCATTATGGACATGATGAAACAGAAACTTCCATTACTTATTCTGAAGTTTTTAAGAGAATTTTGACCTGCAATCAGATATTTCCTGAGGGAATTTAGGACTGGTTAAAATGACCAAAGTAGGACTATTCTATTAACTTGAAGTCCTCCATCTATAATCAACAACACACATTAGCTAGAGCTCAGTTAAAAGGACTAGAGGCTTCAAGTAGGGATTCAAATGTAAAATGGTAACTCCGGTTTATATTAGTTATGCAGAGTTTCAATTTGGCAAGAAAGTCGCAGAATTAAAAATCACATTCAAATTGCCTTTTCAGTTTACCAGGGAATTTCCAAGAGTATATGAAAGTCTTCCTATTCAATGTTGAGATATGTTACTAAAATTATTGTACCTTTTGAAAGAAACTATATTAAAAGATAACTTACGTTGAATATTCCTACATTGTAAAAAATGCAATGAAAAAACTGGTTTGAAGGAAACATTATGGTAGTTACACAGTCTCAAATTACAAAACAAAGTCAGACCAACTCATAATAATTCTATTATTTGCAAGTACAATGAGGGTATGGTTAGAAAAAAGTTCAAATTTATTTCTAAATATGGCAGACTAGTACTTAGTTATGAGTTGCAGTGTAATAAATTTATCTTATGGATTCGTATAATTTAAATTCACTGCTATATGATCAAGGTTTGTGAGAGATGAATACTCATACATGCAGAATGCAACAGACCAACTGCACATTTCTAAAATAGCCAGTAGCCAGTTGATATTTTTTAAAAGAATCATTGTATTTGATTTCATACAACTTTATAAAGTATAGCACATGCAAAATCCATTAAGATCCATGTATCTCAGACTTACTCTGGAGCAATTATCATTAAGAGGTCTGGAAGAAGAGAAACAACCAGCAAAGGAGATTAAGAAGTGCATCCAGTGAAAGAGAAAGAAAACCAGGAGAAAATGGTGGACTGGAAATCATGGATGAAAGCTTTTCAAAGACAATGGAAAGATAAAAGGTGCAAAACGCTGCTGCTAAATAAAATGTGAAATGGGATAACTGAATTAAATATTGTGGAGAGGATTGGTGATCTTGATAAGATAATCTGATGGAGAATTGAGGGAGATAACCTGACTAGTGTGAGTTCAAGGGAGTATGGAGAACATTAATTCTTTTGATGAGTTTTGCTATAAAATGGGAAGAAATGGAATAATTGTTAAAAAGGCAAGTGCAGTCAAGAGAAGGTTATTTTAGGAAGAAATAATAGCATACTCATCTGATACTGAAAAAGATTTGATTGAGGGTGTGAAAATATAAATATCAAAAGTTAAAACATGTTGTCTCATACAAATATAGTTATTATCAGCTCTTTATTTAACTTAATAATGAGAGAAACAGAACAATGGTGAAGAAGATTCAGTAAAAGGAAAGCTTGGAAAAAAAAGAATCTGGGGTAAGATTGTAAAGTATAAAATATGCAGGGTTAAGATTGCAAAGTTATACACAGAACATACTGATATCTTACAGTAATTAAACTATAATCTTTGGAGTCATTTTTTTCCCTGTAGGATAGAAATCGTTTTATCTTTCCAGGTGAAAATAATTTGCAATTTATCAATCTTCTGCAAATTAACATCAAACTTTACAGGTTTGGAGCCATAATCAATAGTAAATAGTACATCAAACAAAATTATACCATTTTTAATAATCTACTTTAAAATGCACTAAAGATCAATAAATGGAGGGACACTAGGGTAAAATGATGGATTGATGTGTAAGAACACAAGTATAGTGAAATATTAATTATAGAATTTTGGTTATAAATGTATTGTTCACTGTAAAATTCTTTTAATTTGCAATGTTTGATAATTGTTGAAATAAAACTTTTTTAGGAAAAATGCATTCCCAAGTGTTAGATGATTTTTAAGTTAGATAAATTAGAAAATACTCTACTATAACTTTAGGAAAACACAAAGTAATCTCACCTTATTTCCAAGTTTGCATAGTTTGTTTTAACAGGGAAAGAGGATAATGTAGGACAAAGAGGGAAGATTTACTGAAGTAAAGATCAATACTCACACGTGCAAGAGGAGAAGGGATCCTATGCACAAAGAGGTTGGCCTTAGCTGCGATCGCCATTCATTCAGAATCGTATTTGGAGAAGGCAGAGTACTGGCGCTAATGAAAGTAGTTCAGGATATGAGGTGGGAGGAGTTTATAAAATTTCTCTTCTGAATGCTTCTACTGGAAGCAAGGATTGAGATTTGAGAAAAGAAAGAAGAGATCTAAAATAGTCATTTGGGAAGGTGGGAGAGCAGAGGCCCCGTGTGTCTCCACCTGTGTTCAGCTGTGTTGGTAAAGGTGCGATACAAGCAGCAGCTTGTATATATTTACTAGAGTCATGGTTTTGCCAGGTGAGTATAATAGAGGACAAATGTCTGTATGGTTCAGAGAAAACAGCCTTTGGTCTTTGGTGTTAAGGCTTAGAAAATTATTAACAATAAGATATAAAATAATTTTTTACCTAGAAAGAAGCTAATTCAAGCCAAAATCGAAATGTATGAGTGGAATAATCCATCCTTCCATTTCAATTATTCAATCTACATGTTGGAAGAGATTTTTTGCATTGTAAAATGAAATACTGGCAATCTTTCTACTGAAGGACACATGTTTTGGGCTTGTACATTTCACAATGATGCTGATTTTTCTTCTCTAGTAATACTGGTAGAAGTACATTAGTAAGCTTAGTGTAGCAAACAAAATACAGATAATTATGCATCATTTTAGAGATATAATACTAAACACAGGAACTGAGCTCTTATAATTAAAGTCACATGTAAAAATTTGAAATTTAGCACACAAATAAGACTAGAAAATATCCATAATGGAATATCCTACTGGGTTTTCAGAATATATTTCATGAAACTTTGCATTTTAAGTGACTTTCTTTGTAAAACTCTGATTAGCTTTAATTTAAATATAAGAAATTACCACTTGTACTTCTGCCTTAAAAAATCCGCCTATGTTATAAAGTTAACTCACATTCAAGCTTTGTTTTTAAATACATGCATTTAACTTCTCCTTGTTATTTTTTTTTAAATCACATCACATAAATTAAATGAAAAACTATTTATGGTTTCCCACCAGTGTACTTAGACAAATAGTAATTGTATTGGTCTGTCTTCTTTTCTGTTTCTCTGAAAAGTTGTGTTCCTCAAATGAATAATTACCTACAGATAATTAAATGTTGTTGATATGGTCTACTCATCCCCCTTGTACACAAAAACAGCAGAGCCTGTCTTCTTGGAAATCTGTGTCATGTCGGATAAGCTTACTGTCCATGACACAACTGGCATCAATCCCTACTCAATTACACAAGAATATAATACTGTATTAAAAGACAAATAAGGCTTGATTTTAACTGGCAACAGCCTGTGAGTCCATGTTCAATTATACATTAAAAAGACCAAATATATATATGTATTTTTTAACATCTTTATTGGAGTATAATTGCTTTATAATATTGTGTTAGTTTCTGCTTTATAACAAAGTGAATCAGCTATACATATACATATATCCTCAAATCCCCTCCCTCTGGTGTCTCCCTCCCACCCTCCCTATCCCACCCCTCTAGGTGGTCACAAAGCATGGAACTGATCTCCCTGTGCTATGTGGCTGCTTCCAACTAGTTATCTATTTTACATTTGGTAGTGTATATATGTCAATGCCACTCTCTCACTTCATCCCAGCTTACCCTTCCCATTACCCGTGTCCTGAAGCCCATTTTCTACATCTGCACCTTTATTCCTGTCCTGCCCCTAAATTCTTCAGAACCATTTTTTTTTTTTTTTAGATTCCATATGTATGTGTCAGCATACGGCATTTGTTTTACTCTTTCTGACTTACTTCACTCTGTATGACAGACTCTAGGTCCATCTACCTCACTACAAATAACTCAATTTTGTTTCCTTTTATTGGTAATATTCTATTGTATATATGTACCACATCTTCTTTATCCATTCATCTGTAGTGGACACTTAGGTTGCTTCTATGTCCTGGCTATTGTAAATAGTGCTGCAATGAACACTGTGGAACATGCCTCCTTTTGAATTATGGTTTTCTCAGGGTATATGCCCAGTAGTGGGATTGCTGGGTCGTACGGTAGTTCTATTTTTAGTTTTTTAAGGAACCTCCATTCTGTTCTCCACAGTGGATGTATCACTTTACATTCCCACCAACAGTGCAAGAGGGTTGCCTTTCCTCCACACCCTCTCCAGCATCTATTGTTTGTACATTTTTTGATGATGGCCATTCTGACCGGTGTGAGGTGATACCTTGCTGTAGTTTTGATTTACATTTCTCTAATAATTCGTGAAGTTGAGCATCCTTTCATGTGTTTGTTGACAATCTGTATATCTTCTTTGGAGAAATGTCTATTTAGGTCTTCTGCCCATTTTTGGACTGGGTTGTATTTTTGACATTGAGCTGCATGAGCTGCTTGTAAATTTTGGAGACGAATCCTTTGTCCATTGACTCATTTGCAAATATTTCCTCCCATTCTCAGGGTTGTCTTTTCATCTTGTTTATGGTTTCCTTTGCTGTGCAGAAGCTTTTAAGTTTCATTAGGTCCCATTTGTTTATTTTTGTTTTTATTTCATTACTCTCAGAGGTGGATCAAAAAAGATCTTGCTGTGATTTATGTCAGAGAGTGTTCTGCCAATGTTTTCCTCTAAGAGTTTTATCATATCCAGTCTTACATTTAGGTCTTTAATCCATTTTGAGTTTATTTTTGTGTATGCTGTTTGAAAGTGTTCTAATTTCATTCTTTTACATGTAGCTGTCCCGTTTTCCCAGCACCACATATTGAAGAGACTGTCTTTACTCCATTGTATATTCTTGCCTCCTTTATCAAAGATAAGGTGACCATATGTGTGTGGGTTTATCTCTGGGCTTTCTATCCTGTTCCATACATCTATATTTCTGTTTCTGTGCCAGTGCCATACTGTCTTGATTACTGTAGCTTTGTAGTATAGTCTGAAGTCAGGGAGCCTGATTCCTCCACCTCTGTTTTTCTTTCTCAAGATTGCTTTGGCTATTTGGGGTCTTTTGTGTTTCCATACAAATTGTGAATTTTTTGGTTCTAGTTCTGTGAAAAATGCCATTGGTAGTTTGAAAGGGATTGCATTGAATCTGTAGATTGCTTTGGGTAGTACAGTCATTTCCACAATGTTGATTCTTCCAATCTAAGAACATGGTATATCTCTCCAACTGTTTGTATCATCTTTAATTTCTTTCATCATTGTCTTGTAGTTTTCTGCATACAGGTCTTTTGTCTCCTTAGGTAGGTTTATTCCTAGGTATTTTATTCTTGTTGTTGCAGTGGTAAATGGGAGTGTTTCCTTTATTTCTCTTTCAGATTTCTCATCATTAGTGTATAGGAAGGCAAGAGATCTCTGTGCATTAATTTTGTATCCTGCTACTTTACCAAATTCTTTGATCAGCTGTAGGATTCCCTTAGTATCATGTCATCTGCAAAGAGTGACAGTTTTACTTCTTTTCTGATTTGGATTCCTTTTATTTCTTTTGCGTCTCTGATTGCTGTGGCTAAAACTTGCAAAACTATGTTGAATAATAGGGGTGAGAGTGGGCAACCTTGTCTTGTTCCTGATCCTAGTGGAAGTGGTTTCAGTTTTTCACCATTGAGAACTATGTTGGTGTGGGTTTGTCATATATGGCCTTTATTATGCTGAGGTAAGTTTCCTTTATGCCTACTTTCTGGAGGGTTTTTATCATAAATGGGTGCTGAATTTTGTTGATTTATCCTGTATGGGCCTCTCTGCACTTCCTGGACTTGACTGATTATTTCCTTTCCCATGTTAGGGAAGTTTTCAACTATAATCTCGTCAAATATTTTCTCAATCCCTTTCTTTTTCTCTTCTTCTGGGATCCCTATAATTTGAATGTTGGTGCATTTAATGTTGTCCCAGAGGTCTCTGAGACTGTCCTCAATTCTTTTCATTCTTTTTTTTAATTCTGCTCTGCAGTAGTTATTTCCACTATTTTATCTTCCAGGTCACTTATCTGTTCTTCTGCCTCAGTTATTCTGCTATTGATTCCTTCTAGAGAATTTTTAATTTCATTTATTGTGCTGTTCATCACTGTTTGCTGTTCAGTTCTTCTAGTTCCTTGTTAAATGTTTCTTGTATTTTCTCCATGCTATTTCCAAGATCTTAGATCATCTTTACTATCATTACTCTGAATTCTTTTTCTGGTAGACTGTCTGTTTCCTCCTCATTTGTTTGGTCTGGTGGGTTTTTACCCTGCTCCTTCAACTGCTGCATATTTCTCTGTCTTCTCATTTTGCTTAACATACTGTGTTTTGGGGTCTCGTTTTCACATGCTGCAGTTTTGCAGTTCCCATTGTTTGCCGTGTCTGCCCCCAGTGGGTTAGGTTGGTTCAGTGGGTTGTGTAGCCTTCCTAGTGGAGGGGAATGGTGTCTGTGTTCTTGTGGATGAGGCTGGATCTTGTCTTTCCGGTGGTCAGGACCACATCTGGTGTTGTGTTTTGGGGTGTCTGTGACCTTATTATGATTTTAGGCAGCCTCTCTGGTAATGGGTGGGGTTGTGTTCCTGTCTTGCTAGTTGTTTGGCATGGGGTGTCCAGCACTGGAGCTTGCTGGTCATTGAGTGGAGCTGGGTCTTAGCATTGAGATGGAGATGTCTGGGAGAGCTCTCGTCGGTTCATATTATGTGGGGTTGAGAGGTCTCTGGTGGTCCAGTGTCCTGAACTTGGCTCTCCCACCTCAGAGGCTCAGGCCTGACACCTGCCCAAAGCACCAAGACCCTGTCAGCCACACGGCTTGTCTATGTGACTTTGAGCAAGCGACTAACCTCTCTGTGCCTCAGTGTCTGTTTCCTCATCTATAGACTGGTGTTTGGCAGAGATGATTTGCAGCTGTACTTCAAGAGATATACAGTGGTCAACCCCCCTGGAACCGGCTCTGACTTGACCACCAAGACCAATTATATTTTTAAATGATGCTCTAATGAAAAGTCTTATGAGTATATAGGCAGCATTGCTCTGTCTTCTGTGATCTCAGAAGTTTGCAAACCATTTGGGCCATCAGAAACATGACCACTGTTTTTCTTGAAAACAAATCTCTTGAAACACCTGAGAAGTTATGATAACATTGCAGTTATCTACACTGTGACACACTCCAGTGCCAACCAGCTGTTTGCACAACTGGTTAACTGGATGTCGTGATGCCTTGGGCTCTGCTGGGATCTTGTCAGAGACGTAAAGGGCTTCCTTCCCAGAAGTGCTTGAGAGAGACTGGAGAATATCAGGTCACAGAAATGAGGGCAAGAAGGCAATACATTCAGGTAAGTTTTCAAATTAGAGACTTGTGAACCTCTTACAGAGTGGTCACCATTCAGTGTTTGTGAGTATGCTTTAACTTCAAAAGGATCAAGAATCTCTTTGAACACCAAAAGGCCAAGACTGCTGAGTCTCCCTGCCTTGGAGCCCAGAAGGATGCCACTCTAGGGTATTCCAGATTCTCTACAAAACTCAGTCCTAGAGAAACTTTTTGATTCTCCTCATCCAAAGGATACCTACAATATAAAACACTCCAACAATAAGAAGCAAGCTCAGTGAACAATACAATAATAGCCTATCTCAGGGACCCTAATATCAAGATGAAAATAAGGTAAAATAATCATAATACCAGTGAAACAAAACGGCTGGACTGCTGGAAGAGAAAGATAAACACCTATCGACAACAACAACAACGTGTGTATGTGTATTCTATAAATATATGAAGAGTATTTTAAAAGATTAAAATGTAACTTATACACTCATACACAGAAAGAAAACCCTCCTCAAATTTAATACACAGAAATCTCTTGCATTCCTATACACTAACAACAAAGGATCAGAAAGAGAAATTAAGAAAACAATACTATCTACCATCACATCAAAAAGAATAAAACACTTAGAAATAAACCTACCTAAGGAGGCAAGAGGCTTGTACGCAGAAAACTATAAGATACTGTTGAAAGAAATCAAAGGTGACACAAACAGATGGAGAGATATACCGTGTTCTTGGATTGGAAGAATCAACATTGTGGAAATGACTACACTACCCAAAGCAATCTACAGATTCAGTGCAATCCCTATCAAACTACCAATAGCATTTTTCACAGAATTAGAACAAAAAATTTTACAATTTATATGGAAACACAAAAGACCCCGAATAGCCAAGGCAATCTTGAGAAAGAAAAACAGAGTAGGAGGAATCAGGCTCCCTGACTTCAGAGTATACTACAAAGCTACAGTAATCAGCATAGCAAGCACTGGCACAAAAACAGAAACACAGATCAATAGAACAGGACAGAAAGTCCAGAGATAAACTCATGCACCTATGGTCAAGTAATCTATGACAAAGGAGGCAAGAATATACAATGGAGAAAAGACAGTCTCTTCAACAAGTGGTTCTGGGAAAACTGGACAGCTACGTATAAAAGAATGAAATTAGAAAACTCTCTGACACCATACACAGAAATAAACTCAAAATGGATTAAAGACCTAAATGTAAGACTGGATATGATAAAACTCTTAGAGGAAAACATTGGCAGAACACTCTCTGACATAAATCACAGCAAGATCTTTTTTGATCCACCTCTGAGAGTAATGAAAATAAAAATAAACAAATGGGACCTAATTAAACTTAAAAGCTTTTGCACAGCAAAGGAAACCATCAAAAAAACGAAAAGACAACCCTCATAATGGGAGAAAATATTTGCAAACAAAGCGACTGACAAGGGATTAATCTCCAAAATATACAAAGAGCACATGCAGCCCAATATAAAAAAGAAAAAAAAATCAAATTAAATAAATAATGGGCAGAAGACCTAAATAAACATTTCTCCAAAGAAGATATATGGATGGCCAAGAAGCACATGAAAAGGTGCTCAACATCACTAATTATTAGAGAAATGCAAATCAAAACTACAATGAGGTATCACCTTACACAGGTCAGAACAGCCATCATCAAAAAATCTACAGACAATAAATGCTGGAGAAGGTATGGAGAAAAGGGAACCCTCCTACACTGTTGGTGGGAATGTAAATTGGTACAACCGCTATTGATAACAGTATGGAGATTCTTTAAAAATCTAAAATTAGAGCTATCATGTGTTCCAGCAATCCCACTCCTGGCATATATCCAGAGAATAGCATAATTTGAAAGGATACATATACCCCAATGTTCACTGCAGCACTATTTACAATAGTCAGGACGTGGAAGCAACCTAAGTATCCATCGACAGATGAATGGATAAAGAAGAAGTGGTACATACATACAATGGAATACTACTCAGCCATGAAAAAGAACAAAATAATGTCATTTGCAGCAACATGGATGGATCTAGGGATTGTCATACTGAGTGAAGTAAGTCAGAGAAAGACAAATATATGATATCGCTTATATGTGTAATTTTAAAAACTGATAAAAATGAACCTATTTACAATACAGAAATTGAGGCACAGATGTAGAAAACAAACTTATGGTTACCAAGGCGGATAGGGGAGGGATAAATTGGAAGATGGGGATTGACATTTACACACTACTGTATGTAAAACAGATAAGTAATAAGAACCTACTGTATAGCACAGGGAACTTTATTCAATACTCTGTAATGACCCACATGGGAATAGAATTTTAAAAAGAGTGGGTATATGTATATGTATAACTGACTCACTTTACTGTACAGCAGAAACCATCATGACATTTAAAATCAACTATATTCCAATTATAAAAGAACCTCCTCCTTTCTCATCCACCTGTCTTTAATTTTTTTAGATAGCATTATTGAGGTATCAACGACACACAATAAACTGCATATATTTAAAGTGTATGATTTGTTAAGTATACACCAGGGACTCTAACACCATTAGCAATTAAATAACTATGTCCATTATCCCCTCAAGTTATCTCATATCCTTTGATAATCACCACCTCCTACCCTCTCCAAACACTGCTCCCTCCACACTTTATTCCCAGACAACCACTCATCTGTTTGCTAAAGATTACAGAATCTATAGAATCACTATAGATTCGTTTGAATTTGCTAGAATTTTATATAAACATAATCGTATGTACTCTTTTTTTTTTTCCTGGCTTCTTTCATTCAGCATAATTATTTTTAGATTCATCCATGTTTGATGTGTATCAACAGTTGATAGTCATTACTTTTTAATGCTAAATAGTGCTCCACTCTATCTACAATATTTCATTTAACCATTCATTTATTGAGGGATATCTGGGTCATTTGCAATTTTTCAGATAAATTACAAATTATTTGTAATTACAAAAAAATCTTCTCTTAAATATTGGTGTACAAGTGTTGTAAAAACACATATTTTCATTTGGTAAATGCCAAAGAGTAGGACTGCTGAGTCCAGTCAGATGGTAAATGTACATCTAACTTTTAAAGAAACTACTGAACTGTTTTCCTGTGTCGTTTCACCATTTTACATCCCACTACAACATATGGGGTTACCAGCTACTTCACTTCCTTGCCAACATCGGGTATGGTCAGTTTTTAAAACTTTAGACATTCTAATAGGTGTTTCATGTTATTTCACTGTCATTTTAATTTTTATGTCCCTAATGACTAATAATCTGAACATCACTGAAAGTGTTTATTTTCTATTCAAATATCTTCAATGATTAAGTGTCTGTTCAATATTTGTACATATTTTTAAAATTTGTTTCATTTGTTATTGTTGTTTTGAGAGTATTTTATATATTCTGATACAAGTCCATGTTTGTGGCTTATCTTTTAATTCTCTTTTTTAAAGACTACAGGTTAATTTTGATTATGTCCAAATATCAAAAAAAAATTATAGACCAGGCTTTTCTTGCTGTATCAAATAAATACTTGCCTAAACAGAGGTTATAGTTTTTCTTATATTTTCTTCTAGAAGTTTTATAGTTTTAGCTCTTATGTTTAAGTTTATGATTCATTTTGAGTGAATGTATGCATGTGGTACAAGGTTTGGATCAAAATGCTTTTTTTTTTTTTTGTAGGAGGATAGATATACAACTGTCTGAGCAGGGTTTGTTAAAAAGACAATCCTTTCTCCCCTGAATTGCCTTTGCACTTTTGTCAAAAATCTATTGACCACATAAGTAAGGGTCTATTTCCATACTTTCTTTCTGTTCCATTAAATTGTTCCTTTATTTTGTTGCTAAGACAGCCTTCATCAAGGAAGTTTTAAAATAAACCTTGAAGTTTTAATCCTCCAACATTGTTCTTCTTTTTCAAAGCTGTTTTGTCTAAGTCCTTTGTATTTCCGTATAAATTTTAGAAATGGCTTGTCGATTTTATATAAACTCTACTTGAATGTTGATTGGAGTTGGAATGAATTGATATATAATTTTGGGAATAACTGAATTCTTAAACAATATAGAATCTTCTCCTCCATTAATACAATATATCACTCCATTTATTTAATTCCTCTCAGCAATGTTTTGTAAATTTTGGTCCATAAGTCTTACATACTTTTGGTCATATTTATCCCTAAATATTTTATATTTTTATGTTATCAAAAAATAAATTCACCACATGACCCAACAATTCCACTCTTAGGTATCTATCCAAGAAAATTAAAAATATATGCTTACACAGAGGCTTGTATGTGACTGTTCATAGTGTTATTTACAATAGCCAAAAAGTGGAAACAACCCTAGCAACCACAAACCAATAAATATAACACACTATGGTATATCCATACAATAGAATACTATTTGCTAATAAAAGGAATAAATTTCTTATACTTATTACTACATGGATAAACCACAAAAGCATTTTGCTAAGTAAATTGAGCTGGTCACAAATTACCACATATTGTATTATTCCATTTATATGAGATGGTCAGAACAGACAAATCTATAGAGAAAAATTAGATTAGTGGTTGCCTGGGGCTGGAAGCAAGTTAAGGATCGGAGACTGATTGATTAAGAGATCTTTTTGGTGTGATGGAAATATTTTAAATTTGAATTGTGGTGGTATTGTACAACTCTATAAATTTACTAAAAAACATTGAACTGTATATCTAAAATGAGTGAATTCCATGGTTTATAAATTATACCTCATTAAAGCTATTCAAAGGAGTGTATATAAAACAAATACAGAAATCAGAATGTGTACCAAATATTAGATGATATTAGGGAAATATTATTAATTTTCTTTAGGGCAATAATTATATTATGGTTTTGCATAAAAAAGTGCTTATTATTAAGATATACATGAGATATAGTATTATGATGGCTGGGAGTTACTTCAAGTGGTTCCCTCTTTCTATATATAATATATATTGCATATATATAGCATAGATAGATATAAAGTAAATATGATAAAATATTAATAGTTGAATAAAGGTAGAAGTTATGCATGTGTTCATTGTACTAATGTTCATGTCTAGTTGAAAAATTTTACATAGAAATTTAGAAAAAGTGTTGGATCATATCATTAGATGTTGGAAAGGGCTAAGATCAAATTCAGCAGCCATTCTTTGCAAAGATTCTAACTAAAGTGGTAAATGGCTTTAATATTTAAAGAAATGGCTTTAATATTTAAAAAAAAAAAAGACCAATTACTCCAAACCTTCAGCAAATATTATTCTATTACTCCAAACCTTCAGCAAATATTATTCTAAGTGTTAAGATGCTAGTCTTCTCTTATTTTAAATCAGATACTAAAAAGCGATGCCTGTTAATACAATTTTTACTTGATACTGTATTGAAAATTTTCATAAATGCAACAGACAAGAAAGTTAATAACTGGAAAATATATTGTTCTTTATTTTGAGCTGATAACCCAATGGAATCTAGTGAAAATTACTAGATTTAATAAGAATTTTTTGTAAGATGGCTGGATGAAAGTCAAATATAAGAGCATCAAGAGCTTTTCTATACTCCTGTAAGTGTAATAAACCAAAGAGAGCAATCTCACAGTAACAAGAAAATATTTTTAATTCATAAGAATACATGTAAAAGGAATATGTTACAGAAAATTGTGCCTAAATATATCCTAAAATGTCAATTATTCCACATTAATATAAAAATTAATTGCAATTATAACACCAAAGAAAGGCCACTTTTGTAAAGAACTGGATAAAATAATCTTAAAGTTCAAATGGAAGAAGAGTGAGGGGAAAAATACCTTGCCAGCAATAATATATGCTATAAAGCCTCTGTGATCAAATCAATATGGTATTAGTATAGAAAAATACATACAGGATCAGAACTGAGTAGTTAAACCAGAAGTATCCCTCCTGTGCATGGGATCTACATGTGCTATGGCAAAGGCAATCATTCAATGGGAAATCAAATAGTGCTGGCAAAGCTACCTATCCTTCTGGGAAAAAAATGCCCAGACTCTCACATTTACAAAATTAAATATTATGGATGAATTAAAAATAAATTCAAATAATATGCAATAGTAAACTCTTGCAAAATAATCAAGAAGACTACATGTACAATCAGGGGTCATCTCACGTTACACAGAATAGGAGAGATTTCTCAGAGACTGGAATTCCAAAAGCTACAAAAAAACATAGAGCCAAATGTAAAAATATGAAGATTAAAAATATTAACTGACCAAAATAATAGTTAAAAAACAAAGTTCATAAATAGAAAAAATGTAAATTTGATGGCAAGGGTTATTATCTATAATACACAAAGACATCTTACACATTGACAAGATGACCACAAAGGATCTATTTGAAATATGGAGAAAGACTATCCCTAGACATTTCAGAGATGAAGAATATATTGAACTAACACTATAAATGCTATGATTTACTAGTAGTCAGATTAAAGAAAATTAAAGTGGCATTGAGTTATTTTTTACAAACTCTTGTCCTGCAAAAATTTAGAAAGAACTATAACACCCCATAGTAGGAATGTGGAACAAAGGGTACTCAAGCATTGATGGTGAAAACATGAGCTACCTTTTAGAATATAATCTGAAAACATCAAGATTATATCCACACATACACACACACACACACACACCTTCCTCATGAAAAATAATGTACTAAATAAAATATAAGGACATTGCCTTAGCTAAATTTCCTCCACTTTGGAAGTTAGTGCTTCTTTCATACCAGGTGTGATAGAAACCCTCCTTTAACCCCAGAGGGAGGATTAGAGAACCAATGATGAAGATATGAAGTAATGGTGGCCATTAGACTTTCTCTGTAGCAAAAAGCCAGTTGTGGAGATGGACATATAGATGAGTCTAAGTGAGTCTGGAGAGTCCCATAAATTAGGCCTGAGACAGTCATGAACAAGAATGGGTGAGGCACCATTGTTCATAATGGAAAAAAACTGGAGACAAAGCCAATGCTCAGAAAGAAGGATTGTTGAATAAATTGTGGGATATCCATTATGTGAAAATTTGTACAATCTAAAAATGAATTAAAAATATTCCAGATGACCCAAATGGTTTGCATGAGGTACTACTGAATGAGAAAACAAAGTTTCAAATATTTATGTATAATTTGATCTCCTCTTTTTAAAAAATTTATTTTTTTATTTATTTATTTTTGGCTGCATTGGGTCTTCGTTGGTGCACCACAGGCTTTCTCTAGTTGCACCAAGTGGGGGCCACTCCTCGTTGTGGTGTGCAGGCTTCTCATTGTGGTGGCTTCTTTTGTTGCAGAGCACAGTCTCTAGGAGCTTGGGCTTCAGTAGTTATGGCACGTGGGTTCAGTAGTTGTGGCTCATGGGCTCCAGAGCACAGGCTCAGTAGTTGTGGCACACGGGGTTAGTTGCTCCACAGCATATGGGATCTTCCAGGACTGGGGCCCGAACCTGTGTCCCCTGTATTGGCATGCAGATTCTTAACTACCGTGCCACCAGGGAAGTCCTAATTTGATCTCCTCTTGAAAAACAATTAAAAAACCTTTGATGGGTATTGTATATGTATGCTGTATAGAAGTGAGTACCTGAGTATACATACATGGCTGTGTGTACATACAGAGGTAGATAGGATTCTTTATATATGAAGAAAAACATATATCCTTGTAGGAACTATGGAGCGGGAGTCAAAGAAAATACTAATCTAAGAATACAAACATTGGGGCTTCCCTGGTGGTGCAGTGGTTAAGAATCCGCCTGCCAATGTAGGGGACACGGGTTCGAGCCCTGGTCTGGGAAGATCCCACATGCCGTAGAGCAACTAAGCCGGTGAGTCACAGTTACTGAAGCCCGTCCACCCTAGAGCCCGTGCTCCGCAACAAGAGAATTCACCACAATGAGAAGCCTGCGCACCACAACGAAGAGTAGCCCCCGCTCGCCGCAACTAGAGAAAGCCCACACACAGCAACGAAGACCCAACGCAGCCAAAAATAAATAAACAAAATAAAATTAATTATTTTTTTTAAAAAAGAATACAAACATATAATCACTTTTTACATTCATATATCTCTCTCTGAGTTAAAGTATAAGGCTAAACATTAAAAGGAAAACACAAAACCAGTACTGACACGCAATTTAATAAATCCCAGTGATATCACGTCACATCTTTATTATTCCAGTTGCCACCTCATATAGCTTAATTGCACTGTAGTCAGGTTAAGCTTCCTCCAAAGCTATTTTTGCATTATCCTCCTCTCTTAGGCAAATGGCACCATAGGGTTTATCACCTGTAAATCCAGTCAAACGCATTCACATTACGATGCAAGATTTTGTTTATCACCCCTGTCAGGCCCATCTTACTTGTCAGCATGTTTTATGAACGAATTTCCGTCCTCAACTCTCCAAAATTATCATCACTCCTACCAAATCAATATGTTTGCTGGGCCAAAATCGTGTATTAGGCTTACTGCAGTTTCTTTGATCATTGAAGTTCTTTCCAATAAAGTATTCCCCAGCCTCCTCTTTACCAGCTCATGTCACTCACTTCCCTTAAAATACCACTTCATTGCAAATTAAAAGACTTAAACCCATCCTTTTCCATTGATCCATTTCTGGGAATAGTCAATCAGGGTCAAAAAGATTTAGTGACAAGGATGTTCATTGAAACTTTATAATAGCAACAACACCAGAAACCGTTGTATGATTAGCAGGAGAGAGTTAGTTAAATAAATTATAGCACATCAATACAACAACCAAAAGACAGATATTAAAAATCACGTTGAAAACTATATGATCTCACAGAAAAAAAAAATATTTAGTATTTATCCTTAAATTTTAAAAAAGGTTTCAAAACATAACAATTGTTTAATTGATGCAGTTTTATATTATGCAATACTACAGATATATAATTTGTAAGAAAACATAGTAATTAGTTTCACAGGGTGGTTTCTTATAATATTATTCATGAATGGATGATGGTATCATTGCCAAGATCAATTTGAGAAAAGCAATTTAAAGACAATTTAAAGCAAAAGGAGCAAAATAGTAGAGTGCATGGTGTTGAGCTGGATGTTTACTTGCAGAACAGAACTTAAAGTATTTGGAATGGAGAGGCCATATTTTCCAGTAAGGTCTTCCTAAACACTGGTTCTCTCAGCCACAGTTATGTATAATTATGCATACTTATTTAGAGGCAGTGAGTTAGAAATTATATTTTCTGGCTAGTATCTAGAGTACAAATATTTTATGTTATCAATTAAATGCAATCAACAAAATCTATATAAAATTTTAATTATCAGGTAAAAAATGTAAAACCTGTTATGATAGACGCTGACCCAACTGCCCTTTACATTTTTTTTCCCTGTTCCATCTAAGTAAAAAGTTTGGAAAATTAAATACTAATTTTCACAACCCCCTTTACAGGTAGCCTTGCCCCTACAACATAGTTATATACAGTGAGATGTAAGCAGAATATTCTTGGTGGTTTTCTGAGAATTTCTTACTCAGTAATAAGTGACAGCTACAGCCAGCACATTCCTTCCTATTTTTTCCTTGCCTTTATCAGAGACATGAGGCCTGAAGCTTTTCAAGCCACCAGGAAGGAAGGACCAAGGGGATAACAGAGATTTGCTCAAGTAATTTCAACTATTATAAAGTTTATATAAGTGCCTCAAAGAAAAAAAGCAGAGGGTCTCCAGCTGGTACTGAAACATTTGATCTTATAAATAATAAATATATTTACCTAATTAAACAAAATATATGAATATATTTTCATGATAAACCTTCAAATTATCAAAAAGTATATTAACTGAAAAGCACATAGCATCCACCTTTCCTCATTCCCAGTTGCAATTCTCTTTTTTTAAGACTATTTTTTTAGGGCAGTTTTAGATTTATAACAAAATTGAGAAGAAGGTTCAGAGATGTATTTCTCTTTTCAAAGGGAATCCCTGTAAATAGCTTGCTCTTTGTTTTGCAAGACCTCTGTTTAAGTATTTACAAACATATATATGTAGCATTAAAGTATATGCTTTTGTTTTATATGATTTAGCCAGACATGGTATTGTGTGTATTGTTCTGAAATATTCTTTCCTCACTTACTAATGTGACAAGGAAATCTTTCCAGATGTGTCCATATAGGTTTCACCTCATTCCTTTTATCTACTGTATTGTAAGCCAAAGTATGAAGGCACTTTTGTATAGTTAAATATTCCTTATTGCAGGGAATTTAGGTTATATTCAATTTTTTGCTATTATAAGTGCTGTTATAATATACATTCATGTTTGTGAATTTTTTGTGCATATGTGTAAGCAATTATTTGGGCTAAATACCTAGTTCTACAATAGTGGCTGGAAGAATAGGTAAGCTAATTTGTAAATTTTGATAGTTACTGTCAAATTAACTTCATAAGAATGTTTTGTAAATATATATTATCATTGGTAAACGAGACATTGTGTTTCCCTGCAATCTTACCCAAAATTGATATCATTAATCACTTTTAGTTATTCTTGCAAATGTGATAGGCAAAAATAAATCCATTTTAACTTGCATTCCCTAATTATTCAGTTATCTTGTCATACGTTTATTGAGAAACATATTACATATTTTCTTTTGTGCCTAGCTTATTCATATATTTTGTCTTTTTTTTATAAGCTATCTTTTTGTTATTGATTTTAGTATTTCTTTTTACATCCCTGATGTTAATTTTTAGCCATTTTTTTACAGAGGAAAGAAATATTTTACCCAAGTATGCCAATAGATAATTTATCTTTGTTTAAATATTTCATTTCTACAGAGCATTTAATTTTTATATAGTTAACCTTATCAGCTTTTCTTTAAGATTCAGGTGCATTCTCAGGTTTAGGCAGGCTTGCTCCTACCAGAAAGTTATAACGATTATTCAGAACTTCTTTCAAAAGCGTTTATGTTTGGCCCTAAATTTAACTATTTAGCCTACCTGGGAAGTATTTTTGTGTATGCTATGATTTAGTGTTCTAACTTTGTTTTCTAAATAGAAAGTCAGAACATTTTTATTAATTAGTTTGTTTCATGAAATATCACCATTTTCCCCTTATTTACTTGCTCATACTTTCATGATAATTTGTTGTTATGAAATATTTCAGACATCTAGAAAATCACAATGAATAAACATAGCAACCAATGAGTGGCCACTATTCAGATAATACCCCCTTCCATTCCTAATGTTACTCCTCTCTCTCTCTCTTTAGAGAACATTAATTTCCTGAAGTTATTGTGCATAATTCCTATTCATGTGCTTGTAATTTTCTACATGTATGTAGCCATAAACGATAGAATTCCCATGCTTTATGCTTGACATTAAGTGATAGTGTATTCTAGCATGACTTCACAATTTCCTTCCCCATCATTTTATTTTTTGAGATTTTTTTTCCAGATGATTATTATATTTTACAATCAAAAGGTTTTTGTATTTAATCATATCACAAACTTGTTTCTCTGCTGTTATTTCTCTTACTTTGTATCTGTTTTTGAATTTTTAAATCTATCTTGCTAACCTATATTCTCTTGAAATGTTTTAGAATATGTTTGTGCGTAGTTAGAATTCTCAGTTCCTATATTACTGAAGCTATTCCTTCTCTCTTGAATGCTGCTATTGACGATATAGAATTTTGTATTATTATTTCATTGTCATATAACAGCGGTCCTCTTGTTTCTGTTGGGATGCTGGCTCTTATTTTGTAGTTAATTATTTTAAATTATCTTTAAAAGTCATAAGATTTCCTCATCAGCCTTGGTTTAATCTTTTCTGTACAACATGTATGATGTACTTCTTTTTTCATGTATCTCACTTGAGAATTGGCAGTCACTTTCTCTGTGAATAATTATAACTTTATTAGCTCTTGATATTTTCTTCTATTGCCTCTGATTATTTCCTTCCCCTTTTCATTGATTTTTCTTTTTAGAAGTTATATTAGGTGAATATGGCTTTATATTTCTTTTTCATCTAAGCATTTTAAATTCTCTTTCACTTTTAATCTTTGTCCTTTGCTGTATTTTCAGTAAGTTTCTTCCAGTTTTCAATTCAAAAAAAGAAATCTGTCTACTCTACCCAAGTGCCCATCTAAATATTTTCTCCTTGACATTTTTCCATTTTCAAGGTATTTATTTGACTCCTTTTAAAACCGACACCCCTCAAATACCCAAAAATGTAAGATCTACTCCCACTCTCTGAAAATATAAAATACATTAAAAAAAATCCTTGCATTTGCTCCATCAACATTGTGGATTTGTATGTTATTTTTTCCATTTTTCAATTTTGTTGCTTGTCTTTGATATTGATTTTCAAATGCTTGTCGTTGTTTAGTTATGTGTTATATTTTCATTTGGGATTCGATATTCACCTGTTTTGATGTACTATTTCTATTTACTATGAATTGCTTTCAGTGAATATGAATGAGCCACAGGACTGCTGTCAAATAGAATGTGCTGGTAGTCTGAAGGCCCCCAAGTCCTTAACCACTAATAATATTGATACCAGTTGGCCTTCTGGATACAGAGAAGTTTTCCTAATTCTCTCATTCCAGGGCAAGTATCTCTGCTGTTCACTGCTTGACATAAAGAGGGAACAAAGTTTCAAACCAGTCAGCTAGCTTGACTGGGCTATTTTCTCAAATATGTTGACACATTTGAGACTGGGACTTCTAATCTGCTTCTTAAATCGATTCACTGTCTCTGAGTAACTAAATGACTGTGACAACAGTCATATCTTCGAGTCCCAGGAATTCTGGAATCATGGAAAAAGCATCCATTTAAAAAATTAAACACTAATGTAAATCCAAATCCTCTTCATACGACTTGGGACTTGGAGTAAACATGTGGCCATAGGGCAGTGAATGAACCCTTCTGAGGGCAAATTTCCATATTGTAACAAGGATGATAATAACTTTATCACAGGTTTATAGTGAGGATTAGACATACTATATGTAAAATACTTATAAGAATATTTGGCACACAGTATCTGCTTTAGAAGTGATAGTTTACTCCATAATATTTAAATACATTAACTATGGTAATTGGTGAACACTTATCTAACAAGGCATTGACAATTCAGAATATCTATTTAGCTGTTATTTAGTAAAGATAAAATGTTTGAGAAAATGAGGGCACCCGATAGCTAGATTTTACTGGATTAAAAGACTAGAAAATATTAATTGTATACAGTGTTACAGTGGTAGTTCCAAAGAGTAAAAGCTTAATAATTTGGAGGAGGCAATCAAAAAAATAATTCCTGCTTTTCAAAATTGGCCTTATATACTGCCTCATCTAGATGCAAATATAGATGATTAACATTATTGCTGCTTCAACCTCAGATTTTATGGAGATAAGCAAGTACTTGTGATCAAGTATTCTTATTGAAATCTAAAGGAATTCACAGTTCAGGTAGCAATTTTGGATACCAAGTTTAAAGGGCAGAAGGAGAGAAGTTGTTGCAGAAGCAGTTTTATATACAGATACCTACAAAATTAGGCAGCTTATTTGGAATCCAAATATATTTTTCTTACTATCATTTAGAGCCTTCTATGATTTACAGGTGAGGGGGGAGCAGAATATGTGACCCCCAAATATTCCACTTTGGCATGTGGATTATTTTAGTTGAAGGTAACTAAGGCCTAAGAGAGGCAGAAAGATTTTTCTTTTCTAACCTCTCCCTAAACTGCCTAAAATAATTTAGATAGAGGGTGTGTACCAAGGAAGAGGGCTAATACCAGAGACAACATTTTACAACACAAATTTATCTGCATGACATGGCAAACATCTGTTTACCAAACAGCTGCTCTTCCCATCTGCCTATAAATCGTCTGCCGCCCCTTTAAGTCCCAGACCCATACCTCCTTTTCCTTAGCTCAGGATGGCAGATAAGCCTCAAATACCTGACTATATGAGAGTCTCATACCTTTGGGTACTCGTATGTATAAAATTAACTGTTTTCTCCTGTTAATCTGCCTTATGCCAGTTTAATTATTAGACCAGTTAAAAAACCTAAAAGGGAACAAGGGAAAACTTTTTTCTCCCCTCCACAGATAAGGGTCAGTTTCTCAGGCTGCAAATTAGATCAAATGCTATGGTAGAGCTGATTTACCTTTTCCATGGTCAATTTGATTCATTTTTCTACAGAAGACAAAACAAATAGATCAATTAGCAGATGGTTGCTTCCTTGATCATCTTACTGTCTCAACTAGACTAATACTTTAGTTTCTAACATCGTATATAATAATTTGGAAAAATCAACTAGATTTTCAATTTACCAGGTTTTGTTTCATATGGATTTAATCATAATTTCTTATTACACTAAGCAATTAAAAAGTGAACAGGAGAAACTGTAATTTTGTTTAATGCTGATAAAATGCATAAATCACATATTTTAGAGGGCACGTGTATCTCATTACTCCTTCAACAATGAGTTGCAAAAAATAATTTTTACATTTTAAAGAAAGAAGGGAAGCAGAATTAGGGGCTGCTTATACACACTAGCTCTGAAGTCAAATTATGTGAAGATGAACTCTGATTTACTCATTTAAAAGTTGCATGACTTTAGGCAACTTCTCTAACCTCTCTAGGCCAGTTTTCTATCCTGTCTGTGACACAGAGATAACAACAATACTTACTTCATTGGGTTGGTGTAAGAGTTAAAGGAGATAAGGTACACAAAGCACATTAATACAGTGAAAATAATAAGCACTGAGTAAATATTAGCTATGATGATTTTACTTGCATCGATTAAGCCCTTTCCATTACACATTTTAAAATAAGAATAATGGACAAGTTTGACACATTTTAAACAGATTTTGTTTCAACAAGTACTTAAACCTGGCAAGGGAATCTCACCCAAAGGCATACTGATTCTGTGTATATTTTTGTTCACCTCTAAACCAACGTAATGTAGAGGAGTGAAGAAGAAAACAAACCCTCTAATTTGGTTCTCAGTTTAATCAAGACTGTGAAAATTAGGTCAGTTTTAGAAAAAGAATGGATTTGTAAAACAAATAAACAATTGATTAGCAAGTCAATAGAGACACCAACTCCTTTAGTGTGTGATTGTTTTAAATTGCAAGTTAAGTTAGAGATGATCAGAGAAAAGTAGAATTTAGGATCAGGAAATCTTTATTATTCTTAATTATAATATAGAAACTGATGTGCTGGCTAACCTCATGTTATAAAAAGGCAAACTACTCTTTAAGTTAAATTTATGCTGATTGGGTCCTTTGATTGTGACTGTGTTCTGTTGTTTTCTTCCTTCTAAATAGAACTGAACACTCAACCCCTAATAATGGATAAAGTCTTTGAATACGTTCAACGACTGTGTAAAACGCCAGTCATATCAAAATAAATAATTTCTTTTACACACCTTTAGTTAAGTTTTAAAGGAAGTGCTGGATGAGAGTGGTTGAAACAGAGTATAAAACTGTGATGGGCTGGTTTCCATAGTATCTTTAAATTTTAAGCTCTTATTCAGTCTCCTTATTTTTTTCTTTGTCAGGAAGATTTGTTATTTATATATGATAATGAACTTCATCTTTATTTTAACATTTGAGTTTAAAGATAAAAGGACCTGAAGTCTGTCAGGATGATGTAGACAGGTTTTTATCCCAAAACAGTAGGCAGAGACATTTCCTTCTTCATTCATTCAAGTGTTCACTCCACCAACTGTTTGTGCCATAGAGACCATAAGAATGATTGAGTTTGGGGTTGTGGGGAGTGGGAAGAGAAAAGAGTTATTTGTATAACAGAAAATTACAGTTCTCAATTTCCTTGAGCTTTACTTACTATTTAGAAAAACTAGATCAGCCATTATTGAGTCATTTAAAAAATACTTTTAGGTTTACTGTTGTTAATTTCTTTGACATTCATGTCTTTCATTTTAGTAGTTAGCTTATCAGACTTAGGCTTTAAGTGCATCAAATAAAACAAACTTTATTTTTGCCTATGATAAAAATTTGTAAGAGACCAAAACTTCTAATGTAAAAAACTTGAAAATATGAATACATTTTTTTATCTTTTTATTGAAATAAAGTTGATTTACAGTGTTGTGTTAGTTTCTAGTGTACAGCAAAGTGATTCAGTTATATACATATATATGTATACATACATATGCTACATGTATATGTGTGTGTATATATATATACATATACATACATATATATATGTTTTATATTCTTTTCCATTATGGTTTATTACAGGATATTGAATAGAGTTCCCTGTGCTATACAGTAGGACCTTGTTGTTTATCTATTTTATATACAGTAGTTTGTATCTGCTAATCCAAAACTCCTAAGTTATTGCTTCCCACCCCCTTTCCCCTTTGGTAACCATAAGTTTGTTTTCTATGTCTGTGAGTCTGTATCTGTTTCATAAATAAGTTCATTTATATCATATTTTAGATTCCACATATAAGTGATACCATATGTTATTTGCCTTTCTCTGTCTGACTTATTTAACTTAGTATGATAATCTCTAGGTACATCCATGTTGCTGCAAACAGCATTATTTCATTCTTTTTTTTGGCTGAGGAGTATTCCACTGTATGCATATATACCACATCTTCTTTATCCATTCATCTGTTGATGGGCATTTAGGTTGCTTCCATGTCTTGGCTATTGTAAATGGTGCTGCAATGAACACTGGGGTACATTCATTTTTTTCAAATTAGAGTTTTCTCCAGATATGTGCCCAGAAGTGGGATTGCTGGATCATATGGTAACTCCATTTTTAGTTTTTTGAGGAACCTCCATAATGTTCTCCACAGTGACTGTACCAATTTAAGTTACCACCAACAATGCAGGAGGGTTCCCTTTGCCCTGCACCCTCTCCAGCATTTGTCTAATGATGGCCATTCTGACTGGTGTGAGGTGAAACCTCATTGTAGTTTTGACTTGCATTTCTCTAATAATTCATGATGTTGAGATTGTCAGAATAGACAAAAAACAAGATCCAACTATATGCTGTCTCTAGTAGATACACATTAGATTTGACTATATAAAAATACTGAAAGTAAAAGAATAGAAAAGGATATAAGAAAAAAATGCAACCTTAAGAAAACTGGAGCAGCTATCCTAATATCAGAAAAACTAGACTTAGAAAAAGTGTTACCACATATAAAGTGGGACATTTTATAATGATAACATGGTCAATCCACCAGGAAGTTATGACAATTATAAACACAAATGCACCTAACAAGAGAGCTCCAAAATGCATGTAGCTAATATGATGGAACTGATGAGAAAAAATAGGCAATTCAACAATAATAGTTGGAGATTTCAATACCCACTTTTAATAATGAATAGAACAACTAGGCAGAAGATCAACAAGGTACTAGAAAATCTGAGCACCACTAAACCATAAGATAGATCTAGCATACATCTATAGAACTCTCCTCCCAGAAAAATACACACTTTTTTAAAGCACAGATGTAATATTTTCCACGATAAATCATATTCTAGGCTATAAAGCTTTAATAAATTTAAAAGGATTGAAATTATACAAAGTATATTCCCTAACCACACAGAATGAAATTAGAAATTAATAACAAAAATAACTTTGGGAAATTCACAAATATATAGAAGTTAAACCACACGATAGTAGACAACCAATGTGTCAAGGAAAAATATACAAGACAAAATAGAAAATACTTTGAGGTAAATGAAGATTGACATACAACACACCAGAACTTATGGAATGCAGCTGAAGCAGTGCTTAAACGGAAATTTATAGCTATGAATGCTTACATTAAATAAAATAGAAGACAGATCTCAAATCAACACTCTAACTCTCCACCTTAAGACACTGGCATAATTTCATTTATGCTAAACTCTAGAAAATATATATCTATTCTTTAGTGATAAAAACATCTCACAGTTACTTGGAGTCAGGGATGGGTAGTTAGGATGGATTGATTTAGAAAAGGAACAAGAGCAATTTTGTAGATGATGGAAATGTTTAGTATCTTGATTATGGCTGTGAACATACAGAGTGTGTATTTTCTTAAAATGCCATTTAATGTAAATTATCACAGTAAAATTGATTTAAAATTAAAAATAATTAAAAAGCAATGTGCATAGTATTCTACCATTTGTATGTAGATAGATGATGATGAAAATAGGTATACAGATGATTAGATAGGTAGATAGATGGTTGCGTGACTGGATAGGTATTGCAAATGTTGGTTGGTGCATAGAGTAATTTCAGCTTTCACAAGAAACTGGTAACAGTGGTTGCCTCTGGGGAAGGCAGCTAACTCACTTGGGAATGTGTAGTAAGGTTTACTTTTCACTGTAAATGCTATGAAGTTCTTACATCTGTACCATGTGCATGTACTACCAGATAAATAAAAATGATTAAAAACAATGAAATAAAAGCAATATAAAGATATTTTCCCCAAAAAAGCATATTTTTCCAGCATACAAATACTAAAAGAAATGATAAAAGGAGTTATTCAATCAGAATGAAAATGCTTCCATATAAGACATATATTTCCTATATAAAATAAGAAAAAATGAAGAGACATAGAAATGTCAATAGATGGGTAAATCTAAATGAATAATTACCACGCAAACAGTAACAAGATGCCTTTTAAAATACGCATAGAAAAATAAAGCATGATAGCAAAAACAGGAGATGAGGTAGAGTTAACATGTTCTAATATCTTAGCATTACATAGGAAATGCTAACAGTACCAGTGTATTTTAATAAGTTTCTTTAAATAAATCAAGAGCTAGAGTTACTAGAAAAAAATAGAGGAAGGAAGGAATGAAGGAAGAAAGGAAGGAAGGAAGGAAGGAAGGAAGAAAGGAAGGAAGGAAGGAAGGGAGGGAGGAAAGAAGGAAGGAAGGAGGGAGGGAGGGAGGACGGAAGAACAACGGAATCTAGAAATAGCCTGTGACTCAGTAATTCCAGTCTAGGAGAATACACAATTCATACAGACTACTGTAAACTATGAGAATGAAAGAACAGCTACTTCGTGCAACAACAGGTGATTCTTACAAACAATAATGAATGAAAAAGCCAAAAGAGCAAAGTTTATAAATAGATAGAAATAATCTATAAACAGCAACATCATGTGTCAGGGTAATGATTCCCTTTGGGTTAGATAGGCTAGGGAACTGACACAGGCCTCTCATGTACTGGTAATGGTCTAGCTCTTAATCTGGTTGGTAATTGCAAGGTGCGTTCACATCGTAACACTTCACTGAATTTATGATGAGTAAACTCTTCTGTATGTGCTATATGTCAGTAAAATTCACTGATAAAAATAAATTGAACCAAGTACATCCATTGATATATATTCACATTAAGCTATTAAATCTTTATCATCAGTCACTATAATGAAAAACCTCATCAATGATTTAATAGTGTTTTTTTTTTTTTTTTTTTTGTGGTACGCGGGCGTCTCACTGTTGTGGCCTCTCCTGTTGCAGAGCACAGGCCTCGGACGCACAGGCTCAGCGGCCATGGTTCACGGGCCCAGCTGCTCCGTGGCATGTGGGATCTTCCCGGACCGGGGCACAAACCCGTGTCCCCTGCATCAGCAGGCGGACTCTCAACCACTGCGCCACCAGGGAAGCCCCTAATAGTGTTTTGATGTATATGAAAATGGTTACTAATGAACAAATGATGAAATCAACTCTCACGGTTTTATTGCCATCAATATATCTATATTAAGCTATTTAAATGATGCAGGCTTCTGTAAAAATATCAAATGTATCTATGCATATGCCTCAGCAGATATTTTAAATATTATAGGGTACTTAATTAGACAATCAATTTTCCTTAAAATTGAAATATTTAACAAAATGTATTTTAAACAGTATTTTTAAATTAATCACATTGCTTCACAATCAGATCCCTAAAGAGAAGTCATAACGAAAAAAAAATTAATCCAATACATGTGACTAAAAAAAGTTTCAATGTTGCAGAGACACACATAACCCAAATATCTACTTATGGGAATATTCCCAGCTCTTTAATTATCATTTCTACTGTAACAGAGCTCACAAAGAAAATACAACAAATTATACTTATTAACCACCCCCCCAAATAATCCCTTTGAAAAGGTAATATTCAAAAGAGTAGTCATTTATCTCTTTTCCTTTCTCATTTCCTTCCTTCCTTCCCTCCTTTTTTTTTCCTTTCTTACTTTCATCCATTTTTCTTCCTTTCATTCTTTTATCTTTTGGTTAAAAATGTCTCCAGATGAGGGGCAAGATCACATTTAGCATATACAATGACTTTCTGTAAATTAGCAAAAGGTACCCTTGACTCTGAGTGGACACAGTCCAGGTCATCTTAGCAAGCAGGAAACAGATTGGATTTCAGATGTATTTGCCCCTTCATCTGGGTGACCCAGTACAGGACATAACCCACCAGCTATACTCATGACCCTGATGAGAGAAGCAGAAAGCAAAACATTATAAGAGACCCTTTCCTCCCAAAATGAGACAAGTAATTAAGTCACTGGTAATTCTAGGAATGTGAGAATGGAAAAGACTTTGACTACATAATAGCATTAGTTAGAAGAAGAATACAATTTACAAAAGGCAAAAGTAGAGAAAAATAGGAGACCTAAAGAGTATGTGAAAAACTTCTTGAAACCCTTGGCAAGGGGACCATACGACACTGGTCACGAAGGACTTGAAAATTTCAAAAAGCTACCAAATGATTATGTCAAGTGATAAATATAATACTCTAGGGGAAGGGTGGTCAAAGCGAGGTGAATAAAGAAACACATATTGTATAGTAAGTGACTACATATTAGAAATGAAAAATGACCAATAAGGTTAACTAATAGTAGTTTTGCAGTATTTCAAAGTTAGCAACACAATGTTTTTATGTAAGTTATCTAGAGAAGCAGCGCCGCCATTCAGTGACCCTTAAATAAAAGGTGCACTAAGGGATAAAAAGGCTATAGTGGAAAACCAAATAATTTAGTTGCCTTAGTCTACACTGTAAAGACGTAAGTGAAAGCCAAAAATACCTTTGAATTGGGCAACTTAGAGGTACTAGATCTAATCATGCTAAGAAGACCCAGTAGATGAATAGATAAACTTGAAGTAGATAAATCACTACTTGTGCATAGCACCCAGTCAAACATTTTGAGGGAACTCAAGGGCACAATTTTAGTTGTTTAGTAAAATAGACAGCCTGTCCTTATGAAAAAGGTAACAAGCTGGAAAAGTGTACAGTGCCTGTGTAACCCTAAATGGTTCTGGAATGATTCCTCAGTGTCAAAGATCTCTCCCACAAAAGACAAACTGGTGGGAACTATTAGTTTAAAATGTAGAAGAAACAGTCACATAATTTTATAAAGGAAAATCATAATTATTTATTTTATTAATTTATTTATGTCATAATATTTTATTATTTTATTTTATATTATTATTTTATTATTTCATTTTATTAATTTATGTCATAATAATATTATTAACACAACTTTATAGGTAAGTACTATTATCTTCATTTTGTTGAAAAGAAAACTCTATATACCAAGTGAAACGTATATATATTATGCAAATTTTTAGGGAATGTATTAAAAGCAAAGACATGAACTGTCTTCCAATACAAATGAGAAGTTAAATATAAAAGCACAATACAGAGAAGAAAAGTGCTATCAACTCTAAGAGAGATAATATAGTATGGAGATTTCTAGAAGGAGGATATTACTTATTGTTGAGGTTAGTGGAGTGTTCTTCATTCTAGAGAAAGTGTTTGACCTGGGTCTTACAGAATGCATAGCATGTGTTCATACTAGGAAGGTCTGAGAGGCATCTTGACAAATGATAATTATTGAGAAAATAAGAGAAATATATTAAAAAATGAGTCAAATCATTTTTTGTTTTACTATTATCCATACACAGATGATGTGATTGTACCTAACTATAAAACGAATGAACCAAATCTTTTAGAATTGACAACATAATTTAATGTTAGAAGATATACGTGTTAATAGCTTTCTTAGATATAACATCCAGTTAAAAAATGTGTAAGGAAAATATCTTGTTCACAAGAGCAACAAAATTTAAAGAGTCACAGAAATAATCTAAATAAGTGGTCTGCAAAAGAGGAAACTATAAAACTTGAAAAAAATAGGACTTGGATTAACGGAGAGCCTTGCCAAGGTAAATATGGAAATATTCAAGATGGGAATATTTCAATTCTCCCTCAGTTGTTTAAACAACAGAAATTAGTGTCAGCCAAAATCTCATTTTTGGTGGACTATGGGGGAATACAATTTACAAAAAGTATTTTAAATTTTACATGGAAGAATAAGTGTATAAAGAATGCCAGGAACATTTTCAAAAGCAATAATAATGAAGGATCATCTTCCCTATTATGATGGCCAAGAAACACAGATAAAGGAAAGTTTCCCAAAGTAGTGGGAAGATGGAAGCAAGATGGGCTCTTAAGTGAAGATGGGATGCTGGTTCTATAGAAACAATAACATCCAGAACAGATTTGTTCACTGCACCCCAAGGCTAGAAGATGCTTTTAATAAGCACATTTAACAATGATGAAAAAATGACTTTAAACTAGAGTCAATTTAAGTTACCATCAAACTGGGAAGAGCTTAAAATGTTCATCTAAAAGGTTTACTCTTTATGTGAAAGAACATACAGCATCAAGGTAAGCTAGAATATTTGGGATATTTCCTAAAATACTGATACTGATGGAAAGGACATTAAGTGGACCTCATGTCTCCTGATACCCCATCAAGAATGATTCGATAGATTAGGTATTTCTTCCTTTAGGATCACACTGCAGTGGGAATGTCCTATAATACTTGCAGATTGAGCTCAGTGGGGAGAAAACATCTCAATGTGTCCCCTGTACTTGGCAAGAAAGAGATGTAGCATTATACTTAAATTGTGAAACTCATTTTGGCTGAGAAAGCCAGGTCTTGAAATGTGTTGCCAAGAGAGTAAAATGATACAAATATGCATACTGAATTATATATAAACATGCATATATACATAGCCATCCACACACACCATGTTTAGATGATAAACAGACCAAAGATTGGTATTGAGCTATCGAGATACATAGGCCAAGGGTAGTCTAAGAGGGCTCAGGATGCACTGTACTTCGGGAGAACATTAAGCCCACATACACAGTAGCATGTTTTCCAGAATCCATTTAATCTGGGTTCAAAGGGATTTGAGGCTCTTGAACTGTTAGGACTTGAAAGATGAGAATGGGCTGCCTGTGACACGAGCCACAAATCTTGAGCATATGGAAGGGGCTGACTTGCTGTGCTCCGCAAATGAGAAATGTGTCTCTCTTGGCTTTTTAGGAGGTGCTATGTGCTGAGACACCAGGAAAGAACAGCTCTACCAGCAAAGCCTGAAGTGACGTACACGTTATTCACAACACCTTGCAATTTAAGTTTGAGGCTGAATCTAATGTGCTGGGAAAGAGGTCAATTGTAACAAACAAAGGGGAAAAGAGCCCTACAGCTACACTTTTCACCATCAAAGCTTCTCAACCAGATTTATATTTCAAACTGGAGGCAGAAAAGGATTTGAGGAAATAGTCTGGTTTCCCTCTAAACAAAACAAAATGAAAATATTAGGGTGTATTCTACCTTGTAAAACTGACAATCGACACTAGGATAAGTTAGCTTTGAAAACCTTGGGGGTGACATAAGGGTGGGATCTGGTTCATATAATGGGTTACTTGATTTTACTTTTGTTTTTTAACTATAGTAAAACAACTAAAGGTCAAATGACAAAGGATCCCTAACTCACTTCCATTTTCTCCTTCACTTGCGATTTTTTAAGTTACTGATGGTTTGCATCTTTCCTCTCTCTTCTCTGAGGCTGTGAAATATACAAAATGCCAGCGAACTGAAGAAGCTGAGCAATGTTTACATTAATAGTGCTGGGAATTAACTTCATCAGGTGGCACTTGTTGCCTTATTAGGTAACAGTGGAAATAATTTGGATCTCTAATTGCTCTCAGGAACAAGAGGGAACACCTGCATCCTCAGTCCTCCCTCATTTCCAAGGCAGACTTACGGGATTCTTCACCACCTAACTAGTATTATGCCTCCTCAGATCAATAATTGCAGTCCTTAAATTCTACTCCCTAGGGGAGTATTTTCCCCCTCCCCGTAAAATCATCTTTCACTCGTCCCTCTGAAATATATATCTTAATGAAAAAATGGGCCCAAACAAATGAGTTTCTCTTTGGATGACACACTGGTCTGGCTTGTGGATAGAAAATGAGGTACAACCTGAAGTCGGTGTTGATGAAAGTGATTAAAACAAGAGCTTTTTGACAGGGCAATAACTATAAAATCTTGCTGCTAGTAATAATCTCAACAATACAACCACAATACCAGAGCACCATATGTTACAGCATAGCAATCCATCTCTATGAGTGTCACTTACTTAAGCAGGTTCCAGAAGAAGCTATCATTATTTTTAAGTGGGGGGAAAGAAGGACACAGTTCCATTGCTGTACTACATTACTCACTCCAGTGCAATCCTTCAGCTGACTTAATTACTTTCATGAAAAGGAATCTATTTACTTCAAACTATTAGATACCATGAGATCCATAGTTTCCATTTTTGTTGCTATTCTTTGGATCATTTATTCCTTATCCTGCTGCCTTCTAGGGAGTGTGAACTTTCTTTTTAATCATCAATTTTAACAACAAAACATTCTGAAATTTGTTAGTAATTATTTAATCATATATAATGTGTATATATAATAATCCATAATTTATTATTATTGTTTGTAAGAGAAACTCAATACGTACAGCTACAGTAGCAGATGGAATTTAAGGCCAGAACAGTAACCAACAACAACGGAAGGACCAAAAAAAAAAAAAACAAACGATTTGGCAAAAGAGAATCTTTAGAACTTAACAATAAGAAAGGTAACTTGTCTTTAAATTGTGTTGGACCTTGACAAAGAGAGTATTTTACATTAAAAGCAAAGGAACAAGTTTAACCAAAGTAATTATTACCAGGTTTCAAGTTTGCAAAGCAAGAAATATTGATAATACACAAATTGTGTTGCTGGAGTGAAAGGAAGAAAATCATTTTCCCTAGCAAATATTTGTTGGAAATACCATCTAGGAACTATTATTTAGCTTATAAATTTAATGATTTTAGTTGCAGAAAGGCTTGCTTTACTTTGTGTGCTGTATCTATACTAATAAACTATTGGCGGTAACTGGGCAAGTTACATTATGTTTCTGTGACTCAGTTTCCCACTCTGTAAAATGAGGATAATAATAATACCTACCTCAAAGCACTGTTGTGATTAAAGAGTTAATATACATAAAGTGCTTAGAAAAGATCCTGGATCATAGTAAATGCACTACAAGTGGTTGCTGCTATTTTTGTTGTTATTTAATGGAGTTAATTACGGAGTCCGAGCAGATTTAATTCAAATCCTAGACCACCAATTACTAGCTGGGTGGTAGTGAGATCAATTGACATATTATTTAACCATTTTAAGCCTCTGTAAAATAGGGACAATAACAGTGTCTTCCTCAAGCTAGGAAGAGTAGATGAGCTCATTTAGGTAAGCCCTTACACCTGTGTCTGGCACCAAGTAAATTTAGCTATTTTTAATAATAGTGAAAGTATGGGTCTGGTCACATTCTTTGTCACATTAAAATAAGAAAATTAATCTACTCAGGTCAATAGAATTTGCTTGTGTTTTCTTTCCAACCTTTTAAATGAATGAATTCCACCAAAATCAGCTATCTTTTCCCTGAATACATCCAGACAATCCCTGATTGCTAACATCTGATATGGGGCTTTCTCAAGATCTGATGACAATATCTGATACAAATAAATGATTTTATAGGAATAGGTGCAAATATTTCTTCTCAAATGTAAGGTAAAATGGAGCTGGCTTGTAAGGATGAGACAAGTGGCAACAAACTCTGTTTTATGCACTTCTCCAGCAAGGTGGTATTTCAAACTCCACGGCAGATGGGAAAAAAACTTGAGGACAGCTTGTTAGAAAAAGACCCAGACTGCTAAGTCCATCACATCTCTCTTTTTCTTTCCTCATTAATTCTCTGATCCTTATTCCATTGTATAACTTAACTATCTCTATAGGCAAAAAAAAAAAAAAAAAAAGTCTGTATCTAGTTCTCACTACCACCCTTTAGAGGCTTGTACAGTTCTTGAGGCATAAGCCAAGAGGTTTTTCCTAAATGAGAAGCCGGCAGGAAACTTTCACCTGCTCGGCAGGCGAGCAACACTTGTCAGTGAATCTCAATGAACTCAGTACAACTGCTCTTTTGTTTCAGTGTTTGATGTTGCAGGTAGAGAAGATATTTCACTCCTATGAGTACTATAGGTCAGACTACCTCATTCAAACAGAAAATATCACCAAAGATTTAAAAGAAAAGGATGAAAGGGAAAATATGGCTATACACAGAAGGAAAAAATGTGTTTTATTTGGTTTTTACATAGATAGAATATTAGCTACTTAAATCAGACTGACAGAGATGTGCACTACATCTGTTTTGTACTCCCCTATCTTTCACTCTTGTTGAGAGATATCTCCCACGGATATCTCACACTGTTCACTTAGGGTTTTTTTCTAATTAATGATTAATGCCATCTCCTAATTATAGAGAGTGGCAGACTCTGTAACATGAAGGATAGTCAGAAACTTTGAATTCCTGTGGTTTTCTTTTCAGTCTGTTACTAATATGTGGGGTTAATATGTAACTTTACCTTACATTAATCCTTATCTGAAACAGGTAACAAAATTCTAAAAGAAAGAAGGGAAATTCTGGAAAGGAAAACCCCAGGGCCCATTTGGGTGGCCTGTGCGCCAGATCCAGACCACAGAGGTACTTCTGCTGGCAAATATTTTTAAAAGGTTTGGATTATAATGTTAATATTTAAGGAGTATTAAGAAGTAGTGATGTGGGTTTTTAGTTTCTCTTGAAAAACTTGAAAATCTGGCATTATTATACTGGAACACCTGCATGGTGAAAGTTGGCTAAGTATCTACTATTCCTTTCAGATGGATCGTTTGCTCTCCAGTTTACTAGAGATTCTATATTGTCCTCTTGTCTAATCTATCCTGCCTCTTACCCATTTGCTATAGTTAAATAGTATCTGTAAGCCTTCAAGTTTAAGACCCCCCTACCTCCAGTTATCAAAAGGCGAAACCCTTCACCATCAAATAAACTAAAAACCAACCAAACAAAAATGGCCGTGTAGGTCACTCTGTTACTGCTGCTGGGGTTACACTGACCAATATGATCATCTCTGTTCTCAAGGAGAATCTAGAAATGGTGATCAAATGTACTCCAAAGATAATATAAGTAGTGCTATAAACCTACTAGTGCAGCTCACAAAAACCTAGGATTTTGGACATAGGAGAAGGGAACAGGAAAAAAGTTTGTAAACTACTCAAAGGATGTTTCTAGATAAGCTCTGTCCAGAGAAATATAATGCAAGACACAAATGTAATTTAAAAATTTCTAGTAGTCACAGTAAAAAAAAAAAAAAGACATACTTGAAATTAATTTTAATAATAAATGTTACTCAGTTCAATAAATCCAAAATACTGTCATTTCAATGAGCAATCAACATACAAATGTTAATGAGATATTGCACTTATATTTTTCATACTAAATCTTTGAAAGACAGTGTGTATGTCTATTTATGGCACCTCCCAGTTGAGACGAGCCACATAGTATTTTCTGCAAATACTATGTCTATTTCAATTTGATTATAGGTCAGATGCATAAAAGTAATAGGCATAGGTCAGATGCTTGGGAAATTAATCAAATTTTTTGGCTACAAAAACACTACCAGGAAGTATTCAAACTGGCTTAAGCCATATACACTATTGATGCTGAATAATGAATGTGTGACAACCAAAATTTTTAAGTTTCTAAGAAAATTTTCCAATCCAATAGTGATAAATGCACCTTTATGTATGAAATTATTGGCTTACATAACTGAACAGTCCAGAGATAGCTCTAATCTCTGGAATAGGTGGATTTAGGTACTTAAGTCATGAATTCAGAACTCAGTCTTGCTGTGTTTTGCTTTGCTTTATTTCTCCATTTATTAAGTATGTTGTCTTGATGGGAAGATGGCAGGCAGAAATTCTAGACTTTCTTCCTATAACCTTAGGTGTCTCAAGCTTTACTTATAGTAGTTTTGTCAAATCAACAATTTAAGTCCACAGGCTCTAATTAGTCAGGTTTAGATTATCTACTCATCCATAAATTAATTACAATAGCTAAGGGAGTATCTTCTCACTGAAGAAGCCTAATTCCAATACTTCCTCTTGAATTCCAGGGTATGGTCAGGGTATCTGATCACAGGTAGGTTGACTGATAGTCATTATTTAAAGGAAAAATGAAGTGCTCTTACCTGAAGGTTAATATATGGAAGATGGGTAGGCAAACCCAACTAATCTTTACTAGGTTAAATTGTGAAGAATTTTGGACACTATACCATAACTTTCAGATCAATAACTTTTTGTTAATATCTGGTTTTGTTCCCATGGTTAAGTTGGAGCCTCTAGAAAGCCTGCATGTTGAACAGTCCCCTGGTAGTTAACAATTCAGGGCAACAATTCAGCACACATAACTTGCATATTATGCAGATACCAGTAGACAAATTCTTCAAAGAAACACAAAACTGTTAAAATTCTGTAATATAAGTGGTTGAAAAGTGGAAAAACTCAGTCTTTCAATAGATTGGCTACTCTAACTTTGAATAGTTTATCTTAATGTTTGAACTAATCAGTTAAGATATTCTGTCATATGACTAAGCTTTTATGATCACTTCCCTTAAAACTCTATTTCACTATTTCCAGGTAATTTCTAATTGCTTTTAATTTTTTTCACTAAATTTATTCTTGAGTATTTCATTTAGGTGTAAGTAGATAAAACATCATGCATAGGTATTCTGTGATATCTACACCTAGGTCTTACAAGTTTGAGTTTATACAACCATGATTTATTACTTCCAAATGATTTATTTCCAATAAGGTTCTTAGGTGTTCACTTGCTTTCAAAGTTATTTTACTTTTAAAGAGTTCATTCTATTTGATAACACATTTTACTTTAGTCATATACAATGACATTTTAGTGTCAAATAAAATATTCAATACTTTGAGATAAATTTATCATGGACTTATATATACTACCAAAATAGATAGCTAGTGGGAAGCAGCCGCATAGCACAGGGAGATCAGCTTGGTGCTTTGTGACCACCTAGAGGGGTGGGATAGCGAGGGTGGGAGGGAGACGCCAAGAGGGAGGAGATATGGGGATATATGTATATGTATAGCTGATTCACTTTGTTACAAAGCAGAAACTAACACCATTATAAAGCAATTATACTCCAATAAAGATGTTAAAATTTTAAAAAACTTAAAATTAAAAAAAAATTTATTACAAGCATTAGTGAGAAAACACTTCCAATTTATATAGCTTGAATTTGGTTAACTCATAGCAGTGTTTGTAATAAGTACCCAAAAGGTTTTATTAATTATATCATAATATAAAATCTAATTTTAATAAATTAAAAAGCATTGTACTGTACTGCATCATTACATATGATATGAAGTTAGATTTTTAAAATAATATCATAAATTTGTACCATATTCCAAGTGATAATTTTTATAGATTGTTGTCATGTAATCATTTGTCTTTTGATAATTTTCAAATGCTAACTATATTATTCTAATAATAAACATAAATATAATATAAAAGCATAAAGTTGTATAGCAAGAGACTAGGTCTACAAAATTGCAATTACTTAGGAAATTTAGAGTTTAAAATCAGCTTCTGCTAAGTCCTGATTTAATTCTTATTTAATAGAAAGTGAAGTACCCAACAAACCGCTTTACATATTTTTATAGGCAACTAGGACTAACATTAACAAATAATTTTAAAATTATATTTTTATTCCATTATTCCCAAATATCCAAAGAGTGTCTTGAGTCTCTTATCTCAGAGAAGAAGATTATTGAGACGATTTTGCAGAAGAATCAATGAACACAACAGTATTTTAGCCTAAACTATCAAGGAAATTAAGGACTCTGCATGTGTTTATTGAATGAATTACCATAAAGCTTTACTATTAAGAAAGTGCTGTAGAATACCAGTCATTTCACCTTCAATAATGCAACTGTAATGTTAAGAATCCATTATGTGCATTTTAGTCACTCAATAGACAACTGTTGAATAAATCAATTTGTACTCAGCAATGGTTATCTTTTTCTTTCTTCTTTGTTATTGTTGTTGCTGTTATTACTATTCTATTTTAATGCAGAGTATTGTGCCAAGGTAGAACAGTTTCAAATGAAGGCAAGCCAAAGTAAGAGGTTTACTCTAGTTCAATCAAAGGTACTGAATGCCAACATTTCCTGCTCATAATAAAAGGTAATATTTTGAATTGTTTGCTTCTGAATAATGGTTTGAAACTCTTTGGAAGTTCTCCAGGTGCAGGTTAGCTATCAAAGTTTATGGAGCATAATTTTAACTTAGATCTTGGAAAAATTCAAATTCCCATACTTAATTCTAATTCCATAGGACTAATTCTATAAGGACTAAGAATCTGTATTTTAAGCAAGTAACCCACATAACTTTTTAGCTGGCAATTCTCAGGCTGTATAACAAACACTGTACCTACCACTTAAATATATAATAATCTTTAGGCAACACTTGTTTTGTACCCTACCTCCATTCCCCACCCCTAGAGCCATGGTCACTGAATTATACTAAATGTTATGTACTTAGCTCTAACCAAAGGTAATGACATAAAAATTGACTATATAAAATATTACATATATTCCTTAAAACAATTATCAAAGATGTTATAAAATATTGTATTGTATTAAATATATTTAATGTATTTAAAATATTGATTGCTTCTTGAACGTCAAAAAGAAACCTATGTTCAGCTGTAATAAATGTAACAATTATCGTTAGTATATTTCATCCTTTTGTTCATCATGATAAGTGCATGTGTGTGTGTGTCTCTCTCTCTGCCAATAACAAATCCATATAAGAATCGCCAGGGAAATAGTTTGAAAATTCACAGGCCTATCCACTGTACTGGAATGGAATCTTATTGAAGGTGTCCTCTAATGTTAATTTTGAAAGTGTTTTCTAGGCATTTCAAACTTTGACCCCCATCAACTAAATTGAGAACCACAGCTATAAGCAGTGAGTAGAAATCATCCCCACAATGCAGATTAATAAAATTATTACCCTGCTCTCAAACAGTTCCTGCCAACAGATCTGTATGCATTTATAAATAAAACTTATAAAACAAATTCCAAATTCTCCTCTAAAAGAAAAATTCCTGTTTCCTCTACTCATAATACTTCGGACACCACATGTGAGGATTTTTCCTGCACATCGAGCAATTCTGACATTAGCTACCTGGAGTTAACTGAGAGCGCACAGATTAAGGTCTTAGTCCCAGAAGACTGTCCCTCATTTCAGATACCCATCGCAAGTCCAGGCCTCCCATACTTCAGCCAGCTGTAAAATGGGAGTTTGCCCGACCCTCTCCTCTGGTTCAATAACTTGCTATAATAGCTCACATAACTCAGGGAAAAGCTGACATTTACCAGTTTATTATAAAGGATATAATAAAGAATACTGATGAACAGTCAGATGAAGAGGTAAATAAGGCAAGATATACAGGGTGTGCACAGAGCGTCCATGCCTTCTCTGGATGGTGATGCCTTCCGAAGACCTCCATGTGTTCACCAACCTGGAAACTCTCCAAATACTTTCTTTTACAGTTTTTATGGAGGTTCTATTACTTAGTCATGGTTGATTTGATTAAATCATTGGCCACTGGTGATTAACTTAGTCCTCAGCCCCTTGCTACACCCTAAGGGTGGAAATTGGGGCTGAAAGTCCCAACCTTCTAATCACATGATTGGTTCCTCTAGCAACTAGCCCCCATCATCTAAGAGTCACCTCTTTATCATAAACTCAGGTATAGTTGAAAGGGGCTTATTATGAGTAACAAAAGATGCTCTTCTCATCTCTATCACTCAAGAAACTGCAAGGATTTGGAGAGCCATGTACCAGGAAGCGGGGATTGAAAAAAACTATGTATTTTTTATTATATCACAATATCACATTCTCCAATAGCACTGTTGAGTAATTTTTGATGAGATTTCCCCAACTAATGGTTTTACGAAGACATGAATGGAAAAGAGTATTACACCTGATAAAATTTCTTTGTTTTGACTGTTCTTTTCAAACTTTCTCGCTCACTTACTGAAATCTTTCCTCTATCCTAAAGCATCTAATTCCCTCACCCTACATCCTGACATACCATTCTGATGTACAGTAACTGAGTCCTCAGACTGGCATCCCATCCACTCCCATCCTCACAAGAACAAAAGCTGCTCTTCTTCTGATCTACCCTCCTCTTTAAAGAACAAATTAATTTTTCTTTCCTGTCACTTCAGTAAAATGGAGTTCGCTAAAACATATGCCTGAAAAGAACATAGTGGAGTCAATTATGTTATTATATTTAAAGTTAGGAGGTATCAAGGAAAGAAATTTGTTACATAAAAGTGGATCAGAAAATAAGGGTGTCAGAAAGAACAAGGTTCCTATACATTATCTAGAACACTTGGGTCTGCTGGGGTTAGAACAATGAGGGTGGTATTGTCTCATGGGAGACCTACTGTTTAGTTCAGGCCTTTATTTCACATACCTCTATGAAGCTGACAGACATAATAAAATGAATCTATTCACTGAACTGCTAAATATTTATAGTAATATTTGGACAGTTTGGAAAAAAGCAGCAGATATTATGATCATCCATGAATTTCCAAAAAATTTCATGAAAAAACTACAGAAAAATGATTCTTAATCCTAAGTGAAGTATTCACTGAAAACCTCAATACCTTAATTTCTATGTTTGTGGAATACATGTCACATTGAAACATCTTGCATTTCTCAGCATTCCTTCCTTTGGACATTGGTCAACACAGGTACTTTTAAATACTAAAATACTCTCTAAATACCTACATTCTAGGAAAATAGAAATGCTCTAGCCCTGTATCTTTTTCTTTTCCCAATAAAGTATAGACTCTATTATGATGATGACACATATGATAAACACAGCCCTAAAATATAAAGAACGAACTATTAAAAAATAAAGATTTATTTCAAATACATTGCTCTAGCTTAAGTAACCAAGCACTTAGGCGAACACTTCCTATGTTTAGGCATAAGCAATCATTTTGCTACGCAAGGTCATGTTTGGAAATGATAATCCAAGTCGAAGTATTTTGCCCCTAGAGTCTTCATTCAGAGTATTTTCCAGTGGTGTCACAAGTAGATAAATGCACCTAATTACTAGATTGTACATCCTGATATATGTTTATTTGACTATGCAAAGAACCCACCAAATGTGTAATTTTCCCTTCTTAAAAAAACAGAGTAATTTAAATGCAAAAGATATGTTAATCAGCATTATCATTGAGATTTTTCACATGGCAAGTTAGGATGCTTGGAATGATCATTTTGCTGTCAGCAATAAAGCAGCTTACACTGGAAATCCATTATGGAAACATCTCAACAATCTCAAAAAAATGGAACTCAAAGTCCCCCTGTCAGCAAGCATGGTGCTGGCTTTTATATAATAATAATCATACGGCACCTACAAACTATTTCCAACAAGAGTAGGGAAAGAAAGGTAGAACCCAGGCTATAATACTGTAGAAAAGAGTCGATAAAACAATAAGAAGAACACAATTTGAAAATGAAGGAAATAAACAGAATATGCTCTTCCAAATTACTGTACAAGTTCTTTTGAAGTACAAGTAGTCATTGCAATAGAAAAATTTGAAGTGGAGGGGTTTTAATCATATGATGAGTAGTGGGGACTCACCAGCGAAAGGGTGCTCCTATTAGCATTTCTTCCAGTAATTGTTATTTTAATTTGGCTGAAATAAACTATAATGCCCCAGACCAGTGATAAAACTGTATATAGTTTGGCAGCTTTTTTCCCTTTAGGAAAGAGATCCATTAAGAACACTACTATTTTGATTTAAGAAAAAAAAGTACTGTTACTCATTTTTATCAATGCAATATAGTCTGGAAACACTTCTTCTGGTGCCCCCTCCATTAAACTATCACATGTTAGATGTGTATTTTATCTTCAGACAGAAAAGCTTCATTTGGGGGGTTGTTTTCTAACTAGGAATTGACCCAAAAGTGCCACCTCTGCCTTTTCCACTTCTCTTCCAAAGTTCTGAAAACTCTAAGGCATTGTTATTTTGTTATAAATTTTAATGAATTAATGAGGTGAGTATGTATAAACATACCTATATCCTTTAAAAATGCAATCATTTCATTCCTGATACATTCAACTGTGTACTTTCTAAATAGAGAACAATGCACTGATTGTATGAGGTTTCAGTGTAAATGTTATTCCCCTTAAGTTTAAAATTAACGTAATAAAATGCATCTAAAGTTTTATAAACTGGTAGAAGAAACAGAAGCGCTATTTTTAAAACTCTAATTATTTTACCTGGGTATGGGCTGAATTTCAGCTTGTGAGTATACAGATGGAGACCTCTTAGGGATAAAATGTGTTAGTTCAGGAAAGAGGCCATGAAAGCTTGAGCAAAGGAGAGGTTGCAGTGGGATTCTTCAACAAATGGGTAGAAGATTTGAAAGTAGAAACAACAGTGTAAATGCCGAATTATGTAATCAGAATAGAAAAAGAGAGAAGGGATCAAAAACCTAATGATGTAAGTGGTAGAAAGCCTAGGAGACCTAGAGAACAGCAAAATTAGAAAAGAGGTAATAAAATGAAAGATTATTAGCTCACACTGACATATTCTAAATCAATGGCAAGCATATTTGTTTAAAATGTAGAGGTCTACATTTCTAGATGTGTCAGTGAGAAATCATGGAAGCAGTGGAAGAGAGGTATAGTTACAGATTTATGCCTCAGTAGTCTCAGAGACTAAAGAGTGCTTTGGTCTCTCAAAAGATAAAATGTAAATATTATAGAGAAAACATAGTATACATATATCGATTCAGAAAATTTTCTATTATAAAAGCTTATAAATTATGCCAAGAGACTGAATAGTCAAGTAATATGATAATGTTGATAAATAGTTCTGCAATTTCAAGCACCACGGTTTGATAATGTGAGAGATTCTGTGATTAACACAACCAAAGCTTCCTCTTAACTCCAAGAAATTGAACAGTGAAATATCCTCAGAACAAAATTGACGTTTGATCTTCTATTTTCTATTCTGTAAAACCTTTAAGCTGACTGTTTCCCTCAGAAAACTCTCTTGGGTATTGCTACTATGTTGCAACTTTTAAACAAAGGCTTGAACTAATGACTTTGGTTGGTGTTTCTCCTCCCACAATCCTTATTATAGCAAGTTGACCTTAGATGGTTCTACCTCTGTCTTATGGTTCTACATCACCTTCATTTGAATCCAAGCTCCATTTCTTTTCAGGCAATAGATCTATAACTCGCCCTGGAGATTAACAAACTTACTGTGAAATATCCCAGAGGAGAGAAAAATAGCCAAATTATATATGGAGAAATCTACGAAGCAGACTTTTAAAATAAGTGCCATTATCCTGATGTGGCTTTCCTAGAAGTCAGCAAATCACAAAAAAAACCCAAAAGCCTAGAATTTGACAAAGATTCTTTGCTTGATCAAACTCTAGTCAGTCTCCTCAACCTTCATCTAAGTACATCTATGCATTTCCTTGTAAAATCCAGTTTTAGCAAGAACCTTGGTAAGTCAGTTTAAACATAACCCCCCAACCATTGATAGCTGATTGGTTCCTCATCCTCCACCATCCCTCAGATGATGTCTGCTTTCTCTGGCCTGTATTCAGCAAAAATTCTATTAGGTCATTTTATTCCCCTTACTCTTGATGTTTCCTCTTGGTAATTTTCTATTCACTGACCCCCACCCTGTTCCTTGGCAGTAAATTTTCACTTGCCCATGCTGTATTAGTAGTTGAGTACAATCTCTATCCCCCATTGTGAAATTCCATTGCAGTGGTCCCTGAATCTATGGCCATGGTCCTTAATAAAGTCTGCCTTGCCATCTCTAACAAGTGTCACTGCATATGTTTTTTCTTTAACACCTTCTATTATGCTGAAGCTATCTCCCCAATGAAGACGATGGGACAATAGTAACTGAAAGTAATATGCATTTTACTCTGCTTCAACTTTCACAAATTGAATAGCCCCCTTTTCCAGAAAAAAACAGAATCTTCCTGCTCATAGAGATCCAGTGGCTAGATGCAGAAGTACCAAAATGGCTGCTGACAGACTACATCATTTAAAGCAAACTTCTTTAGAATAAATAGATCATCTGTAGAATTCCCAAAGAGGCAATAGATAAATTGTTGTATTTCCTACCAAAAAAAATGATTCCATTTAGAAGGACTCTAGTAAGATCTTTCCAATTTTGAAAGTTAATTTTATGTATTTTTACATTTTAGCGATAAGAGAGAAACAAAACTTTCCTTCCTATGAAGGACATGTGTAGAAAATCTTAAAAGAAATGTAGGTTGAAGGACCCACCTGTGGTAAAGAAGAGATTTTCTGATGACTGGAGCCAAGATGAGGATTTCCTGCAGACTGAGGTTTCTTTAAGTGTTTCAGGGTCCCTGTCTGCTATTTTCTTATCTAATGTATCTTCACCTCTCAGCCCTTAATGACAGCGTTCTAAGAACCTAAAAGGGGGGAAAAAGACATTTTTGAGAAGACTGCTGAGTTACAGCAAAGTCACCTTGTACTTGCTTCAGATGTTGTACACTCAGGAATATAAAACAGAAACATCTTGTTACAGCAGTCAACTTGCTGAATATATAGTCAGAGTGAAGAGGCTACGACACATCCAAGTAATATAAAAAAGGGGAAAAAAGACTTTCACTGTATGTACAAGGCTAGTTTCGTTTTAAGAATTACTTTTACAAAGGATGCTGCTGCATTTTGTTTGAGAAAGGAAGTGGCAGGCATGAGAAGAGATGGAGAGAGAAATGTAAGCAAGGTCATTATTCAAGACACATTTATGGATTGCCCACTATGCACAGTTACAATGACGAACAAGACTTAGACTGTCTTTCCAGAGTTTCCAGTGCAGCTGTGTAAAAGATAACCAAACATGCAATTATAATGCAATGGGATAAATGTAATGGTGGAAGGTTATGGTGGAGTCTACATGTTTCCTAAATTTGGGAGGCGAAAAGAGAGTAAAGGAAGACTTACCAGGAGAAAGAAAAAAACTTGCAACCAGAGAGCTGAAGGAAGTATAGCGGTTAACCAAATTAGAACACTGGAGACACAGGTATAGAAAATTTTATATAAGAGGGAAGTTCAAGAGCTTAAAAGTGTAAGAAAGAGCTAAGTCTGGGAAGATGAGGACACAAATCTCACCTTGACTTCTATGCCCTGTTTAAGAGGGACCTGAACCTAAAAATTACAATCAGATTTTGAATAATAAAAGCAATGCCCCTTGGAGCGTCAGGCTCACGGGAGGCCTTAAAATCTTACTAAATATCTTTACCAACTTTCTTTAAACTCATTAATAGAAGTTTTTCTAAAGTTAATCTCAAAGTGTTTAACTTTTTTTTAATGTGCTTTTGGATCTAAATCAAATGAATATATGTAACATATGTAATTTTTTTTTAAGAAACCAGCTTTTATTTTTTAAAGACTGAACAAAGAAACAAGTTTTTCTTTGGATTTGGCTAAGCTGGGATGCTGATGAAATGGCTGTTTGCAAATGGACCATTTGTGTCCATGGAGTAACATATATAGGCACCCATATAAATATGCATACACATATGTAGACATATATATGCTTTTCTTTCCTTTCTTTTTTTTTGACCCTTCTATCTTTTGGAACTAGGCTGGCAAACCTAAATGTTTAGGAATTTGTAATACTTTTGCAAAATGAGTTATTTTAATCTAATGAACATATGCAACAGGCAATTTAGCAAAATAGTAAAAAAAAAAAAAAAGGCATATATCAAGTATTAAAATCTACTTGATCCGAGAGTCCTTCAAGATGGCGGAGGAGTACGACGTAGAGATCACCTTCCCCCCACAAATACTTCAGAAATACATATACATGTGGAACAACTCCTACAGAACACCTACTGAACGCTGGCAAAAGACCTCAGACTTCCGAAAAGGCAAGAAACTCCCCACGTACCTGGCTGGGGTAAAAGAAAAAAGAAAAAACAGAGACAAAAAAATAGGAACGGCACCGGCACCAGTGGGAGGGAGCTGTGAAGGAGGAGAGCTTTCCACACACTAGGAAGCCCCTTTGCGGGCGGAGACTGCGGGTGGCGGAGAGGGTAAGCTTCGGGGCCGCGGAGGAGAACACAGCAACAGGGGTGCGGAGGGCAAAGAGGAAAGATACCCGCACGGAGGATAGCTGCCGACCAGCACTCACCGGCCTGAGAGGCTTGTCGGCTCACCCGCCGGGGCGGGCGGAGCTGGGAGTTGAGGCTCGGGCTTCGGTCGGAGCACAGGGAGAGGACTGGGGGTGGCGGCGTGAACACAGCCTGAAGGGGCTAGTGCGCCACGGCTGGCCGGGAGGGAGTCCGGGGAAAAGTCTGGACCTGCCGAAGAGACAAGAGACTTTTTCTTCCCTCTTTGTTTCCTGGTGCGCGAGGAGAGGGGATTAAGAGCGCTGCTTAAAGGTGCTCCAGAGACGGGCGCGAGCCGCGGCTAAAAGCGCGGACCCCAGAGACGGGCATGAGACACTAAGGCCGCTGCTGCCGCCACCAAGAAGCCTGAGGGCGAGCACAGGTCACTGTCCACACCTCCCCTCCTGGGAGGCTGTGCAGCCCGCCACTGCCAGGGTCCCGTGATCCGAGGACAACTTCCACGGGAGAACGCACGCGCGCCTCAGGCTGGTGCAACGTCACGCCGGCCTCTGCCGCCGCAGGCTCTCCCCGCCTCCGTACCCCTCCCTCCCCCACGGCCTGACTGAGCCAGAGCGCCCGCATCAGCGGCTCTTTTAACTCAGTCCTGTCTGAGCGAAGAACAGACGCCCTCAGGCGACCTACACGGAGAGGCGGGTCCAAATCCAAAGCTGAACCCTGGGAGCTGTGCGGACAAAGAAGATAAAGGGAAATTTCTCCCAACAGCCTCAGGAGCAGCGGATTAAAGCTCCACAGTCAACTTGATATACCCTGCATCTGTGGAATACCTGAATAGACAACGAATCATCCCAAAATTGAGGCAGTGCACTTTGGGAGCAATTGTAGACTTGGGGTTTGCTTTCTGCATCGAATTTATTCCTGGTATTATGTTTATCTTAGTTTAGTAATTAGAGTTTATTATCATTGGTAGATTTGCTTATTGATTTGGTTGCTCTCTTCCCTTTTTTAAAATATAAAGATATATATATATATATTTTTTCTCCTTTTTCTCTTTTTGTGAGTGTGTATGTGTATGCTTCTTTGTGTGATACTGTCTGTATAGCTTTGCTTTTACATTTGTCCTACGGCTCTGTCTGTCCATTTTGTTTTTTTTTTTTTAAGTATAGTTTTTAGTGCTTGCTATCATTGGTGGAGTTGTTTTTAGGTTTGGTTGCTCTCTTCTTTTTTTTGCAGTACGCGGGCCTCTCACCATTGTGGCCTCTCCCGTTGCGGAGCACAGGCTTCGGACGCGCAGGCTCAGCAGCCATGGCTCACGGGCCCAGCAGCTCTGCGGCATGTGGGATCCTCCCGGACTGGGACACGAACCCGTGTCCCCTGCATTGGCAGGCGTACTCTCAACCACTGCGCCACCAGAGAAGCCCGGTTGCTCTCTTCTTTCTTGATTTTTTTTTCTCTTTTAAATTTTTTTCTTATTTTTATTTTTAATAATTTTTATTTTAATAAATTTATTTTATTTTACTTTTCTTTCTTTTTTTCTCCCTTTTCTTCTGAGCCGTGTGGCTGACAGGGTCTTGGTGCTCTGGCTGGGTGTCAGGCCTCTGCCTCTGAGGTGGGAGAGCTGAGTTCAGGACATTGGGCCACCAGAGATCTCCGGGCTCCACATAATATCGAACGGCGAAAGTTCTCCCAGAGATCTCCATCTCAATGCTAAGACCCAGCTCCACTCAACGACCAGCAAGCTCCAGTGCTGGACACCCTATGCCAAAGAACTAGCAAGACAGGAACACAGCCCCTCCCATTAGCGGAGAGGCTGCCTAAAATCATAATAAGGTCACAAACACCACAAAACACACCACTGGATGTGGTCCTGCCCACCAGAAAGACAAGATCCAGCCTCATCCACCAGAACATAGACACCATTCCCCTCCACCAGGAAGCCTACACAACCCACTGAACCAACCTTACCCACTGGGGGCAGACACCAAAAACAACGGGAACTATGAACCTGCAGCCTGTGAAAAGGAGACCCCAAACACAGTAAGTTAAGCAAAATGAGAAGACAGAGAAATATATAGCAGATGAAGCAGCAAGGTAAAAACCCACCAGACCAAACAAATGAATAGGAAACAGGTAGTCTACGTGAAAAAGAATTCAGAGCAATGATAGTAAAGATGATCTAATATCTTGGAAATAGAATGGGGAAAATACAAGAAACGTTTAGCAAGGACCTAGAAGAAATAAAGAGCAAACAAACAATGATGAACAGCACAATAAGTGAAATTAAAAATTCCCTAGAAGGGATCAATAGCAGAATAACTGAGGCAAAAGAACGGATAAGTGACCTGGAGAATAAAATAGTGGAAATAACTACTGCAGAGAAGAATAAAGAAAAGAGAATGAACAGAATTGAGGACAGTCTCAGAGACCTCTGGGACAATATTAAACAAACCAACATTCGAATTAGAGGAGTCCCAGAAGAAGAAGAGAAAAAGAAAGGGACTGAGAATATATTTGAAGTGATTATAGCTGGAAACTTCCCTAATAGGGGAAAGGAAATAATCAAGTCCAGGAAGCACAGAGAATCCCATACAGGATAAATCCAAGGAGAAACATGCCAAGACACATATTAATCAAACTACCAAAATTAAATACAAAGAAAAAATATTAAAAGCAGCAAGGGAAAAACAACAAGCATCATACAAGGGAATCCCCATAAGGTTAACAGCTGATCTTTCAGCAGAAACTCTGCAAGCCAGAAGGGAGTGGCAGGACATATTTAAAGTGATGAAAGGGAAAAACCTACAACCAAGATTACTCTACCCAGCAAGGATCTCATTCAGATTCAACGGAGAAATTAAACCTTTACAGACAAGCAAAAGTTAAGAGAATTCAGCACCATCAAACCAGCTTTACAACAAATGATAAAGGAGCTTCTCTAGGCAGGAAACACAAGAGAAGGAAAAGACCTACAATAACAAAGCCAAAACAATTAAGAAAATGGTAACAGGAACATACATAGCGCTAACTACCTTAAATGTAAATGGATTAAATGCCCCAACCAAAAGACATAGACTGGCTGAATGGATACTAAAACAAGACCTGTGTATATGCTGTCTACAAGAGACCCACTTCAGACCTAGGGACACATACAGACTCAAAGTGAAGGGATGGAAAAAGATATTGCATGCAAATGGAAATTAAAAGAGACAAAGAAGGACACTACATAATGATCAAAGGATCAATCCAAGAAGAAGATATGATTGTAAATATTTATCCACCCAACATAGGAGCACTTCAATCCATAAGGCAAATGCTAACAGCCATAAAAGGGGAAATCAAGAGTAACACAATCATAGTAGGGTGCTTTAACACCTCACTTTCACCAAAGGACAGATCATCCAAAATGAAAATAAATAAGGAAACATAAGCTTTAAATGATACATTAAACAAGATGGACTTAATTGATATTTATAGGACATTCCATCCCAAAACAACAGAATACACTTTCTTCTCAAGTGCTCATGGAACATTCTCCAGGATAGATCATATCTTGGGTCACAAATCAAGCCTTGGTAAATTCATGAATATTGAAATCGTATCAAGTATCTTTTCCGACCACAACACTATGAGACTAGATATCAATTACAGGAAAAAATCTGTAAAAAATGCAAACACATGGAGGCTACACAATACACTATTAAATATCCAAGAGATCACTGAAGAAATCAGAGGAAATCAAAAATACCTAGAAACAAATGACAATAAAAACACGACCACCCAAAACCTATGGGATGCAGCAAAAGCAGTTCTAAGAGGGAAGTTTACAGCAATAATCCTACCTCAAGAAACAAGAAACATCTCAAATAACCTAAATTTACACCTAAAACAATTAGTGAAAGAAGAACAAAAAACAAAAAACAAAAAACCCGAAGTTAGCAGAAGGAAAGAAATCATAAAGACCAGATCAGAAATAAATGAAAAAGAAACAAAGGAAACAAGAGCAAAGATCAATAAAACTAAAAGCTGGGTCTTTGAGAAGATAAACAAAATTGATAAACCATTATCTTTTACCTTAAACATAAGACAAAAAGAAGTGTTAGAAAAGAGATGCTGTAGGTGGTGGGTAAAAGTGAATCCTGTGTTTTCCTTGCTGCAAGAAAAACTGCTGAGCCTATAGGTAGGTTTTGTTCCCATAAATCCACTGTGTGCGCTAGGTGTAAGCTAATGTGCCATCAACTTGGATTATACTTATTTATGTGCATTTCAAGACCTGATCGGTGGTCTAGAAAGAGTTAATACTGAATGAACTAAATGAGAGTTCTGCTGACTAGAACTGAAGAATTCACTTGTGGCCAATGAATATACAGTTACACATCAGTTCTTATAAATCCCTAGCATATGTCTATACATAGACATTACACTGTCTCTTTTCATACCTTTAAGTCATGGTCATAATATGCTAATTTTAAATGTTATTCGTAATCATTAAGTTACAGAAACATATTACAAGGTATGAGTGGAAAAAAAAAACTCTGCTTCTTAGTCTAAAAATCCCCAAAGAAATGATGCAGTAAAACAATAACACCTCTTTTACAAAATTTTTAATGCATTTTTTATGGTTTTAGTCATCAGAAAAGCATGTTTGTATTTTTATGCATATGGTATATTTTACTATGTTCTTTAATTGGACAGGGAAAATGGTTCTTTGTCTTCTCAGTGAAGCTTGCTACAGCCAAAATGTGTTGTGTTTGCCTACCCAGAGCTATCCTCTCCCTTCTGTAAATAGATGACCTTAATTAACTTGTTAGAGACCACACTCCCTTCATTGAACTGTAATTTTGGTGGGACACTTATATGAGGTGCTGATTATAATATTAGCATGATATGGGTGGAAAATGGCCTAAATTAGGTCAACCAAAATCTCTCTCAGGAATATGAATCCTGAATATAATGAACGAACAGAAAACACTTTATTCATTCTGTGACAGTGGAAACCTGATGTTCTTTTCATTTTTTAAAAATTCCTAGCTCTTATAATTTACCTTATTTCTGTCTTTCTTGAAGCCTGGTGGTTCTATTTTTTCATTCTTTCCATAAGCTGCCTCATGTATTGCAAAAAAAAAAAAAAAATTGACCCAAGTTACCCATAGATGGTTTCTATTGCTTCTAACCAAATTGCCACAACTGACACAAAGACTGATAGCAAAGCTCATATGGGATGAAGCAAGTGCTAAAAGAAAAGAAAAATTGAGTACCAAAAGGGAGAAAAAAAACCAATATATTATGGGAAGAATAGAGGAGGGAGAGCTAGCTCATGTTTGCTTAAAAATAAGTTTTATGGAGGAAGGAAAAGAACGGATGGAATTTTCAGAGAAGTTGATGGGTATCAGCGCCTGTTTAAGAGGAGAAAGCAGCATTGGCAAAGGGATCAAGGGAAGACAAGTTCAAAATGCGATTGGGGGTTAGGAACAACCTCAGTTCACAATTACAGAAAGAAATGGGAGACAACCTTGGAAAGAACAATTTGTTCGTTTCTAAAATAAATGTTTATTGTGGTTCTGTGATGTAATGGTGAATAAGACAGACATGTTCCATGCCTTTAGGAAATTTACATTACTTGAGAGGAGAGAGACAAACAACTAACAAAAGTATTCTCCGAAGAGCAAATAAAACACTTTAAAAATGCAAGAAGTTCTGTGAAGGAAACAAGGGACTAAAATACAGAGACTAAGAGCATGGATGGGAAGTAGGTTGAGGGAGGGCTGGAGGAAGGATGTAATATTTTAGATAAGAATTGAATTATAGGAAAGTTGGAGGAATGGAATATTCCCAGACTAAGAAACAGAAAATATTGTGTTGGCCAAAAAGTTTGTTCGGGTTTTTCTATAACATCGTACGGGCAAAACCCTAACGAACTTTTTGGCTAACCCAATATGAATGTCCTAGGGAGAGAAGACTTTGACTTGTTCTCAGACTGATAGAAGATGACTTCAGTCAGGTGAGCAAAGGAGACTGTAGCATAGCACAGTGCCGGAGAAACAGTCAGGGGTCAGATCCTATAGGTTTCTTATGTCTCACAGAGGGGCTTGGAATTTACTTCAAATTTATGAGTAAGCTATTTACAGTTAATAAAGATCAACATAATGGCTATGAAGAGAGAGGAATTAGCCCTGAATGATGAATTACATTTCGGTAATAAAGAAATGTGAGAAATCAAGAAGGGCATATCATGATGGCATAAATGAGAGATTTAAATATGAGCATGAGGTAGTTTATTTTTTTTATTCAGTACATGATTTAGAACTACTAAAAGTATTTATCATAGTGACAACTACCTTCCATAATAATATTATCCATAAAACATATTTCCACTTCTAATCTGCTATAGTGTTTATACTTCCTACTGTGTAATTTAGCACTTAATTACATTCTGACTAGATCTGTATGTTTTACATTATTTTGTTTCCCAACTAGATTGAAAACACCTTGAGGGCAAGGCCTGTGCCATATATTTTTTGTATCTTTCACATTCTCTAGCTTATATATGATACGAATATGAATTAGTAATAATATTAAATCCATATTTAATGCTTACTTTTTTCTAGGCACTGTGTAAGGGCTTTAAACGTATAAGTTAGTTTAATTCTCATTCCAAATCTATAAAGAAGGGCCTGTTATTATTTTACAGATGAAAAACAAAACTAAATTTACCATGATTAAGTCCCTCGTACATTTGTTACTAATTGACTGGTTGACTTACAATGTTTTAGAGATGGAAAAAAAAAATATCTGGTTGAGATAGGTTATTTATTGGTCAGAATATTTTTAAAAATACATGTGAACAACATTTTTACAGTATTAAACCACTTCCTGGTCCTATGAGAATCAACTGTGAATCTGTTCATTGTGATAGAATCCCACAAAGTTTCCTCTATCTGCATTTGCTAGCTATTTCTGACAATATGTGTCATTTGAATGGAAGGGTTTATTTAATACAGAGACACTGTCTCATTTACACTCTCTTTCACTTAATTAAGCTAAACCATATTTTTCCCACCACTAAATCAAAAAAATGACTACAGAGTCTACAAAAGATGTGACCGGTTCATTTTGTCTAGATCCTAAGCATTTCTAACATTTAAATAGATATGCAGAAATACCTATCAAATAATGATTGTGACACAGATTATGACTGTCGTCCAATTATCTCAACAGATACAGATGCCATAAAATTTAAAAGAGAAAAGAGACAGTGATATGAAGGGGAAAAAATAACAAACACACACTAATGGTAATTAGAAGCAAACATAAAGGCTGTCAAAGAAAATTACTGTTGGGTTCACTATGGGGGGACACAAAAAGGAAAACAAAAATAAAAATAATTTAGAGTCTACCTTGAGGCATGCAAGTATAAAAAACAGTGGAGGGATTTTAATTGGGCAAAAGTACTCTAAATATTTGCTTAAAACTATTTCTCTCCTTAAGACACAACAACAGTGATGACATACTTGACATTTGCTCACAATCCATTTTCCTCATCCAAGGTTTAAATTTTGTAAACAGGCAATTCCAGTTTCTATTTTGGTTCACATTCTGAATGCAAATAAATATGGCCCACATCCCCTTAGGAAGACAGCATTTAAATTATAAGTGAAAGATGGCATTAAAATAAATATCAACATACCAATCTGTATAAAAAATCAGACAGATCAGATATTTGGCAGTAGGAGTAGTGAAGATGAAGAATAAGAAGGAGATGGAGAAGGAAGAGGGGAAGAAGAGGAAGTACACCACCACCATCACCACACACACACACACACACACACACACACACACACGCTCAGGCCTTAATCCTTTTGGAAATGTTTAGATTTGCCCAGGAATAACCATTCTCTGGCCATGTTTAAGATCTCTTCCACCCACACCCTCACCCCCAGACCTACTCTAGTTTGGTGAAGAGTTTTTGGCTTACAGAAAATTGTGTCATTCAGAAATATTAGGATTGCAACAGGCTGATTAATAACTGTGTTGAAAAGCTAAATTTTGGTGATAGACCATGTAAATCTCTCTCATATGAGATGTCATCTCTGCAGCCTGTAGGGTTGATAAGAGTTTAGCTCTTAGTTTCAGCTGAATTTCTTTAGGAGCTCTGGCTATACAGGGCAACAAGGAAATGCCATTAGTGGCATTCATATTTTCTTAATGGACAGGCAGAAACTTGGAATAGGAAAACTCTGCAAATCGTCACTGGCTGTTTGGGTAAAGTAGGAAAAGGGGCATAATAACATGTGAATGAAAACGCTTCTAAAATATTATTTAAATGCAGTCCTCAATTCTTCAAGAATTTAGAGAATTAGTCACTTGTTGCCTCATTTAGTACTCAAAATTCACTTTAGCTTAAAGCATTCTAATAAATATAAAAGATCCTGGAAATATATAAAAATACATTCTGTAAACATCATACGGCTTCACAATTTGGGCTCAATTTATACATATTACATTTTTTTCTTATATGTGTTACAAAAATATTCTCTTTATTTTTAACCTTTTACTTCTCTTTAGTTATACATATTTTTTTCAAAACACAAGCTCTTCTTTTAAGGGAACAGCTATCCAAATGTCATGGAACACTAGTGTTCAGTAAGCATAATTTTAAAAAATCGTAACTTAAGATTTTTCTTCTTCTCTGAATACAACACTTATACGCAGAAATTTGGTCAGAGAAGTAAGGCCTCATAAGACATGAAGGCATTAGTCTAGAAGCTGAAGATTAAATGTAAAGGGAAACTGTTCTAAGTGAGGCCACAAAAAGAGAGCCCTGAAACATTCTGGAACTTTCTGAAAACCAGCCACTCTTCCCACAAATGGTTCTATCTCAAACTTTGCAGAGCTTGTCTATTCCTAACTCTGTCTTGATAGCTTATAATAAAGTCAGTAAACTGTGTGCCAGTAGTACAGCCCCAGGAACACGGCTGTCTGGGCTCTAAACCACACTCTGCCTCCTAGTAGCTTTTTGACCTTTGACAAGTAACTGAACCTCCCTATACCTCAGTTTCTTCATCTGTAAAATGGGAATAATTCTAATGCCTCCGTCACAATGTTGTTAGGTTAGTTAGTATTTGTAAAGGTGTTAGAAACATGACTAGAGCATAGTAATGCTACATAAGTGTTTAATAAATAAATATATGACACTAAAAATTTTATTGTCAGTAAGTATCAATTAGGCACCTATGCTATTCCAAGTCATGGTACATATGATGGACCAGGCAGAATAGCTCACGTCTTTGGATTGTTGACCTTACATTCTAGAGAAAATAAAAGAAATAGGCATGTAAACAAATAAGCAAGATATTGTCTGATGGAGCTAAGTGCTGTAAAGAAATGAGTGTTAAGAGACAGTGATAGAGAAGTTCTGAATTGGGAAGTCTCTTCTGGGATCTGGGGTTGGAGACAAGAAGGCAGACCAGGCTTAAAAAACAAAAACTCTAAGAACTCAGTGACTGGAATCCTTGCCCTAATCCTGGACAGAAAAGACGCCTGGGCATGGAGCACGGAGAAGGAGGGGAGAGGCAAGATAATGTCAGAGAAACAGGCAGGGGTTCCATTAGCCAGGGCTTGGAATTTGAATTTTATTTTAAGTGAAATGGAAAACAACTACAGGATTTAAAACTGAGACTCGTATTGATCTAATTTAACTACTAATAACTTCTTTGTTCCTAAATGCTGACTGAAATTCAGTGCCCATTTATTTGACATTTTTTGCATTGGCTTGGTGTTTTGACCCTAAATTGTACCTTGTTTTTTAGTTGACAAACATAGAAGATACTTGCTGGAAGGTTTATTTATATCTGTCACTAACATATTTTACTTCCTAATTGCTTGGTAGCTACGTTCATCTAGTTACACTTAAATCTAGTTATACTTTTTCTCTCACTATACTTCACTCATTCAAATTTTGGGTAATAATTCCTCTTTAGTTGTTTGCCATTAACCCTGAGCAGGACCAGCTATATGCATAAGCTATAGACAGCTACCTACATTTTTATAATGTGTGGGGGGGGGGCAGAGGGGGAACTAGACAACTTTTACATGATAAAAGCCTTCTTTATTACTAGTCTATTGTGGTACCTAAAATTTTTAACATTAGATTTATTGCACTGGGTTGCAGAGGTTAACTGTCAGAGTAAATAATGCATATTTTACTGAGGAGACAGAAAAATATTATCAGAGGTTAGGGGTCTGAGAAAATGATATAGGGAACACAGGAGACTACACAGAATAGGACTTCTAGGCCACTGGCCACAGTCCCTTAAGAAGGGTTTATCTATCGGATATATGTTTTGGTACCTGCCTTGATCTACACAAGATTTGAACCTATAAGTGGACGTTCAAACTTCTTGCAATTAAAATTATTTTCCAATATTTATGAACCCAACATAGGAGCACCTCAATACTTAATGCAAACGCTAACAGTCATAAAAGGGGAAATCGACACTTAACACAATCATAGCAGGGGACTTTAACACCTCACTTTCACCAATGGAGAGATCATCCAAAATGAAAATAAATAAGGAAACACAAGCTTTAAATGATACATTAAACAAGATGGAGTTAACTGATATTTAGAGGACATTCCATCCAAAAACAATAGAATACACTTTCTTCTAAAGTGCTCATGGAACATTCTCCAGGATAGATCATAACTTGGGTCACAAATCAAACCGTGGTAAGTTTAAGAAAACTGAAATCATATCAAGTATTTTTTCCAACCACAACACTATGAGACTAGATATCAATTACAGGAAAAAATTTGTAAAAAATACAAACACATGGAGGCTAAACAATACACTACTAAATAATCAAGAGATCACTGAAGAAATCAAAGAGGAAATAAAAAACTACGTAGAACAAATGACAATGAAAACACGACTACCCAAAACCTATGGGATGCAGCAAAAGCAGTTCTAAGAAGGAAGTCTATAGCAATACAATTCGACCTCAAGAAACAAGAAACATCTCAAATAAACAACCTAACCCTACACCTAAAGCAATTAGAGAAAGAATTAAAAAACCCAAAGTTAACAGAAGGAAAGAAATTATAAAGATCAGATCAGAAATGAAGGAAAAAGAAATGAAGGAAACAATAGCTAAGATCAATAAAACTAAAAGCTGGTTTTTTGAGAGGATAAATAAAAAAGATAAACCACTAGCCAGACTCATCAAGATAAAGAGGGAGAAGACTCAAATCAACAGAATTAGAAATGCAAAAGGAGAAGTCACAACTGACACTGCTGAAATACAAAGGATCATGAGAGATTACTAAACGCAACTATATGCAAAGAAAATGGACAACCTGGAAAAAATGGACAAATTATGATAAAAGCACAACCTCCTGAGACTGAACCAAGAAGAAACAGAAAATATAAACAGACCAATCACAAGCACTGAAATTGAGACTGTGATTAAAAATCTTCCAACAAACAAAAGCCCAGGACCAGATGGCTTCACAGGGGAATTCTATCAAACATTTAGAGAAGAGCTAACACCCATCCTTCTCAAACTCTTCCAAAATATAGCAGAGGGAGGAACACTCCCAAACTCATTCTACGTGGCTACAAACATCCTGATACCAAAACGAGACAAAGATGTCACAAAGAAAGAAAACTACAGGCCAATATCACCGATGAACATAGATGCAAAAATCCTCAACAAAATACTAGCAAACAGAATCCAACAGAACATTAAAAGGATCATACACCACGATCAAGTGGGGCTTATCCCAGGAATGCAAGGATTCTTCAATATATGCAAATCAACCAATGTGATACACCATATTAACAAACTGAAGGTGAAAAACCCTAATGATCATCCCAATAGATGCAGAAAAAGCTTTTGGCAAAATTCAACACCAATTTATGATAAAAACCCTCCAGAAAGTAGGCATAGAGGGAACTTACCTCAACATAATAAAGTCTGTATATGACAAACCCACAGCCAATATCATTCTCAATGGTAAAACAACTGAAACCATTTCCACTAAGATCAGGAACAACACAAGGTTGCCCACGCTCACCACTATTATTCAAAATAGTTTTGGAAGTTTTAGCCACAGCAATCAGTGAAGAAAAAGAAGTAAAAGGAATCCAAATCGGAAAAGAAGTAAAACTGTCACTGGCAGATAACATGATACTATACATAAAGAATCCCAAAGATGCTACCAGAAAACTTCTAGAGCTAATCAATGAATTTGGTAAAGTAGCAGGATAAAAAATTAATGCACAGAAATCTCTGGCATTCCTATACACTAATGATGAGAAATCTGAAAGAGAAATTAAGGAAACACTCCCATTTACCACTGTAACAAAAAGAATAAAATACCTAGGAATAAACCTACCTAAAGAGACAAAGACCTGTATGCTGAAAACTACAAGACACTGAAGAAAGAAATTAAAGATGATACAAACAGATGGAAAGATATACCACGTTCTTGGATGGAAGAATTAACATTGTGAAAATGACTATACTACCAAAAGCAAGCTACAGATTGAACGCAATCTTTATAAAACTACCAGTGACATTTTTCACAGAACTAGAACAGAAAATTTCACAATTTGTATAGAAACACAAAAGACCCCAAACAGCCAAAGCAATCTTGAGAAAGAGAAACATAGCTGGAGGAATCAGGCTTCCTGACTTCAGACTATACTACAAACTACATTAATCAAGACAATATGGTACTGGCACAAAAAACAGAAATATAGATCAATGGAACAGGATAGAAAGCTCAGAGATAAGCCCACACACATATGGTCACCTTATCTTTGATAAAGGAGGCAAGAATATACAATGGAGAAAAGACAGCCTTTTCAGTAAGTGGTGTTGGGAAAACTGGACTGCTCCATGTAAAAGAATGAAATTAGAACACTCCCTAACACCATACACAAAAATAAATTCAAAATGGATTAATGACCTAAATGTAAGACCAGAAACTATCAAACTCTTAGAGGAAAACATAGGCAGAACACTCTATGACATACATCACAGCAAGATCCTTTTTGACCCACCTCCTAGAAAAATGGAAATAAAAACAAAAATAAACAATGGGACCTAATGAAACTTAAAAGCTTTTGCACAGCAAAGGAAACCATAAACAAGGTGAAAAGACAACCCTCAGAATGGGAGAAAATATTTGAAAACGAAGCAACTGACAAAGGCTTAATCTCCAAAATATAAAGGCAGCTCATGCAGCTCAAGATCAAAAAAAGAAACAAACCAATCCAAAAATCGGCAGAAGATCTTAACTGACATTTCTTCAAAGAAGATATACAGATTGCCAACAAACACATGAAGGGATGCTCAACTTCACGAATCATTAAAGAAATGCAAATCAAAACTGCAATGAGGTATCACCTCACACCAGTCAGAATGGCCATCATCAAAAATCTACAAACAATAAATGCTGGAGAGGGTGTGGAGGAAAGGGAACCCTCTTGTAATTTTGGTGGGAATGTAAATTGATACAGCCACTATGGAGGTTCCTTAAAAAAATAAAAATAGAACTACCATACGACCCAGCAATCCCACTACTGGGCATATACCCTGAGAAAACCACAATTCAAAAAGAGTCATGTACCACAATGTTCACTACAGCTCTATTTACTATAGACAGGACATGGAAGTAACCTAAGTGTCCATCGACAGATGAATGGATAAAGAAGATGTGGCACATATATACAATGGAATATTATTCAGCCACAAAACGAAACGAAATTGAGTTATTTGTAGTGAGGTGGAGGGACCTAGAGTCTGTCATACAGAGTGAAGTAAGTCAGAAAGAGAAAAACAAATACTGTATACTAACGCATATATATGGAATATGCAAAAAAAAAAAAAAAAAGTTCTGATGAACCTAGAGGCAGAACAGGAATAAAGACGCAGATGTAGAGAATGGACTTGAGGACACAGGGATGGGGCAGGGTAAGCTGGAACGAAGTGAGAGAGTGGCATGGACATATATACACTACCAAATGTAAAATAGATAGCTAGTGGGAAGCAGCCACATAGCACAGGGAGATCAGCTTGGTGCTTTGTGTCCACCTAGAGGGGTGGGATAGGGAGGGTGAGAGGGAGACGCAAGAGGGAGGAGATATGGGGATGTGTGTATGTATATAGCTCATTCACTTTGTTGTAAAGCAGAAACTGACACACCATTGTGAAGCAATTACACTCCAATAAAGATGTTAAAATAAACTAAATTAAAATTAATAATAAATAAAATTATTTTCCAAACCATTAATTACACAATTCTATTTTCCCTGTCTCATTTTAGATGCACTCTACTAATTTCTACTAGTGCCACTTTTATTTTCTAAATTTCTAAAAACTGTTCAACTTTTAAAATACTGTCTTGGAATTACAAAAGAGAGGCATATGACATTAGGAAGCCACAGAGTCACACTCTTTGAAACTGAGACTTAAGAGAGAAAAAAAAAATTCAATTTAAACAAATAGCTGTTGTGCAACGTACTGTGATAAGCAACGTGAGGAACATTGAGACAGGGTGTCTTCTCTCCAGGAGCTAATAATGAAATTACTTTTAGACTCAATGTCTTCATTTCATTTGACTCTCTGACTTTGTAAACATTTGCTGCTTGCGTGCTTAGATGTCTTTAAAGTTTTGGGCATAGTTTGCTGGTCGGTTGAGGTTTTAATCATAATATTCAAATATGTAGTATTTAAATCTAGGCTAATTCTGTTTCTCCAGTACAACCAGGTAGTAGAAACCACATTTTGCATAAAAATCCATTTAAAGATTCAATAAAGCACTAAATTGTGAATATGTTAGACTTTTAAACGTAAAACCAAGTATTTTTTTTCAAAAATGGGTTGAAATTAGCATTTAAAAAATGTAATTACTGTGATCTTTTCAGAATGTTTTCCTCCAAACTCTGCATCTTCAAATTCAATAATTACTATTATTTCATTTGCTCTGTGAATGGGTTTTTCCTTAATTTTTAAAAATCCTGTGCCACTTGCATGCCCATTTTGGAAAAGCTATGTTGGTTAAACATTAATATTGTTCTTTGGTATGTTCCAATTCTAAAAAGAAATTAGTGGACTTGTTTTTGGCATCCAGGAGCTTCCCTACTTAGATGAGTGAGCTGATTAACTGCACTCATGTGTTAGCCTTTTGACGTATGTGATTTGTTACAGTCTCATGACTTTCAGTACTTTGATCTCTTTTTTATTCTTTTCAGTTTTTATAATAAAGACACTTATTTCTTTAAACTCAAACCATAGAATTATGTGTATGTATAGTGTTAGTTTTCCTGAGTCTATGTTAAATTAAATATTGACTTTGAAAGCCCTATATCATTTCTTATTTACCATTCTCAATCTGTGGAATTTATTAAAAAATTGACAAGAATGCCCTGTGGTAAAATCCCCACAGGTGTCAAATTGGATGACCCAACCAAGCCAATTACAAAATTGACAAATCTATAGTTACTTCGATAAAAATGACACAATTTGATTTTAACAGGGACCGATATTTTTTAAGGACACTTTGAGACATTTTCTTTGAAGAAATAATTTTCTTCAATTTTAGAAAACTATGAGTTTTTTTTTTCTTTTTAGAAAATTGCTTTCTTGTGAGGCTTGTTAGCCTTTCTGTTCTTTCTGACTTTTTCCAGAAGTTGATTTCTCTTTCTTCTGCACTTTAGAAAATATTGGGAGAGAATTTCAAGTATTTAAAAAAATATTTTTAGCAGATTTACCTTTTGTGATTAAGTGTCAGTCAGTTCAAGGGGGCACCCTGAGCTTTCTCACATCTTTTGTCAGTGGAACAAATTTTCATTCCTAAAGAACAATTGTTCACGTTACAAAAATAAGTCTCCTATGTAGGTGCCCTTGCTGATAGCCTCCGGAGAAAGGATAAAAAATAAATGATCCTATAGACTGATTAATCTACTCTCTCCCCTCATCAAATCTAGGGCTCCCTGGAAGGTTGTAATGAAGGGTTCTTCAGGGAAAAATGCTCTGCAGTTTTCCAAACAGTTTTTAAACTTCTACCATAGGACTGTTTTCTAATTTAGCTTCTGTAAGCAGAGGTCTATAAGAACAAGAAGTCAAATGAAGTAAAGTACTCTTAAAGGTAATGTTATAAATATTTGCTACCATTCTTAAATACCCACAATTTTAAGAATATCAATACCCTCAGTTAAAAGAAAGGGGGAAAAAACTTGTTACTTTCAATTCTACATAATTATCAAACAAAAACTCTCTTTCCCTCTATCGTTCAATCTATCTGTTCACACATATATATAGTTAACAAAGTTACTCAAGCCTAGCTGCACAATAGAATCACTTGGGGAACTTCTAAAGCTTACCACTGGGAGTTCCAGCCCCAGAGAATCTGCTTCAATTGTGCCACACCTGCAAGTAGGCATTGGCATGTGTCACCTCAGAGTCATCTCCAGATGACTCTAAGGTGCAGCCATGATTGACAAATACTGGGTTAGACTGACACCTCTTCCTTCAAATGTACACTTGAAAACAACCAAGAGGTAAAACTGTTAGGAAGAATTTTCCTTTCCGATGAAAACGAGACTTGTCCTGGGATGACTGTGTGTCCTTCACTGGTATTTATTTTTTCTAGATAGGCAATCACTCACCCCACGTTTTTATTATTAGTCTTAGCATCATTATTAGTAGTAGTATCATTGCTTCTGGAACTCAGCTTTCAATTAAGCAATAGATTGGCAGATACATCCAGATCCTTTGCTCTACAAAAAATCCACCCCCCCGAAAAAATTATTTTAAAACTTCATCCCTGACGTCAGTGTACTTTCCCAGTTTGCTATGAAGACACACAGGCTAAGGAATGCAGATGACAAGGAGAAAGGGACTGGCTTTGTCCACTGTTGCATTTGTAATGTTGAGGATTAAAAATACCAAAAACCCAACTGCCACTTCTAAGATGTCTGGAGGAAAAGCAGGGTCCTGTGCACGCACCCCACACACAGCACCACCAAGCCACCTCTCTGGCCCAACCTACGGATCTGTCCCAAACTACAGATCTGCCCCAACCTACGGATCTGCCCCAACCTACGGATCTGCCCCCACCTACGGACCTGCCCCAACCTATGGATCTGCCCCCACCCTCACCCCATTTAAAGAACCAGCTCGCCCACCCTCAAGGAGCAAGCAAGGGAACGTGTTACTTGTTTTCACTCCCTCATGCTTTAGCACGAGTCCCAATAAAGCCTTGCCTGAATTTCTCCTCTGTCCTCTTATCAATTTCTGTTGACTAAAGAGTCCAAGAACCTGGGTCGGTAACCAGATCACAAGTAGATACAGGTGACGTCTGTTAAGTACTGTGCTCTATCATTGAAGACATTGTAGTCTTAAACTCTTTTGACATTGGATAGGCAAAAAACTTTATGTCCCTCCCACTCCTGCCTTCCAGTTCACTGAATACTCAGTGATCAGGAACTTGGGATAGCAGAGTCTGTGTTAGGTAGTGTGTCTTTTACAGTAGAGAAGGAGTGTTTTGCAATGAAGTGTCACCATACCAGTAATTGGCAGGGAGGTGTGGTTACACCTGTGTTAACAATAGAGTTTGGTATAACCTGTGGTTAAATCGTTGAATAGCAGTGCCTATATGACTCAAAATTTTGTTATAATAAAATGAGTAAGAGCCTTGACTCTGGAATCAGACTCCCTAGGTTCTAGGATTTCCTATTTGTGTATGCTCAGATTAATAATTTAATCTTTAAGCCTCGGTTTTTCCTATCCCTAAACCGGGAATAATAATAGTACCTATTTCAGATGTTTTTTTGTAAAATTACATTCTGGAATCTATATCAAGTGCTTAATAGTATACCTGGTACATGTGAGTCCTCAAGAAAATGCTAGTTTATAGTTGTTATCGTTTTGTTGCTGTTGAATGATTATTATTATGTATTACTACAAGTAACGTAAATATGCCTCACAGAGTACCCTGGGATACACAAGTGACAAAATAAATTGCAAGTAATGAAACTTAACTAACAGAATCATCATTTAAAAAGCTATAATGGTAGAAAATCATGCTCAAGCTAACACAGTGTTGAAGATGCATAAATGACAAAATGTTCTTTATAAAAATGGGAACACTGATTATTCTCACCATCTACCATTATAAAATGACAGTATCATCTTTGGCAATATTGGCAAAACTTGAGTGGTAGTCAGACTGCTCAAGAAAATTAAATTAGAAATGCTAATGTTAGCTTTTATACGTTGTACTTTAGTAATTAAGAGTAATTCCATGAGCAAGTACTGATGAGGGACACTTAACTATCACGTTATCAGAAGATGATGGAGTTTTTATAGAGAATATTTTGTAGTCCACATCCAAATACTAGATCCAGTGGAGGACATTTCAAGGTATCTTAAAAGGAACAATTTATTATTAAATCTAATACATGATTTTAACTTTTTGAAGGATCAAAACTAAAACCAAGGGAAAAAAGTCTTATTCAATCAAGTTCACATTAGGAGCACTCTCAAAGCCCACCAAAAATCTAAAAATGTTACTTCGATAAACAGTTTCTAGAATGGAATATTCCACACATCCAGAGTCTGTTTAAATATTGAACAGTGATTACGCCATACTCGGAGAGACTGAGACACACACAGAGTGACTGGTCCAGCTGGTGCAAGGGGCAGAGAAAGACCGCTCCTGTTGGTTGACAAGGCAAGAGCTTGAGGATAAATAGTGTCTGCAGATTGAAATGGGCCATGGCATTGGTTGCAAGTGTGAAAAATTAGAGAATAGAGGGGGAGGTAGCAGAATGGATTTGACTAAGCTGGGTATATCTGCATTTAGAGGGGAATGGTTGAGGTTCGGTGGAGGGCTATTCGAACAGAGAGCACAAAAGATGAAAACGAGGTTGGCATCGGAACATATAGAGGCCTTCACTGTGGCTGCAGGGACTGTGCCATAGATAGTCCTTGGTTAAAGATGACAGTGATTTGAGTTTGAGTCCTTAAGTACATTACCTATAATACCAAGAAACCTGGACCATCATATGGTAGGTATGCAATAAGTAATTGGTGAATGGAAGAATAAATAATGAATGAAGAAGGAAGTTATAAAAAAAAAAAAGCATCATGGAGAAAGGAAAACTGAAATGGGCAAGATTCAAATTGATCCAAAGGAGGTAGAAAAAGGACACTATAAATAAGGAGAAATATATACACAAAAACATTTATACAAATGTTTAGAAACAATAATTTTTATCCCATATTCAGGTGGTAGATTTCACCAAAGGGTTTCCTTGATACTGTCAAATAATTCTGCAATAGCATTTGATTAGAAGCAGTGTGTTTTAAAGTGCTTCAAAAGTAATGTGTATGATTTAAGTGAATAGATCTTTACGAGCCATAATTGACTTCTGAGGGAAGGAAAAAATGATATCAAAAACCTTACTTATTTAGGCATAATATTTGACTCAGGTTTTGTAGTGATCCAGATGAAACAAACAGCATGGGGAGCACAGTTTATGAATTTTCATTACGCTTCGATACACTATGAATAAAGCTTTCTCTCTGGTAGATTCTGCATGTCCTATCTATCAATACCAGCCTTCCAACATTAATGTCAACAACAATAAAACAGTGATGATAATTTCACAACTGTTTATAAACAGATCATAAGCTTTTATTTGGTAATAAATTACACAGATGGTCTGTGACTCTCTTAATATGTGCAATGTGTGTGTGTGTGTGTGTGTGTGTGTGTGTGTGTGTTTTCCAGGAATCAGGATAAGAATTAAGAAATTCATCCTAAATGCCAATGTTTTGCTCACCACTTAAAAAATGCAGAAGAAAATCCATTATATAAAGATGTAAGTAGGAAACTTGTCCTTCTGAGAGGACAAGTGAAAATGTCTGATGTTTTAAATCCCCAAGTAATTGAATGGTTCCGACTACAGATGTTTAAGGAGAGAGGTTAGCTTGATGCCTGGCACTTCTATTTCACTTCTCACTGTATGATAAAAGACCAATTTTAACTCAGTTAAATGCACAAAATGGGAAATTCATTTCACCTCAGCCAATTCATTTCCTTCAACGGAAACACCTTTATTATAATTTTTTGTTGTTCCTGTTGGGATCAAACTGAATTCTTAAGGGGATCAATTAATTCTACAGAGAATTGTGATATTGGGGATAAGACCTCAGAATATGCAATCAAAACTTGCAATAACATGATTAAAATAAAATAACCTATTTTTATTTGAAATTATATACTACATAGGAGGATTCCAAGTTGCAAATCATCAGTGCTTCAAAATTTTATCTGAAAATAGATTACTAGGAGTTAGGATAAAACTGGATCTACTGAAGTAAATTATAAAGAGTGTTTAGCTTGCCAGGCACATCCCCCAAATTTAACTTACAATATAAGTGATATATGATTTTGTGAAGAAAGTACAACATAATCCTGATGTTACCCTAGAAACAGACATTTTAAAAAAGAAATTAGTTTTTTATTCATTTTGATTTTGATTGCTTGAGGAAACATAGGTTCAGTTAGATAAATAAGAAGTATCCAAGGATTTCTGTGGCTGCTCTAAAGAAAAATTGAGCGGCCTTTTCTAAGTTCCTGTTATGTGTCCAAAATATTGTGCTAGGCAATTTACATATGGTGCCTAAATTAGGCTTCAGATTAACTCCAAGGGTTATAAATTTTATCTCATTACAAAGATGAGAAAATGAGATATGCTAAAGTTAAGTAATTTCCTTAAGTCAAATAGATCTTAAGTGGTCTATACAGAATTTTAAATCAGGTCTGTCCATTTTCTATTTTCTAGACTGAGATTTTTAGGTTTTTAGAGGTTTAGGATTCTGGATATTTACAATGACTAAATTCAGTTCAAAACATAACTTTCCTTTTTCATGATAGTGGATCAGAAACACTAACAGAGGTCAATAAAGAAGGAGCACAGTATCCTAAACTATCAAAGGACGATCTGCCAGCATTATTTTTATCATCATCATCGTTGTCATCTGTCACTATCAAGGCCTTGCTATGTGTGAGACACTGCACAATGCTCCTTACATTTATATTATTTAATCTTATAAATAATACTATGAAGTATATCCAGCTATTATTCCTATTTTACAGATAAAGAAACTAAGACCCTTTGCACTTCAGTAATTGTTATCTCTTTACCCAGATAGGCTGACATCAGAACCCATTTTATCAACTGCTATGTTAAAATGCCTTTCTACCAACATCCATATGGATGTACTATATATTTAAGTTCTATTTCTTGAATCCTTTATTGGTATTTAAAGACTTTCACCCTAGGTTTAATAATTGAATTTGTCAAGTTTACTAAGTCCCTTGGATTTACTCCCTCCTATTATAATCTCATACTTGGAACTTCCTTTCTAGGGAGCAAGTTTGTTTATACACTCACATAGTCTTTCACTGGAAGTCCGAACAATGACCTAGTTTCAGACAGTACGTATTTCTTTACTGGAAGCTCCTACTGGTTGTTTTCAAACAGATGGCTGATAGAACAATCTAATCAAGACCAAAGTCATATTTTTGTCTCTAAGGTAGATACAGAGAGAAGAAGGAAAAAAATAAAAGACCGAGGAAAGGGTCACTTGCACTTTGAGGCAAGAACTTTGAATATAGAGTTACAAAACAAATCTGGGCTCAAGTTCTAATTTTATGACATTGTCAAACTGGTATTTCTGTACCTTAGTTTTCTCAGTTGTAAGAAATAAATGTAAGGTTATGCTGTATTTCACTGATTCTAAGATGTATTTTTTTCCCCACATTTAGCATCTATGAAATAAGAACATATCTTACAATAAATGATGTGGCAGAGTTTAATTATAAAAATATTTTCTCAGTGGCACCTAAAATAATGTGTCTTAAAACTGATGGTGACTTAAATTTGAGAAAATATAATAAGACCCTTACCAATCATTATATTCATTTTGTTTGGCTCCCTAACATCTAATCTACTCAGATACTTTTGTCTAAACAAATGATTGTATTCCCATTTTCTTGACAAAGATGTAACTGGGAAACTTCAGGGTAAGCTTTCTGCCCTGCTAGGAAAGGCAGAGAAACATCTTTCTGAACTTCGTCATGTAACTTCTAAAACAGCTACAGCTATTTCCTTTCCAGCTTGAGGTTAAAAACATTAGCAGAGAAGAACAGAACCACAAGAAATGCTAAAAGCAGAGGGAGGAGCCATGATTCATCATGCCCAGAGCACTGCACTTCCTGTTACATATGACATTTTCTTCTTACTAAAAAAATACAGATCATGAGTAACCAGTGTTGTACGTTGGGGAAAGGGTTCAACATTACGCTATTGAACCACTAGGTACTGATAAAGTTCCATTTTGAGCCACTTTCTTTTGTCAGTAAAATAGAGAAAAGTGTATAGAAATCATATTTATATTTTATGTTCATCATATTTGAAATAGAAACAAAATTAGAAAAATAGGTAACAGGGCCAAAGTTTAAAATGATTCTAATATTATGTTGAAAAAAAAAAAAGCAAGAGTTCTAGAGTTAGACTGCCTGGGTTTGTAATTTGGGCTCAATTCTGCCAGCCTCAGTTTTGGCATCTACATAAGAGGATAACACTGATAATTCTTATGTTTTTTCTTGTGAGAATCTAGTGAGTTAAGACATGTGACATATGTAGCAAAATGTTTGGCTCATATTAACTGCTCATAAATGCTATTACTACTATTAAACCAATGAAATATAATTTATTTTTATTCTGCATTATTTACAATTAGTTCCATAATTTTTAGAACAATCTAATATATTAAAGAAAAGTTTCAGATTTAGTTGGTAGCAATAAAATATGCTGTTAATGAGTTCCAAGGAGATATTGAGGAAAAAAGAAATGCTGAATCTCTGTATTCCTGAAACCACAAGAATAAGATGAGCTATGAACACATTTGGGGTTTTATTAAATAAAGAAGATGGTCTAATACAGATGGCCAACAGGCACATGAAAAGATACTTCATGTCACTAATTATTAGAGAAATGCAAATCAAAACTACAGTGAGGTATAACCTCACACTGGTCAGAATGGCCATCATCAAAAAGTCTACAAAAAATAAATGGTGTACATTTACAGTATCCTAATTTCTACACAGGCCAGCCCTATTCACTATGGGAGGATGTTGCACAAGGCTGGATGTTTACAGTTATCTTCTGTTATACTTTCTGACCTCAAATTACAATGTATATTTTACAATAAAACAATATTTGAAATAGGGACGGCTCCATAGAATTTGAGGCATGTCTTTCCTACTACAGTACTAACAACTTTTTAAAGCTATACTTCTCAACTTAATCTACTCTGTTGAAGGCATCCTTTTGAATATTATATTTGTTACACCCATCATAAAGGGATCTCATGCTATTAATCCCACATTTCTAAGGAATTTCACAAAGTTTTTTTTTTTTTTTTTCGGATGGCAACTGAGATGTGAAGGGAATTATTAACTACTGAGGATTTCTTTAATTGGACAAGAAAACAAGGCTACTTAAAATAGTTGTTTCTAAATTTCAATGCTCTAAGAAAACCAATTATTTATTTATTTATTTATTTTTAGAAAACCAATTATTTAGCAGGATTTTATGTATATATTTCCCCCTGTGGTTTGCAAGCTGAAAAGGTGTTGACATTTGTATTTTTTACTGTGGACTCTTAAATGGTACTTGAATTTAGTTTAGAGTAACTGCATACACAGAATTAAAAGTAACTATGGTACAGACAATGTATGTTCTTAAGTTTTCTTCTCGCTCTTATAGCAGGTGAACATATTAAGGACATATTGCACATACATACTGATCAGAACTATAGAATCTCTCTCTCCTCTGTTCTCACATCATTTCTTATATATCTTTCAGGACTCACCACATCAAATCCTCCATTACCTCTCAATTTTTGTTCCACCTCTATGCTCACAGAACATTTGTGTTCTCACTATAATTTTACAATTTTACTGAATGATCTGGCTTAATATCTAGGCTGAAGTTTCTTATGGGCTTGTGGTCTTTATCTCTGCCTCTCGCAACCTAAGTGCAAAACCTTGCAAATTAAAGACATTTCAGTAAATGTGGGTCGTTTACTTAGAGCTGGAAAGGATATACAATGTCATCTTTTCCAAACTCCTACAAGAATGCAGAAATGCCTTCTACAGCTATCCTGGAAGATGGCATCCAGCTTCTGTGTGAAAAAATTCATTGATGAGGAAGATGCTTAGCATCTTATTAAATAGCTCATGGAAAGTTGTTGGTTTTCTATTTTTGTAATGATGTTGAAGCAAAATATGTCTCTTTTGATTTGCAATTATTTATCTTATTTATATTTTTGATAGCAATAAAACATAGCTTTAGGACTTCTGCATAGTATCCTTTCAAATATTCGAGCAGCTCTATTATGACCCCAACTGATATTATTCCTTGTCTCCTGCTCAAACCCTTCCCAAACCTACCTCTGTGTCTTTTCCTGAGATTGAAGGAGCTAGATCTCATTTAGTTCAGCTCTTAATTACTGTTCAATTCATTTACATAAAGCATATTGATTTGTAATATCAGTAACATATAGATGGGACAGCCATAACTGAAAACTAAGGAGTAGTATCTATGTAATTCAATATCATTGAGACTATCCTTTTTAAAAATTTTATTTAACTACAGATGATTGAAAATATTGTGTTAGTTTCCAGTGTATGGCTTCAGATTCTTTCCCATTATAGGTTATTACAAGACTCTGAATATAGTTCCTTATGCTATATAGTAAATCCTTGATGTTTATCTATTTTGTATATAGTTGTGTGTATCTGTTAATTCCATACTCCTAATTTATCCCTCCCTCCCCTTTCCCCTTTGGTAACCATAAGTTTGTTTCCTATGTCTGTAAGTCTGTTTCTGTTTTGTAAATAAGTTGATTTGCATTAATTTTTTAGCACATATGAGTGATAGCATATAATATTTTTCTCTGTCTGACATTTTACTTAGTATGATAATCTCTAGGCCCATCCATGTTGCTACAAATGGCAATATTTCATTCTTTTTATGGCTGAGTAATAGTCCATTTTGTGTGTGTGTGTGTGTGTGTGTATGTGTGTGTGTGTGTGTGTGTGTATATATATATATACACTACATCTTATTTTCTTATTTATCCATTCATCTGTTGATGGACACAAGTTGCTTCCATGTTTTGGCTATTGTGAATAATGCTGCTATAAACACTGGTGTGCATGTATCTTTTCAAAGTAGAGTTTTTGTCTTTTCTACATATATGCCCAGGAGTGGGATTGCTAGATCATACGATAACTCCATTTTTAGTTTTTTAAGGAACCTCCATACTGTTTTCCATAGTGGTTACACCAAGTTACATTCCCACTAACAGTATAGAAGGGTTCCCTTTTCTCCAACCCCTGCAGAAGTGACAACCTGTGACATCTGAGGCTAGGTCATAAAAGACATTGTGGTTTCTGCCTTCCTCTTTTGTATCACTTGCTTTGGGGAAAGCCACCTGCCATATTATGAGGATACTCAAGCTGCTCTGGGCAGAGAAACAAGGTAAGGAACTAAGGTCTCCTGCTAAAAGCAATATGAGTGAGCCAAATTAGAAGTGAACCTTCCATCCCTGACAAGCCTTTAAGTGACTGCAATCCCAGATGACATTTTGATTGCAACATCAAAGAAGACACTACATCAGAACCAACCAAGCTGCTCTTAAATTCCATACGCACAAAAATTGTAAGATAATAAATGCTTGTTAATTTTATTGTAACAGTTCTACTGAGATATAAATAACATATCCTAATGTTTGCCAATTTGAAGTGTCCAATTAAATGGTTCTAAATACATTTACAAAGTTATGCAACTCTTACCAGAATCTAATTTTAGAACATTTTCATTATCCTAAAAATAAACATTTACCCAATACCAGTTACTCCCTACTCCATCATTCCCCTACCCCCCACCCCTCCACCACCTCCTACTTTCTACTCCTCAGCCCTAGGCAACCACTGATCTACTTCTGTCTCTATACATTTGCCTACTATGGCCATTTCATATAAATAGAATAATACAATATGTGGTCTTTTGTCACTGGCTTATTTCACTTAAAATATAGTGTTTTTGAGGGTCACCCATGTTGTAGCATGTATTTTTTCATTCCTTTCTATTTTACCAAATCTTATTCCACTGTATGGATATCCCTTCATCCATTGATAGATATTTGTGTTTTTTCCACTTTTGGGCTATTATAAATAATAATAGCCCAAAAGTGCTTTGGTCCTTCATTTGTAAGTTTTTTAGTGGACATATGCATTTTCCTTTTTCTTGGGTATGTGCCTAGGGATGGAATTGTGGATCATATGGCAACTCCATGTTTAAATTTTTGAGGAACTGCCAGACTGTTTTCCAAACAGGCTGCACCATTTTACATTCCCACCAGCAGTGTCTGATGGATCAAATGTTTCCACCTCCTTGCCAAAATTTACCTGCCTTTTAAAATCTGCCATCCTAGTGAGTGTAAGATGTCATTTGACTTGCATTTCCATAATGACTAATTATGTGGGGCATCTTCCTGTGTTTATTAGCTATTTGCATATCTTCTTTGGACATGTGACTATTCAAATATTCTGCCCAATTTAAAAAATCAGGTTTACTTGTCTTATTATTAAATGTTTATTATTTTAAATTCTAAATTTTCAAGTAATTTGTTACATAGTAATTGATAACTAACAAAAGCAGTACCTCTACATTTTCTTAGAGAAAATGTGATATATTTTAATTGATCAGAAGGAAAATAAGGCTAACATTTTATTGAGGATAAAATAATGGCATTACTGCATTTTTAGTCCTGAGATTCATAAATATACATAGTTGAGGTCCAAAAAAATAAAGAAAATTTCATCAGAAATAGAAATGAAAACATAATTCAAATTCATTTGCTTGCCTAATTACTACAGGAATCATTATGATGAGCCAAGGAAATTTATTAAGCCTCATAATCAACCAGAACAATTTCCTCCAACAATATAGGACGGAAAGAAAATGTCTGATATATATTTTTTTCAATTCCCCTTTTCTAGGCATTCCTTTGTTTATATGAAATAAGGAACATTTAGCATAAAACACAGAACTGCCTTTTATAATGCTTTTATAACACATGTAACAAACTCATGTTTTTTTTCTTTAAAATGTTATAACTCAAAATGGGATAATTCTGAATGGCATAAGTTATTTGATGAGTGGATACTCGTGGTCAGATTTAGAAACCAGATTAAGTTAAGCATTTTGCAAACTTTTGCTCATATTTAGATTTGAAGAAGAATATCATGCAGTATGATTTTTAAAATTATTTTTGTAAAAAAATGTGTCTTTATTGACCTCGTCTCTACAATGGGATATAAATATGGGTAAGAAATGGACAAATGGCCTAAAAGAAGACTGTGAAGGGAGTGAATATGTTTTAAAGCAACATCAGCAAATATGTATGTAGTTTAGAGATATGTTTCACTTCTTTTCCTCAACTGATAAGAAAGTCGTATTAGGGCTTCCCTGGTGGCACAGTGGCTGAGAGTCCGCCTGCCGATGCAGGGGACACGGGTTCATGCCCTGGTCCGGGAAGATCCCACATGCCACGGAGCGGCTGGGCCCATGAGCCATGGCCGCTGGGCCTGAGCGTCTGGAGCCTGTGCTCCGCAACGGGAGAGGCCACAACAATGAGATGCCCGCGTACCGCAAAGAAAAAAAAAAAAAAAAAGAAAGAAAGTCATATCAAAGGGGTTTAAAAATCTTCCAACTATATTATCTCTCAACTATCTTATTTTTAATATCATTTACTTCTGCTTTTCTAGACACATGACAAAGAAAATTCAGTCCATTTACTTGGATGTTCTCATTGCTATATAGTACTGTATGCTTTTATTTCCAAATGCCTGTTATGAATAATAAATTTAACTCAACACATATACACCCACATGCTTACAATCTAAAATTACTGTGACATATTTGGAGAAAATGGCCTCAATAATTGTATTTATTTTAAATAAAAAGTTACTAAAAGTATATGTAATTTTTTTAAACATCTGGATGAACACAAAGAATTAAATTCCAGGGACTGATGATATTATAAAGACTCCATGATAATTATAAAAATATCAAAAGTAGCTCCCCATAAAGATATAAAAGGTACACTGTGATAAAGTGTGACAATAAATTATCCTCATTATTTAGTGAAAGAACAAATGTAAGCAATACAATATAGGCTCTTTTATACAGGAGTATGAATTCAAAAGGCAGCTCTATAAGCAAAATAAGAAAATCTTTCTGGCCATGTGAATTTGTCATTCTGAGTGTTTTCATGATTTATGTGTCATAAATAACTTTTAAATGATTTATGGTAGAATTTTATACTTTCTTTTTTTATGAAGATATTACAATATCATTGACAGATTATGCTCCAGCTATTTATATGTTATACAAACATTTTCTTTTTCAGCATTTTGAAATTGCCCAAAATATAAAATTAACTTTTACATTGAAGTATGATGGTGAAACCCACTGTGTTTCTACTCATGCTAAATGAGTTGATTGGCATATTTCTTATGCTATTTTACTGAAGGTGGATTTTTATTGGGTGTCCTATGATTGCATGTGGCCAATCTTAAAAACATTGAAAGAAATCTAGATTGTATTTTCAACTTTACAGATTATTTCTAAACATAAAAATCTCTGGCAATAACTAGATAAAACAGTGGGGTTTTAGTGAGTGATTTTTTTTTTTCACTATATAAGCTACAGTAACTTTTTTTGTTTGAAACATCCTTTCACTCCTGCCATCTTTCATGTAATATTTTTCCCTTCTGCATAACATACAAATGTATTAAACAATATTCAAAATTAAAACTGCTTACTGTGGTGTAAAAGGCTCTGCAAAATCTGGCCCTGGATCCTCTCTCCAAATTGACCTAAAGTTGTGCATGCTGTCTGCCATTTGGCTTCAGAAAATGCCCTTCTAGCAGTTTCTAACATATCCAAACTTTTTTTCCAAATTAGGACATTGACACTTTCCGTAGGGAAGACTCTTTCCACATCTGGGTCTTCCTTACCATTCATGTCTCAGCTTAGCTTAAACACTATTTTCTCAGAGAGGTCTCCTTAGCCCCTTCAATAAATCCTGTTTCCATTCTTTATCACAGCACCATATTTATTTCCTTCAGAGTGGTTATGACGATTCGAAATGATTATTTTATGTTTTTATTTTGTGAGATTCCCCACCCCCAGCCCCAGTTTCAAAATAAGGTGCAGGAGGGCAGGCTTTGCTGGTCAGGTTCTTAGTTGTATCACAAGGAGAAAGGCAAATACTTATTGAGTAAATAAAGTAACTTGTACAAAATATCTAATTGTAACTAAGACCCTCTAAACTGAAGTAATCTGTATACTACAAGTCATGCCCTCAATTTCTTCCCAGTTTTAAGGCCAATAAGTGATATGCTTTTTTAATAGTAGAAGAGTGACATTTCAGAGAGAGCTTCCTGAAAAATTCAAATAATATAATAAAGATAAAATGAGTAAGTATTCTCTAAACCCTACATGTCAGCAGCTGTTTTCCTTACAAATTAAATCTCTTTTAAATATTTCACTTGTGTATAAGTGCAACATGTATGTTTTAATCAGAATATTAAGAAAAATTCTAATACAAGTTATCTCATGACATGCTCTTTGTGAAACGTTGTTTTAAAAAAAGGAAGAAGAAAGTCACTTTTTAAAAACTTTTTTTTAAAGTCACTTTTTAAAAAAATTAGAGGAATGGATCCAATCGTTTCTTTTAAAATTCTCATTGTATGGAGAGGATAATTTATTTTTAGCGAAGAACTGAGGCTAATAACTAAGGGATCATCCTTTTTTAAGTTTTAGCAGTGATGCAAATTTGAGTAGCTTGAGTACATTATCAAATTTGTTTAACTAGGTAGCAAAGATGGATTTAAAAGTTAAGGAGGTAAAGAGCTCTTCATGAAAAGTCAAGATATGTATATACATGTATATATCAGAGTATGTATTTCAAGTGTTTTTTCAAGACATCTAAATATAAAATCCAGAAATTAAAAAATAATCACTGGAAATTCCAGATATAATAATTATATACAAGATATATAAAGAGACAAGAATAGGAAGATATGATACAAATTCTTGAGTTTTTCTTTTGGTTTATTAAAATTATTACACTAATTGTTGCAATAATAAGCCTGACACCAGCCTGTCATAGTAAGTCTTTTGGGAAAACCTCTCAAAACTTGGAATCCTGGCTTTGCTTTTTCAGGACAAAAAAGAACATACCTTAAGAACTTTACAAATTTAGTTCATCCTTTCTTACTTGAAAAAACTGAGCCCTCTACTTTTTTTTCATAATTTCTAACAAGATTCCACTGAGTATGATGTTTCATATATTTCCCTTGGTACTGACATTTGTGGAAAGGAATGAAAGACAAAGAAATAAATAGACATTTTTTGTATATTCTCTTTTTGGTTATCCCTCCACATAACAGGGTAGTTTTAGGAATAAACAGGTTCATTGATCTGCTTTGTACATACAAAAAAATAATTTAGTGGCTGGTCTCCCCAGGTCCTAAGCATTTTGTTTTCAATTAAGAAAATAAAATATTCAAGGGAAACACATCATTCATCCTCTCTTTCTCCACACACCTCCCTCTAATCCTTTATTTTTAATCCTCATTCCTCTTCCCCTCCTAGCACTGATTGTAGGATGTGGCCCACTGGAGAGTAAAATTAAAACAAAAAAAGCAAAGTAGAAAGTCATAAAAAAGTATTTAATGGAATTTTGCTTCAAAGAAAATGCATGGTTAATTGTAAAAAAAAAAAAAAATCCTTTTCAGGCTCTTAAAATTTACAATTGCTCCATGTTTTTTTTTTTTTTTTTTTTGCAGTATGCGGGCCTCTCACTGTTGCGGCCTCTCCCGTTGCGGAGCACAGGCTCCGGACGCGCAGGCTCAGCGGCCATGGCTCACGGGCCCAGCCGCTCCGCGGCATGCAGGATCCTCCCGGACCGGGGCACGAACCCGTGCCCCCTGCATCGGCAGGCGGACTCCCAACCACTGCGCCACCAGGGAAGCCCACTCCATGGTTTTAAACCTCAATTAAATGCAAAGGTTTAATAGACACACATGACTTTAATGATGTGAGATGTCCCGATATTTTTTTACATTTATTAAGAAAAATGCAGCCGCATCCTGTTAAATATATTGAATGATCATTTTTTAAAGCTTACCATATGCTTTTTCATTTTGTTCAGTCTTTCAACTTTGTTCAATTACACACAAGTCTCTATCCTTAATAAGGAGAAAAACCTTACTAATAAAATTGCAATTTAGATGAATTTCTTAAACTGGATAATGAAAATGGTACCAATCATGGGACATATAAAATATAAAGTAAGCACTCAAAACATTCTAGCATTAGAGAAATGAAAACTGTCATACTGTCTAACAAAGAAAAAAAATAAATTCAGAGGGAAAATCACAGGTCGAAAATGGCAAGGCCATACATATGTCAAGAATTTCCAGGACTAAGTATGAGTTTACAAAGGAGAACATTAAAGTTAAAGGGTAAATAGTAAGTCTAGTCAGAAAACTTGGACATTAGATCATAGTATGTCAGGGCAAATAACAGTTTAACATATGTATCCTTTTTTCCTTCAGTTCTTGAAACTAAAGCAGTTGAGAAGAGCAGATCTGGGATGTAAACGAATACTTGCAAAACATGCAAATGAGTGAGGCCAAACAGTGTAAGTACTATTTTCCTACCAAAGGAATTCAAATGCAATTGAAATGGCAATTAACTCCTTTAGTCAGTGTCAGGCAAAGCAACAGGGAGTGGTAGAGACCATGGCTAACTGGAGAGCATCAGCCTGGTCCTGTCTGTTACACAGGCCCAGTTGATGCTCACCACCTGAAATGTGGGGCCAGTGGGGCCAAACCTTCCGAGTTCCCTAGATGTCATGAATTGGATTTATGTGAAAATTTCTGATTGCCATCTCAATATTTGCTCGTTTATAAAAACAATCTTTCTGTCAGCAAAACATGTCTACTGCCAGCTTAAGAGAATGAGGGGAGAAAAAAAGAATACATTTTATTTTCAACCATAGAATTTTCATTTGTAAATGACCTGTGGTATTTTTTATTCCAGTCCAAACATTTATGAAAAACCAAGTTGTGCACAGATCATATGGCAGATCAGTTGTAGAACTGCATAAAAGTATTCTGGTTTCTTACTCTATGTTCTTTGGTATATAAAATGCATTGAAGATATACAAATGCTGGTCTTTCTCTCTCTGAAGTTAGAAGGGTAATAACAAATAAGAGCTTTGCTACCCTATTTGTAGTAGTTTAATGTAAATATATACTACCAGTACATTTTGGAAAGGTAATTTCTCAACTAATATAAATAACTCCCAAATATTTCTTTTCTTTGGCCCAGTTATTCCAGTTCAGAATCTCTCTTCTAAAAGAATAATACCAAATTGAAAAAATAATTGTGCATATAACTACTAATCACAATACTAGTTATAACAGAAAAAAATTTTAACATAACAGAAAAAGAGAAAGACTTAAATCTTTAATGAGACGAATATGGTGAAAAACAGTCTGAGCAAATATAGAAATGTAAAATTATATGGATAGTTTTCTGAGTTTTAAAATCATTTGAAAAATACAGACATATACACAGGGAATAGTGCCTCTAAGCCTAGCTCCTAGATATAGCCGCTCTTACCATAACAGCTTATTATACATAATGAATTTATTCTTATGTGTGTATATATATATATAAATATTCACTCTTTGCTTTAAATATATTGTATAATAAGATAATACTATGAAATATTTAAATACCTCCAACTTTCAAATATATGCTATAGAATTCTTTCATGTTAGTAAGCTTAAAATTCTAATTTTTAATGGTTAATATAATCTATTTATAAATGCACTACAATTTATTTACTCAATCTTTAAATGATGGACCTATGCATTGATTCTAATTTCCTATTAATAAAAATACTGTAAATGAAAACCTTTAATAAACATAATTTATATTTACCCATTTATTATTTATTATGATGGTGACTAATATATTAAGTATTATCAGTTGATTTAATTTTTATAAGTTGATCTTTGAAAAATGTCATTGTTAAGTGTGCATTTCCTAAACTACTAGTAAATTTTAGCACAATTTTACATATTTATTCTAATTTAATACTCTCTTTTATAGGAAATTTGGACATTTAAAATATTCTTTAAGTGGTTTGTAAGTAATTTTTTTACTAGGTTATAAACTCTTCACTATGTGTGTTGCAAATTTTTTTTCCAATTTATTATCTGTTAAATCTTTTCTATCATGTATTTTATTATAAATACATTTTAAATTTTGATGTAATAAAATCTGTCCGTTTTTTATGTTTTCTAAATTTGATAAAAAACTAAGGAATTTTTTCAGAACTAAACTACAATTTTTTTTTTTTTTTTTCTTTTCTGCAGTACACGGGCCTCTCACTGTTGTGGCCTCTCCTGTTGCAGAGCACAGGCTCCGGACACGCAGGCTCAGTGGCCATGGCTCACGGGCCCAGCCACTCCACGGCATGTGGGATCTTCCCGGACCGGGGCATGAACCTGTGTCCCCTGCATTGGCAGGCGGACTCTCAACCACTGCGCCACCAAGGAAGCCCTCAACTACAATTTTAAAATATGAATTCATATAAAAAAAATGGTGGACTAAACATTTGAGCATGTCATAGTTTATACAGCTAAGTGCAAATGTCTAATAAAAATAATTAATATTTTTCCACTAAATGTTTGCTGCTTAATCTGAAGGCATATAATTTTCAAGAAATCAAAATCTTACAAAGTGCATAATTTAAAAATGAATTTCCATTGTGTACTGGGACTAGTGAATTAATAAGCAGTACTTCGTAAAAAATTGCATACTTTGTTTTGTCCAATTCCAGATTAGAAGCTCTACTGAAATTGTGGATCTAAGAAACAAAATGATTTTAAAAATCCTAAGTACACTTACATATGTGTTCTCTGTTTTGCACTATACATTAGAAACTTATTCAAAAAGTGCACAAACAATATGCATACAAACATCACATGCCACCTAACCTCATTTTTTTTTTCACACTTGAGAAATTACCACACACATTATCACAGTCCTCAACTGATTAAGGAAAGAAACTAAATCAAAGTTATATTTTCAGCATAAGCATCATGGTCACATATATTGAAACTGATGTAGAAAAATTTTAAATGATATATAAATTAAATATGTCTTTCCTCAGGAAGGAAGTAATCTCCATGGGTACAGGAAGTAAAAGGACAAGAAGACAAATAAAGCATCTGTTTTATCTTCCAGGAGTATACCAACACGTATGAGTGTATTAAATTATTACCCCCAAATTTAGAAAGGTGAGTTGGTTATTTTACATTTATACCAGGGCCATATTGAGGTCATTCAACCTAAAAACATTTGTATAGTTCTTTCTAATATATTTATGTTAATCTCTCCCTTGACTATAGAAAACTAGCAACCTTCTAATGTTTAAATATGTTCTTTTTTTGTTAAAATATTATGATCTTGTTTCAAATTATCAGTTGAATTTAGATCAATTTTAATAACTTTTTTTTTTCTTTCTATTCCTCTTGGCTTATAGCACTTACCTTTCTTTCTCTGCCCCTTCCTGTGCATTTTAAAAATGAAAACCCATATTCCCAGACTGAAATATTTGTTCTCTTTAGTAAGATTCTTTCTGGCTTCAGGGAGAATAAATTTACAGATACGTCCTGGGACTTTGAGACTCCTACAATTCAAATTTTTACCTTGAATATCTGTTCTTGACTTTTCCTTCTTTTAAAATAAACATCCCCTAAAGAGAATGCTGGCTTTGTGACTTACTTTATTGAATAAGTTATGCAGTGCTTCTGTCTGCAACTCATGTGAGTGATGCGAAATAAAGCAGACATAGCTGTTGGACATCATTTTAGCCCCTCTGTCTGAATGGCAGATCACAGGAAGGAAAAAATGTCCCATGAGCCCCTCTGTGAGGTCGTTATCAACTGATTGAGTATTCGCCTTAAATAACTGAAACCCAGGTGTGTTGTAGATTAGCACAACTTACAAGCACTGTGTGGAGATTTATTATGATAATTGTTGCTTTTATTTTTTATTTCCCTGAACTCAAAGATAATTAATGTCAGTATGTGTCCTGGTATGACTCTCTTAATTGGTCCTATGGTGCCTTGGATGTTTGAAAATCCACTCACTTAAAGGCTTTTTTTTTTTTTTTCCTTTTGACTTGTTTTCCTGGAGCTGTTCATTAGTGCCTAAAATATTTGATTACATTTAATTGTGATGTCTTCAATTTTGTGCACCTGCTGCAATTTACATGAGGAGAAAAAGGCTTGCAGAAGCAGGAAAAAAAAAGTGAGATGGGGAATTACATTTTGAAAGAACTCCCCTGCATAGGGTAATTGGGGTTAAATATGGAAACAAAATAAACTTAATAGGTAGTTAGATTTTTGGAACTACTATGGTTACACAAAAAAGGTTCTAAATCAAAACTGCTCTAACATACATACCCTTAACATATATTTTCACATTTTTCTTCAAAGTCTTTTGGTTTCCAAGGGACATCCATATTTACTCATATCTTGTATTTAAGAGCCCGCATGGAGATGAGAAGAAAATATTGAGTCAGAATCCCAGTTGGAGGTGTTTTTTGTTTCTTATGCATTTTTTAATGGAGCAGACCACTGTTTTTTATTTCAACAAATGTGAAGCATTTTGTCACCAATTTCACTAACCATTTTGTTTTATGTTATTGTTTCATGAAATGGCCAAAAGTTTCCTGGAAACCTGTGAAGTTCCTTTTAAAATGTCTTAAAGTAACATATAAGAAACAGATTAAATCCGCAAAGAATTACCAGTTCCAAAGAATGATTTTGACCTGAATATCAATTCCAACTGACCACACTATAATTCAACAGAGGCAGAGGAAACAACAGGGTATTTGCTGCATTTTCAGTAGAAAATAAATCGCCATTCTTTCTCTTTTGTAAAACCATCAGTTTCTTTTCCATTTAGTTTTAAGGAGCAGTGAAATCTCTAAATCTGCTTCAAAGCCCTGCTTTTAGAGGAAAAGTAATTAGATCCAGTCCTTTTAGTTACAATGGCAGTGATACGATGGGTTCTCTATGTTAAATATATCAAAAAGATGCACTCAGTTACCACGGACATTCTCATTCATGAAACATTCCAAGGGCCAAGAGGGCAGAGAGGTATTGGTAATCCTTTATGGAAATTCCTCTGTCAATTCCTCTGTCTGCTGGCTCAGGTTTTATCTCCTCCAAGAAATGTCTTTGTACCACAGCAATTTGAAATGCCTGCTTTGGAATCGTGATACATTGGTGGACTAGAGTATGAAATACACCACCTGGCTCTATCTTTTTCTGTAAAATTTATTTTTCATGTTTTATTGATGTTAGCATTGTTGCTCTGAAAATCTTCTGAATTGCTTAAGCACGAGGGTGGTGAATAAAATGATTAAGGCATGTGTATCCGTCATTTTCAAAGTTCTTTCACGTCTACTACCTCCACTGATTCTCAGAACAATGCTGTTACAGACTATAATTTACACAAATGTGGGACCCACGTTTGTTTTTCACCACTGTATTCCTGGGGCTTCTATTAACTTATATTAGGCACTTCAGAGATACAAAATGAATGAATGGATGATGAATTAATGAATGAATAAGGTAGTATCTATACTTAGTACATGCTCAGTAAAATCTTGGTTCATTTGAACATATTTGGGACTTACATCACAACACGTGTTTTAGAATGGAAGCTGAGCAGTGAATGCACATCACAGGAGATGTGCTGGAGATGGGGGTGTACTTAGGTTAATGGTTTCATCAGAAGTCTATTTATATAAGACTGTGGCACTGAGGACCCTCATGGAATTGAAATACCTAAATCCAGTTAAGATAGTAAAAGTAGGCAAGTCTGGGGTAAGGAAAATGGTGACCAATGGTTGTTTAACAGATCCGTCACACAAGATGGCCCCTGCACAATTTGCACAACTGTTTGCAATGGCCCTAGTAAAATATATTAGTCCATGCCAGTCCCCATGAACAATTCTTAGAAGTCTACATAAAACACCATTTTTGTTATATAACGGATTATAATGCAAAAGCAATAGAGGATGTTTTTTCTATCTTCATCTCAGTTTCTGTTGCAGCATAAGAGGATATAGGAAGTAGCAAAGGACATCTGTGTGAAGTCACAATCAAGAAAAGCCCACTTTGACCTGGGCACCTAAGAACAACATGTGCCAACTCAATAAAGAACCTCAAGACAAAGTGACTGAAAGAAACTTGGGAACTGTTTTCCCTGGTATTTGTACCACACTCCTTCCCTATATACCTAAATTATTGTGGTTAGGGCTGAACCAAAGAAATACTGTTTGCTTTGCTTTGATGGATGGTCACTGCCATCTCATGAATCCTAGGGACCTCAGGTTACACACAGCCTCTGCCTGATCTTCCTGCTACATTTTCTTCTCTCCAGACACACTGGCTGTTGAGTTCCTAGAAAATGTCATGCCCTCTTTCACAACAGGGTTACTTCAACCCTCAGCTTCTGAGTCATCTTTTAGATAACAGCTCAAGTCATCTCGTAGCGGAAGCCTCCTCCCCCAAAATCCATCTTAGTTCAGATTCCTTTGTTTTATGCTCCAGAGTATTTCATAACATGCTCTTGGTTTGTGTAAACTTGTTCACATTATTATTCTGTCTCTTCTACTAGACTGTAAACTCCGTAAGTAGAGGTTACAAGTCTGCACTTATTTTTACTCCCTTATGCTGGAACCATACTTCAGGGTTGACTGAATAAACCATGAACATACATTTATAAGAACATGTTTTTATATCACCTCTGGCCCAAGTAACCTCCACCATTTACAATATAAGGAAAAAAATATACATATATAAATTTGCTTTACTTAGGTGGCTTCTATTATCACACACAATCCTGCTGGCTCTATCTGGTCTGGATGTGTCTGCTAGGAAGCACAGTGATATTTATGTGGGCAATCAGAATCTGTGTTAACCACACTCATACAAAATATGCAATATAAAACTATGCAGTGATGAAAGACACACAAAGGCACATGCATGCCTGTATACATTTGCTTCAACACAGTTATGAAAAGCCATTTTATTTTTTCTATTTTTACTTCATACTTATAAAGAAAACTAGTGGTCCAGAACTAAAAGCTTATAAATAAAAATCATAAAAAAAAGATTTGGGAATTATAGGCTAGAAACCAGAAGTTTAGGGCTTGTTAGGACAGAGTCTGGATGGGAATGGTTGTATTTGTCTGTGCTTCCTAACTTCTCCACTGGTCTCTAAGCTTCATGAGTCCAGGGTCCACATTCTCTTGTTCACCACAGTGCCTGGCACATATTAGATCCTCATTAATGTCTGTTGCTATCTGATCCCTTCACTATTTTTTTTCCAAACAGGGGAACCAAGAGCAAGCTCTTTCGAAAATTAAGTCACATGGCAGCCATGTGCCAAAGGGAAGGTGTCCATGGACTGAGTCAGCCAGTAGTGGATGACCCATACTATTCTCAGGATGAAAGCAGGTGACAGCCTAGCTCCTGGGTTTTGTTAGTCTAGTCTCAACAAGACTAACCCCTGTGGTCTTTGAATTTATCTTTCTTCCTCTCCTCTGCTATTTTTCCTCTCCCCCTCCTTCTTTTCAACTATTACCTCTTTCTCCTTTCTTAATGTTAGGCTGCTATTATTTTAATAAAATATTGATTCTACTGATTTCTCATCCAAGCCCAAGATGACTTTTAGTATTGGTACTCAGTCAGACAGACTGTGACATGACATGTAAGGAAAGAATCTGGAAAGCAACCAGTTGGAAAAGGCAATATCCCCTAGTCTACAGGATGGTCAAGAATCTCTAGTTGGTCAATTATGGCTTGGAGCTTAGTAAGGTCAGTGGAATTGACCCAATGAAGGGAAACACATGATACGACAAAGGCTGTTTGTCACAGAGTCAAATAACTTCTCTTATTATGACTGGACCTGACAAAAAAATTAGCCACTAATTCCAGAAGATTCCACCAAATCAGCAGATATCGCTTTTCATTATAAAATTTTTCTCCATCCTTTGACTAGTATTTTGCTTTTTATTTAATTGATGTTTACTTAGAGTTCATTGCCTAGATTTAAAGTTGTGTGGCATGGTGTTTTAGAGTCTGCTATGCTATGTGAGGTCTAAGGACAAGTAGCATTGGCAGCACCCGAGAGCCTGTTTGAAATGCAGACTCTCAGGCTTCATCTTAAACCTGCTGAATCAGAGTTTGCATCTTAACATGATCTCTAGGTGATTTACCTGTACAGTAAAGATTTGAGAAATGCTATTTGAGAGCACTGATTGTAGACTTCTACAGGCCTGGGATTGAGGATACTTAATCCCTCTGAGTCTCAATTTATTCATCTGTAAAATGGAAATCCGATACATTTTTTCCTTGGTATTATTGTGAGGATACAAAGAGATGATGTAAGCCAAGGATAGCATAGCATAGTTCCTGGCAAATTGAGTCTCAGTAATGATAAATCTACATAATAAATATAGAGCTCAGTAGAACAAAGACATTTTGAAAGAAGCCATAATTGTTCCTTTCAGAAGCAGAGGCAATGTAGAGACTCTGAAAATCCGAGAGAAAGTAATACCTTGGTTTTTGGCCTCTGATGGTATCAGTTGTTAGTTTTAATAACCAGTAGAATGCAGAATGATTTTGCAACTGCCATAAAGAGGGAGATGGGAAGTAACATCAAGTGAACATTTTTATAAAGATCATCTCATTTATTCTTTGTTAGAATAAATGTGAAGTATGTATTCATTACCCTGTGAAATATGTATTACTGGAAGGTGAGGTGTTATACAGATGAGGATAGCTTGAATGTAATAAATTCAGGTGACCTGCCCAGATCACATACTTCATAAATGAACAGAGATGGGTCACGAAGCAATGATTACCACGGAATATTTGTCTCCTTGCCCATATTCCTTTACTCAAGAACATCTATCTATAGATGGAATGACTGGAATGTTTTTTAGTGTCAGGATAATTTCAGTTGATTTTTCATGATGGAAGGTGCCTTTTTAAACACAGAGGAAATTGGAAGAAATTTACCAAACCCTTCACATTATCTTCAAGAGATTACCTAGAAACTTTAATAACTCAAGCTTATGTTATAGACTTTTCCTAAATGAATATTATATAATACATTTATTCTCAAGGCCACTCACATGGGTATTTTTTTTTCTTTTTAATAAATGGAGAGAAAGGAATGCAAGGAAGCAAACTGAAAGGGTTTTCTTAACTTACTTCCTTAATTATAGTTGTCCAGTTAAAAAGTCAGATATAAATGGATTGATGAAAATGAGAATTGCTTGAAAGGAATATTTCTCTGAATAGCATGCAGGCTGTGGAAAGAGCTCTGTTTGTATGTCTAGAGGAGAGAAGGAGAGAGACTAGCCATGGTCATGTGTCTTGTGTGTGGTGGCATGTGGGGAATAATTGATTGTCCTTCCCTTCTTGACGCAATCACTAATTCTCTCAGAGCTCGCTTCTACACGTGTAACGCTTGCGATTAAGCCAGCAAAGGATCCTGAGGAACCCAGGAGACTTCCTTCTATCTGAGATGCCATTTATAACCCAAATTAAAAATTAAATGGGAAAAGCAAGAAAATGCCTCTGAAGGTTTATTTATTAATTTTTTTCCCACCTTTAACTCTACCCTGTATTGTTTGACGAGGCAGGTCACACATTCTCCAAGTAAATGCCATACTCAAGGCGCAAGCCAAAGAACGGAACTAATGTAGGGGTTTACAAAAGGAGACAGAAACTTCTAGTAATTGGTGACAGCTCTACTTCTGAAGTTCTAAAGAAAACTTTTACCATGCTTTAAAACAGTACTGATTCAACCCATTATCATTCCCTAAGTGCCTGATAATTTTAGATTATCCCAAATGCAAATGAATATATAGCTTTGTGCTTTCAGGAAACCAAGACCTCTTATGTGGAGGGGCTTATTTTCAGTCTCACATTTTCAATTGTCATATTATGTATCAGTAACTTGTCGAATACAAAATTTTGAAGCAAAACAAATGGTTTTCAAATGTGGAACTTCATTTCAGAACTTAAGCGTCTTCAGAAAGATTTCTGAACCCTGCCTAGGAATTGGATATGGCCATGTCACTTTAAGGACAATTCCCTGTATTTGGCTTTTTGCCCTCCAATGAAAAAGACAAATCCTGCATTGCCTTCTCATTAAGGAAAAAGTAACTGCAAAGACAGCATATTTCTAGAGTAAACAAATCTCCCAGAGGCTGTACTTTTGATAAGTATTTTTGCAGTGCTAGTTTGAAGGTTTAACGGTTTGTAGTGTTTCACTTTAATAGTCAGACCAGCAAGCTAAAACAAATGCACTTTAAAAACTTTACACTCCGTGAGCTCTGCTTTGACAGGACTTCCTTGGAATCAGGAGGTAATACGGCTTCTCAGTGAGCCATACTTACATTTCAAGCTGAAGAGGAAATTATTCTTGAACCACTGGATCTGTTCGTAATTCATGGCTCAGTTTATGGTGGCCTTTTAAATTCACCCTGTCTCACTAGGTTTGCCTGGATACAGCTCAGAGTGGAGAGATTATGCAAAGGTGATGACTGCCTACAGAAGCCAGCAGTCCAAATTGGGGACTTGGTTCAGAGGTCTGTGTGAGCATGCAAATCAACTGTAGGCACCAATGGCCAAATTATGCCCATTGTACAATGTCACATTTTTTACTCAGAGCTGTAACAAATGAAGGTATGCCAAAAAAAAAAAAAAAAAAAACATAGCAAGAAACAAGTTATGTGAATCTCTTCATAATAATTTCACATAAAAATTTTCACTTGCAACCAACAGCCTGACACAGTTCGGATGAATGAGTCTCCATATACATAAGGATATAAACACACACACATACACATGCACAAGAGCACACATACACACAAATACTTTTATTCTTACAAACACTTACATATTTTTTTATCCCCAATACCATATACTAGACATAAACTCCATCGTTATTATTTTATTTTCAAAACTGAATTGGGGTTTAAAAATATGAGCCCTGGACCAAACTGCTTGGATTCAAACCCCCGTTTCATCACGACCACTCTTGCAATATTCTTAACCTGTTTGCACCTCAGTTTCTTCAATTGTCAAGGGGGGAATAATAACATAACAGGACCCACTTCAAAGTCATGAGAATTTGATAATGCACGCAGTTTGCTTTATATATGAAGTTCATCATAATGATAGTTGTAAATAATACATCTCATAAAAAAATGTTTCTAGGACAGCATGTAATAGAGACTTAACTGCTACTTAGTGTGTATGAGTTAAGATTTTTCTGGCTGCAAATATCTGAAGTTTACCAGTCCTGGCTTACCATGTTCAAGGATCAAGGTGCACATGATACAATTCAAGGGCAGAATGTAGAGCTAGGAAAGCCTAGAATCAGGAAATGAAAAGCCATGAGACACCAAGGTTGCTGGTCTCTTGTTCTCACTCACAGGGGTCACGTAGGCTCTTCTTGACTGGTGTGCTTCAATCTGCAGACTACCTTCCTCTGATTTTCTCCACACAGAGTATCCTCACAGCTCCTGAGAATGTGTCCTTGGTTCCAGCCATGTACTACGAACAAGCCTGAGAGAGAAGCTGACTGTCTAGCTTGGAATATGAGATGACTCCTGACCCATCCAGCCATGCCAAGGGCTTCAGGCACCTAGGGCCCACTCTTACTGGTAAACACAAGTTATCAGAGCCAGGGAAACATTGAGAGCTGTCAGATTTCCCAAAAGATACTGAAGATAAGGTACATAATGATCACAATGTTTGGTGAAGCAAAAGTGTGAAACAATAGTACAGTCTTAAACAATAATGTTTCCTATTTAGTGTGTCATGAAATATTTTTTCTTTCCTCCTACTAGAGGGTTGAAATATTTCTCAGATGTTTTAGTCCATATATACCTTGGATATTACATTGTAGAAAACATAATTTGTATTCTCATGATTCATGAGTGGCCTCAGAGCTAAAAATTGGTTCACCAGAGATCAGAATTAATCTTGACTGATCCTAGTCTCATTGTAGAAAAAACTGTATTCACTTACAATGTAATTATTTTGTTGTCACTATTGTTATTGATATTAAATTCTTTATCCTTCAACTGGAGCTCAGGAAGAAACAGAAAATAAGGCTGATTAACTGAGTTTTTCAGTTAATCAGTGGTTCACTCTATTTAGAATCTCAATGGGTTTTCTGAAGAGATTCACAAGGAAATCTTGTTGGGTGTGATACAACTTAGTAAGCATAATGCAGAGAGCATTCGAAAGAGAACTACTCCATAGGGAGATTCTCAAAATATCATTTACTATAGGTGGTACTCAGACATTCATGGATTTGAATGCTGCCTCTGTGTGATAAGAAAACTTCAATTCAGAGAAGGATCAAAGGACAAGTAGTAAACATATTTCCTCCTAAAAATGCAGAGGCATGTAGGGATGAATGTGTCCTTAAGAGTCTATGCTATGCTATGTTCCTGGTCCTAGAGCCCAGGTTCTCTGCACTTCCAAGTCATAAACTGATGCACATACAAATGATAGTCCTTATTCATACTTCTAAAAGATTATGCTTTCATAAGAGACTTAAATTTATCTTACTAAAACCCTCCAAGTTCAGTTGCCAGTCTTTTATATAACAAACTTCACTGTAGCATTATTTATTATTATCTATTGAAGAGTCTCAAAATCAAAGGGAACATTATTGTCACAGGGGAAATAAGTACTTTAAGCACACAAAAAATGGGAGACACAGGAAGAATGTGAACCATTACATTAAAAGTATTTTTACATTTTTTGCTAAAGATGACTTTAGCAGATTTATGAAATTCACCCATTCCATTTTTATGTGGGAAGTCACTTTTTTAAAATAATTTTATTTAGATATGAATCATTAAACAATTATTAAACAATAAATATTGTTGAACACCAGGCAGAGGAGCAAATGGGAAGGTTAGAAGAATGGGGCATGAAATTCCTACCCTAAAATAATTTATGACATTGCTAGGAAATGGGGAATTAGAAAAAATAAACAACAAGAAGACAAAGTAGTAAAGTACTAAATCATTAGATGCAGAAGTGCATATATGACAGAGATCACCCTCTTTTGGTCTTATACATGGCCCTGCCTTATGAGAGGTGCAAGACGAATTGCTGCATTGGATTGTAACACTGTCTACAATTTCCAAACTGCAAAATTAGTGAAGAGTTTTACCAGTGACTGTTTACCTGTAGCAAACAGTCACAGGGCCAAAAGTGTTGAGAATTCACTAAGAAGTGTTATTCACACAGTAAGAAAAAAACGTTATGACTTTAAGATTCTTGTTCAGTTTGGATAGAAAAAATAAATTAAGGACACTGTAGGTAGATACCCTCATAGAGGCAATCTTACAATTTGAAAAAGGTATTAGTATTTCCTAACATATTTTTTTGAAATTAGATTTGTCCTAGACAACTGAAAGTCAGCAGCTGTACTTTAAAGAAAGCAACATAAAATCTCCTTGCCTTTGGAAAAGAAACAGAGAAAGTGAATCACACATAGGATTAGAGCAGTTTTATAAATCAGCAAAGATCAAAACATAGATGCACCTGGCCCAGGATAGAAAATACAAAGCTACCACACTCTCCAGGATTAGTTTTCCTTTTGATCTTGATGTTTCTACAGATCACAATACATGGTAAAGTGGTAACTGACAATTAGAGGGGGAAAACTAAAAGTTATAAAGTATGATTATTTCCTGACATTCAACGTACTGTGAGTGTCCAGAATTTAAATTGAAGAAATCTGAACACTGTTGGTTAAAACATGTATCTCCCATTTTACACAAAATGTTTGTCAATAGCTCAGGAAAAGTAGTCTATATAGACTTGTAGAAAAACCCAGACGATCTAGAGGTTTAATAACTGAATGAGGAATGATACTAGAAAAATCAATGTTAAGATTCTTAAGGATCAACAAACATATGGCATAAGCTTTAAAGGGTCAATTTTTATTCAAGTTGCTTTAAATCGGAGACTTCAAAGGTTATATCCTACAGAGAATTTTCTCTGGAAAAAAAGTTCTGTTGAAATTGAAAATCATCAGCAAACCAAATCTAACTTTAATCTCTCATTCAGGAATCTTTAATGTGAACTTATATAATGTGAAGAGTAGAGCAAGGAAAGAGAAGATAAGTTTCCTTCTTTTTCCAGGATTTTTAACCAGTTCAGAGACACTGCTGGAGGTCAGAATATTTGGATACTAGTCCTGATTCTAGGCTTTCCTAGCTCAACTGTGCCCTCTTTGTATGCCCCTGTGGGTCAAAATAGGAATATCCCTTATAGATAACACATACTCTTATGTAGGTACAGCAGGACGTTGTTACTAAGTATTGATTATCGGAGTTCCCATATTTATAAGGTTGGAAGAGAAGCAAAATTTGTCTTAAATAAAAATATTCACTACTAAACTACTTATAAAATTACTATCCACTCAAACATCCCTTCTCACATTAGTCAATAAAAATGCCACTATAAGATACAATTAGGGAAATGAAAATCAAAACTACAATGAGGTATCACCTCACACCAGTCAGAATGGCCATCATCAAAAAATCTACAAACAATAAATGCTGGAGAGGGTGTGGAGAAAAGGGAACCCTCTTGCAGTGATGGTGGGAATGTACATTGATACAGCCACTATGGAGAACAGTATGGCGGTTCCTTAAAAAACTAAAAATATATGCAATGGAATATTACTCAGCCATAAAAAGGAAAAAAAATTGGGACATTTGTAGAGACGTGGATGGACCTAGAGACTGTCATACAGAGTGAAGTAAGTCAGAAAGAGAAAAACAAATATAGTATATTAACATATATGTGGAATCTAGAAAAATGGTACAGATGAACTGGTTTGCAAGGCAGAAATAGAGACACAGATGTAGAGAACAAACATATGGACACCGACAGGGGAGGTGGGGAGGGGTTGTGGTGGTGGGATGAATTGGGAAATTGGGATTGACATATATACAATAATTTATATAAAATAGATAACTAATAAGAACCTGCTGTATAAAAAAATAAAATAAAATAAAATTCAAATCAAAAAGAAAAATGCTACTATAAGATACAAAAGCAAGTGAAAGAATCCTAAGAGATTCCACAGAGGTATTGACAGTGTACATGCCCCACATACAATTTTAATGTTTGTAAGAAAAGCTTATTTTGGAAGTGGATGCCTTTGGTTAAAGAGTATGAATTTTGGACACTGCTTGGGTTCAAATTTTTGCTCTACCACGTACTAACTCCGAGGCATTGGGTGGGTTGAAACCTCTCTTTCCTCTAGTTTTTGGTCTGTGAAATAAGATAACAATAGTTCCTATTACATAGTGATGTTGTGAGGATGAAATGAGACAATCAATGCAAGTAAGGTATTTAGAACAGGGCTTGACACATAATGGGAATTCAATAAACATTAGGTACTACTAAAAGAAAAAGAAAACTCTGCAACTACAGAAGTTGACAGATATACAAACAATGATCAAAAAAACAAAGTTGTGCTTGAAGAAGGAAAATTGGTGTGTGTTTTAAAAGAGAAAGATTTGGGTATCAAAATATTAATTGGAGCTGCTAGAAAGATTGATGAAGCTCTTAAGTATTTTTGTTGTCATGAGTCTCATTATGATCTTACTTCAAAAGTTAAATGAAAATAGATATATATTTGTATCATTTAATTTGATAGATATTTCATATTAAAAATCAGCACTTCATTACTTATTTTGTAAAAGTTATTTATACTCTAATATAAAAAGTATTTTTACAGTTCTTAATTTTTTTTCATGTGAAGTTCCAATCAATCTCATTTTCATTCTCCATTATGAAATTTTAGTTTTAAGTAGATTCATTTTAACTGAGCTTCTCCTGGTACTCTTTATACTTAAATAGCAAAATTCTTCAGTACCTATACATAAGCGTACATGTCTGTCTGCCACAGTGGATTCTGTGTGTGCACATGTAACACAAAAGTGAAAATAAAATTATTTATTTTAGAAATAGAAATATTATCCATTTCCCCCAAAATTAAAGGATTAATCAAGTTTGCAGTAATAACTAACCAACCAGCCAACTAATTAAATATTTCAGCTGAGAACTTATGTATTATCTAATATAAATATTTTTATTCAATTCATTATTTGGAGTATCTCATATACCCTATTACATATATAATTAAAACAGAAGTTCTTTACAAACTAACCAGAGATTATTCTTTATAAAAGGAAGACCAAACTAATATTGATTCATGAAAATGTAAACCGTCTTTTTTATTGAAGCAAAAGTAAATAAATAAGTTAAATCTTTAGTCATAAAAGGTTTGAGGAGAACTGCCACTGCAACAGTTTTCCAGTTACAGAAAAAGTAATGAATAACAAGAGACCTGAATTCTTGACCAAATCATTTTCTATCTTCAGATGAATTATTAAATCTCATATCTCTGTAATCCAGTGTCTCTATTCTAAAGACATATCCTTTAAATAGATTTCCAATGGCTAAAATACAAAAACTTGCCAAGGTGTTAGACTAATCCTACCTCACATCAGAAAAAACATTTAGACCCATTAAAATTCAAATGTGAAATTAATTTTGACGTGACCTGGTAGACTCAGAAAAACAAGGAACCTATTAAAAAGTACCAGCTAGAAAATAAAGGGCTTGAAAATTTTCTGAGATGCCTGGAAAGGCAAAGAAAGACAATAAAAAGTACTTCCATCTTAAACAGAGGATGTTTGTTTTGCTTAACTTGAGGTGGAAATAATTTGATATTTTTTATTATTGTCCACTCTTTCATTCATCAAGTATTTTTGAACTCTGATTATGTACCAGGCACTATTCTATGTACAGGGTAGAGAGAAGTGAGTAAGTCAGAAATGATTCTGACCCCAAGGATCTTACATTCCAGTGGGGATCATGAATACTGACCAAGTAACAATTAATAGTAAGTGTTTTTAAAAGGATATAAAAATACAATAAGAAATTCCATTTTAAGTATACTGGCTTTATAATTTACAGATAGATCTAAATAAGTTTTTTTCTCAAACCTGAGTCACACACACACATACAAACAAATACACGAACACACACTGCTTTCAAAGAAAATAAATCTCAGATCCATAACAGAGTCCACTGATTTTGAAAACTAAAGTACACGTGGTGAAAGTGTTTTATAACTTTGGGCTTTTACTGAAAAGTTTTCCTTCATAACTCGTAAAATTAATATTAAAAAATTACAGAATGCTGACCTTTCCATCATTCCCAAATGTTCCACAGACCCAGTTTAAGAAATCACTTTAAAAGACTTCCCAAACTCTTAACCAGGCACACCTAATGTCACTACCTACAATACCAATGCATTTGACATCATGCCTTTACAATTGTAAACAGTAAATATCACCATCAAATGGCATTCACTCATTCATTTATATATTAATTTATATTACATTATTTAATTGACTACTTCATTCATTTATCCAGTCTCATTATATACATAAAACTACTGTTGTGATTTTTATCACCTGTACTTGAAATTCATATAAATGGAATGATACAGTATGCATTATTTTGTTTTCTGTTTTTTGTACTCAGCATGTTTTTGAGATTCATCAATATTGTATGCATTAGTAGTTTGTTCCTTTTTAATGCTAGGTGCATTACATTGTATAGAAATATAACACAATTTGTTAGAGTGACATTTGGGTGGCTTCTAGTGTTTGGATAGTATGAATAGATTTCTAGGAATATTTTTTTAATTTTATTTATTTTTTAATTTTTTTGGCTGCATTGGGTCTCCACTGCTGTGTGCAGACTTTCTCTAGTTGTGGCGAGCAGGGGCTACTCTTCGTTGTGGTGCGCAGGCTTCTCATTGTGGTGGCTTCTCTTGTGGAACACGGGCTCTAGGCACGCAGGACTCAGTAGTTGTGGCACGCGAGCTCAGTGGTTGTGGCTCACGGGCTCTAGAGTGCACGCTCAGTAGTTGTGGCGCACGGGCTTAGCTGCTCCACGGCATGGGGGATCTTCCCGGAGAGGGCTCGAACCCGTGTCTCCTGCATTGGCAGGCGGACTCTTAACCACTGCGCCACCAGGGAAGTCCCTCTAGGAATATTTTATACATATTTTTATGCATATAATTTTATACATGTTTTCTATGGAGTAAATACTTAGAAGTGAACTTGAAGATAACCAGAAAGATGGCTCTTTACAGATGCCCATGCCCTAGTCTAGTGGGAACCTGTGAATATGTTACTTTACATGGCAAAAGGGACTTTACAGATGTGATTAAAACAGAGTCTGAGAGAGAAGAGAGCTTTTCAGGCAAGGAGCGCCTGAAAGCTGAATAGCAGTTACCTAGAGTCTGGTTGATATAAAGATGCACATGTACAAGGAAAGATGAACATTATCCTGAATGCTCTGGGTGAGCCCAATCTGACACGTGATACTTAAAAGTAGAGAGCCATTCCTGGCTGGGGTCAGAGAGAGAAATGTGAAAACAGAAGTAGGGTCAGAGAAAGGTAACATTGCTGCTTTGAAGATGGAGGAAAGGGGCCATGATCTAGCCTCCAAAAAAGCACACGACCGTGCTGACACATTCTTTTGAGCCTGGTGAGACCCACATTGGATCTCTGACCTACAGAACTATAAGATAATAAATTTGTGTTGTTTTGAGCCACAAGTTCATGGTGATTTATGACACTAGCAAAAGAAAACTAATAGAGTAACTTTATTTTAAAAAAATTCTAGACCATTTTCTAAAGGAGTTGTATCATTTTACACACACCCAGCAATGCATGAGATTTTCAGTTGCCTCAGATTGTCACCAGCATTTAATACGGTTAGTCTTTTAATTTTAGCCATTGTAATGTGCATATAGTGGAATCATACTGTGGGTTTAATTTTGCATTTCCCTGATGACTAAAGATGTCATGCAATTTTTTTCATATGCATATTGACAGATTTTTCTTGTGTTTATTGGCAAATTCCAAATTGGACTTTGAAAAAATCTGTTCAAAGTTTTTGCCAATTTTTTTTAACTTTGATTTTTAAAATTGTTTGTATATAATCCTCTTGTTGGTTATATGTATTACAAATATTTTCTCTTAGAATGTGGCTTGCCTATCCATTTTCTTAGGTTTACTTTTCATGAGCAAAAGTTTTATATTTTGATGATTGATATTTTAGCAAACTTTTATGATTATTACTTTCTGGGTCTTGTGTAAGAAATTTATTGGCCTACTCCTATACATTATTTTAGAGAAAGCTATATAAAATATATATATTTTTAACTTTTACACTTAGGAATATGAAACATCTTGAATTAATTTTATGAATGAAGCAAGGGTCAAAGTTTACTCCTAACTCCTTGCCTCTAAATATACAGCCAGTTGTTTGAGTTTCATTTGTTGAAAAATCTGCCTTTCCTCATTGGATTACTTTGGTATCTTGGTTTAAAATCAGTTGATAATAGAAGTGTGGATCTATTTCGGGACTTTTAATTCTATTACGTGATTTATCTTTATGCCATTACTACAGTCTTGATTAACATAGTCTTATAATACATCTTGAAATAAAGAAGTATAAGTTCTTCAAATTTGTTCTTTTTCAAGATTGCTTTGTCCTGCTTTAATCTTTTCATTTCTATATAAATGTTAGAATCAGTTTGTAAATTTCTACCAAAAATATGCTCCTCTGGAAATGTGATTGAGATTTTGTTGAATTTATACATCAGTTGGGGAAAAATGACATCTATCCAATATTTAGTATTCCTATACATAAACATATTGAATCTTCTGATTAATTAGGGTACTCATTAATTTCTCTCAGTGATGTTTACTGTTTACAAAATAGTGATCTTGCACAACTTTCATTAGATCCATTTCTATGTATTTTATTCTTCATGTTTTTGTAAATGGTACTTTTTTCATGTTCCAGTTTTTCATTGCCCTTATATGGTGGTCAATTTGAGTCTACTGATCATGGGTCCTGTAACCTTGCTAAATGAACATGTTAGTTCTTTCAGTTGTTGTGTTTTTACCGTAAGATTATTTACATACATGGTCACTTTGTCTTTGAATAAAAAGTTTTTGGTTTTTTCTCCATTATTTATACTTTATTTTTCTTTCATTATTGCACTGGCTGAGGACGCTAGCAAATTGTATACAAAGTGATATAAGATATCTTTGACTTGTTCATTATCTTATGTGGAAAGGATTTAATGTTACACCATTAAGTGTGACGTTAGTTGTAAGTTTTTTATAGATTTTTTTTTTCAGCTTGAGGAAGTCTCCTTCTAAACAGGCAAAACATTTATAATAAATTGGCATGAAAATATATTAAGTGTTTTTCTGCATATATCAAGATTGCTATAATATTTTCTTATTTTATTCCGTTCCTGTGTTCTTTGTATGTTAACCAACATTTCATTCCTTGAATAACCCCCAGTTAATGATATATTTTTATTATACATATGTCCCCGTATTTCTGGAGTCTATTTGCTAAAATTTTGTTAAAAACTTTTGCATCTCTGTTCATGAGGAATACTGATCTCTATTTGGTGCTTTCTTTGCTGGTTTTGCTAACTTATATACTACTCTTATAAAATTAATTGAGATGTATTCCATATTCTTCTACTTTATGACAGAGTTTGTATAGGACTGTTATTATTTTTTCCCTTAAATATTTAATGAAATTAATCAGTGAAGTCATCTAAATCTGGAATGTTCTTAGTGAGAAGATATATAATTACCAGTTCTATTTCTTCCTTTTGGTTTCCATTTCTCTACTGGTATGTCTTATTTGTAACCCCACTACATTTATAATTTCTTTTAAATCTTGAACATATTAGTAATAGCTGTTTCAAATTCCTCATCTAATTCCATTATTTCTATCATTTCTGGGTCTGTTTCTATTGACTGATTTTTATTCTGGTTATGGACTTTTTTTTTCTTGCTATTTTTGACTAAAAGTTATCTTGTTATCTTTTATTGCATTCCTTAATGGGGGAACTTTGTTCTAACAAGCTGTTAATTTACTTGAGTGTAAGCTTGATACTTTCAAGACTTATTTTCAGATTCATTAGAATGGGTCTAGAGTATCTTTTACTCTAATGCTAAATTAGTGCTACTCCAAGGCATATCTCTTCTGGGTCTCTACTGAATGTCTAGGGTGCTCAGTGAGCTTTCTCCATTTAGCTGTTTAGAAGATAAATGTCTCCCAGCCTTGTGCAAGCTCTGGCAGTTGTTCAGCTCCCAGCTCCCTGGTAATTGTCCCCTTTCCGCATAATTGTCCTTTTCCTCTTGCTCTTTTCCCAGCCACACAGAGGGTCCTGCTGAATATGTGCATCTTTGTATTCAGCCAAAGACTCAAAGGGATCCTTATGTAGACTTTAGAAGGTTCTTCCCTGAACAGATCATTTTTTTCTGACAGCCTGTCCTGCAAATTCTAGTTGATCCTATATCTTTAGCTTAGGAAGACCACTGGGCTTAATTTTAACTACCCTCTCCTGTTCCTTTCCATAGTTAGGCAAGTGATGCCTGACAGAAAGCCAAGGCAATCATGGGGTTCACCTCTATTCTTTAACTTCTCTCAGATATCACATTCACATTGATGTCTAATGTCTAAAAAGGCATTTTTGTCCAGTTTTATACTTTTATTTTTTTAAGCAAGAGGGCTGTTTTAGTATCAATTATTTTGCCATAGGTAGAAGTGGAAGTTGATCCCTATAGTTGCTTTTAAATAAAAATAACCATCATTTGATTCTCCAAAATTATATTATACACTGTACCAAAATATCTGCAAGGCAGTGACAAACTCCAACCTAGTATTTTTCTGCTCTGTCTATATAACAATTGCATAGCTAATCAAATTTTTATTCACAATTTTTCACTTGAGTGTATGACACTGTGTAGGCATAGAGAATGCACACTTGATATTTAGAATATTTATAAACTTCTACTAAAAACAAAGAAAACATACTAGTCCCCTTGCTAATTTTTTTTTTTTTTTTGTGGTACGTGGGCCTCTCACTGTTGTGGCCTCTCCCATTGTGGAGCACAGGTTCCGGACGCGCAGGCTCAGTGGCCATGGCTCACAGGCCCAGCCGCTCTGCGGCATGTGGGATCCTCCCGGACCGGGGCAAGAACCCATGTCCCCTGCATCGGCAGGCGGACTCTCAACCACTGCGCCACCAGGGAAGCCCGCCTTTGCTAACATTTTGAGTGCGCACTATTCCTTTTGTAAGTTGAGTTAAATATGAGTGAATATGATATTTTTTTCTTTTTCTCAATCTCTGATCAATGTTGAGTTACTGTCACCTGTAAGCAACCTAACATATTCAAACACAGTTATATGCTATGAGCTCATTGACATGGGTTAGGGGTAAGAGTAATTCCATGGTGCTTCTTCATGTTCACTTGAGAGCTTGTCACATTTCCATTTCTAATCACTTTGGCTGAATAAGATTTAATTCAAAACATTTTTGCTCTTAGTTTCTAAGCAAATTTAGGATTCTGTCTACTTATGTGTGCTCACTGGAGGTCATGCTGAAAAATGAGCCTCTGAGTATGCTGGGGAGACCATAAAATATGAAATGATAATAGTTAATCTTATAATCTATTATTCTCTTTACATGAAAGAGTGCAACCCAGCATGTCCATTGAATTGAAGATTATAAACAACTTGCATAATGCCAAAAGAACGCTCTTTCAACTAAGAATTTATCATCAGAATGCTTGTTATATGTAATGTTTGCTTTGGAATAAGACACAATAAGAATAAGCACAATATCATATTTAACTGATTCTTCATTTAAGATATAGGTGGTTCATAAGAAGGGAAAAATGTATTTTATGTAGCTTCATAAGCTCTTTCTTTAATGTTAATATATTCATGAATGTCTGAAAACAACTAGATATGATAAACTATTTATATAATGTCAAAAATTTTCCAAAGAACTAATATCATATTATATTGCTATAAAGCATACAACTTGATTAGTTTAGTATATTACTTTCCTTTTTTTAAAATCTTAGGGCATCCTAGCATATAACCTTTAAAGCTACTTACTCCTCATATATTTATGAACTGGTATTTATATATTCTGTTTCTCAGTGCTACTACATTATACCCAGTTTTATTCAGTTTGCCCCAAGTCAAATATATATATATTTGTGAGAGAGTAAAGAAATGGGTACAAAACTCTAATTTTGATTAGCAATAGAAATATATATTCTGTGACCAGGGAGATAGAATAAATCACAGATGTATTGACTTTCAGAGTCCTGGATATACTATTATGGTTAAAAATGTAAGTTTTGATGTCATACAGACTTGAAGCATTTGTTTAGAACACTTACAACATATGTGATCATGGGAATATTATTTAAGTTCTGTGAGTCACAGTTCCCACTGAAAGGTAACCCAAATAAACCCATAAGGGCAAGGAGTTGGGCTTGTTTTATTTTATATTCCCCCTCACCTAAATGAGTACCTGGTGTATAGGTGATACTCAATCAGTATCTATTGAATGAGTAAGTGAAAGAAAAAAATACTGGTTTATATAAATGTTGAGGAAATAAAGCAGGATAATTATATGCAATATATTCATGAGAAGAATCCAATACTGAGTGAGCACTAATAAATATCAGGTATTCATAAGTGTCCTGACTTTTCCGTCTGAATGAAGAGTTGTTAATATTTCCACACTTAGTACGCAGCTACCAATTTCCAAAATAAATGTTGATTTGGTGAGAAAAATCCAACATTATTGGATGCCATGTTGAGAAAAATTGTGATTAATTGGTTTACTTTTCACTTTTCAATTTTACATTAAGGATACCACTAAATTCCAATTTTGAACCCATGGCTATTTACTTCAATTGTTACCTGAGGTTTATCAGGTACAGATAGCTCTCAGTAACAATATCAGAATATAGGTTACTCAAATCAGACCTGTTAAAAATGTCACAAAAGTAATATTTGGTAATGCCTGATTGTCACTCTGGAATACCATCAACGTTGTGTTTACTCAGTTAACAAACTTAATTACACTTAGAACAAGAGACAAAGAAGGCTTTGTTTTTTTTTTTTTTTTCTAGAATGAAATTGCAGTCAGTATTCAACTAAGAGTTGGTGAAATCTTTGACTGTATGTGGGTCAGGAAACTACTGTCCCTAAAGCAGAAGAGTTTAGAATCTCTTCTATTATCATTTCCTTAGTTCTGTGAATGTCTTCCATCAGCCCCAAACCAGGCAATCCCAGTGAGAAGGGAATAGAAAAATTTAACACAGAAATGCTTTCATTTTTTCTTCGTACTCTGACTTCCCAAAGAGAATACTGCAATTGCTAGCCCATGCTTCTCCTCTTCTTTATTAAAGAGGAAGAATTCTTTATTACTGAATGGGAATAAAGTCAATCTACAGACCAAAAGAATGGAGGAACGAGAAGAAAACTCTGAGAGCTGGGCATTGGGGGAAAGTTTTCAAGAATAAAGTTTAGGATATGATGCTTACAGAGTAAGAGAGAAGTGGGTAATAGGAGAAATGAGATTTTAATATGCTTTGCTATACATGTATTTGTATCACCTTCAGACATTTTTAAAATGCAAGTATTAAGTGTACATATATTAGTGTGACACTGCCCCAATATTTGGCCCTTTATGCCCTGAAATTTATAAAAGGAGTGGTTTCTTTTTATTTTTAAGTTCACAACGTTTACTGTTATTTTTTTTTTTTCCCAGTGACTGTGACTTCAACAACTCATTGTTCAATCTTTAATAATCTAGTCTGTTTGGGCTCTAAAAATCTCAAGAACTAAATTGCTGGAATCGAAAGTGTTTCCTCTTTATCAATTCAAGTGCTGCATTTTTTTTAACTCTCACTTCTGCTGAGAGGTGGCTGTTTTTGCTATGTTGTGTCTCTAAAATATGCCTCTTGTTGACAAGATGGGGAGAGTTTTGATATAAGCCTATCTTTTTGATGGAGAGAATAACTTCCTGATAGAGCCTAATCTAAAAAAATTTCCTGATGGCCCAACTTTTAAATTCTGTGATCATTCACTTACTGCCATATTCAGTAACATATTTCCTATCACAGCAATCTTGTTTGATTTTATTTTGTTACCTTTCATTTATTTCACTTTTCCTCTCATTAGTGGTTCTCACTTTAGTTGGCAGTAAGCATTACCTGGAGGACTTGTTAAAATCCAGAGAACTAGGTCCCACCCCCAGAGTTTCTGATTCAGTAAATGTGGGGTAGGTCCCAAGAATCTTCCTTTCTAACAAGTTTCCAGGTGATGGTGATTGCTGTTGAGTGAACAAAATCATGTGCCTTAAACAAGGTTGCGGCCGATGCAATCATTACTGAAGTCTTGCTCTGTATTAGGATGCTAACCTCAACATCCAGGTTATCCAAGAAAATCCTGGAAATTTGGGCAGTTACCCTCTGTAGGAAGAAATGACTCTCTTTGTGATATAAAACTAAAATTAACGTTCATCCTTCCAGAAGAATGAATCTTCATACTATATCCAAGAAATGGCTCAGGTAGTTCTCCTTAACTGTCATCTCTAAAGGAGATAGTACTCCTTTGAAGTTAACTTCATGATATGGGGCAAAAAAAATAAACATGTCCAGCTTAATATGTAGACTGATGTGGATCCATTAATCACACATTTCTGTAACCCTGTTTGAATCTAGTTATTGTATAAGCCTCTATCTACTTCTGGAAATAATAAAAAAAAATTATCCATTCACATTTCATTAAGTAGTGTTTCTTTTTATTTGTTCTAAAGCTACCCGATCCACGTTGAAAGAGGAAGTCTCATTTAACCCTAAAAATTACATTTTCAGAGAAATCATTTTCTATTTATGTCTTCCATTAGCTAAGGGGACTCATGGCAGTCTGGAAGTACTGTTATATGCCAACATTTCATTATAATCATATAAGGTCATAAACCTGACTAGTTTAAATCTTTTATAATCGTAATCTATCACAACACCCTCTACATTCCACTTTATTCACCAGCTCAGTAGTGGTATTATTGCATTAAATGGAAGAAGGTACAACTTTGCAGCTTATATTTGTATTTATATAACCAGACTACAAATATTTTCCTAAATTAAGCCTTTTCTCAGATTTTGAAATCGGAAGCAAGATTGGAAGGTAGTGGGTGGGGATTAGAATAAAACAACCCCTATAAAGAGAAAGCATTTTGTTGTAATTCGGAAGATCCTGTTACAGAGAATATCAGTAAAACTCGGTCCTTAAATATTTCACATTTCTTATTTCACTCAACTTCATTTCTGGGGGAATCACAGAATCCTACTGGAACATGAGAATCATATGGGAATAACTCAGTACCGCAGCGTTACTTAGTTCCATCTTCATAAAGCACCACTTTATGAAGCTCCTAAAAATCAGGTATGACTGGTATAAAATAATGTGAGCAGCTTAAGGGTGATGGACATTAAGTCAGCTGTATAAAGTCATGTACACTGGGATAGGCAATACAAATGATCTAAAATAGAGTTTGAGGTTGGGGAACTGAAGTCTTTTGAGTTGTCTCAAGAATACCTATTAGGGCTTCCCTGGTGGCGCAGTGGATGAGAGTCCGCCTGCCGATGCAGGGGACGTGGGTTCGTGCCCGGGTCCAGGAAGATCCCACAGGCCGCGGAGCAGCTGGGCCCGTGAGCCATGGCCGCTGAGCCTGCGCGTCCGGAGCCTGTGCTCCGCAACGGGAGAGGCCACAACAGTGAGAGGCCCGCATACCACAAAAAAAACAACAAAAAAACCGAATACCTATTAATGGCAGGGAAGCAGGACTGGGCAGAGGGAAAGCTATATGGCATTAAAGTTGCAACACAGATCTCATAGGATCCCATGAGGAGCTCAGAGGCTGGGAGGGCCTGTCAGAGTTGTCCTACGTGTGAGAGCAGAGCCATTGTAACCCTCCCTTGATTAGTCATTGGATGCAGCCTGCCCTCAGGGACAGAGTATGACCTTGGTAAGATAGCTCACTTCAGAAGAGGACAATTCTCAATTCCTGGACAGTGGTCTAGCAGCAGCCAACAATCCCAGCAGGCAGAGGAAGAGTATGCATTCCTGAGGTGAGGGATGAGGTGGACCAGCACACTGTGTGCACTTTAGGTCAGGGATTAGCAAATGATGACCTGAAGCCTTTTTTTTTTTGTATGCCCCACAATCTAAAAATAGTTTAAAGTTTTTAAATGGTTGAAGGAAATCAAAAGCATAACACTTGGATCCAATACTTTGCAATACCTCATGCACTACTCTAATTCTCCGCCTGAGTACACTTATTTCATTTTAATACAACTCTGACAGGTATTGTTTTACATTTTATAGACAAGGACACAAAAGCTTCTAGATAGGTTGAGTAAGAAATCAAAGACTACACAGCTAGTGAGTAGTTCAGCTGGAATCCCAGTCCAGGGAGTTTCACTCCAGAGCCTGTCCTTTTAACCTGGTTCCGCATATAAAGTTTTCCAGCACTATGAGGATAATATAAAAGTACCGAAAGAGTGATGTACATAAGACATTTTGCTGAGATCCGGAAGATCACTGTGTTTCAGAGAAGCGAGGGGAAGCTCTGTGGGAGAATGAGGTCACATTACTACTATGATGATAAGTAACACTAACTTTGAACTACAGTTAAGCCCAGTGTTGCTCTTCTCAATAGTAGACTTGGATTACAAAAAGGTTATACTCAATTGTCATATTTTGGAATGTCATCAGTAAAAAATTTGTGGAAATTTGACTACATGTTTGCCTTGATTTTGTCTCTTGGCCCACAGATCCAAAAATATGTACTACCTGTACCTTTTCAGAAAACCTTGTAAATCCTTGCCCTAGGAGCAGGCTCAGTTTTTGATCATCCTAGGTCACCCTACTCTAATGAAAAATCCTGCAGCCATCAAGCTCTAGTGCTCCAGTTTTGTAGATTGCTTGAGCCTCCTGCAAAAGCAGCAGAAATATCAGACTTAAGGCAAACGGGTATCCTAAAGTGATGAGAGCAGTTTTACTGTCACATACTACCAAGCAAAACATGACCTGATACTTGTCTTCTTACTAATTGTTAAAAATAAAGTTGGACCTGGCATTCATGAAGCGCACCAGCTGCATGGGAAACTCTTTTGAAACCTCCTCATAAGCAGAACATAACTTCAACAACAATGTTTGATTTAGTGATTTCACTAGAGCAGGATACAAAGTTGTATATGCAGCATGATCTCAAGTATATAATCATGAATGTTTGCTTTTCTCTGTATTTTCAAATTTGTTTTCCGTTCTTTTATTAATTAAAAAATTTTCAAAATTGTTTGTTTACTTACAACAAGATTCATAGTAAGGTACAGCTGCCTTAATAGGCATATTTTTACTAAGGTAAAAGCTGCCATATTATGCCCACTGCCTTCAGAGTGTTATGATTAATATGCTGGAGATCTCTCAGGTAGAATAGAAACCTGATATTCTCTCCTACATCTACACCTGTGTGAAAAGGACACTGTACCTTACAGGATACCCAGAACTGCGGTCACCAGAAATCCTCCACTGGCTTTCTGAGATATGGTTGTTGGCCATTAAAACTGATTCAATGTTCACTCTTTCATGAACCCCCTGTGTTATCAAACACTCCTGTCATTTGGGGAGTCTTATACTTCCATAATAAAGCATTGACTAATCTGTCCAACTACATGAAATCTCATCAAAAGCTATTATAACTGCTTCTTTCTAAAATTAATGAGAGAGAGAGAGAGACAAAAGGAAGGAGAGAGAGAATCTTGCATGCTTGGCATGGAAAATACTGTAAAGTTGTCCCAAACTGTTTATACTGAAGCATTCAGAATTTGTGACCGTTCCCCCTTTCTTTCCTACTAGAGTACAAGAGAGGATCTTCTTTTTTGGGATACCTAAAATATGCTTTTTCTTCTAGATTATAAAGTTCCACTTTATTTGTTATGGTTTAAAAAAGGAGGGTATCCTTGGTGGCGCAGCGGTTAAGAATCTGCCTGCCAATGTAGGGGACACGGGTTCAAGCCCTGGTCAGGGAAGATCCCACATGCCACGGAGCAACTAAGCCTGTGCACCACAACTACTGAGCCTGTGCTTTAGAGCCCACGAGCCATTAACTACTGAAGCCTGCACGCCTAGAGACGATGCTCCGCAACAAGAGAAGCCATGAAAATGAGTAGCTCCCCTGCAACTAGAGAAAGCCCATGGGCAGCAACAAAGACCAACGCAGCCAAAAATTAATTAATTAATTAAAAAATAAAAAGGGAGGATCAGATTTCCTCTGCAATATGTGCCAGGCCTATTGAACAACATATTATAATACTGACATCTCGGTATTCATTGCTATTATTATTACTACAATTTAATTGGCAAATGTAAAGAACTCTTTTGCAAATGCAGAGTAAGATAAGCCTTTACTTTCACATTATGATAGCACACTCTGAAACAGACTGATATTGATGGTGAGAAATAAACATCCATTATCCTTTAGTTTCTTACTTGAACATAGTTTGGACATAACTGTAGTAATTTGTACATAATCTTCAAATCAGTAAGTAGGCTGTGTTATAGTAAATCAAGTAAAAGAAATTTAATGGATTACCATTTGTGCTCTAAGTATTCATATTTATCTGCTAAGATTAAGATTTTAATGTATTTGATATATTAAAGACATGGTGATTTTCAAATTGTTGTCTTGCAAATATGCAGAAGTTATTAAAACTCATACTGAAATAAATAACCAGCAGTGATATAACCACCACTGTGACAGCCATACACATTTGGCACCTTTCTCCAATAACATGTGTTCTTTTCTACTCCTCCTCTGCTTTTTTTTTTTTTTACATTTTTTAAGGGTGGATATTATTTTTCTTATCTTTCTACTCTATCTATTATTTATATGTAAAGATAAAACAAATTATCCCCTCTGTGGTTTTCCAGCTCCTCCAAACATATCTCTTTTTTTCCAATCCCCGTTCCCATAGTATCTTATACATGTTTTCAACAAAAAAACAAAAAACTGGAGATGTTATGTCATGATTTAAAATACAATCGTGTGCATACATGTGAGTTTATATGCAGCTTTATTACTCATTATGTAAATTTTTCAAGGGGTTATGTATAGATGCATACAAAAAAAGAACATATATGAGGATTAAGAAGGTTAAAGAAGGATGTCTATCTGATGAGCTGAGGTTAAGTGAACATATACTAAATATATCAAATATGTCACAAAAGTAGTGTGAGTTTAAGAGTGGGCAGAGCAAGAATGAATTTAGGATCTCCTGTTATAAAAGTGAGCAGAGTCTATTCAATGAGAATAAAGTAGTTGCTTAGACAACTAAAGGTTTTCTTGTACCTGAAAGACATTTTCTCTGGGTAGTCATAAAGAGCAAATGGAATAATATAGTGGGCAGGGTCAAACAATAATCACTGTGACCACATCACTGTCTGTGGTACAGCCCAAAGATACAACTACCAATTAGCCTAAGTATCAATAGTTAGGGAGGAGAATGAGAAAAATGAATCCCAGGAATAGCATAGAGAGGATTGAAAGGAGGAAATGAGTAGACATTTGATAAGTACCTGCTGTGTTCCTGACATTATGATGGCTATTTTTTATTATATTAACTTATTTGGTATCCATAAAAAATCTGTATGATAACTATCATTCCAACATTTAAATTAAGAAAATAAGAGTCCAGAAAATTTAAAGAATTTATTGGAGGTAATAGAGCAAGTAAGGGTCAGAGCTAGATTAAAACTTAGAAATGTAGAGGTAAATGATTTCATTATTTTCACCAGGGCCAGCCATTTTCAGAAAAACATCAGAAGGCAGATCTCATTAATTTCAAGAGCTTTTACGATAGAAAAACTTAGATTAGTATGCAAGAATAATACTTTATCCAGAAACCCATATATATAAATATATGGTCTCCTAAATATAACTTGAATTATAGGTATATGTGACTTCACCAACTTAACATCAAAAATAGAGTATACGGGCTTCCCTGGTGGTGCAGTGGTTGAGAGTCCGCCTGCCGATGCAGGGGACGTGGGTTCGTGCCCCGGTCTGGGAGGATCCCACATGCCGCGGAGCGGCTGGGCCGGTGAGCCATGGCCGCTGAGCCTGCGCGTCCGGAGCCTGTGCTCAGCAATGGGAGAGGCCACAGCGGTGAGAGGCCCGCGTACCACAAAAAAAAAAAAAAAAAAAAAAAAAATAGAGTATAGGCATGAATTTTGGTAATAAGTAGATACATATTAAGAAGCAAGATAAGAAACAATATATTTCCCAATTCAGTTTTACTAGTGCTTCATTAATATAAACATTGCTATATCCATTCACTTCTACAGATAAGATTGTTCTTTATTGCTAATATGGTTTTCATATATAGAACAAAAATATTCAAATTAGCTATAGTTTCCTCATCTTTAAAATGGGATTAATGGTGTTGTTTAACCCTACTTAGATATCAATGTAACAAACAGTATTACACGTGTTCAAACAAAAAACTAGCATATTAATGCTGTTTTATTCTTATCTTCAAACAAGTACTTTGTCAATTTTCCTGTGCACTTTGTGTATTTATTGAATTACATGTTAAATAAGTTGTTTGCAAGCAATGATTTTAAGCAACAGCACAGAGGCCTCCGCCTGTTAAGACGTGACACCTGGCATGATGTAGTAATTGGGAAAAGAGTTGAACTTAGTGATCAATGACTTATTTGAGCAAAATGGAAAATCCATGAGCATAAGAACAGTATGGAGCTCTAGGCAAAATCACCAAGAAAACCAAAGCCAATATTAGAAATGTTGCTGCCAAATTAAATACCTTCGTCTTTAATGCACACCTATATCCACAGATTCACACACAGGGTGCCACTCTCTTAGATCATGAAGTTTAAAGTAAAAATGCATGCAAACACATGAAACGTAAAGGACTGAAATCAGACCCATGTTGTTTCTGCATGTGAATTCAATTTTCACAGAATGAGAACAAAGGGAATCATGATTTTGACACTCTGAATTCCCTCAATGCATTCCCATACAAAATTGTAAATGCTACCAAGTGAGGTAGCATTGTCAACTTGTCAAAGTTGAGGGTGAATTATTAAGGGCATATACAGATCTAAAGAGAACCATTTTGGTACAAGAATGTATGCCTAATTTTGGAAGTATATTAGTTTAAAAAAATTGTTTCAATCACTTCATTTGACTATCCCTCAGTCCCCAAGCCCAAATATTTAAACTCTAATTAAAAATAATAAGCTTCAATATTAGTCCAATGGTGCTTTGGGATTATTATTATCCTGATAAAACTAAATTTTTTCTCCAAAATGGAATGAACTATCACGTTTAAAAAAGAAAAAAAACTATGCTTTGACTTGAGTTTAATTTTAAAGGCATTGAGGGTGATAAGTATTTAATGCAAAATAAAAATCTTTCTCTTCCTTCCATCCTGAGGTACTTAAACCATTGCATTGCCTAGACAGTTGTGGGCGATACAGGTGTAACTTACAGAATAAGCATGTTTAGGATGTAAAAAGAGCTAATGTGAGTTGTAATGAAATTTAACAGATGAAAGCTTCCATTAGATTTTGTTTATAAAGTGTTGTCCTGGATTTGATTGTAAACTCCTATAGAAATCATTTTTAGAACAGCAGAAATATGACAGGAGAGAAGTGCAATAGAGTGTGCCTAATTCATTCCAATTCACAGAGTAATGCATTTCAATTCACACAGTGATGCATTCTAGTGTCCAACATGAGAATCCAATCTAGCTGATGCTAAGTAGACTTGAAACAAACTCACAGCACCAGAAAACTGACAATGTCTGTTTTGCTAAATAGAGAAATACTTTAAATAGTTTTTCACTATTTTCTAAGCTTGGCTATGCCTTATTTACCAAACTGTACATTACGATAATAGGCCTATACTACTTACAATATAATATAATAGTCTTTGATTTTGAAGTCTTCAACTATTTTCATAGTAGTTAAAGCTGTTTAATAAGAGTCAGCGTCTGTTGCTCATCTGATTTTCTGGAACATGTTTGAAAGCCTAATTATGGTCACATGTTTCAAGCTTCTGGAAACCAATTTAGTGTTTACCATGAGCAACTGCCTTACTGGTAATGGAAACCTTTTCTGGGAATATACTATCATGTATAATTTCAATCATTAAATGTTATCATAAATCTTTAGCAGTTTGATTTAGTGTTAAGTATTAAATTTTCAGGTTTACTATTTTTTTAATCTCTTTTGCTGATATATATTAATTTTGCACTGTGGCAGGCTATTCTTGGAAATTTTTGTTTCCATATGAAATTCTTATTTTCCAGTTTAAAAAAATTAAATACAGAAAAAGACACTAATAAACTGACCAGTGATTTCCTGGGAGGTAGAAAAAACACTGAATTCATAGGATTCTGGCACTGGCAAATTAGTTCATGTATTCCTTTGAGGGGGAGAAATTAGAAAGGAAATTTTAAAAACCTACACAAAAAGCTGCTTTGTAAAATCTGCTAAAAGGGCAGGATGGGGCCTTGTATCAGTCTTTAAGTTCATCTTTTCATTGAAGGAGACAAAACTGGGTCAAAGGAACGGTAGATAAAGATTTCAACATTTAAATATTTCTGCCTTTTTCCTCGAGAACTGATTTATTTTCCTGAAGCCTGGAGGGGGCATGTGAACCTCTGAATCCATTCATCCATTTGTCACATGTAAAGTCATGATGGAAAGGACAGCCAAAGTCCCTTAGGTGTGTAGACACTATACTACTACTCAGGACATTTTACTCTCAAAAACCCACCACTATTCAGCCACTGACCCATCACACACATCACCTCTATTTCACAGATTGGGTCATTTAAACTGAAAATGTATAACTCACCTTCTTACGTCACCCAAGAAATTTCAGCTGAGCTGTGGATTACTTATCACCAGTTCTTGTGTGGGGACTGTGCCTCGCAAATGGTTTTCCAAATTGAAGGCTATATTTTCTCCAAATTATAAACAAGGCACTAAAATAGTAGAAACTCTTTAGAATTTAATTAGAGTAACATATCTTGCTCATTAAATTACACGGATTCAAGATACAATGTCATTTTCAGCCAGACTTCCCAACATACAATCTTCTTGGTAATTATAGCGTGTTTTATAATTAAAATGCCAATCTGATGTTGAACTATTGTGTTGTGTCAACAGTAGATTAAACTAAGTGGTATAACTTCTTTAGTGGAAGAAGAGGTTATTCTATGATCATCCAGCAAACATTTATTGATTACCTACAATATATCATGTAATGTGTAAGATACTGGGATAGACGCATGAGTAAGACAAGAACTCTGATCTCAGTCTTCTAGTAGACATAGACTAGTAAAGCAACACTGATAAGACATGAGGCAAGGGTAACAATAAAGATATGCTCAAGGTACTGGGGGAGCATAATGTGGTGCACTAACTAAACAAAATAAGGGGCTTGAGCAGTGGGTCACATGGTGGGGATTTTCTCAGAAAATATGACCAGCTCGTCATTCATGCATTCAGCTACAATGGGATAACCACCTCCCAAGTATTAGGAATTGATTTTTAGATACACTCTAGTGAAAAAAAGAAACCATTTACTTTCCCTCATGAAGATGATGCTATGTTGAAGAAGACAGATATGACATATTAAGCAAATAAATATATATTATAATTTTGAATAAGGAATCAAGATCAAATATTCTTTGATCTTGGCAAAGGGAATGAAGTCTGACAAGCAGACTATTTTAAATGGAGAGGCCAGGGAAGTCTACTCTGAGAAACTGACATTTGAGCATATATCACAAGGATGGGATGAGTGATGCTAGGGTGTGGGAGAAGAGAATCCAGGCAGCAGTAGCAACAAGTACAAAACCTCTGTGGTAGAAAAGAACTTGGCATGTTTTGGAGACTGCTACGACATTACTGTGCCAGGATTTGGAGTTTAGGTATAATCATAAGTAACCCTTCACAGGATTTTGAACAAGAAATTGACATGATCTCATTTAGGAAAAATACGGCCTCCTATGACCTTGTAGCAATCTACACAAATGTACCATGACAAAATGTATTATTAAACAGCCTAAATGAATTAATAATCGGTGCTCAGGCTGCAGACATATGGTAGCTATGTCTTGAATCCACTATGTAAAGTGAGTATGGTGACTATAATATGAATATTATTTATGCCCATAGTCCAAATCTGTGTAATGGAGCCTCCTGGGCACCTTCAGAATTACTTTTTAAAATCCTAGAAATACAAATCCTATAAATACAAGAACGACCGTTTCTCTGTATGTAGGCAGAGTAATCTAGTAATGCGGAGCATAGGATCAGTCAAGTAGAGTCAGATTTACATCCAGACTTCGTCACTTAAAAGTTGAGGCATGCTGGGCAAGGGTCTCACCTCTGTAAACTTTAGTTTTCTTATATCTGAAAGGAAGATAATGATGGCTTTGTGTGGATGAATTCACACCAGGTATATAAAGTTAGCACATGTATGATCTAGTGTATAGTAAATGTGCACTCAATATTAGGTGCTGTCATTACTATATATAGAATGGATACATTCTTCTCACATATATGTCTAATTATTCAAATATATTTGACAACAGAGTATTTATTCAACAAATATTTAATGTGAATGCACTGTGTGCCTGGCACAGTGCAAAAGCTTGCAGGTACAATAGGGAATAAGACAGTTTTGGTCCCAGGGAGCTTATAGTTTAATGAGATCATGATAAATGCTATGATAAAAATAAGCATGGTTTGGTATAAGAACATAAATAAGGGCACCTAACTAAGCCTTATTAGAAAAGATACATTTCCTGAAAAAAGTCCTATAGCATAACTAGGAGGTATTCTTGTTAAAGATGAGAGGAAGGAAAAGAAGAAAAGATTCAAGTCAGGGAAACTGCATTGATAAAGGACTAATGATAACACATTATATACTTAGAAGTTGAATATAATCTAGTAGAGCCAGCAAACATTATATAAATTGCAGAGCTGTGATTATAAAAATACAAATCTTTTTTTTTGTGATATGTAGTCTCCAAAGATGGCCACCATCAATTTCTTCCATCTTTGAATGTGTGTGCTCACTACCATCTAAAAGTAGAACCTATCTCCCCCTTCTTGAATCCATGCTAGTTCCAGGACTTCCCTTTATCAATAGAATGTGGCAAGAGTGGCTTGTGCCAGTTAAGCTTAAATACATATGGCAGCTTGATGGGGAAATTAACTAACTTAAGCCCAACTACCCTGAGACCATAATGCTGTGATAAAAGCCTGTAAAAAATTCTATATGGAACCTTACACAGAGAGGAGCCTTCCCATAGCTTCCAGCACAGTTGGGATGCTGACACGTGAATGACAACTGATAATGCCCCATGGAGCAGAAAAACTACACCAATGAACCCTGCCCAAATGTCTGACCCCTAGAATTGTGTAAAAGAATAAATCAGTAATATAAAAAAGTGTTGGGATGGTTTAGGTGTAACTGAATCATAAACTAGTACCTATAAGTGAGGCACTGATACAACAAAACATGTGGAACTGACTTTGGGACTGAGCAGTGGCTGGAAGGCTAAAGTATGTGAGGGGACAGCAAGTGGAGGCTGGAAGTGTAGTGTGATGTTGCAGACTGCAGAAGAGGGAACCTGCATTATATACGGTGGAGAATTTGGTGAGATTGTCACTTGAGGTAACCTATAAGATAAAAAATGTTCCTAAGATTGAAGATGTAGGTAATTGGAATGCGAACTGACTTCTTTCATGAACTAAATAAGTCAAAGCTCAGTTTTCAAGTAAAATTTTATTTGAGGCTCCTCAGAAAGCAAAGGATTCTAAAAGAAAGGTCAAGTCTCATGATAAAGAGCAAAAAATAAAGATTGTGGTTGTAAGATGCTTTACTAAAAACTCTGAAAGATTCATACCATGAGTCAGCTAGACAAACAGATATCTCAGAATCTCAAGGGAATTGGGCCACAGCACCCTCACTCTCAGCCCAAAGTAGAGAAGGACTTGTCACAAAGATACATGTAAATATGTTTTTTGCCTAATGGTGTGAACTGCTATAATATTCACAGGGAACCCACCTTTTTAAGAGCAAGGTATTGATGAAAGCACCAGTGGCATGGACTAAAAGAGAAAAAGACAATTCACAATGAATAAGAACACTGGACCCCCAACCTTGTACAGATAAGAATCAGGCAAAGATATTCAGCCATAAACACTATTTTGTAATAAAAAGAAGAACTGGGCCCAGGAAGAAGAACTGGGCCCTCTACAAGGAACATTCCATCTCCCCAGAGCAAGTAAACTGACAGCAGTTGGATTTAAGGATTTCTATGGATCAGTTACTGCTATATGAGCATGGCTCCCCGCTACCTATTTGAACAGTAGTTTTTATTGTGGTTATGCTTTCTCTCTCTCAACATTTTATGTTGGGTATATGGCATGGCAAGTAACTTGTCTTTTACTTCATAAGTCTCTGTACTCAAAGAACTGCACCAGAGGAGCTGCACCTCAGGAATTGTGCCGAGAAGCCTCATCCATGCGTGAACATTATTTAGACAACTTTGAGGTTATGTGACAATGGGGTAAGAATTTTAGAGGTGGGGTGAGACTGTTTTGCATGTAGGAGGGATATGAATTGTTCTGAGCAATAATATTCAAAGTTGTATACAATCAATATTTTTCATGTCCGTGTGTATGATCCTGCCTCTGACCATCAAGAGGTAGAGACTATATCCCTTGAAACAGACTGGTCTTATGACCAAGAAAATGCAGTGGAAATGACTCTATCTCAGTTCCGAGCTTAGACTTTGAGAAACCCAGCAGCTTCCATTTTTATTCTGTAGAAGCAATAATCCTGAGTTCACAATTCTGTGAGAAATTCTAAGCTAGCCACGTGAAAAAGCCACTGAGAGGAGAAATGAGCTATTAGACGTGCACATGCAACCTTGGATCTTCCAACCCAGCTCAACTATTGATACTAGCTAAAATCAGTTGCATGAGTGACCCCAGTCAACACCCTGTGGAGCACAAGAACTGCTATCCAATCCATGACCAAGTTCTGATCCAAAAAGCTCTTATAAAATTTTTTTTTTGATGTTTTAAGCTGCAATGTTCTGAGGTGATTGCTATATAGCCATAGATAACTAAAACATCTTTTAAAGTATGAAGATTATTCAGCAAAGCCTTGTGTTTCTCTTTCAAACCGCAATCACGGGAAGCTTTTAGTTGAAAAAGGCATCTTTCTTAAAGGTCAAAAATTGGAAATAGCCCAAATATCCAAAACAGGAGAATGGATAAGTAAAATGCAGCATACTGATACAATATAACATTGCACAGCAATGAAAAGAACCACTGTTGCTACACTTAGGAACATGAATGAATCTCACAGACATAGCAATGATTAAAGGAAGTTATATACAAAACACTACATTCTGAATGATTGCATTCAGTCATGTTAGAAGTCAGAATAATGTTTTCCTTTATAGTGTGGAATATTCACTGGGAAAAAACGTTAGGGAACTTTCAGGATGTTGAGAATGTTCTAATTCTTTCATTTGAGTTGCACATTTGCTGTGTGTGAATTATTCTGTATATTACACCTGATTAATTTAGAAAGGAAAAAAAACTGTTTTCAAGCCTCAAAATACTAAAACAGACAACAAAACAAAACCAAAAAACAAACAAAAAAACACATAAAAGCATTCCTGTACTTGAATATTACTATAAAGTAATTTGAACTTAGAGAGTTTCAGTGACTTGCCCACATTCACATTGGTAGAAAGTAGTAAAAACTGTTCTAGTGCCTTCCCTCCAGTTCTTAACATTTGTTTAGAGTCCAGTAGTTTCTATAACATGAACGTTTTTGTCATATTACTTTACTATATTTTCTCAGAAGAGAGAACCAGATTTTGAAGTCCCTGGGATTTAGGGATCTATGATAAGTACTGAGGAAACCCAATGGGCTTTATTAAGTCGCAGAAATCTGAGAGAAAACAATTCTAGAGTGTTGTAAAAATCCATAAGCTTCAGCAAATGTATGTGTGGAGGATAGTTTATATATGGACCATATTTTATAGGGAAGCTTTGCTTCTGTTGCATAGGACAATAACAATAGTAAAACACTGAAAATCACCTTGAATATTACTACATTAGTAGACCTTTTCATGACCTGACATTTTATCAGGACCATCTAAATGTGAGTATTAGAGAAAGCAAATCAGTGATCTGAACTGATTTTAGTTCACAAGAGGTTCCGTTTGTTTTTATTGAGGTTAATGGATCTGTGAATACAGATCCATTAACCCCAGAATTTTTAAATGTTAAATCAGCAGATTTAAATAAATGTTAACATGAGACACCAATTACTGATACTGTAATACCAACTAGAGGGCATGATTTGGATCACTGCCTAGCAAGAATATGTTAAAAATTCTGAACTCCTTTATTAGCAAGATAAAAATGATATAAAGATATTAATATTTTGTTGGGTCAAAGCCAATAAAAATAAATTATTTCTCCTAAAAAGTCATTTAGCAAATAGCTGCATAGTCTCCAGGAGACTTAATGTTTCCAAACTTTCACAGGATTATGGTTATTGTTATTAATATTACCATTACTACTCTTGCAATGCCATTACTACATTAAGGAATTGATTTACTCAAATCTTATGGCTGTAATTACCACATGCACTCATTAAACAGTGCATTGCAAGGATACATGGGTCTCATTGCTGAGACAGTCATTCTCTACACAGTTGCATGCATTCTGGCACTGAGATTTATTTTGCTCTATTTAAAATTATTTTGTATCAACTATGTACCCAAAGTGGTATCAATATCCACCTCTGTTTTTGCGGTCAGAATTTCATTACAGTGAAGAGAATTTAATTTAATTTAACATGCATTTACTGGATGCTTCTTACGAGCCTAGTTAGCCCTGTTCTCAAGTAACACTCTTGTCTCTGGGGAAGTCTCAGAATCTGGAACCAAGCTGTTCTGGTACATTCTAGTTCTGTTCAGTTGCTGAAAAGTTAATTTATTTAGGCTCTAGTTTCTTCATTCATTACATTTGCATACTATTACCTATTTCATGAAGCTTTTATTGAGGTATTGAAACGTAACTGTTAATACTATATGTGCCATGTAGGTAATGCTTCATCAATTACTATTATTAAAGCAATATGGTATATTTTTAGAAGTGCCATAAAATACGATTATCAGACAACACTGAAGAACTACAGAAAGTACCTATCTGTTTGTGTGTAGGGTTGTAGGATGGTGAATGCCTTCTCTTCTTTAGCTTCACTCCCTTTTTAGGCGACTTAATTTCCCCAGTATCACTGTATACTAACATAATTTTGTTGTGTAAAAGAGAATATGCCAGTCTTAAGGTGATGAAGATTCCAAAATGGGACTGCATAAATTGCTAGGATTGCATAAATCCTCTTTATTAGGCTATCTTTTCAGTCAAACATACGGCCTACTATGTAAATGTTGTATATATATATTCAAAACTAATATATTAGGGCTTCCCTGGTGGCGCAGTGGTTGAGAATCTGCCTGCTATTGCAGGGGACACGGGTTCGAGCCCTGGTCTGGGAGGATCCCACATGCCGTGGAGCAACTAGGCCCGTGAGTAACAACTACTGAGCCTGAGCGTCTGGAGCCTGTGCTCCTCAACAAGAGAGGCCGCGATAGTGAGAGGCCCATGCACCACGATGAAGAGTGGACCCCGCTTGCCATAACTAGAGAAAGCCCTCGCACAGAAACAAAGACCCAACACAGCAAAAATAAATAAATTAATAAACTCCTACCCCCAACATCTTCTTTAAAAAAATAATAATAATATATTATTTGAATTTGGGTATAGGTGTCTTTCTGTCTCTGTCTCATACACAAACATACACACACATAAACATAGTTCAAATCTCAAACATTTATCTATTTATCTTCTTTTACACTAAAAAATACCTATAAAATAAACATTTGAATTCTATTGTTCAGGCCTTCAATATTTCTATTTACTTTTGTCTGTTTGAGCTATTACTTTCTCTGAATAAGGTGCTAAAATCTTGAACTAGACTTATAAATTTATCTATACCTCTCTTCAGTTCTGACAGCTAAAGCTTTATATATTTTGAGGTGATATTGCTGGTTACATACAAGTTTATGCTGATTATAGCTTTTTTTTTTCTTTTAGTCTTTTTACCAGAATATCATACCCTTCTCTGACATTTGAGTTAATTTTCTGGAATCATATTTTGTCATGTTAGTTGTTTACTACTGTTTTCCATAGGCATATACTTACTTAGTATATCTTTGTCTACCTTTCTGTGCTTTTTTGTTTTAAATATGTTTTTGTAGACAATATGTTGTTAGATCTTGTTTTTATTTATTTATTTTCATGTACTCTAAGTCCTTTAATTGAAAAGTTTAACTTATTTATATGGACAGTGTTTCTGCTGATTTAAAACTAACCTCTTTTTTCTTAACTGTTGCCTTCCGGAAAAGTTCCTCAATTTGATCTTTCAACACACTAATTCACTTTTCAGCTTTACCCTTCTAGCTACATAGCTCATCAATTGTGTTCATTTACTACTGGCTCCTTTTATGATTTATTGTTCTTGATTCATATTGCTATTATCTAACCTTATCATCTTTATGTGCTTATCATATAATATTATATTCTCAGTCATCTGTTTTAATAATTATGCTTCTGATGTTCACTTTGATACCTTTTTGTTTTTAAAATACTCTTTGTACTTCTTAGGTATCTGGTTATTTTAGCCTGTAAATTCATGTTCCCCTGTGAATTCAGGCTACTCTATCTGGTAATATGTAATTGAAAAGAGCCACAAGATAGGCTCTAGTCTGTATCCCTCTTGTTGAATTTAAAGGGAGGAGAGGAGATGTGCCCCAGAAAGGAGGACCCTATGGTGTCTCAAAACTCCTCCTGATCACTTCTACTTGCTGCCTCTCTACCTGGTAACTTCTCCCATTAGATTTTTCTTTTAAAACCCTTAGGAAGAAATGTTTTGATAGGACATAGTCTCTCTAGTTTTTAATTTGGATAAATCCTTTTCATTTTCTACCCAGCACAACTGAGAAGGGAGAAATGGATAGAAAAGGAAATAATATATTGTAATCATGATTTGTAAAGCTTAGTCAAAATCTTTATTCTGTGAATTTGCCAAAGAAAATCTGGTATAATACAGATTCTTCTAAAAAAATCCCCTGGAGCTCATCCAACATCCATCAACAGCATTTGTGGCCACAGAAGGCTAGAGCTACATTGGTTACATTCTGGTTTGCATAAGAATACTGTATCAAATAAATTCAATTTGATTTTAATAAGAGAAGATATCTGTTACTTTTCATGTGGAAACTGAGTTACAAAACTGCTAAATCACATTAAAAATTGTCATAAACTATGCCAGAGGCTATAGTTTGTCAGTGATTTTCAGAGACTTGTCAAATAGACCCCTAGCTACACAGAAATATAAAGTCACCCTATGTATGAGATGTAGGAAGTAATACTTACACATTCATTCATTCACCCACTCCTTTATTAAAACAATGACGTACAAAATATTTATTATTTTCTTGCTCAGCACCAGGCTCTATTCTATGAATTGAAGACACTATGAAGAATGGAATGAGATCCCTGCCCTCGAGGAGTCCATGCTCTTGTGAAGGAGACAAATGGAAATAATTAAGAGCAGGACAATGTGGCAAGCACTTTAATAAGAACACACAACACACACACACACACACACACACACACACAATGTGTATGGTTCACAGAAGAATCATAGACATGACCAACATCATCCTATAAGAGGATAAACTTTGAGGGGCATAACTCAAAAGACAAATACCATAAGGTTAAAAGAAGATGTGGTATATATCTACAATGGAATATTAATCAGCCATAGAAAAGAATGAAATTTTGTCATTTGAGACAACATGAATGGACCTGGAGGGTATTATGCTTAGAGAAATAAGTCAGACAGAGAAAGACAAATAGTGTATGATTTCACTCATATGTAGACTCTAAGAAATAAATGAACAAATTTAACAAAACAGAAACAGATTGACAGATACAGAAAACAATCTAGTTGTTACCAGAGGGGAGAGGGGTGAGGGGAGAAGCAAAATAGGTAAAGTGAATTACGAGGTACAAACTACTAGGTATAAAATAAATAAGTTACAAGGATATAGTGTACAGCACAAGGAATATAGTCAAATTTTATAATAACTCTGTATGGAGTATATTCTATAAAAACTTCAAATGTCCTGAAGCTAATATTGTAAGTCAACTATACTTCAGTAAAAAATTATAAAGTTGTTATTTTACTATTGTAACTAATAAACTTACCTATTATAACCTGGTAATGACAATGGGACAAAGCTTTGAATTGGCAGGGGATTGGAGAAGATATTGTAAAGTGAAATCCCTAACTGGAAAAAATATTAATCCTCTGAGATATGTTTGAGATAGAACAAAGAATCAGTGATTCTGGGGGGCATTGAAAAGTTTTTCAAAACTCTATAAACAAGAAACTCAAGCAGATTTTTATTTTTTTCACATAACACTGACATTCTAGGGAATTACAGTATATACTCAAATACAAATAGTCAAATTCGGTTAAAGAAGCTAAATTGTAAAAATATTAGAGAAAAGTATAAAAATGACATATATCTTCTCTTTATTTGGGAAAAGCTAGAAACATGGAGTCCTTTCCTTATCTAAGAGGTAAACTGTCTTGCACTGAACATACAAATAAATTAGTTACCTAATTAATTATCCAATATGCAGCAAGAAAGGGTCCCAACAGAAATCATACCTTTTTGCTGTGTGTGCAAAAGCAATAAGGAGTAAGACAGTTGGGCAAAAGAAGCCAGGAAGTAAAATATAATTAAAAGGATAAATGGCCAACATCAGGAAAGATACTGTGTAATAAGCTTGCCATCTGTAGTTATAGAGTTTGATACAGAACTAAACAAACAACAATTTTTATAAGAGGAACTTCTTTTATTGTTCCAGTCTGATGTCAGAACTGATTTCTTTGTGAGAATAAGAAATGTCCTTGGAAAAATATGTATAGAACAATGAGGTGGGGAAATATTACTGGGCAGTAAGTTATAGAAACCTCAAATATCAGTGGTTTGAACATTCAGGCACACTATCCTCACAGTCATGTCCAAAGACAGGAAGCAAGGGTAGCCAGGGAAATAAAATTATATATCTCCCCTTTCACAGACAAGGAAAATATCTCTTCCTTGGTTTTTGCTCTTGTTGATCAGAACTGGCTCTCCTGACACCTTCAACTGCAGGAAAAGCAGGCAAAGTAAATATATTGCTTTTTCAAGCCCTTTAGTGAAAAGTGGGCAAGAGAAAAAAAAAAAGATTGGACCTAATATTTGGGAACTAATTAAAAGAATCTATCTCAAGGAGTAAGAGGGTGGGAGCAGGAGAATACTGCTCTATTCTCATTAAGCAATAGAGATACGAATTAGTGAAAACATTTCTTTCGTTTATGTAATAAGTATTTATTAAGCCCTTACTATGGGTTACGCATTCTGCTAGAAGCTGGGGATACGATGGTCATAGTAAAAAGAAAGAAACTTTATGCTTTTGGCCTGAGGGCTACATGGTCCGCTTCAGAAACTGAAAACAGGGCAAGGAAACTGGATAATAGGGGGCAATTCCATCTCAGTACATTGGAAACATGACAGGATCTGCTCTTGATCGCCTTATGGTGCTTCCCTCCCCTTGCCTGACTCTGCTCCAATCCATCCCTTAAAACTGTCAAGCCTGTTCCTTCCTTGGAACCTAATGCATTAGCTGTTCTCCCTGTCTGGGATATTCTGCTTCCAGAACCTGCAAGGCTGTCTTCTTTTTGTTGTCAGTTATCAGGTCAAATAGTAGTTACCTGGAGAGGCATTTTCTGGTCACCGGATCTAAACTGATCGTTCCTCCTTTAGTCACTCTCTCTGAAGTAGCTGTGTTAATATTTCCTTCATGATACCTATGACTATCTATCAATATATCTACCTTGGTTTACTCATTTATTGTCTGTCTTCCCTATTATACTATAAGCTTTATCTTTAAGAGCAAGGATGTGGTCTGTTTTCTTTATTGAGGTAACTACAGTGCCTGGAAAGATGGGCTAGATCAAGAACATAGACCATAATTAATACTTTTGGTCTTTATTCTAAGATAAATATGAAATGTTTGAATTGCTTTATAACTGGGGAATGATATAATTTGATTTGCCCAATTACCACATGTTCCAGTAGATATTAACTTAAAAACATCTCAGTCTATGCCTATAAATATATTTTATGTAGTAGATTTCAAGTAATCATGACTAAAAAAATAACGATGATGACAATGATGATAATAATACTAACAATAATAACAGTCTGAGCTGAGCCTTGAAACTTATTGGTTTGATTATTTTACAGTATCATCCCAACACTTAAAATGGCAGCATAACAAAATCACTTTTCAGTTTTTCTGAGAGGTCAAAGTGAAATTTTAATGAGAGAAAACTGCAGCAACCAATTACAAATCCACAATGATATTCTTATTTTATACCAAAAGGTTTATAGAATGACAACAGTTACCATCAGTTTATCTTCAAATACGAAAGACAGTGAAATATAATTTAAAAAATGATTTAGAATCAAGCTCTGCTTACATTTGAGGCTTTGATATAGCAAAATAGCTCTGATTCAGAGTAATAAAAAACAGTCTATTTAACTAAATGGTAATTACTTTAGATGGAGAATCTGAGTAATATATCATGTTTACTTCTAGGTAGCCTGAGACTAATTTAACCTTTAATATTATTTTAAGATTCTAGAAAATAAGTTACTGAGTTAATGACACATTCTCCCCTTTTTATTCCCCTTATCTTTCATTTAGAGTCTACTGTTAAAACCCAGTGAAATCCATATCTCTCCATATCAAAAAGCGCTACACAACCATAATCAAAAACATGAAGTCATAAAGTTAAAACCATTTAATCCTATTAAAGCCTCATTAAATCAAGGCAGTATTTATAGGATGGGACTTGATTCCCTTGTACACTAGCAAATCTGCAACCCGAGTCAATGTTCACGAATTAATTAGCAACTGCGCTAAGGGCAGGTGTTTGACTGACATTTCCCTTGATCTCTTCCCTCAAGGTTACATGCTGTACAGTCATGCAATTCCTTGCCATTAATCCTTAACCCCATTGGAATGTTTGTTTACTTTGCTGAATAAGAGCAAGAGCATGAGCTACAAAACAAATATGCAGAATGCAGAGCAGTGCCTTTTCAAGATAACATTTCTTGCATCAAAACATAATGTGAAGAAAGAAAGCTTGGTATGAGCCATGTCTACTATCTGTGCTTAGAAAAAAAAATCATCATTTTGGAGGACAGAGGTAATTTTTAAAATAGTTTTCACACACAACAGCTAAAGCTTCAAGTAGGAAATGATAGGATTTTAAAGCCTGAGAATCTCAAAATATTATTTGGCCAAAAGCCTTCATTTTTCAGTTGGGAAACTGAGACACAAGCAAAATTTTGTTTCTCGAGAGAGACCCAGCCTACTAATAGTCAGGCCAAGTCTAAGACTCTGAAAGCAACTAAAGTAGGCTGTATTTTTATGCTTTTTTTGTGTACTGGTATTCTTCCGATATAAACCAAGAGTTTGACAGATGACATTTGTTATTTATGACTGTTGGCAGTGATGATAAAAATATGTTTAGGTCTTGAATGGCATGTGAATAATATCCTCCTCAAACTACTGACAGTGGTCAAGACATAACTTCAAGTTCAGGTTGATGGGCTTTTAACTATCATGTCACCCAAAGCAGTTGAAGGAATATTTTTTTTTTATAAGTGCCTATGTGTCATACAAAAACATTTAGTTTTAATATTTCTTGGCTGAGTTAGCTTTGATTTCTCTTTTCAAACAATGATTCTATAATACAGCAAAATAGGGGTTTTTTTTGACAACTGAAATCAGAGACTGAAGGTATACTGCCCTATTGACTGCAATATTAAAAATGGCCATAAAATACACTGCAGTCTGATTATGATTTCTAAAACTACAACTGATATATTGTTCAACAGGATACTCCTTTTGCTCTCCAGACATTTTGCACAAACACTGACATGAAGCAGGGGATCAAGTTATGAATTTTTTTGTTTTAATGTTCATCTCTTCTATCTCTTTCAAGTATTTAACTGTGTGTATGTAATGTATGTGTGTGTGTATACATATATATATAATTCATGAATACATGAATAATGGAATACTGTTTACTCTTCTAGATATACTATAAAGATCAAAAGAGAAAGAATAAAAATAATGAGAGGTATATGAATGGATAAATTATAAAATGGTTTAAAGACTAAATGAATATTTCCAGTAAACTTTTCATCCTAAAAATATTAGTTTCAATGTTAAAACAAAGAAGAAAACAACAGCAAAAACTCAAGATAGGTTAATCACTAATTCTAATAATAGAGGAAATTGGCAGAAAGGCATTTTTAAAAATTGTTTTTTTTCAGAAAGGCATTTTAAAGTTTTTTTTTCTTTAATATTTTTTAAATAATGGAGAAAATGTATATTTATTTTTTAATTAGTTGTTTTGGATATTTAATATTGACCAACATGCCACTAAAATGGCATGACAAGTCTAAGTATTTTTCTTCTATACTCAAACGTCCAATTGTAGAAATCAAGCATGGTATATAGAAGCTTATTTACTTATTTACTACTTATTAATGCAGGGGATAGAAGAAAGACATGGGATCTTCCGAGAAGAATTGCTCAAAGACACATCTTTATAAGGAGAAAAAGGTCCAAACTTACCAAATTGTAATGACATCATGGGAACCAAGAGAGCAACTCTGAACGAACTTCAAAGGAAAATCAACAAGCTGATCAGATATTTCACTTTAATAAGGCTTAGAGTTCCCTAGGACTAAGAGGCAGAGAGCTGTGGTTCATTTTAGAGCACAGATTGAATCAGTCAGAAATTCAACATTGCAGGTAATAAATCCAAATATGATCCTTGGCAATATAGCATAGAGATGAACTACACTGGCTCTGGAACAAGATTAGGTTGGCACCTTGGTCTCGTTATTTACTAATTCTGTGTCCTTTCAAGTTCCTTACCCCAAGTACAGTCCTCTTCCCTGTGAAAGGCAAACAACAACAATGCTAAAGGGTCAAGAGGAGAGTTCCAGTAGATGATGCATGCAAAAGGCCCAACAGTGTCCCTTTCCTGTTGTAAGAGCTTAATTAAGGTAATTAAGGTAAGAACTGATGTCAATGAAGAGAACAGTGACTGTAAGGGCCATGTGGACAATCTCTGAGCCAGAGCAAAGAAGCAATTGTTTCACCAAAATTAGCATTTGAAACAGGAAAAATATATAATAATATTAAAAGGCAATTCATGAAACAATTCCATTTCTGAAGTAGTTTTGTTAATCTGATAGGGAGGTCTATGTGCCATTTCCTCTAAAATCTCATGAAAAGAAAAAGAAATGTATGAAAATCAATTACGAAAACATTTGTTTTCTGATGCAAATTATTTTACATTAGAAAATAAGTATACTTTGTATGAATGTTGGGAATAATTTATTAAATTACAAGAAAGGTATTCTATACCCATTTGGTCTTTTGCTCACTATTATGATGATAACATTTCTTTTAGACTTATTTTAAAAAAAATTTAGACTATAGTTTATTCCAAGAAAGTAGTAGCTGAAATTCAAACAAAGGTGAAAATGCTGAAGTTACTATGAGTTGAGATGTTTTGCATACAGCAACATTTTTCCAAGTTCAAAAGCCAATTCATTTATAATGTAAAATACGGAGCTTATATTACCTAATTATAATAAGCATGTACCCAATTTCAGAAGTATTATAAAAAACAAACAAGACAGCTCCAGTAAAGAATACACCTTGGGTGCTGAAACATATTAGTTTGATAATGAGAGGAAAAGTGTATCATTAGATTAATTGAGCAATTAGAAAAACTCAGCTGTGCTTTCTTGATAACAGGAGAAAATATTCCCTTCTTTATTAGGAAGATATTGGAAAGAATATTTAAATGGCTGAAAATAATATCTAGTCTCTTGGAAAATAATCTCACATGGCCTAATAAAGAAAAAAGAGGAAAAAAAAAGAGGAAATAACAACTCCCTTTGAGAGTAACAAGATTTTTGAATTGTATTTTGCCTGGTGGAGACACAAGGCTACAATTCTACCACCTCATTAGTGGTTCAATTATGAAAACCAGTAACAAATATCTTGCAACTGAACTAAAGATATGCATGTAAAAGTACAAATATACAATATATTTTTGTGTATGATTATGAACAAAAAAATATGAAATCAAGACTAAACAGGCCCTGATTACTACCTATAAGAACCTAGTTTCTTAGAATACAAGGCCTTTTTTTAATCAGCTTTCACAATAAATATCAGATAAATAAACACTTCTATAAATTTCATTTTTGGAGAGTTTATGTATATGGGCTGCCTCATTAACACAGAGACACTAAATGTGCTGTCAAAGGGTACAACTGTGACTTTTTCTAATTATCTAATTAATCTAATAATATATTTCCCCTATCATTTTCCAACTGAAACATTGCTACACTTGAGACTCTCCAAGAGAGAAATCTTGGTTTTCAATTCAATCAGCTAATGAATAATGGAAATTTATCAGAAGCCTCATTTCTGGTAGACTGAGGTCCACATCCATAGTGGGAATCTTATTTTTTATGTAAAATTGAAGTGGAGAAATGTTTCCGAATTTGCCAAGATCCCAATCTTGTAGGTACTATTGTATTCACTTCCATGTTTATTATAGCTGAAAATGTGTGTTTCATGAGAAGAGATTAAAAAGTCTGATGAAGTTGGTATGTTTCGTGGGAAATCCATGGAGAGAAATGTGTGCTTAAGAGTAAACATTATAGTTACTGGTAAATATTCTCTCAAATAACTTAATAAAAGTTATTGAGGCCTACCAGCCAAATACTCCCTGATGTATTTCTCCTCATCAAAACACTTTTATAATCATTATATTAATATATTTTATTTGAGAACGTCTAGGCCTAGCTTCCCTCTCTCCCCGAGGGCATGGTTCAGTTTCTTGATCTATGCTTTACAAGAATGCAATATTAGAAGAGGCATTTCATAAAGACAAAAGTAAATAGAAAACAATGATTCTCTTTGTAAGGTTATACAGAAAGATGTTCCCTATGTGATTTCATGTTCTGTTTTCCAGACTCAGTGAAATTAGATTTAGAAACTTTTCATTCCTATTTATGAAATTGATGTTTGTTAAGAAAAATCCTCATGAATATATATTATGGGTAAAGTGGCATTCTAAAGCAAACATGGTATGTATTTAGTGAGGTTCATGCCATGCCAAAACAATGGGTGAAAAAAAATTCCCCTGGTTTATTTTCACATCTTGTCACCTTGTTTTCTCTTTCTCAGTCTATCCTCCTACAACTTTCTAAAACAGCAGGGTCCCAGCATTAGTGTGTATCAGAATCACTGGAGAATCTGTTGAAAGAGCAGATTTCAGTGCCCCACACCAAATTCTCTGTTCATGAGGGGAAGGGGTGGTAACCAGATTCTAACATTTTAAAATAAGCATTCCAGGTGAATGTAAACAAACGTATTCCTCTGAGCACCCTGAAATCTCATTCCCAGAACCCATTTCCAAAGCATATTTTCCAAATTATTGGGAGAAAAAAAAAAAAAAAAGATTTAGAGAACACTGAAGAATGGAGCAATTCTTAAGGAAGAAGTACAAAGTTGAAACAGATCTTTAAAGCATGCTATCCAAGACAGAGATAGAAAATTTCCTTCAAATGTCTACATATTTCAAGGAAAACAGAGCACGCAAACCAGAGTTACTAGTTAACTCCCAGTAGTAGAAGGAAAAGGTTATATACCCAGACCATAGTCTAAACCTCTAACTCCCTCTTGCTGAGAGAATATTCAGAGGGTATTCTGACTTGGGCTTTGCCTCACCCACTCCCCTCATTCTTCTCTGTAGTTTACATAATCTCCTTAACTCCTGTCTATACACACCGCCTCAGGCAAATTCTGAAGGCAGCTTTCAGATCTTGTACAGAGCCTCCCAGATTTATTACCAGTTTGTCTGAGAGGAGCGATACTACTCTCTCAACCAAATCCCTGCTGAGTTTTGTGGATATGCGTGAAGGATAAATACAGCATGTTCAGGACAAAGAAGATGTGCTCTTCCAATCACCAGGCTGGATTGCTTATTACTGCTGACAGAAGGAGGCGGAAATGATACACTCATCTGATCATGCCAAACTCCTCATGCCTCGGGGCATGGACTTCACAGGCCAACTGCCATGTATTAGTATTTTAACCAGGAAGCAGCTCAACTGGGAGGGTTGAATGAGAGAGCACTTCCTTTTACTTTGCATGCTTACATCCTTTGATCTATTTTTTATCTAATTCTTCTTCTGAATAGACATGTAGAGAATATGCAGGAATCCAGATGGTATTGGAAAAGTCACTGAGATGAAGATTCTGCTGCAAATGCTTATCGTCCCTCCCACACCCACATGCCCCCAAAAGCTCTAATGGCATTAAGAAAATATGTGATGCCATATACCATCGAAAGGACTGACATTCAAAAAGGACTAAAGAAGATACAAAACTTGGTTTGGTAATAAGATGAGGTATTGATAATCTCCAAAATCAACCTAGCTGTATTCATTTTCCCCCTCAAACTCTCCTGTATTTTATTAACTTTCCTTTATTGGATTGATGGATTTATTATAGATGTTTTTAGGTTTCTTCTATAGATATAATCTATAGAAGAGATCATTGGATTAAAAAGGTCCAAAGTTAATATGTCACCCTCTATAAAGAAGGAGACTATTCATTTTGGTGGAAACGCATGGAACAGAATGATTTTTAGTCCCAATCAAATTTCCTTTTCAATCTTTTTATAGCAAATGGCATCCTCCGCCTCTACCCTCTATCTGCTTTCCCCCCACAAGGTTCCATGCACCTAAATTTATAAGCCTTCCAATTACTTATTATTTTATTTCCAGATAATTATTAGCTATAAAAATTATATTTTAGTAATTTTAATTATTTTAGTATAACAAGTAAAAGTTTAACAATTTTTAGAAAGAAACTTTATCGTTTTATACTATATTCCTTCAGAGTTGCTTTTCATTAAGATTACAGAAATAACTTTTTACTAACTTGCTTTGAACGGACGCAGTTTTCTTAACATTAGAGCATTACCTTCTAAAGTGAGACCTTGCTTTCTAAAGCAAGTAATGTAATGTATTTTGTACGTTATGTTTTCCTAGTCATAGGTTATTGAATCACTTCAACAAGAAAATAAATTTATTCCCAAAATTGGGGTGACGGATATATATTTTGTTTTGTATTTGAACTTGGATGTGGGGGATTAGAGAGTCTCTCAAGCCCTGTTTAAATTTTTTTTAGCCAAGTGTGAGAAATCTATATCTGGGCTCTGCTCCATGTATATAGTTTATTTGGTCCTGGGCAAAGGTAAATCATAGTTCCCATGTAGCAATTTGGATGCTTTTTTGTGAAACTAAAAGCATGCTTAACTAAAAAGTGGTCTGCATTCTAAGGATAACCTCATATAACAGAATCTCTAAGATAGGCAGTCCTCAGTTTAATTGAGGGCCTCAGTAATGTCAGGCACTGGTTCAATTTCTCTGGGATTCTCTTGGTTTTTCTCTCACAGTTGAGAAATATCTGCCACTGTTCCAAGCATGATATTCTCACATGATAACATCCGAATCAAGAAGAAAGGGGTGAGGAAAGATGCTTCCCTGTTCAACTTTCTCTTTTTACCATGGAGGGAAACCTTTCCAAGGAGCTGTTAAGTAGGCTTTCTCTTATATCTATTAGGCAAGGTAAGAGTCAGGTGCCCCTGTCTAAACCCAATCACTGGCAGAGTGGAATGAGGGTTACTGTGATTGGATTTAAAACATGGCTCATCCTCTGCAACTGGGGAGGGGTCAGCATTCCCAGAGGCTCACTGGCATCTAAGTGTTACCTGAATAAAAGTTACGTTAGCAAGGAAGAAGCAAGAAGTGGCTATTGGTTAGGTAATCAACAAGATCTGCCACAAGCCAACACCTCTGTTTTTGTGTGTGTGTGTGTGTGTGTGTGTGTGTGTGTGTGTGTGTGTTTTGTGTTTTTTTTTTTTTGCGGTACGCGGGCCTCTCACTGTTGTGGCCTCTCCCGTTGCAGAGCACAGGCTCCGGATGCGCAGGCTCAGCGGCCATGGCTCATGGGCCCAGCCGCTCCACGGCATGTGGCATCTTCCCGGACCGGGGCACGAACCCGTGTCCCCTGCATCGGCAGGCGGATTCTCAACCACTGCGCCACCAGGGAAGCCCTGCTTTTTGTTTTTTAATGAGTGTAGAGGGGTGGCGAACTTTTGGCATGATGGGTGTGACAATTCATTGCATGGGACTGTCATTCTTAATGCAGAATCTTTAGCATTCTTGACGCTCACCCACCATGTGCTACTGTCATTACCTCTTTGCAATCATTGCTACAACCCCAAACCCACACTTTTCCAAATATTCCCTGGGTAGTTACATGGTCCACAGTTAAGAACCGCTGGCACTGGATATTTTCAGACTTGAATTCTGGTACATTCTGAAGGAAGAAGCACCAACTTAGAAACTCATAAATTCTTCTTGAGGTGGGATATCATAGAATGTTTGAGATCAAGGTTTAACAATTCTCACAGTATATTTCATGGCATGCTTATTTATATTCTAACTGTTATGAGGTCTTTGAAGTATACTCATATTTTCATCACAAAAAATGTGTACAGATTTTATACAGATAAGCATGTACAAGTATTTGGAAAAGGCAAAGGCTTTAAATTCCAAAACTGACACTTAAAATTTAAACAGATTCATCCAAATTTCTTAACATTGCTGCATTTCTCTAAAATGGGGATAATTTTACAGTTCTCAGTATTGGATGAGATCATATACACGAAACACTGCAAAAAGCACCTAGAAGATACTAAATGTTCATTAATAATGAATTCCATTTCATATTTAAACACCCATAATGAGCATAATAAATAGGTCCATTCTTCAAGTATTACACCAGAAAATATTAGTGATACTTCTCTTTTTCATGGAAAGAGTAGTATTGGGGATAAATATTTATAAAAGATCACTTTTTAGAACAAGGACTGGCCAACAGCAGCCCTCAGGTCAATCTCACCTGCTGCCTGGTTTTGTATATAAAGCTGTACTGAAACACAGACACACCCATTCATTTACTATTGTCTATGGCTGCTTTCAGAATACAATGGCAGAGATGAAGAGCTGCAACTAAGATTATCATATTTGACAAGTTGAAAACATTTACTATTTGGTTATTTATAGAAAAAGTTCATTAACCTCAATTCTAGAAGGTAAAATATTTTATCAGAATATATATATAAGAAAAAAGTGAAAGAAAGAGAAAGAAGAAAGAAAGAAAGAAAGAAAGAAAGAAAAAGAAAGAAAGAAAAAGAAAGGGAAGGGAAGGGAATGGAGGGAAGGGGCGGGGAAGGGCAGCGGAAGGGCAGGGGAAAGGCAGGGGAAGGGCAGGGGAGGTAAGGGAAGGGGAAGGGAAGGAAGAAGGAAAGGAGGGAAAGAAGGAAGGAAGGAAGAGGAAGGAGGGAGGGAGGCAGGGAAAAAAGAAAGAAGAGAAAAAGGAAAGAAAGAAAAAGTCTCTGTTAACTTCTGCAGAGCCTAGGAAACTTTATCTGGTAACATCATAGACTTCACTGATTTATTTCATGTTCGTTCTCCTCAACCCACTTCCCTTGTTCTGAGCTGTGTTCTTTCTTTATTTACTTCAGCAATGCTGTTTCTACTTAAATTTATTGGCAATTATTAGTTCTTTAAGTAATCTTTAGATTTTATATCACTGAACAGGTCATTAGCGATTGTTTTTGTGCCAGGCCTTTTCTCTTTAATATTGATAAGTAAATATGCCATTAAGACATTTCCAGTGTTATAAGAGCTACCAACAAGAGCTCCCAAATACCGTCTCTGGGAAATTAATTTAGATTAATACATTCACAAAATATATCATGAATCCTTTCTACTTTTCCAGCATTGTTTTGCACAATTTTTAATTTAATTCTGTGCTTTCAAAGCCAAGGTTTTAAAATTAGCATATATATATATATATATATATATATATATATATATATATATATCTGCAATTGAGATCTTTTTGTTGTTTGGTAGGAGATACAGTGCCTTGAAGAGGAGACAGATACATACAATGCCTTGAAGAGGAGACAGATACAAGGGCTTAGTTTCCAGATTTGGCCTTGCCAATACATTTTACAAATTGCATTCAGTGATAGTTAACCCACGTTCCTTTTGACCTGTCAGTATTTAGATATGATATGTGGTAGCCATTTAGGCAGGTTTTCCTTATCTGTTTTAAACTCCGTCTTCTGGTATCATATTTTGTGATCAGGAAACATGACCTAGCATAGCAGATTGTAAGTACACCCTATATGTAATAACTCTGCAGGGACACCTATAGAGGCCAAAAGCTCTGTGGGCTGATATCAGATTTGACTTTGTGGCTTTATTTGCAAATAACTGACTATATGCCAGTGTTAGGAATAAAGAATAAACAATTTGATTTGTATAAATCCTTCCTACCCATGAGCCAATATCAGTTTTTCAAACACTTCCTACCTCAGAACACAGAAGGATAATAGAGAAATAAGAGAGTTTATTTAAAAGATTGTCATAAATAGAGGTGTTTGAGATTTAAGCATCCAGCTACCTGCACTTTGAATTCCTCTGGGTTCTTATTTCCATGAAATCTAACTTTTCTGAAGATTAGTTTACATTAAATCCTAGAATTGACATCTGAGACACCTGTCCAAGACTGTACTTAATAAATGATTCAATCCCTCCCTTTGACATTACTAGAATTCATCTCATCTCATGCAGTAAACAGCAAACATACCAAATAAATTCACCATGCATTTGCTTAGTTCTGGAAAACAAAGTTGCACAGAGATTCAATCCACCAATCTCATTATTTGGATGGAGTACTTTAGCTGATGATTGAGTTACCAGGGACATCAAGTACCCATTTACCGGCAGGTGTTAGAATTCACATTAATGACAGGGTTCGAGATGGGGAGCCCACAGAGCAGAAATTCTTGTACTCAGATGCCCATGTGAAACTTGGCCTGTCTTCCAGACCTGCCTTCACTACACCCACGTGGAATTCCGCAGGATAGATAGCACCTGCCTCTCAGGCCACTCACCCCTCACTTGAGAGAGTGGAAAGAGCTGTTCTGTCTTACACTGTGCGAGTTAGAAGCACTGAACTTGGAGAAGCAGTAGTGAAAGACAAGAACAAAAGCAAAAACAAAAAACAGCTATTGCTTCTTCATTCTGAGAAGGCGCTCGATATTGCCGTCTTTTATTCATTTCTCTTTGATTTGTTGGGCTTACTCTCACGGTAAGCTTCTAAGATGAACACAACTCTCTTAAATGTAGATTAGGAATCAGACAAATTTGGGATTCATATTTGGGTAGAAGACCTGTGTCTTCCTGTTTCTAGCAAGGTGACCTGGACCTCACTTTGCTCATTTATAAAAAGAAAGAGTTATACCTTGTTTTTTTTTTTGCGATACGCGGGCCTCTCACTGCTGTGGCCTCTCCCGTTGCGGAGCACAGGCTCCGGACGTGCAGGCTCAGCGGCCATGGCTCACAGGCCCAGCTGCTCCACGGCATGTGGGGTCTTCCCAGACCGGGACACGAACCGGTGTCCCCTGCATCGGCAGGCGAACTCTCAACCACTGTGCCACTTGGGAAGCCCGAAAGAGTTATATCTTCTCTGAAGTCTGCTTTTAGAGACAATACTCTACTAGTTATTTATTTGTTTTTCCTGTCTCATATAGAACAGTATGCTATTAACTTCACTTTCCAAATGACTCTCCATAGCCTAAAGAGACCTTTGCTATCTGGTCCCTACCTGCTCCTCAAGCGCATTTTTCACTTACTCCCTGTCCTCACACCACTCCAGACAATCACAGTGGCCTTGCTACTGCCTTTCTCATGTTCCTGGCATGTATAGTTCCCTCTATCTAGAATGTTCTTCACCCCAATTTCCCTCAGAGATGCATTTCCTGACCAGCCAATCTATCTTAGTTTAGGTTTTCCCAAAGGCAGACTCCAAGACAGGGATTCAAGTACAAATGTTCATTTGGGAAGTAAAGGGAAACACGGCTATGAGAGTAAGTGAGACAGGCAAAGGACAGAACCAATAAAGAGTGTGTGATTAGGCCAGCCACCATTGTTGGCCAATGGTGCTCAGTCCTGTGGAAGAAACTCTGGAAAATATCCTAGAATGCCCAAAGCACGTCCAAGTTATCCTTCATGAGGGCTGAGGATGGTTGTAGATCAATTCCTGAAAATTATTTCTTGATAGCTCTTCTGGGAGTATTAATTCTCCTCCACTTCAGTTCTGCCCTGCTTCAGACCAGAGTAGCCTTCCTTTGACCTCACAAAAAGCCCACAAAGACATGCAGGTACTACTAGTAGTTGGATAGTAGTTGGATAGTAACTGGCGGTTGGCCTGATCCTACTGAAACACCAATAGGTGTGTGCAAGATACTGACAATGTCTGCTCTGCTATCTAAAACTGCATCTTCCCCTCCACCAATCTCTCTGCTTACACAGTTTTCTTTTTCATCATATTTCTTACCACTTCCCAAGTGATGTTATATATTCTTTATTTATTTTGATAGGGATTTTATTACAGAACTTGAAAGAATAAACCCCAAATCCAAGCTGCCTAGCTTTAAGACCCAGCCCATCCCTCTACTAATTATGTATGACTATTCCCCAATTTACTCCATAATAATAGAAACTTTCTCAACAGGTTGTTGAAAGCTTGAAATCAGTGGTCAGGGTACAGTATCTGGCACATAGTTTGTGCTTTACCAGTGTTAGCTATTATTGTAATAATTTGCATTTTGCCTGTCTACCCTCAAGAATGAAAGCTTCATGCAAGATCAAACATTTTTCATCCTGTTTATTGTTATTCCCCAGGGTTCAGCCAAGCAACATAATAATTGCTTAATACATATTTGCTAAATGAAACAGTGAATGAAACATACTCCTCCAGGAATTCAACTTTAAACACTAATTCTTACCCCACTCCCCCAAAAACTCACCTTCAAGTAGTTAATTTCAATTTTCTATTTGCTTTCTAAGACTCAGTTCCAAAGTCTCTTACTTTTCTAGGAATCCTACTCTGATTTCCTCCTTTCCCTTCAAACTACTCACTAGTCTCTCCCTCATGGTTCATTCATCTTGCCTTTATCACACTCTACTGTAAATATTTGCTAACTTGTGATTTCCTTGACGCTGGAGAATGTATTACATTTGAGGTTTTGTCCCTAAGCACCCAGCCAAATACCAGATGCTCAATAAATATTTGTGGAATGAATGAATAAATATGTCCAGTTAGTGGTTTTAAGACATGGCAGCTAATTCTTCAAATCCCGTCTAGGTCGCCCCCTGGTGTGTAAAGAGTAGACAACCTGGGATCTTTAAAAGTAAGATGCCAGTCTTACCTCAAGGAAATCTGAAGTAGCCATGAAAGGACTAAACATTTTGTGTGCCATGGGTACCGCGGAGAACCACTGACTTCAGAATAGAGGGTCATCAAAAACTTCCTCTATTGCAATATATATATAAACATAAACATATCATAACGTATATATAAACAAATATATATATCTTTAAGAGGAGAATAAGAAACCACACTGCCCTTATTCATGGAGTGACTTATTTCACAGGGATAATAAAAATTTCTAAGTTACTGCACACTGATGGTATTCTTTGTTTTCCCCTAGGTTTACTTAGTGACTGACCAGCAGCCAGAACTGATATGGTAAAAGATCCTGGAAAAGAAGCATTGTGGCCCTAAGTATTGCCCATTTTTCTGTTTAAAACATTTTTTGTTGTGTTGTTTCCAATTAACATATATAAGCAGCCAGAAATGACCTTGAAATGTTCATCTATATTCTGTCAAATTAAAGCCAAGTATCAGGATTCTATATGCTAGATATATGGTACCCATATCTGGAGAAGCTGTGAGGTTAAATTAACAGAGGAAAAGTCCCCAGGAAACTTGTGAAAACCCAGAGAATACATCACAGTAACCTGGCATTGACAAAAAAAGACCTGGACAAACGCTTCTGAAATTTCCTTGTATCCATAATTCAGTTGAAAATGATTCTTCTCTCAAAAATCAGAAAGTGTGGTTAGTTGTTAATTTGTTTCACACATGATTTTTTTTCAAATTTATGATTTGAAAAGCAAGAATATTTGTATCTAAATTGAAAAAAATAAAGCATGTGGTTCTGAAACGAGGACACTCAAATGCTCCGATTTCATTCTCTTTAGGCAAACTGATAATCTCCAATTTATTAAGAAATATTTCTTCTAGCTAGTTTTTTTCTAATTGGGCTCCTTTGTGTATTTAGTTCCTGGAGGGTTAGAGAAATTGTCTGATCTCCTCACTGGCTATTCTTCATCTCTGGTTTCCCACACCAATCTTTCTTTTTCTTTCTTGTTGTAATACTTCTTCATTATTTCATGTTCTCAGCCTCATTATACAGTCTTCTGGTATTGCTGTATATAATGCCAATCAACTCTGACACATTTTTGCTTTATTTTTTTTCCATTATTATGCACTAAAAAAAAAAAGTAAAGATGTCTACATCTTATTGTCTGCCAGGTAATCAGTTCTTTTACTATTTTCTTCCTTCTTTTCTTCCTTTCCTCTTTCTTTTTCTTTCTTTCTTCCTTCCTTCCTTCCTTTCTCTCTTCCTTGCTTCATTCCTTCTTTCCTTTTCCCCTTCCTTCCTTCTTTCCTTCCTTCCTTCCTTCCCTTCCCTCCCTCCCTCCCTCCCCTCCTTCCTTCCTTCCTTTCTTTTTTTCAGGCTTTCTTTCATCTCTCATTAAAAGAGCATTGTCACATTTTCCAAAATCAATATTCCATTTAATTTCTTAGCCAGCACATCATGACAGATTAATTTGTCTTTCCACCTTTAGTTCCCTTTTAAGCCACAGCCATCTAAAACATTACCTCAGTCTTTCCCAATGCCCATCACTTTGAATTATTATTGTTTCACCTCTGTTGTCAAAAGATTTAAAAACAAAGCGTCCTGTAGTAAAGGTGAGCTTATTAGTTTAGCTGCATGGCACAAAGTACTAATGAGATAAATATTCCATATATCTTTAAATTTATGCTTGTGGTATAAAGGACTATTTGGTTCTAATTTTTGTTTCTATAAAATTAAATTATAACATGATAACAGAAACTTCAACAAAATTAGAATAAATTAAGGTTTTTTAAATATAAAATTTGCCTGTCTATGGTTCACCAACTTATTTTTTTTTTGATACATCTCACATATTGGCTCTTACTATAATGAAACTCTCCTCAATGATTTTATTTATAAAACAATAACTACAGAGTTACATGAAATTTCATGGTTCAGTGACTGTCATCTAACCAACTCATATAAGATTGAATCATTCAGGGTTAAATAAAACACCTGCCTTCAAATATATATTACCTGAGGTTTCTCTGATTTCAATCACACAATCAGCTACCTGACTTCAGAGATGGGAGGACAGATGAAGAATAAAAAGAATTTGAGGCAATGACTGTAACTACTTAACTGTGTCAGCAAAACATTATATATATTTTTACAGTTTAGAATGGGCCTTCCCAAACCAATAATATCTGAAATCACCAACTCAATATTTCTCAATACCTGGTAAGGAAAAAGAAAAAGTTGACCTTCATATTTGTTATAGAATTAAAAACAAAAAATTAAAACCAATCCCCCCGCCCAAAGAAAAAAATTCCCTGTAGAGATCCAAAGAAGATAGTTGTCAACAGAGATCTTTTAAAAGGTGTTTAAAATACAATTCTCCTGAGATGCATATGTGCTGCTTTGCTACATTTACACTTTAATCAATCAGCTCAATACCTTATACATACAGACTCTGTAAATGTTTGTTAAATGAATATATCAATGACTGTTATCTGCTATTTAGTTGCATTCAGGGCCAAGGCAGAGATGACATGTTCACTAGTAACAAATGTGTTCAATTTTAGTTTCAGCCTTTAGCCCTTTCCTTCTATGATCTCCACTGTATTTCCATCCTTGTCTCCAGCCCATTGCCTTAATATTCCAATCACATCAGACTCTGGAAAAATCTCCAAAGACATTGTTCACTAATCTGTGTATAGCTTCCGGCTGTACCCTATGCCTATTCTTTACATTTCAAAACCCTCTAAATCTTTAAGAGGGGATCTGTTTTCTCCTTCACTCCATGATTCCTAAACTGGAATTAATTGATCCTATGCACCTGGCTCATATTGCTTGATTTCCAAACTGCACTTAGCCACAGTATATTACATATAAGAGACGATTATAAAATATTTTTAACACTGTAGGCAAAAGTCAGTTAAAGTTAAGGAGTAAATTTGCAAACAAATATTAATGTAATCTTATGACTTAATGTAATTAATTATGGAAAGAAAATTATTCAAAACTGAAATAATGTTTAAATATTATGACATAGGATAATACTTATAAAATCTGTAATGCTTTAGTATTTACTTCTATTCTTTTATAAACATTATAGTTATTGCTACGTGATTCCCAACACATATAAAATATTCACTAAGCCAACATACTTGAGTAACGGGGCTTCCCTGGTGGCGCAGTGGTTGGGAGTCCGCCTGCCGATGCAGGGGACACGGGTTCATGCCCTGGTCGGGAGGATCCCACATGCCGCGGAGCGGCTGGGCCCGTGAGCCATGGCCGCTGAGCCTGCATGCCCGGAGCCTGTGTCCCGCAACGGGAGAGGCCACAACAGTGAGAGGCCCACGTACAGAAAAAAAAAAAAAAAAAGAGTAGCTTATCTCTCCTTCTTTCCCAGAAAGTAAAAGGTAGAAAAAAAGAAGAAGAACATAACTAGTAGTTAGCCCATGTGCGGACTGATTGACTGAGAATGACATCAAGGAAATCAAATTCTGGAACCTCACGACCTCCAAAACCATGATGGAAAATCAGAACCAGCAATCCTGTTAGTGAGTCAACTCGCTTCTCTTTAAATATCAAAGGGGAAATCTCCACACAGTAAATGATGCCAGGATACCAAGAACCTCCAAAACTGTTAAACAGTTTCTACCTAGAGGTTAATTTAATTTGCATTCAAAATTATCACTTTAAATAATGAAAATGTTATTCCAAATTCAAAAATAAGATGTAAGTGAATATCCTACATAATAAAATTAAGATTCTGCTTGGTTATATATTTAATTTTATATTGGTTAAACCTATCTCCTTTATTCCTTACACAAGTAGTTGCAAAAACAACACATCTTTACTCTAAAAAGTTATACATCCTAAAAAGGATACTTTCATTCAAAGTACATTCAAATTTAAGTTTGAAATTTCTACTTATCCTAAAAGCTACTATTCAAAAAACAAAAAGAATTAGTGTAATTCATTGGCCTCAAAATATTACCACTTAACATATGCAGCATGGAAAGAGGAAAGAAATCTTACATACTTCTTCCATAAATAAGAGGATTAAATATTGCCCATAATGAGATTATATCCTAAAATTATATTATGACCTTTTTAAAAATTCCAGAGTAGCCCCTGAAAATACAATCCCACTACTGTGATAATTTATTTCATCCTGACAGAATTCTGAAAATGGTGTTACCAACTTGGCCGGGGCAACTCTTTTGTTTATAGTAATCCTAAACCTGCTCAGTACAGGTATCAACATACAACATCTAGTGAGATTTTTGCTGACCAGAAAATCCATCTTTGTGGTTACAGTGAGTTTATATATATACAGTCTGTCATCATAAAGTTTAATTTTCAGACAATGCCCTTCATTTCAAATTCTTGAGGGTAAAGATTCACTGTAACACCCAGGTACTGAAAACCAGGGTAGGGTCCTCTGTATATGAATCCCAGCTTCACATATTTATTAGCTGTTTGACCTTGAACAAATTACATACTCTGGATCTTTTCTTCCTCCATAACAATGCCTACTTTGCAAGATTGCCATGAGAAATAAAGAAACCATTTTTTTCCCCAGGAAAAGTACAGAATATAATACATAGTATAGTATAGAACATCATTAAATATTGCTATATCTGATTTCATTGCACTAACTAAACAATATCCTGTCTTTCCTGGTTTCTATTTTCCTTATTATTTTCCACTTTTCCACTTTCTTCCACCTTTCCTCAATCTAAGCCCTTTCCCTAACGTGTCAAATAATATTTTTTTCCTTATTTGTTTTATTTATGATAGCTTGTTTTACATATAAAATTTGGAATATTAAAAGTCAATGAGGGGCTTCCCTGGTGGCACAGTGGTTGAGAGTCTGCCTGCCGATGCAGGGGACACGGGTTCGTGCCCCGGTCCGGGAAGATCCCACATGCCGCGGAGCGGCTGGGCCCGTGAGCCATGGCCACTGAGCCTGCGCGTCCGGAGCCTGTGCTCCGCAACAGGAGAGGCCACAACAGTGAGAAGCCCGCGTACCTCTAAAAAAAAAAAGTCAATGAGTTGAAAATTTTATATTTCCTGGAAAAAAAAAGTGTAATCCTGAATTTCCCAGTGATACCAACTTTTTTTGTAGACTTGAAGTTTTACTGGATTTACTGTGCACAGAAATCACTGAAGTTCAGAATTCTAGGCTAGAGTATTTCTAGAAGCAACAGTAATCCTAGTACTGCTAAACTTTTTATGGGGGGGAGGGCAGAATTTGCAGTCTTTCCTCAGTACTTCTCTAGTCTTGGGTAGACCCCACTGCTTTCTTGAAATCTTCTCCTACTCCTCTTGCTTATTGATCTTTTCATTTACTCCTTCTATCAACAAATACTTTTGAAGAAACTTTTAGGTGCCAAGTAGAGTGCTAAACAGATGAGAAGTAACAGGCAGAGCCTTTAAATCAGTTGTTGGGGCAAATAGTCGCATAAAGAGAAAACCAACTGTTCAATTTTCTTACAGAGTTGTTAAGGGCTATAATGAGCTAATTAAATTACTCTACAGGGGCTGTTAGGTGACACCTAAGTCGTTAGGGTTTGTGAGGTTCAAGTGAGAATTTCCTAAAGAAGTGGTACTTAAGGTGAGAGCTGTAGAAGTAGGAGGAAGCCAAGAAACCAGGGATATTTTTCTTCTACCATCTACTACCTTCCCTCTATGCACTGAGTATTCTGGTCTCAGCTGAGAGATCTTTTCTCTACCTGATGTTCAACCATCATCCTGGTTGAATTGATGCCAAGGCCAAGAAACCCCCAAACTTCAATTTCACCCCCAAACTTCAAATTCACCGTCCCCTCAACACTAATGACTTCTCTGCCTACTTCCTCTATCAAAACACATGGACATACCAAAGAGAAACTTCCTGTTTCAGACAAAAACATATCTCTCAGAATTTATCTTATTGAACTCTCTGGATATTTAACTATATTTCATTTTCCTTTTCCGTCAAAAAAATTATTTTGAATTATTCTTTACCATTGTTTTCTCCTTCTCAGAATCTTTTTTTGGCCCTTTTGATCTGTTATTTCTCAACCTAGACTTTAAATGTTGCTAATCTTCAGAAATCTACTTTTTTTTTTTCTTTCTTACCCTACACACTCTCCAGGCAATGGCTTAAGTACGTAATGATCCACATGCTAATGATTCCCAAATATCTAATTCTAGCTGAGATTTCTCCTTGAATTGTGGAGCTGTGTTTGATTAGGCTGCTTGAGTGTTTTTCTTAACATATCACTTGTGTCTCAAGTGAAATTTGTCCAAGCTTATAATCTTCCTTCCTACTCAAACTTTATCAGAGTTTGTTTTACATATTCAATTGTTCCCTATCATTGAGTAGTGTCACTACTGACATTGTGTTTCAATTCAGAACACTAGATAATAATTCTCACTCTTCCTTTTACTCCACCACCTACATAGAATTAATTGTCATTTCACCCTAGATCTCACCTGTTCAATATACCTAGAGGCCAGCTATTCATTAAACCCATTACAATTCTCATAGTTTGAGTGACCAACACTTTTTGTTAGTATTACATCATTCTATTTATGGTAAATTGATTTTTTTTAAAGATAGATTTTATTCATTTAAATTTTTTTTTTTTTTTTGGCTGCATTGGGTCTTCATTGCTGTGCATGGGTTTTCTCTACTTGCAGCGAGTGGGGGCTACTCTTTGTTGTGGTGCGCGGACTTCTCATTGCAGTGGCTTCTCTTGCTGCGGAGCACAGGCTCTAGGTGTGTGGGCTTCAGTAGTTGTGGCACGTGGGCTCAGTAGTTGTGTTTTGCGGGCTCTACAGTGCAGGCTCAGTAGTTGTGGCACAAGGGCTTAGTTGCTCCGCGGCATGTGGGATCTTCCCAGACCAGGGCTCGAATCTGTGTCCCGTGCATTGGCAGGCAGATTCTTAACCACTGCGCCACCAGAGAAGCCCAATAATTTTTTCCGATTTTTATTCCCATTTATTATTCGCCTTTCTTGTAAGATAATTATAGTTCCCACGCTACTAACCTCAGCCTTGGCCATTTGGCTAGCTTTAGTTAATGAAGTGAGAATGCATACCTGTCGTTTCAGATTAGAAACTAGCCATCAGGTGACTCTGCCATTGTTTCACCTTTTTATTGTAAGGTAAATACAGATACTGAAAACACATAAAGCAAAAATATGTGAATAAGGCAAAACCCCTAGCAGCCACACCCAGACCAAGAAATAGAACTAAATCAGACACCTCAAAAACCCCATTGCAATCATAGCCCCCCTTCTCCCTTCCTCCAAAAGTAACCACCACACTGAATTTTATATTTTGTATTTTAAGTAAACAATTCTTTATGTTTCTTTATGGTTTTGTCATCCAAATTTCCATCTCAAGACAGTCTAACTTAATTTTACATGACTTTTTAACTTGTATGTGCTTTAATTATCTTTTAATCTACAGGTTCCCACTCAATCCATTTCTTTTCCTCACAATTCTTTTTTGTTGTTGTTGAAGGACCTACACCAACTGGCCTCTAGAGTTTCTAGCTATAAATCTTGTTTATTATATATTTGACATGTTTCTTTGTCCTTCAAATTGGTAACTGGAGCCAGGGGCTTGATCAGACTCAGGCTGGTTCACTCTGGTACAACTGTGGATGATATGCTCTTCCATCAAGAGGCATCTCTCCCATTCATAGTCTCTCTCTCTGTCTCCTTTCTGTCTCTCTTAGCAAAGTTAGCAGCCTTTGATTCTCAATGCCTCATTGAGGTGAAAAAAAGGGATGTTTTAATTCTTTTTTTTTTTTGCGGTACGCGGGCCTCTCACTGTTGTGGCCTCTCCCATTGCAGAGCACAGGCTCCGGACTCGCAGGCTCAGCGGCCACGGCTAATGGGCCTTGCCGCTCCGCGGCAAGTGGGATCTTCCCAGACCGGGACACGAACCCGTGTCCCCTGCATCGGCAGGCGGACTCTAAACCACTGTGCCACCAGGGAAGCCCTCTCATTTTGTTTTTATATATTAGCTGAAATAATTTTACCAGGAGATACTTCTCTTTTTATACTATGTGATTCATATTTGTGTCATTCATATAAGAAAATTAAGTAAATTTTTAATTTGTGCCTTTTATTTATTCAGTTTTCAAAATAATCAACTGGTTCTCTGCCATCCTCTAAAGATGACCAATTCAAGAGTTCTTTTTATATATTATAAACCCACAGATTCAAACTTATTCAATGGATTTATATCAGTTGCAATTTTTATCCATATTGGAGCTTAGTTTGCCCTATCTTTGGCCAGTGGGAACCTCTTAAAATTGGCTCCTGAATTTTTTGACATGAACTTAGCAATTTTTGGTAGATTTGTTGCTATCTGGCATGAAAGATATTTCAGGCCCATCTTCCATTTCCTGTCCAAGACCTGGAATAAGCCATTTCTCTAAAAATACCTGGTTCCTTCTAATGGAAAATAGTATTTTAAGATAAGAATCTTGGTACTAGGAATGCTTACTGTTACTAGACGAATCATTGTTTTTAGACCTTCTCAGTGGACAAAGCCAACGTATCTTTAGAGTTCATGCTTATATTTCCAGTTTAAATTCAGAAATACAGTGTTAATTTACCACTTCTATATCAGTATTTCCTTTCTTCTACACTGAGAATTCAGGTTCTCAAGAATATAGGATCTGATAGAACTAGAACAGATCATAATTACTTATTTGCTTTATTATACATATCACATACAACAATCTCAGAATTGCAATACTACCACCATGAAATATTCTATTTAAAAAGAACTGAAAACATATTTTTGCATGTGCTATTCCTATTATAGCCTATTTTTTGTGATTGTAGTATTTTCACATTGTCAGATTATAAAGCCATTATATATTATAATCTTACCCTTTTAATCTTCATTTAATCTTAAATGATGAAATTTAATCTTAAAGTTATATATTTAATGCTCGCTATCAGTCTTTAGGTTAATGTTTCTTCAATCATTATGACTGTCTGAAGTTGTTTGTTTGTTTTTAGAGTTGCAGTGGGCTTTTACTGAGATAAATTAATAAAAACCAAAATTTTACCAGCCATCTTTTCTGAATTTTATAAACTCAGCAGAGACTCTGGTCAATATATGTGTGTAATATAACAATATTACACATTCCAACAAAAATAGAGCCCTACTGGAACATTTGTCAATTAACAGAAAACCAATTTTCCCTCTCCCCAAATGTTTTCAAAATTTTTAGTCCCCACTGTTCACGTCTCAATAGAACTGCTCCCTTGTGGCTAGGGACATTGGAATTCTCTCCCATTTTTACTGAACATTTTAAATTTCAAATTTCAGTTTTGTTTCAAAATGGGGAACAGTGATTTTGTTTTTTCCAGGTACCCTTCCTCCATAATGTGGTATACACACACCACATTTTCTTTATGCATTCAGCTGTTGATGGACACTTAGGTTGTTTCCATGTCTTGACTATTGTAAATACTGCTGGAATGAACATGAGAGTGCAGATATATCTTTGAGACAGTGATTTCATTGCCTTCAGATATATTCTCAGACGTGGGATGCTGGATTGTATGGCAGTTCTATTGCTTACTTTTTGAGGAACTTCCACACTATTTTCCTTACTGGCTATGTTAATTTACATTTCCACCAACAGTGCACAAGGGTTCCGTTTTCTCCAAATCCTTGCCAGCACTTATTTTCTTGTGTTTTTGTTGTTATTGTTGTTGTTGTTTTGCGGTACGCTGGCCTCTCACTGTTGTGGCCTCTCCCCTTGCGGAGCACAGGCTCCGGATGTGCAGGCTCAGCGGCCATGGCTCACGGGCCCAGCCGCTCCGCGGCATGTGGGATCTTCCTGGACCGGGGCACGAACCCATGTCCCCTGCATCGGCAGGCGGACTCTCAACCACTGCACCACCAGGGAAGCCCTTTCTTGTGTTTTTGATGACAGCCATTCTAACAGGTGTGAGGCAATATCTCACTGTGGTTTTGATTTGCATTTCCCCTATGATTAGTACCTTTTAATGTACCTGTCGGCCATTTGAAGATTTTCTTTGGAAGAATGTTTATTCAGGTCCTTTGCCCATTTCTTAATTGGATTGAGTTGTATGAGTTCCTCATGTATTTTTAGACATTAAGTCCTTAGCAGATTTGTGGTTTCCAAATATTTTCTCTCATTTCATAGGTTGCCTTCTCATTTTGTTGACTATTTATTTTGCTGAGCAGAAACTTTTTGGTTTGATGTAGCTGTACTTTAGTTTTTTCTTTTGTTGCTTGTGCTTTGGTGTCAAATCCATACAATCATTGTCAAGACCAATGTCAAATAATTTTTCCCCTAAGTTTTCTTCTTTAGTATGATGTTAAATTCGGCTTGCTAATTTTTTGTGTGTTGAGAAATTTGCATCTATATCCATCAGGGATATTGGCCTAGAGTTTTCTTATCTTGTAGTGTTCTTTTCTAGCTTTGATATCAAGGTAATGCTGGCCTCATAAAATAAGTCTGGAAGCGTTCCTTTTTGTTCAGTTTTTTGAAAGAGGCTGAGAAGGATTGGTGTTAATTCTTCTTTGTTTTTAAAAAGATATATACTTTTATTAGCAACAGTATGAATCATGGTCAGCCACTGTCAGAAGAAATCTATCTTGACCAATTTATCTATCTCTGTTAAAGGCTATCATTAACAATAAGTAACATTTGTAGATATTGCTGTTGTTTATAAATATCTGCCTGTTAGTGTCTAGACTTTTGACTACCCCAATGCCTTTCAATTTCACCAATATGAATTTGAAAATCTGCTGAAATGTTACTTTATAAAATATTATCACTAGTACAGTTCTATTTAGTGTAGATAAAATAAACACTACATAGAAATGGTGATCATTTTTAAAAATATGTAGAAAAAAGAATAGGAGATTTTAAAGTATTCCTATATTAACATTGTTTTGCACCAAATACTCTGCTCATCCCTAATGATATAAAAGTGATTGAATTATGAATTATGATCTAGCACTAAAAGCATTTACAGCCTGATATATTTTCTTCCTTTTTTTTTTAACCTAGGCTTGTGCTAATTTTATATAATGCCAACAATTTGATTCAAATTTCACAGATTTCTCACAATGGTTAAATTGTTATGCAATGGCTTTAAATTTTTAATTTATTTTTGTTCCTATATTGCTGCTTGTATATTACTGCAGGATTTGTTCACAAAAAGTATGTTAATGAGAAATCTGTTTTGTAAACACTGTAATTTTAGATTAATTCCTCATTTTTTTAAACCTCCCCATAACCCAAGTATAGAATAATGTAATAACTTTATTATCCATAGAATGCCAATCACTTGGAAAACTGCTTTCTCTTTTGTGCGAGATATAAAATTTTTCATGTGGACTTTCTCACCATAGTTGACAGTAGAAATCTTCTTTAAAAAATCAAATGAGAAAGCAAAACTCAGAATAAGAGAAAATGCAAGCAAACGTTTGATGTCTTTATAGTTCAGCTTTTTAGTCAGGGATTTTGTGTTTTACCTATAGCAGAATATGTTTGGTAATCAATGCTATTAATAATGAACAAATTGCTAGACCATGTCTTTTTGATGCTTCCATACTGGGGAAAGAAAACTAATGTAGAACTCAGGAGAACAGAACGTGTACAAATGATAAATGAATGACACTGGTGTTCTATATAATAGTAATCAGTTGGAGCAATCTCCTATGTAACTTTTGTGGTTCTTACATAGCTAGGAAAAACATGCCAGAAATTTTTTAAGTAGACCTTAAATGATAACCAAGGTTCTGTTTATTTTTACTTCTATTGATTTATTTTTAAAAATTTTATTCAATTTATTTAAACTGAAAACAACAAAAAACAAAACAAAACAAGAAACAGTTCACCAGTGAAACCATCTGGTTCTGGATTTTGTTGGGAGGTTTTTAATGACTGACTCAATCTCTTTACTTGTTATTGGTCTGTTGTTATTTTCGATTTCTTCATAATTCAGTCTTGGTAGTTTGTATGTTTCTAGGAATTTATTAATTTCTTCTAAGTTACCCAATTTGTTGGACGAGAACTCAGCCTGTGCTCTTCGATCAGGTGGGGAAGCAAACTGTGTTCCGAAGTTGACGGGTGGGATTTTAGATCAAGTAGGTCACTAACTGTGTTGGCTGTTCAACAAAGTCTGTAGTGGGGCTTTTTGGTTGGGAGGATCTGTATCTCAGAGTTCCATGAGGCTAGGACTGTGCTCCAGGGTAGGGCAGGGTTGATGTCCTAGCTCCCTAGCTGGGTGGGACTGCAGGCTGAGTTCTGAGGCTGTCCAAGGTCACTGTTCAGGCTCCCTGGTTATGTCGGGCTAGAGGCTATACTCAGTAACTGGGCAGGATTGTTGGCTTGGCTTTCTGCCTAAGATTGTCTATAGGATGGGATCAGCAGCTGCCTGGCTTCTCTGGCCTGGAGGGTCTACAAGCTATAATCCGTAGTTGGGCAGGGCACCAATTTTTTTCTTTCCCCTGCCAGGGTGGGATCATAGAACAGGCTCCATGGCCAGCATAGCTTGTACTCAACAGAGCTCCTTAGCCAGACAGGGCTTACGGATTTAGTTCTGCAGATGGGCAGAGCCCGTGGCTGAGATCTCTGCTCACTTGCAGCTGCAAGCAGAAATATGGTTAGCCAAGATATGAGTGTTGGTTGCTGTAAGCTCCCCCACTCAACGTCTCTGTTTCTACCTGATCTCCAGTGGTCAAGTCCTGCAGATTCCCCTAGTGAACTGTGTGGGACAAGACACAGGTGGACCTCCCAGGAAGGGCCTTCTGAGGGAGCTAGATATCCACCTTGTGCTTTCCTTTTCACACTGGAGAAATCATAGGTCCAAAGGGGCACTCTTGGTGCAGTGCTGCCCCTGCCCTGGGCGAGGGGCAATGCAGTCAGAATGCAGCTGCTCCTCTTACCTTTCTGATGTTGATTCTTCTCAGTCTCTGTGGTCCAGAGAGGTGTTAAGCCTCAGCTCTGGAATTTGGGATTTTCACAGTGGTGTCTTCTCCGTAAATGGTTGCTAGTTTGTCTTCTTATGAGGGAGACTGAAGTCAGGAATGACCTATGTCATCATTTTGATGACATCACCCAAGCAAGAGCATTTTAATATGTATATTATTGTAGTATCCATTTTATATCATGTTTGTTTGTCCCGTATTTTTTCCTATTGGCCACTGCCCTTGCCTATGTGATTATGGTAGGGATGACAATTGTATGGACCTTGCTACCAATCAAATGTCTTTCAATCAGCCAATTAGGTATCAACCTAGGCACAGTGACTTGTTCATATGTGTTACTGAGGACTAAATTGTATGCCCCCAAAATTCATCTATTGAAGGCTTAACTCCCAATGTGACTGTATTTGGAATAGGGCCTTTAAGAAGGTAATTCAAGTTAAATGAGGTCATAAGGGTAGGGCCCTAATCTGATAGCACTGGTGTCCTTATAAGAAGAGGAGGAGACAGCAGAGCTCTCTAGCTCTCTCTCTGCTCACACAAAGGGCCAAACCAATACAAGCACACAGTGAGAAGGTAGCCATATGTAAACCAGGAAGAAAGGGCTCATCAAAAACTAACACTACTGATGCCTTGATTTTCGGGTTCAAGCCTCCAGAGCTGTAAGAAAAATAAATTCTATTGTTTAAGCCACCTCTAGGTATTCTGTTATCACAGCCAAACAGACAGATACACACGGGCATGTCTATTGCACTCCAGGTAGACTGTATTAGAGTGCATGGACATTGAGGGAGACACAGCAGTTCTCTTTTTTCTGGGATCACTAGCTCTAAGGACAAAATCTTGGAGCTTCTAGAAGTCTCTACACCTGATACAGTGTTATAAAAAGCCTGCTAATACATACATCAAAACTGAGTGATGGCAACACAGAGACTGGGGAGGAGAGAGGGAGTAGAGACAGAGAGACAGGGACAGAGACAAAGAGTTGATTCACTGTTTGAAATTCTGGATCCAATAATGTCAGAAGCCAGTGATACCACAGATTTCTTAGTGATGTGAAATAATAAATCCCCTTTCCTTTTTCCTTTCCTTTCCTTTCCATCCTTCTTTTCTTGTTTTGTTTTATTTCATTAAGCTGATTTTAGTTGAATTCCTGTCTCTTACAATCAAAAGAGTGACTTGTATATAGCGATTCTGTTTCAGCCTGGTCTCCCTCATATACTCTCAATAAGAACAGGGAGTGAGGGCAGAAAATGAGTTGAATTAGCTCACAAGTACAAAAGCAGTAGATATTTAGGAAAGATGGGGTGAGTGGGTTTCTCAACACATACTTACATAATGTTTGGAATTACTGAAGTAAATTAGGATATTGGTGAGAAATAAAAGCAAGAATTCTACTAGAATCAGACTTTGTGTCTATAAAATAAAATTGTTTGTAGTTCTCCAAATCTGGAAAATGCACATCAGAATTTAAACCGTAAGCCCACTTCTTTGGTCACTGTTAACATTAAAGAGCAAAAGCTCCTTTGTCAGCATTTTTATACAAGTAATAACCCTCCAACCATTATATTCACCCTTTATTAAGGCTACTAAATAACTGCTTCATTTGCATATTTATACAATGTCCACCTCATTATGTATATTTAATGCATCCTTATTAATAGCTTTGGTATTAACAAAGAGGAAAAAAATCATGATTTACAAATGGTAAAACAGACTTACAGAGACCTGTAGTAATTTCCTTTTAATTCTCTAAGCCACAGCACACATTTTTGAAGCAATCAATATGGTTTTTAAACCTCTACAATAAACAAGCAATCATAAAATTCACAGGCAAATTGCTACTACTACTAACATTTAATGTGTGCTCACTACATGCCCCTCATGGTTTAAGAGCTTTAGATATTTTAACTCATTCAATTCTGACAACACCCCTGATTCAGTATTATCTTTATTTACAGATAAAGAGACTGAATTACAGGATTCCAGGATCCTGCACAATATCACACAATTGACTAGAATTTGATTCACAGCAGCCTGAAAATAAATCATTTTATCCATTATGCAAAAAAGCCTCCAAAAGATCATGTAGTGTATTCCCTTTCTTTCACAGCTGAAGAAATGAAGGCCAGGTGGGAATAAATGACTAACCAAGTTTTTGTGTCCAGGTAATGATGGAACCATGACAGAAACTCCCAGTCCCCAGAATCCCAATTCTGAACTCTTCCTACTATGTCTATGATAAGGTTTCCCAAACCAAAATATGTGGTGATTTGAATCATCTAGGGATCTAAAATTTCTTACAATTTTAAAGTGGCTTTGTAATATTCATCTTGGTGAGACTGAACTACATTTTTCAAAATTCCTTTCTTGTATGTTTCTGGTTAGGGTGGGCTACAAGGAGATTCTTCTATGAGACTTTGAGAAGGGAAGTAAGAAAGCAAGTGTTTTGTAGTTCACATATGTTGCCGCTGATTGGTTTGCTAACCTCATTACTGTGAATCTATAACTGGGTCTGCAATTGCACTACACTTCCTTGGATCCTCCTTCAGCTTCTCTGACTCCTAGTCCAGGTGTGTGTGTTTAGTTATGCCAAAAATACTCTGGTTTCTGTAGAGTTCCCATGTCAAAAATTTCAGAAGCATTAAGAACTGTCACAGTTTTCTATCTTGTTCTCATGAGGTTCTAGCTTATCCTTAATCTTTTTACTTTATCTTCCATTCCCAATTGTCTTCCCAGCCACTCCTGTCATTACACCATAGGTTCATGAATAAAGTGGCCATTGCAATATGGATGGAAGTTTTTCACAGGGTCAGCAACCTGGGTTTCCACACTAACCCAGGACAATCATGCTGTAGCCACCTCTAGATGCCCCTTTTGCCAACAGCAGAAACCAACACTGTACCCCCATTATGGCACCATTTCCTGAAAAATCAGTCAGCTGCCTGGTGCCAGGTTGATTATATTGGACCTCTTCCAACATGGTAGGCACAGTACTGTGTTCTTATTGGAACAGACAATATCCTGGATATAGATTCGCCCTCTCTGCTTGCAGTGCATCTCCCAAAGTATTGTCCATAGATTTACTGGATATCTTATCCATACTAGTCATATCATGTTCTCTATATGCTGAAGGGCTTGCAGGGCTGCTGAACAATCCTCCAGCATAAAGTATATACATGATCTGGTATATGATGCTGTTTGTCTGCTAACCAGGAATCAAAGGATACAAATAAGAGTAGCTCCTCACAATATTACTCCTAGTATTCCACGACCAAAATGTTTACTTTCTGTCCATATAACTTTAGGTTCTGCTGGTCTAGAGCTCTTAGTTCCAAAGGAAGAATGCGTCCACATAAACAAAGTTCCCCAAACCAAATATATATGGAGATTTCAATCTCAAGGGAATTAAAAATTCTCACAATTTTAAAGTAGCTTGATTACTTATTTATTGGCTAGTTTGAACTACATTCTCCAGAAATCCCTTTTGTCTATGTTTCTGGTTACAGTGGACCACAAGGAAATTCTTCTATGAGATTTAGAGAAAGGAAGTGAAACATCAACCTTTTTGTATCTCACAAATGTTGCTGAACTGCAGACTAACTTCAGGAAACACAAAATGATTCCATTAAACTATAAACTATAAAATTCCATTAAACTACCTGGCCATTTTGGGATTACTGAAGTAATCTAAATCAACAGCCGAAGAAGACAGTTACTGGACTAACTGGGATTACTGATCTTGACCATCAAGGAGAAGCTGGGTTGCTACTGCACAATGAGGTAAGAGGAACACATCTGTAATGCAGAAGATCCTCCAGGTGTTCCTTAGTACTCCTATGTTCTGTGATTAAAGTTGATGGAAAACTAAAACGACTCAAGTCAGGCAGGCCTGCTAAGGACCCAGAACCTTCAGGAAGAAAGACTGTGTCACAGGTAAGAAACTAATACCAGCTGAGATGCTAACTGAGGAAAAGGGGGTAGGAAATGAGTAGAAGAAATAGCTATAAATACCAGCTATGACCATACGGCCAGTTGTAAAAAGAAGGACTGTGATAGTTAGGAATATTTATTCATTATTTTGATATGACCATGTTTGTTTATCAACCCCCAATTTTTCTTTTCTTCCTCTCACTCATCTCCTTATCAAATATAAGATACGTTAATAGTAGTTAAATTTATAAGTCAGTATTTAAAGTACAAGATATTCAACTTGAAGTGTGAATTAGGAGAAGAATGAAAATCATCCAAAGACAAAAGAAGGACTTCTATCCTCTTAGGAGGAAGAAGTGAGCTTATTTTCAGTTATATTTAAGATAGATATAGCATGTTGGATGGAAGTTTAACTTTGTCATTATCTTTACTTGGAGGCAAAGGTATGATTTAAGATGTTTACAGGTGCCAAGTTGATAAGGAATGTATTATGGGCTCTACAACACGTTGACTTGACTATGCTGAACTACATTTCCCAGAATCCCTTTTCCTGTATACAGTCAGCCCTCTATACCCTCCGGTTCCACATCACACCCACAAATTCAACCAACCGCAAGCCAAAAATATTCATAAAGAAAAAAGTTTTACCAGAAAGTTCAAAAAAGCAAAGCTTGAATTTTCCATGTACTGGTGGCTATTTATCTAGCATTTACATTGTATTAAGTATTATAAGTAATCTAGAGATGATTTAAAGTATACGAGAGTGTTTGAGGGAACCTACTCACAATGCAAATACTACACTATTTTATATGCATCTGCAAATTTTGGTTGGATGCACTCTTGGGCCAAGTGCTTTAATTTAGCTCTGTGGTAAAGGACCCCACCCTCTGCAGGGCTTTCACATCACCAAGGTCAGAGGAAACAAGAAATGGTATACATTTCAGTTCTTCCTCCTAGGGCTCTAGCTTGTTGTCTAGGTTGTTTTTAATCTCCCCTACTCTGTATCCATCTTTCGTCCCAACTGTCTTCCCTGTGGACTTCTAGTTCCAGCATTAGAAGCAAAGATCACAGCTATGCAGAAACTGCTTTACCAACTCCCACAATTGCATATGGTCAAATCCTTGTAATAGATATATACATATACCTATATATATCTATCTGTTCCTATCTATCTATCTATCTATCAATCCATCCATCTATCTCCAGTGGTTCTGTTTCTCTGATTGAACTCTGACTGATACAAATAGACTATAAATAAATTGTAATTAAAGTACCCTCATGAAATATTCCTATGAAACTGGTAATATTAAAGAAAACAAAAGTATGTATTACTTGGCCAACATGATTACATTTCACTACCTCTACAATGTCTCATTTTGTCAATACAGATCTACTTATTTGAAAAGCATGATTGAATTTATCAGTGACTTGAACTAACTTAAGCCAGTTTAGCAAAAATATCTAAACATATAATCATATGCAAATATATTTCAAATAATGCTGTCACTGTTTTAAAAGCACATATTTCATAGTAATATCTCCTTTCCTGTGCTTAACACAATTATGTGAAATTATTATTAGTAAGATTATTTTACAGATTAAGGAAACTGAGGCTTACATCGTTTATTTTCTTCCAAATCACATAACAAGTAAATGACAGGACACTTCGAATACAAGATATTTAATTCCATATCCTGCTCATTTATGTTCAAAAGGCTGCATTGCTGTTCAGAGTAAATTAATAGAATTTTACTATTATTAAATTTATAAATTAATGAGCTTTGTTGTTAGGTACAAATATAACATTGCACGGAGCCTCAAGTTTATGGGTCTTCAGAGTGTGTGCTTGGCAAATCTTAGTTGTTGATTTTATGATTATCATTATTAGTACTTTAATCTGACAGTTCTTGGCATGATTGTCTCACATTTTGCTTTATGCATCTTGTCATGTCTATTCAGTGATACTATAAACCTAGCACATCAGAGGGCAGCAAATTTGCAGCAGATCAGTTCTTTGGATTTAGACTGGCTGGGCAGAGCCACTTGCCAATCATGTGTTCTCAATAAAATTAAGTTTTAAAAGCACTGGTTCCCTCAACCTAGGCATAATAGTAATAGCTACCTTAGAGTGCTGTTGTTTGAGTTTCATTCTTTAGTGGGAAACCAGTAAAGTGTTTTAAGAAGGAGAATTTCTACTTACCCTTTTAAAAGATTGTCTGACTTCTGAGGCAAAAGTGGAGATGAGAAAAGAAATTTGCAGTTTGTAGCACGTTCAGGGGCTGAGCAGTGGTGTCTCTGACTAGGATGGTGTATCAGTAGAGTTATGATTTTAGTGGTAGAATTCACAGAACCTGGTTGTAAATGAAAAGTATGAGAAAGAGGTTAAGGAAGATCCTCAGGTTTCTGGATTAAGCAATAGAGGAGATGAAGTTTCTGCAAACAGAAAAAAAAGACTATACAGAAAAGGAACATATTTTGGCAGTGGTGATAGTGTTGGTAAGAGACTTAATCAAAAGCAAACTTTTTGACTTTCTTTCTATTGCTCCCTGGAGCATGAATTTCATTTATTTGCTTTGTTTTTATGAATATCTATACTTTTCAAGTCTGAGAGTCTAGCAGAATACCCCAATATTCTGGAATACCCTAGAATATTATGGGAGGGCCATTTTGATAAATGCTCAGATATTTTTAAAAAAAGAACTCTCCTAGAGAAATGGAAATAAAAATAAACAAATGGGACCTAATGAAACTGAAAAGCTTTTGCACAACAAAGGAAACCATAAACAAGATGAAAATACAACCATCAGAATGGGAGAAAATATTTGCAAATGAAGCAACTGACAAAGGATTAATCTCCAAAACATACAAGCAGCTCATGCAGCTCAATATCAAAAAAAACAAACAACCCAATCCAAAAATGTGCAGAAGATCTTAATAGCCATTTCTTCAAAAAAGATACACAAATTGCCAACAAACACATGAAAGGATGCTCAACTTAATGTATCATTAGAGAAATGCAAATCAAAACTACAATGAGGTATCACCTCACACTGGTCAGAATGGCCATCATCAAAAAATCTACAAACAATAAATGCTGGAGAGGGTGTGGAGAAAAGGGAACCCTCTTGCACTGTTGGTGGGAATGTAAATTGATACAGCCACTATGGAGAACAGTATGGAGGTTCCTTAAAAAACTGAAAATAGGGACTTCCCTGGTGGCGCAGAGGTTGACAGTCCGCCTGCCGATGCAGGGGACACGGGTTTGTGCCCCGGTCCGGGAAGATCCCACATGCCGCGGAGTGGCTAGGCCCGTGAGCCATGGCCACTGAGCCTGCGCGTCCGGAGCCTGTGCTCCGCAGCGGGAGGGGCCACGGCAGTGAGAGGCCTGCGTAGAGCAAAAAAAAACTGAAAATAGAACTCCCATATGACCCAGCAATCCCACTACTGGACACATACCCTGAGAAGACCATAATTCAAAAAGAGTCATGTACCACAATGTTCATTGCAACACTATTTACAATAGCCAGGACATGGAAGCAACCTAAGTGTCCATTGACAAATGAATGGATAAAGAAGATGTGGCACATATGTACAATGGAATATTACTCAGCCATAAAAAGAAATGAAATTGAGTTATTTGTAGTGAGGTGGATGAACCTAGAGTCTGTCATACAGAGTGAAGTAAGTCAGAAAGAGAAAAACAAATACCATATGCTAATACATATATATGGAATCTAAAAAAAAAAAAAAGGTTCTGATGAACCTAGGGGAAGGACAGGAATAAAGACATAGATGTAGAGAATGGACTTGAGGACACGGGGAGGGGGAAGGGTAAGCTGGGATGAAGTAAGAGAGTAACATTGACATATATACACTACCAAATGTAAAATAGATAGCTAGTGGGAAGCAGCCACATAGCACAGGGAGATCAGCTCGGTGCTTTGTGACCACCTAGAGGGGTGGGATAGGGAGGGTGGAAGGGAGACGCAAGAAGGAGGGGATATGGGGATATATGTATACATATAACTGCTTTACTTTGTTATACAGCAGAAACTAACACAACACTGTAAAGCAATTATACTCCAATAAAGATGTTAAAAAAGAAAAGAACTCTTTTTATTGGATAAGTATCTTTAAATGATTTTATAGACATTGCTCTCTTATTATTACTATCTTTAGCGATCTAAATAGCATGTTTCTGCAACAACCCATTGTTCTATTTTTTTAATATAACCCCTATGAAAGACAGCTATGACACTTTTCTCTATGAAGGAATGATTCATATCCTTTGCTTTAAATTTCACTATTCTTCAGCCTCCAGTTAGACTGCTGCCCAAATACCATTAAGGGTAACTTTTTCTTCTCTCCTGGGTAATTTCTCACCACTCCAGCCATTCCTACAAAATTTGCTGGATGTCCTAAAACATGCAAGTGCTTGGATTACTCCTGTACTTGTAAACAAAATGACTCTCTTCTGCTTACCAAAAAATGTCCAAGTTCCTTCATGTATTTCAGCAAATAGTTTGCTATGAAAAGACTATACAAGAATTGGTGGAAATTCAGACTTAAAATGAAATCCATAGACACTTTATTTTACATATCTTCTGGGCCAAAAATTGGGAAATATACATGACTTGAGAAGTAAAACATTAAGCAAGAGGTCATGAGGATTAAACATGAAATATCATACTGTCTTTAAAAACTCAGTTATAAATTTATTTAGCACTTAGCACATGCTTGATCATAGCATTTAGCTCTTAAATATCTATAAGTTTATGATTTTCTTGATGAGACTGTGATCACCTGGATGCCAAGGATTATGGTAGTTAATTTTCCATAGACTGTTCCTGGACAAAAATAGATGCTCAAGAGGCATTTGTTGACAGACTGAAGTGTAGATTGAGACCTGATAGTATTGGAAGTTTTATACATTCAATGTATAGATGCTGTTGACATGTCAGTAGCATGAAACAGCTTGTAATTGTCAGGATGATGTTATTATTTGCCATTTGCTAAATGGAACACCAGCACGGCTTAGTGTCTCTTACACTGTTTTCTTTAGGGTGATGGAACCCTTGGAGCTTTTCAGCCAGCATGGATAAATTTGTCATTGGGTATAACCCTTTCTAGGCCATTCAGATGTAGGTGTAGGTTAAAAAGAAAAATGACTGCAGTGCTGGTGAGAGGTATATACATTTGGCAACCCTCGTGCTGAACTCAAGGTACTAAAAGCAAAGGCTGCAGGCAATAGCCTTGAGTCCAGGCTCCTAGGGAACCCTTTGCCCCATTGCTCCTTGCTCCTGACCTAACATCCATCTTAAGAGGTGAAGCAAGAGTTCATGTCCCTGGCTCTTTCAAACTTGGAATTATAGCCCAACTCTCAGTCAGGCTGTCAATTACTGACAATTTACAGGGCTAAGGGAATAAACTTTATGGCCTCTTTAGAAGAGAGAAAGAAAAGAAAGAAAAAAAGTGGAGTGAATGTGAGTTTAGGAGATGCTATCAATATGCATATTTTGCTTTGCCATTAGTTAATTTTCTAAAGCTCTGCCTTATAAAAATCTGCTATCACACTGACAGCTGAAGGAGAAATATCAAAGGCCATTTGGTGTTCACAAACCAGTTTGTGGATAAACTGTAACTTCCCCCAAAATGAGACCTATAAACCAGTGGATCCCAAACTTTAGTGTATGTTAGAATCATTGGAGGGTGTGTTAAAGCACCCCCAAAGCTTCTGACTCAGGAAGTCTAGGCTGGCATGCGACAATTTGCATTTTAAACAAGTTCCCAGGTGAGGATGATGCTACTAATCAGACTACAGTTTAGGAACCACTGCTTTAAACATTGTTGTAAAATTTAGTTTTAAGATCATTTTGTTTATCAGTTAATATAAACACTGCACAGGTACTCTAACCTTAAAAAAAAACAAAACCCAACTATGTGAAAGAGGTATTGAATCTAGTATACAGAAGGTGCATTATAGGAACCAAATCCATAAGGCAGAATTGCCTTTTTAGTGTCCACACATATTTGAGAAGAAAATGAAGAGGAATAAGATGATAGGCATACCTGACATTAAAGAAAAGCTTATTCGTGACTAATGCAATGGAGAATTTGTTTAAGAACAATTCACAGGCATGATAGTCTGACCCTTCAGTGAGCCGAGCTCATGAAGTCCTCAGCTGTTGGCTGAATACGTGCAAATAAAGTACAGTAGGTGATAGTAACGGGCAGATGTCATGTAAAACGGTGACATACCTCCTACCATTCTCGGGTGTAAAGGACAGAGTGTCTGACCTAGCCTTTCCTCAAGTTTCTTTTCGATTCTTTCCTATGTATCTTTCTTCCTCTTGCAGAAGCTAAACCAGTTGTATAAGTACAGTTTATTTTCATAGGTAACCCGAATTTGAAAAATGATATGCTTAAGTGTTGGAAGAAGACACTACAGTTGACACCAGTAGTTCAAAACTGGGGAAATGTTGACCCCTAGAGGACAGTTGGCAATGTCTGAAAACATTTTTTATTGTCACAACCAGGGAGGTGCTACTGGCTTCTAGTGGGTAGAGGCCAAGGATGCTGCTAAATACTCTACACTGTACAAGACAAGCCCTATCCCCACTCCCGCCAACAAAGAATTATCCAGCCCAAAATGTCAATAGTGCCAAGGTTGAGAAACCCTGGTTTATACCCAGGAAATAAATGGACTGAAGAGAATCCATCTCTTCACATTCATTGCCTTGAATGTGAAAGAGATCTAATTAGACTACAGTATAGAATTACAGAATCTCTGCGGATTATTTGGTCACATCCTGCTCCATCCACCCTTATGGTTTTAGAGACCTGGCATCTTGCAACCTTATGCATAAAATGAATATACTAGAATATTAAATCAAATTCCTAACTAACATACAGTATAATTTAATAGGTACTCATTATAATCAAATATAAAAAGACTCCAGTTGACTTTTTTTTTTAATGAAGTTCTATTTTTTTTTTTGATTAATTTATTTTATTTTTGGCTGCTTTGGGTCTCCGCTGTTGCACCCGGGCTTTCTCTAGTTGTGGCGAGCGGGGGTTACTCTTCATTGCGGTGCGTGCATTTCTCATTGCGGCGGCTTCTCTTGTTGTGGAGCACAGGCTCTAGGCGTGTGGGCTTCAGTAGTTGTGGCACGCAGGCTCAGTAGTTGTGTGGCTCGTGGGCTCTAGAGCGCAGGCTCCGTAGCTGTGGCTCACGGGCTTAGCTGCTCCTCGGCATGTGGGATCTTCCTGGACCAGGGCTCGAACCTACGTCACCTGCACTGGCAGCCAGATTCTTAACCACTGTGCCACCAGGGAAGTCCCCCAATTGACTCTTATTATTATCTTCATGGTGGTGATACTGATAGCCGTCCTCCTTATAGTGCCTCTAGGACTGACAGCCAAAGATCCACAAAAACAATCTTTCCAAATTTTACTCAAGTGACTCAAGTTGATTTTTCTTTTGTAATAAAGTTGACATATTTAAAAATTATAAACACAGATTGCTCAAATGAAAGCATTTTGAATAGACTTCTCAACTGAGGTTTTTTTTTTACATGCTTCAGTGATAGTGATTCTTTTTATCAGTCAAAGTAAATCAATATTTATGTCATCCAGGAAATCTGACTAATGCTAGGAATTACTGAATAGGCAATTACATTTCAAATGCAAAATTTAACAAAATAGTGGTATAATGTAGGAGGCAAATGAAGTAGCAATACAGTAAAACCAAGTGCATTTCAAAGAGCCCACTGATTTGAAGCTTTTCCAGTCTGTTTTCAAATCTTCTTTTGATATTCATAAATTCAAATTAAATAATAGAATTAATGAAAGAAATAAGAGATGTCTTAAAGGTATCATCTTTCAGCATAATATTCTTGGGTAGTTTATGACTACAGAGTGGCAGCTTTATCCACTTTAACAGTGAGCTTCAGGGAATAGGGCTGAAAAGTATGTTCATGAGGAAATACGTCAAGTTCGTTAAATGCTTAACATATCATAAGTAAAGACTTATTTTTCTAATGAAAGCGTACATCTGTCTCCCCTAAATTCTAACATGCATTTTTAATCTAAAATATCTCCTTTCCTACTGTGGAATTGGAAAAATAATGTGATTCAATAAAATCATTCTTTTTTGAATTTACTTACTTGGTGATTATACTTGTCAAATTAGTTTGACAAATTAGTCCTATAATATTCATCACAGGGCCTAGAGTCCATAAGTAACAGATAAACTCTGTGAGTCACATCACTCTATGTATGATTTTGCTTATTTGTAAATTTGATGATGTCAACATATAGTTCTATACATTGATTTTTCTAAAATCACATCACTTTTTATTACCTGGAAGAAAACATGCAATAAATTACACTTTTTTATGCATCCATGTTATTGATAACAATCTTGGAACGTTTTCTTTCTTTCTTTGATAGGGGGTCTTCCAGGCATTTAAAGTGACCAACTCCATGATTTGCCTAAGACTTTCCCAGTTTTAGCACTCAAATTCCACGTAAGCGTGAAAGGAGAAACATATAGAAAGTTATATAACCTTCCACTCCATCTAGTCATAACATCAAGAGTTGTAATTTGTAGAACAATAGAGAAAAACATCATACGTATGTAAGTTTACAAAGCAAAAGCAATTCCAAATACTCTGATCCGAATAATCCTGAAGCTGAGTTCTATGAAATCTCTGGATACAATTCTCCTCAAACCTTAGGTTTTAAACATCAAGAAAGTGACACAGGGATTACAGTTGACTCAGAGTCATAGATTCTGAGCTTGCAGTCTCAGGTTATTTATTCTGTTCAACATCCTCTATATTTATTTATGTTTTCTCTGGCCTCCAAACCTTCAGTTTTCAGTAAGGAAATTGTCACAGCTAGGTTTATGTATTCTACCCAGAGAGTCCATATCCTACTGATTCTAGGCTTACTCTCTTCCTTAATCTTAACCTTTCTCTTACTCGACACACTTAAAATCACCATGAATTCACAGGAAGATACCTGCAATAAATGGCAGAATTGGTAATGGAACAGTTGAGCATTCATTACAAAGTCAGATGAGTTCTTTGTCATTTACGAAGACAGGAGAGACTGACATTAAAATACGGTTCATTAAAAGTGAATTTTAGCCTGGCCATTTACAGTGCCAAAACATCTGGAGACTATTCTAATTTATACTGGAATGCCTTCAAAAATATTTGAACTCCTAACTAAACACAAGGGAATTGGTAAGTAGAAGGCTGTGGGTATTGTACTGAAGTGAGATATCTATTTATTTTTCAGAAAACTGCCATATATCAGCCTAAGTACCCTTCAACACAAACTCAGTTACGCTTTTTAAAAGTGTTACTTTTTCCTTGCCCTTCAGTTTTTACCTTACCATTTTTCTGGAATACGTGTTGACAAATGGTTCAGGGAAGTAAGTGGTTAAGTACGCCAAACTAATCCCCTCCAACCCCACATACAGATTGCTCATCCTTATCTAAATGAAAGACGGAGGATCAGAGCTAAGTAAGCGGACATGGTGCAAAGGTACAAATGAATCCAATGCAATAGATAGCCACAGCAAAACTGCCCCTACTTGTCCTTGCAAAGCTAACCTATCTCAGGAGCTACCACAAACAATATCCATGCTTTCCTCTCCAACATTTGAGTTGAGGCTGTTTATTTACATGATGCTTTATAACAGCTTTAGACTTCACTTTTTTTTTTTATTCCTCATAATATCTTCTTAGATAATTAAGGGGCAACTCTTTAAAAAGTGAAAAGAATCTTAGCTTTAGGGAGTGTGTGAGTCAATGGTGAGGTAAATCCAATGCATAAGAAAAAAAAAAATCACTTAGGCAAGGACCCAAAGCTGTTTGACTTCCAATTCCTATTGACTAGTAACATATAGCATTTTATTCTCCTAACATCTCGTTTTACCAGGAAAAACAACAACAACAACAACAACAACCATATCTTGCTAATAGTTTCAGTAAACAATTTCAAATTTTATCTTAATGGCAAAGACTTTCCTGGCCTTACCAGTCAGATAAATCAAGTGTTTCTCTGTTTTCTCTCACTGGACTATTCAAACCTCTATTGACTAATTTCTATCTGTCTTATTTTTCAAGGGCAAAGGCTTTGTGACTTTAGTTCCAAATACCAAGCCCAGTGCCTTACCCAGAGAGGTGCTGAATGAGTATATGAGATTACGCACAGTGTATCACCATAGTTAGTCAAGGATGACTCTTGTTTCATATTTTATGTATAGTGTTGTTTACTTTACAGTCGAAAAGGAGTTTTAGTTGTGTATGTGTATTTCTTGTCCCAGTATTTTGTTTAGAACCATATTGGGAGTCATCATGAGCTACTATCAGCTTAAATGACTCACAGTTGATTTATTCATTCACTTAACAAACACCTATTGCTAAGCATGCATAAATAAAACCATCACCATAAGCCTTACTTGCACTAGGCTTATAAACACAACAGTGATCAGAACAGAGATTTCAATCCAGATCTATCTGAAGCTTGGTCTCTTTAACTTCTATTCTTTTTTGTCTTCCAAAACTCTGGGCTGAATCCAGAATGTTAAACTATACAATGAGTCAAATTAGTTTGTTATACATCTTGTTAGTGACAGATGAAATTTATATTCATATTTTTCTTACTTCTCCTTTTCTTCTGCTTCAAATTCTCCCTGCTATAACTCCTTTCCAATGCTAAGGGTGTCACATAATCTGTTTATAAAATATTCACAAATATAGCAGTCAATATTACATTTTATTTGTACCTATATTCAGAGCTGATGTTCATCCAGTGCATGCTGACATGAACAGACTGTTTATATATGCTTTCAATTCTTATTGTCCAATGTGTGTGCCATATCATTTTCTATAGCACCCCCGTGTCTCATACAGAGCCCCATGATCAGGGTGTCCAAGGGAAAACAAGACTATTCTATTTCTCATGGTCAGTGTGGCAGTCAAGGGGACAGTTGCCAACCACCAGGGCAGACAGGACAGGATTGACTAAATCATGTGGTACATGTTTTTTACTTTTACTTGCATAGCACTTTCTTTTCTTCTGATAAACACACCTAGTTTTCATCTAGGGAACTCCCCCTTTGACGCTGGGTGATAGGTAGGACTACAATCAAAGTGCTCTGTTGACTTTCCTAGTGCCCTGCCAATGCGTAGGCATGCTGTTCAAACATAACCCATCTAGTTGTCACTCTTAGAAATTTGAATCTTAAGCAAAGAAACAGAAAAGCTAAAAATAAATTAATAATTAAGTAACTAAACAGTTTGGCTCACTGGCAACACTCTGACAATATTATGTATTAGTTTTTATCATCTGCATTCTTAAGTGTAGCTGTTTTCATACTTCCTGAGGGTCATCTCCCTTACTCCACACCCCCAGGTACTCCATCAATTGTGTCAGTGTTATCAGTTGACTTGTGAGCTCCAAAAATATATGTTGAAGTCCTAATTCACAGTACCTGTGAATGTGACCTTATTTGGAAAAAGGATCTTTGCAGATGTAATCAAATTAAGATGGAGGTCATTAAGGTGGGCCCTAATCCAAAAGGACTATTGTCATTATAAGAATAGGAGAAGAGACACAGAGACAAACACAGAGTCAATAAGCCTTATGATGACAGAAGCAGAAATTGGAGTGATGGGCCTACAAGCCAACAATTGCCTGCAACATCGGAAGCTAAGAAAGGGGCTTAGAATAGATTCTCCCCTAGAGACTTAGACACCTAGATTTCAGATATCTAGCCTCCAGAAATAAGAAAGAATAAATTTCTGTTGTTTTAAAGTCACCTAGTTTGTGATACTTCGTTATCTCAGTCCTAGGAAATTAAAATAGCCAGTTACTCCAAAATCTTCAAGAAAGAAAGAAAAGAGCTTAAAAATTAGAGAACCTGACAGTCATTACTTGCTGCAACTTAATTTTGTTTAGATATAATTTGGATGGCTTATATACAAGGAGGTTGGGTCTCTCTTTCAGTCTAGTCATGGTAATCCTATTCTAAGTTGCCCCTCACTGATCTAAAAAAGCCAGTGTGATCCAACTCTGGCCAATGACTCACAGGGGGAATCTGCTAAGAGTCTTCTGGAAATGGGTTTTCCTCCTAAGAAAAGAGACTGGCAGGTACAATAAGAAAAGATGTGTTTTTCTCCACCTGCTTACCTTCTGCTACAGAAATTGTCTGTGGAGTATTGCAGATGTCTTGTAACCATGTGGTAAGACATCACCAACACAATGAGTATTTATTAGAAGCAGAATGAACTTGGGTACTTGCATAAGCCACCGCACAAACCCTGGAATCAGTAGTCTCTGGACTTATGTGAGCTTAAAAGTAACCCATTACATTAGCCACTTTCTGTTGTGTATTCTAGTATCTTTAGTCAAAAGCATCTTACAATATCTGTACAATATCATAGTCTGGGGACTGTCTAAGGACTTCAATCCAGTAGGTCAGCTGGCTAACAAGAATGGCATTAGTGATCAGATGTTTGAAGGTAATTCCTAATTAGTGCAAGGACTATTGTGTTTATTGTCTGGTGTTACAGTACATCGTGTGGATGTCTACCTTGACACAACTGCAAAGTAATTATTACAGATATTGAATCAGTTATGCAGGAATTCCTAAAATATCCTGAAAAGTGGATTTCCCTTTAGTCTTCTAATATTTTCAATGTCTCTGGGCCACAGACTTTGGTATTTTTAGCTTCTATTCGGGGGAGAATAAGAGAGAAAAAATTGGGACAGAAAAATAAAGAGTGACAAAACTAAGTGAACAACTCTAACATAATGAAAACCTGGGATAGATTAAGAGTTTAAAATTTTTATTCCTGAAATATAGCTATGGAGGTCTGAATCATAGTAGTTTTTCCCTAAAAATTTTGTTTTGCTAAGGTAGTCTCTTGTGTAGTTTAAAGACATCGAATTTAGTTCGGGAACAGGTACTAGGAAATGTCCTTGTCAGTCAGAAAGCCCTTACCCTTTCAAGTAAACCAAGCTAACTGTAGGTTAGGAATGGATTTTACTTTTTATTTATTTGTGTTTGTTGCATGATTGCATTCTTTCTCATAATTGCTTCCTCCTGCAAATCCAAATACCATGGCCATGTTCACAGCAGGAAGTGGGCAATGGGATAGAGGGGCACCTATGTCTGTACTGATTTACCAAAAAAAACCCCAAAACATTCCACTTCCCCCAAAAGATTTCCCCTTTAGGCTCATTAACTTTAAGTGACCCTCAAGACCACCTTTACTTGCAAGGTAGAATGTCAAAGCAAGAAACATAATTCTTACAGGTGAGTAGTTTCTTACCTGAACATTTTGGTTAATATAAACTTCCTTTGCCATAATTTCACACATAGTCAGAAAAGAGTTAACATCTGCATGGCCTAGATGAGTTCAGATAAAATAAACACTTGATTAATGTGTTTTAATGGCTAGGCTAGTGCTTATTTGTATGTTGGCATTATAAAATGTAAAGGCTTTCAATATAAAACCTGAGACACTACTAGAGTGGGGCAAAACTTTTTGAATTTACTGAATGTTGCGTTTAATATTTTAGAAAATTATCCTAGGAACTATATGGAATTACATACTGATATTTACTTAATAAGATTTCACAGTGTGTATAAATATATAAATAGATGTACATTTGTTATGATATTGTATTTGGGGTATCAGATGCTGAGCTATCTTTTGTGGTCATGTTTTATTTTTATCACAGGCAATTTTTCATATTGTCCTATTATCATAGGAATACTTCCTACAGAGAAAATGTGCTTAAGCCATTACGCTAAATGTATGGTAAGTACTATATCTTATATTATGGTTTGCTATATGATTTATCTTATCAAGTACGAAAACAAAGGATGAATCGTGTCCTCTTTATATAACGTTTACTTTAAATTCTATAAAGTGCAATGCATTTACTTCCTTGAACTCTGTTTTGTTCCTCTTATTCCCAACCATAGTAAATACTTGCACATGTAGGCTGCCTGTAGCTTTCACGTGCTGGAGAGTGAATAGATAAAAGGACGAAATGATAGAAGAAGACCAAAATTTAGCATCAACCTTGATGCAAATGCAATGCACACAAGAGATTCTGATTGATATTCCTATTATGTGAAATGAGGATTTCATTTCTGGATTTTCACAATTTCAAGGAACTCCTATTTACCAAGGCAGAGTCATGAGGCTCACCAAGCAGCTGTGTGGGTCTGTAACCACCTGAAGTCCAGCTGTGACTGTGGATTTTCAAGTGTATTAGGATGAGGGAAAACTTTCTAAAACCCATTTCCAGTATCTGTGCTTGAATTCAGCCTATGAAGGTTTTATGAAAAATTAGAGATGATGACTCAGCTTGTTGTACCCATGCTTTGCAGGCAAAATTCATCTTTTTGAAAAATAACATAGGCTAAAGATGTCAGGTATAATCACTTATAAATCAAACCTAGCAAATCCTCTTTATTCATGTATATAAAATGAGAAATATTTATATGTATCATTTACTTTCTTCAAACTATCATAACACCCCTTGACCTGATGAGAAAGGAAGGTGAATGTTGTGAAGTTATTGTTCTGATCCATGTATAGAAATCCTTGTTAGGATAGATAATGAAGGTGGTTTGACTGTCAATAAGCAAGTATTATTACCTTCTGAAAGCCCCAAGTAAAAGCCATGTTTTCAGCAATGGTTCATTGAGGTGGAGGAAGGTAAACAATTTGACTGAAGCCAATCTGTGAAATGACCAAATCTCATAAAGCTATCAAAAAATATGTTAAATCCAATCCAGGTTAATGTGTTATAGCTGTTTATTGCCAGGGGCACGAGCAGACAGGTAGGAGGCAGGAGGACATGCGAGTGTAAATGCAAGGGCAAAGGGATAGGAGGACAGAGTTAGGGGCAGAGAAAGGTGAAGTGGCCTGGGTGTTCTCAAAACTAAAGAGGAAAATTTATGTTTACGGAAAAGTTCACTCTTTCTTGGAAAATGTTCAGAAATGAGGAAATGCTAGGTATCTAAAATTAGTCATTCCATAAATTCAATATTTGGCAAGTTGATTTTCACTGAATGGGCTTTTAGCAAATTGATGTTGGCGGCATTTAATAGTGTCAAAGGCCACTAAATATTCTGGATTAAACTTTTCTGCATGGAAAGTATTCCTTACAGTAGTGTGAATGACTTTAATCCAATCAGATCAACAGCTTGCTCTGAACTAGACGAGACAGGATGGGAGGTCAAGTTCAACTGGGTGGGATGGAGGGGATATTTGATCTCAGGGCTTCCACAGGTGGTGAGTTACTGTGAATAACAGAAAAAGGTAGAGAACAAACTAAATGTCTCGTTATAGAGCAAGGTTAAATAATATACAGAATACAGATTTAGGCATTTATATGATAGTGAATATTTATCAACATGGCAAGATACTTTACGCAGTAGACTGCGAGAGCAGAAACTTTATCTGATGTGCTTACTATTAAACCTAGCGCAGTACCTGGTATAAAGGAAAAGGGATCAGATTATCAAAGATAATATAAAATATCACATTTTCTATTTAAAAAATTTTGAAAGAAAATTTCCTAAGGTTTAAACAGTGCTAGGTATTTTTTTTTTTTTTTTTTTTTGCGGTACGCGGGCCTCTCACTGTTGTGGCCTCTCCCGCTGCGGAGCACAGGCTCCGGACACGCAGGCTCAGCGGCTATGGCTCACGGGCCCAGCCGCTCCGCGGCACGCGGGATCCTCCCGGACCAGGGCACGAACCCGCGTCCCCTGCATCGGCAGGCGGACTCTCAACCACTGTGCCACCAGGGAAGCCCAGTGCTAGGTATTTTTAAATTATTTATTTATAATTTCTAATTCATATCAATAAACATGTTAATTTTTAGAGAAAAATAAAATTAATGGAATTTCATTGTTCTGAAATAGTTTGCAAACTTATTATTATCTTTTGGTATCCTTGAATTCAGATTGTATATGTGACCACTTTTTGCCATTTGGCTAATATATTCCATTGGACACGTTAGAGCAGGCAGTTAGCCAGATACAAGCAGAGAAGGAAGGCATGGGTCACATGGCAGGAAACCATACATCTCGGGCCGACAGGGGTCCTAGAGGCAGACAAAGCAAGGTAGGAAAAGGTGGGAATCACCGGCTTCTGAATGTAACCTTTTGCTCATTATGGCCTCATTACAATACAATTAGTCTTGCTGATAAGAAGTGCTCATCGTGCACCAACACCATGATACTTCTGATCAAGACTAACTAAATAAGGACAAAAATCCCTCCTCCTCTTGGGAAGGTGCAGATGGGATAAAAATCAGGAAATACAACCCAAGACCCCTCCCTCTGCAATGAATATCCCACCCAATCATTTTCACACTCCGTATAACCAGCTTGCCAAAGAAACTCAGGGCAGCTGCTCACCTGAGCCTGCCTGCTCGCCCTCCCGAGAGTGTACTGTTGCTTAATAAATCATGGTTTTGCTCTCTTGGTCTCTGTGTCTCTGAATTCTTTCTGCAATGGAACAAGACCTACTCTCCAGTAACAGACATAAGACCAATCACGCTGCCCTCCTCACCCCGACAAAAAAAAGCAACTCCATATATTCACCCTATAGCTGATACTTACGAAGCAGTATGTTGTATATAACTTTCTGCTTAGATCTATTAAAAGCATGCATGTCAAGATGATTTCAGTTACATTCTGCTTTTTATGCATATTTATTGCTATGCAAAGGACATGTGGAAAGTCCACCAAAGTGGATATTGTGCATTAGGTAAGTGGTGATTATCAGTAAGTAAAGAAAACTGAACCTTTGCTCAAAGAATCCTTTTGAAGAGGATGTAAGAATACAAAGTTTAAGAGTGCTAGAAAATATTCCTTATAAAAGTAGTAGAAAAAAAAAAGTAGTAGTCACTCAGGAGTCATTGTTAGCATATAGCTTTTGGTATAGTGGTTAATTCACACAGGTTCATTAATAGGTAAAAATGGTTTGTTATACTCATTCTTTACCCAACTTCATGCTTAGCTCCTCAATGTGTCTGCAGATTTTCTAGGTAAAATTTGGTTTAGTAGAAATCTTAATTTGGAATGCTTTCCTTAGTTCCAAAGCATTAAGATACTCTCCTAAGTGATGTTATTGAAATAATTAAATTTCTTCCCTCCCCCATTCCACTGTAATCCATTGCTTTGTTCAAGGGAAGAATATTTGTGTGCTGTCACTTTTTCACACATAGTGATTATTTAAAGAAAGAAGTTTGCATAAGAATCTATTCTGGCTCAATAGTATAGGAATATTTCCTTTTCTCACAAAGATTCTGTGTATTTTTTTTTTTGGAAAAAATTATTAGTAGAAAAAATTAGATAGATATTTCTATTAGAAAAGAACCTCTGGGCATGGTCTGGAGGTAGGAGAGTGAGAAAAAAGGAACTGATGATGTTCTACATAATAATGCAAAGACCTATATCTATCACTAATAGGAAATTAAGCTTGAAGTGAAAAAGTGCACTTTGCATTATTCTCCTAAAAATAGTTATTTTAGACTAATAAAAATGAACTATGGGAAATAAAATGAAGATTCGGTGGCCTCATAAATGCCTGTGTGGGTGAAAAAAACAACTCTACGGCAATACAAATCCTTGAAGGAAAGAAGTGAAGATTTGCATTCTGAGGGATTGAATGCAAAAGCCCAAATGACCCTCTCTCTTACCATTATCTTTTCCTTTTGTTTGTTTTACTTTCTTCAAGGTATTCATCACTATACAAAAAAAAAAAAAAAAAAAAAGAACTATTGATTGCTTATTTCTCGTTCATTCTTTGTCCTCTCCCTGAACTAAAATATGAGCTTTATGAGAACAGGAGTTCTGTCTACACTGATTGTTGATACATCCTCTTCCCTCTAAGGGTACTTGAGCAAAGTAGTTGCTCAATAAACATATGTCATATGAATGTACGAATAAGTTATACTATGAGGAATTAAGGAACAGGGCAATTAAGAGGAGCTGCGGTCAGTATCATCATTTACATCTTAGAAATATTATAATGCTGGAGGACAAGAGTGTGACAACTAGGGGAAAGAACAGTGTTCTGGTAGAGATAAAAGCAGTTAGGAGGAGAAGGAGGTACAACAAAGCAACACTGATTTTGGCAGACTCAGATTCGGATGTTGGAAACCATTCTAGAGGAGGAAGGCCTATGAAGCAGAGGAAATGGATTTTTGATTTACTTTGAGAAGAGATGAACTGCTCAACTTACTATAAGTTCTCATAGGACCTAACTTTTAATTTCTGAGTTATAAAGAAAGGTTATCCAATCCATATTTCCTGAACTGTGTCTAAGCTATGTTTTCACTGCATGGCAATTGTAGTTTGCAAAGTACATCTGTATAATCCTAAGCGTTTCTTGGCTTACAGTCCAGAAAATGTCAGTAGCTTATATCTCATGGGAAATGTTGTAAACATTTTAATTAGATACCACTTTGCTTCTGTCTCTTATTTTCTGCAGAAACACAGCTCCTGTTACTTCCCACCTCTGGAGAGAACGCTACAGATAGGATGTAGAAAACATAGGTCACTCCAACATTGCTGTGTATGTGTGTGTGTGAATACAGTCTGTGTATATGTAAAAATATGTATGTTTACAGTGTATGTATGTGAACAATGTTTGTGTATGTACAGTGTATGTATGTGAACAGCATATGTGTGTATGTATGTGTTCATCATTCCTGATGTGTGCTGTCTGTTTTCAGGATAAAAATTCTCATGAAGTGAGTTGTTGAAAGACTATCATGATTTGTGAGAAAGTAGAAACCCAGGTTGTCTTTAAGTTTTAAATTTCAGATGATAAAAAGATCCAGAAGGCACTGAACCATTTTCATTAAGTGGGTGTTCTGAACATTAGCTGTTCACTAGAGACCAGAAGAGCAGATGACATTACACATAGTCAGAGAGACATCAAAGTGACTTGGAATGAGAAAAGAACACTGTAAGCTATAAAATAAAGACCTTGCAAGATGTTATTCCAGATTGAATAACTCAGACATTGGGAAATGTAGTGCAATATATTGCACTCTGATTATAAAAGAGACCAAAGAAACAAGTACTTGTTTACATTTGTAATATGATAAAAATATAATGAAATATAAGCACTTTGGGCTTATTACGCAATGACCTCCAATCAAGCCACCAAATGCATTCCTGAAAAGTTTTAAGGTAAATAGAAAATGAGTTTTGCATAAAGTAACATAGCATTACTGGGACATTGTATTTATGAGAAATATTCTTGAGTATTTTACGAGTACTCTTAAAGGAGTTTTTTTAAGGACCTATGTCATATATATCCAGGATGGTTCACCATCAGTAGGATCTGTGACAATGGACTAGAGTGTATCCAGTAGCTGGCAGCTCTGCTTGGATATTTAACAGACATGCCAAATGTGGCATGACCAAAGGAGAGAAAAAAACAAACAAAAAACCCTCTTATATCTTATATCAATATTTAGCCTCAAGCCTTGTTTTCCACAGTCTTTCAAATCTCAGTAAATGTCAGTGTCACTTACCCAACTGTTCAAGCCAAAAATACCAACATCCTTATCCCTTTGTTTTCACGTTTCCCTATCTTCTATCCATTGGTAAATCATTTTGATCCTAACTTTAAAATGTTTTTTTTTCTGTATGCAACAGATATTGTTTAACGTATCAACAAATATCTTAAATTCCCACAATTCATTTTCCATATAGCTACCTAAGTATTCTGTTTGAAGTGTAAATCAGATTATATATATATATATATATATATCTTGATTAAAATCCTCCAGGGATTTCTCATTATTATTAGAATAAAATCCAAGCATCTTACCACTTACAATATTGCCCCAACTGTACCCCTCCTCCAATTTCCATCACTTATTCTTCTCCAGATACCTTTTTAAATTCTGCTTTTAAACAGCCAAGACAGGGAGGTTCCAGTTATAGAGGTCTCTCCCACTGAATGCAAGTTTACATCTTGGAAGGAATATAAGTATCTGAGGACTCAGAAAAACAAATGGTAGCAGGTGGACTGGGAAATGAGAGCAGAATTCAACGTACCACTAAACTGGTAGTGAATTTACTATTTCTCCCCGCTTCCTGTATTGCTTGGCCTGGCCCCGACTCAAAGGGAGCACAAAACTGCATACTAAAGACAGAAAGAGCTTCAGGAGTTCCAAAGTACTGTAAAGAGGACTCCTGAAATGCAGAGAAAGTGTGAGAATTCCCTGTGGTTATTTTTCTTTCTCTTTTCCATTCTCTCTGGCACTCTCTAGCCTCTGGGAAACTCTAGAGCTGAAGCTGCAGCCCTGGTGGTTCAGCAGGCACCTAAAACTGAGGGAGGGAAACTTTCTTAACAGAGGAGCCATGATCTCAAGAGCAGGGGGATGAATCTGTTGCTTGTTGCCTCTTTTTCTTGTTCTATTTTTACCACTTTCTTCCAAATTCAGTCCCAGTTGTGGGAAGTGCATGGAAAAGCAGGTTAACTAAAGCCCAAGCTCTCTGACCAGCGGATCTGGAAAGGAAGCTGCAGGGGACTGGGAAGTATCAGGGAGTTTTCAGAGAGGAGGGAGCTCAAGAGAGAGAGATCAATCCCATAAAATTGTGTATGAACTCCTGTGCTCACCTCTGAACTGAACATGTGGGGATCTGACCCAAAATAGGATATCAAAGGCTTTAAAACTGACTACAATATAGACCAGGCACAGAATGGCTGCTAGAAAGTGAACACACCAAGTGATCCAAATAGCACTGCAAACACTTTAAAAACTGCACAGACATTGAAACCACAATCTAAAAAAGTAGATCAGAGCTTTTAGCTTAAACCTGAAAGAAGAGCCATCTTCTTATGATTTAAATAAGAGAGTCTCGTAACACAATACTCAAAATGTTCAGGATACAATCCAAAATTGCTTGGCGTGTGAAGAATCAAGGAAATCTTAACACTTAAAACAATCAACAGATAGCAAAACCAAGATAACAGAGTTGTTATACTTATCAGATTAAGACATTAGAAGAGCTATTATAACCATGCTTTAATAGGCAAATGCAAACACTCATGTCATGAATAGAAAGATCCAAAGTCTCAGCAAAGAGTTAGAATATACAAAGATAAATGAAATGGAATTGTTTGACTGACGAATAATCAAAATCGAAAATTCACTAGACGGCCTAAATAGGATAATGGTAAAGAAGCAGATAACTTCAAGGTGGATCATGAGAAATTAAGCATTCTGAAAAAGAGACAGGAAAAGAGATTAAAAAATAATAATAATAAAAACAGCCTCAATATCCTGTGGGACAATATCAAAAGGTCTAACACTGGTGTCATCTGAGTTACAGAAAGAGAAAAAGAGTATGTGATAGAGAAAAACGTGTTTGAAGAAAAATAACTGAAAACTTCTCTAATTTGGTGAAAGTGACAAACTTACAGATGCAAGAGAGAGGCTCAGGAAATTCCAAGCACAATAAACTCAAGAAACTCACATTGCAGAGACATCATAATCAAACTTCTGAAATTAAAGACACATACAAAAATCCTGACTGCAGCCCAGGGCTCATTACATATGGAGATACTAACTCAAATGGCTATATTTGATATCAGAAACCATGACAGTCAGAAGGAAGTGAAACAATATTTTTAAAGTGCTGCAGAAAAATTCTATATTAGAATTCTATAACCAGTGAAAATATTCTTTAGAAATGAAGGTGAAATAAGGATATTCTCAGATGAAACAAAACTAAGAGGATTCATCATTAGTAAGAAACCTATAACATAAGGAATAAAGGAAGAGTAACAGAAATGGTAAACATCTGGATACACAAAACAGACTATTTTCCTTTTTAGTTCTTTAAAATATGCATGATGATTGAAAATAAAAATTATGACATTTTCTAATGGGTTATTCAATATATGTAGTTGTAATATCTGAGAACTGCAAGGAGGAGAGTAAAAGGACCTACACTGTGGTAAGGTTTCTACTTACCATTTGAAGTGGTAAAATATTAAGTCTCTGTAAAATGAAAAAAAAATAATAAGTATATGTGCCATAATCACCCCCCCAAAAAACCACTAAAAAACTATACAAAGTGATATAATCAAAAACTCAATAATTCAAAAGGAAGCAAGAAAGGGGAAACAGAAGAATGAAAATTAGAGGGAAAATTCAGAAAACAAATAGTAAAACGGCAGACCTAAATCCAGACATATCAATAATTTTATTAAATGTAGTGATTTAAACTCACCAATTAAAAGACAGAATTTGTCAGAATGGATTAAAAAATATTTATGTATCCACAACAATCCTATTTCATATGTAATTATATAATTGTGGTAAAGGTAAAGGGATTGCAAAAATAATGCTATGCGACCACTAATCAAAAGACAGTTGGAGTAACTATATACTAATATTAGACAATGTAGACTTCAAAGCAAGGAAGACTACCAGGGAAAAAATGGACAGTATAGAATGATCATTCTAATTTCAAGGCCTTTAAACTTGGTGGCTTATCTGGAACACTGGTGAGCATGTGACTGTCTCACCAAGTATCATCTCTTAGAAGAAGTCCTCCCTAACTGCCCCTCCCTAGTCATCCGGTCATATTCATATCACCCTATTTATTTTCTTCAAAGCACTTTGCATTAGCAGGGGTTTTGTTTTTGTTTTTTGTTTGTTTCTGTATTTTTTTCTGGTACATAGGTTCCTAGATCCTCAGCTCCACACACATTGCCTAGCAAACTATAGGCTCCAAATAAATAATTGCTGAATAAACAAATAATGGGCTGACTCAAACACATGACATTTACCTTAGTAACAGGCCTACCTTATTATGTTGTGAGAATTAAACGAGATAAACCAAAGAAAGCACACATTGCAGTGATCCTAATAGAACACTGTTTCATAAGTGTTACCAGTTGACATCGTCATTATTATTTAGCATCCAGAACCGTGTACCTTGTGTTTTTTTTAAAGTAAGTCTCTGTCTTTTGACGTAAGCCATGAGTTAATCTATTGGTGGGTTCCTGGCCTTAGCTATAACTTCCATGTGGTGTTTATGCCAAAGGTTGCTACACTATGAAAGAAGACAGATGGCAAAGGGGAAAGGTAAACAAAATCATTAAATAATATTCTTTCTACTGCTTCAAGCTATGTAGTTATGCTCTATGTAGTTATGCTATCTCTAAGCTTTCAGTGATCACTTATTAGCAATATAAGCAGAGTGGATTCTGATAAGTATTTCAGGAGTATGGCATTATTATTACCAATAATCATGATAGTAACAAGTACTCTTCAAGCATACATCTTATAATTTTTTTCCCACCTAAGGAATGCAGATGTGAGTGCTCCTATAATCGACAAGGGTAAGTTCAAGTAAAAGATGTGGAGACTGTGAAAATTTACATTACAACAGTCAAAGATATCAAGGGAACATTTAGCTCTAAAAAGAATATCTCCATTCAGCATTTAATTTTAACACTTGATACAGGAAATAAAAAGTCACCTATGTACATCCAGGCCAAAACTAATCCACAATATAAATCATCAACAATTTATCTATGTAAATTTTTTTAAAAAAGAAAGAGACTAGAAGAATTTAGACCAAAAAGTTAAGGATTGTTATCTTAGTTTTGAGGAATTAAAGATAAATTTGTTTTTCAAATTTTTGTATTATATATATTTTCTATAATATATATATTCAGAAAAGCATAACAACATTTAAAATTATAATACGGAACCATGAAGGGGCTTCTTGTTTTTATTAAGAGTGCAGATAAGATGGGCACCAGGTCCCCTCCTCAAAAGTCAACCCTAAGAAATCTACAAAAGTAAGAGAAAAGCATGGATCATAGGAATTAATAACCAAAACAATAGAAAAGTAATTAAAATGAACAAAAGTAAATAAATATAAGATATCACTAGGTGGAAAGAAAGCCATTGTGAAAGAGAATGTGTGTGTTTTGGATGAAGATGGGCAAGATTGGAGCCCGGGTGAAATGACATATTTAAGGCCATGATTCACAATATGTAACCTCTAGACTTGCAGTATCAGAATCACACAATGCAAAAAAAGGCAATGTGAGGGCAGAGTGAAAAGTGACCTTCAACAGACCTGGAAGACAGCTCTCATCAGAAGCTGAGTCAGCCAGATCTTCATCTTAGACTTCTAGCCTCCAGAACAGTAAAAAAAAAAATTGTCTGTTCTTTAAGTCACCCAGTCTGTGGTATTTGGCTTGAGCAGTCCGAGCTGATTAATACACTAGTATAATAGAATGATTACAGATCTCAGACATAAACCACTGACAGAGAACTAATTAGGAGAGAGAATATAAAACCCATATATAGACACATTTAAGGGACAATAAAGAATATCAAAGACAGAATAACTCTAAAAACCCTCATACAGAAAGACCATCTAATTGGCATTAGAATTTTCAATATTAGCACTGGATACAGAAAAAAAAGGAATAAACATTTTTTAAGTATTGGAGAAAAGCACTTTATAGATTTGACAAATCGACAGAAGAAAATATATGTGGAAATAGGTGTACAGGACAACCATCAGGAGAACAATCACCGTGTTTGTAACTTCTAAATCAACACATGACAAACCCAGTAAAAGCAGAAAAGAAAAAAATCAGAAAGTGTAATGTACTGAAATATGCAATAAGATAGAAAAATAAACTATAGTTATAAATAGTAATTATATTAGTATTATCATTTATCTGGGAGAAGAGGCAATACATTTATAAACAGCTAAAGTTTAAATAACGGAGAGTCAAGTAAGGGTTCTGAATTCAATCAGTATAAGATATTGGGACAAGACCACATGAAAAATTTAAGAGGAATGGTATTTTCTGTCACACAGAAATATAATGCTAACACAACCAAGTATGTTTTACTTCTATTTACCAAAGAATCAGCGAGACTAAGCAATTTTATAAAATACGATTAGCAATTAGCTTACAGTAATAGTATTCTGCCACTTTCTAGGAAACTCTACTTAGCTACCACACGGTTATTCATACTAGAACATTATACTTTCAAGTATATACTTTATGTATACTTTATTCTTTTTGAGAGATGTATAATCATGTGTCTCTAGCCTATTAAGCTACTTCATGTCAAAAACTAACATAAGTTCTTATTCATTCATTAATTCGAGAAATGCTTAATATTGTAGGCACTGTTCTCAATGCTGGAAGTACAAGGGTGAACAAGACAGACAAGCTCCTTCAACTGATAGAACCTACAAAGGCGATACAAATGAAATCTGATGTCAATTATTATCTATAATAACAAAAGTTATTATTTGCTCTTAGTCTGCTTATCAGAAAACACACTTGTACAAATCAAACTAAAATAAACCAAAACTTACTTTTTGGTTAAGCATAAGGTTAAGATAATTGTGTATTAGCAAAATATTACAATTTGGGTTTTTATTTTTTTTAATTTTTAAAATTTTTTTTATTGGAATATAGTTGATTTACAATGTTGTGTTAGTTTCAGGTATACAGCAAAGCAAATGAGTTATACATATACATATCTCCACTCTTTTTTAGCTTCTTTTCCCATATGGGCCATTACAGAGTTTTGAGTAGAATTCCCTGTGCTATTTTGGTTTTTAAAAAATTGTATCCCTTCCTATCTCTAAACACTTTCATGAAAACAGAACCATTTTCATGTGACTCAATCAGATTTTACTGAGAACCAACCAACTTCCTAAAGTCATATATTATGCAGAGTTAAGTATAAATGTATAAGTATAAATGTAATCATAAATATATCTCTGCCTTTGAGATCTCATAATGTAAAGAATGACTTATAAGGTAAGTCAGAGAGTAAACATTAATGATTGTGTACTGCTTTTAATTGGAAAATTAGAATAGGTATACTTTCAAAAAGTATATTTTTGAAATCTGTGTCTACAATGTACTTTTTAAAGCTCAGTTGAAGAAACTAACTTTTTAGAGAATATCTGAAAGATATGTAGTCCATCATTTCTCTAAATTAAAAAAAAAACTTCCTTGACACATATCAAACATATCTTATGCCTCAATCAAATCATTCTGGGGACCCATATATGTAGCACTGGTTTACTAAACTGTGGTTGATCTGATGCTGCTAGCCTTGTACTATAAACAGATTAATGGAGTCTGCTCATTGTTTAAGGATATTTTCCTGAAAATGCAGGGAAGAAATTTATTTTTAGTGTTAGGAGATATTTTGATTGTCTTGATAAATAAGGGGTATGTGTGTATTTGTGTGTGTGTGCATGGGTGTGTTAACTTTAATGATCATATAAAGTTAACAACTGATTATATTATCACATATTTCCTTCTCACACTGTCTATCAGACAGTTTATGGCCAAATTTGTGGTCCATTATTAAATGGAATATTTTTCTTCGCTACATATAATGTATATATTAAACTCACATACATCCCTGCTTTACTTGGACCAATTTTTTTCTTCATTGTTTTCATTATTTTTAAACTTATTTCATGTATTATATCATATTAATATTTGTATGTCAACTTAAATCTAATAAATATTAAAATATAAAAAAATAAATACTAATGAACACTATAAATTTATAATAAAATTTAGATTGATCAAATATTTAGATATAAAAGTGAAACTATAAAAATACAGGCTTTTATGGTATTTAAAAAGTTTCAGAGTACAGAGATCCTTTCTATTGTGCCACAAAAATTAAAAGCAAAATAAGGGCCATCATTAAAAAGTCTATAAATAACAAATGCTGGAGAGGGTGTGGAGAAAAGGGAACCCTAGTACACTGTTGGTGGGAATATAAACTGGTACAGCCACTATGGAGAACAGTATGGAGGTCCCTCAAAAAACTAAAAATAGAGTTGCCATATATTCCAGCAATCCCACTCTTGGGCATATATCCAGACAAAACTATAATTTGAAAAGATACATGCACCCTTATGTTCATAGCACACTATTCACAATAGCCAAGACACAGAAACAACCTAAATGTCCATTGACAGATGAATGGATAAAGAAGATGCAGTATATATATACAATGGAATACTGTCAGCCTTAAAAAATAATGAAATGATGCCATTTGCAGCAGCATGCATGTACCAAGAGATTATCATAGTAAGCAAAGTAAGTCAGAAAGAGGAAGACAATTACCATATGATATCATTTATATGTGGAATCTAAAATATGTCACAAATGAACTTATCTATGAAACAGAAACAGACTCACAGACATAGAGAACAGATTTATGGTTGTCAAGGGGGAGCAGAATGCAGGAGGGTTGGATTGGGAGTTTGGGATTAGCAGATGCAAACTATTATAAATAGAATGGATAAACAATAAGGTCCTACTGTATAGCACAGGTAACTATATTCAATATCCTGTAATAAACCATAATGGAAAAGAATTTTTTTTTAAAAAAGCAAATTAAGAAATTATCTCATAGAAGAATAAAAAAATTTCTACATATGGAAAAAACACCATATGGAACTCAAGATGAAAGAACGATTTTGTTAATATATAAAATAAACTTTGAAACTAATAGGTTAAAACTAACAACCCAATAGGGAAGTGCGTAAAGGACAGGAGCAAACAGTACACAAAAGATGAAATACAAATAGCTCTTAAGCCTAAGAAAAGGTATTCAACCTCAACCCTCAGGAAAGATGGACATTTAGTACCACAATGTAATACTTTTTTTTTCACCTGTCAACACTGATAGTTATTAAAATGTTGCTAATATGCTGTGTTGGCAAGAGAGAAAAAAAGGACTTGCATATTGTCCGTGAGAGTGTCAAGTCATCCTCGCTCTGGTGGGTGACCTGGTATTAATTATCAAAATGAGAGATGTACTATATCTTGGATTTAGCACATCCACTTCAAATATTTACTCTACAGATATTCTCACACATGTGGACATAGTGGTGAACAGGCAAATACACAGACTGAAACATTACAAAGGGGACCAGTTTGTATGCCCTCTTCACAGAATGAAATATTGTGCTGTTGTTAAAGAGAAGGAAGCAAAATTACATGTTCTGATACAGAAAGGTTTTAATATGCACTATCAAGTATTTTAAAAAGCAATATTCATATAAGTTAGTATAGTATCTTATCTTTTGTATAGCAAGGGGGAAGCAGAGAGAAGTTGTTGAAGGAAAATCATGTCTATTTGTGAATATATTATTTCTAAAGGAGATATGAGATATAATAGTAGTTGCCTCTGGGGAAGACAGCTGAGTGGCTGAGAATTAGGGTAAATGGAGGTTTTTTTTTTTTTTATATATATGTTTCCTATCTTTTGAATTTTGTATCATTGGCTTATATCACCCATCCTCTCTCCCCATCTCACCAAAAAAAGAAAAATGAGAATTACTGGTGGAGCAGAAACCAGATGCCAGAATTATCAATCATGGTTATACAATTAAAATCACAAGGACATTAAGCCATAGTACAGAATATCTGAGTTGGGGGTCTGATATTTACGTGTGTGTGTGTGTGTGTGTGTGTGTGTGTGTGTGTGTGTATACATTTTTTTTTCATTCCCTGGTGATTCTAATAAGTAAGCTGATCTGAGAGTTGCCAGGCCAGAGTAACCAAAGACTCATTCTTGTAGAAAATGGAATTCACTCTGAACTTGAAAGCTGGGTCAGCCCTACAAAGATGAATATCAACTGACTGAAGTTTAGATTGAACTTATGAGTCGTGAGGCACCCAGCCAGATGAAATAAAAGCAGAGTAAGACAGAAAAAGGAGAGATAGGAGAGTTACATATGGCTGATTATTCTCTGAGTAAAGCAATAAAACACTTGTGATATTTATTACAATCGCTAATGGAAGAATATGTGACACATTTGGTGGCATGATAGTTAAGATTAATATCCCATTACTTATTTTAAATTATCACTGATAAATTTCAATATGTACATGTATACACCTCTAGGGGCTATCGACTGTATGCTACCATCAAAATGCCTTTTGCAAAATATTGCAGAGATTCTGGCCACTGTCAAAATAACAAAACTTCATCGATATTTTGTCTTACACCAGGACAGATGACACTTTGCCAGGCAGTGGCTACATTTTTCAGCACATAGTAAAACCAAAGGTGATGGAAAGGTATTGTATATTCTTAAAGTTGCAAACGTACACTGAGTCCTTGACATGTTGCATCACTGAATATTTCTGCTGAATCTTAATATGTTCCTTTAGGAAGATTTGGTCAGTCAAATTCAAGCCTGTGGATAGATGTTAAAAGTAAAATTTTTTCTCCTTATCCTTAGGTACATGTATGAAGCATTTTCAATTCCCATGTTTAAAAAGCTTCTGAAATCTGCCTGTGGCTATGCCCTAGAACACCCAGACAAATTTTTAGGCTAGAAATTCTATGAACCTGTTTACCATAATTCCCTTCTGTGGGTAAGAAATGGTATTTAAATCATGCCACTGTATAACTAACTTATGCCTCAATGATAAATTTTAATTCATGAAAAAGTCAAGTCAACTTTATTATATATTCTAAGGAGAAGGTGTTTTACAAAATGCTCTGAGTAGAACTTGGAGGTATTATTGTCACATTTGGTCTTTCAAAATACTCACCCATGACACTTGCAGGCAAAATGGTTATCACATGGGAGAATAAAGTAGAATGGTACGCTTTTGAAGTAATGCTTACTGTGTCAAGCTGTGTGGGATTCATCTTGCGAAGAGAAAAGATGGTCTCAAAGGTCAAAGCAGTTTCTATGTGCCTTGAAGTACAGAGGGTACAAGTGGACAGACATAAACTTCAAGGACACTCTGAAACTTTAATATCATAGAATATTGATGAAAACTGCTGAAAATGGGACAGTGCTAGAGATAAAAATTGTGTCACACCAGGGAAGCTTTTCAGTAAAGAAGTGAAGACATGGACTTTCAAGGATTAAGAGCTTGTACTGGTTCAGACTCATTCACAGTTTGACACATGGGTGGCCATTAATATTAGTTGAATGAAGTGTTGAGTTAAGGCATCTGTCTATAATGGATAAGGTCTGCCCTAAAATGATCCAGAAGGTATGATAACAGTAATGCATAAGATGGATTTCTCTGTGGGCTCTCCCAGAAGGACAAGTGTCAGAACTGGTGCAAAGCAAAAACTTCCTCTGAAAAAGTGTTGCTTGTCAAAATGTCTTCTCTTCTGAAGTAGCTGAAGCAAATTTAGCAACTTCATAAGCCCCTTAAACTGTAACAAGCCTACAACTTTTATTAGCTGTTGCTTACTATTTTGAAGTACTGTCGTTTGTTTTATTTCAACATTTTACCCTTCTTTTAATCTCCAACATTTAAAAAATGTGTTCTAAACAAAGGGTCTAACATAATTGTCAGGAAAATTTAGGATTATATTCTGCTTCCACATCTCACTCTGCCCCCTGCCCAACCCCTGCACACAGGTATTTTTAGTACAGTGAGTCAAACTGTACTTGTGTAAATTATCAGAAACCCTTTGGAAATGTAGTCCTTTTAGTAATCTTAGTTTAAGATAGATTTGCCACAAGATGATTCATTTTTCACAAAGGTATTTACACTATGAATCTCCTGATTGGTTGGTTTCATTCACCCGAAATAAAGATATGAAAAAAAATACGGGTCACATGTTTCAAAATCAAGAAATATACCTATTTATACATAAAGGCAGACATTACTCTCCTTCTTGTGCTTATCATCCCCATCATAATCCATTTACCCACACCAGTTTCTTCAAATCACCTGATGATACTAATTCATGAAGTTTTGTGAAACACTAATTTTTGTTACTCCAATTACACGTTACATCCATTACATATTTGTACTGATAAAAAAAATAAACAGTAAGTTTTCTGTATTTGTCATCTTCCTTGGGAATTCATTTAGGAATGGGCGAGCATGAAAACGAATACCACTAGATGTCACTATAAACAGACCATTTTCTCTGATGCAGATTTATTTTCTTGCATTTCCAGGTTTCTTGGACTGTTTGGGGGAAATTCTTTCTGGCAATATTGATTCCATCTAAGCCCTTGTTTCTTTAGTCAAAGGTTGTTAACTGCTAAATTTACATCCTTTCTTGGGTCCCTTTACAAATCTGCAAAACAGTTTTCTTTAAAGAAAATCACAGTACAGGGATTTCAAAATTGTCACCATTTTATTAATTAGGTGATGGTGTCATGCCAAGTCAATCAGTTTATTATTTTTTAAGAAAGATCCTGTAGTGAGTTTGTGTCTCATTAGAGAACTGGAGGAGCAGACAGATTAATGCGCATATGCTACAACATTAATTAGAGTCAGGTTTTTCACAAGATAGGTAATTTCATTGTGACAATGGCAGCAGCAATTAATTGAGTCTCTTTCAGAAAGCATCTAAGGGGCTTGAGTTGAGGAGAAAACCCACCATGATGTACCCAAATTAAATGTAGAAGGGACACAAGAATTATAGGGTTATCAAGTGAAAAAGATTTTAAAGGTTTTCTAGTTTGTGTAGGCTTCTTGTCCCTTCTTCCATCTGAAACAGAAATTTCCTCAATGAAACCCCTGAGTAGTGGACTTTAAGAGCATGTAATTTGTGGCTCAGTGGGAGTTTTAACAATTATATTACAATTTTATATATCTTTTTGCAAATCTACTTGATGCATTTTGGCCAAGAAAGGGACATGCAACTGAACTATAACTATCCAGCAGATTCTATACCACATGATTTTTAAAAAATTATGTCCCCTTCAATCAATTTACACCAAGCAATACTTAATTAGGAATATCAGCAATGAACTGCTAAAATGTCCCTAATAATAGACTGGCGGAGTCAGAATAACAAGAGAGATTGAGTAGTCAAACTTCCTTGTTAGCTGACATTTAAAAATTCACATTTTAAAATGACATTTAGTAGATGAGATGATGATGCAAATGAAATCTATATTTAGGGAGGGGTGAAAACAGCATCTAATTTGTAGTGATTATATATTCTGTCCTACCTGTGCAAATTCTGCTCGTTTGTCTAGTGTTCTTTAAAAATATTTCTTTTCCTCTCTCTCTCCCTCCTCTCTCTTCCCCTCTCCTCTCTCCTATTCCTCTTCCTCTCCTCTCTTCTTTTCTCCTCTCTCTGTCTCTCTCTGCAATGAGAAGACAAGTACGTGGAGAAACCATGTATAGCCATTCAAATAAACATACCAGCTCAGCTACCAGGGGACAGCTGGCCCTAGCTGTCGGTCACATAATGAACACCTTAGACACAGGACACAATCAAGCCTTCAAATGTCCCCAAACTCAGACTCCATTTGACTAAAAAGACCTGAAACTAGAACCCCTCAGATGAGCCTGCTCAATTTGCAGATCCATGAGAGGTAATAATACATTGTTGTCTTAAGCCAGTAAATATTGGGGTGATTTGTTATGCAACAGTAGATAACTAGAATGGTAGGCAGTTTGTTTTTGAAAGAAAAGAGGGAAAATGGTAAGAAATCCATAGGCAGACAGCCTGCAAGAAGAACTTTGATCTTCTGACTTAATTTTGCTGTTAGCAATACAATCTTTCTCAAACTCTCCGGTGGAACTTGCTTTTTATTAAATGTGAGCTCTGACTTAGGCTTTTCTTTCTCATCTGTCATTGCTATCGACTTTACTTTCATTCATTGTCATTTACAGAAGTTGGTGTGCTTTTCTTTTATTTCAATTCTGAATAGCATTAGATAGACCTATGGCTAATGCAATGTTTGAGCATACGTACAACATACAAAAATAAACTTCACGTCATGTTGTGTGACTGTGTATGCTGAAGGAGGCTGAGTAGCAAAAGGGCTGCAATTTGCAACTAATGTGTACTAGCACAGTGCCCCACCCCATCTCTGAGATGCTTATTGTATATATTTTTTAAATAGCGATTCTCCAACTTGAGAGTGCATCCAAATCACCCAGAGATCTGTTAAAATGCAGATTCTGATCTAGTAGAATTGAGTTTCAATCTGAGATTCTGTATTTCTTAGAAGCCTCCTGAAAGAGGAAACAACATGAGTGGCAGGATTCTAGGATGTGTTAGTTTTCTACATTTTTTTCCCCTCCATTCTACATGGTCCTTCATTCTCTATCTCCATATCACATAAAGCTTGGGCAGGGAATGTTACTTATATGCACTTAAGGAAAAAATATTAAGAAGTATCATAATTGTCTTCTAAAGCTTTTGCTCTCCCCTGCCCACAGGCACACGTTTTTCTTTACTCAAGTACTTTCAATTACCTGTTTGCACCAACACTTTCTATGCTAAGATTTATTCTTATCACGATAAGAACCACTTAAAAGTTGTGAACCTGGCCCAGAGGGTGGCATTCATCATGCAGACGTACTGGCCCCAGCACGGTGAACAGGCTCTGACAAATGTTGCTGTTTGGGGATGGCGGGTATTACCTGCATTTGCTGGTTCTTACTGCATACTGAATTCTTCCCCCAAATATATCTCATATTTTTCCCTTCTCTTAATCCTTTCCATGAGCACCCTGGACCAATCTATCATCATCACTCCTCTCCATTCCTAAAAGTAGCCTCCTTACCACTCAGCCTACATCTGCTCTTACTGATTGCAAGTCCCTTGTTCACACTGAAGTTGGGCTTCCAGTTCTCTTAAGATAGAGACAAGTTTTCTTTACATGGCTTACAGGGCCCTGAATAATCAGATCTGGGGTCCTCATTTTTCTACACTCGTTTTCATTCTCTGGCTCCGTATTCTTAATCACTCACAACAAATACACTCCAGACATCGGGTCTTTAGCATGCAGTTTTCTCTGCCCAGACCTTACTTCCTCCCCACCCACCCTTCTTCGTTTGACAAACTGCTATTGTTCTCCTCCTATCTCAGTTCAAAACTCACTTTCTCAAGGAAGAACAATCTGTATATTAGTGTGGTTTTCTTATCATAATCTCCATCACGTCACTCTCCTTTCCAGCAATAACGCAGTTTTAACATAATTTTAAATTTACGTGTGTCATTCTTTTTCTACTGAAGTGAAGATTCCTGAGACTGTGCCTGGTTTTATACATTGTACTACCCCCAGCTCTTTTCATGGTGCCTGGATCAAAAAATAGTGGTTCGATAAATACTTGTTGAAGGAATAAAACATTCTAAGCTACCCATCCAATACACCATTGTCACCATATTTGTCTTGTTCTGAACCATCCTTCTCTTTTGCTTGACCTGCAATCTTTTATGCTTTATCTCCCATTTTATGAAGAAAGGCAGAAAAAGCCATCAGCCTTTGTATTTAGTGATGTCTCCTTGGTATGTGATCTTGAGGGAAATTCTCCACTTCTCTAATTTTAAAGTCTTTCCAAAATGCCATGTTTAGTTTCACTGGGTGGTTCTGTCTTTGTACAACTACACCATCCTCTTCTACTGCCACTTATCCAGATCCAGGTCTCTAGCTCTTTCTTTCTTTTGCGGTACGCGGGCCTCTTACTGTCGTGGCCTCTCCCGTTGCGGAGCACAGGCTCCGGACGTGCAGGCTCAGCGGCCATGGCTCACGGGCCCAGCCGCTCCGTGGCATGTGGGATCTTCCCGGACTGGGGCACGAACCCATGTCCCCTGCATTGGCAGGCGGACTGTCAACCACTGCGCCACCAGGGAAGCCCTCTAGCTCTTTCTTAAGTCTATCCTTAATTATTCTTCTACAGTTCCAGTTCCAACCCAGACTGTAACCCTTCTTATAAGAAGAGGCTGATGCCTTTGGTCCTGGCACTGCAAATAATCAGACCAATTTCAGCATTTCCTGAGACTTGACATTAGTGGTTTCAAATGGAAAACAGAAAAAGAAGATCTCTATTTCCAGGTTGGAAGTTTTTTTGTTTTGTTTTAGAGCAGGAAGTGAATGGGCAATAACCAACATTATTGAGAGGTTGGGAACTGAAATGTCAAAAAGCCTAAATTCTCCATGCAGCCTAATGATACCCTATTTCTTTCCTCATTTCTGAGTGGTAGACTGGAAACAATTGGCCAGCAGGATGCTCCTGGCCTAGGGCTTTTCTCTCCATGGGCCTCCCTGGCCAGGCAAAGTCAGAGAAATACTCTTGATCAAGCATTTATAGTTCATGTGAATTTCACCTCAAGCAAAGAAATGGAGCCTGCATTAACCAGCTGAATTCACGTGTAGCTGAGTACATAGTGGGCTACTTTTTTATGGCTAACAATCCTTTCAAGTTAACACTGCCTCGCATCAGGATTGACTCTGGCCTTCACAAACTCTATGCACCTGGCTGTACCTCTCATTCAAATTTTGCATACTTCAGATCTGCTACTCATCTAACAACACGGTAGGCATCATATATTTAAGAGCAGCACCTGCAGCTAGAAAAGTAATCACATTCAAGGAGGTGAATTGTGAAAACAGTATTGTGTGAAGGAGTTAAGTTGATATTGTCCCAATGCCTGCCAAAAGTGTTCTTATTTTGAGAAAAAATTATTTGGGTCACTCTTTTTTGAGCTCTATTATCAAATTTTCAAAAAGGAAAAATAAAGACATGCAAATCATCAGAAGTGCACTTTTATTTTTTTAACATTTTTATTGGAGTATAATTGCTTTACAATGTTGTGTTAGTTTCTGCTGTATAGCAAAGTGAATCAGCTATATGTATACATATATCCCCATATCCCCTCCCTCTTACGTCCCCCTCCCACCCTCCCTATCCCACCCCTCTAGGTGGTCACAAAGCACCCCATTTCATCATGGTGTATGATCCTTTTAATGTGTTGCTGGATTCTGATTGCTAGTACTTTGTTGAGGATTTTTGCATCTATGTTCATCAGTGATATTAGACTGTAGTTTTCTTTTTTTTTGTGACATCTTTGTCTGGTTTTGGTATCAGGGTGATGGTGGCCTCATAGAATGAGTTTGGGAGTGTTCCTCCCTCTGCTATATTTTGGAGGGTTCTGAGAAGGATAGGTGTTAGCTCTTCTCTAAATGTTTGATAGAATTCCCCTGTGAAGCCATCTGGTCCTGGGCTTTTGTTTGTTGGAAGATTTTTAATCACACTCTCAATTTCAGTGCTTGTGATTGGTCTGTTTATATTTTCTATTTCTTCCTGGTTCAGTCTTGGAAGGCTGTGCTTTTCTAAGAATTTGTCCATTTCTTCCAGGTTGTCCATTTTATTGGCATATAGTTGCTTGCAGTAATCTCTCATGATCCTTTGTATTTCTTCAGTGTCAGTTGTTAGTTTTCCTTTTTCATTTCTCATTCTGTTGATTTGAGTCTTCTCCCTTTTATTCTTGATGAGTCTGGCTAATGGTTTATCAATTTTGTCTGTCTTCTCCAAGAACCAGCTTTTAGTTTTATTGATCTTTACTATTGTTTCCTTCATTTCTTTTTCATTGATTTCTGATCTGATCTTTATGATTTCTTCCCTTCTGCTAACTTTGGGGTTGTTCCTGTTCTTCTTTTTCTGACTGCTTTAGTTGTAAGGTTAGGTTGTTTGAGATTTTTCTTGTTTCTTGAGGTAGGATTTTATTGCTATAAACTTCCCTCTTAGAACTGCTTTTGCTGCATCCCATAGGTTTTGGGTCATCATGTTTTCATTGTCATTTGTTTCTAGGTATTTTTTCATTTCCTCTTTGATTTCTTCAGTGATCTCTTGGTTATTTAGTAGAGTATTGTTTAGCCTCCATGTGTTTCTAATTTTTACATTTTTATTTTTTCCTGTAATTGATATCTAGTTTCATAGTGTTGTGGTCAGAAAAGATACTTGATACAATTTCAGTTTTCTTAAATTTACCAAGGCTTGATTTGTGACCCAAAATATGATCTATCCTGGAGAGTGTTCCATGAGCACTTGAGAAGAAAGTGTATTCTGTTGTTTTTGGATGAAATGTCCCATAAATATCAATTAAGTCCATCTTGTCTAATGTGTCATTTAAAGCTTGTGTTTCCTTATTCATTTTCATTTTGGATGATCTGTCCATTGGTGAAAGTGGGGTGTTAAAGTCCCCTACTATGATTGTCTTACTGTCTATTTCCCCTTTTATGGCTATTAGCATTTGCCTTATGTATTGAGGTGCTCCTATGTTGGGTGCGTAAATATTTACAATTGTTATATCTTCTTGGATTGATCCCTTGATCATTATGTAGTGTCTCTTGTAATAGCTGTTATTTTAAACCCTATTTTGTTTGATATGAGAATTGCTACTCCAGTTTTCTTTTGATTTCCTTTTGCATGGACTATCTTTTTCCATCCCCTCACTTTCAGTCTGTATGTGTCCCTAGGTCTGAAGTGGGTCTCTTGTAGACAGCATATATACAGGTGGTGTTTTTGTATCCATCAGCCAGTCTATGTCTTTAGGAAGCGGCATTTAATCCATTTGCATTTAAGGTAATTATCGATATGTATGTTCCTATTATCAGTTTCTTAATTGTTTGGGGTTTGTAATTGTAGGTCTTTTCCTTCTCTTGTATTTCCTGCCTAGAGAAGCTCCTTTAGCATTTGTTGGTTTGGTGGTGCTGAATTCTCTTAACTTTTGCTTGTCTGTAAAGGTTTTAATTTCTCCATCGAATCTGAATGAGATCCTCCTGGGTAGAGTAATCTTGGTTGTACATTTCTCCCTTTCATCGTTTTAAATATGTCCTGCCACTCCCTTCTGGCTTGCAGAGTTTGTGTTGAAAGATCAGCTGTTAACCTTATGAGGATGCCCTTATATGTTATTTGTTATTTTCCCTTGCGGCTTTTAATATTTTTTGTTTGTATTTAATTTTTGATAGTTTGATTAATATGTGTCTTAGCATGTTTCCTCTTGGATTTATCCTGTATGGGACTCTCTGCACTTCCTTGACTTGATTGACTATTTCCTTTCCCATGTTAGGGAAGTTTTCAACTATAATCTCTTCAAATATTTTCTCAGTCCCTTTCTTTTTCTCTTCATCTTCTGGGACGCCTATAATTCGAATGTTGGTGCATTTAATTTTGTCCCCGAGGTCTCTGAAACATTCCTCAATTCTTTTCATTCTTTTTTCTTTATTCTGCTCGGCAGTAGTTATTCCCACATTTTTATCTTCCAGGTCACTTATTCGTTCTTCTGTCTCAATTTTTCTGCTATTGATTCCTTCTGGAGAATTTTCAATTTCATTTATTGTGTTGTTCATCATTGTTTGTTTGCTCTTTAGTTCTTCTAGGTCCTTGTTAAAGTTTCTTGTATTTTCTTCATTCTATTTCCAAGATTTTGGATCATCTTTACTATCATTACTCTGAATTCTTTTTCAGGTAGACTGCCTGTTTCCTCTTCATTTGTTTGTCTGGTGAGTTTTTGCCTTGCTCCTTCATCTGCTTCATATTTCTTTGCCTTCTCATTTTGCTTAACATACTGTATTTTGGGTCTCCTTTTTGCAGCCTGCAAGTTCGTAGTTCCCATTGTTTTTGGTATCTGCCCCCTGTGGGTTAGGTTGGTTCAGTGGGTTGTGTAGGGTTCCTGGTGCAGGGGACTGGTGCCTGTGTTCTGGTGGGTAGGGCTGGATCTTGTCTTTCTGGTGGGCAGGGCCACATCTGGTGGTGTGTTGTGGGATGTCTGTGAACTTATTATGATTTTAGGCAGCCTCTGCTAATTGGTGGTGTTGTGTTACTGTCTTGCTATTTGTTTGGCATGGGGCATCCAGGACCAGAGCTTCCTGGCCGTTGGGTGGAGCTGGGTCTTAGCAGTGAGACGGAGATCTCTGGGAGAGCTCTCGCCAACTGATATTACGTGGGACCAGGAGGTCTCTTGTGGCCCAATGTCCTGAACTCTGCTCTCCCTCCTCGGAGGCTCAGGCCTGACACTAGGCCAAAGCACCAAGACCCTGACAGCCACACGGCCAGGTATATGTGTATTTTCTTGCCTTTTGGTAAGTCTGAGGTCTTCTGCCAGTGTTCAGTAGGTGTTCTGTAGGAGGTGCTCCACATGTAGATGTATTTTTGATGTATTTGTGGAGAGGAATGTGATCTCTATGTCTTATGCCTCTGCCATCCTGAAGGTCCCCCTGCAATAGGAGACTCCTCTGAAGACGCCAACCTCCGCGAGAGCTAGAGGTGCAGAGGCATTTTTTTCACAGGTTTTGCAGCTTGCTGGAATGGCAGAAAGGGTGAAAAAGAGAAGATACTCTAGGGTAAGGGAGGAACAGTAAGACCCACAACTGCAACTGCCATCACTTGCAGGACTGCGTTATTTATTGATTCTTTTGGGCACTTGAGATAAGCAGTCATCTGAAGACAATTCCAGTTTTCTTTCTTCCTTTATAATTCTTTTATAATTTATTTTATTTCATGAATTACTGTCTGGCTAGGACCTTCAGTAAAATGTTGAATGCAAGTGCTGGGAGCAGGCACTCAACTTTTCCTTATGTTTAAAGATATTCTTACTGTACTAAAATAATAAAACAGAGTTATAGCTAAGGAATTCTTTTAAAAAGGGGGGACAAAATAGAATCATAAAAAATACTGAGTTAATCCATAAAAGGCTGAAAGGAGAAAAAAGGAACAAAGAACCAGCGGTACTAACAGAAAATAAATAGTATGATGATACATTTTAACCTAAACATGTCAATAATTACATTAAAATAGTCTAGATATCACCAATTAAAAAGCATTGACTATCAAATTGGAAAAGAAAACAAAATCCACCTATATGCACCTACAAGTAACATGCCTTAAATATAAAAACACAAGTACATTAAAAGTAAAAGAAAAGAAAACAACAAACCATGCCAATACTAATCAAAAATAAGCTGGAATTGCTATAGCAGTATCCGACAAGACAATTTCAGATCACGTAATGTTACCAGGGATATAAAGAAGTTCTTTATAAGAATGATAAATGATTGATTAATCAGGAGGATGTAACAATACTTAGTTCTTATGCCCCTAATACCAGAGTTTCAAAATACATGGAGCATAAACTAATAAAAACTTCAGGGATACATTTATAATAAGAATGAAAGATTTCCATATTCCAACAATTGATACAAAAGGTAGACAGAAAAATCAGTAAGGTTGTAGAAGATTTAAACAACAAAATCAACCAACATTTTATAATTGACATTATAGAACACTCTGTCCAACAACAGCAGAATACACATTCTTCTGAAGTACACACCAAACATTTACCAATATAACCATAAATGGAGCCATAAAACAAGTCTCATTAAATTTAAAATGATTTTAGGTATACAGAGTTTGTTCTCTGACCATAATGATGTGAAATTACAAACTAAAAACAGAAAGATCTCTGGAAAGAAGTTCAAACATTTGGAAAGTAGGTAACATACCCTTAAATAATCCATGAACCAAAAAATAATTCAAAAGGAAAAGTAGTATTTTGTAATGAATAAAAATGAAAATATAACTTATTAAAAATATAACTTATTAAACAAGTTTATTAAATTAAACTTATTATTTATTAAAATAAATATAACTTATTAAACTTTGCTTTGTCGGATGTTAACAAAGCAAAACTTAGGGGAATTTTATAGTGTTAAACACCTATGTTAGAAAACAAAGTCAAATCAATGACCTCAGCATCCACCATAAGACACTAGAAAAATAATAGGAAATGAAACCCAACTTAGAATAAACATTGATTATATAAAATACTGAAAACCTAAAAAACCAAAGAAACCAAAAGCTGATTATTTGAGAAGATTAATAAAATTACCCACCCTTTCCCCAGACCAACCAGGAAAAAAGGGTGAGCTGACACAAATTAGCAATCTCAGGAATGAGAGAAGTGGCATTACTACAGATTTTACAAGAAATTAAAAACATAACAAGGAGTACTATGAAAAATGTTATGCCAATAAAGTCCATGCTTAGATGGAAAGGAAAAAAATCTTTAAAACACACAAACTACCAAAGTTCACTCAAGTAGAAATACAGAATCTGAATAATCCTACATCTATTAAATAAATTCAATTGTAGTTAATAACCTTTCCACAAAGACAACACTAAGTCTCAATGTCTTCACAGGTGATTTCCATGAAGCATTTAAAAGGGAAAAAATCCACTTCTACACAAACTTTTCTTGAATACTGTAAGGAAGGGAATACATCCTAACTCATTCTTTAAGGCTAGCATTATCTCAATACAAAATCTGATAAAAAACTATATAAAGAAAGTAAACTATGCACCAATATTCCTCTTAAACATAAGTGCAAAAAAGAAAATTTAACATAATTTTAGCAAGTCTAGCAATATATAAACAGGAATATAAATCATGACCAAATGGGGTTTATCCTAGGAATGCAAGGCTGGTTTAAACATTCAAAAAGTAATATAAATCACCATATTAACAAACTGAAAAAAGGAAAACATATGATCATTTCAATAAATATAGAAAAAGCCTTTGAGAAAATCCACTGTCCATTCCTGATAAAAATTCTCAACAAACCAGGAACAGAAAGGAATGTTTTCAACCTGATAAAGGTCATCTATAGAAAACCTACAGCTAACATCATACTTAATGCTGAAACACTGTAAGTTTTTCCTGTCAGATAAGAAATAAGGTAAAGATATCCACTTCATGGCTTCTATTTAACATTCAACCTGAACTGGCGGTTCCAGCCAGATAAATTAAGCAAGAAAAAAAAAAAGGCATGCAAATTGGATACTAATTTATTAGTGCTGATAATTAAAAACAAACACACAACCAACAACAAAAAACAACACCTGTATAGCCTTTGTAGTTTTAAAGCCTGTAGCATGATTATATAAATTATTATATTGAAATATGTTTGAATTCATGGTGAGTTCTCTAGAGCATTCTCTAGAAGGTATAGAAAATGATTTAGTTAACCTGTGATGATTTCCCCTGAAAGAGAATGACACTGAGGAAACAAATTCAAAAATTATTTCTTCAAGCTACAATTATAATCCTAACTGTAACTCTTACCAAATTCCTGAATTTGGACAAGTTTCTTAAAATCTGAGCTACCTAATGCCATTTTATAATCCAAATTTTGTTTTAAGAATTCAATGAGAAAAAATAGATCTAAACTGCCTAACCAGGGGTCTGTTGAGAAGCATAGCCTGAAGGCAGTATAGAGTCTAGTAGATTCCAAAGGGGAAAAATATGGAGATATGGTATTTTTTTTTTTTTTTTTTTTTTTTTTTTTTTTTTTTTTTTTTTTTTTGCGGTATGCGGGCCTCTCACTGTTGTGGCCTCTCCCGTTGCGGAGCACAGGCTCCGGACGCGCAGGCTCAGCGGCCATGGCTCACAGGCCCAGCCACTCCGCGGCACGCGGTATCCCCCCAAACCGGGACACGAACCCGCGTCCCCCGCATCGGCAGGCGGACGCTCAACCACTGCGCCACCAGGGAAGCTCAGGAGATATGGTATTTTAAAAGAGGCTAAAGCAATAATTTTGCCAGAAGATTGAATTAGGACCATGGAAAGAGGGATGGAAATGCAAAGCAAGTATTTAAATGCTAAAGAAGAGATACCAGATAATTCAACATTATTTTTCTGCATCACTTTCTGCAAGTAATAAAACAACTCAATGATTTTCAGGAGATTAAAAAAAAAAAAGTTTGGTTCTTAAATTTAGGAAACAAAAGATATAATTTCTGACATTTTAAAACCGTAAAATGAAAATGGATAATTCCTACTGAAAAGCTTTTCTGTTGCTTACGTTTAAGTTGCAGACTTCTATCACTTTTATTTCCTTCCACCTTTTCTAAGTTCCAGAGACAATGGCATTTAAAGACCTTGAAGAACTAAGTCTATTTGAGTGACAGAAAAAATGAAATAATAAAATTAACAGGTAAGTCTTCAAGTACCTAAAGTACTAGTCCTGCTAGTTATATAAGTATTCTTTGATTCTTAGTCTTATAGCATCATGAATCCAAATAATCCCAGTGGGCACTTTTGTGGTGCTCAACAAAAGTTTTTCTCATATCTCATTTGGTGGCAAAACCTGTCCCGACATGAACTTAACTTTTCACAAATTCTGAACTTGAACCAATGAGATATGACTTATCAATTTCATTAAACACATTCACTGTGATTGTTCATACATTTCACAGGAGATATAGTAATGTTTTTTTATTACAGAGTGCTACTCTAGATTTTGTTGTGGATATAACATATAATAATGTACAGAAATGTAATAACCTTTATAAAAATACATAATTTCTGAAATCCAATGCACTTAATGATTTGTGAATCTGTAATGTATCATCTTAACACTGTGTCTACACAGCTTAAAATACTTATACATAAATTGATATCCTGATTTATATTATAAATAGTGTATAACTGTTTAATACTATCTCAAAGACATCCTTACTCTATAAGAGTAAAACCAGTTTTCTAAATCATGACAACGAAGTACAATGGAACAGTTTGTTGGATTTACTTATTTACAGTGCTTTTAAATATCTCAAAAATTCTCATTTATGTAGAACTGAAATATTTGCTTTCCATATGGATATGAAATATTTTATATGAAATAGAAATGCTGCAAATTTTAATCCTATACAGGGGGCTAAAATCTTATATGTTTATAGGTGCCAGACAGGTAACAAAAATGAGTGAAGCTGGAAAGATAGGCTAGATGTATCCTCTGGATAGGACAGTCCAATAAAAGTATAATATTTTATAAGTCAAGTGGCATTTGCAAACCATTCATAGAATTTTTAATTTTATAGTAATCATATTAATAAAATAAAAACAAAATGAATGAAATTAATTTTAATAGTACAATTTATATAATTCATTATATCAAAATATTTTATTTCAACATATAATCAATTAAAAAGTTGCTAAAGAAATGTTATAAATTCTTTTTCACTAAGTATTCAAAACTCAGTGTATATTTCAACTTATAGCTCATATTTGATTTGGACTAGCTACATTTGAAGAGTTCAATAGCTGCAAAAGGCTAGTTGCTACCACATTGGGCAGTATAGTTATAGATATACTGTCAATTTACTTCCGCTCCACGGCATGTGGGATCTTCCCGGACCGGGGCACAAACCCGTGTCCCCTGCATCGGCAGGCGGACTCTCAACCACTGCGCCACCAGGGAAGCCCTCAATTTACTATTAAACGTGTAATATTCTTTAATCTCTAATTGAAATATGCATTATCACATTTTCCTTGAACCAAGAAGCCCTTCTGGCCTGTATTTTGTCTTCCCTTTTAGATAAAGATATTGTTATAAATATATATTTCTGTATTTTTCTATACCCAAACAGTAATTCAGGTTTCTTGATTAATAATACCTGAATAAATGACTCATTGTTGGGGAGAAAATAGGGCATACTGGGACCTGGAATGAATTCTGATTGTATGCCTTAACCTATTAGGATATGCATTTGTTGTCACCAGCCATCTTGGATGCCATCTTGGAAAGCAGATTCAGTGCTGTCACGTTTTCCCTAATATTCAAGAGAACTGAGAAATAGGAAATCTTATGTAAAATCACCAAATTTATAGGTGTTGACTACTGTTTGTAAGCAGCTTTTCCACTACACATAGAAGTGGATGTTTACATGCCACTTGCCTGACACTGAAGTCATGGTCTTCTGAACAAGGGAGGAAGCTACTGTAAACAAACAAAGTAATACATGGAAACACCAAGATCTGCCTGTATTTATGCCTCAAGATTGTTAAAACCCTTGGAATAGACTCCTTATTTTACGTCATCTATATATACACACACACATATATATATATATATACAAACACACATACATACATGTATTAAAATTTTTAAACTGCAAAAGATATCCCTATAAAATATTTTTAACTTAAAATTACAAGAAGTGTCCCTTACTGTTATAGTCTTGGTTTTACTAAGTAAACTGATATTCCTCTTGTTTACATACTTCAAGATTTCACAGAAGTCATCCTCTTGAAACTTCCTTCTCAGCCTAAGCTCTTGTTATTTTTGTCTGTTCTTCTTTAAGTACTTCTGACATGAATATCTCTGGTGGTTGGACATTTAATTAGTTTGCTTGTCCTTTATTCAGTGACCCAATATATATTTCTTCATGAATGTGTACCAGATATTAAATGTTATATGAGAACAAAACAAAGGTAAAACTATATTTTTGGTATCACTACCATTTCCTCTCATCCCTGTGGAGGGGAGAAGCTAATCTCATACACAGTTGTAAAAAAGTATAGCATTAATTCTAAAGATTCTTACACAACTCTCACACTTACATTTGCCTATATCTCCCTTCTTTTCCTTTCTTAGAGTGTTCCCCTCCAAGAATCCATAGAAAAATAGGCCCTATTATCCTTTACATTAGACATTAAGTAATATCAGTGACAAAGGAATAAGGAGAGTAACACAGCTCAGAAAAGAACAGTATGTAGATGATTTCATAAACCCTTGTAGTCAACGTTGCATATTCTTGTAGGAACCCTTAATTTTGTTTTATAAAGTCTGTAATGCTTCAAGATTCTTTTAGAGTTGTCTCTCCTGATAAAGAGACAGTGGTTGTGAAAGATGACTGCTCAATTTTATGTCATGGTTTGTTCTGTATAACCAATAGATAAAAACTAATTCTCCCTTTACTAATAAAAATAGGAAAAACTTTCAGTTAGGATCATGTCCAGAGACCAACAAAAAACAAAAACAAACAAACCAACAAACAATTACAAGGAAAACATCTTGCAATAGCTTAAAGAGGAGTGTTTTTTTTTCTCTCTTTTTTTTCTTTTTTTCCTATGTAACAAGAAATCCAGTGACAGAGACTATTAGCCTAGAGTAAGAACTCAGCACTATCCTCCAGGAAGCTGGTTCTTCCTATCTCAAAGGTTGGTCATCTTTAGCGTGTTGGCTTTTGTCCTCATGGCTGCTAGTCATTGCTGCTCTAGTAGGCTTTATTTCTGTAGCTTGGGTAAGAAGAAAGGGAAGAGGAAAATCTATGCAGCAGTATTTGTTTTATTTAGAAAAAATAAAATAAAATTTCCATATGACAATATCCCTCCCTTAGCAGACCTGTACTTATGTCTTCTGCAACAGAACTGATTTCCATGGCCCCCAGGCTATGAGGGAGTTTGGGAAATTGAAAGGAAAGGAAGAAAATAGTTTAGAAAAGTTGTTCAGTGAACCAAACTTCAATGTTTGTCACAAGTTATTAGTACTGTTATCTAGCTGTGGAACAATACTACATTGATGTTTCACTATATTTAATTATATATTTATTCCCAAGACTCCTGCTCATCTTTATACACCATTCATATAAATTCAAAGTATGTGATGGTGAATTTTATGTATCAACTCAGCTAGGCTATAGTACCAAGTTATTTAATCAAACACTTATCTAGGTTTTTCTGTAAAGGTGTTTTGTAGATGTGGTCAACATCTAGAAACAGTTGCCTTTAAGTAAAGTAGATTACTCTCAATATTGTGGGTGGGCCTCATCTAATCAGTTAAAGTCCTTAAGAACAAAACTTAAGTTTTCCTGGAGAAGAAGAAATTTTCTAAGACTGCAGCATCAACTCTTGCCTGAGTTTCCAGCCTGGTGGCCTAACCCACGATTTCAGACTCAGAATTACAGCATCATGTCCTGCCCGAATGTTCAGCCTGCCAGCCTGCCCTACAAATTTCAGACTTGCTGGCTCTCCACCCAAATCTCAGGAGCTAATTCTTAAAAGAAATTCTTAAAAGAATTCTCTCTATAGATAGATAGATAGATAGATGCATAGGCAGATCGATAGAGATATAGAAAGATAAGATATATAGATATAGATATCTCCTTTTGGTTCTGTTTCCCTAGAGAACCCTAATTCGAGGTATAGATTCAATCACATGAATAGGCTCATTTTTTGCAATGTTATATATGAAAATTTATCAAGTGACTACTAATTATGTTACCTAGGCAAATAATGTTACCTTGTTATGACTTAACAATGTATGTTTGCCACTGTGCAGGAGACAGCATCCAATATATAAGAAGATATTACCACTGTGACTTTAATAAAAGAAAATTCACAGAAGGAAATGCATTTACATAATGTGTTATTAAATGGGTTATTATATTTAATGAAATTAAAACAATGCCTGGCACATAATAAGTACTATATAAATGTTCTTCATCTTCTCATTATTATTACAATTATCATCATAGTCATCGGGAAACACAAAGCACATTGACACTGAGATGATTAAAAAAGGAACATCTTTGTTCCTGAGCTATGTGGCATATGTTTTAAGGCAATAAACTATCAACTCCACTACTAATGGAACTAATAGGTTAAGTTTCCCATGTTGCTTGAATTATTTCCCCAGGAAAATTAAATTTTCTTAATAGAAAATCTAACTTTATCTCAAGTAACTTGAAAATCTTAATTAGTGACACAAAAGCCATGTTAAAATTACTTAGATCAGAAATAAACACATCACTATACCAAAATAAACAAATTGAAGAGCTACTGTAGTTTAGTTGACATTCCATGCAGAGTATCTTGATAAAATAAGATACGAACAGGCAATTTCAAAAGGAAAGAGTCAACATCAGTCACATAAATTAAATTGATTAACTTTCATACTTAATCAATCACAGGCATGAATCTTACACGATCTACTGGTGACCTCAGTTACTTTGTCTAATCATGCACACCAATATCAGTGCAATGCTTGATTTTCCAATTAAAACAACTTTGCAATTAGATCTAATTAATGTGTTCCAATTAAATAGGTTAAATGCAGCAGTATTCAATAAATTTAACCCCCTTACTATACTCACAGTGAAAAGGTTCTCTAAAATTGTTTGGATAAGCAATCCTTTTGGTGCCACAGCTTAACAAAAGAAGTAAGAAAAGGTCAACAGTTTGGCTCAGAAATAACATAAACCAGATTGACAGAGAAGAACAAGCATCCCAAATTTCTTAGTTGTCTCTTGGATCATCACATAAGCCCTTCGTGATAACCCCATTAACAATATGCCAATGGAAGTATTTGTTAAAGGAATATTTGCCCTTTTCACAAAAGAAGACTTATCCTCACTTGGAGTTATGCAATTTTATAGGTGTTTTTTCATAAATTTTATATGAAGAAAATACGGTTTGTTGGGATTTTGAACCAGTAAACTTTTCCTTTGGCCTTTGGGTAAAGTAATACACAGTGGGTTATCTTTTTAAAGCTTCCTGTAAGGAGAAATGTAGGTTGACAATATTTGTTTGTTTGTTTTTAAGCCTTTGATTTATAAGATTTTGACTTTAGACACCCTCCTCCCCATCTCCCAGTTTCCTTTAAGCAAGAGAGCCCCTGCTCTGATTACTATATTGCAATGAGTATAAGTAGGTCCCCTTGGAGAATTCACTGCTCACAGAGAACTATCAGTCGCTGAGAAATCACACCAAGTAAAACCCAACTCTGAGAGGTCTCTGGGGGATGAAAGAGGAGCTACACAGCATTTGCTTCATTCCCATGCTAGATAAAATAGAGGTATAATAGAGCCTAGTCTTTCCATTAGACCATTCTGCTACATGTGTATTCTCTTTGAATTCTTCTTCAAAGTTTCTCTTGCCTCTACCTTAATATAAAGTAACCTACAAAACAAGTGAACATAGCTGTTATACTATAAGCATGCAGTATTTGATTTTTTTTCAGGAAGCTCCTTTTTTCAAACATTAAGGATTTTTTTGTTTTGTTTTCTGTTTTTTATATCTTAGTTCTTTTCTCCTTTCCTTTGCCTTCACTTGCTATGAGAATATATTCTAATTTTGAAAATGCCTTGATTTTAAAATTATCAATGTACAACCTGGAGTCCAATAAATTTATCTTGATCACTGGTATAGATGCTTTTACATATTTTGAAAGTAAACTATAATGCTATGTATTATATTAGGCAAAGACATCCCATTCTAGATGTTTACCCAAAAGAGCAAATAAACACAACCTTTCTTGACTTTCAAAAGAGGAGAGATTGTGTTTTCATGTAGCCCCAAAACTTATATTCACCACTACATAGTTATTAGTGTATCATGCTTTATATGTAAAAATGGACTGGATCATATTTACAAAATGTGTAGTTTTTTTGAAAATCAAAAACAGATATAAATATTGTAATGCTCATTTCAGACAGGACAGGAGTCTCATTTTTAAACAGGAGTTCTTTTGGGAAAAAAATGTGCTTAGCTGTACTCTAGCTATATCAAGATTAGGATACAATCTAGGCCTCTCTCAATCACAATATAAATTATTCCATTAACTTGTCTCAGTCTAAGATCATTTGGTTGTAAGGAAATAGTTAGCTTCCATTACAAAAACAAACAAACAAGCAAACCAAAAAAAACAACAAAAAAACTCTCATAGTCTCAGAAACAAAATTTTATATGGACCTTACAGGATCTAAAATAACTGTTGCTAGGAATTCAATAGTTTCTCCTTCTCTACAGGGCTTCATGTTCTACCACCTCTAATAAATCCTAGATGGTATCAAGTGGTTAAGTGCATGAGCTCTAGAGCTAGACTCCTGGAATTCAAACTCCTATTCAGCCATTTTCTGTCCCTATAATCTTCAATAAGTTATTAAACCAATTTTTGCCTCAGTTCCATCATATCTAAAATAGCACTGACCTCACAGATTTATTTTCCAAACTATGAATTATTCCTTATAAATCAGAGGGCCACAACGTTTTTGGCACCAGGGACCAGTTTCGTGGAAGACAATTTTTCCATGGACAGGCGTGGGGGGATAGTTCAGACGGTAATGTGAGGGATGGTCCAGGCAGTAAGGGGAGTGATGGGGAGTGGCAGATGAAGCTTTGCTCGCTCACCCGCCATTCACCTCCTGCTATGTGTCCCGGTTCCTAACAGGCTGTGGACAGGTACCAGTCCACGGCCCGGGGGTTGGGGACCCGTGTTATAAAGCACTCAGAGAAGTATGTAGCTAGTAGTAAGCATTCAATGAACAATGACCACTATCTTCTACTTTTCTATTGCTCATTATTCCAAGTGACTTTAAAACACAATAATTTGACTGTAGACGGTAGCAGCCTTTAAATTATATACTCTAAGGACAAAAAAAAAAACTTAAAACCTTTTATGTAGTAATAATGTTGGCCATAATTTTGAAGATGGATTTTTGAAGCTGTTGTGTTGTATCACAGGATAAAGCAAATGAGTTACTAACTGCATTCTATAATTTCTGTTATTGACAACTTTGCCAACCAGGTTTCTGAGCCTGGAGAAAAGGAAATACAGATATAAGGTAGTACAGGTTAGATAAAATCCTTGTAGTCCTGAATTCAATTGGAAATGGAAGAATGGGCTTATGTATTTTATCTTTAAAGAGTACATAATGTACTTTCTCTTAAAAAAAAAAAAAATTCCTGAGTCTGTCCACCAAAAAGGCCTAGAAACCATGTCAAACCTGGTAGCAATGAGCACCTACTACTGAGATTACAGTCTAACAAAACTACTTCTGGGTAAAAATAGCCAGAGCTCCTTGAAGAAATTAGTTGGGCCCACGTCTAGATCTGGAATGTGCTTGATAAACTGCAACATTTTGTCACACCAGAAAATAAGAAGCTATGAAGAACTGTAAGATCATGCAAAAAAAAAAAAAAAGGCTCAGGTGCCAACTTGAAGAGTTGCCAGAGTGGACATTTGGAACATTAATATGAATAAAAAATTCAATGAATTGAATCACATCAAACATTTTAAAATTCACAAATTGATATTAATATTCCCCTCTCCCCTCGCCCCTCAAAAATATGCAACTGGAGTAAGCTAGTTACCAATCCATGATTTTGGAAACTAGCCAATGAAGAGAAAAAAATCAAGCATTGATTCCACGGTTTCTATATGAACTGTTATCACTGGTTATAGAGTAGATATGCATGAGTTTCTTTCTATGTAACAGTTTCAGTCCATAATTGGAGAAATGATAGAATTAGAATATAATCATTGTGCAACCCCTAATGAATGACGGAACTGGACACTGATCTCTGATGGCTGCTAACATCACAGAGAGGAAGTATTAAATTGCTCCTGGTGAAAGAACACAGCTCCACTCTGAAGAAATACTGTCAAAAAATCGAAGCTGAATCTGATAAATCCTCTAGATCAGCACTCTTCAGTAGAACTTTGTACCGTTATGGGAATATTTAAATTAATTTTAAATAGCCACATGTATCTAGTGGTTACCATACTGGAGAGTGATTTAAAGGAAAATAGGATAGAAGAAAATATGAAAAGTTACCATAGGAATGTAATCAGCGAAATTTAAACTATGGGAATCTCCTCAGATATAAACGGGCTGGGGAGAGGTGGGGGAGAAATATTCCTAAAGACTAATGGAACATAAGTGACATATCAATGAAACGACATGTGAACCTTTTTGGGATACTGACCAAGTAAATAACATATAAAAAAAGATAAATAACATTTATGAGAGGATCGGTAATTTCAATACTACTAAATATTTCACAATATTTGAAAAATTATCCCTTTGAGGTACAAGAATGGTACTATGGTTAATTTTTAAAAATAATTACGCTTTAAAGATACACACTCATTTATGGATGAAAAAAATATGCTCTCTGGGATTTACTTCAAAATAATAGGAAAAGAGAGGAAGCAGATGTAGATGAAAAAAAACACAAAAAACATGTCCATGTCTGTCTTGGTAATTACTGAAGTTGAAACGGCTATGTGTGGATTCAAAATAAGTGTCCCTCTGATTTAGTAAATGTAAATAATATACTATATATAATTAAACATTTACAAATGTATTAATGAATATGATATCACAAGTTATTTTAAAAGGGGAAGGTTTAAGGAGATAATAAATCATTCAAAATGGTACCAGTTTAGTACTTTCTAGCAATAAACCAAACATTCTGTCAAAGAATCAGGCATTGAACCAATAAACGTAGGTAAAAAGTATTTTAATAATTTACTTTTTTCATTTTTGAAAATATTCAGTCTTAGATGTGAAAAAAAACACTAAATAGAGTTAGAAACTACATAAAAGAACTTAGAAAATACATATAATGTTCACTCTTTTTTAGATCTCTATTATAATATATCTAAGTATAAAAATTAACTTGATTTGGAGAACAGTTTGGGACTGCAAGAGCAGCTGATTCAGATTCTTCCCCTACCTCTTGATCTTGGGATCCACATTTGCTGAGATAGGTTTTCAAAGTAGGTAATTAACCAGTTGCAGGAGTCTCAGCAGGGATAGATATGATCCCCCAGGTTTTAAGCTAGAAGACAGGCCCTTAGCTCTAACCAACATTTGCTTATCACACAGAAAACAGAAGAGAAGAGTGAAACTGTCAAGTAAGCAAGAGCTCAGGAATGGATAAGTTACGCATATTTGTCCCTTCCCCAAAGTCACCAGTTAAAGTCTACCTCTTTTCTCTGGGGAAGAAATGAATAGCAAAGCATAAAAATAAGAACAGAAGCTAGTTTCCCAACACTTCTGAAAGAGTAAAAGTTTAACTTTGTAAAGAGAAAGACAAACCAGGAGAAGAATAACATGATCCTGCTCACCACACACATACCATAATGAGCTACATAAAGACGTTAAGGAAAAAAGAAGGAGGCATATGACTGGTGGAAAAAGGCTACAGAACATGGTGTGACTTACAGACTTAACAGAAAGTAGATAAATGGGAAGGTTATTGAAAATTATTCATAAAACCTATTTCAAATATTTAATATTTACAAAGAAATGCTACACACACACACACACACACACACACCCTACAAAAGAAGAGCTTGGCATCTGTCATTCTAAGTGCCTCTGAATGCCTACAATGGCATGGACACACTGCCTCTGTAATCTGCAAATGGGCTCTCATTCTCACATCCAAGACATAGTGTTGGACATATCTTCCAGAAGTTAAACATCTGGGATATATGTCTCCTCTTATAGAAACAAACGAACAATGTTTTTGATACCCTTAGCCCAATGCTCCTCATACCTCCATCTGTCAACAAGCAATGTTTTCAAGAGAACATCCAATTCCAGATCGTCACTGTTACCTGAAATACATTTAATAAATGACTTCTTCATTCCCTCCTTGCTTGCTAGCAAATGAAGAGGCAATTGATTCACTTGTTTAAACTGCACAACTTATAAATGGCCCAGTATCATTGTGAGTAATATTCTTCCAGTTCTGCAGAAGTTATAAATTTGACCAAAAAGAAAGTGTTGGAGTCACCAGAGGCATATCCATATAACATCTCACCATCAGAGCCCCAGCCTCTGAACACCCATTCCTGACTGCATTCCAAAATTTAACTGCATTCCAGATGCCGAACCCATCAAAGTTTATTCAGCATTTGTCAAGAAAAATAGTGGAACAAGTGGTGATTAATAGTCAAACTGAGACCCATCTCTGCTGCTATCTGTAATATAAGTACAAAATGAAAATGACCTCCTTCTTACTAAGAAGAAAAAAGGACCATTTTGTTTAAGGGAATTTATGTTGGGATAGTTCCTTTTGATTTTATAAAAATCCTAAAAGAGAAAATAAATCCATGTAAACTGGATGAACTGGTTGGTTTGGGCTTGTTCTACTGGGAGGCTAGAAACTGGGACATGCATTCCAGGGGAAACAGCAATGGGCACTGGGGAATAAATAGCAAATCTAAGTAATGGTGAGTGGGAGTAATCTGTTTAGTGTCATAGGGTGAAAGATAAGATTTAAGAAGAATAAAGTTGGGATATGTATTAGATTCAGATTATGAGGACCACAGCCTCTAGGATGAGAATTTGAGATATTTCTCCTCCCAAAGAAAAACAGTGAGAGAGTTTTAAAAATGGAGTTAACTAATTAAACCTGACTTTAATAACAAAACTTGGACATTAGAAAAAGGAGTTGGAGGGATCAAAGAGTGGAAATACAGACATCGGTTAGGACGTTATTGTCATAGATTAGGTATGCACTAATAAACGCCTGAAATATGGCAATGGAAATTAATGTAGGCATGATAGGCAAATCAAGAAGACATTACTGGGTTATGTCCAATGCATTTGGAAGCGAGTACCAGTGTTCCTTTAGAGGCAAAGATACCAATTTTTACAATCAAATAATTAATGTTGAGGTTTGGAAATTTTAATTGAAGAATGCAGAAAATAATGCTAATAAGGATAATGAGAGTTTTGTGGTATTTTGAGGAGCATTGGTGATCTTAGCATGTTGCCCATATCATAGTTTTATCAGCTGCTTATTGATGGTAAAAATAAACAAACGAAACCCCAAACTACCAAACCCAAATGTTACCTAACCTTATCAATGCCTCTTTTACATTTATGTCCCTATTAGAATGGCTCTGAATTCCATGCATTTTCAAGAACTTAGCTCCCTAAAAATGTTCCTCACTTATTTCTTGGATTCCCCAAAGACATATCTTTGACACATAATTCAGTGTCAGAGTCACCAATTTATGCCCATGATATTCTTTGTCTGCTCTAGAATTCATTTATTAACTTCTAATGCCTTTAAGTCATTTGAAGGCAAATCACTTCCAAATCAGTGGTTAAAGCTGCTCATGGATCTTATGAAATAAACACCAGTGGTCGTGTCAGGAGTCTTGTTTCCTTATGCTTCCAATACTGCAGCTTTCATGGTGCCAGTCGGAAGTGATGAGGATATTTGCCTTCTCCTCAGATCTATACCTCACTATATTACAGGGATCATGAAAGGGATCTGCTTTGGCCCAAATTCTCAATAACTCAGAAAAAAATTTTTTTCAACTTCTGGTTCATACCCTTCTAAACATACGTGGTCAAATCTCATTTGAGCAGAGTAGAAAAAGAGGCAAAAATATGTTATTAATGTCTAATTCCTTTTCCTTCTCAAAATCCTGTCCCTAAACAAAACTCGTCTCAAATCATTACATGCAAATAGAAACTTAAGTCTGTTTGTGGTCTGGAGTGAAGAGGGAGATGATGCTTCAGGTTTGAGAGGGGAAACTGATTTCACTTCATCTAAAATCCCTTATCCGGGACTTCCCTGGTGGTGCAGTGGTTAAGAATCCACCTGCCAATGCAGGGGACACAGGTTTGAGCCCTGGTCCGGGAAGATCCCACATGCCATGGAGCAACTAAGCCCATGCACCACAACTACTGAGCCTCTGTGCCACAACTACTGGAGTCTGCACACCTAGAGCCAGTGCTCTGCAACAGGAGAAGCCACTGCAATGAGAAGCCCGCGCATCGCAATGAAGAGGAGCCCCGGCTCACCGCAACTAGAGAAAGCCCGCGCACAGCAACGAAGACCCAACGCAGCCAAAAATAAATAAATAAATTAAAATCCCTTATCTGGAGTCAGTGGGGCATAAGTGTTTCAGAATTCAAAAAGTTTTTGATTTAGAAAAAAAGCACCATCTATAACACCACCATTAATATGTCTTTAATGTATGACTATTCACACACACAAAAAAAGACTATGCATCACTTCTATCAGATCAAGAGAGGTTTTGATACCAAATGATTTTTTTTTTAATATTTAGGGCTATTTGGATTTTAGAATTGCACATAAGAGATTGTAGACTACATCATGGTCTGATAGCCTGTTCATGAGACAAAATAGCTTTGCCTACCATTGCTATTTGCTGCTATTAGGTGCTTCTTCAGTTTGCATGGTGGTGGAAAATGATCTTCAGTTAAATGTCCCAGGGCTTTTCTTTTTAATAGATGATTTCAACAGTGTGATCATTCATCAAGATTGAAAATACCAGAATTTACTTCACCATCTTTCCTTTAGCTTTACATTTATACTTAAATTAATTTTCCCCTCATGTTAGGAAAGTAAAATCTACCTTGAAAATTTCATTTGAATAGTCTTATATAGCTTTTAGATTTGTATACAGCAGCTGCAGGATAATTTTTTGATTATATTTATGCAGTATATAATAGAGATGTATTGGATTTTAGAGGATTCAATAAAAACGGACCAAGGTACAATGTCTAAAATGACTGGTCACAAAAGGTAGGGTGAAGGCTTTATGTATCATATGGAGAGAAAGACTGAATTCTAGCTTGTTTGTCTTTGCTGGGGCCTGACTTCCTTTTTGTTAGCTCAATCTAAACACCACATTTTTGTGAATATGCATCACATTCATTTTGGATTATTTAATTTAACTTCCTTTCCAGATGAACTAGCTTTATTAAATGCTTGTCATGGATGGGCAAACAGAGTTTATGCAGGCTATAAATATCTATGATTAGTTTGGTATAGTATATTGCAATCTAAGGTGTAGTAATTATGCATACTATTTTCTCCCAAGCTTGATAAACCATTTGGGGAAAAAAACAAAACAAAAAGCCAAAAACAAAAAACTAGAAAGTAATTTATGCAAACCACATGAATGTACGATATTTTCAAACCTTATATTTCTCAGAGATCCCGGTCAGCAGCACATATACGTACAGAATTAAGTCCTGAGCTACAGAGAAGAAAATAAGTTTGACTCTGTATACCTTAAAAATGGATATAGTTTAAGACTTCCCTGGTGGCGCAGTGGTTAAGAATCCACCTGCCAATACAGGGGGCACGGGTTCGAGCCCTGGTCCGGGAAGATCCCACATGCCGCGGAGCTACTGAGCCCACGCGCCACAACTACTGAAGGCCACGCGCCACAACTGCTGAAGCCCACGCTTCCACAACTACTGAGCCCATGTTCCGCGACGAGAAGCCACCGCAATGAGAAACCCGCACACCGCAATGAAGAGCAGCCCCCGTTCACCACAACTAGAGAAAGCCCGCGTGCAGCAACGAAGACCCAATGCAGCCCAAAATAAATAAATGTATTAAAAAAAAATGGATACAGTTTAAAAGTTATATTACCTGTGTTACCAATTTTGATCCTTCCAACATAGTTACTAATTTTGTTTGGACACTTAGGCCACTTTCCAAAACTGAGTACCCCCACACATATTTATCTATTGTATCTATTATTCTAATATATCTGGTACATAAATATAGTGTTTAATGTGCCTACATTGCTGAGCTTTTACGTACTCTCTAGTCTTAAATTTCTAGCCACCATTAGGATAGTATATTGTATGCTATACATATACATATATGGCATACATCCCTTGTATGAAACAGTCTAGAAATTTTAAATAGAACTAAAAACTTATCCCTGCTTTTCAAGGACTCAAAACGTACTGAAGAAGATAGAACATGTATATGTAAACATAATACAGGGTAGACTGTGTTAAGTGCTTCCATAAAGACCCATCTGAAATATAAAGTGGTCCAGATGAGGGAGAAACGCAGGCCATTGGGTAGAACTGGGATTGGGTTTGGAAGGATATGGAATCTGAATAGGGTCTTGAAGGACAAAGAGGACTTTGAGGAAAAAAGAAAAAAAAGAGATGAAAAAGTAGGGTTATTCCAGGTGAATGAATCACACAAATAAAATTACAGAGACGAATTATTTCATGATGCAACTGAACCACAGGGGATAGAGGAAAAATGATTCTGGGCTAGATTTCCTATTGCATCTCAAACTAAATATTTTCCAACATGATATTTATATTATCTACTACCCCCAACCATTCTCTCAGTTCTCATGCCCAAAATGTCAATAATTGTTTTCATTTCATTTCACTGTATTTAATATTCACTAATTTTTGCCCACTTATATATTTAATTCACACATGCAATAATATTTTAAATACCTACTATGTACTAGACAATAAAGATTTAAAACATGAATAAAATGAGAAGCTTTCTCTTGATAAATTCAGAGGAAAATTGGTTTTCTTTCTTTTCACTTCAAATTCCTTTATTGATGATGCTTATAACTGTGCATTTGGATGTGAGCAGGTAAATAGTAGGTCTAATAATATTAGTTACAACTAATTTGGTTGTAAGTGATAAAAACATAACTCAAATTAGTTTAGGCAGAAAGAAGGATATTGATTTAAAATATACTAGATTATCTCATCTAATTAAACCACTAGAAATACAGAGTTCATCTGGGCTTCAAGTTTAACTGGACACAGGGCATCCATAAGTCTGGGTTGCCTTCACTGCTCATTTTGTATGTACCTTGACTTTATTCTCTCACACTATGGCTTTGCTTTATCTGTATAGAAGGAAATGTAGCTGTCAACAGCTAACAAGCTTCACATGCCTTAGCTATTACCATCAACGAGGACAGAGGGAGGACTCTTAGTCTCAGATTTTAAAAAACATAATAAAAAATTACAGGGATTGACTCTCAGAATCCATTTTTAGAAGTATCAGTTATGAGAGAATTAAGAATAATATAGCAGAAATTTGGCAACTGGAAACTTTCTCTGTTCCCATTGAATTATCAGCCAGGCAGCCACATCCATTCATGTCTACTATAAATAATGAATACTACACAACTGGAAGGACTATGTTGGCATTGTTTACCACTACATCTCCAGAGTCTAGAAGTTAGTTATATAATTGTTTCTCACAATTTACAGTATCGTCAGAGACATTCCAGTCAACTTCTCTAGATAATGCATCTTTATTTCTAAGCTGAGGAAATAGAAAGTGACATTTCTGTGATTAAGAAAATCTACTAGTTTTATATGAATCGTTTAGAGAATTGTGATAACCTAATATCCACGGTTCACTTTAGGAGAGCTATGGAAAACAATGCTGCACAACCAATTGGCATTGTGTTTAGCAAAAGATCCTTAAAAAGTAATGCATAAAGTAAACTTAGTGTGGTTATCATAAACTATAGAATGTGAACATCATTTTTAGTAATTCAATAAGTTAGCTGCCTTTCTCTGTGTTTACTGTAAGTTTAATAATCCGTTCTTCAAGAATATAGGAATATTGAGAATAATTCTGCTCTCTGTTCAAGAAAATATATAACAAATACATATAAATAATGCCAAATTCTAGTTTACATTATTTTATCTTACCTAAACCATATGACATGGATGTATACTTGCTTCAAAATAAAGTGTGTAATATATTTTTTAACTAGGGCTGATATACTTCAAATTTTAAAATTCCACTCCCAGGAAAAACATGTTATACGTGTTAAGTTTCCTTCTGTGCCTAGAGTTTATGATGTGAATTTGGAAGTGACTGTTAATTATTGATAATTTTAAAAAAAATAGATTCAATTTGGAATATTTTTTCTTCCTTTTCCAGGAAAATAAGGGGCTATTTCTTTTCTTTAGCAAAGTTATCTCTATCATTGGCTCTACCTCAGCTGTTTAGGTCTCTTCAGAGGATTTCAAAATAGTGCGTTTTTCTTTATACTCTATTTCATCTCATCACTTTTGATAATGATAATTATTACTATATTTTTTATTATAAAAAATGAACCAACCTCTACTGAATGCTTTCTTTGTGCCAGACACTGTACTTAATATTGTTACTCATCGGCTTATTATTTAATATCTATTCATACATTTCTCCATTCAACATTTACTGAGATCCTACAGTGTTTTAGCACAAAAAAATTCTCTGTCTTCAAGATCCTTATGGTGCAGTGAAAGAATATTAACTAAACAGATAATATATGGTGTCCAGTAATGAAAAGACCTATGAAGGAAAAAAAAGGCAGGCTAAAAGATAGAGTGGCAGGGGCTGCTTTTTTTTTTTTTTTTTTTTTGCGGTATGCGGGCCTCTCACTGCCGTGGCCTCTCCCATTGCGGAGCACAGGCTCCGGACGCGCAGGCTCAGCGGCCATGGCTCACGGACCCAGCCGCTCCGCGGCACATGGGATCTTCCCGGACCGGGGCATGAACCTGTGTCCCCCGCATCGGCAGGCGGACTCTCAACTACTGCGCCACCAGGGAAGCCCTGCTTTTTTTAGATGGCATGTTGAGCACAGACCTGAATGAAATGAGGAAGTAAAATATATGAATACCTGGGAAAAAGAGGGTTTCGGACATTGAGGCCAGTAGTTGTGAAGTCTTAAGAGAAAGTTCCGGAGAGTTGTGCATGGGAGAATAACATCATTTGGCTTATACGGATCAGTGGTGGTTAAGAGCACAGCTTCTAAGGTCAGACTAGACTCCTGAGTCTGGATATGTACCAACAGACCCTGGCTACATGGTCATGGCAAGTTACCTTAGCTCTCTGGGCCTGTTTCCCCATTTATATAAAAAGGCCCATACACATTCCTTTCTCATAGTTTGGAAATCAGGATTAAGTGAGGAAATCCACATAGATTAGCAGAGTATGTGGCACATAGTGAGTGTCCGAGAAATGTCTGCTATTACTGTTATTGCATTAGTTTTCTTATTGTTGCAAGACAAGATTGTTTTCCTGCCTTAAGGTAGGGCTATAATCTATCGTTCCTACCTTATGGACAGAACTTCTAGAGCAACTGCACAGCTGAGAAGTATATACTATCATACACCTGGGTCTACTGAGGTGAGGGCTGTCATTTGGGGGAACTCTACACTCTCTTTAATTGCTTTCCATCAAAGGAAGAATAAACTGAGGATGATTAAATTAAGTGAACTGGAGAAAGGCCATTACTAATGTAAATCATTATAAAAGCTTCAGTAGGCAAAGAAGTAGAAAACCAGAGAATATAATGTAGTATATTTGGATGGTCTTCTGGTAGACAATTAAATTGCTAAAAGTAAAACAGTACCACTAATAATTGCACATTTCGTTTATTATATAATTATTCACTGTGGCCTTGCTATTTATCTTCGTTCACCTTGTACACAGTGCTTAAGGAAGGGAATACTTCTTTGTCTCTTTAAGATTAGAGTGCCAGATGAAAACATTCATCCCTCCATAAGAGGATAAGGAATACTTACCTCCCTGGAGATAACAAATATGGTGACTTATTACATGTCTAATATCTCAAGTGAAAAAGCTATTTCTGGACAGAAAATTTTGAAAAACAGTGGTGAATTATGGTAGATTATAATGTTTCTAAGACAGCCCAATTCTCTACTCAAAATATGTCACAAATTAAGAAAAAAATAAAGACTATTCTTTAGCAAAATGCTTAAAGCCACTACCCAATAATTACTGTGTGACTACTTACCAAACACGTAATTATAGCCTCTGTTTATAGAGTTTCTTTCACTTGCAAAGAACTTTCACGGTCACTACTTTTTCTGACTAATAGTAATAATACCTAAGATTTATTGAGAGTACTTCCTATGTGCCAGGTACTTTCCATAAATTATCTCCTTTAATTCTCACAATAGCTCTGATGTGGATTCCATTATCCCATAATTTACAGATTAGAAACTGAGATTCAGAAATGCTAAGTAATTTGCTTAAGCTCTCACAAGCAAATCCAGTTTTACAAATCCAGTTCCCAAATCTTCTCCTTAAATATGACTCTACACAGTTTCTCTTACAAATTTACCCTCTGGCAAGATAACAGGACAAGAATGATTGTTCTCTTAAAAAAAAAAAAAAAAAAACCTTTTAAGTAATTTTTAAAACAGCATCCAAGAAGTTAAGTAATTTGAACAAGATGGCATAGTCAATCAGAGGCAAGCAGGACAAAAATTTCATCTGAGAAGTATGAACAGTCCTTGACTTCATGAGTAATAGCCAGGTGTTGCCCTTTCATGCAGTCACAAAGCAGGAAATAAAAATAGAACAAGCCCAAGATTTTTGGATTTAGAAAATATTTCCCAACCAATTAAAGTTTCTACCTATATAAAGGTGGACTCAATTCCTACCTCAAAGCTAAATTAAGTTTACTTTGAGCTAATTTTTTTTCTGAAATTGTCATCTTGCTCATTCCTTCTAATTATTTTGGTCACAACTCAAATATCATATTTTCTTTTTTTTTTTTTTAGTTTTCCCCTTTCTCCATTCAGGGCCTTCAACTACACATCTATTAGGCTGTTTGAAGTTGTCCCACAGCTTACTGATGCACTTTGCTTTTTATTTTTTAAATTTCTTTTTTATCGATGTGTTTTATTTCAGATAGTTTGTACTGTGATGTCTTCAAGTTAACTAATCTTTCCTTCTGCAAAGTCTAAGCTGCCTAATCTGATTATTTTTTCACCTCAAAAATTGTAGTTTAATACTAGAGTTCAATTTGAGTCTTTTTATATCGTGTTTGCCTTTATTCAACCTTTTGAACATATGGGAAATAGTTATAATAACAGCTTTAATGTCTTTGTCTGATTCAAATATCACATTTTCTGATAGATTTTCCCTGACCCCCTACATAAAGTAGCAACTCTCTTCCTTATCTCAATCGTTCTCTGTTGTATAACTATCACACTTATACATTATCTGTTATACACTTATACATATACTGTTATGAGCACATATTTTATTTATTTTCTTGTCATTATCTGTCTCCACTACTAGAATGTAAATTAAATGACAGTGTTACTGAAACAGAAACAGAACTAAAACTGAGTTCCTCTGTCAAGTTTATGATTAACCTCTCAATCTAAAACTTTATTTCCTTGTTCCACACCCATTCCTCCTCAAGACTGAAGAACAACAAAGAAAAGAGGGGATTGAAACTGTGTAGGAGATGAGTGGCAAGTGAGCAAGCGAGCAAAGGTTCATCTGCCGCTCCCCATCGCTCGCATTACTGCCGGAACCATCCCCATCCCAGTCCATGGAAAACTTGTCTTCCATGAAATCGGTCCCTGGTGCCAAAAACGGTTGGGGACTGCTGGTTTAAATGAGTACCTGGGCTCATAGCAGATACTCAATAATTATTTAGTGAATGAATGAATGAATGGATGGATGGATGCATTTGATACATTGAGTTCTAAAAAACAATGTAGTCACCAATGTGTGTGCTTATGTATATATTATATGGATAGACACAGATACAGACACATATGCACACACACTCACACACACACTACATTTTAAGATCTGCAGCTCTATTTTGAACTCCAGATCTTTAATTAGTAATCAGATCACCAACCAATTGATAACACTTGGAAAGAGGCCTAATGAAAATATAAATTCAAAGTTGTCTTTAATGAAGGACAAAAAGTCAAGAGAGGAATAAAAATCTGCCCTCCAGACTTCATTAGGAAGCATCTCAAGCCCATCAGATTCATAAGTACTTCAGTGTTTAAGTTTGGGAAGCAATGCAAGAAGATTCAAAAAACAATGAAATGACTGGAAAGCATTTAATTAAATAGTCAGGTTAAAGGTTAGAGTTTAAAAGAATCCTCAAGGTACCTTAGAAATCATTTAAACAAAAGAATATAGATCTGTCACTGAATCAGGGTATTCAAATAGTTTTGTTGCTTTCCTGTTTAAATCAATACAGGCAATTTTATATGTTCAAATAAAAAAATAAGTGACTTAAAAGCTGTATGTTTGAGTGAATAACACACATACCAATTAAATGTAATTATGAAGCTTAGTTAACTAACTCACATCCTCACCAAACAAAATCTCTAGTTAGGCATGTGACACAATTCTATCTTTGCATATTACCCATTAGTGGTTCTAAGAGGATTTGAGTCAAGTTTTGAAAAAGCTTCATGAAACTGCTTTTTATTGCTATCCTTGATCTCCTGGGCTTAAGCGTTCTTGCTATTAATCTACAAATTGCAGATACTGATAAAAGTGTGCATATGAACTGAGATACCAGTTTTGAAAGGAAGCAATATAATTCTATAGGCTCCATTACAAAATAACTGGATCTGGAATTGGTTGCAGCGAAAGTTTTCTGAGGAAATGACTCCAAATTTGATCTTAAGTATGAATAAAAGTTTGTTGTGATAAACGGGACAGGAGGGAAGTGGAAGCAGGCAAAATAGCATGACAAAGATTCCTAAGCTGCAGACAACATGGAGCTCAAAAGAAATTGAAAAGCCCAGCTGGCCAGAGCTGAGAGTCTGAAGTAGCAAGAAGTGCTACATAATGTAGATGTAGAGGGCAAAATCATGTTGGCCCTTGTAATATTGGTTAAGGATTTTCCGCTTTTCTTTTGTAATAAGAGGCATTGAAAAAAATTTTTTTTCTATTCACAAAGAAAAAGCTCCAGTCCATCTTTTAATTTTTTTGAAAAATTCCTGACATTACAGAACTAAACTGAAATGTATTAATATTCCACTCTTACATTTCCATGACAAACAAAAAAATTTCATGAGCCAAAAATCCCCCCCCAAAAAACAAAACAAAACAAAAACAAAACAGGGAGAAGCTTATAAAACTAAATATGGATCTCAGCATTAACAGCTGAACAGAGAAAGGAATTAAAACGCTTTAATTAAAAAATCACGAGTGGATGATAAAGTGTGTAGAAACTGAAAATTTACAAACTATTTAAAACCTGGAATCACTGACTGTTCAGAAACTACACAGATGGATCATGGGTGGTGGTGAACAGCAGAAAGGGATTATGGATGAGTCTGCATTGTTCTAGCTGCTCCCATGCCACCCGTCTCCGAGGAAAGCCTGACATTGATTAGATATTGAGCCAGGCTAATGCTGGCAGCAGATCCAGTGATGGTAATCTGCCTATCAGTAGATCCTTCCACTGGGTTCGCAATTTTGATCTGTGCCCCAGACATCTGACGGATCTCATTGATTTTGGCGCCTTGACACCCGAGTATGCAGCCAATCAAATTGTTTGGAATGGTGAGTTCATGAGAAGTAGTCTGAGCAGATGCATCCAAACCTGCACTGAATGCGGTCTTGCCATGCGTCATGGGAAAATGAGACTGTTGCATTGCCAACTGGTGCAGTTTGGTCAAATCTGGCTGTAGAATGGCATACTGTCCTTGAATGGTATAGGCTTCTAGAGGTGGTCCCTCCAGGTCAGAGTTGAGGCACATGGATGGGGTGGTGTGGGGAAAGCTCGCACTGTCGCTACCTGTGCTGTACCTGTCCTGACCACCTGCAGTCATCAAAGATGACTGGAGAACTGGACGGCTTGGGCTGGTACGGGATGGTCACACCCTTCGGGGGGGGCTGGGAGAGAGTCTCCAACATGACCACGCAGATCTGTTTCACACACTCAATGATGGACTGCGGAATGCCAGCAATAGTGATGGCCCCTCAGTTGAGTTGGGGAGCATATCTCCTGCCACCTGGACCTGAGCCCCTGTACTCTCACGTATTTCCTTGATCTTGCAACCACCTTTCCCAATGAGAGAGCCACACTGACTAGCAGGGACCACCAGCCTCAGGGTGACTGGGGGTCTACTGGCAGCTGTGCTATTGGTCATAGAGCTGCTGATGTCCTCTTCCATAGCAAAGCCTTTGAAGATGGCATTAGTGGGTCCAACCAAAGTGATAATCCTCTCAGGATAATTCCCTTCTGAGATGTTGATACATGCACCACTCTCCTCATGCATCTTCTTAACTGATTCTCCTTTCTTCCCGATGATACTGCCAACTTCCTTTCCATGCATAAGTAGCCGGATGGTGAGAGTGACATTTAATCCACCTTCAATCACACCGGTGTCCATGTTGAGCAGTGTTCTGAGGAGCTGGACTCTGAGTGGTCAGGTCTTTGGTCACTGGTGGGGGTGAAAGCCAAAAACTGCAGGCGCGAGGTAACTGAGGGGAAAAGGAGAGCAGGCGGGAAGGCGAAGGGCGGAAGGCCGGGGCGGAACAATAGGGGCGGGCGGGAAGGCGGGAAGGCGAGGGCCACCCCCCCCCCCCCACCGCGGGCGGGCGGGCAGCAGAGGGCGCAGGCTGCAGCTGCTCCGGCTGCTGCCTCTGCTGGTCTGGGCGCATTGAAAATTTTTAATGTGTGTGTTTGTGTGTGCATGAGGACAAAGAAGGTAATGTGTTAAGTTTGGGAAGTAGGCATCGATGGAGGAGAATCAGTTTCATCGGGTCAATTATGATTTTGGGGTGATATCAGGAGCAACAATGTAAGAAGATATGCCTTAACTCTTAATCACTTCCCTTTAAATCCTCCACTACAACACCAATTTCTAGTTTGTACTCAGTGGCTTCTTTAACCTGAGGAATTAATTTTCTAATATGTGTAGCACTGGTCATTTCACTGTTGTTTCTCTCGGTGATTTAGATTGGACTAAAACCATTCTAAAGTCAAATAATGAGTGGAGTTAAAACCTGCTGGCTGTTTACCCAGCACCCCCGCCCCTCCATTCTCTTTTCTTGGAGACGTACAAGTACTAGCCATCCCTGACTCATATAGCTAATGACCTCAGGGGAATATGGACAATCAGCCATATAATGTTGTGAGGTCCAGTGTAAAATGAAAACGCAGGTCCCTTGTTTAAAAATGATTAAGACTTTCAAGATGATACTAGCAGTATACTAAACTAAGAATGGAACTCTTCCAAGCCCAGGTTCTTGTGCTACTGCATAGACTGCATGACTATGAGATTGGCCTTGGAAATCTGTCCCGTTGCATTCCAAGGAGTGAACTTGATTGGCCCAGCAATGGTTATGAGGCCAAAATCTCACCAATGAGGCACGGGGTGGGGGTGGGGGGAGAAATAGTTTGGTCAGTGGTTTCTGGCAATTTTGCTATTTCTTAGGAGAGAATGAAGGAATAAATGATCTCTTTGTTTCCTTTTGTTATTCCTTCTGGATTTGATGGCTGGAAATGTTGCATCCGTCCTGAAGGAAGCAAATGTTTATGATGGCAGAGACCAGAAATAAAAAGAACTGGTAGAGTTGATCATACTGTTGTGCCAAAAAAAAATCAACCAAGCCTGACACTCATCATGAATGAAGCCTTCCTATTACAGTGACAATACTGTTTCCTTGTCATTTGTCATTTTGAGTCAGGGATTTTGTTATTGAAAGGCAGAAGCGTTCTAAACGACAAATATAAATAAAGTCTTTCAAACTAAATTTGCTGAATGAAGTATTCCTTTTTTCAGTTAACAATATTTACTGCATTGTTAAATATTTTTAGAGCTGTACACCGTTAGAAGAAACGGGTATTACCTAGGATAACAGAAGCTGGCCGTTCATTCCTCAAAAGATAAAGAAATCATATGACAAAAAAATAAAACGTAATAACATTATCTATGTTGACATATTCTAGGAGAATAAATGTGTAAGTGCAAGGTAACTGCCAGGTGAGTAACACTATTCCAGTTTTTGTTCTTCTAACATTAAATATGAATACGTATTTTGATACTATTTTTGTCAAGGAAGTTTTGTAATGAAAGAAGATATCATCCAGAGCTCTCAAAAGGCAAAGAAAACAACCACACACTGCTATCAGATAAGCAAGTGAAAGACAAGAGAACAGCTATGCAAATTAAGCAGACCAAAATTATGTAAAACAAAAGTGAGAGTGTTTTCCCTGAAGAATTAGAGTAGCTATCCCAATCTGCAACACCCTCTCCATCCATTTCCTTCTGAGTTTCTATATGGTTACATACACCCTTTAAACTTAAAGAGAACACCAAAGGATCTATCCACTTTGCTTTTGTGAAGCTACAGGATGACAAAAACAAGACATGTTGGTTTCATTCACCCACAAAGTTATTTTTAGGAACTGAAGTGAGCACAACACATGATCACATCTAATTGTTTTGGGTCATAAAGGCAATAAAGAGGCAGAGTCAAGTTTAAATCCAGGTCGAAATCTGAAGCCTATGTTCTTAATTCCTGCAATTCAAAATCTTTGTTCATACATAAAGTCATAGCTGTAACAAAAGTAACCTCCTGGTGCTGAGCCAACAGAAGTAGAAGCAGAGGTTAACACAAGGTTAACACAGAAAGGTTAGTTACATCTTACTTGAAATGATTCTGTTCCTTGAGTGAATCTTTAAAGGCTAAGTGGGAATTTTATATGTAAAACAGTAGTAAATAAACTTTTAGTCAGAAAGGGTAACATGTATAAATATTTACTGAAGTTAAATCTTATGATCCTGTGGGTGGTAGAACCTATTTAGGGAGGTTAATTTCACAATATTGTACAAGATGACCTGGGCCTGCTGAGACTAGGCAGTAGGTTCCATCCTGCACCTTGATTTAATCCCTGACCCAAAGAGAACTTAAAATCTTCTTGCAAAACAGGAAATTAAAAGGCAAAATGACAAATGAAAATAATAAACTTAAATAATGCTTTACTATAAAAGAAAGGAAATATATTCCATGGAAATACATGATTACTTTCCAAATGAATCATAGAGATGAAATTTTCAGATGTTCAAAATACACAGAAGATCCTTTTCAATGGACTGGTCAGGGCACTTGTGTGTAGGGGGAAGATTGAGCCAGGTTTCAAAGAAAGAATAGGTTAAATTTATACTGTAGGAATGGGATAGCATTCCAGGATGACGGGAAACTGGGCAAAAGCACAAGAGTAGATAAGTGTATGTGAAAAAAATTGAGATTTCAAGGAAAGAAGAAGAAAGAGGACAAAGTAGGAAGTTGGTCGGTGCCAAGTCCTGGATGGCCTTGACTATTAGGCTATGACTTTGGAAGTAAACACTGTAGATAACCCCAGGAGTTTATTGTGTGACAGGCTGTGAAAGTATAATTTAGAGTTGTTCATGTTGCACTATTGGGCAGGATGAATTAAAAGAAGAGTCTAGAGTCAGACAAACCAGTCGATAGCATGACATATTAGGATATGGATATGGCAGTAGGTATGAAAAGAATAAAGGATATTATAAGGAAAAAAATCAATAAAAGTTATTAACTGATAGGACAAGAGGACGAGCGACAATGAGGTGTCTCTGATCATTTTAATACCTTAGCCACAAAGACAGGAATAAATCTAGAAAGTGTTATTTTAAGATGACAAAAGACCATGTAACTGCAAATATCCAGCAAGCTGCCTTGTAATAGAAAGTAGAATATAGATCTGAGAGGTATCCTCATGGAGGACACTACTGAGATTACTGATGGACTCTCCAAAGTAGTGAGCATGAGCAAAGAATTGCAGAGACATTTGTGCTTTGTTGCTTCAGAGGCATTGGCTCCTTTCTCTGCTTGGAAAGTTCTCATCTACTTTCCTACCTGTAAATCTTGTACTTACCTGTAAAGTCTCAGCACAAAAGTCATTTCAGCATGGCTTTCTGTGACAATTGCAGAGTATTTTCTCTCTTTTGCTCCTTCAACACCTATTTATTCATTAACCAGATATTCACTGAGTATCTGCTATGGTCTTGACGTTGTTCTAGGTGTAAGGGAACCAGTGGTGAATGGAACAGTGTTCTTACTCTCATGCATATGCTTAATATTCTAGTTTGATTAGACAGACAACCAATTGGCCAATCAAAAAGTATATAATATTTCAGGTAGTGATAAATGTGTTTAAGTGGAGAGCTATTTTAGATTGTGTGATCAGAAAAGTCCAACTGGCAAAATGACATTTGATTAGGGACCTACAGGCAGGAAGTGAGTAAACTTACTGGACAAGGACAATGTTCCAGGTAGAGTGCCCAGCAATTGCCATGACCTTGAGCAGGAGCGTGTTTAACATGTTTGAAAATCAGCAAGAGGCTAAGGTGACTGGAGTTGAATGGGTGTATTGGGCATAGTAGTGAGCGACAGGAAAGAATATCAGTAAAGTACTAGAGATCCAGAGTTTTAGGGTACGATAGGCCATGCTCAAGGATCCGGGAGGTCATTGGAAGGTTTTGGTTAGTGAAGTTAACTACTCTGAGCGACCCTGACTCCATTCAACAATCACATTAGCCTAAGTGTCACAAATGCAGTGAAGAAAGTCGAAGGTACCACTAGAGTTCACGGAGCAATATTAAAATGTAGGTGAGAAACATGGAAATGATATCATGGTTTTTAAAAACATGTCTGTTGGGATTATCGGGGTGATAAGAGACTAAACAGCCAAGGAAAAGTCTTGCACTAGTTACTTCATGCCTTTTCCCTCTGGCAGGCTGGGTGCTCTCTCTCCCAGCTCCTCATGGCTTGCAGCTGCCTCCTCCTTGAAGAATATCCCTAGGTTGGATAGAATCACCTCACTCGGAAGGTGAGTCCTCCCAAGGCCTCCTCATAGCCAGTAATTGACTCTCATACAGGAAACAGAGAACCAGCCCTTTTGCCTCCAGGAGGGAACGATTCTAAAGTACAGTGCACGTTCTATGGTTTTCATCTGTGGATCAGACCAGAGCTACACTTTACCTGAGACCACATCCTTGCTCAGTTCCCCTTTCCTACCCAATCTGGTTTCACTCCCCTGCTTCTAGGGTTTTCCTAAGAAACACTCCCTCACTCAAATCACTTTTAGGCTTTGCTTCTCAGAAACCTGACTTACGACAAATCTTGTATTGTCTGCTATTTACATATTCCACAGCACCTAATAAAATGCTGACTATGCCATCACTGCATAATAAATGTCTGCTGAATTAAAGAACAGACATCAGGTATTATAAAAGAGTAGAGAATGCTATCTATTAATATTATTAAATACCATGTGATACCTTAGTATTCACAGTACTTCTAATTTTGAGTAAAACCAAAATTTGAGAACAGATTACATATGAATAATCATTTTATTTGTACTTTATGTGTAAATAACTCAAAATTTTTATAAGTCACCTTTCCTACGTTTAAGATAATTACACATATTTGCCACATTTTTGTCTATAAAACAAATAACTTTTGCAAATTAACTTCAGTACTTTCTGCTTCCTCTGAAGATCCTTATAAGTTACTAATGAATATGCTACACTGTAGCATCTTGCTATCTCCCACACATTTAACTTCAGTCACCTGACTACACAGGAGTGCTGAGAAAGACTTGATTTGTTGAGATTGTGCATTTTAAACCTAATGCGTATGATGTGGTGAGATAAACCACAAGAATATTCTATGCTTGGTTGGAAGTCCATGATTATAATATTTGACTTCCTTGGGAAAATTACTCTCTAGAAAGTTCTCAGAATATTCTACTCAGAGAGACGGATTCTTTTCTGGTATATTGTATATCCCTCTCCTTCTCCTCCTACCCTCTGCATTCATCCAAATGCTTTTAACTTACTGTTGTGAAAAATTTCACAGTTTTCCTAGATGTCATCTACTGTACCTTTTTTAGTTTGGTCTCATGCCCTTTCAGGTTTTATTTCATTTTGTTTTGTCATTGAACTTTCCACCCAATTAACCCCAGTATTACACATCTCTTGCCACATGCTTCATGATCATATATCCATTTTGAATTGCCAATATAGATAAAAAATCCTTACTAATTAGAAAAATATTATAATCATCGCAATGTAAGATAACCAAAAATTATAGCCTCATTAGTTTCATAATATTCTTTCAAAGTTACCCTTCTGGTAAGTCAATTTTAAATTGTTTCAAATATTAGACTGGACAATACCTGAAAAATGCAGATATATGGTCATTTTCCTCAAAATTCTTGATTTTTTAATATGGAAATTGTTGTATATACTGGCCATTGACTCTATATAACTTTCTGTGGGTATATGAGAAATCCTCAATGCTTAAAGACCTCATTATTGTCCTGAAAAGAGTCACATATATGCAGCATATAAGGTCGCATATAGAATTAGACAATGAGTTATGAAAAAACAATTTTCTTCTTTGTTCCTTTCTATTTTCTCCGTTGCTTACAGAATCAAAGAAATATCATAAGCTGGCACTTGTTAACTTCTAAAGTCTTTTGTTTCTATTCCCCATATCTACTTTTCTTTTACTTTTTATTAAAAAAGTAACCCAAGACCATTGGAGAATAGAAGCTCTATAATTTGTTTAACCAATCTTGTAAGATTAGATGTTTAATTTGTATCTAACTTTCCACCACTACGTTATGATTACTTCCATTCTCACAAATCTATGCACATGCCTATTTTTTAAAAATATCTAGGAGTGAACTATTGCTGAAAAGAGACTGAACTTGTTTTCATTGACTTCTTAGCCATTTATAATTTACTTTGTCCATTAGTCTACTGGTAGTATTGTGTTTTATCTTAAAGTAAAAAATAGAAACTTTATATTATCAAACATTTGTTTGAAATATATGTAAAATTTATATTTCAGTTTATAATTTTTTCCAATTATTTCCATTATTTCTTATTAGATAGGAGTTACATATGTATGTATATTTTTTGTGTGTATACCACATTTAGGCGTATATTAGGTGTGGTTTAATGCACAGGTATATGATCCACTGGGAGTTAAGTCTGCATATGCATGAGTTGAGTTTTTTTGTTTCTCTTTGTTCTTTTTATATATGGATAATAAATTTTCAGCATCATTTATTACAAAGCTTATTCTTTCCCCTTGAATTACTTTGTATTTCTGCTGAAATTCATTAACCATATATGTGTGGATCTATTCTGTTCTCAACATCTATTTGTCCACCTTTATATCAATAGTACACCATCTTGATTACTGTAGGTCTATAATGAGACTTAAAATGAGGTTAAGTTCTCCACTATTTTTCTTTTTCAATGTTCTGGGAAAGTCTTTTGTGTTTCCATAAACATTTCAGAATCAGTTTGTCAATTTCTGCCAAAAAGAAGAAAACTTTGGAAATTTTGACCTGGAGTAAATCTACAGATGTATTTAGAGAGAGTTGACATCTCAATAATAGTGAGTCTTCTGATCCATAATTATAATGCATCTTTCTTTTTATTTAGTTTTTTCTTTAATTTCTTCATCAGTTTTATAGTTTTAAGAGTACAGATTTTACACTTCATTTTTATTACTCTCTGTATTTCATATATTTAATTCTACTTAAAATTTTAATTTCCAATTGTTTTTGTCTAGTATACAGAAATTCAACTAATTTTTTTTAATAATGATCTTGTATCCTACAACTTTATTAAACTCACTTAATAGTGATAATAGTTTTTTGCTACATTCTGTAGGATCTACTGGCATAGATGATCAAGTCATCTTCAATAAAAGTTTATTCTTCTTTTCTAATATGGGTATTTTTTGTAGATCTCTATTGCCTTATTATCTTTAATGATCTTTGTTGCTTTATTTCACTGGATAGAATGTGTAAAGTTGAACAGAAGTGATGAGAACAGACATCTTTCCCTTGCTACTGATTTTAGAGGGAAACTGTCTGTTTTTCAATTATTATGATTTTAGCTGTAGGTTTTTCTTAGATGATCTTTTTTTCAGGTTGAATAATTTCCCTTTTCTTTCTCATATGCTGAGAATTTTTATTAGTTTTTTCTTAATTAAGAATATTTGATTTTTTTCAAATGTTTTCTCTGCATATACTCAGAAGATCACATAGAGATCACATAGATTTTTTTTTAAATTTTTATTCAGAATTACATTGATTGTTTTTCCAGTGTTAAACCAGCTTTGCATTCATTTGCTATATTTGATTTAGTCATGATGTATTACCCTTTGCATTTTTTGTTAGAATTTATTTTGTAAATTTTTGTTTAGATTTTTGCATCTATGCTTGTACAGATAAATTCTCTGTAGTTTTCCTGTGATATTCTTGTTTGTGTTTGGTGTCAGTGTAATTTAGGCCTTACAGAATGATTTAGGGAAGATACCCTATTCTTTAATTTTTTTGGAAGAGTTTTGCTAGAGTGTGTTTATTTCTCCTTTAAATGTTTGGGAGAAAGCACCAGTGAATCCATCTGGGCCTGTAATATATATATTTTTAATTTGTTTGTTTATTTGTGTGTATACAGGCTTAATGTTTTTAACTAAAGCTTCAATACACTTATGGTTGTAGAACTACTCAGGTTATCTATTTCTTGTTTAGTGATATTTGGTAGTTTATGACTTTTAAAGAAGTTAGTATTTCACTTAATCTTATACTGTCTTTATATGGCAGTTCTTCATCAAAATCTCCAGCACATACATGACAGCTTTTCCTCATAACCAGAGTTGATGTTGGCATTATTCCTATTTATACTCTTGGTCTTTAAAATTGAATTCTGGGAATAGAAAAGAAGGATCTATGATACAGATTAATTGCTCACCTAAGAGTCTTTTATATACTTTTTAATATACACTATGGTTACTGGGTTTCCATGCACCCTAACATTTTCCCTTCTTTGCCATGGATTGTAGAGGCTTCTTTGTTGGAGTGGTTTCATTTTTGCCATGGTTGGGCTATCTAGGGTTTTACTAGTACATGGTCAGTTTTCATTTGTAATGCTCACACTGGAAGGCTTGAGGTTTACTAAAACCTCATAGGCCATTTCAGCACTACCAAAGACCCAGGATGGGTGACTTGCTTTTGTGGCCAGTCCCACTGCTAGTGCTGGAATTTTTTTACTTCTTGTTTCACAGAAAGGATAACTCCTATAGGGCGTCAGCCTTTATGCAGGAAGCCTCGTTCCAGCTTTTGCTATGCACACTGACTATTTTCTCTGCTCAGGTTTCCAAGTGGGTACTGAGAGCCCAGTTTTTAAATCAGTGACTGATTCTTGCTCTTTCAGCTTTAATTCTAGTTTACTACCATGGGTTTGTGTTTCCTTCTCATTTCTGGCATTTGGAGATTACCTTTCACTGTTTTTTCTTACCTCTTGAATTGCACCTTTCCACGTGCAACTGAATACATTTTAAATAAATCTCCTATGCTCCTCTCAATTCCTGTTATAATATATACATCATTTTACTTCTTGGGTACTACTAAGTGATGGTTAAAAAAATTTAAAAAATATGTGTTTTCCATAGCCTCCTACTTTCCAGTAACTGTGAATCTCAGCAGTATATATCTCTCTTTGGGACAAATTCAACAACAACAACAAAAAAAACAGAATCTCTGTAGAAACAGTGACTTTCAAACATGGGAAAGAAAAACTATTTTTCCTACAATCTACTTAGTATTGGTGGTATGGATAAAAATATCTCCTTAGAACTATTATCTTGAGAACTTAAGAATTTGAGATCTTATCTTAATTCTGTGTGGGAGGACTGCTTCTGACAAGCTTAATATTTTTGCTCCAGATAACTCACCTCTCAACTTGTCAAGTCTCTGATGTGAGATTCAGCGTTAAACAAAGAGTCACATTGAAAGACTTACACAAGTAGAAAAGTTTAAAGTAAGGCAAGACATGCCTCTCATTAACTAAGAGAAAAAATTCTATAACCTCAGATATGATTCTGTCTCTTTCATGAAAATAATTTACAAATGGGCTTTCTCTAATTTAGTCAGGTCTGTTACAACTCAGGATAAATATGAAAGGGGGTCATATTAATTTTTTTTCAGTTCTATCTCAATTCTTCAATCCTGCATTTGAAAGATTTTATTATTTTTTCCATTTTATGTTAACATAAGCTGGAATAATAAATGTCCATTATTTAAACCAATTGAGCCAAGGTGTCGACAATGACACCCTGCCATACAACAGAGAATATGTGCTTTATGAGGACTATATGACAACATCCATTAGTCAACTAAAAAGTCAGGGGGTCTGGCTTTCTGAAAGCCACTCCAGTTTCTTCATTTCCTTTGGAAAATTCATAGGTAGTTCAAAAGCATGGATATGCACCTTTAACTTAATAGATTTATTGCTATTCTGTACTCTGAAGCATGACAGACATTGTCTAAGGAGAAATATAAATAATATTGTTTGTAAGAAAACTGCTGTCCTGTCATGCTTGTGAAACAGCTTAATGCCTAATACAAATTGGTCATCAGCAAAAATAGTTACTAATAATATATATATATTTTTTGCGGTATGCGGGCTTCTCACTGTTGTGCCCCCCCCCCCCCCGTTGCGGAGCACAGGCTCCAGACGCGCAGGCTCAGCGGCCATGGCTCATGGGCCCAGCCGCTCCGCGGCATGTGGGATCTTCCCGGACTGGGGCACGAACCCGTGTCCCCTGCATCGGCAGGCGGACTCTCAACCAGCGCACCACCAGGGAAGCCCACTAATAATATTAATACTATTTATTGTTAACAATATATTAATAGCTATTAATAATATCAAAATCACCATTTACATCTTCTGTAGTCAGGAATCACTGCTCTGCTAATGTCCTCCCCTCTACCCTTTTGGCATCATTCCTTTTCCAAATCTCTCAACTTTCTCTTCTCTCCTTCTCTGCAACTCAGTTCTATAACCCGATAAGCCCCATGCCTACTGCAAATGTTTAAAATAAAGGTTTTAAAATTTCTATTCTGAAAACTATCATTAATATTTTTAGTGTACAACAGCATATATATGTGTACACTTTATTCCCTTTTACCTTATTCCTTCTTTGTGTATATCTCTCTCTATGACAACATGTGAATCAAAGATCCATGAGGTCAAATACTGCATGTTACATCAGTGTACCCAAGACACCAGTACACTACTAGGCACAGACTCAAGATACAATGAATAGTGGATGATAATGGTAATGATAACAGAGATATATCTTCCAGCTCTTTTGGAAGTTGGATTTTTCCCCAATATTTAGATGCAATGAATCTATGACACCTAATAATAGGATTAATGAATTATGTGTTATTAAGGAGTTTAACTTCAAAAAACAAGCAACGTATCATAATATATTACCTTCTGAAAATAAAACCCCTTTTAACTGCTTGATCTTCACACAACCATGCCTTTCTATATATCAAAATAAAAGACTGTGAGTCATCACACATACTCCCACTTTGAAAAGTCTGGAAAGAACATTTTGAAAGATAAAAATGTTTTCAGCCAAGCCTGTAACAATAAGTATTGTTTGACCAGGCTTTCGCAAATTTGATTCCTCCTTGTAGCTGAATAACTTACAAAATGCCATTTTCCAATCTGACCTCTATTTTGAGTTTCAGAAACTCAAATGGACATCTAAAACAACAAAACATATTCCATACCCTCTCCCCGCAACAAAATATGATTTCTCAAAAATCACTTTCTTGCTGAGGTCTTGTCTTGTATGTCAAGTTTTTGCCAGAAGCCAATTTTTATTGCCAGGTTATAAAACTCTAAAATAGTAGCTCTATTATGAAAACCCTGACATAACCTTAGCCACAGTGAATGGCACCAGTATAATACACTGAACACAGCTTCAGCCATTAGCTCAAATAGCTTGATTTTACCCCATTGTTGTTCATTGTCCCCTATACATTTGCTATAATGCCTGTGGTGCCTTTCAATACCACTTAACTATAGGCTGTCCTCCAGGAAATGTCACGCACAGCCACCTCTGGTGACATGCAGACATGTGCTAGTTAGCACTGGTTTGTCACTGAGATTTTAACTTGATACACTGATATACTTACTTTTTTTTTTCTACAAAAATACACTCCTTTACCGAAAGAACACACCCCCCCAAGCTATGCTGTAATGTGAAGCTGACAACTTACCTCATTATAGCCTATTGTTTTTAGGTGGCTTACTAAATGAGGAAGATGTCTGAGTCAACCTGCTATTTACAGAGCAGGGGGAAAAAATGTGTTTTTCCCCCATTTCTATTTAACCCGTTCTTTAATCTTAATTGTGTTAGTGTTTTACTTCAATGTGTACTGTTATAACACTATTTTACGTAATGATGTGGTAGACTACAGCCTAATCAGACTGAATTATAAAATCTGGAGCCCTTGGTGAGTTATCAATGTGGGAAGGGCATCAAGCCGTGCAAAACGAGACCTTAAGAAAGACTCCCAGAATCTCCCAAAAGATGAGAAAGAAATACCTTTCTCTCCTTAAGGGTAGTAAGAAATTCTCAGGAAACAGGCTGAGAATATGTAAAAAAGATATCACGAGATTCCTGGCTCATAGTACTAGAGCTAAACAAAGTGCAGCTTCATAACATGTATGATTTTCCTGCTGTTTTTAAATTTACAGACCTCCAGTGGGAAATTTATGTAAAAGACACACACAAATTTTTGGCAAAGATAGACACAGCACTTTGCATTAACAATACTAATATTCTTTTTTTTTTTTTTTTTTTTTTTTTGCGGTATGCGGGCCTCTCACTGTTGTGGCCTCTTCCGTTGCGGAGCACAGGCTCAGGACGTGCAGGCTCAGCGGCCATGGCTCACGGGCCCAGCCACTCCGAGGCATGTGGGATCTTCCCGGACCGGGGCACAAACCCATGCCTCTGCATCGGCAGGCGGATTCTCAACCACTGCGCCACCAGGGAAGCCCAATACTAATATTCTTAAGACAATTTTCTTCCACAGTGGTTGGCTAATAGTGAAAATCTCAGCAAATTCTAACAAGATCTATAACTTTTTATGCATGGCTAATAATTTCATGACACTACATCCAAACCTCCAAAATAATGACTGAGTAAATGTGTGAGCAGCAAGTCTGGATAAAAGGAAATAGGAACATTTTTTTGTCCTGTGCCTTGCTATTGTCCTGCTACTATGAAATAAAATACTGACAATTTAGATGCATCTGCTTAATTTTTGAAAAATCATGAACTGTGACATCAGGCCACCATGAAGTAGATAATATTATTGTTCTTTTCCATCTCTAAAATAGTCTCACAAAAAATTTTAAGTAGGAGAATAAGTTGCCAGTTGTATTATAAATTGTAAAGGAAGTCAGAGAAATTATTTCTCCAGTCCCAGGTGCACACTGAAGAAATGGGACCACAACATCTGAGTGCACTGAAATTCTAACACACACACACACACACACACACACACACACACGAGTTTAAATATAGAAGTAGTGATGGGGCTGCCTAAAACTGTAGGGAAGTGTGTTTGTTTTTTACTGTTATCTTAACAAATAATCACAAATTTAGCAGCTTAAAACAACACCCATTATTATCTCATAGTTGTTGTAGGTCAGGAGTTTGGCTCAGCAGCGTGTCTCTTTAGAGTCTAAAAGCAGAAATCAAGGTGTCTGCAGGGCTGTGATCCTTTCTGGAGGCTCCAGGAGAGAATCCGTGTCCGTCTTCATTTAGGTTGTTGGTGGAATTCTGTTTCATGCAGCTGTAGGTCCCAGTTCCTTGCTGGCTGTCAGCCAAGGGCCATTCCCAGTTTTAGAGGCCTCCCACATTCCCTGGCTCATGGCCTCCTTTCTCCATCTCCAAAGCCAGTAACAGCAGGTTGACTCTTCCTCATGGCAAATTTCTCCAACACACTCATTTCTCATTCTGACACTTCTGCCTCCCTCTTACTCTCTTACAGGTCCATGTGATTATGTAACCGAGCAGGCCCTTATGGGGCCTTCCAGGGACAGGCCCTTCCCCTGCATTCTCTGCTTCAGCTCCTCTCTGAACTACCTAGATAACAGTATTTGATGCACATTTCTTGAGTTGTTTTACAGATGTGAAAACTCCCCATCAAATGGAAGATGTTAACTATTGATGACCATGAGCACATAACCCCAGGCCTCCTGGAGCCTAAGGAGATAGTGTTGAACCCTGTGACACCACCCTGTTACCTCACCATCAGCCAAAGAATTGTGCAGGAGCTGTTCACATACCCTGCAACCTCCCCACCCCCAGCTGGCTTTTAAAAGTGCTTTGCCTCAAGAAACCGTTTGGGGAGCTCGAGGATTTTTTAGAGCAGGAGCCACCCATCTCCTTGCATGGCCCTGCAGTAAACCTTTTTCTGCTCCAAACTCCAACGTTTCGGTTTGTTTGGCCTCACTGTGCGTTGGGAACACGAACTTGCGCTAACAATGACTTGTCCTGGATAATCTAGGACAGCCTCCCTATATTAAGATGCATAACATTTATATGGTCTGCAAAGTCCTTTTGCCATAGAGGGTAACACAGAAGTAATGTGAGGGGTAGGGATGGGGGCAAGGGAGAAGACCATAGAAACCACAATCCTATCTACCATAGGGAGTATTATACTCTTATCTTTAAGTTATCATCTTTTTTTTTCATAATATTGTCAATTACTCAAAAGGAAAAGTTCAAACTTTCCTAAGTTAAGTAGAATAAATTTTATTTTCTGAGTTTCCAAAATTTTAGTTTTATCAGTATTATATTACGCTCAGCTCACCTAGTCCAACAAACCCATTTCTGTTCACTTCTATTCTCCCCTACAATATTAAACATGTGCTCTGGAACCACATAAGAATATCCATTCTTACAATCTTTGAATAATAAAATCTTAAATCTATTTCAAATAGACTGTGATGTCACCGTGAGAAGGGTCATGTCTTACTTACTGATTTCTAGGGACAAAATCAGGATGAAAGAATTTCTCTGTGATCTGTATCCTACTGAATTCAAAGCCTTGCACTATAGAAACATTTATTACCTGAAGGCCTATATACATTTTATAAAATTTGACTGTACAACAAGATAACTCACTGTAGAATCGAGTTCATCAGCCTATAGCTTTCTCTATTACATTTCATGGGGATACCATCTCTAAATAGAGAAATCTCCAAGAGAGAGCAAAAACTACTCAGAAACTTCCTTCAGTAACTCACAATCATAACCTGGCTTACACAGCAAGTCTGACACATTCCAAAATAAGATCCACCCACTGAAATTATTTTTCTATGACAAAATAATAGATAGATAGATAGGTAGATAGTAAAGCAGCTACTGCAACAATATACTTTGAGAAACTCAAGGAGGAAACCTTAAGACCAGGATATCATTCTGGGAATCACATCCATGGGAAAGGGAGAGAAGGTGGTAGAATATGATGCACTGTTAACTGAAAGTGAAGGTTTGAGGAAAAGCATTCCAGCTTGAGCAAGTATTAATCAATAATAGATGTTTGGAGGGGAGGGGTTGAAAAGAAACACTAAAAAATTCATTTAGTGTAACCCCTTTGGAGGGAGAAAAATAAAAACTCTGACCCTTTCATTATATACATGAGACCCGGTTTAAAAAGCAGGGGAGACCTGTGCAAACTTTAGGTGAGGCTACACTTGTCTTTATTGCTTCTCCAGAGTTATCAAAGAAAGATGGTTACATTGAAAGTTTAAATTATATGCATCAGGCAGTCTGTAAGACATTCTTCTTTCTGAGTATGGAAGGCCATGCTTCCTAAGATATGCTAAGGAAAATCCACAACTTAAATAAATGCATTTGTTCTTTGCTCAAAGCTTATGATAAATGTTCAACCAAATCAGTTTCTTTATTTGTAGTGAGAAGCTATTTCCAATTCAGACTCCTTTTCTCCTAGTGGGTAAACTTCTTGGGACATCTCTTTGTAAGAATTCTGCTTCTCTAAGAATAGCTAACTTTACAAAATTTCATGTTTTTACATGACATGTGAAATAATTATCATTGAACAGACTTTAATTTATTCAGGGGGGTATATAAAAGATTTGTTGATATTAATGATAATCATGAATTCTTTATTATTATAAATTAAGTTTCATAATAAAACAGATTGAAAATCTAGTTTTAAAGATCATGTTTGAAATAATTAGATATTTTCGTACAACCTATATCTCAAAAGCTACTTTTGCTCTCTGGGTATGTTTAACACTTACTCAAAGTTGATATATGTTCCACTTGTCACTGAAGTTTTATGTATAATAACTCTTGATAACAGAGGGCAATTATTGGGTTAAAGTTGACACCAACACATTCTTTATCAAGCATGAAAACCTTACCTTGACCTTTATACAATTATTCTTATGAAATGAAGAATTAATGCTTTCCAAAATAGTCATACAATGATATGGGCACTGTATTAGTTTAAGGTTAAAAACTCATGACACTGTGAATGAGATGCCTATTTTCCAGTATTCATTTGCATGATTAAAAGGAAATCTTTGCCTAGCTGAAATTTGGGGTCAAATGGTCGTAGTATCTATTCATAGTAACTATTTATAATGTCTTGCTTTTAAAATTTCAGTGCATTCAAACATCAGTCAAACTAAAAGATTTCAAAATCATGTAATCTCTGCATTAGAAAGAATTACTATAAAGATAATTTAGTCTAACACTTTCTCCACAGCATGGTCTTTCTAAAATTTTTCAGACCCAGTTTGACCCCTCCCACTCCCTATCAATGATGGGAAAAATCACAAGCCTTTGGCATTTTTAAGTAGTTTCAATTTGCAGAAAGTTTTGTCCCTGTTATGAGTCAAAATGGGCTCTTCTGCTATTTCTCTCTTTTGCTATTGGAGTTATATAGACAAAGTCTAAAATGTCTTTTTCAGAAGAAAACACTTCACATATTCTAAAATTCCTTTGTCCCTTGAAGTTATCTTTCCTTCTGCGTAGGCATCTTAATCATTTTAATCTTTTGTAAGATTTCCTCATCTTCCTTCTTTGCTCTGGGAGAACGAGTGAGACAAAGAAGTTGGTATCTCAATTCATAGAGTTAGTCATGTCAGACTGTGAAATTCTTCTCTACCCCCATTGACTTATGTGTGGATCAAACTGGTTATTTCACCTCTCTGAGCTTTTATTTCTTCTGCCACATCTAAGACCGCAAGCAATTTATCCAAACTCTCTGAGCCTTTGTTGTATCCCCTACGATCTGTTTAACCTTGAGTAATACATTTTCCATTTCTGAACGCCTATTTCCTCATCTGTACATGGAAATAATGGAGTTGCCGTGAAGTACTATCAGAGATAATTTGTGAAAGTACCAAAAAAGAATTTCTGAAACATGAAAACACTTTAAAAATGTTAGTGTTTCTGCCCTCCTTTTGACTTAATTACATTTGTCAATATCCCTTTCTTAGCCCGAGTCTTCTTAAAAAAACAAAAACAAAAACAAAAACTGACAGGCAAAAATTAAAATGTGATAATTTATTTGAAAGATATAAGCCTCAAGTGAGGTGAGTGAGGCAAGAAGCATGAATTGTGTTACTGTTATGTCTACTGCTTCCCCATGACCTGCAAAGAGAAACCAAAAGTCACAGAGCAAATGAGTTTGCTTGTCATGTGGGAATTCAGTGGAAGGTTCACTGCAGGGAGAACCTAGAAATTGCAGACAGAGGGAAGAAAAGGAAAATGTACCTGTTTGGATTCCTTCAGTCTCCTGTCTCTCACTGGCCTTTCCATTTCCAGGTTGTTTCATCTAGCTCCCCAGTGGCTGCATAAGAAGTCAGATCTCAGGACTTGTTATATAATATTTCAACTGAGTACAAAAGTGTAGGAATGATTCTGCATGGATTAGACCAATTAATATGGAGAAGGAAATCTGAGAAACCACTGGCAAAGGCCACATTCATAAATGTAATTCTTTTGGAATTACCTAAAACTAGATGAAGCATTAGCAGGTTAACTTATATTTGTTGTTGTTATTTTGCTATTATTGTCATTTTATTAAGTTAGTCTAGCAATCACAGAACAAGTTCACATTGTTGACTCATTTTTACATGTAATAAACCATTATTATCATTACTGTTACTAATATTATTATATTACTATTATTATTATTTTAACTTTGCTGCTATATGATATTATCTCCTCATTGAAACTCATGGCCTCACTATTGTAGGCTTTTCAAGATATGTCCCAATTTATTTTTCCATGTTGTACACTAACGTAAAATCTCTTCACTCTAATCAACTTCAACTATCCATTCCTATTAAGCTTTCTCTTCAACATTAACTTTGTTAATTATAGACAGAATGCACTCTTCAAAAATTTATACATACCTATGTCTAAATCCTTCCTTAAGAATCAGTTTTAATGCCATCTTCTCTATGAAGTTGAATCATATCCCCAGATGGAAATTCTTTCTTTCTCCATTAAGCCCTCATAACACTGACTACTTTCTCCTTATGTTACAGTAATAGATGTGAGTCTGACTTTCTCTATTTCATTATCAATTTCTGCTCATTTACTTAGTGTAGATATTCATTCAGCTGCCATGACACTGATGTAAGGTTCATTTCTGTTTTCACCATTGCACAAAATAATTGGTAAGAATACACTAAATATTATTGAATGGATTGATTAATCTAGTATTTAGAATGTTTTTTATATTTCTTAAGAATGTATTTTTAACCCAGACGCTACAGAATGGTTCTCTCATCTTTGGGAAAGCTAAGTAAACTTTGATTTTACAGTCTGATGAAGACCACAGCTTTTCTACTAGTTCAATTAATTCAAGATGTGAGTAGGGATAAAGTTACACTCTCCTATACCCCTCAATCATACGTCCCTATGTCTTTAGGTAACAGTGAAAAGTTACCTTCCTTTCTCTTGCATGCAAAACTGGGCCTCTTCATAAGAAAAGTTTACAAGAAAGGTTTAGAATTTGTAGTCTGGATTGAAGATTTAGAGCAATGGAAGGTGTCACCAAAAGTCTCTTACTATTTCACCAACTCTGTCTTTCTCCTCTTTGCATATCTGCTCCTCATCTCATCTTCTCTCTATATCAGTCCCACTCCAATAATATTAAAACATGAGCCATATATGCAATTTAAAATTTTCTAGTAGCTCTGTTAAAAAACTCTGAAAAGGGGGTGAAAATGATTTTAATTATATATATATATATATATATATATATTTTTTTTTTTTTTTTTTTTTTTGCGGTACGCGGGCCTCTCACTGTTGTGGCCTCTCCCGTTGCGGAGCACAGGCTCTGGACGCGCAGGCTCAGCGGCCATGGCTCACGGACCCAGCCGTTCCGCGGCATGTGGGATCCTCCCAGACCGGGGCACGAATCCGTGTCCCCTGCATCGGCAGGCGGACTCTCAACCACTGCGCCACCAGGGAAGCCCTAATAATATATTTTATTTAACCCAATGCATCAAAATATTATTCTTTAATCAATATAAAGATTTAATAAAATATTTTACAATTTTTCATACTAAATCTTCAAAATCCTCTCTACATTTAACACTTAACAGTACATCTCAATTTGCATTAGCCACATTTCAAGTGTTCAGTGACCATGTGTGACTAGCGACTACTGTGTTGGATACCCTGACTCGATGTTATACAAATCAGTTTCTCTTCTTCAAGGTCCTACCTCTAAAATGTTATACCCAATCATCTTGAATGATTTTTCTCTTGTGCATGCATATTTTTTTTCCGATTATATATGTATTATCTTAAGGCAAGCCTATGTCCTTATTTACTTATTTATTTCCCTATACCATGCATAATTCAGTGTGTAATACACATTTATCACTTGCCTAGTATCTGATGCTAGACTTTTACTATATCCCTTGTTAATTCCCGATCTTTCCATTGTATTGTCTAAACTTTCTGTAGATCTACTATGCATATTACCTGGTCTCTCATGATCATTATGACCTGGGAAACAGCTCAGCATAACAGAAGTAACACAAATATACATATATCCAAGTCTTAGATCCACTGATGATAATCTGATTTCAGGTAGTAACTTAATCTCATTATACCTGCATTTCTTAATCTGTAAAATGAAGATAACTATTCATAAATTTTCTGCCAGATTAGGATTTTGTGAGCACAGTTTAAAAATGTATGTCAAAGCATTTTCTAAGTTGTAAAGCACAAAAACAATGCAACAAATATGTGGTTATGCTATTTTTGTTTTGCTTTCAATAAGCTAATTTTTTTTTGGCCTTTGACTAAAGTAGAACATCATGCCAGTGGTTCACAATGGCTTTTAAAATCCCCTCACAGCTCATAATTTATAGTTTTGAGTCCAGTAACTTATAAAACCACTTGGAATTAATTTTTCTTAAGTATACTAATTTAATTGTCTACACTGAAGCTTTATTTTTCCATGTCTTACAGACTAGTAGGAGATTCCTAAAGCTAGCTAAATACCTTTATAGTTTTCCTAAGCATTTTAATGCTGGGTAGAAAGAAGCAAAGATATTTTTTTTAAAAAAGAGAAAAGCACAATAAAATACTTTTGAGTAATTGGACTTATTACAGCTAAAGGAATAAGCTTTGCCAAGATTAACACTCATTGCAAATCAATATTGTCAGAGTTCTAAATTCATTTTAATATTTTGGTAAATTGATTAGCACTGCATTGGAAAAATTACAATTTTTTTTTAAAGTGCCAAAGCAAAGGAAAAATAAGGGTACAATTTTTTTTTTTAAGACAAAGAAGCTTCTCTATTTTTTCAGGTGTATAAGTAACAAAAACAGATTTTCATCTAAATACTACAAGGTTTATCTGTTTTATGCTTATTTTTAAACAAAAATATTGAGAGCCATTTGGTAAATCTGAAATAGGATTCATACAGACAGACACACACACACACACATACACACTAAAATCCACTTATAAACACCCTTTAAACAGCACACCTGCTCAATTAGAAAGCACCAGCAAAACAGGAGGGGGTAACACATTTCACTGCATTCATACAATGGGTGAGCTGCTTAATCAACTCCAATAGTGTTTGCTCCAGTCTAATTGTGGTTTGTACCAGGTATGAACAGGCTCTGTCTCTTGAGTAAAATTTCTCACCATGAGGCTTTTTGTAAACTTTATGCAATTACCTGGATTATCAGTACTATTAAAGGTTTGATCTTAATTTATTGTATTTCAAAAATTAGGTTAACGCTCTTGAGAATGATAATTTTTCTAAGCCATTCTGAAATATCAACATCATCCATAATACTGCATTTTTGCAATCAATAGTCCTTCAATTTCCAGTTTTGTCTTTGCTCATGAACTCTGTAATTTAAGAGTTTTTCATATGCCTTCATAAATGTCTAGTTATATTTTCCTCCTGCCAATTTCATCTGAAGACCTAGTTTTGTTCATCATTCCTTAGTCCGATCTTTGGATGATATTATCTAGGAGCAACTTGGTCATAGCTTGTGTTTCTTTTGGTTTTCTTGCATATCAACAGAAGAAAAATTATCAAGTTAAAATTATTAAGGTTGTAGAAATGTTTAAAATATATAGATAAAAAGAGAACTAACAAGACCCATAGACTTTTCCTTGATAATAGGACAATATGGCACTTCAACCTATGGCATTAGGGTCCTAAAGCCAAACTAGCAGTCAATAAATATCATGAACCACAACCAACCTGAATTTGATTACTCAGTGGTTATAGAGCTGAAACCGAAAGCCTCTAAAAAGAATCCTAAGCTTGTGACATTTACAAAGCTGTTTCTAAAGACAAAACAGGTATGAAAGGTCATGACAGACTAATGCTTTGGAGGGCAGGAGGAGGGAGCAATTCATCCACAAGAAGATTAAAGGATTCAAAGTTTTAGAGAACAAAGTTTGTAATTTTTCTGTATACAAGAGAAGGTGTTGTTGTGATGCATATATCTGTAATGTATCTTAAGTATGAAAATAAGATGAAGCGAATATGGAATAATTTGCATTCACTTAAATTCATTCTATCAGGTACCATTTCCTTCACGCATCCTATGAATCACATGATGAAAGCACATGTGGAAAAAATAGTGAGACAGAGACAAAGACAGAGAAAAATGAGAAAGTGGAGGCTGCAGAGTCTGGTAATTTGGATAGTATACTATAATCTAGAAACATTTACTGATAATTCCATATAGTGGATATTTGGGGGCTTCCTTGCTAGCATCCATTCCCTGTCCCTCCCAGAAGCTACTGATTATCTTTAGAAAACAATATGATCCAAAGAAGTTGTCTTGGAATGAGACCACTAACATAGACCATAGACTACTAGCATAGCTGAGGCCAGTTCCACATCTATTCTTTTCATCTATTTGCTCTAAAAATATTTCACTGTTCTGTATAAATTAGTCTGGTTGTGTTTCTGGTTACATGCTGCAAACAAATGAATCTTAAATGAACTCTCAGTGGAAGCCTCCAACAATAGCTAAATTAGGGTCATCGATGACTGTAGACCTTCCCATCTTTGTAACTATACTATGTTAAAACATGCCACATTCTAAAAATTTTTAAGTTCTTGAAATAATCAAAAATTGACTTTGAACTAAAGTACCAATTTTTAGATTACAAAACGTCTTGACATCAATTATCATAAGCTTTTAATTAATGTCTCAAAGAATAACCATCAGCATATTAATTAACTGACATTTAAAAAATATTAGTATGGTATCAATTTTTAACATTTGTTTTAATTGAAGCCACCGACTTCCATTGTATTAATTAGCATCTGTCATAAAATAATGTTTTACTGAATGATTTTCACACTTTTGTGTTTTTCAAAGTATTATCCCTGTCAATATTTTCAACACAGCTATATTTGTATATAATATACAATTTGTGTGTATAATGTACTTGTGTGTATATATATGTATATATATGTAAACAAGTACTTTATGCAATAAAGTATCATTTAGTTAATAAAGCATTGGTCATCACAATATAAAGTTACAAACAGGACTTAGTTTTATTACTTGTAAAAAATAAATATGCATGAAAATATTTCTTGTTTGTAAGAAAATCACTTAACTTTTCTGGATTCTCAATCATTATCTACAAAAAGAGTAGGGTAGACTATATTCTCTTTAGTTTATCTCCCAACTTCAAACTGCATAATGTAAGGTGTTGTTCCAAAATTTTGGAAATCATTGTCGTTCCAAAAATTTTGTCACCGGAATGAACTCCTCAGGTCAAGGTTAATAATCAAAATACTTAAAAATGTGATAATAAAACATTTCTACTGTTACCATTAGAACCTTAAGACTGCTAATTTGCAATATGTATAGTTTATTAAAAATTGGCAACAACAAATTAAGTTTTAAGGGTAAAGATATTTTCGGTAAACGTGTATTTTGTCAACAGAATTTAAAACTAATGAAAGAGAGTTGAAAAACTATTTTAAAAAGAGTTATACTCTAAATAATAAAAGCTTACTTTACTATTGGCCCATAGGCAAAAGCTGTAGTAAAGATGATTAAAAAGGAGAAAAAGGAAACAGTATTTGCATTCATTCTGGTAATAGAATATGAAATTAAAGCGTGAAGGGATTAATGTTTTAAAGCTTGACTTGCAGTGATAAAGCTAAGGTATTAGAACAGACAACATAACCGTTACAGGATAGACAAGCAAAGAAAAAGCAGCAAATGCCTTAAAGATGAGCAAGTCAACCTAGAATGGAATTACAAAATGATTAATCAATACAAATGAGAAACTGTACAAGGAAAGAGAGCTTGGTGAGACTTCTTATGGGACTCAACACTGCGGCCGCTTAAAGATAATGAAAGGAGCCAGCCAAAGCCAAAGAAATGCTTTCATTCCGTGGCAAAGTCATTTGTGAACAGTTTAAATTACCCTAATCACCTCCCCTCCAGCCGTCAGTAGGCTCTGACTCTTTAGTTATTTAAAAAGAGGAGTTTGGGGAAATGAGTTCTGCGAATCTAAGCTGCAAAATAATTATACACACACCGTTTTAGCATTTTAACAATGCAATCCCAAACATTTGTTCTCATTAGAATGCAAATCGACTCATTTAATAATCCCACAAGAGAATTCCACCACACTCAGCTTAAAAAGCACAATGGTATTCAAAATATTATTAATAAATGCCAAGTATGGAAAAGCCAGTTTATTTGCCAACAGCTCAGGCTAGATAAAAGAAATATACTTACATTTCCAACCTTTTTTGTGTGTTGTTTTTCTGGCCACATTTAGTTTAATTGAAATTTAACAGTTGAACTGGTCTGGGACAGACTTCAAAAAAGAAAAGAAAAAAATCAAGGTGACAATTCCTTCTGTCTGGCACATAAACTTTCACACTCATCACAGAGCCACAGTTTATCATGCAAACCAAAGACATGCATTTATCCTGAGTAGTGTCTAATTTCATTACTCTAAATTGTTGTTAATTGTCTTAGCCTGTGGTAGACAGGAGACAGTTTAGGATTTAGTTTGTCTTAAGTTGCAAGACTAGGAACAAATCACCAGAACTTATGAATATGAGCTTTCTTTAGCAAGAGTTTTTTTTTTTTTTTAAGAATAAAAACTTTTTCAAAAACACAGTTTTGACCCTAAACATAGCGATTTTTACACAGCCAGTACTGAAAATTTTGTTATACATAGCCTGTATTACAATATTAAAAAAAAATTCTCCAGAACTATTATTTTAAAAGAGTCTTCTAGCCCACTTTTTCAATTAAGAATATTACTTCCATATTGAATGGACCTAACTTTGGTAAAACTCAATCACCAATTCACTCATTTTTCATTCAGACTTTTATATGCAAGTCACAGTCCTATTTTATTTGTTACTGCCAATCTTTCTTTCTTTCTCCAATTTAATACCTTGCTTATATTTGAGACTCCCCTTGGATTGAATCTCAAGGAACTACTAAAACTACTAAAAACTTTTTCTAACTCATCATACATGCACTAAGAAAAGGATTTACAATTTATACATGGAGACAAGTAGCTAAAAAAGTGCTATCCTTCACAGGAGTAGTGTCATTTAAAAAAAATAAAAGAGTGGATTTTCAGACATAAAGACAGATCCATATATCTGTTGTGCTCATTCTTTGTGAAGGGTGACTGTAACAGCGTAGAGAGCATCACTTTATTGAATTATCAAAAACAGAAATAATTAAATGACTACACACACACACACACACACACAAAACAGAACAAACACCTGAATTATTTCCCTAGTCAACTATGATCAAATGTAAATATGATTCAGTTGCAAACTATTAGGCAGAGAGCCAAGTCTGCTAATAAATATACATTCAGACTTTGGCATGCATACTTGAAATGTAGAGCCAACGTAGTTTAGATGGTTTATTTTATATAAACAGTTATAGAACAGAATAAGTCCTCTCAGGGCATGCTATGAACTGAACTGGGTTCTTCCAAACTCATACGTTGAAGCCTTAACCCCTAATGTGACTGTATTTTGGAGATAGGGCCTACAAAAGGTACTTATGAAATGAGGTTGCAAGCATAGGGTCCTAATCCAATATGACTGGTGTCCTTAAAAGAAGAGAAAGAAACCTCAGTGAAATGACCACGTGAGGGCACAGTGAGAAAGGTGGCCATCTGTAAACCAAGGAGAGGGGCCTCAGGGAAAATCTGACATGCTAACACCTTGATCTTGGACTTCCAGCATCCAGAACAATGTGAAAATAAATTTACGTTGCTTAAGCCACCTAGTCTGTAGTATTTTGTTATGGCAGACCTAGAAAACTAATACAGGGTGTCATCTCTTTTCTCATATCCCTTGGGCACCTTCTTTACCTTTCTCAGACTTTACACATAGATTAGCAGAAAGAACAGATATCCTCAGGGGCATGACAGAGAGAGAGAGGAAGTCTTTTATTAAACACAGTTTATAATAGTGTTCAAATTAGTAATTTAGGAATCAAAAGATGGAGAATGGAGAACAATTAGGAAAAATTATAATAATTATCTATTTGAGATAATGGCCTAAAATAATTCTCCAAAGCAGTCGTACTATAATTCTTAGCTTGAACCTAATATAGCTAGGATAACACTCCTCCATAGTAATTGATGGGTACCAATATTCAATCTCACTATAGACTACTGAGAATCAGCTAGTATCTACATATGAATATTAACCCAGCTGTTAAAACACTCAGATCCTTCTCCTGTAATTTTCTCTCCAATAGACGACATTTAGACGAAAGTAAAAGGAAGGACTCTACAACATTTCTGTCCTGGATACTAGCAATTTAAAAAGTATAAGTAATTATAGATAAAGCAGATGGACAGGTACTGATTTACTTTGAGGAGCTTAGTCTTTTAGAATTATATTCCTTTCTAGATGCATTTCTGTGTTACATCTACTTCTAAGGCACCTGTTATGTGGGAAAGGAGAAAGAAAAATTTCAAAAACCTTTAGAAGGGAGGATGAGAATAAGTCCTAGAAGAAAACTGAAAAAAGGGCACAGTGAAGGAGGAAGGATACATCAAACGCAAACTGCCCACTGTGAATTTGCTTTGTTTGCTTGTAGTTTCAAATAAGACACTCTCAGGGTTGTAAGAATATAAAATGGTTGTTGGTAATTGGGGGATACCCTGAACTGCTGTGCCACAAAGATGAGAGCAACAAGATTGCTGTCAGAAAGCGAAACTGCACACAGAACCTCCTTGAAGTATTCTTACTAAACACTGAACCCAACCATGTTTCTAGAGCTAACATCCATTAACAAGAAATACAAGGGAAAGAGAACACAGTAAATAACACCACAAGGAAGCAAAGAGAAAAAAGGAGAACATGGGATGACTGAAATATTGTTAACTTTGATAGATGGGCTAATGGCACTGGGACAATGAATTTTATAAAAATATACTCCTTTTTAGAGATGTATATTAAAATATATAAGGTTTAAATATCATGATATTTGGAATTTATTTTAAAATGTTTCAGTAAAAGTGAAAGATAATACATGAAGCTAATGTGATAAATTCTTGATAATTCTGAGTCTAGGTAATGAGTATAGAGAAGTTGATCTAGTTTTTTTTTTTTTTCTTTTAACACTTTAATAAGAAAAGGTGCTAGCTAAGCTGAAAGAGCAATATACAATGAATCAGTGTGAAGTTTTACAAATTCACTAGAAGAAGGCTGAATAGTTTCCAGGCCAGCCAGAGTTCTCTATATGCTGATGGGTTGGATTATCAGATATAAAGAACATGGCACTCTTATGTAAGGTCAGAGAGTTAAAAGGATTCACAGAGGCAAACACTGGTCATGACCATCCAAGCATTATTAAGATGGCAGGAAGTCTTCAACATTGAACTCTGAATATTTCTTGCCCCAGTGACAAGATGGTTTCTATGCTGAGATGCCTAAAGGACTGAGGCATCAAACAGGTTGACCACAGGCCATTACTTATTTGATCTGATAGGGTCTTTTAAAAAAAAATGTTTTAATTAGTCACCAACATTTAAAAAATAGATTATTCTATATAAACATACTTTTTTAAAAACACCTCTCCTGAAAAATCAGGATGACTTGGTTTTATTTTCTGGTGTGGTCATTCAATAAGACTAAGGAGCCACTGATCTTTCAGATATGGACATGCACTCTCCAATCTCCAGGAACGGCTAACAATTTATGATAGTATCACTTCCTGGCTCCTGTAGGCATTTAGCTTTGTAACACCTGATGTGTTGTGTTCCATACTCTTCCTACAAGACCATTCATTACACATGGGATGAAATAACTGTCTAGACTTTCTGCATTAAATGCTATTTAACATTTAGTTCATCATGTTCCATGTTTTTGACTCCAAGCTCACAAAGCAATCGAGGGATTCTCATGGAGAGTTGTCTACAGGGCGTGTATGCGCAGTACATGGACAGCCCTAGATTTGAATCTCAGCTCTTTTATTCCCTGACCTCAAGCCCTTTACATCTAAGTTTACTAATCATTAATATGGGGTTAATAAATTTAGCTGGTCATAAAGTTGTTTTAAATATTAAATAAAGCATTTAGTCCAAAGATCGGCATATATTAAAAATAGTAGCTGTTGTTACTATTACTAGAAGTAGTAATGGTGCTGGTATTTCATGGGATTTGAGTATTTTTTGGCCTATGACAGTGAGGTCTTAAATCAAATCAGTAAATTTTTTTTTTTTTTTTTAGAAAATTGTTTTTAAGGTATGATTCAACTTTCCATGCTGTTTGACCACAGGAGGGGAAGAGATTGGTAAGGCAAAAATGACATGTATCAGTTAACTTATTGCTGCTTAGCTTAGCTCCGCATCTACTCTTCTTTGCACAACTCTGTGCAACTGAAGTTGGATCCTGTAAACATCTCTCCTTTAGTACCTGGCACAATGTTAGACTAATAGATAATACTGAAGAGGCACTGCAAAATGAAGGGGCTTCTCTTCCTTTCTTGCACCTAATGTGCTGCTTTCTTTCCAACAAATGGAGTTGAGCAGGACATCCAGTGGTGTGCAGTCTCCAGTGAGTTTCTCCAGCATACTGTTGGGAAGTCTCCCAATACGTTTCAATGGCAGCCCAGAGGTATGCTTCCCAGTAAACTTCAGTATCCTGGTGGGAGTCTTCATTGTTAGTGTTTCCAGCAGGCCAGAAGTATCCCAAGGCCTGACTCTAAACTGTTTTCCAAAGTGTTTTTTTCTCTGTTACACATACACCAATACTGTATGAGAATTCCAGTTGCTCCACATCCACAGATACATTTGGCATTAGTCTCCTCAGTTTTATCCATTCTGTTATATATGTAGCAGTGTCTCACTGTAATTTTAATTTGCATTTCACCAATGAGTATGGCTGTTAAGAATCTTGTCTTGTGCATTTTTTTTGTACGAATTGTCTCTTCAAATCTTTTGTTCAGTTTAATTGGGTTGTTGCCTTTTATTATTCAGTTATGAACTTCACTGTATATTCTAAATACCTTTTTTGTCAGATACATTCATTGCCAATGCTTTTTTATCAGTATATAAATTGCCTTTTCATTGTCTTATTGTTTTTATAAGCAAATTCTTTAAATTTTGGTAAAAAAATTCATTTTTAGGCATCTTTTAATGGTTAGTACTTTTTGTGTTCATCTAAGAAATTTTTTCCAGTCTCAAAAATAGTTTTCAAAAGAAAAGATATTTTCTTTTATGTTTGGGTCTATAATACATCTCAAATTAATTTTTGTTTATGGAGTAAAATAGGGGTTGAAGTTATTTATGTTTTATACATATATCTAGTTTTAGCATGATTTATTGAAAAGGCTGCATTTTCCACCATTAAATTGTTTTGGTATCTTTCTCAAAAAGCAATTGAGCATTTTATTATAGGTTTGTTTCTGGACTCTGTATTCTGCTTCATTTCAGAAGCATGAGACACCCCATTGTGCTTCTCTAGAAGGGGCCCTGTGTGCCTTTATCTACTCCTCGTCTTACTTAGCCAGTGAGATGGGGCAAAAACAGAAACCACAGGCAGTTTCAGGAACATAACCGCAGAGAGAAATCGTGTTTCACTCAGCAGTTAAAAAATTAGCATAAAGATTTACAGTGGTGAACAGAGACAGTGGTGTGACTTAGTGGTGTGATGGATGGTGTAGAAGCACGCCTATGCGAAGATACTTTAAAGACTTTCTGTGCCTCCAACAGAGCATTAAGATGTTCCCATGCTTCTCTAGGAGGTGCTTGGCAGCAGCTGAGAAAAAAACCTGTAGTCCAGCACAATCCCCAGGATCACTAACTGGAGATTACAGTCACCACTGTGGACTGCTCATCAGATAGGGGTACAAGGAGTTCAGAGGAAACAGCTGAACAATGACCACCAAGTACCTCATACCTCTTTCCAATGTTGCCATGGCAATAGATATGCCTCGTAGACCTGAGACTCAACCAGGTAGAAATGGAGAGGGAGGGGTCCCATCATGGTTGAGAAGACTCTTAATTGACTGGATAATCCAAAATTCACAAAGATGATGCTATTTTCCTTTGGGTTGATTTGCATCTTGCTTATAATAGAGATTAACTTGAGATGTTTTTTGAAAACAAGAGCAAGAAGGTTCTCTTTTCTTTTAATAAAATTTACAAATTGAGAAATTCATATTATCCAAACTAAACCTCATTTTGTAAGCCTGGGATCTTTCATATAAAAATAGAAGTGCAGTATATAAGAAAAAAAATCAATGTGGAGTCAAAGGCTTTAATACAGTCTTAGTCTTATTACTTTTTAGCTATGCACCACTGGGAAAATACCTTTAAACTCCTTCTACTTTATTCCTTTTAATATCAGAATTATTTATTGAACACCTGAAATATACCAAGCACCCTGATATGCTGTTTACATGAATAATCTCATTTAATTTTTACAGCAGTCCAGAGAGACAGGTACCATGTTATTTCCATTTCATGGAAGAGGAAGGAGCATTAGAGCTCTTTGAAAAGTGAAATGGTAGTCACGTTTCTGTCTCAGAAGTTTGTATGTGTATGAAATCAGACAATGCATGTGAACATGTTCCCACATGTCAAAGAGCTAAACCCTTGCTATTGTTACTATTATTTATATTCTCAGAGTTCTTCAAATTGCTTTACATTTCTCGTTTCTGGATTCATATTTCTCTTCTCTACAACGCCCCTTAGCAGCAACTCTAATTAGCTTGCTATCCTTTATGCAAACTGCTTGCCTCACTTCTATATCCATATGTTTGAATACAATTTTTCCTTGGCCTGGATTCTAGGGAACCTTAATCCCATGTGAACTCAGGTGGCTTCCTGTTTTAAAAGGCAGCTAAAATCTAGCCATATCTAGAAGCTCTTCTGTGAAGACCTCTACTCAGCTTCCTGTTCTCTCTTGGCCCAAGTGCGCTTAGGGTACACTTCTTACTTGATATTTGGGTGTTCCAGTTTTAAGTGAATGCTCTCTTTCTTCCTAGTTATATTTTATAGACTCTTTTAGATCATGATTTGGGTCTTCTACTACACTTTAGACCCATCACTCTATCTTGTCAAGGTAAACACTATGAATTGGCTCCATCCCAAAACAGAAGTGACAGAAGTCTACTGATAGTTGAGATAGATGCTAGACTCTCTTTTAGCAAAGGATCAAGGAAAGCACAGAAGGAGATTTTCATTTTGCTCTTATTAACTTAATATTGCACATTTCTCTTTGCAATACTCTGTCACGCAGGTTCCACTACTGGGATATAAAGTTAGAATATGTTCACATGTGGCAAGTTTATATAAGAAAAGTTAAAGCCAAATAAATATTGTTTCTGCTTCTGAGAACACAATGGGTGGCAATTTCTTTACTAGAAAACATCAATGTCGTTTCACAAAACTGAACTTATTCGGGTGACAGTATTAGCAGTATTTTCTTCCTTTATGTGCTTTTAAAAACAAAACAAGATTATACTTTATGACTGCATTTCTCTAATCATCAAAATAGAAGAGAGATGTTTTAAACATAGTCCAAATACCCTATTTTATCTTTGGGCTTCAACTCTAAATATCAGTAGTGTTCCAATAACATAAGTTTATGCTCGTATACATATGTGTATGGACATTTTCCCTTCCATTTCTGAAACACCTGTTGCTATAGTTTCTAAGAATTCAGTCATAATAATTACTTTTTAATTAGCCTAATGTGACACTCTGTTAATTTAAAAAGGATTCACATAATACTGAAGACTAAAATTGTATTTTAAATTAACTATAAACTCCTTGAAGTTAGAGACTATCTCTTATATTTCTTCATAGCAAAAATTTACAGTGCAGTGTTAAGATTTATTGATTGGAAACGCTTTTGAATTTTAGTAAGGTATCAGTCATAATACTAGTTAATAAGTAAAGCAAGCATATATGCATTGTTTATTCTTTTTAACCCATGAAAAATATGAGAGTATTCTAATAGTATTCAATTACTGTTATTTAATTTCAAATTTTTCTGAGTATGACTGACTTGTGGAGTCTATTTTTGCTCTTGTCTTTTTGTACTACTTAAGCAATCAGACATGACAGAATGTGCAATTATTCTGAGGGGTTGGGGTGTGCCCCTTCTTGCACAGATTTTGTTTTACTCATGCTTTCAATCATGATAGACATGCAATTATTACGTAACCGTGTCTTGAAACCATCAAAATAGTCAGTTATTTATAAAAACAAGAAAGAACTTATACATACGCATTTCCAAATTAAACTGCTGAGACATTTTTATTCCAACTTAACATTTGTATTTCTAAGTAATTATGAATCCTGCTCTTTGTAGAATAGATTTCTTAGACTATTCTACAGATAAGTATGTTCATTATTATCATGCTCACATTTCCCAAATATTAAAAAGAGGTTGTGGTTTATATGTTACTTATTGACTATTCAGAATGAATCTCCCTAACTCTAAGTTAACTATATTCGTTTTTAAAAAATAATTAATGTGATGAATATGGAAAACAAAACCAGTGAATTCAAACCTCAAAATATTTAAAAAGCATGAATATTATTTGCTGTGTATTTGGCCCCAAAATATCTGAAAGTGAGGAATTTAACTGAACTTTTTACTGAGTAAACACAAATTTAGGCTGAGTCTATCTGAAACATGCTAGACTATGAAATAGTAAATATCTTGTTCATTTGTACCTAATGGTATGATAAAATGGTGAGCTCCTTCCATGGCTTTACAACTAGTGCACTAAACGCTTCAATCCCATAGCTGGCTTAACTGTTCCCTTTTCATCCACATTATAATAAAATTGAAACAAAATTGATGTCTCCACACTTCTATGGACAGCTAACATATTCATTTTAAACTCTTCAACATTATAATTGCTCTTGAGATTACTATTCAATATCTGTACCAACTATATCCAAGGACATATTAGAATACCATTTAAATATGCAAATAGTAAACACATTGAGAATAACACCTATTTTCTAATTCTGTTTAAATTTTAGACCAGACTTTAAAGTCTGTTTAAACTTTAGTCCAGTAGGCAATTCTTGATAGCATGTGTATTAAAATAAGTCTGCTACATAGAAAAAGCAAAAATAAACAAATGGGACTTAATCAAGCTTATAACCTTTTGCACAGCAAAGGAAACCTTAAACAAAATGAAAAGACAACCTACAGAATTGGAGAAGATATTTGCAAATAATGCGACCGACAAGGGTTTAATTTCTAAAAAATACAAACAGCACATACAACTCAATAACAAAAAAACAAACAACACAATCGAAAAATCGGCAGAAGACCTAAACAAACATTCCTCTAAAGAACACATAGAGATAGGCAACAGGAACATGAAAAGATGCTCAACATCACGAATTATTAGAGAAATGCAAGTCAAAACTGCAATGAGGTATCACCTCACACTGGTCAGAACGGCCATTATCAAAAAGTCTACAAGTAGTAAAGGCTAGAGAGTGCGTGGAGAAAAGGGAACCCTCTTACACCATTGGTGGGAATGTAAACTGGTTCAGCCACTGTGGAGAACAGTATGGAGGTTCCTTAAAAAAACTGAAAATAGTGTTACCATATGATCCAGCAATTCTACTCCTGGGCATACATCCGGAAAAAACAAAAGCTCTAATTTGAAAAGATATATGCATGCCTATGTTCATAGCAGCACTATTTACAATAGCCAAGACACAGAAGCAACCTAAGTGTCCATCGACAGATGAATGGATAAAGGAGATGTGGTACTTATATACAATGGACTATTACTCAGCCATAAAAAAGAATAAAATAATGCCATTTGCAGCAACATGGATGGACCTAGAAATTATCATACTCAGTGGAGTAAGTCAGATAGAAAAAGACAAATATTATATGATATCACTTATATGTGGAATCTAAAAAGTAGTACAAACAAACTTATTTACAAAACAGAAACAAACTTATAGACATAGAAAACAAACTTATGGTTACCAAAGGGGGAGGGGAGGGGACAAACTGGGAGTATGGGATTAACAGATGCAAACTACAATATATAAAATAGATAAAAACAAGGACCTACTGTGTAGCCAGTTCTTGTAATAAACTATAGTGGAAAAGAAAATACAGATGTATACATATATATACATATAACCAAATCATTTTGCTGTACACCTGAAACTAACAAAACATTGTAAATCAACTATACTTCAACAAAAAAAGAATAATTCTGTTACAAATCATTTGAGATCATTTCCTGACCACATCACCTTCACTAAAGTAGCCTGTCACCATTCTATCTCTTTACAGTTGTATATTTTAATGATTCTTATCCTTTTCTGAAACTATTTATTTACATATTTGTTTACATGTTTGTCACTGATATCAGACAGTTATAAGAAAAGCACCAATAATAATAATATTTAATAGCATTTAATAGTAACTAAGATTTATTGAGCACTTATTATAAGCCAGAAGCTATCCAAGGACTTTACGGGTATTAGCACATAGACTTGTCATAAGAACCCTATGAATTGGGAACTAGTATTATCCTCATTTGATAGATGAAGAAATTGAGTGACAGAGGGTTCCTGGCCCACCTTGATTCAATTCATACAATATTCTTTATCTTTCTTCTTCACTGTCTTCTGCCTTAATCATGGTTCACTGCATTTCTACAAGAATCACCGTTCTCATAAAAGTGGTGTTACAACAAAGGTGTCAAAAATATATTTTGGGAGCATAATATTTTAGTGTACACACACACACACATATATATAATATATATATAGTATTTATATATATATTATATATATAATATATGTATTTCTAATGAATAAGAGTTATGGAATATTGCCCAAAGTCCATTTTATACTTTTAAAATATTTCTCTGAGTAAACCAGAATACTGAAAGAGTTGTCCCCAACGTTTTGGTGGCTCCTTCCTATCTGCCTCTAAAATCCCCACATAATTAATATCACTGAACTGTTTAAGCACAGAAGTATTTAAAGAGAATTCTTAAAAAAATAAAAAGCAGTTTTGCAGTTTCCACTTCCTCTTGTTCCAATCTGGTTTCAGTCTCTCCCAGTGCATTGAGATATTTTAGTCAAGTCACAGGTGACCTCTGTCTCCATGTTCTTATAGAAAATGGTTACTTTCCTCTACTTTTTACTCTCTCACCTTCTCAGATCCCCTCATGCTAGTTTTCCACCTAGCTCACAAGCACCTCCATCTCAGTCTCTTCTGATTCTGCACCTCTATCTAAATTATACATATGAAATTATTCAGATAAAGCTGAGGTATATTGGTAAAACAAATGTCTAATAAAAAGTCTTACCTTGTGGCCAGAGATGGGTTACACAATTTGGCTACAAGCTTCGGAGAAGCTAACTCCAAGAATGACCCGTAATTTGCAATAATTTTACTACTCCAAGAATGACCCGTAATTTGTAATAATTTTACTACTTGCTTGTTTCTGCTCCAGTTATCAAATACTTTGCTTCTTGCCTCTAGCTGTCCTATTTTTTTTCCAGACTGGTCATTCTTTGAAATCAAGAAATGATTTCTAAAAGTACACCTATCTTTTACACTCAAACATTAGAACCTTTTTTTCAAACACCAGGCAACCACCTTTGAAGGCTTACAATACTATGCAGTACACAGGAATGAAACATTAATCTTATTTTCACACTCTGGATAGCAAAAGATTGAATGCCAGGATATAACTATACATGCTGAGACAATATATGTTAAATAAATATGCTCAACATATGTTCAAACTATCCCAATTTACATTATTCTGAAAGATAATAATGATGAAGATGAGGGTAGATAAAAAATATGTTCTGGTCACATAGTTTTAGCATATGTTGTTTACTATTTTTCTGCTTGAGAATTTCACAATACACATTTGCATATTAAAGGTTCTGAGAAGTACCAAAAAAAAGCTAGTTAATTTTGTTTATTATATATTACCAAAACTGATTTGAATATGGTACTTTATCTCTTTATGTCTCTCCTTATTTTTGAGATAGTTATATTTATATCCTTTGGAACATTATTTTATGTTAAGTTAGTTTGGAAAATGTTATTATAGAAAAATTATCTGAATAAACAAAATCAGAAGTAGTTTACATCAATCAGTTGTCATTTTTTAATTATTATATTAATTACTATTATCATCCTTTAGATCAGGGTTTGTTACTTAAGTTGAAGGTGGAAGGAAATTTTCAGAATCACTTTTTAACAATATCTCTCTTCAGGCCCAACCAAAATTTTCTGAGTCATATCTGAAGGAGAAAAGCCCAGGGATATAAATCCTTTGGAAAAGCTCTACAGATGACTTCAATGCTGACATAGCACTTCCTCCACCAGTTTTGTCTTTTCCCTCACTATTGATCTATATATTGATAATTGCTCCAATATTTCACTTCACTTTGTTTTGTAAAAGAGCATATTAATCTCTCAAGACCAAATCTGACAGACATAATCACAAACTTTGCAATTATCCCTTAGCTTGGATTTTTCAAAGTAAGCCTTGCTCTTATTTCCAATTTTAGGTAGTCATCTAAACTACTCAATTTTAAATAAGTAGCTATATATATGTATATATATTTTAGATATATATCCACATTTACAGAAATATCGGTGCACTTATTTTTAAGAAATCTCAATGTTTCTTGAACCTCAAATATCTACTAAACATATTTTTCCCCTTCAAAAATATAAGCAGTCATTTCCCATAAAGCACATAAGCCCTATCAAGGGAGTACATCAAATATTTCACTTCTGGGCAGACATTTCCCTTAAGACATGTCTATATTGGGCCCAGAGATTGTGCTGCAAACTTTCGTATAGTGAACTAAAAATTATTCAGACCTGTAGTATTTCAGCTATGCACTACAGCTTAACAAGATCCATGTGAATGTTGTCACTGGGAAAATATCAATAATCACTATATTTACACAATTATATTTATATTACTTAAAATAATATTTAAATTTGATGAAGCAGTAGATAAAATTTAGGTAGAATTAAATTTACCAGTGAGATATTTTTCACATTACTGAGTGGCATGATTCACTTAAAGCTAACTGGATCTGGCACTGATCATTTTGGATTGATGGTCTGCTTTAACCACATTGGCCAAGCTGGTTGTAAGACATTTAACTTCAAGTTCCAGTTGGCTTCTGCTATACATATGTGTATTCAGTGTTCACTCATCTGGCTTTAGTAACAGTCCCACTTTAATCTGTGAAGGATTTATCCACTTTATCAACTGATACTTATTCATTTTATTTGACTTCCAAGTTGGCAAGATATTTCTAGCACCATTACATGGAATCCAAACTTACAAGGTTGATCAAATTTCAGATGTAGGTCACAATAAACCATAACCTTCCATTCATTCCTCAAAAATTCATTGAGTATACAGCCTTTTGCTTGTACTGTGCCCAGTAGGCAGAAGAACATAGAGGAAAACAGTTCATAAGTGTCATAAAGACATGGTTACTCCCCTCAAAGGATTTACAGTCTAGTGAATCCTCCCTTTACATTCAACTTGGGTGGCATTCACTTCTATCTATAAATTATAACTCAAAATTATTTTATAGCCTTCTTACTTAAAAAAGCCAAGCATCTCTAAATTTATAAACAAAAGAAGCACAAAGATTGCAGTAATTTAGACTGCTTAGTAAATATGAAAACTTTTTTATGAAAGAGAAGTATTGGTACAATGCTGAAATATAACTATTTCTTTGTGGCTGGAGTATGCATATGTGGAGAAGTCATATGCCAACTTTTTATACAGAAGCCATTATCTCGTTCATAATTCCACTATTGACTTATCCAAATGCTGCTTGGAAGTAGTTATCTTTGCTAGTACATCATACAATTAAAACAGTATTTATTGATTAGAAATATTTTGACACGTAAATATGTTTTCAACTCATTAGGGGGAAAAACAAAAAACCACCATAACACCTTTAGACCTAGGTATGAATATCAGCTTTCAATCTCTAGCCAGGAAACCTTGATTTGAGCACCAACATTTAAAAACTGTCATGTGAGCAGATAGTTCTATAAAGCAAACTGATCTTTCAGGAAATCCAAAATGGGTATGTTTAAATTTCCACTGAGCATTTCTCTTTCCAGAGAGGAAAGTCATAGCTACGAGTAGATTTGCTGAGAAGATCTGCATGCAGTCAGCATCACATATCTCCAAAGTCAGTCGCCTGCTTGGGGCAGAGGTGAATTATCTGTTTTATGGGGGCTCAGATAGAGGTCACTGCTTGGACTGCAGTTCTGACTTGTCTGTAGTTTGTTTTGTGTAAATGTGGAAGTAGCAGCTTCTGAATCCCTGTCGTGAAGCAAACATTATCCTCTGTTTGAAGCTGGATTTACCCTGAGTTTCCATGATGAGACCTTATAAACAGAACTCTCTTCTTGGCAGATAGAAATGTGAAGAGATTTATCTTGTGACCTTCTCTGTGAATCATTATAGGCTCCAAAATGTGACTATTAACATGTCAAAGAATATTTGTGGTAGAGGGCGGACATGCTCATTTCTAAAATGTATAAATTGAGGCTCAAATCAGTTATTTTTCATGAAAAAAAAAGCACTCAACAGCACACTTTTCTAAACAATCCAAAATTAGTAGTTGAAAAGAGGATTTACTCTTCTGTATTTATAGAACAACCAGAAAATTCTTTTAGTGATAATGTTATTAAGGCAACAGCAAAATTGGGACTAAGGAAACACTGTTAGATAATTGTCTTGAGAATAAAATGCTGTGCCAACTTTATTGTTTATGGACAGTGAGGAAAAAAGAATCTGGGTAACAGTTTAATGTCCTTGCCAACTTCAAAATGCCTAGCATAATTAAAAACTAGCCAAATTTCAAATACCCCTGGAAAGGTCACAGTTTTGAGGCAGGGTGAACACATATAGCTGAATGTTTTAATGTCACTAAAGAGCACGTTTCAGAACAGAATTCTTCAGGTCTCAAAGTTGGCAATTCATGAAGGTAAATTGCCAAAAACTCTTTCAAACAGGAGGTGCTTAATGAAACGAGGCTGGAAATCTCAGATACTCAGAGGATTTTTTTCATTACCTACAAGCAATTCCAAATAGATCATTCCCTGGCCTCAGGAGGGAGACAGGGAAACATAATTGTTTTACTTCTTAACTTAAATGGGGACATTGAGTCACTGACTATTTACTCTCTCTTTAGAATCACCATTTTACCCTGCTGATATTACGTGCATAGTCTGCAATAATGGAAAATCCATTTGGCTTTATTACGGGAGAAGGTATTCAAAGGCAATAAAACTTATTGTCAAACTAGGGTTGGCTTTGCAGAAAATGATTTTAAAATGTCCTTTATTTTGTTAAGGAGATTCTATGTAACTATTACAGAGATGATGCTTTTGGACATAATAAGCTAATCATCATCAGATTTAAGTGAGCAAGTGTGAACTCTTGATAGACTTTAAGTAATGAAAACTGGGTTATATCACACAAGTCTGAACACCAAGATTTTTTAGCAGTGTTTCAACCATATGTAAATATATATATTTTAAGTTAGGGTGATTTTATCTGTATAACAAAGAGCTTTCACCTGAACTTACTCGAGGTAGGGGAGCTGGCTATTTCTGATGTAGCTCATATTAGCTCAAGAGAGTTTACTGTGAAATATTCAGAACTTTTACAAGTAGGTTTTTAAGTCATCTCATGGAAATTGGCAAGGGCTATAAATCATAGCTCCCACCCCTTGTCTGAGAGCCAATTTACCAGCATACCTTTGGAAATGATAGGCAAGGAAAGTCCCTTCCTAGAGATGATTTTTTGAACAGAGACTTGAAGGTACTGAAGTAAGCTATGCAAAGATGATGCGGAAGGACATTACAGGCAGGCTGGAACTGTGAATGCAGAAGGCCTGAGAAAGAATGAGAAAGAAATCAATAGCTTAAAATGTGGATATAGTGTAAAGAGTAAGGTAAAACATATCCAGAGATCTAGGAGAGGTTATATAATGTAGGCCATGATAAGGAGTCTACCTTGTAACTATAATAGACATCTATAGGGTAGGTTTTGAGTAGGGAAGAACATGATTTGTTTTCATTATTTTAAGGCTCATTCTAGCTGTTCTATGGGGGAAAAAAAAGACGTTAAGAGTTAAGATTAAAAGTAGGAAGATAAGTTTGGGTGTTACTGCAATATTGCCTGCAAGAGATGATGGGTTGAACTTAGCATTATTGTGGATATGGTGGGAAGTATTGATAGTCAGATCTAGCATATAATTTGAAAGTAGAATCTGTAGAGCATAATGATAGTATGAGGGTGAGAGAAATCAAGGATAATCTATATTTTTGCCCTAAGCAAAAGGGCAAATACTGACGCAATTTTCCACAATGAAAAGGCTGGGAGACAGACAGGTTTGATAAGTTGAGGGCTAAGAATTAAAATTCTATTTTGTATACAAAATGTCATATTAGGTTTAAAATATTATGAGCCCATGTATAACCCTCTAATAGAACTGTCCTATTGTTTACAATTGAAGTGATCTGATTAATGGATCAGATTTATAGGAAAGATTCCTGTCAATATAGAATCTGGTTCTGTTTGTGATAAACTTTTTTTTTTTAACAACTTTATTGGAGTATAATTGCTTTACAATGGTGTGTTAGTTTCTGCTTTATAACAAAGTGAATCAGTTATACATGTACATATGTCCCCATATCTCTTCCCTCTTGCATCTCCCTCCCTCCCACCCTCCCTAGGTGGTCACAAAGCACTGAGCTGATCTCCCTGTGCTATGCGGCTACTTCCCACTAGCTATCTATTTTATGTTTGGTAGTGTGTATATGTCCATGCCACTCTCTCGCTTTGTCCCAGCTTACCCTTCCCCCTCCCCGTATCCTCAAGTCCATTCTCTAGTAGGTCTGCATGTGATCAACTTTTACCCTGAAGCAGTACTGAAGAGGTGACTAGGAAGTTATTGAATTATGTAGTGTTGGAAGTAATTTCCTATCACCATTATCACACAATAATTCAGTATTCTTTCCTTTTGATTTCCCAGTTTTAGAACTATATAAATTATGCTGGATATTCTATAACAAATATTCACTTGGAATCTCCACTGAATTGTAGGAAAAGATGACAAAATCAATTTTTCTAATAATTAAGGTACTTAAAGAATTTCCTTTAAAAACTTATCTGATATAGATATATTTGTTTAAAATTATTGAATATTTAAAAGTTAAAGTTTTACCTATGTTCACAGGCAAAGATGAACTGCATGAAAAGTAATATAAAGATGGAACTTCTTTAAGAGCAGATTACAGATAAATTCTATAAATCTCAAAAAAGTGAGCTTTTCATATAAAATGTGTAAATGAGTTTAAATAGATATACAATATTTATTTCCAAATTTTAATCTTTATAAACATTGCATTCATCCAATAGTAACACATAAAATTAAGTTCCTGAAAATGAAGTTAATAATATGCAATAGTTATGAAACTTAATTCACATTTGTTATTACATCCTTCATTATTATCAATCGTTAATTCTTTAAATGCATATTGCATGTTATGTAGTAAATACTAAAATATATTTTGACTTATTAGCTTTAGAATAACTGATTTAAATTGTTCTAAAATCTGCATTCTATGTGTAGAATGTATATTTGATTTTCCTATATTGCTAACTTACTTTATCAAGAAACATATTTTGTCAGTATATTTGTTTTTGTTTCTGATGAAGAAGTTGAAATATTCTTACTAATCATAAAGAAAAGAAGAAGAAGAGGAGGAGGAGGAGGAGGAGGAGGAGGAGGGGAGGGGCAGGGGGAGGGGAGGGGGAGGGGAGTGGAGTGGAGGGGGAGGGGGAGGGGAGGGGAGGGGGAGGGGGAGGGGAGGGGGGGGGAGGGGAGGGGAGGGGGAGGGGAGGGGGAGGAGGAGGCGGAGGAGGAGGAGGAAGAAGAAGAAGAAGAAGAAAAAGAAGAAGGAGAAGGAGAAGGAGAAGAAGGAGAAGGAGAAGAAGAAGAAAAAAGAAGAAGAGGAGGAGGAAGAAGAAGAAGTGGTGAAAAGAAAATAGGATGTCTTCTTTTGCTGGGTGGAGATTTAAGAAAGTGAATATAGATAGAAACAGGTTAGCTTCAGTAAATATGAATCACCTTGGGAACAGAAGGGTCTGCTTCCTTCCATGTGAAGTTTGTCTCTGCCACAAGTCATCTACAGGTAATACTGATAAATAAATTAGCCACTCAAAACGAAAAAGCACATGCTTCCTTAAAGAAGCACTCTGATTGAAGAAGGAAGGTTAAGATATGTGACAAAAATTCACTATAAAAAAGGGAAAACTTCAAACCTCTTCCCAAGATTAAAAAAAAAAGAATCAAATTCAAGTCCTAACAAGTAACTGAAAAAGATCCCAGTAAACAGAAGGCATCTTTCATTTCTATCTCCTTTGACTGTTATTGGCAGAAAATTGATGTGTGTCTTTTATTGATTTAATATACATATCTAACATCTGAACTGTCTTATATTTCACACTTCTTATATGAGTATAATGTGGAAACTGCAGTTTGAGGTTCCAGGGGAATAAGGACATTGAAAAAGATTCTGTGTGGCCATTACAGCTGTTGCAGGTAGCGGGGTGAAGTCACACGCCATTATAGAGACATATCAGGTGAATTAACTTCTATGGAATTGAAGCTCCCTTTTATGAACTTAATCCTCAAGATTGTGAATCTGGGGGTAGAAATTTATCTGTACTTATAATAACTTGGCCTCAGGGCAAAAGATGATACCATGTTTGACCATGATTACAAGGAAATGTTTAAAACAGAACATCTAACCATCAGTCATTCTTCATCTGTAAAATGGGGATAAGAGTATATACCTTATAGAATTTTCATGAAGATTAAAAGATAAATTACATATAGGGTCCCAAGTGGTGATTTGTTATTTCTTGAAATAACAAGTCAAATGATGATTTTTGTACTTTGAGTAACAAGAGACAGGTTTGTATCATGGGGGGAAAGATTATTTTGTTTCAGTTGAAGGAAAATACAATATAAAGGTGAGTATATTTCTTTTATTTAATAGTTACTAACATAGCATTCATTATGTACCAGCTGCTACTTTAAATGTTTTACAAGTAAGAACTCATAACAAACCTATGCATAAAGAAGTAGTTTTTTCACATTTTATAGATCACAAAACTAAGGCACAGGGAGTTAACCTCTGTAAGAAGCAGAGCCAGCAGGCAAACCCAAGCCAGCTGGCGGCCATCACACACTGAAACCACACATTCTGCTACTCTGTCTCTTTTTAAGTGTTACAAAACTTTGATTTTTACTTAACAGACTTTGTCATTTGAGTATCATAAGTCATGTATATATGTATGTATGTATGCATTTCTATAAAAGTACTGCATCATTCAAATTCTTCTTTGAATAAGTACACATTCAAAGCAATTAACTATAAAAGTATGATAGGTCTTCCCTGGTGGCGCAGTGGTTGAGAGTCCACCTGCCGATGCAGGGGACACAGGTTCGTGCCCCGGTCCGGGAAGATTCCAGATGCCGCGGAGCGGCTGGGCCCGTGAGCCATGGCCGCTGGGCCTGCGCGTCTGGAGCCTGTGCTCCGCAATGGGAGACGCCACAACAGTGAGAGGCCCGCGTACCGCAAAAAAAAAAAAAAAAGTATGATAATACTACCTTTCCTTTTGAGAAGAAAACAGATATCATCAGTTATCTCATTGTTTATAGTTAGGCATATTTTTTCCCTAAACAGAATTAAACTTGCATTTTAAAGACTCACCTTATCAAAACTATATTTAAAAATAATCACATCAAGCTAACACTGATTGGTTGTATACTATGTTCTAGGTGCTGTTTTAGTGATTTTTTTTAAATAACTCGTTTTATTTTTAAATACATAAATAGCACCAATTATTTTTGGTGGTCAATTCTATACTTCCTGATACAGAATAAATTCTATATTTCTTCTTAATCAGGTTTAAGCTATACTTTCTCTCTTTAGATTGTGTGGATTTAATGAGATTTTAAAAAATAAAGAAGAATATGCATAGCTCACTAAAAATCAGAAGAGGAGAAAATTTCAAATGTCTCTTTCTCTTCTTCTTTCCCTTCAAGAACAATTAAAAGATCTAATCCAATCATTTTACAAAATTAGAATTAAAATATTTGTACGATAGAAGTAAAATATTAGCTGCCTATTTTGAGTGTTTCCTTGGTGCTAGATCCATAATCCCATTTAAACCTCACACCATTCTCTCTGCTTGGTATTACTATTCCTACTTTACTTTGAAAGTAGGAAAGAAATCAGCACAACTAAGCCTCAGAAATATCTAGTAGCTTGCTCAAGTGTACACAGTTCCAGAGCAAGGATACGATCATGCCGTGTCTGCAAAACCTGACTGCTTGCAAAACCCAGCCTACTGCCTGCCAAAGAACTGACTGACACCCAACTCCAGCACTGTACTTATGAAGAAAGTGCCTGTTAAGATGTAAGCAAAGCCTCTGCTCTTTCAGCCCTTGTTCCGTCATGAGTAAAGAGCCATGATAAACTCGTGGGTGTCTCTAAAATATTCAGGCTAGGAAAGTGCTGTAGTCTCATTAATTTTACCAACTGTGATAGAAAAGAGAGAGAAGAAAAATAAGTAACATTTTCAACTGTCAATAAATTGACTTAATAAAAGATACATTCCTAAATCTAGTGCCTAATTTTCTGCAAAAGCTATCTTCTTAATTTTATATTGTTTAGAGGTAACATATAAATAATTTTAATTTTTTTAGGTTATGTATAACAGTTACTGCTTGAAAGTAGTTTTATAAAGTTATCCACAGGAAAGCATGAATTCATATGCTCTCAGCTGCATCATTTGAACTAAAATTATTCTTTTTCTTTTCATTAAGTTTGAAAAAATGAAACGTCCCATTTGCCACATATTGTATGCAATATGGTTTGTGGAAAATCATTTTCCACAGTCTGCCAAAGTATCCTACACCTGCACGAAGATTACAACCTTAGTTATAATTAACCTATGAAAAAGAAATGAAATAGAAAAGCAATAGTAGTACTGAGGAGATTAAAAGAAACATCCTCTATTGTATTTCTCAGAGAATATTATATTAAAATTCAAATTCTTTTCAGTGACAGATTGTTATAAGAATAAGAAATGGCACAAACAATCCATTTCAGGACAAAGGTTTAACAAGAATAAGAAGGTTAATTATAATTGAATATTCCCTATGTATATCTTGGAAGATATGCCTCAGTCTATTTTTTATTGACAGGTAGTACTGTAAATTAAATGCAGTATTATGCATTCAAATTGGATTTCAACTATTCATCATCTATAGTCTAACATTAAAATTAGCCCTGATGATGACAGTCTAAAGATCATAATGAGAATATGATTTCCATTTGTATTGTAGTGGGGAGTGTAGGAGTTGGAGATTGGATTCATAATTTTGTTATAATCTTTGATGCCTGAAAAATCCATTCCATGTATCAACTATCCAGAATATTAATACTGTACTGAGTATACTCTGAATGAATGATGATAAAGGCCACTTGTCTTCTACAAGAATTGGGCCAAATCCGAAAAGAACAACAACAACAAAAGTGGCAAAATCAAAATCCTGTCAATTCTACCATCAGTCACTGTTTATATAAACATGGGGATGTTAGTGTGTTCTCCAGGACCTCATGCAGAAATAAAACAAAACAAAAAACCAGCAGCACTGAGGCACTGTTACACAAGACGATCCTAAAAAAAGGAAAAAACAACAACAAGAGAAAGAGATGGAGAGAGACAGGGAGGCAGAGAGAGAGAGAAACAGAGAGTAGAAAGAGAGGAGAAGGGGGAAGGAATGGATAAAGGGTTTGTCTCTCTGATGATGGTCATGAGTGACTTCAACCGTGTGGATCAGTGGTTCTCATTCAGAGATAAACTGCAGAAATCTGACGTGGAATTCTATGAAGGTACTCATGTGCTTGGGCCTGCAGATGCTCAAATTATTCCCCGTGTAATTCTGAGGCACTGCTTGCCTCACGATCCTACGTGGTATTTCTCAAAGCAAGAGTTATGCATTACCTGCATTAGCAAAAACACTGGGATCAGGAAAAGGGGGTGCTTGTTGAAAATTATGGGTCCTATTAATTTAGAGTCTCTGGGAGTGAGGTCTGTGAGGTTTTATTTTTTAACACCATCTGCAGGTGAGTCTGATGATTCTCAATCATCTGTGGCACCTTGGCCATGCACTCTGTGATGAGCTGCTCCCTGGCCTGATGCTTTTTCTCCTTGGCCAGCTGCTACATGTTTGAAGTGTAAGGATCTCTGGAGCAAGGTTGGAGAAATAGCACTTGGCCATTGTCATTATGGCAATCTTAAAACCTAGGTAAGAAAGGTTAAGGTAGGGATGTCACTTGATGCATTAGTCTGACTGTTTTGTTTGTGAAATTAATATATTATTTCAGCTGTTAAAGAATAGTTTTACTGTGACAGGACCATGGCATTTTTCAAGCCACAGTCTCATCAAAAATTTCATACGTTTTTCGTTAGTCATTAAGACTAACAACCAAGATTTGATTTTGTTTAAAATTATTGCTAGTTACCATGTATGAAGATTGAAGAAAAACAATTGGCACATATGTGAACACAAATATAACACATAACAAGTAGCTTCAATAAAACAAATGTCTATTTTCTTTTAATTTGTCTCCAAACAATTGCCTAAAATTTAAACTGCAAGAAACAGTGATTATAATAGCATCTGGTAGAATTTCTATCTCAACTGGTTTTTTTTTTTTTAAATAACTGCATGTAATTATTCATGACATTTGGGATTACTGAACACAAATAGAAGAAAGGGAATGAAATGTTAAGCTTTCCTGGGGATAAAAAATATTGTATATCTTTATTGTAACTCCTAATTTAATTAATGTATTCTTAATGCCAGCTGGTCAGATTATCTTAAAAGTTAACAAAAGAGATCCATCTGACACTTAACAAATAATAAATATGAAAGAGTGTAATGCTGGAACACTGATATTATGCAATCAACATAACTAGAATAATGCAAAAAAAAACTAAAAGAAGGAAACCATCTTAGTCAGCTGTAGTGCACATTTACTGTCATCTTGGGATGAGGAAGAGAGACCCTTATTATTATCTCAATCATGACATTAGATATAACAATAATCATATATTTAAATAAAAGTGAGATGTGTACCTGTTCCAAATGCTTTACAGGTAGAAGGTTAGGATATGTGGTTAGAACAACATATACCTGGAGTCAAATACTCAAGATCTCAAGCTGTCAGAGCTGGGTGAGTAATTTAACTTCTCTGGACCTTGCAGTTCTCATTTTAAAGATATGACTGTCCACATAATGCATTTAGAAGAGTACTGGGCATATAGTACTATATATATCTTTATATACCACATGTAATTTCTTTAAGCATACAAACAACACTTGATTTAAAATCAGAAAATACCTTCGGATCCTGCCTCTGTCATGGGGGCAAATCACTTAACTTCTCTGAAACTTAGTTTTTTTAGTTGGAATATAAGGTATTATTTATTTTACAAGTGAATTATTAGGATTAAATAAAATTACCTTTGCTCAAGTCCCCATCAAGTTTCTGGTAACTATTAGGTGCCTAATTAGTTTCTTCTTTAAGTCTCAATTCGGTATAGAATTCTAGCCATGGCCAGACGGCAAAGAACACAGATTTCAAAAACTGTAGGTAACTCTGAACTTGTTCTCCTAATGACTAAACTTTGGTATGAGAAATAAAAAGCCTCTTTTCTTAGCTCTGTAATCTGACACCTGAGATCAGAGTAGGTATTTAATCCATATTTTTGTCTACCTCGTTCTATTTCTGTGAGTTTGTTTCAAAGACCATCCCAGTCTTTAATAACTATAACGTGTACACATTTGGACATATCAAAACAACTGATGCATCCTAGAGTCTGAGCAATCAATCCTACCTGGAAAAGGAGCTATGCTGTTTCCCTGTTCTTATGCACCTGAAGATGTGAAGTGTTAGAGGATGTTAAAGTACCACAATTAGCAACCTCAGTTATTTATATTTTACACCATTCTAAAAACTGTAATTTTTAAAAATATTATGGAAAATTCCACAAAATATCATTCAATAAATGATGAAGTCAAGAATACAGTTTTCCTCATTCAGTTGACATTATATCATGAATACAATTTTTCTCAACATAAAGGTAATATACTAATACCAGGCAAATGCATTCAGACAATACGGTCTGCTAAGATGTCAGCATACAAATTCATCATTTAGGGAGCTTTATAAAGTAATCAATTCAGTTAAGAACAAGAGTAAAGTAAGATAAAATTGTAACTAAATAATACAGAAAACCGTGAAAGGAAATCAAGCCAGGTGAAAAATATCTTTTAAGTTTTTATTAGAAAAATAAGGTTTTTGTTGAAATATTTCAAATCCATTGTATTGCACTGAACTGATTAAGTTCAGGTGCTGTATTGGCAGTCTGTACACTTTTTCTTTGACACTCACTTATTTCCCATGTTTTATAACATGCAAATGCATGTATCAATTTTCAGAGAAAGAGTAAATGTAAGTTATTTTTGCTGTTTATTCATATGTTAGATTAACTTTGTTTATCAACCCATATATTAAAATGTAATCATTTCATTGTCAGGAGCCTAAAGCTAATGTTAATTACAGTTTGAAACTTCGATTATTAATGCATCTTTACCTACTGAAGTGTGAAATAAGCAATAGTAGTTGGAGTTCACCAATTAAATTAGCTTCTGAGACAAGAATTCATAAGTAGGCATTTGTTCATGATGAACAAATGCTGCAGGATTTTGTGTTCTAAGCTACGTTTGTGAAATATTAGTCCCAAGGAGTGAGAACAATGATTCAAAAAAACTACTATTAAATGACATATGCAATAAATACAATAGATGTGATAGGCATCCTATATCTTTTCTCTTCACATTTTGTAAGTCATCAGAAAAAAGAATGTAGGTATTTAATCCATAGAAAAATACAAAAGTTTTTGTTTGGTTTGTTTTTAAATAAACAGGGAAAAAAGAGAGATCCATCTCGTTCACATAGTGCCTTAATCCATTCAGGCTATTATAACAGAATACCATAGACTAGATGGCTTATTAACAATAGAAACATACCACTCACATTTCTGGAACCTGGGAAATCTAAGATGAAGGAGCCAGCAAGTTCAATGTCTAGTAAGCCTCCCCTTCCCAGTTCATATGGCCATCTCTCACTGTGTCTTCACAGAGTAGAAGGGGCAAGGGAGTTCTCTGGGTCTCTATTATAAGGGCACTAATCACATTCATGAGGACTCTACCCTCATGATCTAATCACTTCCCAAAGGCTCCACCCCTAATACCCTCATATTAGGGATTCGGATTTAACATATAAATTTTGGCCAGACACATTCAGCCTATAGCATATAATATACCCAATATAATGTTATGTTTTGACAAATATTGTTTATCGTCTCATTTTTTATTTAACTATATGTTCATGTAAGTCTTGCCCCACTCATCTGACTCCTTATATGATTTTCAGGGAAAGCCTTGCTTCCTACTTGTTGATTGGTTGGTTGTGCTTCTCTGGTGCTACATGCATAATAAATAGTTTCATTCTTATGAAGGATGATTCTGACTAATATTTATTAAATGTTTATTACTATGTGTTGTAACACAGTAACCCTCACAGTGCTCTTGTCATGTACGTACAATTAGTATGATCATTTTATACGTAAGGAACCAGGACCACAGAAGGATTAAGTAACTGATCTAAGAAGCCACAATTTGGAAGGACCACTCCAAACTCCATACAATTTTTTCTAGAATTTTGTTCCTAATGAAATTTTTAAACACAGAATATGATAGAGAATGATGGACCCCTATACGGAACCACCAAGATTTCACATACTTTCATAATTTGCTAATGCTTTCTAAAGAATGAGAGTATTACAGATGAAGTTAAAGTCCTCTATGAACTACTCCATAATCCAATTATCCTTTATTTCTCCCCAGGAATAACTTCTATTAATAATTTATTGTTTATAATCCTGATGCCATATTTTTATACTTTAACAAGGAATACATATGTATTTTTCTGTTCTAAAACTTGATATAAATATTGTCATGCTCTACTACAGTAGCATTGGGCAACTTTGTCATTTCACATTTTTTTCTATATTTAAACATATTTACTATGTATTTTTAGTTTCTTTTCTCTGCATCATCATTTAATATAGTAGGGACTACAGTTGAACAGCTTTTACTAGAAAGCTTCTAGGTATGCATTTACTTATATTTTTCTTGATTTCTGAAATTGTATATTATCTGAGGATTCTTATCCCTCAATATTGGGCAATGCTCTGCTCTAATCTTTTTATCTATATATGTATGCATCTTATCTACCTATCTATTCCTATTACTTAGAGCTTCTCTGAAATACCTTATTAGTTCACAGTTTGTACTTTTTATACCTTTCCACCTTTATTCTACTCTCAATTTAAGAATAAACATTTTCCAAAGAATAAAATCTATAACTTTACCAAAGACTACATATGTCTCTTAACTTCTGCTTTCTGTCTTGGCCAAGGCAGAGAGGGTCAGGATGCAGAGAGGGTCAGGATGCTCTCGCTATATTTTTAGTATATTGAGTGAGTTACTAGTGTTTCACTTAAAGATGAAATAAAAGCTGGAAAACTTTTCAAATCAACCATATGTTCTGACATAATTTCAGATATAGTCATACAAACACACTCATGCATATATATATGTATATATATGTCATTTCTGTATGTTTAGATTATTGAGGTGTATTAAAATTATATGTAAATTATTGAGAGATATGCATATAAGAATATATATATATTCATACATTTGGAGAGAAAGAGAAGATGGTAGATGGCTACATATATTACATACATATATATGATAGTGGAAAGAAAAATTAATTACTTGATTATCTACAGAATTCTTTTCAACAACCGAGATACCATTGCTCAAGCATATATCTTTAATAAGTATATTTATTATAAGGACATGGTCCTATGGATATATTAGCCTGGATAGCTACAAAAGACTAAGGCACTGATAAACTATTTTCTATGAGAATGGAACTTTAGGGACTTGAGAGTGAAATACATTCTGTTAAAAATAGCTGTGATAAATATATATCAGTAGATTAGCAAGTAATAGAATAAAAAATGGCTGACAATAATTTCAATGAGATGAAGTATAATACCATTATGTTGTATCTATATGTTTCCTATTTCTGGCATATTTTTTCCAGCCTCATTTTATTCAGTGAGGTGGGATATGTAGAGTGGGTAGATGTCAATCTAGATTGCACAAATTATTTCAAGATTTCCAATCTTCATTTTAAATTTGCATTGTGATATTCAAGTATAGTTAAATCACTTTGAAAAGGCATGTGTTAAAAAGAGCCAAATGCTATCTATACAATGGAATATTATTTGGCAATAAAAAGAATGAAGTATTGAAAAATGTTATACCATGAAATAATCTTGAAAACATTATGCTGCATGAAAAAAGGCAGTCACAAAAGACCATAGTTTGTATGATTTCATTATATGAAGTGTCCAGACTAGTATAATCTGTAGAGACAGAAAGTAGAATAATAGCTGCCTAGGACTTGGGCTGCTGGAGACAAATGGAACAAGGCTCCTCATGGGTACTAAGGAATTACTTTTGATGGTGATAAAAATGTTCTAAAATGTATTGTGGTTATAGTTACACAACTCTGTGAATATACTAAAAATGATTTATTTTTACAATTTAAATGGGTGAATTGTATGGTATGTGAATTATATCTCAATAAAGCTGACCAAGAAAAAAAGCCAAACCTTTTGTGTCTGAGATATGCAAATCTTAAATATTGTAACATGAAAGAAAAGGGTGCTATAGAATTAAAGGGAGTTATTAAATTACAATATGGATTCCACAAGAGTTTCAAATTCACTGCCTTGAAAGTCACATTAGAAGCCCTCCCACCCCACCAAGAGACAGAAGGAAATAATGACAATAGAAACAATAATTATACAGGGATCCAGGATTCCACATTTCACTAACGATAAGTGTACACTGAAGAACCACATTAAAAGAATGAAAATAGAGCATAGAAATGGTTTAACTCCTATATACCGTTAGAACAGCGAGGCAGGGAAGAAATAGCAAAAGTGCAAAAATCAATCTTAAGACAGTTCTAATTCTTTCATTAAAAATAATTTTAAATGACCAACAACACTTGTTTCATTTGTTTTAACTGAAATACTTTTGACAGTCCAACAGTATCTAATGGCTTCAGTACTGCAATATTTTAAGAGCTGCAATATTTACAATAGCTCCTATTTGATGTTAATAAAATGTCTCTGATTTGGGAAGAAGAAGAAAAAAAATTCTTGATATAGAATAATGGCCAAGTAAGGATTTTAAGTTTGTGCAAAACAAGAGTGGTGGAATTTAGTCCAAAGCCCTTGGGCTGGCTGGGCAATAAGTTCACCTTCTGGAGACAGAGAATACTTTACGTTGCATAATAAATGGGGCACTCACTGACCATGTGATAGTCTACTCTGCTAGAAGCAAAATGTCACAGAAGTACTGCCACCTCTGCATTTCTTTAAAAAAAAAAAAAAATTGTTAGGAATCCTACCAGTTTACAGTTAAGCCAGAGGGTGTTTTCCTTCTGTGTTCTATAGGTAAACAATCTGAAGACCAAGCAATTTTGAGGACTGTTTCAGCATTACCAATAAGTTTTTCTAGAAAACAAACCATGTTCTCTTTATCATCACACACCCTGTACTGTAAAACTTGTGATTGCATCCCCCCTTTTTTCTTGATGAGAGAATGTTAGTTTCTCCAGGTACCTGCTCTCAAGGAATCACCACAGATATAATTGCCTTCCACGTCCTGATTGATCTAAACCAGTTAACTTAATCCATTTCCTTAAATGTTTGATTGAAGCAAGACAATAGCATTTCTGACCTATAACAAATAAAAGGTGTTTGCTGGGACTCTTCTGAAAAATATTTTCTCACTTTAAAGTTGAAATTTTGTACATGGGAGAGACAAAATACATATATATGAAGAGAGAGAGAAAGGCATGGTAGAGGGAAAACAGCTCAGTGTGTGCTTTGTCTCCTACAAAAAAATATATATCTATGTATATATGGATATTTGGTGATATGGTTGAGCTATTAAACTAATCAGTCTTCAATTTCTTCTTATATATACATTTTCTCATTTTTAAGCCCACTGAGTCTGGATTTTCTTTTATTTATAGATAAAAGCATTCCAACATGCTATTTTAACATGTTTGTGAGGGCATAATCAGTCCATGATCATCTGCTTAGTGGTTTGTCTCAATGGATAGGTTCTTATCAACTGTCTTAACTTGTAGTTATATCACAAAATGATCCCTAGATACTTCATTCTGATAAGTTCAACTTGCTGAAAGCTCTTTCTCATTTGAGGAAAGCAACAGAATGTCATTTTGAGTACAGACATCTAAATGGTAGTAACTTTCAGACAACATACTCAGAAAGATATCAAAGTTGCTTTTAGGAAAATAGGATGGTACTTGATCATTGATAACTTCCATAGGTGTCAGTAGCAGAATCTGACCATCTATTAACATTTGCTGATCCAGTTTTTTGACAAAGAAGCTGGTTTATCTATAAAATGCTTGTATAATACTGACACATAGACATGTGTCTAGGGTAAAAGCAGTGACTTTTGCTCATGATGGGCAAACCTTCCCAATTATGCCCTAAAAAAAAAGAGTAAGTCAAGTGTTCCTTAATCTCCCTTTCAAAAATAAGGAAGAAATTACTGAGACTTTTAATACTGTGTAATACTTAAGAAAGCTGAGGAAACTTAAGACAGATGTAACAAAAGTAAAATATTAAATAGATTTTACATTTTTTTGGAGGGGGGAGAATTGGGAACGTTTAACTCCTAAAAAAAACTTAGATGGAATGCAAAGCTGTATTGTGAAGAATAGAGGAATGTGTTAAAATTGGGAAAGAGGAAGAAATAAAGGCAGGCAGGCAGGAAGAAAGGAAGAAGAGTTCATGTATTAGATGGGGTTAGGCTATTACCTATCATATTTAAATAACACAATTCTAGAAGTGTGATGTAAAGAAATGCAAATAGAGTATATCAATGATAATGAAAATGTATGTCCCTGAAATGGAAACTTGTAATGCTATTAAATAGTGTTGCCAGTTAGCATTTAAAATACAATTAAGTAACAATTAAACATATGAGATGGATGATTAAATTTGAATTTCAGATACATAAAAAATTACAGTGTAATTATGTACAAAATACTGCATAGGGCATATTTAAAATTTTTTAATTGTTTCTTTGAAATTTAAATTTAACAGGATGTCCTATATTATAGCTGGCAACCCTAAATGCTTTTTCTATTTTTTTTTTCCTGTTATTTCCTCTAACAGTGCAACAGTACCAGGTTGCAGAAAAATTGTGGTCTCTTTTGTTTAAAGATTAATTTAATTCTTTAATTCTGAATCTGAAACTTTCGAACTTGAGTTAGAAACGACAAAATACAGCAGAAAGTTCCTGGTATAAGGGAACAAAATTTGCCACCCCAAAATGTCTCTTTGGCATGAGTATTATAATATCCCACATGCTGTGGAAGTCAAGCAACGTTCCAATTCAAACCTGACACAGAGAGAGAAAATGGTAGCCAGCTCTGTGAGAATTAGAAAATTAGTTAACCTCTTTGTGCCTTACTTTCCTCATCTATAAAATGAAATGTTGATGATACTGGGCTTATAGGTGGTTATGAGATTAAATAAGATAACAATTAAAATGGGCTTAAGACACTGATTGGCACATAAAAAGCTCAAAGTTGTTAGCTGTTGTATTGATGTGATATTCTTTTTGTAGTTGTTATAATTATTTTAATTAGTATTATTACTATATTATACCTATATCGGGTTTGTAGGTGTAATAGCTGTGACTGACTGAAACTAAAATCTGGAGTTTTGGATGTCTTTTTAACAACGGTGTTGGGTTCTGTAAAAACAAGAAAAAAGCAAGTATGCAGATATATGACTCTACAAAGTCAGCTCCTTAAAGAGCTTCCTAACAGTAAAGAAATTTTGAAAATTTTTGTAAAGGACATCCTTGTCCTTTACAAGTTTATTGCTAATTCTATTTTGTGTTAGTCCTCCATATGAATAAAATATCATAATTGCAAAAAGTTAGTCCAAAAATTGGCAATGGATCTCTAAGTTGGTTAAGGCGAAGATGTCTTTTTAAAGTAGGTTAAGCTGTAATTTGCCAATTCATAGTTAAGCTTTAATCTAACACTTTTTTCCTGCATATTAAAAACTGTGCACTTATCAAAATGTTGGTGTATTTAAGCATATATGTCTAGTAGGCACTGAAGATTATAGCCTTGCCTCATTTTCACACCGACCCAAAATTTGATGAAATATCTGCCAATGATTCTCTTCTTCATATTTTTTTTAACATCCCTTTGGGAAAAAACTCATGAAGACAAAAATTTTAAAGTATCCTAGGTTCCTGACTGTGCTAAATTTTAATTTTAATGCAAATTATATTTATTAAGCAACCTTAAGAGTCATATTTGAAGTTTTTCAGATCTCTGTACTAATGTAAGCGACAGTAAGGTAAAAACAGGTTAACTTCCCAGCAATGGAAAAGCTCCTTACAAAGTTACTGATAAATCTAAAAGAAGATGGGGTATGTTTTAGAAAATGGTTGATGAAAATCACTGAGTGTCTGCATAAGTATTTATCTTTCCCTTTCCTTGAATCAGAGACATCCATATAATTTACATGCTTTTTTCCTACCTTCGATAACAGATAATAAATGTTAAGTGGGACCTCAGCATATATTAAGCACTTGGAACCTGTTCAGACAGCTTCCTCACTCTTCCTGAGCATCTTTGTAAACTAGGGAAACAGGATACATCACAGATCAATTCAGTCAATCAACTTTAATCATAACAGAGGAATTAAGCTACTTTTCAGGCATGATGCAATAGAGAAAATTGCTTGGAGCCTTTTTTTTAGGCCACCAAGGATCCCACAAGGGCTGTCATTTTGCTTCTACATTTGCTCTCTATTCCAGAAGTCCTCATTTTCTTGAGAAATGTACAAGAAAGGCTGAAGCAGTTGGAATCTGGGGGCATAATGAATGCATTTTATGTCATTTTAAACACACTCAGGATCACTGACAAGAAATAAAAACAGAAAGTCAAAATCTTTGCTGAAAGAGAGACAGAGCCCCAGAAGGATTCTTTTTCCCTCCATTATTTGTTGCTTTGGGTTATGTCAGTTTATTTTATGGCTGCACTAATTTTAAATGCATTTTCCTCTCCCGTGAGATGCACTCTTTCAACTTTCCTGGAGGTGAGCCTGAGAGTCTGACTGATGGTCAGATGTGTGCACACATGTATGTGAGCATATATCTGACCATAAAACATATAGTAATTCAGCATTTACTTTTGGAGGGTGTGTTCTCTCTGCTTTGTTCCTAATTCTTGGGATCAAACCTTTCCTGCTATATAAAACTGCTTAATGATTTTCTGGAACACACATACACACACACACACACACACACACACATAGAAGAAACACTTCAAACAACCTTCAGCATTAGTGTTTTGCTTTTTTTTTAAAGAAAATATTTTAAACAATTACTAGTGGACCTGAGGAAAGAAAAATATTATTTTTTAAATATTTGGTTAGAAATATTTCAAGTCAAAAAACAACTGCAAAATAAACCACCTAAGGCCCTTTAAACAAATAAATCTGAAATGCTATAAAGTTTTCTCATGTCTTATTAATTCCAATAAGCTATTTTATGAACATAAGAACATTTTCAATTTAATTAATATAAGAACAAAATAAATTGGCATGCCATCCTCAAGTTACATGATGAAAAAATGAGGAAAAAGGCAATTAGACTTTATCACTTGAGTAATAATTTTCCCTCTGATTATAAAATTATTTTCAGCTAAAATATCTGAGCTGACAATAAAATAGCTATAAACAGAGTAATTCAAAAATACTTTCTATTTGGTTCAAAATATAAAAGGCAGGGTACTAGTTAATGTGCTAATAGTACAGAATTTCTGACTCAAGTCAACATAGCAAAATGCAAATTATTTATCTAACACCAAGGAACTCAACCAGGAGCAAGGATAAATTATGAGTTTAAAAAAAAAAAAACGAAAAATCAACTTTACCGATTACATTTAAGGTAAAAATTCATTGTTAAAATTTTCAACAATTCTTACATGTTTTTGCATTTTCCTACTCATAGCTTAGAGGTAAAAAATACTTCCTCTTGTTGACAGGGATAGCATTTACAGCAACTAATCAGCATTTACAGCATTTAATTCTTCTAATTACAGCACAGTTTTCTAGGGTCAGTGTCTCCTACTTTTCTCTACAATCCACTGTGGATCAGCAGGTAGTGATGCAACTTCCAGTTTCACAACCTGACACTACTAATATTTTGGGTTGGATAATTCTTTGTTTTGAGGTGTGGGCCTGTTTTGTGTATTGTAGGATATTTTTCAGCATCTCTGAACTCTACTAACCAGAAGCTAGTGGCAATCTTTCCCCTGTTTTAGCAACTAAATGTCCCTAGAGATTGCCAAAACTACACTTTCCACCACCCCACAATTTGAGAACCAACTCACAGTGTCATGGTTTGGCATGTGGGCTTATTTGGGACCAATCAGGACGTATATCAGGACTTCCAAGAAAGCAGTGTTTTTTAGTCTACCAGATTCAAGCTTTGAGTTGGTTGTTGACAAACTTGGAGTTAAGTCTCTGTCTTAGAATGCAACCAAAATGAAAAGATAAACAAAACAAAATAAAAAAAACACTGAATGGTGGAGAGGGTTGGATTTCTGATGACATGTGCAGATCTGGGTATAGCTAACCCCAAAGCTAACACTTAGAGTTTTTCAGATGAACCAAAAACTCCTCTTTTTATTTTTTTTTGCTTAGGCCACATTTGAGGCAGTTTCTGTTACTGACCTGATTAATAGACTTATTGTGAAAATAAACTATCTCATTAAAAAAGCTTTCCAATTTGCCAACCATAAATGCAATATGCATTCTGAATACCTCAAATATGTAATTTTATGTCTATACTATACACAGAAAAATATACACATTATTTTATGATGTTTACGTCTGATGACTGAAGTCAAATGATAAGAAGTTCTCAATTTTTCCTTTGGCAGTCATTGCAAAGTATGCCTATTCCCAATACATATGCTGCTTTAGGTGTGCTGGTTACACAAATGGGTAATGGATAGATAATGGTCTGAAGACCATCATACCCTTATGCAGGACATTTTTTTCCCATGTGGAGTCTGGTCAACTTCAGTCAGCATCTCAGAACTTCAAACTGGCTTTTTGAAAAGCTATGCAAATAAGATTTTCTGCACAATTACTGAATCAAAATCACAGTTAACCAATATTGCAACCCTGTCATTAAATAGGTTTACACAATTGAAATGAGAATCAGGGAGGAAGGATGAAAGACAATTCATGTGGGATCCCTGCAATCACTCTTCACCCATTAATAATTAAATGAAACAGTCCAGATCCAGCTAAAGTCTCATAAGCAATAATGAAAATAAAAATTATTTTATAGGATTTGCTCAATTTGGTCCTTTTTCATATTACTTAAGGAAAGAAAACTCCAAGACTTATGAAGTCTAAATATAAAATACATGGTTCCATAGAGTATGAATTTACTCTTTCTGACCTATAGTTTTGCCCCCCCATAGTTAGAAGAGTCATTATAAAACTTTAAAAAATTAACTGGCAGAAAAAAACTAAAGTAATAAATTTTGTCAAAATATGCTTTAATTATTCAATATTAAGTGCGATAAATGATAAACAAAGTTCATAAGGAAAATTAATAGAGGAAAACAGGTGCCCAGAACTCAGAGGAATATTCTCAAGTAGTTGTTTTATTCCTGTCGGTTATTTGAATCATGTTAATAATAATATCTTGTGGCATAGCTGATCCCTGACTTGTTAATCTGTTTGTACCCCATAAAATAATTTAGAAAGAAGACAAAAAATTCTCTATCTATGTTGTCTTTGCTATTAAAATCAATGTGTATATTTCCTGTTAGTTGGAGGACTGGCACATTAAGTGATGGTCTTCTTGTTTCTTACTGCTGAGAATCCAGGTATTTTCTTCTTAAAAACATAAGGAAGAAAAAATTCCATTGATGTTTTGCTATCAGAACTGCTTGCTATCATGCTTTACCTTACCTACCTTATATAATGTAGCCATCAATTCCGAAAAAGAAAAGCATAATAATGTGGTTTTCCTCCAGGTTCTTAGAGAATTATTACCTTTAAAGTAAAATGTTTGCTGTTAAGTCTGAAGGCTGTTTTAATCATTGGAGCCTTTACATATTATACAAATATGCAAGACCTTTTCACTTCTTCTTACTGCATATTGCTGACAAACTTCAAGGGAATGTTACCCTTACAATTTCATGAGGGAGAGAATACCAAGAGAGTTTTCTGAGCTCATTTGAAGTCTGAGAAGGCTATTGTACCCATTTTTAAAACCTGATCAAAATTCAGGCTGCTGTTTGTTACTAAATTATGTATCTCTGAAGCATAAATGTGTTGGCTTTAGAAAGTTACAAATTAGTGCATTTCCATATGACTTGGGAAAATGTAATTCTAACCAATTTTATTTGGGGTGAAAAAATATTGTTTGCATTATTTTATAACACAAGGGAGCTGTCAGCCCACATGGTCATCCAATTTCTGTGGCAGAGAGAGCTCCCTTGCATCTCAAATGGTTAGCAATAAAGATACTTTTCACATTAATGCTACCGATAACCTATAAAAATGCTTGCTTTATACACTTTATTTTGCAAAAGAAAATGTGGCAAGTCTAACAGAAGAATTTGGTATCTCCTTGAGTAGATATTCCATTTCTCACCCCATTATCTTTAATTCAAAAGTGTGAAACAGTATTTGAAATTGTTCTGAAACGTATTATTTCTAATCCTTTTCAGATATGCTTATTTTATTGTATTCTAGGGGAGTTTAGTTGTACCAGCTTCTCCTTCTGCCATCTCCAATGTTGATGGGCTGTCATTCTTTGTTGTTAGTCAGTAGAGGCAGATATTACTATTTCTAAAAATGCCAATTAGAAGACTAAATCATAATACCTACATAATATTGATAAAAATCCATTAAATGTAACTTTTTACTATGACTATTACAAAAGGGAAATTAGGACATATGAAGAAGAGAAAGGAAAGGAGAGCAGGAAATGTAGTGAGAGGGCAAAGGTAAATGGGAAAATTAAAATAGAGGGGAGAGTATGTGGGAAAGTAAGGAAACAGATAAAGAGTGAATATGAATGGCAGAAGTATTTTAGATGCAACTAAATTTTAGAATCCTATGAAATCAGTTAGTAAGTAGAATTTGAAAGGCATTGTTTATACACACACACACACACACACACACACACATACATATTACACCTTTTTTCAAGTTCTATTTGTTTAAAATGAGGAAGTCAATTCCAAGTTATACATGTAAAGCCTGGTGATATCAGTATGATGACAAAAGATAAAATAACATTTACCTATGGCCGTTGTTTTCAATAAGGGATATTGTTGTCTACCAGGGGACATTTTTGGTTTTTACAACTGAAGTATGTGTGTGTGCGGGGTGCTACTAACATTTAGTGCGTAGAGGTCAGGGATGCTCTGCTAACCATCCTACAATGCATAGGACAGCTCCACAACAAAGAATTATCTGACCCCAAATGTCAATGGTGCTGAGATGGAGAAACTCTGATCTATGAAATTAATAAATTCTTTCAGAATGGTAAGTGAACCAGGTTTCTGGTTGATGTTTGATTTCAAAGCACTTTAACTTGCCTAAATGCCCATTTGAATCTCAAGTCAGGAAAAACCATCCGTGGCCTTGCACTGATACAAACAACATTATACATGAATTACTGTGAGGGTCACTTCTACTCAATAAGCAATCACTGATCACTGGTTGGTAGAGATATAGCAAGAGTTCTGTGTGCCTCTAACCTCAAATTCAAGTTACTGTAATCAATTGCATCCCAGAGTAAACAAGTATGATAAAGTATGTATCTTTTTAAATGGAAAGACTACAAAAGAAGGACAAGTGGTGTTTCAGAAGGTCCCTGATGTAGATGTTCCAAGATGATCAATAAAATATTTAACTTCATTTTCAGGACTAAATATGACATGAGGTGGAGAGCAAATGACCATTTTGAATTGAGTATCAGACCAATCTCATGCCAGACAGTTTCGCAGAATGTTGTTTCTGAAACTCTATATGCCAACGAATCAACTGGGATTTTTTTTTTTTTTTTTTAAATATAGATACTGAATCAGCCAGTCTAAAGTTGGGGACACATACTCAGCATTTCTAATAAGTGGCCAGATGATGCTTATTGTTCACAACTGAGGGCCATACTTTGAATGGCAAGGCACTGGACCTGTTCTTTTCTTAAGACATACTGAATAAAACAACGCCATTCTAAAGGCAAATCACGTATATAATTTTTTTTAAATAATACAACAATTTCATGGGGAAGATTAGGGTTCTTTCAAATAGCTCTCATACATTCATTTTCATTTAATTATTTAGAATTATTTTAATTTCTTTTGCTTAATTTAAAAATTATTTAATTTATGCTGTAATATCTGAATAAATTCTAATTGTAAAAAAAATATAAATAAGGCCAAAGACCCTCTTTGATAATTTATTATGACCCACAACCCAGTCCTTTCTTCTTCATATTTCAATATTTTTCTTTCTCCTTAATGTTATCAGTTTGGTTTATAGTCTTCCATTCTGTGCATTTATATACATACACACGTACCTATACACAATTTTATTTTTTAATTTTTAAAAATTTAGCTAAATATTAGAATGGTGCCTGTATCATGATACAACTTACTTTTTCACTCGAAATTACATTTTGGAATATAATTATATAAAATTTTTTTCTATAATTAGATATGATTTTATGTACATATAAATTAGTTACATCTATTACATCTTGGAACATAACAGGATATATTGAACCACTGAATCTTTTTGAATTACTCCACTGCATTTCATAGAAGGATATGCCATTCACCTGCTGATAGATATTAAGTTTTTTATAACACATTTTTATATACCTTGATTTTAAAAAAGAGAAAGAAGAGGTAGACATCAACTGCACATCTTTTGAAATTTTTTGAGGATAATACATAAACCTTTAAAATCTGTGTTTGTTTTTTACTTTGTTAGGGGTTTCTGTACAACTGCAGCCTATACAAAGAATGGAAGACAGAAATCTTGGTCTATAATGACAGGGCATATTTTGCTATTTTTGTCAGACTTAACTTAGCCTTCCTAGAAATGAGTTGCTCCAAGGAAATAATTTAAAGCTATAGTCAATATTTCTTCTAGGCCTACATCTTTAAAAGGCTCAGAAAATACAACCTCAAATCATTATCTTCAAAAAATTTAAATTGGTCACCAACTGTATAATATTCAAACATATAATTTTCAGTTTCTCCCTGATTTTGCTGCCTTTTGCACCTGGCATTCTGCAAAAGAACTTTTAAGTATCACAGGATGTATGCAGGTTTTATCATGAATAACGCCAATGCCATGTTATAGTGTGCTGATGGTCCACACACAGTGGCTGTTTTGAGTCAAGCCTGTAGCTCACTTGGGTATCATCTCCATGGTAACTTGTTTACAAGGGCTGAAATACAAGCTGAAAATTCAAGGTTAGCTTTTTCTTTGTTGCTGTTTTGATGTTTTTGGCAATTGAAATAATGTGGGTATAAGACTTGATTTAAACAGCTTCATGGCAGGCTGAGTCAAAACAAAACTCCATACAAAATGTGCTTTGTTCATCTCCATTAAAAAAGAGAGAATTCAAAATGATCTTTAATCAGAACCATCAGTTATATCTCCCTTTCATATTCCAAAACAACAGTCCTACTGCTGCAAATCACATCTTGGGAAATAGGTTTAAGACTTCATATTTTTTGAAGCAATAATTTTTTTGTGCATATGTTCTGCCTTAGATGAAGAATTTAGTTTATTTTAAATCATCATTGTGTTAGGGGGAGGGGAAATGAACAGTTTTAGAACCTATGCTAAAAGCACTTCATCCTCCAAGTGGATGAGCCTTTTGAATTCTAAAAATTGACTGCATTTTCAGTATCATGAAAAACAGTTACCACTCAAAATTACTCTTTCCCAGAAATAATTATAAAATGACTCTGATTATAACATTAGTTTAGTGGAATGCTTATTGTGATTATGAAAAATTTAAATTTAGATTGTTGTAAAAGAACTGTTATTTTTTGAAAGCAAGTTATAACCCAGAGTGATCTTAAATCTATATAGTATATGAGTCTTTGAATAAATTTCTACTAAATATTAGAGAGTAGAAAAATACGATTATGTATCTTACCTTCTCTTTTATAACAACTTTACTAATTTTCATAAGCATTTAAGTAATTCAATATAACCCCCTAAAACAAGACCAATATGCCCACTACTATTCTTTCACTAAAATTCATGTAGATTATAATTGATATGGAAATACAATAATGTGCCTATCAGCATAAAGGTGGTCCTTAATGCAAAAATCAAAGACTTTAAGACAGAAAGTTAAATTTGGAGTTGGCATTACTCTAGCTTATTAAGTTGATTAGATTCCTCTTCACCCAAATTCTCTTCCATGCTCCTTTCAGTATTCTTGAGATATATAGATATAGACATATAAAGCAACATTATCTACTATAATCACTGGTTTAACTTATTGGTCTCACCAATCACCAATCATCACAGTGCCTGATGTAAGATGACAGACAATAATATTTATTGAATAAATATCTGATTTTGTCAGTCAGCATGATTTCTAAAGCTTTGTTAGTAATGCTGACTTCTTTGTTAGTAATGTTGATTTTGTTTTCCCAAGGTAGATTTGTGGAACATTTTGCTATTTTTACACCACATGGGGAAAGGACAGACATTTATTTGCCCAACACATTCTAAAGCATGTAGACTCAGTCCTTCCTACACCTAAGCCCTTCCCTCATACGAGAACACTTTTTATTTTCCACTCAAACTGCATTTAAACGTCACTGTGATTCTTCCCCTAAACAGAGCTGAAAGAATGGGTTTCACTCTGACAGTTTTCCTGAGCATTTAACCTGGATGTAGCTTTGTTCATTGCTTGGGACTGACATCCACACACTGCTATATGTAAAATAGATAACCAACAAGGACCTACTGTACAGCACAGGGAACTCTGCTCAATACTCTGTAATAACCAAAATGGAAAAAGAATTTGGAAAAGAATAGATTCATGTAAAAAAAAAAAAAGAAATATCTTTAGTAAAGATAGGAAGTAGGAATGCTAGTCAATGCTGATGCCAGAGTAGTTGGAAGAATTTAATTTTACTTGGAATATTCACTTCACTTAATTAAATTCTACTTTGATTAAACTATTTTTCAGTTCTGTTCTTAATGATGTTGAGAAATTTGTTTTCTATTGCATTCTTTCTTTTGCACAGCTTCTCAATCTTGAGACACAGTTTTCCCATGCACTATCCATTCTTTTTTTATATTTTTACAACATTTCAACCATTAAACAGGGTTTACTATTAGAAAAAAAATGTAAATCAAGTGTCTAATTATGAAATAACTTATTTAAATTATCTTTTGAGCCAGACTGAAGTAAGCTAAAGATGATCTCAAGTTAAATGAAAAAAATGTGGTTTTATTGAATTACTTCTCACATGGCTACAACCAGAGATCAATAAATTCCTAAAGAATAGCACACAGGTGATTTTCACCCATAGATTATGGGTTTAGTTCTGAAATAAACAGTGAAGGAGGATATTTTTTTTTCCTCATGAACTTGTATCAAAATAGATGGTGATGGTGTTATATGGGATGAATTGGAAAGAATCATTATATGTTAAATCAACAACGCAATTAAGAAACAACATGATTCTTCAATCTTTTAAACTCTCCATTTACTTTAATTAAGCTCACACTGCAAAACCTTTTTTTTCTTGTTAAACATATAATGAAAAAGATAAATTAAGAAAGAGGAAGCTCCTTCACTCTTGTTTTTTTTTTTTTTTCCTGGCTGTGTGGGGCAAAATAGGGGATTAGAAAAGAATCTCTGGAATTAATTGGTTTAAAATTCATATTTAGGGGCTCCCCTGGTGGTGCAATGGTTGAGAATCTGCCTGCCAATGCAGGGGACACGGGTTTGAGCCCTGGTCTGGGAAGATCCCACATGCCGCGGAGCAACTAGGCCCATGTGCCACAACTACTGAGCCTGCACGTCTGGAGCCCGTGCTCTGCAACAAGAGAGGCTGCGACAGTGAGAGGCCCGCGTACCGCGATGAAGAGTGGCCCGTGCTTGCCGCAACAAGAGAAAGCCCTTGCACAGAAACGAAGACCCAACACAGCCATAAATAAATAAATAAATAAATAAAACACTTCCTAACATTAAGAGGTAATCTTTAAAAAAAAAATTCATATTTAGCATAGTCCAATTTATTACTGATAACTGTGTTAACTGTTCTATAAAAACAAATAAAATATACTGAAAAAGGAAATGGAAATTAGATATAAACAGCCTCATCTTGACTCTCCAGTTGCAGTGTCTGGCAGTTAACTCTGTCCAACACAATGATCAAGCCATACATCACTGGAGAAAAGCAGATACACATCAATCAAACGTGTTCTTATGGCAAAGAGTGTGATAACATTAGCACATTTACACAATATTACCCTGCCTATTAAGCCCCACTTTTCCTTTCAAGCTCCTCAATCAGATGGTATTGTAAAAATGGGAGGAACCGTGTTTAATAATTCTTCATTCAGGACTTCCTAGTTGACTACAAGGTTCTTTGAAACGACAGAATAAAGGTAAGAACCCTCTCTTTTATTTGTTAGAATCAATAAATAAATTTTGATAAGAAATGGAGATCCAAATGCGACTTAGTAGTCTCAAAATATAATATTAAGTCAGTTAGACAGATCTCTTATGACACTCAAGTGACTGAAATTACTTTTAAAAATTCAATCTCTGAATAGAAGGATTAATGGCTATTCAACAAATCAAATCCACACTAATGATGCCATAAACTTTAAGACAGGTAACTAGCTACTGATAATTGAAAATTTCCTTTAGCTGGCCCTCCAAACTGAGTGGTAAGAGTAATATAACATGGTGATAAAGAATCAATACAAAACAGTATACAAAGTCAAGGACTAAATTGTATGATGTACTAAAAACACTACAGGCTTTCAAAGAAGAGAATTATTAATAAAGGGTCAGTCAATAAATCTCTCATGGAAAATAAAATTTTTCATTTAACTTGAATTTTTAGGTTCTGAATAGGTAAAATTTTATATTCATGTGAGGATAAAAATGAGCATAGAGTTCATGGAGATAGAAGAGTGGTTTTTGTGGAAGAGAAAAGAAAATAATCTGATGAAGGTAGAAATGTCTGTTAGGCAGACATAGTTAAAAAGGTAGCATGTGCTCAGATATTTTTAATCATTTGAAACTAGACAGAGAATTTTAAACATGATTAGAAAGTAATTCATGTTTTTGGAAAGATTAAATTCATGAATTTTTTTAGAAGAAAAGAACTTTTAAAGAACAGTTGCATGACATGTAGAAATGATGGTTTAGTTGAGTCAAGGAGAATATTTTAAAAGGCTACTGAAGGGATCCTGTTTTGTTCAGTCTGGTACCAATAAGAATAAAACCACCAGAGTAACACAGAATTTGTTGTCCTACTAAATATGCACAATGAATAAGAGGAATTGGTCAACATTTCAAATTGCAAATCTGGTAATACAGAAAATATAATCTTATTGAAAGAAATAGAATATTTAATATAATGTAAAAGTGGTCTTGAATATCCCCTTGTTACACCTGTGAAACAATCTGTCTTATATGTTCTTTCCCTAGTTTTATAGCAAACCCTTGCTTTTAGACCCATGTTTCAATGATCAGTGAAGTATTACCCACTTAAGTTCTTGTCTTCTGGAGTCACTAATATTCCTTAATTCTCCTTAAAGTTTATCTATTATGTGCCTTTTCTAGTTTTTCTCTTGCCACAGAAATGGTCATTTGACTGTGTAAGTGTAGTTTTAGGATGTATTCATTTACATAATTATTTTTGTGATATTATTCTAGGTTAAATTCTCTGCCAGATACTGGACACAATGTTTACATATTGTTTTAATAAGCAAAAGAAGTGAAGGTATTAGAAATATATTTAGAACAACCTAATTTTCTGTCCTACTGCTACCATACTTCAAGAAGAAATTCAAAGTACTTCAGTAAGTCACAGATTCTTTACCAGCATTAGGAATATCTCTGACTCTTTGACTCCCCCAAAATAAGTTGTCTAGTTGATTCTGGCCTCTCTTTTCAGAATAAAATTTAAATAAGATACACATTTGAATTCTAGGAACTGTTGCCCACACATCAAGGCATGAAATCGTAGGGCATTAAAATCCTTTACTCTGCAGGCAAAGGTGCCGATTAGGAAAACACAGAGCTCTATATAAATCCTCCAGTAGATGATTTATATGCAATTAAAATAATATTTAGAATTTATTAGCTCTACCAAAAATTCATGGAGATAGAAATAAAAACAAAAAGAAACATGCCTCAGCCTTACAATCAAGTGCAGATCCTACAAAACACTGAATGTACAGGTCATAGAGAATACAGTGTGGCAACCAAGTGAAACTCCCATGAAGACAGGGTGGAACCGCAGCCTAGCACAGACAGTAAGGAATTAAAACTAAGTGCTCTGTAAAGACCATCTTTAAATGCACTTGAATAAAGACCAAATCTAAGATTTTACACTTGAGATACTGCAGAGGCCAACTATCTGCAATCAGTAATAAGGATACTGACATAAGGAAATATATACTCTGGCGTAAGTTAGTGTAGAGCAAGAAGAGTATCCATAAACTGGCCAACGAAAAGAGAAATCCAGATTCAATATTATAAAAGTTATTCTTTCAGCAAAATTAAGCTAAGAGTCTTCCAGGAACCTAAGAGAGAGGCTCTGGTGAATCCCAATGGATATTATTTCCAGAAAACTGTATGTTAGGTTTAAATTAACTCTACTGCTAATGACATATAGTTCTTTCATAGTATGGATTTGGGTACCACATTAAAAAAATACTCCAGCTATATATTTTTTAGACCTGTATATAGTCAATATTTCAAATTCTGACTCTGTGGCAGCAACCAGGTAGGCACAACTTGGAATGTTTTGGAATGTTTTGTAATACTGGCAGGAAGTGTTGCCTTTTTTCTTTTTTTCACCATAATGCATTCAAGGAAGATTTCTTGAGACTTTTAATATGGATTTTTCCCCTGAAATTAATTAATAACAGTTATCAAAAATAGGTTCACGCCCTGAGTGAAAAGAAACAATTAACTAGTTTAGGATAATTAATTCCTACAACTTGTATACTTTTCAGGGACTACTTATATATGCCAATATTCCTTTGGCTGTCTGCCAAATAATGAGAGGCTTTTTTTTTTCTTTTTTAAGGTTAGCCATATCATCATTACTGAGACTACTCTAAGCACCGAGTTGTATATCGGAGAGAATATGCTCTCCTTATTACTTTCAACTCATACATTTTAGTTTTATCCATAAACTGAATTTCAGAACGTATTTGCCTGTTAATTTTCCTCCTGGTGAATTATGTTAGATTGCCTTTTAAAATTCATTATAAATCACCAGTGTTTGGTGGGTCCTTTAATTTTAAAAACTTGTTAATCAGTCCTATCACAGAATTTCTTGCGTATTACATCATACTTAGCAACATGTAACAGCTGAGAAGTAATGGAAACCTAGAAGAGGTATGTTAGATATGCCATACATAGGAAATAGGAAAACACTGAGATTAAAGAAGAGGTTAAAGGTTGAGGGAAGAGGGAAGAAATTTTAAAAAGTTTAATATAAAAGAAAGCTGCTATAGGGACTTTCCTGGTGGCACAGTGGTTAAGAATCTGCTTGCCAATGCAGGGGACACAGGTTTGATCCGTAGTCCGGGAAGACCCCACATGCTGCAGAGCAACTAAGCCCTTGCACCACAACTACTGAGCCTGTGCTCTAGAGCCCACAAAAAACAACTACTGAAGCCCACACGCCTAGAGCCCGTGCTCTGCAACAAGAGAAGCCACCACAATGAGAAGCCCGCACACCGCAACCAAGAGTAGCCCTCGCAACTAGAGAAAGCCCACGTGCAGCAAAAAAGACCCAATGCAGCCAAAAATAAAGAAAAAATAATAATAAATTAAAAAAATAAAAGTACTCCACAAAGAGTATTAAAAAAAAAGAAAGAAAGAAAGAAAACTTTTATAAATTAACTGAGCTCTACCATAGCACTTTCTCCTTGATGGCTGCCATTTTAATTGAACCTCTGTAAGGTGCATGTCTTAAAGGTGCCATTTGGCCTTTGAAACACAAATTTTGATAGTTTTCTCTTTACTATCTGAATTGAATTGTTTGTATGACTGAAGTTGGTTTCATTGGAAGAATGAAAGGAAACAGTGATTCCATGATCAAATAATGTAGAATATTTTGGTAGAGTAAAATCTGGGTAAAGGCACAGGAGAGGAAGGTGAGCATTTTAACATGTTCATATTTATTTAAATTTCAAGATAAAACTCAACTTTTGGTCAACTTAAGTAAATCACTAACTCAGAGGTAATTTAATTCATGTATATGGTCAATTTCTTTGATGGAAGAAATATTGAGATCAGCAAAAGAAGTTTTAATCCATGGAGGTAAGGGGTGAAAGACTGTTTCTACCATGTGTATTATGCTTCAGAGAATTATAAACAAGTAAGGATTTAAAGGGACCTTATGGATCACCAAATCCATTCTGCCATTTTGCTTCTACATACATTAATTACCTGTATTAAATTAAATCAAAATGTTCCAGAATGGCTGTATGGAGCTTGACAAATCCTCTCTTCATAGAAAATGAGAAACTGGACAAAACTGTCAAAAACAACCATTTTTAATCTCTGGAAATTGATTTTTAAAAAGGTATAAAAACTGGAAGCATTTATTTAAGAGAATCTATTGAACTTCTGTAAGAAATATAGGAGTCTGTAGTATTTATAGAAAGGGCTGCCATATCCTCACCACCCCTGCTCTGTGTTACAGAAGTTTTATACTGGACAAGTAGGGCAGCTCCTGTACTCTCTTTCCAACTTCAGAATGTACAAGTTCCACTCCCAGCATTCCCAGGGCAGCCTGTGAGGACAAATGACTCCCATCATCTTGAAAGCTCCAACTCTGTATTGCAGAAGTTCTGCCCAGGGTAGGCATGGCAGGCTATGTGAAATAGTCAGCTAAGTGTCCTTGTCTGAGGGGGCTGACTTTACTTGCAGCATAAAATGAAAAAACAAACAAACAAACAAAACCCCACAAAGCCTGTTAAAACCCAAAAGAGAGATCATAGTGGTCATTATCTAGGGAAGACTAACAACCCTACTGTAGGAGTAGAAATAAACAAAACAGCAGACCAGAGAGAAATTTAACAGGGAGACCCAGAGACAGAGATAGTCAAAACGACCCTGCTAAGATTACACTCATGGCTGGTGGACTGGAAAGCTGAGTACCTACACAAAATTATGCCCACACAAGAGCAATGGAAGAGAAGATTTGTGAGCCCCTAGATCCTGGCTGAATGTACAACAGATCTGCAAACATTCTGAACTTCTGAAGGACCCCCAAGACACACACAGATCCACTGGCAGTGCGTGGAAGCCTTATGGCCTCAGGGGGCTTAAGCACAATTTCTGACCAACCACTGGCTGACTACTAAGCTCTAGTGATTTAGGAATCCAGACTTAAGTATTCTTTTTTTTTTTTTTTTTTTTTTTTTTGCTGTACGCGGGCCTCTCACTGTTGCGGCCTCTCCCATTGAGGAGCACAGGCTCCGGACACACAGGCTCAGCGGCCATGGCTCATGGGCCCAGCCGCTCCACGGCATGTGGGATCTTCCCGGACCGGGGCACGAACCTGTGTCCCCTGCATCGGCAGGCGGACTCTCAACCACTGCGCCACCAGGGAAGCCCATAAGTATTCTTTTTTTAACAAAAATGTGAGCGATGATATCAGAAGCTGCATACTATAAAGAAAAGAGACTTCACGGAATTTATAAAAATAAGTCACTACACAAGCAAATATAAAGCAGCAGTGACAACCAATTCTGGGGGATGAGGATCACAGTTCAGAATTACTATATATTTTACAATTGTAAAATGTCTCAAAAATTATGAAATATGCACATAAAAGTATGTACGAACCATATAGTGAAAACATGTGGGCAATAAAAAATGTCTTTGGACGTACCCAGGTGTTGGGTTTAGTAGACAAATACTTCAAATCTGGTTTTATAAATATATTCAAAGCAATAAAAGAAGCTATGTTTAAAGAATAAAAGGCATGATAATAACCTAGCAAATAAAGAATATTGATAAGGAAATAGAAATTATGAAAAAAGAAGCAAATAGACATTCTTGAGTGGAAAACAAAATAATTGAAATAAAAAATTTATGAGAGGGACTCAACAGTAGATACGATCACAAAAAAGAATCAGTGAATTTGAAGGTAAATCAATAGAGGTATTCCAATCTGAGATACAAAAAGAAAAAGAAATAAAATGAATAGAGCCTCAGAGATCTATGGGACACAACTAAGCAAACTGACATATGTATAATAATAGTACCAAAATGAGAAGAGAGGGAGAAAGGGGCAGAAAAATTGTTCAAGGAAATAATTGCTAAAAAGTTTCTGACTTAAATGAAAACTTTACACACCTAAGAACCTTAACAAACACCAAAAAGATAAGCATAAAGAGAGCTACATCTAGACACATCACAGCCAAACAGTTGGAAAGATAAGCCCAAAAAAAACCCATGAAAACATCAGGAGAAAATAAGTCATTATGCACTAGAAAATCCCATTCAGATTAACAGATGACTTCTCATCAGAAACAATAGAGGCAAGAAGGCAGTGGTCAGGATGGTGTTTGAAATGATGACAGAGAAACAAACCAAAACAAAAAAAATAACTGTCAACCAAGAATCCAGCAAACTATCTTTCAAAAATGAAGGCAAAGTAATGGTATAACCAGATAAACAAAGACTGAGAGAATCTGTTGCTAGCAGACCTACCTTACAAGAAATACTCAGTCTGAATGGAATTGATTCCAGATGATAATTCAAATCCACCTGATGAAATAAAAAGTGCCAGTAAATGTAATTATAAGAGAAATTTTTAAATCCATTACAGTTACATATTTTGTTCTCCATTTTCTCTTGATTTTTAATTACAAAAAAAATCTATAAAACTATTATTAAAAAATTATATTGTTAAATTTAATAGATGTCATCTATATGATATTAACAGCACAAAGAAAGGAGGAGGGAATGAAGTTATATTTGAGCAAGAATATGATACCAAGTGATAATTCAAATATATAGAAGAAAAATGCCTATTCAAATATTTTGCCCATTTTTTAACTGATCTCCTCATTCATTCACTTATGTGCCCTAACCATGCTGGTCAGTTGTTCCTGGCACAAGTCAAGTTCCATCTTGCCTTAGGGCATTTACTTTCTGATACTTCTCTGCTTGAGGCACTAGAGTCAGAACTTCAGATCATCAGAATTTGTCATGTACGGCTAATTTCATTCAGTACTCTACCAAAAGGTCACATGCTGGGTCTCCCCGTTACCAGTCTAACTAGGACATCATCAAAATCTTTTCACCATTGCTATCCTGTTAGATACATATTTTAGAAATACTCAGACACACAGAACAAATCAGCCAGAAATAGTCATAAATAGTCACAATTCCTATCAGGAAAGACATAAAAACCTGATACAGAACTTACTTTTCTAATAGTAATTATTTGACTTTATTTTGATTCATTTATTACTAAGAAAATTTAAGTATCTACCCAAAATTTATTACCTCAATATTTGCTTTTATTTCTCCTGAACAATATAGATACCCTACTTTTTAATCACTATGATGTGTTTGTTTTTCTCTTCCCAGTACTTTCTGTGCTCAATGAACAAATGTTATAATTTAGGATGTAGCAGGCATTTGAAATGATGAAAACTCATTATTTGACAAGTACATCAACAGGATTGAGTTTCTTAGGAATTTCTGAAAGATCCATCATGGAACTGAAATGGCCTACAAACTCCAGTAGATTACATGAAGTCCTGAGCCCCATTTCGAGGTATGCACCATAGCTCTGTGCTACAATTCTACTTTATAATCTTTTCAAAGTCAAAGGCTCTGTGTTTCCTTACTTGTAACTAATTCCTAAACAAGATAATACAGAAGTGTGTGTGAACTAGGGCTTAAAAATATCTTCTATAGTGTGGTATGTGAAATTAAGAAATAAATAACAAATACCAATTACAGGATAACTTAAGCTTGAACCTTAACGTCATTAAATAATTTGGTCATACTAAAAGGGATTTAATAGTACCTCTGCCTTATCCCTGGTCAAAGAATGGGCAAAGTTCTCATTTGTATACAATACCAATGTGTAAAGAAACTGAAAGAATAAAATACACTTAACCTTAAAAACATATTTAATTAAATAATTTTCTTTTGGCTGTTGAAAAGGCAATTGAAAATTTCACAGGACTTTGGGTTTATTACAGACATCAATTATCATTGCACTGATAAGTATAAAGGAGCCAGCTCAGAGGGAATTATGGTTAAAAGGAAGCCAAAAAGACTAATTCTTTTTTTTTTTTAACATCTTTATTGGACTACAATTGCTTTACAATGGTGTGTTAGTTTCTGCTGTATAACCAAGTGAATCAGCTATACGTATGCATATATCCCATATCTCCTTCCTCTTGTGTCTCCCTCCCACCAAATCTATCCCACCCCTCTAGGTGGTCACAAAGCACTGAGCTGATCTCCCTGTGCTACGCGGCTGCTTCCCACTAGCTACCTATTTTATATTTGGTAGTGGATATATGTCCATGCCACTCTATCAATTCGCCCCAGCTTTCCCTTCCCCCTCCACATGTCCTCAAGTCCATTCTCTATGCCTGCGTCTTTATTCCTGTCCTACCCCTACGTTCATCAGAACAATATTTTTTTTTAGATTCCATATATATGTGTTAGCATATGGTATTTCTTTTTCCCTTTCTGACTTACTTCACTCTACATGACAGACTCTAGGTCCATCCACCTCACTACAAATAACTCAGTTTCATTTCTTTTCATAGCTGAGAAATATTCCATTGTATATATGTGCCATATCTTCTTTATCCATTCATCCACCGATGGAAACTTAGGTTGCTTCCATGTCTTGGCTATGTTACCTGTGCTGCAACGAATATTGTAGGACATGTCACTTTTTGAATTATGGTTTTCTCAGGGTATATGCCCAGTAGTGGGATGCTGGGTCATGTGGTAGTTCTATTTCTAGCTTTTTAAGGACCCTCCATACTGTTCTCCATAATGGCTGTATCCATTTACATGCCCAACAACAGTGCAAGAGGATTCCCTTTTCTCCATACCATTTCCAGCATTTATTGTTTGTAGATTTTAAATTAATTAATTAATTAATTTATGGCTGTGTTGGGTCTTCATTTCTGTGCGAGGGCTCTCTCCAGTTGTGGCAAGTGGGGGCCACTTTTCATCGCGGTGTGCAGGCCTCTCACTATTGCAGCCTCTCTTGTTGCAGAGCACAGGCTCCAGACGCGCAGGCTCAGTAATTGTGGCTCACAGGCCCAGCTGCTCCGCAGCATGTGGGATCCTCCCAGACCAGGGCTCGAACCCGCGTCCCCTGCATTGGCAGGCAGATTCTCAACCGTTGTGCCACCAGGGAAGCCCCTTGTTTGTAGATTTTTGATGATGGCCATTCTGTCTGGTGTGAGGTGATACCACAATGTGGTTTTGATTTGCATTTCTCTAATGATTAGTAATGTCGAGCAGCCTTTCATGTGTTTGTTGGCAATCTATATATCTTCTTTAGAGAAAGGTCTGTTTAGGTCTTCCACCCAGTTTTGGATTGGGTTGTTTGTTTTTTGATACTGAGCTGCATGAGCTGCTTCTATATTGTGGAGATTAATCCTTTGTCAGTTGCTTCATTTGCAAATTTTCCTACTATTCTGAGGGTTGTCTTTCATTTTGTTTATGGATTCCTTTGCTGTGCAAAGGCTTTTAAGTTTCATTAGGTCCCATTTGTTTATTTTTGTTTTTATTTCTATTTCTCTAGGAGGTGGGTCAAAAGGGATCTTGCTGTGATGTATGTCATAGAGTGTTCTGCCTATGTTTTCCTCTAAGAGTTTGATGGTGTCTGGCCTTACATTTAGGTCTTTAATCCATTTTGAGTTTATTTTTGTGTACACTGTTAGGGAGAATTCTGATTTCATTCTTTTATATGTAGCTGTTCAGTTTTCCCAGCACCACTTATTGAAGAGGCTATCTTTTTTCCATTGTATATTCTTGCTTCCTTTATCAAAAATAAGGTGACCATATGTGCGTGGGTTTATCTCTGGGCTTTCTCTCCTGTTCCATTGATCTATATTCTGTTTTTGTGCCAGTACCATACTGTCTTGACTACTGTAGCTTTGTAGTATAGTCTGAAGTCAGGGAGCCTGATTCCTCCAGCTCTGTTTTTCTTTCTCAAGTTGGCTTTGGCTATTCGGTGTCTTTTGTATTTCCATACAAATTGTGAAATTTTTTGTTTTAGTTCTGTGAAAAATGCCGTTGGTAGTTTGATAGGGATTACACTGAATCTGTAGATTGCTTTGGGTAGCAGAGTCATTTTCACAATGTTGATTCTTCCAATCCAAGAACATGGTATACCTCTCCATCTGTTGTATCATCTTTAATTTCTTTCATCAGTGTCTTATAGTTTTCTGCATATATATCTTTTGTCTCCCTAAGTAGGTTTATCCCTAGGGATATTATTCTTTTTGTTGCAATGGTAAACAGCAGTGTTTCCTTAATTTCTCTTTCAGATTTTTCATCATTAGTATATAGGAATGCAAGATATTTCAGTGCCTTAATTTTATATCCTGCTACTTTACCAAATTCATTGATTAGCTCCAGTTTTTTGTTAGCATCTTTAGGATTCTCTATTCATGGAACATGTCACTGGCAAACAGTGGCAGTTTTACTTCTTTTCCAATTTGGATTCCTTTTATTTCTTTTTCTTCTCTGATTAATATTGCTAAAACTTCCAAAACTATGTTGAATAATAGTGATGAGAGTGGGCCACCTTGTCTTGTTTCTGATCTTACTGGAAATGCTTTCAGTTTTTCACCACTGAGAACAATATTGGTTGTGGATTTGTCATATATGCTCTTTGTTATGTTGTGGTAGGTTCTCTCTTGCTTACTTTCCAGAGACTTTTATCATAAATGGGTGTTGAATTTTGTCAAAAGCTTTTTCTGCATCTATTGAGATGATCATATGGTTTTTCTCCTTCAGTTTGTTAATATGGTGTATAACATTGATTGTTTTGTATATACTGAAGAATCCCTGCATTCCTAGGATAAACCCCACTTGATAATGGTGTATGATCCTTTTAATGTGCTGTTGCATTCTACTTGCTAGTATTTTGTTGAGGATTTTTGCATCTATGTTCATCAGTGATATTGGCCTGTAGTTTTCTTTCTTTGTGACATCCTTGTCTGGTTTTGGTATCAGGGTGATGGTGGTCTCGTAGAATGAGTTTGGGAGTGTTCCTCCCTCTGCTATATTTTGCAAGGTTTGAGAACGATAGGTGTTAGCTCTTCTCTAAATGTTTGATAGAATTTGCCTGTGAGGCCATCTAGTCCTGGGCTTTTGTTTGTTGGAAGATTTTTAATCACAGTCTCAATTTCAGGGCTTGTTATTGGTCTGTTTATATTTTCTATTTCTTCCTGGTTCAGTCTCGGAAGGTTATACTTTTCTAAGAATTTGTCCATTTCTTCCAGGTTGTCCATTTTATCGGCATATAGTTATATGCCTTGTGCAGGTCTCCTGATGGAGGGGACTGGTGCCTGTGTTCTGGTGGGTGGGGCTGGATCTTGTCTTTTTGGTGGGAAGTGCCACGCCCCGTGGTGTGTTTTGGTGTGTCTGTGAACTTAGTATGATTTTAGCCAGCCTCTCTGCTAATGGGAGGGGTTGTGTTCCTGTCTTGCTAGTTGTTTGGCATGGGGTGTCCAACTCTGTAGCTTGCTGGTCGTTGAGTGGAGCTGGGTCTTAGGATTGAGAAGGAGATCTCTGGGAGACCTTTTGCCATTTGATATTACATGGGGGTGGGAGGTCTCTGGTGGACCAATGTCCTGAACTTGGCTCTCACACCTAAGAGGCTCAGGCCTGACACCCAGCTGGAGCACCAAGATCCTATCAGCCACACAGCTCAGAAGACAAGACAGAGAAAAAAAAAGAAAGAAAAAAAATAATAAATGAAGTTATTAAAATAAAAAATTTAAAAAATATTAAAAAGTAATAAGAAGAGAGCAACCAAATGAAAAAATAAATCCACCAGTGATAACAAGTGCTAAAAACTATACAAAAAAAAAATGGCAGACAGACTCCTAGGACAAATGGTAAAAGCAAAGTTATACAGACAACATCACACAAAGCATATACATACACACTCACAAAAAGAGGAAAAGAAAAAAAAAATATATATAAAGGAAAAGAGTAACCAAATCAATGAACAAATCTACCAGTGATAATAAGTTCTAAATACTAAACTAAGATAAACATAAAACCAGAAACAAATTTGATGCAGAAAGCAAACCCCAAGTCTACAGTTGCTCCCAAAGTTCACCGCCTCAATTTTGGGATGATTTGTTGTCTATTCAGGTATTCCACAGATGCATGGGACATGAAGTTGACTGTGGAGATTTAATATGCTGCTCCTGAGGTTGCTGGGAGAAATTTCCCTTTCTCTTCTTTGTTTGCACAGCTCCTGGGGTTCAGCTTTGGATTTGGCCCCGCCACTGCACGTAGGTTGCCTGAGGGCGTCTGTTCCCCGCCTAGACAGGATGGGGTTAAAGTAGCAGCTGATGAGGGGGCTCTGACTCACTCAGGCCGGGGGGAGGGAGGGGTACGGATGTACGGTGAGCCTGCAGCGGCAGAGGCCAGCGTGACGTTGCAGCAGCCTGTGGCGCGCCATGCATTCTCCTGGGGAAGTTGTCCCTGGATCATGGGACTCTGGCAGTGGCGGACTGCACAGGATCCCAGGGCGTGTGTGAATAGTGACCTGTGCTTGTACATAGGATTCTTGGTGGCCGCAGCAGCAGCATTAGCATTTCATGCCCGTCTCTGGTGTCCGAGATGATAGCCACAGCTCACATCTGTCTCTGGAGATCGTTTAGGCAGTGCTCTGCCTTCTGTGGGCAGGCAGGGAAGGAATCCCCTTTCCTCCCTCACCCCAAAACAATGGTCTCTTGCCTCTGCAGCAGCTCCAGACTTTATCCCGGACTCCCTCCCGGCTAGCTGTGGCGCACTAGCCCCTTCAGGCTGTGTTCACGCCACCATCCCCAGTCCTCTCCCTGGGATCTGACCTCTGAAGCCCGAGCCTCAGCTCCCAGCCCCCGCCCGCTGCGGCGGGTGAGCAGACAAACCTCTCGGGCTGGTGAGTGCTGGTCGGCACCATTCCTCTGTGCGGGAGTCTCTCTGCTTTGCCCTCTGCACCCCTGTTGCTGCGCTCTCCCCCATGTCTCCAAAGCTTCCCCCTCCGCCACCCTCAGTCTCCGCCCGCGAAGGGGCTTCCTAGAGTGTGGAAACCTTTTCTCCTTCACAGCTCCCTCTCACAGGTGCTGGTCCTGTCCCTATTCTTTTGTCTCTGTTTATTATTTTTTCTTTTGCCCTACCCAGGTACATGGGGATTTTCTTGCCTTTTGGGAAGTCTGAGGTCTTCTGCCAGCATTTAGTAGGTGTTCTGTAGGAATTGTTCCACGTGTAGATGTATTTTTGTTGTATTTGTGGGGAGGAAGGTGATCACATCTCACTCCTCCGCCATCTTGACGGTCCCCCAAGATTAATTCTTACTAGATCTTTAATTATGCATAATGTTGAAAAAGAAAACTTCCAAAAGTCAATCAGTACAAAGTGTGGAGAAATATAAGAGGAGAGGAATGTAAAATGATAGTTGCTGCCTTAGTTTAAATGCAATAGAAAGATAAAGATAACGAGCAAACAGAAAAAGAAGTATAGCATTAAGTTTGCCCTTTTATTAGATGAGTGATTCTAAACTGGGAGGGATTTTGCCTCCCAGGGGACCTTGGGGATGTTTGAAAACACTTTGTTGTGACGAACTGAAGGTATTATAGGACAGCCTCTCACAACAAACACTTATGCTGCCCAAATGTTAATTGTTCTAAGGTTGAGAAAGCCTCTATTAGGACATTCAAATTTTTTAAGAATAAATTAAATGTATATTATATTTTGTCTATCTGCAATTTGCAAAAAAGAATTAGAGTAAATGGGGAAATTCTAGAACTTTGTTGGAAAGATAATCAAGTAGGACTGGCAGACATTCAAAACTTAGATCCAAGTACTACTTTCTGAAGGTTAAATTCCTTTTAACTTCATCCAAATCAAGATGGGATTTGTGTCTTGAGAGATTACAAATTCTGGTCATACTTTGACGTTTCCCTATCTGTTAGAGAATATATAACAAATGCTGGTCAGGAATGTATCCCCTGTCAATTTTCCCTCTTCTTCAACCTCAGTTCATTTTCTCCAGCTTGATAGAAATAAAGGAGACACAGATAGATTGTGTGTGTGGAAGGGAAGAAGAGTTGGAAAGAAACTGAAAAGCTAATCCACTATGATGCCAGTCTACACCAAAGATAGTGTGCCAGAACTCTAAGGAGCCATCGGTTAGAAATGCTGACAGTGTTGGCTCCTGTGACGGTCTTTGAAATAGTGAGTTTCAATAGTTATGCTCTCAAATTTTGAAGGCAACTGTGAACTTTATCCCAAAGGTTTTTATCTTCCAGTTAAAATAGGTATTTTTTTTTACTTCAAAATTAGTGTTTTTTTAAAATGTTTGGAGATTATGTCAATCTATCTTTCATTCTGTAATAGTGTCTCCTTTCCTAGAGGTAGTATAAAGATTTTATAATATTCAAATAAAATAAGTATTTGTTTGGTTCTGGGAATTTCATGACACCACTTGAAATAAATTAAAAATAACCTAAGTGATGAAAGATCATGCTTTTGAATCACTATGTTAATATATCATCATATCTGAGAACATAACAACTGAATGTTTTAAAAATAATTTACATTTAAATTCTGTATTGAGTATTATCCACATAATTAATAGTATCATCACTGTCATTACTCTTACTCTATCTTTAGCATTTTTCTTAAGAGTTATGTGGTATAGAGGAAAGACGATTCCATTTGCTTCAGAAAAAATAATGTTGCTCTGGACTACCTGGAGCCTTCCTGGCAACTAGAGAACACTATGGTTCCCCCTCCCGAAGATGGCTTTGTCCCAGGCACACACAGAGCTACACTGGGGTGCTCTTGGCCAATGATACTGTGAGACTTCTGGACTTTTTCACCTGGTCCAAAGGATCCCAGAGCCAATTTACCCCACCCCTACTCTCATAGATAATTCACCTCCACCCAGATTGTCCTCATACCTTCTCTTCATAAGAAGAGGCTGATCAAGGATGTTGAGTCAGCTTTCATCACACAAGCAGATAAAGCATGGCCTGCATCTGGTCTTGCTATTCTCATCACTCCTTCCCAGTTCCACTATTTATACTTATAAAATAACCAGGGCTTGATCACACACACACAAAAATAACAACAAAAATCAATTTTAAAAAATCACATTCAAATTATTTTGACATACATGAGTGGTTAAACTCTTCCTAGATCCACTTTCTTGGGTTATAAAGTGAAGACATTAATAATAGCTACTCTAACAATCTCAAAGTTATTCTCAGGTTCAAAAAAGGTATCATATATTATCTTCAAATTCTAGCATCTCCTTCCCCATTCTCACTTTGTCTCACTTTATGACTTATATATCTGTCTACTTTACACCTTCAATTGGATGGTAACAGATATTCCAAACTCAACATGTACAAACTTGAACTGATCTTTCCTCCAAATTTATTCTACCCACAGCCTTTCCAATCTCACTTGATCACAACAACTCTTAGTTTCTCAGGCTAAAATCTTGGAGATATAATTCACTTCATTCTTGTTCATTCCCAAATTTAATCTGTCAGGAAATGTTACTTGCTTTACCTTCAAAATATATGTATAATTTGATCTCTATAATTGTATGTGTTGAATTGTGTCCCACCAAAAATATATATTGAACGTCTTAACCCCCAGTGCCTCAGAATATGTCCTTATTTGGAAATACAGTCTTTAAAGAGGTAATAAGTTTAAAGTGAGGTCATTAGAATGGACCCTGAACAATATGATTGGTGTCTTTACAAAAAGAAATTGGGAGGCTGAGACAGAGACAGACACACATGGAAAGAAGAAGATCATGTAAAGATGGAGGATCGGGGTAATACATCTACAAGCCAAGGAACACTGAAGATTGAGGGCAATCCACCTGAATCCGCAAAAGGCAAAGGAATGATCTTTCCTGTACACGTTTCATAGGGACCATTGCCCTATCAACACTTTGATTTCATACTTTTGGCCTCCAGAATTGTGAGATGATAAATTTCTGTCATAAGGCTCCCAGTTTGTAGTACTTTATTATGGCAGCCCTAGAAAACTAATATATCTACCATAATCTCTCATTTGGATGATTGTCCTAAACTCCTAACTAGTCTTTCTGCTATTGCTATTTATTGAATAGGATAGACACCTTACTGCAATAAGATGTTTGATCTAAAGTTTGCTCTGGCTAGAGTGAGAGTTTAAGGAAGATACCTAGATCTCTACTTTAATACCTCCCTCAACTACTTAAAGACTCTGTTCAAATCTTACCTTCTTCACAAAGCCTACACTGCTCAGCCTATTTAAATTGTGATCCTCCCTCCTATGCTTCCAAACCTCCTATCTTGCTCTAAGTTTTCTTTTTTCAATCATACAAATCACCTTCCAATATATCATATATGATCTAATACATCATATATAATTTACTTATTACCTATTATTACTAATTTATTATACTAATAAATCCATACACTCAACTCTGAATTTATAGTGATAAAGTATTTTACAACAGGGATTATTTTCTATTTATATCCTTCACTTTACTTTTAGATTAAAAAAAATTATGAGTATATGCACATTTTTGTGCCTATAAGAAACAGAAAACTATCTTTTCTTTCATTTTCTTATACACTCTTTATATCATAATTCATTCTCTTTGTTTTCCATATGTACTTACATACATAGACTCACACTCACATTTGCCTAGCATCCTCATATAGCTGTTTAAGATCTCTACGTACATCATCCATTCACTGAATCTCATACTTTGGGCTGTACTAGGTTAGATACTGGGGATTAAAAAGGAATATGACATAGCCCCTGCTCTCATGACTAGGTGTGCTTACAAGCAAATAGAAGTTCAATGCATTAAATTTTTTAAGGATTATTTGAATTTTAAAAGACATGGTTGTAAGAAAACTGTCTCAACACAAAGAAATGTATTTCTATTAGATGTTTGTAGGTTAAGAGGTTATTTTAGGGATCCCTAAAATGAATAGTATGCTAATAATATGCTAATAATACTTAGGATATAGTACGGGTTAGGAACCCGTGTTCTGGAGTCAAGACTGCTTTTGTTTAAAACCTATTTCCTTTATTTATTAGCTCTGTGAATTCAGATATGCAAAGTCCTTTAAGCTTTTGCTTTCCCACCTGTGAAATGGAGCAAATAACTGTATAACTCTTTATGCCGTGTAGTACATTTCACAGTGTCAAACACATAGTAATTTGCTCAGTAAATGCTATTGTACATTATATAAATATGTAAAATGTGCTGATTTTATTTTATTTTAATATTTAGGTCTTTTACATTTTTTCTTTTTTTAAAATTATATAAGGTTTAGATGTAGAGCATTCAACATGTGTATACACTACAAAGTGATCACCACAAGACTAGTTACTTTTCATCACCATACAGTTGACCCCCTTCACCCATTTCACCCACCCCACCAACACCCTTACCCTCTGGTAACTTATTAAAATCTTCTGAATGTCTTCCCCTGAATTATGACATTGTTTTTATGTGCATATGTGCACAACTACATGTGCACACGTTCTTTTATTTCAGGACTGGAAAAGAACTCAAAGATATGCAGCTGTAAAGCACACCTCAGTTTGGGAACAAGTGTACATCCTGTTTTGGTTTATGTGCACGAATGGCTAATTTAGTTTGGAGATAGCATTTGTAAATGTAGCAGTATATCCTAAGGACCCGAATCAAAATTCTTGTGATGTCAAAAAGGATGTGGAATAGTTACTATGTATGCCGCAAGTGGTTTCTCTAGGAAGTGCCTTGAAGAGATAAAGTTGCTGTATATCTGTTTTGAATATACAAGCTTCTCTTAAATCTTTGGCGAGCATCTCCTGAGTAGGTGTCAGACTATGTTCTATGTATAAAACCACATGCAGATCTCTTCAATACGTCTATCTTCCAAGAGTCACTATATATTCCTACACCTCACAGTTCATATAAGCTTCTCAGTATATGAACTCATTCAGATGTATCATTTATTTGACCACTGTGGGAAATTGTTGGTCTTCCTAGAGGAAACAAAGTTTTAGGAAATTTAGAAAGCATTTTTTTACCTGCAGATAGAAATTTTTAAAAATAGAAGAACACTCAACTTCTGTTCCCAAATTATTTTATATTTAATCTGGAGGAAAGTCTTTTGAAAGAGTTCATTATTATTTCCAGGCTAAGTTTTGACTTTTTTGATATTATATGATTTGTATTATAAAAATAGTAGGGCAAAATGATGATTCCAAGTTTCCTTATTTCTTTATATTTCTACTTTCAATTTACTGTTTTGATAATTAGCAATTAATAAAATATTAGTCACTAAAGGGAAGCATTTATGTTATATTTAAATATGTGATTGCATATATCCTAAGACAAAGACATTAAGTCAGCAATTTTATGCATTGCTTCTTTTCACTGAGTAAATGTATAATTTGTATAAAGCCATCCTCCCTAAAATACAAGTATTACAACATGCTCATTAGTCTACAAACTTTGAGAACATTGTTCATAGCATAAAATAATAACAAAAATATCCCCACCTAAATTGCTCCTATATAACTGCAGTAAGATTAAACTGCACCAAATTGTATCTCTAATGTATCTACTCCAGGGGGTGTTTGTGGTGTTTAATACTTCCTGGTAATAGCAAGGCATGTGAAATATGGCCACTATCTCTTTTGGCACATATTTTTCATCCATTTTAGAATTTAAAAAGAGAATTATCTTGTTCATTATGTAGATTTTGATCACAGACTTTTTTAAGCGGGTGGAGTAAATAATAAATTTAAGAAAATCATTCCCCCATTTAATTAATTGACTCAGTTCACACTTACCTACTAAAGTACCATAAAGTATTCACAGTGCTGGGGACTCACTGATTAACCAGGGAGACAGGATTGTTGCCCTTGTAGAGTTTATAGTACAGTGAGAGAGGCAGGTAATGTAGTGTATCAAGTAAATAAGTAGTAGTAAGTAGTAAGTGCTAAAAAACAAAAAATCATCATAATGGCGGACTATGATAGAGAGTGCCAAAGTTATAGGGCCGGAAGATTTACTACATATGTAGCTGTTCATGGAATATCACTTTAATATGATGACAACTGAGATGAATTATGAACACTGAGAAAGAGTCAGACATGGTGAAATATGCAGAAAGCACTAGTAGAGTGCAAATATTCAGGTGAGGGGAACATCCTGGGTTTATTTTAAAAAGGGAGAAAAACAGACAACTGTGGCTAAGGCACATGTGGAAGGGGAAAAGTATGAGGAGATATTGGAGAATAAGTTAGGGACAGATAATAAAAGGGCCATGTAGGTCTCCTGGCTTCACCAGCAATAACATCTCTTGCTGCCCCAATGGTATAACATTTCTTGCCTGAGTAGTATCACTATACTGAAAAGAATAGGTCAGCACAGACTTCCTTTGACCACATAGGTTTAGGCAATTCTTTGTCCTAGTAAATAATTTCTTTAATTGGGATTCTGAAAATAAATACAATCTTCTATAAAACATCTTTCAGTGTGGTAACTATATTGGAACATTTACTACATGGACTCTGAAGTTGGTCGACTAGTACTTCCCCCTCCAAAATTCTTGTCCTACTAAAACTTCTGAATGTAACCTTATATGAAAATATGGTCTTTATAGATATAATTAGTTAAGATAGTGTCATACTAGATTAGGGTGGTCCCAAAATCCAAAGTTTGGTGTCCTTATAAGAACAAAGGATACACAGAGACATACACAGGAAGGGAAGAATACCATGTAAAGATGGTGGCAGAGACTGCAGTGATGCAGCTACTAGCTATGGAATGCCAAGGTAGCCACAAGAAGCCAGGAAGAGGCAAGGGAATAATTTTCCTGTAGATCCTTCAAAGGACACATTGCCCTGCTGACTTCTTGATTTCAGATGTCTATCTTCCAGAGCTATGAGAGAAAAAATTTCTGTTGGCCTAAGACACCAACTTTGTGGTAATTTGGAACAGTAGCCCTAGGAGACTAATAAAGACCATATAGCCAAGATTCTAGTTACAGCAAGCATCATCAGGGTTCTATCTCTCTTCCAGCTGGACTCAGGCAATGGGAGGCACCAGCACAACTGAGCGTACGCAGTAAGAACTCAGGGTATATTTCCCTTGCTTTCTTCCTTCTTCAGCTTTATAGTTCTGGCAATGACTTCATCCCTCAGAAACCACAGCTCTTATCTGTCTTCCATATTCCAGCTCTCACTGGCTCCTGTGACACTATATCCCCTTCCCTTACGCCTTCACCCTGGGGTGATAACAGCTACCCTTTGTGGTTTGTCTCTAGATTCCTAAATATGCCAAGTTTCCTCCTCGCCTTTCTCTGTTGTATTTCTCACTATCTGAAACTTTGTTCATCCTTTTTATGCATTCATTTATTATGTTTTCCTAATAAGAATATTTTCCGTTAGACCTGGATCTTGTCTGTTCATTGCTCTATTTCCAGCAATGGAACAGTACCTGGAACGTAATAGGAGCTCAGAATACTTGTTGAATGAAAAAATATGACTGAATGGAAAAGAAATCCAAAATGTCACAAACCACCTTCAAAACTGAATTGATCAAAAGTGTATCTTTGCTTTATAGGAGACTATATATATATGTGTGTACATGTGTGTGTGTATACACACACACACACACACACACACACACATTTATGGTTATACATGTAAGAGTTAGCTTGACGCCTTGGTTAACTGACTAAAAAAAATTAAGTAATTTTGCCACATAGTAAAATTTCCGACATAGTAAAAGGGAGAGCTGTGACATAAAACCTAATCTACTAGATCTGATTTGATGTTTTTTCTAGTGACAGGGGCATAAATGGACTGAATGGGTCGATATCTATGAATGTTCTCAAGTAACTAAAATAGAATCCCAGTTTATACTCAAATTTACAGAATTTGAGTATAAACTGGGATTCTATTATTTAGATTATATTATTTATATTATATTATTTTATACATTATTTAGATTATTATATTATTATAATATATTATTTAGATTACAAAAGATTTCACATTGGCAGAATCTTGATTATAATGTCCATATAATAAATGTGCCAAAGCAGCTTATTTCATTATTGCTAACAAAACTGCACAATTAAAGCATGGTGAACGTTGAAGTTTCCACAGTTTTATGTTTTTAAATAGTACCACAATTCAAAAATGGGCAAAGGACTTGAACAGCTGTTTCTCCAAAGACGATACACAAATGGCCAAAAAGCACACGAAAAGATGCTCAGCATCACTAATCACTAAGGAAATGCAGCTCAAAACCACAATGTGATACCAGTTCAAATCCATTATGACGGCTATTATTTAAAAGAAGCTTTGGCAAGGACGTGGAGAAGTTGGAACCCTTGTACGTTGCTGGTAATAATGTAAAATGGTGCAGCCACAATGAAAAACAGTATGGCAGTTCTTCAAAAAATCAAACACACAATTACCATTTGATCCAGTAATTCCACTTCTGGTTATATACCCAAAAGGACTCAAAGTAGAGATTTGAACAGATATTTGTACACCCATGTTCACAGCATTATTCATAACAGACAAAAGTGGAAACAACCCAAATGTCCATGGGCAGATGAATGGATAAACAAAGTGTGCTATATACATATAATGGAATATTATTCAGACTTAAAAAGGAAGGAAATTCTGATATATAATACAACATGGAAGAAGGTTGAAGAAATTATCCTAAGTGAAATAAACCAAACACAGACCAAACACAGAAGGACAAATACGGTATGGTTCCATTTATATGAGGTACCTAAGGTAGTCAAGTTCATAGACAGAAAGTAAAAGGGTTGCTAGGGACGAGGATGGGGGGAGGAGTCGGGGGGGCAAGGGCAGAATGGAGAGTTATAGTTTAATGGGTACAGAGTTTCAGTTTGGGATGATGAAAAGTTCTGGAGATGAACAGTGGTGATGGTTGCACAACAATATGAAAGTACTTATTGTCACTAAACTATATATTTTAAAATGATTAAAATGGTAAATTGTTATGTTGTGTATATTTTGCCACAATAAAATAAATAAAATAAACATATAGAATAGAAAGTGATAAATGCTATAAGAGAGGCACAAGTAACCTTTCCCTAGGATTTCCCTCAGACATGGAATCTAAAATTTCAATCCTGGACTTCCCTGGTGGCGCAGTGGTTAAGAATCCGCCTGCCAATGCAGGGGACATGGGTTCGAGCCCTGGTCCGGGAAGATCTCACATGCCGCGGAGCAACTAAGCCCATGCGCCACAACTACTGAGCCTGTGCTCTAGAGCCCGTGAGCCACAACTACTGAGTCCATATAACACAACTAAGGAAGCCCGCACGCCTAGAGCCTGTGCTCTGCAAAGAGAAGCCACTGCAACGAGAAGCTCACGCACCACAACAAAGAGTAGGCCCCGCTCACCGCAACTAGAGAAAACCCGCGCACAGCAGTGAAGACCCAATGCAGCCAAAAATAAATAAATAAATTTAAATTTTCAATCCTAAAAAAAAAAAAAAAAAAAAAAAAAAAAAATAGTACCACAACAAAAATGCTCAGATAATAAAAGAAAATTTATGTAAAGTAACACATGGACCATTTGGTTTTATTTGACTCCTTAATGTATTCCAAAGGCATCTATTGCCTCAGGGAGAGAGGATATTTGTAGAGAGGAAAATAATAACCTAGAGAAGAGCAAACAACAGGGGAAATTCCATTTATGGCTGAGGATAATAGTCAGATGCTACCTCAACCACCTAAAATAGAGATAATTTAAGGAAGGAAAAGGAACATAATTGGTGAAGGGTAAATAGCAGTGCATATCCAAGGCACAGCAATGAGATACACATATTCGAAAGGAATACTAGTAGATTTAGGACAAGAGATGCAAGGAAGTCATTATAAAGGAGATGTTGCTATTTGAAGGATGTGATGAGATCAAGGACAGCATGAGTCACCTTTTTCTTAAAAGGTTTCAACAGAAAAGGAAAAATAATAGCTTGAAGTATAAAAGGGACAACTAAAATATGTTAAATATGCAGTGAGATATGCATATTTAAGAATAGTAATGCCACCCATCCTCAGATTGATATTCATATTTTTAAGGGGTGCCAGAAAAACCACACATGGAAAAATGAAGATAATATCCGTAATGTGTATAAAATGGCATACAGTAGAGGTTTACTTAGATGCTTGGGTCTAAGGAGTATAATGACATGGATAAAAGGAAGGGTATAATAAAATGCATAAATGAAATGGCATAATGAGATGCATAATTGGACAAATGTAACGATATTCAAAGGAGAAAGATGTAATATGATACATTTTTTTAGGAGTGTAATGAGATGCATAAATAGAAAGGTGTAATGAGATGTGCATGTTTAAGTAATGGAATGAGAAATATAGGTTATAATAACATACATGAAAGTAATTTAGTAATTAGATATACAAGGGAAAGGCTTTAATGAAATCCACAAATGGAGAATATGTAGAGATGCTTAAAGGAGATGTAATGAGATGCACATATTTGAAAGTTATAATGAGATGCTTTAATGGAAGTGTCTAATGAAATGTATATGTTTGAAAGGTGTAATGAGACATATTAAAAGGGAAGAATGTAAAGCAATTCTCTTCTCCTATGGAGAATAATGCTTCCTGAAAGCTTTGAAGAGTCATCATCCTAAGGAATTTCTGTATTTTTACTTCAGCATAAATTAAGACACCATCAGCAGCTTCAACCATTACCACATCAAATAGCTTTTCCCCTGGGATCACCTTATTTTTCGCTATATGGTTTAAAACACTGCCCTATGCCTGGGGCCACATTCCAAGGACAATTTAGAACTGATGCCCATTATTAGACAAGAACACAAGAAAAGGGAAAGAATAAGGAAAATAAGAAATTAACAGCTACTGAGTCTTTGATGCTGGAGTTGTGCTAGGAATATTTGTGTAATTAAATGTTCCAATAACCTTATAAGGCAGACATTATTATTTCCTCATGACAACTTAGAAAAGCGAGTTCAGAGGTTAAGTTGGTTGCTCAAGGTCATATGGCTGGTAAGTGTTGGAGACAGAACTTAAAAATAGGTCTGCCTGTTTCTGAAGTGCTCTTTTCTATCTCTATTTGTATTTTTATTATTTTTCTTTATTTCTCTCTCTCTCTCTCTCTTTTTTGTTTTTAACTTCGGTTTGGTTTTATTTTGCTGAGTAATTACTGCTAATTAGGGTGGAAATTTCCAAGGAGGCCTTATTAGCACCTCCAGTCATGAACATCACACGTTTACACAGCTAATAGTTTTGCCGAGAGAGTAAGGGATAACAGAGTAACCACCCTGTTACTTGAGGCATCTGAAAAATTATTAATCCCATTTATTTTCTGAACAATTTTGTACCATAGTTTGCTCCATATGATGACTACTTGAACCTTGAAGAAATTAAAGGTTTTTTGGTATTAGACCAATAATTTCGAAAAGTAATTTTGGAATATATTTCAACTAGACTGTGACTTTCCTAGTGAATGAATATTAAGTAGAGCAGATGAGACCCTGTTTACTGCCATTTAAAAATCTGTGTGAACTTACCCAAGTTTCATAGCCTCTCTTGAAATTTGGTTTCATTAAAACCAAAATGGGGATAATAGAATTTCATAAAATGGGGATAATATAATTTATCTTATCAAATTTTATTATGGTGAAGTAAAATACATGTAAAATGTCTAGAACATTCTATAGTATATAATAAGTGATAAATTAGTGTCAATGCCTTCCTTACCAACTTTTAATTAAGTTTGAATAAGTAATTATATGAAAATAATCCTGGTCTTTAAATGTTCTTGCATTTAGTTGGTGGTAGTGTATGTCAATAGACTAATTTATCAGGGGGAAAAAAAACCCTGAAAAATATTATACAACAATGCTCTCTATGATGGTTGTGGACAATAATTTATTTTTGGATTAACTGCTTACAGAATGAAAAGATATTAATTGGAATAGAAAAGATTTTTTTTTTTTTTTTGGCAGTACGCGGTCCTCTCACTGCTGCGGCCTCTCCCGTTGCGGAGCACAGGCTCTGGACGCGCAGGCTCAGCGGCCATGGCTCACGGGCCCAGCCGCTCCGCAGCATGTGGGATCTTCCCGGACTGGGGCACGAACCCGTATCCCCTGCATTGGCAGGCGGACTCCCAACCACTGCGCCACCAGGGAAGTCCGAAAATGATTTTTTTAATAAAATATGAGTACCACAATTATTTCCCCTTTTATTGACAGAACTCAAATTAAACTAAGGACAAGGTAAATTTGTGACCCTTTACCCTCACACTAATAACTTTTCATAACCTTAATCAATCAGCCTAATACAGCAATTATCATATTGACTATGTTCCCACTGGAGTCCATGATTATTTTAGGATAACTACTTATTGTTCAATTAAGATTCTATGTAAAGAGGTCAAACGTCAGTCACTTTTACTCATTAAAATTTTGAAGTTTTATCCAGAGTATTTTTCTACACAATTGAGGATCACATTTGTAATTAATTATGAAAAAGTTATTCACCATAAAAGTTTTTCACCAATAAAAAACTGACTAGCTAGCTCAGATCTAAGAACTGAATCTAAGTGTATATTTTAGATTGACATACACATTCTATTTAAGTACACCAAACAGTAATTGCTGGTTTAGGTGGGTCAGCACAAAGATGAACAAAGAGTGATTTCAAAAATTTCACATGGGCATCTTTCTCTGAGTTTGAAAAACCAACAAAACTATCCCCCATTCACCTTCCAGAATTGTGACCAGGTGACTCAAAAAGTAAATGACAGGTTTTCACCAGTGTATGACTATTTGAACGTTACTTCCTTTCCTCAGAAGAGGGAGAGGAGTTCAGTGATAAGTGGATATACTCTGAAGTTAAGTTGCTTTGGTTCAAATTTCATCCATGCTATTTTCTACATGTGCCACTCTGGGAAAATTTCTTACTGAGTTTAAACCTATTTACGTGTTGCCTACTTCATATGTTTTCTATGAGGATTAAGTAAGATAACATATGAACACTGTCAGGCAAATAAACTCAGAGATCTGGTGAGAACATGGCCCTCTTACATAAGCAGTGTAATGAGAAATCACACTTTTGGATTCCCTAGGGTTCTATGACTGTAAGAAGCTAGAACTCTCTTGGGGAGTAGGGTCATATTCTGCTTAATTTGGTGTCAGAGGCCTAGACTATGACTTTTATTCTATTTGTGAAATTGTTTACCACAAAATTATGCCACTCCAGTGGATCCAAGAATACCTAGAATTTCATCTCTTAAAAGTGATATATGCTGGTGACCACTAAGAGATGCAGAGAGCTAGAAGGAGTGTAGCCCCATTCACACATAAAAAAAAAAAAATTAAGCTAGACAAACTGAAGGATTACATTTTTTCTTCAAACTAACATAGAGCTGGCATCACAAGGCAAATGATTACTCCAAAATCTAAACAGAGATAGGTGCCTATAGGGAGAGATGGGACATGAGAACATGTATTCCTCAAGCAGACACAGCAGAAAACTGCTCAGAAGAATTCAGCTAGAATACTGAAGAAATTAAAGAAGGCAAAGTATAGGCTGACAAGAGAGTGTGAAGCCCAGGTAGCCAAAAATACATTGTAATTTTTTCCTCCAAGTTCCCACTGTGTACTTACAAAAATAATTAGGAAGAGTCCTGAGAAAGCATTGTTCAGTGTAGTAGGGCACAAAACTCCAACCATATTGTCTTGCCTATCTCCTCTATGGAACAAACATCTTTTTGGGGGAGTGGGGGTGAGAAAAGCAAATCTCTAGGTATCTTAGAGCACTGGTGAAAACCCACTGCATCTAGGAGAAGGAAATAGAAAAAGTCTTTCTACCACTAGGAAAAGGGACAGGAATATGCATTAGGCCTAGATCTGCAGCTGGGAGTAAGGCACATTGAAAAGGACACATTTCTGAGAACCAGGGACACAATATCTGCCTAAGACCAAGGCTAAATCAGAACAGAGAACTGCCCTAACCCCACAACCAGGCTAATGAAAAATGAATAACAAGGAACAATGAAGTGTTGCTGGGAGAGCTGCAAAAGCATGGCAAGTGCAAATATAAGACCTAAAACTGAGAAAAGAAATTGAGAAAAGCCTTCTGATAAACTGGCCTCCACCACAGTATAAGGTACCACTAAAGGAGTTTGAAACCTGTGGTACAATGTGAATAACCTTAGTAAAAAACAACCCATTGGCTAGAGATAAAGTAATCAACAGAACCAGACTCAGATATATTACAAATATTGGAACAATCTCACAGGGCACGTGAATAATTAAGATTAACAAATTAAGGGCTCTAATGGAAAAGATGGACAATATGCAAAATTAAATGAATGATTTCAGCAAAGTACTTTCAGCAAATTTCAGTAAATTTAGAATTTATGAGTCAAATGGTAAAGCTAACAACAAAAATCATAGTGACATAGATAAAGAATACTATATGGCTCATTAGTAGGCTCAAGACATTCAAGGAAAAAAAATCAATGAACTTGATGCTATGTAAATGAAAATTATCCAGTGAAAACTGAATCACAAAGAATAAAGGATTAAAAGAAGAAGAAGAAAGTATAGAACATCTAAGAGGTGTGAGAAAATAGTAAACAGTCTAACATATGCTTAACAGGAATCTCAGAAGAAGAAAAGCAAGGAAATGAGGCAGAACAAAGAGTTGAAAAAATAATGTCCAATAATTTTCCAAATAAATGACAAAAATTAAACTACAGACAAGCTCAGAAAACACCAAACAGATCATTGGGGTTTTTGTTGTTTTTTGTTTGTTTCTTTTGTTTTGTTTTGTTTTGTTAGGCTAGGCATATCATATTGTAAATGCCAAAAAGGAAAAGAATACGAAAACCTACTAGGCAGATAGGGGAAAAAGATATGCATAGAAAAAGAGAATTATAGCAGAAACTAGGGAAGAGTAAAGGAAATGGAGAGTCATCATTAAAATACTTAAAGGGGAAACAAACAAACAAACAAAACCCTGTCAAGCTAGAATTACATACCGAGAAAAAATATTTAAAAATGAAGAAGAAAATTCTTTGAAAGATACAAACTACCAAAACTAACATAGAGAAATTGATAATATGAATATCCCTTTATCGGCTAAAAAATTTTAATCAGTAATTAGCAACATTCCAGGAAAAAAAGCACTTGGCCCACATAAAATTTGGTGAATTTTATCAAACATTTGAGTAATAATACCAGTTTTTTAAAATTCCTTCCAGAAATACAGAAACAGGGAAACACTTATGTTTTGAAGTCCCCAATACTACTCTCAGGTTTGATGATTCATTGGGGGAAAATCACATCTCAACATCTATTTGTACTCATGGCTATGATTTGTTACACTGAAAGGATACCAAGCACAATCATTAAAGGCAAAAGGTGTATAAGGTGAAGTCCAGTGGAAACCAGGTACAACCTTTCAAAGGTCCTCTCCCAGTAGAGTCACACCAAACATGTTCACTTTAAGCCAGTGATAAGTTGTAACAACTTGTATGAAATATTACCAACCAGGGTAGCTCATTAGAGACACAGTGCTCAGAGTTTTCACTGAGTGCTGATCATGTAGGCACCTGTGCCAAGCATATGCCAACATTCCACACTCCGAGAAGGAAAGTAGGTGTTTAGCATAAACCATATTGTTTGTACAAACAATTTAGGCACAGTGAGCCACTCTTCTCAGTAGGAGGGGTATCAAACTCCCGAGATATACAAGATTAGTTCAACATCTTAAAATCAAACTTATGCACCATATTAACAGACTAAAGAAGAAAAATCGTATGAACAGATCAATTGACACAAAAATTTAACACTTATTTGTGATAAAATCACTCAGAAAAATATGAGTAGAAGGGAATTTCCTCAACTAGATAAGAAACAGCTACAAAGCGTACAGCTAGCATCATATCTAGTGGTGTGAGACTAGATGCTTTCACTCTTGAGAATGGAAACAAAACAAAATGTCCTTTCTCACCACTCCTATTCCGTGTTGCACTGGAAGTCCTAGCTATTGCAATGAGACAAGAAAAAGAAACAAAGTGTATACATATTGAAAGAAATAAATGAAACTGTCTTTACTCAGAGAGGACATGATTATATATTTATGCAGACCGTCTTAAAAAATCTACAAAAACACCTAGAAAAAAGGAGTATAGAAAGGTCACAGGAAACAAAGTCGATATATAAAAATTAACTTTTCCTATATACCAGTAATGAACAACTGGAATTTAATTTTTTTTAAATTCTAATCAAAATAGTACCTCATAAAGAAAATACTTAGGTATAAATATAACAAAATATGTGCAGGATTTGTATGCAAAAAAAAAAATATATATATATATACATATATACACACACACACAAAAAACACTATTGAAAAAAATCTAAGAAGTGCTAAATAGTGGAGAAATAGTCCCTGTCCATGGAATGAAGATTCAATGTTATTAAGATGTTAGTCATTTCTTACTTAATCTATAGGTTCAATATAATTTCAGTTAAACTCCTAGCAAGCTATTTTTTTACATATCAACAAACTGATTCTATAGTGTCCATGGAAAGGCAAACACCCAGAATAAACAATACAATACAGAATAAGAAAAAAAAACTTGGAGGAATCACACTACCCAAGTTCAAGATTTACTATAAAGTTACCGTAATCAATGCAGCATGGTATTGACAAAAGAATAGACACATAGATGAAAAGGGGACCCTCATACACTGTAGGTGGGAATGTGAATTGGTGCAGACAATATGGAAAACAGTATGGAGGTTCCTTAAACAACTAAAAACAGAACTACCATATGATGCAGCAATTCTACTCCTGGGTATATATCTGGAAAAAAACAAAAGCACTAATTTGAAAAGATACATGCACCCCAAAGTCTATAGCAGCACTATTTACAACAGCCAAGGCATGGAAGCAAAACAAGTGCCCATCAACAGATGATTGGATTAAGAAGATGTGGTTTATATATAAACATTATAATATTACTGAGCCATAAAAAAGAATGAAATACTGCCATTTGCAGAAATGTGGATGGACATAGAGAATATTATACTTATTGAAATAAGTCAGACAGAGAAAGACAAATACTGTATGATATCACCTATATGTGGAATCTAAGAAAAAATACAAATGAATGTATACACAAAAGGGAAAAAAACTCACAGATACAGAAAACAAACTTGTTAACTAAAAGGGAGAGAGAAGGGTAGAGAGACAAATTAGAGGTATGGGATTAACAGATATAAACTACTGTATATAAAATAGGTAAGCAACAAGGATATACTGTATAGTACAGGAAACTATATCCATTATCTTATAATAACCTATAATGGAATATAATCTGAAAAGATACTGAATCATGATGCTGCACATCAAAAACTAATAAAATATTATAAATCAACTATACTTCAATTAAAAAAAAAAGACTAGATCAATGGAAAAGAATAAAGAGCCCCAAAATACAATCACAGGTATAGAGTCAATTGTTCTTTGATGGAAGTGCAAACCATGTCAAGAGAAAAAGGATAGACTTTTCAATAAAAGGTGCTGGAACAAGTGGAGATCAGTGGGTTTAAAAAAAAAATGAAGCTATACACAGTCCACACATCTTTAACAAAATTAACTCAAAATGGATCACAGACCTTAATATAAAATGCAAAACTATAAAACTTCTAGAAGAAAACACAAAATAAAATCTACATGACCTTAGTTTGGTGATGAGTTTCTACATATAACACTAAAAGCATGTGCCATTGAAAAAACAAACAAACAAACAAAAAAACACTTTAGAAAAAAAAGACTTTGGTAAAACTAATTGAACTTTTTTAAACTTAAAAACTACTTCTCTGCCAAAGACTGTTAATATAATGAAAATAAAGGCACAAACTAGAAGAAAATATTTGCAAAACACTTATTTGATAAAGGACTGGTATCCAAACCATACAAAGAAAGTTTAAAAACAGTAAAAAAACAAACAACCCAAATAAAAAAACGAAAAAGAAATCTATATAGACAACTCAGCAACAAAGATATACAGATGGCAAATAAGCATGTGAGAAGATACTCAACATGATTTGTCTTAGGAAATTGCAAATTTAAAACAACAAATAAATATCATTATACATATATTGGAATAGCTAAAATCCATTAATAATATTAATCGTTGATGAGAAGGCAGAACACAGTCATTGCTGGTATGATTGCAAAATGGTACAGTCACTTTGAAAAATAGATTAGAAGTTTCTTAAAAGCTTAACACAGTGTTACCATACAACGAGCATTTGTTTTTCTATATATTTATCCAACTGATTTGGAGACTTATGTATACACACACACACACACACACACACACCCCAAAATATGCACACAAATGCTTATAGCAGTCTTATTCATAACTGTCCAAAATTGGAAGCAACCAAAATTTCCTTCAATAAGTGAAATGATAAACATACATGGTCCATCCATGCTGTTGAATACTATGCAGACATAAAAAGGAATGATAATTAATCCAGGTAAAGACATAGTTGAAACTTAAATGCATATTGATAAGTAAAAGAAGTCAGACTAAAAAGGCTACATACTTAACGATTTCAGTTATATGACATTCTGAAAAAGGGAAAACAATAGAAATCATAAAGAGATCAGTGGTTGCTGGTGGTTCAGGGAAGGGGACAGTTAAATAGATAAAACAGAAGGGATTTTTTAGGGCAGTAAAACTATTCTGTATGATACTGCAATGGTAGACACATTACTCTAAACACCTGTCTAAACCTAATGAACTTTACAGCACATAGATTGAACTTTGATGCATGCAAAACTTTAAAAATCATTTAGGATACAAGAAAATTTCAGGATTGAATGCATAATATGACCAAAACATATAACTATTACAAATGTATGAAGCCACCTCACTGAAGGGAGTGGGGAAAATGGTGCTGATGTAAGTAACCTTGGAAATAAATAGAGCTTACACACACACACAGGAATTGAACAATTAAGTAAATGGATGATAGATGATGGGAGCTAGAGTGTCCCTGTTGGAGTAGGAGTTTACACATAAGCAATGGGAATAGGTTACAATGATACATGGGGTAATGGATTAGAGTTGGGGACATCAGTATAAACTCATGTTTAATATATATGCATATGGTTAGATACAGAAAGATTTATAGATATGTGTATATACATGGGTTAATATACCCACACATATTTCCTTAATCTCTGAGCTGAGAGGCCCAGAAGCAATGATACCCCAGAGCACACCTAACACTCAAATTTTGGTTTCTAATACAATTTTCTGATAAAAGGAACCAGGGCTCTTTGTAGAAATGGCTGTTTCTAGCATGAGGCAAGAAATATAGAAAAAGAGCCTCAAGTATCTTTTAGTCCCAAAATAAAGAAGTGCTTAAAATCTGCAACAAAGAGGAGACATTAAAGGGACACAGGAGACAAATGAAAGAGCTCCCAATGGCAATGCTGGAAAATTTGAACAAAATAAAGTAATATCAGGTTATAACTTAAGCATAAAATAAATATTTCTGAATACATACTGCTATAATTAATGTTGGAATAAATATACAAATGTGGGAAAACAGACAAATATCTCATGCCGAATTGCAAATACATATGTATATTATTTCCCCTCCAAGGAGGTGTGGCATAACTCCCAAACACTGAAGTGATGGCTGCACATACACACTTCCTTCTGAGGAATACAGAGAAAGGGCAAAAAGATAAACTTTACAGTGGAGAAACTTGAGAAACATTTTCTCAGTCTGTTGACCAAGGTTAACATCAACAGTAAGAATTCATGCTGATAGTACGTACTGTTGACATGATGCGATGCGAATGGCAATTTACCTCTGTGGCCTTACTCTCAAAAACCGATAATCTCAGTGTAATAATGAGAAAAACATAAGAGAGATCCCAACTAATGACATTCTACAAAATATCTGGCTAGTATTCTTCAAAACTATCAAATTCATGAAAACAAGAAAAGTCTGAGAAACTGTCACAGCCAAGAGATAGCTAAGGAAACATGACAATTAAATGTAATGTGGTGATCATAAAACAGAAAGAAGGAAATTGGGTAAAAACTAAGGAAATTTGAATAATTTATGGACTTTAGTTAAAAATGTATCAATATGGTTCAGTAATAGTAAAAAATGTATGATATTAATGTAATATGCTAATAATTGTAGTAGATGAATCATGGGAGTATATGGGAATTCTCTATTCTCTTTGCAATTTTTCTGTAAATATAAAACTATTCTAAAATTTATGTTTATGAAAAAATTATATACAAAGATAAAAAAAAAAGAAGAAATAAAGGCTTTCTCAAACAAAAACAGACAAGTCATTGGCTATCTCAAACAAAAACAGATAAGTCATTGGCCAAAAACCAAAATCATAAGAAATGTTAAAGGAACTTTCCAAACAGAAGGAATATGCCAGAGCAAAGCTTGAATCTATACAAATAAATGAAGAATGCTGCAGATGGAATAAAGATAAAGTTTATTTATTTTTATTTTTTGTTTCTCTAAAAAATAATTAACTACATAGAACAAAGATAGTAGCAATATATGTTTACAACATATGTAAAACTAAAAGATGTTACATCCATAGCACAAAGAATTGGCGGGGGAAATAGAAGTATGTTTTAAGTTCATTATACTACATGTGAAGCAGTATAATGTTATCTGAAGACACATTCTGATTAATAAAGGTGTTTATTTTAAACACTAGGGCAATCAAAGTAGGTTGGGGGAGGCAGGAAGCTCAACCTAACAGAAGGGGTTGAGAGGAGAAATGAACACAAACATAAAATGCCTCATCAAAATGTTAGCAAATAAAATTTAGAAATATAGAAAAAGAATAATACGAGCTATACGAGGTGGGATTTAACCCACGAATATAAGGCTGACTCAACATATGAAAATGAATTAAGGTAAACTGACATATTTTTATAGTAATGAAGAAAACACATATGATTATCTCAATTGATGCAGAAAAGTACTTGAAAATTTGTAATATCCATTCATGATATAAACTGTCAGCAAACTTCAAATAAAGAGGAATTTACTTAACCCTCTAATGGGCATATAAAAATAATAAATAAATAAATAAATAACCCCAGAGATAATGTGATACTTAATGATGAACTACTGAATGATTTTCCCCTAAGTTCAAAAACAGGGCAAGGAGATCATCTCTCACAACTCCTATTCAACATGTCCTAGAAGTCCTAGGCAGTTCAATAAAGCAACAAAAAAAAGACATAAAGATTAGAAAACAAGAATTTAAATTGCATCATTCATAAACCATGATTGTCTACCAAGAAAATGCTAAGGAACTGACAAAAAAAACTTTTAGAACTAATAATTGAGTGTTAGCAAAAGTACTGGACAAGGTCAGTGTAGAAAAATCAATTACGTTTATATAAACTAGCAGTGAGCAATTAAAATTTGAAATAAAAAAGTACCATTTATAATGGCGTCACAAAAATGATAAAATATTTAGGTATAATCTAAAAATATGTACAGGATTTTTGTGCTAAAAACTAAAATGCACTGATGAAATAAATTCAAGAAATTCTTAATAAATGGAGATATATATACTCTGTTCATGCACTGGAAAACTTAATATTGTTAAGAAGTCATTTTTCCACAAATAGATCTACAGATTCAATTCAATCTCAATCAGAATCCCAGCAGACATTTTCATAGATATGAACAAGCTGAACTAGGGAATTCTGGCCAGTAAACAAGAAAAGTCAAAAGGACTTTGAGAAAGTAGCACTGAGTTTGAAGAGAAACAAAACTAGTATTTTCTCAAATTATCTCTCCCGAGATATTTATCACTGACAAAGGGACTAATTTTTTCAACTACTTTTCTCATCAGTTGAGATAATAATATGTGGGAAGATCCAGCAGGCTTCACTATAACCAAGTTATCAGGTTAATTTCACCTGAGATATGACAGTCGACAACATGTATGTCCTGACCTGATGCCCTGAGAGAGGCACATTGCTTATATGTTTCTCTTGCCAAAAATGCATAACCTCAATCTAATCATTAGAAAACATGAAACCAACCCAAACTGTGAGACATTATACAAAATAAGAAGCCAATATTCTTCAAAAGAGCTTCTTTCTAATCATGAATGACAAGGAGAGACTGAAAAAATGTTGCATATTAGAGGAAACTAAGGAGACATGACACAGCTAAATGTAATGTGGAATTCTGGAAGAGAAAAAGAACATTAGTGGGAAACAATTGTGGAATCTGAATAATGTCTGTAGATTAGTTAATACTGAGTACCAATGTTAACTTTTTAGTTCTGACAAGTGTCCCATAGTAGTGTAAGACATTGACATTAAGAGAAGCTGAGTGATGTGTGTACCAGAAATGAACTTTTCTCTAAGTCTGAGAGTATTTCACAATAGAGAGTAAAAAATACAAACAAAACCTTTAAATTTAAAAAGTTATTGTGTTAATCATTACTTATGAACATTTATCAACTAAATATCTTACAATCACTTAGATAAAGAATAGTACAGGGCTTCCCTGGTGGCGCAGTGGTTGAGAGTCTGCCTGCTGATGCAGGGGACACGGGTTCGTGCCCCGGACTGGGAAGATCCCACATGCCGCAGAGCGGCTGGGCCCGTGAGCCATGGCCGCTGAGCCTGTGCGTCCGGAGCCTGTGCTCCGCAACGGGAGAGGCCACAACAGTGAGAGGCCCGCGTACCGCAAAAAAAAAAAAAAAAAAAAAAAAAAAAAAAAAAAAAAGAATAGTACAAAGGGCATAGTTTTTGCATTTATATGAAATGATCACTCTGATGGAAACAGATATTTTTAGAAAACAGCCTGCATAGCAGTATGAAGTATTTTGGTCAAATCTAATCTACTTTTAAACATTTTACTTTTTTAGAACTTCTTCACCACTAATTAACTGGCAAAAAAGGTAGAACAGACACAAGAACAGTAAAAAAAAAGCTTCAGGGATTTTAAAGTAAGGATAATGACAATTCCCATTAACTAAAATGAAGAAAGGAAGACAAATGAAAGGACAGCTGCAAGATGCAAGAAATATAATATGGTTGTTTCACATTAGTATTATAGAAATGGAGAGATAAAAGGTCACAGAAGCTGTCATTCATTGATAATTTATTCATTCCATCTGACTGTTAAGAGTATTTTCACAAATCGGACTTTTTCCCTCCTTTGATCAGTTAAGGGTCTTTGAGTAAATCACTTCGTTTGTTTACATTTTCCCAACTTTAAAAACTCAAGACTTATGAAATTCAATGTGACAATTTCCATAAGGACGTGACACAATTCTAGACCCAAATTAAGTGTCCCCTCATCAAGACAACCATTTTCACTGCAAGTGTAAGAAACTCAACTCAAACACGATTAAGCCAAAAAGGAATTGATCTATTCAGATAGATTAAAAATCCAGAGAATACAGTCATCTCCAGGCTCTGCTGAATCTAGATCTCAAACTATCATTAGGGTGTATCGAGCTTTCTTCCTCTATCTCCAAGTTCTCATTCCCTCTTTGCTGGCTTCATTAAGTAAGCTTTCTTCTCATGGTGGGAACACTGAACTCCAGCAGCTTGTGACTATTTTGCCTTTATTGCTAGAAATTTCCAGATGATAAATAATATTTTTTGAAGCTTCTCAAAAGAACTAGGGAATTCTGGCCTGTTGGTAGATGTGTCCTGAACTGGTATCTGTAGCCAGGGAATTGGAACGGTATATTTAATAAGGTCTGACTTATGTTTCTTCTTCCGTAAGAAACTTAAGTTTCTTTCTTCTTTCTTCTACCTGTGATCTCACATAGCCAGATTACAATAACAGAGCAAGATTCTCATAAAGAGTTGTAGTATCTTAAAGGAAAGAAAATTTGGCAAAACTTGAAATATATGCAACATGGTTATTATTATTAGTCTTTCCTATCATGACCATGGTTATCATCATCTTTATTTCCCCTAGGAATTCATACCCTCAGTTACAGGTTGATTTCTATTTTTGCTTAATTTTTAAAATTGGTACAGAACTTCTTTTACTTGGATCTCTTATCTCTGTCCTATTTAAGTATCATAAAATGAAAAGCAAATGTATATAAAATACAACTGAAGAAAATTTGCGCTATAACTCAAACATGCAAAATAAAATATAGCATTTTTTTTAACATTTAAAGACATCCACACATACAATAGACAACATAACTTATGGAGAATATAAACCCTCAAAAACCTGTATCTCACACCTTAAGAAAAATGATGTGCAAGTTCTTTCTTAAACTATTAGAGCTAAAATATATGCACATTGTTTTTCAAATTTCATTTTCCACGTGAATGACTTTCTTTTCTGAGCATAGTAATTAGCTGCATATATTTCTCCTTAGAGTATGAAATACCAAGCAAGTAAACAACCCACCCACATCTTTTATTTTATGTTAAAGAATATTGTGCTAACCTACAAGGGGTAAGGAGTGAAATAAACATTATTACTGCTTATTAAGTCTAATTTACCTACTCATTTTCTGGCTGCCTCGATTTCTTTTGCTCTATAAAAGTCATATTTCTGTGAATTTACATATGCTTAACTTTATGCAATTACTTTTACAAAGGAATACTACAGTTTTACATTTTACCTAAAACAGAAACAACAGAAAATTAAATTTGGCGCCTGTGCAGTTGAAGCCCTATTTTTATTAGAGGGAAGATGCAAATTACAATAGTTAAGTGCAGTTAAATTACGCTAATCTAAACTTTATCAGAAAGAAAATGTTTTAAAAATTTCAAAAACTATGTTGTGAATCAACTTTGGAATACAGAATTCCTCAATCTAAAATAGTAGATTATATACCCCAAAATTAGAAATACGACTGTTTCTGCTTGCAACATTATTTTCAGTTTATTCAAGCAAAGATAAATTGTTTTAATCTTTTAAAAATTAATACCATGCATATGACAGCTCGTTTATTCATTTTTTCCTGCCTCTTTTCTTTAATTTCCTGAAAGACTTGTCTCAATGTTTAAGACATCATTTCAGGAGTATAGAGTCATTAATACACCCAGGGCCAGTTCTGGCAGGCATTCTGACAATGATAATTGCTTTTTTTTTTTTTTTGAACTCTCACTATCATCTAGGTCTTCGTCAAGTTTTGTACATGTAAGACAGTTGCTAAAATGTTTGCGTCCTCACTCAGTTCATCTGAGGCCCTAACATCTTAAGTGCCTTCCACTTTCTGATGTGATATGCTACATGTCCAAGGCAGGACTTACAAAGGAGGTGTCCAAAAATCTGTTATGTGCTCTTCAGTTGGCCCCCACCCTCAGACTATAAAGGAGGAGTAGTGAGGAATAGCTTTAGGAAGACCATTCCCAGTGATTCATGGACCCAATACAACTCAGTGCGATTAAGGAGAAGGTACTGACCAGAGAAAATTATGTGCTTCCTCTAGACTTTGAGAAAAATGGTGGAGCAGTGTCACTTCACACTTGAAGTACATGGATTGGTCCTTGAAATAATGTCGGTCTGTGGTTGCACAAGATTCTGACCTGGAAGGATATCTTGAAGACTAAGGTAGCCTCAACAAAAAGAGCCTGGTTCATGGGCAGAAGCAGATTATGTGGGTCCTGGACCATGGGGTAGGAGGCACTATGAAAAACAATATAAAGGATATCTTAGTTCTGAAAATTAACAAATCACAACCATGCAGACATATTGCTAAGTTCCTTCTCAGGTCTTTGGATAGAGCTTGTGCACATATAGGTCCCTGAGTTTAACTCTCATTAGCTTTAGGAAACCTGCATTGGAGCTAGAACTTCAGATGAGTAGGCTCAGGAGAAACTATAATCAGCTGGAGGAGAATTACTCACTCACTTCATGGTCTCTCCAAAGAATCCACAAAATCAAATATGAAAGATACAGATAAATTTGCTTTCTGAGGAGGTACCTAAAGAGTTCCATTATGAATCCTACTATGTAATTCCTCTTAGTATTAGTATTTTACAGAAAGGGAATCCAGAAAATTAAAACAACTTAAGTTTACAAAGTCATAAGGGGTAAATGAGGATTTGTATACATGACTGGTTGACCTCAGAATGAGCAGTTGGAATATTTTTAATCATCATGTTACACTAAGTTAATAAAGCCAGTGTTCTCCATAAGCCCAAAGGTCTGACTAGAAACTAAATTTTGACTCTCTTGAACCTGCTCCCTCGCTCTTAACCTTGACCTATGAACCATCATCATCTCAGTTTTACCTGTGTTTCTATTCTTGCCTCTCAACTCCAAACCACCCTTTACACCTTGTACTTCTGCCAAAAGGACTCTGAACAAGTTCTTCACCTGAAACACCCTAAAGCTAATTGTTTTTAAACTTTGCAACCTGAATTTTAAATAATAAAAATTTAAATAAACAACATTCCACTTACAATATATTCAACAGACTCTTGTACAATATTCATTTATACAATAATACAGACACATATTAACAGATTTCTATATACAAAGCACTATGCTTGAGCTCTAAAAAGGGAACACAGGTAATGCAAGTTTAGGGGACAGTGAAAGTAAACAGTTACGAGACAACAGGATTGGTTAGATGGGAAGGAAGACTTTGTGGACTGTGTGAATGTTGGTTAAACAGAGTCTGGAGAGACTAGGGCCTAAATAATACATGATATGGTCCACGGGGCAATTTCTAATCGAAACACTCAATCACCTTTTAACACATTCCTAAGATATTAATCCTGAGCATAAATTCCAAACTGTGGCTTTGTAAAATGGAGAGACATTAGCAGACTTGTGGGGTTTTCTTTGTTTCTTTGTTTTCCCTTTACCCTGCTTGACACTGTCATCTTTCACCTAAACAAACTCCTATAAGCTGGAGAGGGAGTTGAGTTGGAGTAGAGCATAAAAGGGTTATGCTCAGAAGTTTTGTATCCTGTAGGACACGTAGAGTTAGCTGGGGAGTAGGATACAATGCCCTGATAGTTTTGAGAATTTAAGAGTAGAGATGAGTCATGCTTCACCTCTTGTGGGGCACACAACCCACAGAGTCCCCCATGCATTCAGGATATGAGAAAAAAGGACATGGAAGCAACCTAAATGTCCGTCAAAAGAGGAAAGGATAAAGAAGATATGGTCCATATATACAATGGAATATTACTCAGCCATAAAAAGGAACAAAATAATGCCATTTGCAGCAACATGGATGGACCAAAGATTGTCATACTGAGTGAAGTAAGTCAGACGCAGAAAAACAAATATATCTCTTATACTGTATGTGGAATCTAAGAAAAAAAAAGGGTACAAATGAACTTATTTACAAAACAGAAGTAGAGTCACAGATGTATAAAACAAACTTATGGTTACCAGGGGATAAAGAGGGGAAGGATAACTTGGGAGATTGGGACTGACACATACACACCACTATGTATAAAATAATAACTAATAAGAACTTGCCATAGAGCACAGGGAACTCTATTCAATACGCTGTAATGTCCTACATGGGAAAATAATCTAAAAAACAAACAAAAAAAGAGTAGATATATGTATATGTATAATTGATTCACTTTGCTGTACATGTGAAACTAACACAACATTGCAAATCAACTATACTCTGAAAACACTTAAATCAACTATACTCCAATAAAAAAAGAAAAAAGAACTGCCATCTAAAGAACCCAAGAGAGTCTTTCATAACCTACATGTAAACACAGTCTGTTGCAGTGAGCAGCTTTTTTTTTTCCTGTGTGGTTTTGAACAGCATGGAAGGTTGCGTTATCCCAAACAGATCTTAGATTGGGGCAAGGAGATTGATCCTCCAATGCTAGAGTGGACAGCAGAGCTAGTGACCAACTGGGGACGTGGACTCCTTGACAGCAGATATCATCCTTTCATAATCAGACAAGACAAAGACCTAGTGGGTGAGTTACATCATGGGGGATGAAAAAGTGGTGCTGGGACCTTCCTTCAGGCCATAGCATTGTGCAAGTCATGGAAACACTACAACCCCACCCATCTTGGGTTTGAAATGCCATCTCATGGAAGAGAAGATGAGAACAGAAAAAATGAGAACAGGCTATGATGGAGTTTAAACATAAAACAACTGAGAAAAAAATGGACTACATTAAATTTTCTGGTATCACACAGAATGATTAATTTGAATTATAAGGATAAAAATGAAAGAAAATGACATTTCCCTCGCACCTGAATTTGTTCCCTGAAAATATCTTATTTGCTAAAGGAGCTTATCAACTTTCATGTAATTGATCTATGGCTCAAGTTCATTCTTTTCATGGAGTGACTGAATATTCATGAAACTGTAGTTATACTCTAATTATGATTCTCTATCAGTATTTGAAATCCTGACTAGACAGGCACCCATATATTCCCAAGGGAATGGGAGCTATGTACCCATTTGAAAACATTAGCTGGTCTTAATACACTAAGCCTTAGGAAATGCATCCTTAACTCAAGGAGAAATTCACAGGAAAGCTGGTGCCCAAGCACCGCGTTGGTAAAAACTCTTCTGAGGATTTAAGTGACCTATAACTTCACAATGATATACTTTTTTCTAAAAGAACAGACTCTTATTCTAAATATTTGGCTTCACCTAGAGCAGTTAGATGCCATTTGATTAACAGAAAATGTCTACAGATGAAAATTTGTTGAGAAGTCAAATTAGCTCCAGCTATAATATTTTATAACTATGTGTTTTTTTTAAAATCCTGGGAGAAAATTTTACTATCTTTTCTAAAAGTGAAATCCCATTTATAAATATTAAATAATTAAACAATCTACATTGCTATATACATTCTATGATGAAATGCAGGTAGAGGTGGGAGGTAGAGGGGTGTTAATTGATTAAAAACATTAGTTTTATATGAATGATGGCAGAGGATGTCAAAGCTTAGTTCTACTAAAAGATTCACTGCCAAATTATACACTGCATTAAACAACATAAGAAGCATTAAAAATTAACAGCAACTCAGCATTAAGTCCTGATTATGTTGTCAATGAAGATGGTAATTGGGAAGGTTTAAAATAAAATTTGCAATAAAGGAAACAATTTAATTACTTCAAGTGTTTTTATGTTATTGTGATTTTGCTTAAACTTTTATTTTAAATTACTTTACATTAATCACTATTTGCCAAAGAAATGGAACAGGTAGAAAATGCAAATGGAATGTAGTTACATTTTTTCCAGAATTTCTGGAAAAAAATGTACTGTCAATACAGACACATTAGGTACACATTAGGTACAAGGTAAGAGTTGACTTCACTCTTCATTTTTCTCAGAATCATTGACCATGAAACTGGTTGGCTTCCCGCAATGATCTGGAATGGTTGTTTCTAGGCCTTCTCCACAGTTGTTCTTTTGCTAGTTCCTTTAAATAGCATCATGATCACATCTCTCATCTTCAACCTTCTGCAAAATTCTTATCAAATTCAGTAAAGCATCAAGTATTGCATTGGTACCATTCTCTCTGTTCTCTTTCTAGGACTACAATTATATGCATGCTAGAAATTTTCACTGCGTCCTGTTGACATTTTCCTTTCTTTGCTTCAAAATCATTATTCTAATTCACTAGTTATCTCTTCTGCAAGTTTAATCTCCCATTTTATTAAGTTCTTAATTTCAGCTATATTTTTATGTATAAAATTTCAATTTGATTTTTTTTCTTTTTGTGGATTCCTGTCAGCCATTTTTCTTGAAAATGTGAATAATAGTTACTTTAAACCCAACGTCTGAGAACTTCAATACATGCAACACCTGTGGTCCTATTACTATTGCCATTTCTTTTTTTTTCCTCTCGATTTTTGCTTATTTTTTCATTGTCTTCTGACATGAATGATAATTTTTCACTGAATATGGCCATTGTGTATAAAAAACTATAGAGGTAATTTGAGGCTCTGGATATCTTTCTCAAGGAAAGATTTAATTTTGCTTTGTTATTGTAGGGGCAGACTTTATTTGTCTTGTCTTATAACTATAACAGAGCTGGCTTTTACTCTTTTTGAGGACTAATTTATTTCCTGTTTGCTCTTTCTCATGGCACTTAGCTCTTTAGGGTTCTAATGGAAATCTGAGGTTGCTTTGATGTTATCCTAATGTCATCAAATAGATGTGTGTGTGTGTGTGCATGCACAGCTTTTCTCATTGCTCTGGATAGAAGTCTTGTTCTTCAAAAACTTAAGCCAGCATTGCTGGAAGTAGGACTGTTACTACTCTGAGAGCCAATCCTTTCAATATATTTTTTTTAATTTTTACTTTTGGCTTGTTTACAAGCTAGAAAGTTTTAAAGAGCTTTTCTTTATTCCTTTTCTTCTGATATTTCCTAGTAATATGCTTTGACGTCTTTTTCAATTCGATCTGGAAATTCATGTCCTCCGGAAGTGACAAATTGTATGTTATTATTATTGCTAATTTACTTCATTCTGTTTCCTAATAGGAATTCCTTTCAACTGGACATTGGCTCTCTTTGTTAAACTTTTCATTTCATAGCATTTTCCCCCTTTTGCTCTCTTTTATTTAGTTATCTTTTTGTCTTTGGAGTTCTATTTTTTGAGAAATTTACCCATTTTTCCTTCTTTTTATTCATTTTATTATGCGTATGCTATTATTTCTACTTGTATGGGCTCTCCCATACAAGTATTCTTTTTTATATATTTGTTTATATTTTTTTTCTATTTGTTTTTATGCAACAGTTTTGCTGTGTGTTTATTTTTTTTTATATTCTATTTGTTTTTATGCAACAGTTTTGGTGTGTGTTTTTCTGAGTAAACTCAATATAGCAACTTTGAAGTATTCAGTTTCCCTATATTATTTGTTTCCTTCAAATTATTTGAATTAGTTTTTCCTGCTTTTTTTCAAATAGGAAGTTTCCTCAAATACCTTTGATTATTGATGGTTTATTCACATTGAACAGTGAGAAACTATATAAAAGGTTGATTGCTCGATGTGTAGGAACATGCTTTGTTTATTGGCATGGCTTCACAGTGGGTGCATGACCACTTTTGGGGGAATTCTCCAAACTTTGATATCTGAAAATGTTTTATATGGGGTTTCTCAACTTCCACAGAGAGAACAGTACAATATCCTTCCTTAGCATTAGAGGAGATGTGGGTGCCAGTGCTCTGAGAGACCCCTGTGCTTAGAGTGCTTTCCTTGGTTGAAGTCCTCCTCTCATGCTTTGGATTGCCTAGGGCCAGAAGCATCATCCAGGCAGGTTTGGGGGTGGGCAGGGTTCTGAGAACTTGACCTTAGACCTGTACTCTATCAGTCCACTTTGGGGCACTTTCTTCATCCTACCCATGTGAGTTCAACCAGATACCCTGAGAACATCCAGGACTCAAGTCTATGGGGTCATCTCAGGGCCCCTTGGCTGACTACAGGAGGGCAGCCTGGTAAGTGAATCACTTCCACTGATCAACAAAATATTTATTTTACAGAATCATGAGAATTTGGGCCACCGGAATGCTGCTGACATACTGATTTGGGGTGATCTTAACCCATGTCATACTGGATGAGATCAGCTCTCTTGGCTATCAATGGTTTAATCACTGACCTGTGAGCTTGAGCATGTGTTGTCTATTACCTGTCCATATTCCCAAGAGTGCTACCTCTGAGCTATAGTCCCCAGTGACAGTGGGGCGGCAGTAGGTTTTATTTTATTCACACTTTGCCAGCGACATCAACACCACTGTAGAACTTACACAACATGACAGGTGGTCTTCTAAGAGTGTGTAGCCCTATCTCCTTCTAAAACTTTTAAGACCATCGTTCCACAGCCCAATGGACTCTTACAATCAATGTTTTCTTTTGACTCTGTCTTATATGAAGTTGTACTCTCTTAATTTGATCTTCAGACATGTTGGACAAAGGACAAACATTCCTTGTGTGAATGGAATAGCTTTTCTCACTCTGCCCACAGGCCCCTTTCCAACCCTCCCTGGCAGTAGTGGTGTGGAAGGTAGGGGTGTCAGCAACACTCCAGTGCAGTGATTATAGCCTGAAATGCCCAAGAGAAAACATAGTTGAAAGGTGTGTTGTTTTATATTTACGTTATAAAATTCTAAATGGCAAATCTAACACGAGGAGGAAAAAACATCATTCGCAGTTTCCTATATAATCTAGGGGAGACCTGCATTTTCGTTCATCATCAACAAAACACAATTATAGCCTTTGAGAGAGCCATTAGAAGCCAATATTCATGAGCAGCCTAATGGACGATTCAGTGTCATGAGGAATGATTTAACCTTAATAATATAAATTATATTAGGTAACTTCAGAGGTAAGAAGATTTATAATGTTTTTATACTGTCTGAATACAAAGGGTTTCTGAAGAATCATAGCATTGGGAGTAATAACAGGTTTACCACCTTTTCCTCTCAGTGAGAGATATAAAATTACTCAGAAATGACATATCTGACAGTCTAGAACATGAATAGTCTCTACACTTGAAGAGGAAAAGGTGGTACTGGAATACCATGAAGAATCTTCATGTGCACTGATTAGAGAACAGGTTCATTTCCTTTCCACTCTTGGTGTCTAAACAAAGAACTGGCAAAGGAGGTCTGAATTATCTCAAAAGAACAGGCTGATGCCAGCCACTGGGTTCCAGAGGTTGTCTCCTAATAAGGTCTCTTTTCTAACCAAAGGGCTTCCATTGCCCCAATCCATAAGTTAAGCATCACCTGGGCAAGGCCCCTCTCTACAGGCGCACTGGCCATCTATGCCTGGACTAAATAATTTGAGTTAACATGATGCATGCACTCTATTTCTCTGTTTGTAGGTTTCTCCCAATAAACCTTGCCTGGCATTTGTGGTATGTATCTGTAACTCCCTCGCTTGAAAACATGCTCATCCATGTGATTAATACATAATATGCTTTGGTATCTATACCATTGTCAAATTATTGTTCAATTTAAATTATGTCACCTTAAGTTCATAAATGGAGTGGTTATCTCCCTCATTAGAGATAATCAATTGATGCAATGTTTAGATTGTAAACTACACAGGGCAAGCATAAAGAAATTCAATATATAAATGCCCCAACTATAATATGTTAAGAATAACACTCAACTAAAAGATAAATGAGCTAAAATAAATGAACTAAGAGATTTAAAAACATATGAGGTAGGATTTTAAAACTGTGTGTATTAGGTAAAGAATAAAATATGTATTTTATTGCAGATCTAAAATACTGCTTTTCATTTAACTTTCAAATTCTTAAAGAAAACAAGCCACTTTATTTTAAATATTTCATAATTAAAAATGAGTGGTTTCTATAATTTCTTATAAAAAACTTATTAAGTAAATGTTTTCCAATACAGAGGTTGATAGAAGAGGGTAGACTTCTTTCCCTTAAATGTAATTTAACTCAGTAACCTGTTTTCATTCTCCTATTTTTCACATCTTACATCTTTTCAAGTTCTATTTGTAAGGTAAAGTGAAGTAAATTGTAGGGCAAATATCTCAATAAAGGTGAATCCTGATACACAGTGGATCTTAGCATTTTATTTTAAAATGTATATTCTTCTTCATATTCTTTTCCATTCTGGTTTACCACAGGATATTGAATATAGTTCCCTGTGCTATACAGTAGGACCTGTTGCTTATCCATCCTATATATAAAAGTTTGCATCTGCTAATCCCAAGCTCCCAATCCTTCCCTCTCCCACCCCCCATGACAACACAAGTGTGTTTTCTCTATGTGAGTCTGTTTCCGTTTTGTAGATATGTTAATTTGTGTTGTATTTTAGATTCCACATATAAGTGATATCATATAGTGTTTGTCCTTCTCTTTCTGAGTTACTTTGCTTAGTATGATAATCTCTAGGTCCATCTCTGTTGCTGCAAATGGGATTATTTCATTCTTTTTGATGGCTGAGTAATATTCCATTGTGCGTATATATGTGTGTGTGTGTGTGTATGTGTGTATATATATATATATATATATATATATATATACATTCTTTATTCATTTGTCTGTCAAAGGACATTTAGGTTGTTTCCATGTGTTAGCTATTGTAAACAGTGCTGCTATGAACATAGGAGTGCATGTATCTTTTCAAATTATGGTTTTATCTGGGTATATGCCCAGGAATGGGATTGCTAGATCATATGGTAACTCTATTTTTAGTTTTTTGAGGAATCTCTATACTGTTTGCCATAATGGCTGCACCAATTTCCCACCAACAGTGTAAGAGGATTCCCTTTTCTCTACACCCTCTCCAACATTTATTATTTGTAGACTTTTTTAATGATAGCTATTCTGATTGGTGTGATTTGCATTTTTCTAATAATTAGCAACAATGAGCATCTTTTCATGTGCCTATTGGCCATATGTGTATCTTCTTTGGAGAAATGTCTGTTTAGGTCTTATGCCCATTTTTCTATTGGGTTGTTTTGCTGTTGTTGTTATTGAGTTGCATGAGCTGTTTGCATATTTTGGAAATGAAACCCTTGTTGGTTGCATCATTTGCAAATATTTTCTCCCAGTCTGTAGGCTGTCTTTTCATTTTGTTTATGGTTTCCTTTGCTGTACAGAAGCTTGTACGTTTGATTAGGTCCCATTTGTTTATTTTCGCTTTTATTTCTATTGCCTTGGAAGCCTGACCAAAGAAAACATTGGTACGATTTATGTCAGAGAATGTTTTGCTTATGATCTCTTCTAGGAGTTTTATGGTGTCAGGTCTTATATTTAAGTTTTTAACACATTTTGAGTTTATTTTTGTATATGGTTTGAGGAAGTGTTCTAACTTCACTGATTAAATGAGGCTGTCCAACTTTCCCAACACAACTTGCTAGAGTGTCTGTCTTTTCCCCATTGTATATTTTTGCCTCCTTTGTCAGAGAGTAACTGTCCATAGGTGTGTGGGTTTACTTCTGGACTTTCTATTCTATTCCATTGATCCATATGTCTGTTTTTGTGCCAATACCATGCTGTTTTGATTATTGTAGGTTTGTAGTATTGTCTGAAGTCTGGGAGGGTTATGCCTCCTACTTTGTTCTTTTTCTTCAGAATTTCTTCAGAATTGCTTTGTCAATTCTGTGTCTTTTATGATTCCATATAAATTTTAGAATTATTTGTTCTAGTTCTGTGAAAAATGTTATGGGTAATTTGATAGAGATCTCATTAAATCTGTAGATTGTTTTGGATAGTATGGCCATTTTAACAATATTAATTCTTCTAATCCAAGAGCATAGGATATCTTTCCATTTCTTTGATTCATCTTCAATTTCCTTTATTAATGTTTTGTAGTTCTCAGCATATGTCTTTTAACTCTTTGGTGAGGTTTATTACTAAGTATTTTATTTTATTTTTGCTGTGATTTTAAAAGGGATTGTTTGTTTGCATTGCCTTTCTGATATTTCATTGTTAGTATAAATAAATGGAACCGATTTCTGTATGTTAATCTTGTATCCTGCTACCTTGCTGAATTCATTTATCAGTTCTAGTACCTTTTGTGTGGAGTCTTCAGAGTTTTCTACATACAGTATCATGTCATCTGCATATAATGACAATTTTACCTCTTCCCTACCAATTTGAAAACGTTTTATTTCTTTTTCTTGTCTGATTGCTGTGGCTAGGACTTCCAATACTATGTTGAAGAGAAGTGGTGAGAGTGGGCATCCTTGTCTTATTCCAGATTTTAGTGGGAAGGCTTTCAGCTTTTCACTGTTGAATATTATACTGGCTGTGGTTTGCCATAAGTAGCTTTTATTATGTTGAGAGATGTTCCCTCTATACCCATTTTGGTAGGAGTTTTTATCATGAATGAATGTTGGAGTTTATTGAATGCTTTTTCTGCATCTATTGAGATGATCATGTGGTTTTTGTCTTTTCTTTTGTGGATGAGCTGTATCACACTGACTGATCTGAATATGCTGAACCATCCTTGTGACCCAGGGATGAATCCAACTTGGTCATGGTGTATGATCTTTTTTATGTGTTGTTGGATTCAGTTTGCTAATATTTTGTTGAGAATTTTTGCATGTACAGTCATCAAAGATACTGGCCTGTAATTTTCTTTTTTGGTAGTGTCTTTGTCTGGTTTTGGTATCAGGGTGATGGTGGCTTCACTGACTGTCTTTGGGAGTATTCCTTCCTTGTCAATCTTTTGGAAGAGTTTGAGAAGGATCAGTCTAAGCTCTTCCTTGTATGTTTTGTAGAATTTGCCTGTGAAGCCATATGGCCCTGGACTTTTGTTTGTAGGGAATTCTTTGTTTTTGTTTTGTTTTGTTTTACAGATTCTATTTCACTTCTGGTGATCGGTCTGTTCATGTTACCTATTTCTTCTTGATTCAGTTTTGATCAGCTGTCTGTTTTTAGAAAGTTGTCCGTTTCTTCTAAGTTGTTGAATTTTTTGGCATAAAAAATGTTCATAGTATTCTCTTATTTTTGTGTGTGTGTATTTCTGCAGTATCAGTTGTGATTTCTCCTCTTTCATTTCTTATTTTGTTTATTTAGGTCCTCTCTCTTTTCTTCTTGGTGAGCCTGGTCAGAGGTTTGTCAATTTTGTTTACCCTTTCAAATCACCAACTCTTGGTTTTATTGATGTTTTTTTATTGTTTTTTTAAAAATCTCTATTTTATTTATTTCCTCTCTGATCTTTATTACCTCCTTTCTTTACTGACTCTAGGTTTTGTTTCTTCTTCTTTTCCTAATTATTTTAGGTGGTGGGTTAGATTGTTTGAGATTTTTCTTTTTCCTTAAGGAAGTACTATATCACTATGAACTTCCCTCTAAGAACTGCTTTTGCTGCATCCCATAGATTCTGCATGGTTGTGTTTTCATTGTAATTTGCCTCAAGGTATTTTTAATTTCTCCTTTGATTTCATTGTTTACCCATTAGTTTTTTAGTAGCATGTTGTTTGTCTCCAAGTGATTTTTTTTTTTTTTTTCTCATTTCTTTTTCTGTAGTTGATTTCTAGTTTCATGCTGTTGTGGTAAGAAAAGATACTTGAAATAATTTCTATTCTCTTTAAATTTGTTGAGGCTTGTTTTTTGCCCTAGTATGTGGTCAATCCTGGAGAACGTTCCATGTTCACTTGAAAAGAATGTGTATTCTGCTTCTTTTTGGATGTAATGTCCTGAAAATGTTAATTGAGTCTAACTGTTCTATTATATCATTTAGGATCTCTGTTGCCTTATTGATTTTCTGTCTCAAAGATCTGTCCATTGATGTGAGTGGAGTGTTAAAGGCTCCTACTATTATTGTATCCCCATTAATTTCTCCCTTTATGTCTGTTAGTACTTGTTTTATGTATTTGGGTGCTCCTATACTGGTGTATATATGTTAATGAGTGTAATGTCCTCTCCTTGTACTGATCATTTTATCATTATATAGTGTCCTCTTTATCTTTCTTTATAGCATTTGTTTTAAAGTCTATTTTGTCTGATATGAGTCTTGCAACCCCTGCTTTCTTATCACTTCCATTTTCATGAAATATCTTTTTCCATTCCCTCACTTTGAATCTATATGTGTCCTTTGCCCTAAATTGGTTCTCTTGTAGGCAGCATATTGTAGAATATTGTTTTTTTTGTTTGTTTGTTTTTTAATTTTTTAACATTTTTTTATTCAATCTGTCTCACTGTGTCTTGATTGGAGCATTTAATCCATTGACATTTAAGATAATTGTTGATAGATATGGATTTATTGCCATTTTAAACCTTGTTTTCCCATTGATTTTATATTTCTTTTTTGCCCCTTTCTTTTTCTTTTTCCTTTTGTGTTTTGATGATTTTTTTTGGCATCATGCTTATGTTCTCTCTTTTTTTTGTTGTTTTTTGTGACTCTACTGTATATTTCTGATTTGTGGTTACCCTATTTTTCAAGTATGTTAACCTTTTCCTAAATCTACTTACCTTAGACTGATAGTCATATAGGCTCAAACACATTCTAGAAAAAAAAACTACAATTTTTCACTCTCTTCCCCCATATATCATGATTTTGATGGGCTCTTTTACATTTTCATGTTCATCCTTTTGCTGTTCATTGTAGTTATCATCACTTTCACGGACATTTTTTTAAATGTTTTTTTTTTTTTTAATCTGTGCACTGGCTTATTTAAGTGATTTACTTTCCAACTGTGATTTTCTCTTCCCTGTAGATTCTTACTTCTTTTCTATTTAGAGAAGACATTTCAATATTTCATTAAGTCTAGGTTTAGTTTTGCTGTATTCTTTTAGTATTTGCTTGTCTGAAAAATTCTTTATCTCTCCTTCTCTTCTAAATTTTAATTTTGTTAGGTAGAGTATCCTAGGGTGCAGGTTTTTCCCTTTCAGGGTTTTGAATATATTTTGTCACCCCCTTCTGGCCTGCAACATTTCTGTAGAGAAATCAGCTGATAGCCTTATGGGAGTTCCCTTGTAATTAACTCTGTTTTTCTCTTGCTGTCTTTAGAATCTTCTCTTTAACTTGCCATTTTTATTATAATACGTCTTGGTGTAGGTCTGTTTGGGTCTATCTTGTTTGGGACCCTCTGTGCTTCCTATACCTGGATATCTGTTTCCTTCTTTAGGTTTAGGAAGTTTTCAGCCATAATTGCTTCAAATATATTTTCAATCTCCTTTTCTCGCTCTTCAACTTCTGGGATCCCTGTTATGCATAGATTGGCACACTTTACATTATCCCATAGGTCTCATATTGCTTTCATTTGACCTTCTGTCTGCTGTTCTGATTGGGTGATTTCCGTTATTCTATCTTCCAGATCACTTATTTGTCCTTCTGCATTATCCATTCTGCTATTCATTGCCTTAAGCTCAGCTTTCATCTCACTGAGTGATTTTTTAAATTTTTCTTTGCTCCTCATTATAGTTTCTAATTTATTTTTACAGTAATCTGCATTTCTATCAATACTCCTTCTTAATTCCTTAATTCCATCTCCTTTTTGAACTCAGTGTCTATTAGACTGAAGAGATCTTTTTCATTGTTTGTTCTTTCAGGGGAATTCTCTTTATCTTTTAATTAGGAGTGTTTCCTCTGCTTCTTCATTTTACTTATAGTCCTCTTGCTCTATGAGTTTAGGAGAAACAATTACGTACTGTGGTCTTGGAGGGCTTTATGTGGGAGTGTCCCTGTGTTGCCTGCATGGGTTTAATATTTTTTGGCGTGAGGGCTGTTTTTAGTGTGTATGCCTGCCACCTCTTTCCTCAGTGTATGCTGGCTGTTAGTTATCCCCTTGACAGGAGGTGTGACTGATGTTGTGCTGACCAGAGCCTGCACTGGATATTGAGTGGGGCCTCCACACTCCAGACCATTCAAGTTGTCTCCATGCAGCGAAAAGCAGTCCTCTCCCTAGGTCTGTCCTCTAAACCCCAACTTTCAGCACCCAGCCCCTGCCCATACGAGAGGACATGTGTCTTAAGTTGGGGCACACAGGGCAGTGGCAAGGACTGTCTTTGCAGGTGTCTCTCTGTCCCACCTACCACAAACCTGCTGTTGTGCCCTCCTTTGAGCCTCTGAAGCTCCCTGGCTGATCTCCCTGCCAGTGAAGGGATCTTCTCAGGGTGCAGGAACATTCCTCTTTTTCAGCTCCCTCCCAGGGGTGCAGGTCTCATCCCTGCATCCTCCTTCTTTTTTTTTTTTTTTTTTTTTGTCCTACCCGGTTATGTGGAAATCTTTCTTGTCCTTTCAGGTGTTTGAGGCCTTCTGCTAGGGTTCAGTAGGTGTTCTGTGGGAATTGTTCCATTTGTGATATATTTCTGATGGATTTGTGGGATGAGGTGAGTTCCATGGTCTTTTATTCTGCCATCTTGAATTTATACCCCCATGATGTTTTTTAATCTTTAAATGTAGATTATATCCATTGTGTGTGTATTTTCTATAAAAGGTCAGTATTTGCCACAGTATAATTGGCAAAATTATACAATAAGTAAAATGTATTCTAGCAATCATTTATATAGTTTGGTATATTTGAATGTATTAGTACATTTATATATTTATATAAAAATATTTGAAGAATTGGTTTTAGATGGCTTACAATAATAAATATAGCAAATATATTCAGGTTAAAAAAAACAAAGATTAAATATATTCAGGAAAGCATAGGGCTGAGTACAGAAGTACACATGCCACCAATACTTTTCAGTTAATAGAAAGGGGTCACATATTTGATTCTAAGCTTCTTTGGAAGTAAAGCAAATAAGAAATCAACATCAATTACTATATTCACAGGCTCTAAAGGACTCAGGTATGGAAAAGAACTGAAAGATCAATGAGTGTCCAGTGATTTCAATCAGTAGCATATGAAAATAATACTTATGTTCTATATCATTGTCACATAATTATTATCACTTCTTTCTTATTGATAAAGGCACTTCTCCATCTTGTTTAGACATTTGTGAAATAGAACTTATAAAACAAAATACTGTAACGGAGCTCATACAGTCATACATGAAAACAATGTTATGTGCATGCACGTGAAGCAGCAACCTAAACATGCAAAGTATACACAACTAACAGAAATAAATAAAACTTCATAGTTAAACTTTGTGTTTAAGCTTTAAACTATTCCAGTTATGTAAAATATGATACAGCAATTGACTCAGCTACATATTAATTTAAAAAACATATGAGTATATGGAGAAATTACTTTTGGAGCTATTCTAACTTTCAGAACTTTCAAGTTTTCAAATTCAGTTCAGAGTGGAAGTCTTGTAATATTAAGCAACATGAAGTGACAACCTCCAAAAGTGTGTGTTATGTTTCTCAAAATTAAACATTTGCTAAATCAATGCTTATTACAACATGACAAGTGAGGGAAAAAAAGACACCCACCACTTAAAACAAAAAACATCTGTTCTGTCTATGCTTCATGTAGATATCATTACTGAAAATATAGGTCAATTAATTTCTTCTGTTAGCTTTCACTTCACAGGGATCACTTAGACTGCCGGATTCTATTCAAGTAATTCATTAATGAAAACAAGGAAACTAATTTTTGAATAATTCTCTGTTATAAAGACAAAAAGAAACTTCACTGTGCTCCTACATTCAGCTTCTCTTCCCTACTTGATATCACTGTAATCATAACAAAGCGTGAGACACTCATGCTTTAAGCTTCACTGTACTCTCCAATCTCCATCTCGTCTATGTCATCCCCTAATACCTCCAGCAAATGGCACTTCCTTTCCTTTCATAATTGCCACAATCCCAGTTCATACCAGGAAAGGTGAAACTACCAACTGCTGTCTTCATTTTAGATCACTTTTTGACGATGTATCATCTCTACTTTACTACATTAAAATATTTTTCATTACTCACAGCTACCCGTAAAACACCTTTGAGAACAATTGTCTATATATATATATATATATATATATATATATGAGTATATATATATATATATGAGTATTTATTTATAACATTGTGTCTTGAACTACTCTACTAATACGTTTTTCACATGATGAAACAACATAACATATGTTTGAAGGGTGAGATAAAGATAAAATAATATTTTTAATTGGCTTCTAAGCATGGTTACTAATTACATCACTTATAATAGTGGGTATTTATGTATACACCAAATTGTCCTCCTAATAATTTGATTCTGGCCAACTCTATAAAGTTTAGGTCATAATTGTTTGACCTCATTATGTTGGTGACCAACAGTTGATAATTAAATTTGTGGCATCACTGCCATTTCTTGTTGATTGCTGTGCCTGCCTTACTAGAATGATCTTCAACTATTTTGTAAAATATTCATCCATTTTGCAAAATTAAGCTTGGTTAAAACTGGATAATAAAATTCATGAATCCACTTACCAGGTAGACATAAATGTCAATAAGTTACAGGAAGTAACAGAATTGAAAGCTAGAAGGAATGAGGGGTGCACTGCCATCCCTGCTGGTTTGGAATCGTCATACTTCCCTAAGGATGATTTACTGACCAAGTATGACATGGGACCACATGACACTGAGACCAAATTCCAGTGCCAGATCAACCTATATATTAAGTATTACCAAGCTCATTATTTTAATATTGTAGATTAAAAACAAACATAAGTTCTCATATATATTTTTAATATCCCAATGGATTGTGATTTCCAAGCCCTGGTTATACACATAACACTTTAGAGACTGCAATTCAAAAGCACGGGTCTGATCATACCCTCTACTTCTTAAAAATCTGAGTGGCTCTCCATTGTTTTACCAAATTAGTTTTACACTTAAGATAATTCACATTATAACTCTAATCTATATTTCCTAATTAATTATATATGTACCATTTGTTCTAATCACTTGGAAATACTAATATTTCTTAAATGCATAGCATACCCTCCCATCAATGGGTTTCTGTTCAAGCTATACCTTCCATCTAAAATATTACTCCAATTCCCATTTCCACCTGTCAAAACACTTCCCATTCTTCAAAGATCATCTCAAATATTATCTCAATGGAGTTTTATTAGATTTGGTAGATAAATTAATTTCTAACATATATTTCACTTTAGTCATATTTCTCTCATAAACTAACCATGCAGTAATTCAAAGAGGATGTGGATTAACACACAGCATAATTGTTCTGTCGGGCTTAGGTGAGATGGACTTGGCAGGTGAAATGAGTTGGGGATCTTTTATTGTCCCTTATTGCAGCAAAGTGAGGAAACTGGTTGAAGGTCAATATCAGGAGCCTCAGGTTCAAAATTTCTGAAATGATGCGTCTTCAAAATACAGATGTTCAGTGAAATGACTAAAGTACTCTGCTGATAAATTAAATAATAGTACTGTCTCCTCTGAATTAAAAATAAAACTTTTTTTTCTTAATTTTAAGCTCATTTTCTCCCACAGATATTTCTTAAGCTTTTGATATCCTAATGTTTACATGTACTAGAATATATAATTCCTCTATCAATTTTTTTAGTTACTTGAGATTGAATATAGTTGTATATCCTGTGTTTTTCAAAGTGCAAAATTATTTCTAGTAGTGAACAATTGTGGGAGCCCATATTTCACATTAGTAATTGGGAAAATTTTTCCATAAAGGGATAGGTAGAAAATGTTTTAGGCTTTGTGGATAATAGGGTAGCTGTTGTAACTATTCAGCTCCAGTGTTGTAAGTCACATTAAACAAATGAGCCTGACCATATTTCAAGGTACATATCTTCATTTACAGACACTGAAATTTTAATATACTTTTCATATGTCAAGAAATATTCTTTAACATAATTTTTTTTCCAACCACTTAAAAATGTTAAAAACTATTCTTAGCTCAAGGGCTGTACACAAACAGGCAATGGGCTAAACTTGAACCATGACCCACAGTTTGCCTGTCCCTGTCCTAGCCCATTGATTTCCAAATTGTGCTCTATGCTCCTGCACCAGGTACTAACTTTTGGGACAAAAGGATAAGAAGAATAAGAGGATAAGACTCCGTACCAGAGAGTTATCACTTTATATTTTTGTAGGGAAGCAAACTTTGCCACCCCAAAATGTGTCTTTTGGGCACAAGGATTATTTTAAAGAAACAGAAGACTCAGAAATTTTTCTTGTTTCTTCCCTCTTAGCTGCCTAAGGAATTAGATAAAGGGCCTAGTCCGAGAAGAGCATTATCAGCAGAGATATCTACAAAGATTATGGGCTAGGTGTGGTGGGGAATACTTGTCAGAGTCTAGAGATCAGAGTTCACCCTGTATCACATTGTCTCTGTGTGGCCCAGCAAACATTTGTTTACCAAACATTTGTTTTTCCACCTCCATTGCAACCGCCTTCCTCCCCTTTGAAGTCCCAAGCCACCCACCACCCCCAATATCCTCTTTTGTCTTTAGCTGAAGATGGTATTTAAGGTGAGGGTTTCAGCAATTTTGGCAAGTTACTCAGTTCTCCTGGGTCTTTCCCATGTATAAACTTATTAAACTTTTGTTTGATTTTTCTCCTGTTAATTTCTCTCTTGTCAATTTAATTCTTAAACCAGTCAGAATAATCTAGAAAGACAGAAGGAAGTTTTCTTCCCCTCCCTCACACTTTTTTTTTTTACTTTGATAGATACATGTGGAAATAGGTTCCTGTGCTAATTTTTTAATTTTTCTTTTACTTTTTTTTTTTTTTTCTCTTTTGAACACCACAGTTCTGATAGAAGAGAAATAACTTAGTTAGGGACTTGAATAGGGTGAACTCAAAAACACAAATAAGAAACTAACTTTAGGATACACTTAGTTAATCCTAGTATCTGATCTTGTAAGTGGATAAATTAGGGGTCTCCCCAGAGACAGAGAACCAGGACTGGCTTTCCTGACATACGAAAATCCATTTTGGACTAAGTCATTCTGTGATCTAAGTCTGGCCACAATGCTTGACCTTGAACAGGACTCAGTAATCAATGATTTTAAGTAAGGGAATGCAAGAACAAAGGAAAAACAATCAAGAAACAATAGTTCAGCAATAAAATGGAGTCTTAGTTCCTCCTCAAGGGATATACATAAAAATCCAATACAGTCTTTGAGTTCTGCAGGAACTGAGGACACCAACCAGGTGTAGGATGAAATGATGACGTTGATCCTCATGACTTCATTCACTAAAGCTTGGACCCTGTCAATCTTTTTCCCAATTCTATGCTGAATTCTCCTCTGCTCAAGCCCCTTTATGAATACGCATGTACCCTTAGCTTAAAACTTCCTCAATTTTCCTGTTCTGGGAGACACTGCTTTAGGAAAATCCCCAGTGTTCTCCTCACTTCCTGCAAGTAATAATAAATCCTCCCTTCTCCTCTGCTTTGGCTTGGTTGTGTCTATAGGCTTGACACCCAGCAAGAGGCAAACCCAGTTTTTGGGTAACAGTCTAATTCAAATAGCTAAACCAACTGGAGGGACCTGGGGGTAATCAGAGTAGCTTGGACATACAATAGAGCTGGTTAGAGAAGCTGAGCCTGGCAAAGTAGCTAGAGTAGTAGGAAGAGAAACAGGGTCAACTGGAGTAGCTGAGGGAGTACTTGGAATAGTTGTAGCTACTGCCTAGGAGTCATTTTGGAAAAGTAAAATTTGGGGGGGCAAAAAGTAGAGAAACAGTTTCTTTTTCTAAATGTGGGAACCCAAAACTTTCTATACTGGTTTTAAATGAACTTAATTCTGGCATCTGAAAAATCTCTACTGCAACTCAACCTACCAAGACTGTAAGCTCCTGTGTGCAGGATCAAGCTTATTTATTACTATTACTATTTATTATCTATTCTCTAAGGGTCTGATAGGAATACAGTAGGATAGTTACACAGGTAGTTTTAAAAATCCCACTAGGGGATTACAGATAGAGGGGGAACCTTAGGGAACTTTGGGAGACCACTATAAGTGGTCTTACGATGATCACTCAAGAAAGCTGTCAGAACACCATGGGACAAAGCAGGCTTGCTTAACTATAAAGCCATCAATAAAAGCACAAGATAAGCCCCAGGCCATTAAGTGGAAAAAAAAAAAAAAATGAGGCCTGCATCCTGTTGGTCAAGTCCAGCAAGACAATGATCCTTAGAACCAAGGACAGGAATATAAGGGAAAGGTGATATTCCAAAGCAGAAGACCCTCATTATACTGAAACCGGAGATGATTTAACATATTTTAGTATGTGTTACCACCCTTCTGCTGACTTGAATAAGCGCCATGAGGGTCCTAATTTGACCTTATAGGGTCAAACACTCTCCTACCTGATGTGGAGGAGCTAGTGATGAAAGCCTGACGTCTACTCAAAGAAAGAGGAAGAAAGTGGTCTTCTCCCCTTTCCCCACTTTCCTTTGATTATAAAATGTAGTCTGCTTAATTCTCGGGCCAGAGCCCCTTTGCATGCCCACTTGTACTCCTCACAAACGTCCTATATTAATAAATCTACTTCTTGCCTATCACCTTGCCTCTCACTGAATTCCTTCTGCACTGAGACACAGAGAACCTGAGCCTCAGTAAGTTCTGACACCAGGTGGTTCTAATTAGTGACTGCAATTAAAAGACAGTGAGTTCTAGTCGTAATCTGGGTTTTGGCTGGGTTTGAGTCCCAGCCCATAGGTTCAAGTCCCAACCTGACGTGTACAGTTTCAAGTCTACTACAGTATTTTAAAGATAATGATATTTATTGTGGTAGGTCTGATTTTTTAAGGTGACTGAATAACTGTTAGATAATGCAAAGAAGGCTTGTGCATTAGCACCCAAAGTAATGATGAACAAAACCACACTGCTAAGGAAATCCATTACCACAGTAATCAAATTGTAAACTTGAAATAGAATAAAAGACACAATTTTCCTATTTTTGTTCATATGAATCAAGATAATACTAAATGACAATGAATTTTAATTTCAAAAGCTCACTTCTAATATGTTTCAGGAAATTGTAGGAGAGTAGAATTTGCCACCCCAAAATAATCCTCTTTGGCATAAGGTTTATTTTAGGCTGATTATTTTTAAGAAACTGTAGCCACAGGAGAAGCTCTTAAAACCAAGTAAAATTTACCCTTTGTAAAAGACATTTACATTTGTAAGGAAAATCTTCTTTTGTAAGTGTGTCTCTCTAGTTGTACTATGAAGACTAGATAACTCTTGTCAGTGGAGTAGACATGGACTTAAAATCTGCATAACAACCTTACTCTTGTTTACTGTGATTTTCCTGGTAACCTCCCATAACTGACTTCCCCACCCCCAACATCTTTTTGTCTTTGGCTGGAAAAAATATTTAAGGTACAGGCTTCGGCCATTTTAGTGAGTTAGTTTTCCTAGGTTTCTCTCATGTGTACATGCCCTTAACCTGTGGTTTTTCTCCTGTAACACTGGCTTCTGTCAATTTAATTATTAGGCCATCAAAAGAACCTAGAAGGGGAGAAGGAAAATTTTTCCTCCTCAATAAAATATTCTCAAAGCTGATATATAAGAGGAAATATAGTTTGAATTTATGGCAGTAATTTGAATATTCTATTTTCCAAATACTAACTGTGGTCAGGCTATTAAACTGGTGAAATGTAAGAAATTACCTTGTCCATTGTGATATGGTTGAAGATATCTTGGCTGAAGAATTACAAAGTGACACACAGAATCTCTTTTCTATCTCTGATTAAAGGGAAGAGAAACACAAAACAAATCTGGCAGATTTAAAAAAAATAAAAGAAGAAGAAAAAGAAAAGAAAAACAAATGCAAAAAAAAATGAATGTTTGCTCTACTGTGTTTCACATGTTTAAAAACACCTTTTGAATAAGCAAACTTAGAAGCTCTGAATTCTTAAACCACATTTACTCTCTCAAAAATACAAGGCATCTTTTAAAAAGTCAATGAGCACATAGGACTGAGAGCTTTTGAGAGTATTTCCAGATCTCCTCTCAATGGACATAATTTTGTCTCCCTGATTTCGGGAAATAAGTTTGCTCTCATTTTCAGCTTTCAGCCGTTTGACCCAAGGCTTAGATAAGATAAAGATGCAAAATCTTTATCTAAAATCTTACCACTGAGTCTGAGGTAAGATTGCACCTTTTGAGACAGGAAGGAAGGGGCAGGGCACAACCATTTAAAAAATGACACAACCATTAAGAAGAACAGAATAGTACAAGATTGGTTAGAACCTACTAGGCCCAAGATGGCAGCAGATTCGACTTCCAGTAGACCTTGAGCCTCCTTATATGCTCATGGTAACACATTAGCCAAGTGACTCACCACAGGTGCCATAATAGTTGCTAGGCCAACCATAAAAGGCCAAAGCATGGGTGATGCCCCATTTCCTGGAAATCCCCGCCCCTTCTCCAAGACAGTTAGAATATTCCACCCACTTGTTAGCCTATGAAATTACCCACTCCATAAAAACTAACCACTGCTACACCTCAGGCCACTCTCGCCTTCTGAGGTGGCCCACACTCTGTGGAGTGTGTTCCTCCCATCTCCGCTCTCACTTTCCAAAGAGAGGACCCAATGCCCTGTGGCCACTCTCCCCTTCTGAGATGGCCCACACCCTGTCTATGGAGTGTGTATCTCTCTAAATAAACCTGCTTTCACTTTACTTTGGCTCACTCTTGAATTCTCCCCTGCGCTAAGCCAAGGAACCTCATCCCCAGGGACTCACTTGAGACCTGGGACAAGACCATCCTCTCATGCCCCATTTTTACCTACAACACTTTGAGGTCAAGATAATAATTAGCACTTCTACTATTATGTTACAAATCACCTAATAGGACACGAGTAAAAATATAACCCCTGAAGATGGGAGTATTCTCTTATATTTTCATTGAAATGACATGTGATACAAGAGAAAGTAATTCTGCAGTATTCCAGAGTCTAATTTACTTTTTAAACAAGTGCCATGCTGAACAATGTTCCTTGACAAAACTAAATGGTTCTTTCATAGACACTTTCAAACAAGGCAATATGCTCAAAATTGGGGAAATTAAAGAAAAATAAATCTTAACTGACATTGAAATATTTTTCTTGATGGCCAAAATACATGTAACAGGTGGTTTGCAACTTATAATGGATTCACATGCATATCACCCTACCTTCCCCTCCTTTGGACACATAATTCCGACGCTACCACCTATACTAGAATTGCTGGAAATAAAATAGTAAAATTTGAAAAAGAAAAACAAACAAACAGAAAAACTTTTAGATTTGTAGAACATGTAGATTTTGAAGTAAAGGAAGGACCCACAACAGAAGAAGCAATTTGCTTCTACCAAATATATCAACACTCTGCTCAGGAAAGTTCTTCCTCACAATTTAGAAGCTTTCCCCTCCATTTGGTCACACTGCCTAAGTTTCTTCTTGTTAGAGACCCAACTCAATTAAATATCTAATGAAGACAGAGAAATTGTTGTAGATATTAGTCATTCACATATATGCATACATCATTTCATCAGATGACTAAATTTTACTGAGTTTATATGCCCTAAAATAGCTTTGATTTTAGTTTATGTGCCTCAGATCTGGGGAGTCATGTGATTTTAGTTAATAAACTTCTTGCCTCAGGGAACGACAAATTTGGATAAAGTACCAGGGTAGACAGACAGTTTAAGGCAATTGTTCTCAAAGTGTGGTGGCTCTGGACCAGCAGCAACAGCATCCAGTGGGAACTTGTTAGAAATGCACATTACTGGGCCCCACCCATTCCAACTAAATCAGTAATTCTGATTTGGGGGTCGGGGAGCAGCAATCTGAGTTTAACAACGCTGCCAGGTGATTCTGATGCTTGCTTATTTTTGAAAAGCACTGGTTTAGAGCAGCTGGAGAGATCCAGTAGACTTTGAAAGGAAACCATTAGGAGGTAGGTAGTGAATACAGAAAGCAGAAAAGAAGGGTCCCCATGGCCAATTTCCCTTATTTCAAACATTTTCCAAGGATTGATTAGGGTATTAATATATCCCAGCACACCATGCAATATTCTCCTTTGAGATTAATATAAGAGCAAAGTGCGTTAATTGAGGCAAATAGAGCACTCCAAAATAATACCCATCTCTGTTTCTGAACACCTGAGTGTGGGTGCTTTGTTCCTATACCAGATTTCCCTGCTTCAGCTTGTTTTGTCCATATTACACTGCCCTCCATGAGAAAGATCACATGTGAGGCACAGTGAAGTTGCCAAGGAGATGTGGTGTGGTCATCAGAACAATCAACAGCAGTCCTGCAGTGTCCTTGGGCTTTATCTCAGATGCCTGGTCTTGTGCACCTCAATTCCTGGCCTACCATCGCATTTTCAATTTTCACAACTGTCCTACCTCAAGACTATTATTCTTCTGGCCTCACTGTGACTTCGTTTGACATTCAGCAACAGTTCTTTCCTGGTTTGACTCTGAACTCAAATTCCAGTAACGTCTCCTCCTCACTCCTTCAGTCCATGCATAGAGGCTTTCACTCTGCTCCTTCATCCTCTGAATTATGACAATTTCCTTTTCTGAACGACTTATTGCAGTCAACCAAGCACAGCTGGATATAATTCTTCCCACATGTTCTCAACTTTATTTTTAACTCTAGCTTCCCCAGCCCTTCTCATCCTGTCTACTCTCATCACACTATTTAGTAACTAGTTTGTTACTAGACCAAGTGCTCTTATCCATAGGAATTAGTGGACATCTCTCCCATCTATCACTGTGTTCTCCACTGATGAATGGGACTACCAGGGAGTTCTTTGCTTTCTTCATCCTACAGCAGATAAGACAATTAGCCTTTGTATTTGGACCTTCACCAGGCTCCAAAATTCTAAATCTGGTAATAAAACCTACCCTCCTACCAAGAAAAAGGATAATCTTCATAAATAATCAGAGTGAACAATTATTTGTAGAACATCAACTATGTAGCTCGATGCAGGAAATATAGCACCTATTGTGCTACATACATGGGGATATAGTCTTGAACCAGAGAAAAGAGACTGCCTTCAACGAATTTACATCTGTGGGGGACTGCAGATATTCAAACACTGAAAATATAATTGATTAATCGTAACCATGGTATGTGCTATGAGAGGGAAATATAGATGTAATTTTTTTTAAAAGTAAAAGAAGAAGTACTAAAGCACGTTTAGAGTCCAGTAAGACTTCCTTGAAGCAGTGAGATTTACACTGAGACAGCTAACATGAGCAGGAATTGCCTGGAAAAGGGTGAGTATTGGGTAGGAGGTGTAGTATTTCAAACAGATGGGAGAGTGTACAAATACCCTGAGGCAAAAGTTAGCTTCATGCCTTCAAGGAACTGAAAGAAGACCCAGAAGGTAGGGATTGAGGAGCAAAGTGGGAAGAGATGATGTGAGGCTGTTAAAGAAGGCAAGAAGATCTACCATATATGAATTTATAGACCAATGACAGTATTTAGTTTTTATTCCATGTATAGCTGGGCATCATCTAATCCTCACCACTCAAAGTATCATCCATGGAACACTAGCACTGACTGGGAACGTATTAGAAATACAGTGTCTCAGACTATACCCATAATTACTAATCAAAATCTTTTTATCCATCTTCCCAAGTGATTTAAGTGCATATTAAAGATTAAAAAAAAAACTATTAAATTATTTAAGCATGGGGGTAACCTCATCTAATTTAGATTTTGTAAAGACTGTAGCTATATGGACCACAGGTTGGGCACGGGGTAGGAAAAAAGGGTAGATTCGGTAAGGTCAATTAAATGTTCAGTTCACTGAAAGATAATATTATTATGGACTAGAAGATTGTCAGTTGAAATGACAGGCTTGAAATATATTAAGGAAGTTCATTTCAGGACCTGGTGATAGATTTACAATGAAGGATGAGGCTGGACAAGGTATCACAGATGATTCCAAAGGTTTCTTCTGACAGCTGGGTGGGTAATATTATCATCACTGATAAGGAGTATGCAGAAGGTACAGATCTGGGGAGAAATATGAATTTATTCATGGATCACATAGGGTGTGTACAAAATGTCATGTTAGGAAAAATAAAACCTAAAATTTAGAGAGGATTTTACTTTTTAGAAAGTGGCTTCTCATATATTGTCTTAGCTATTCCTTCCATCATCCTGTCAACCAAGAAATGCAGAAAACTGCAAAGAAGAAAATAATTTATTTGGGGTCTTAGGAATTGCAGTTTGGGAGACAAAGATTTGGGTAAAACCAAAAAACTCTTCCGGGGAAGAGAAAGAGTCAGGGGCTGATAAAGGCAAAAGCTACAAGGTTGTTAAAGTTGTCTGGCAAGAATTACGACTGACCATGACACATGAAAGAAAATATTTGTCCTTAAGGGACAGGCAGTCACAGGTTATTTTAGGGTAAGGGTCCGCTAAGAATTTGAGTTTCTGGAACATTAGGCAGATATTCTGGATCCCTGCATTAAGATAATAAGTGGTCAAAGTTCAGATTCCATCTGGGCTGAGACAAACATAAATGCCCTCCCATTTCCATTTTAGAGAACTCTCTTAGCAATACCAACTCCATTCGATTTGATTTTCCTTTCACAATCCCAATGAAGGGTGAGATTCAAGGGCAGAGCCAGAAAAGAACTTTCTTGCAAAGAGCAAGAAAAAAGGTGTAAAGCGGCAAGGGTAGAATTAAACAGGTCACTCAAAGGGCTACTGCCAGAAGAAAGAGGTGTTCACCTGGACCAGGATGAAAACCATGGAAATGTATCAAGACGGACAGCTCTATTCTTCAAATAAAACTTACAGGACACACTAATAAAGATGACATCCAAGTAGAAATGTTGAGTCGGACAGACAATCCTAAAATTATGAGATAGGTCAGGTCTGGCAATGTAACCAATAGACTGTATTTAGAAGCCATGGAATTAGTTGAGACACCTACTGAGACAGTTTGGATAGGAAAAACAAACAAACAACAACAAAAAAACCCCACAAAAACCCAGAAATAAGTGCTAGGTTACTCCAAAATTTTGAGGGAAAACAGAAAAAAAACTAGAAAAGGATAATGAAGCAGTAGGAAACCTGAACTTTATTTTCTTCATCGTTTATATAGCATATATTCTTTTTACTTAATGAACACTGGAATTCATAATCATTTAGCACCATTTTCAAAACAATATAAGTTATAGACTTTTGTCATTAAGAGATTTTCAAAAGTTCTTTCTAAAATACGTGGCTATTATCAACATTCCAGTTTGTGTATGCCACATATGAAATTATAGTTATACTCTGTTGCTTAGATATTATTTCATAAATCATATATTTGAATTTCTGGATTTTAAAAAACAAAAAAACATATAAGAATAAACTAATTTATCTGGAAAATCTGCATAAATGAAAAGTATTTTAAAGACAGTTTAATTTTATTTCTATATTATCTAACCATTAAATATATATTTCTATTATTTTCTATTAATATTTTCTATTAAATTTATTTATATTATATATTATTTTTAATTTATTTTTAGCCACTTTAAGAGAAATTCTATATCTGATAAAAATGCACACAAAATTAAAAAAAAAGGAAAAGTAATAAACATTGCATGTGAAGACGGGCATTGGCAAACCAAAGCATGTCCATGGAAAAGATGTTAGATTGCTGAAGGACCATGAACATTTTCAAAGAGCAGGGGGGAAAGCTAACGCCTAGAAGAGAAAAGGGAGAAATAGAGTGTACATAGCAGCTATGTAACATGTAGAAAAAGACTAGCAAGTGCTGAAATTCCCATCACCTAAAATTGCCAACTAAACTATTTTAGAAATATTAGTAATATTATAAGGGGAAAAAATAACCTGGGGGTGACTACAAATACACAAAAACACGGAATACTAATTGCCCAGAGAGGTTTTATTGAAGAATGAGCTATTATTTTGACTTTGGTTTGAAGAAAACTGTTTTTACCTACAATGCATAACAACACAAATCTAATATCAGAAATAGAGAAGACAGAATGTGGATTACACAATTAAAATAATAATATGACAAGATTATTTGGTATGATTCCATGGCTTCTTTTGTTTGATAAACATTTATTATTACAGGAATGAAATTACTATCACTTTTAAAAATATCTCTCACATGGGCTCAGTGCTAATCTCACAATTGTTAAGTCATGTGAGTACTCTGGAGGTTGACCAGTGTACTTCACTAAGTTAGAGACGAAAAAAAAAAGATGTTGGATTTCACCATAGGACACTATGTCTGACATCAGTCTTTTCATAAAGGAAATTAACAAACTGAAAGAATTATTGGAATTTTTCCAACAAAACAAAAATAACTGTCTTTGCAAAGAGACCCTTCTTCTGTACTGGTGTAGAATAAAATTGTGAGTTCCTGAGAATTTCTGATGGACTAAAATTGAAAAGAGAAGCTATAGAACATTTGTTGAAGTTTCTTCCCAGGATAAGAAATCATAAATGTGAAGACAAATTGAAGGCCTGAAATCACAATTTTGTTTTTCAAGTGACTTAAGGAGGACCTAAAGTAGGAAAACCTTCCAGAGTGATCAATGATAGAGCAACAGCATAAAGTGAAAAGTATCAGAATTGTACACATTAACTTTCCTAGGTTACTAACTAAAATCTTATAAAATTTTAACTCTTTTTTTAAATGACAAATCTTAGAATTTCATTACTTATATAATATTCATTTAAAAACTGAATCTAAACATCTTATTTAGTGCTTTCAAAAAAAATAAAACATTTTAATCTAAGTTCAATGTGAAATAAGGTCAAATGTGGAATCTACTTTATTATGACTTAAGTGTTTTCCAATATAACCTGGGGAAATAAAATATTTATAATGCTGAATGTATAGTCCATGTGTTCTAAGGTCCAAATATCCATCTAATAAATACACATTGGGAATATAACTTGTTTGTAATTTGGATATCATTAGAATCTTCTAAGATTTTAATATGGCTTTAAGAAGCTTATTTTAAAAATAAGTAGATGCCTAGAGGAAACGTAATGATAAATAACTGATAAAAAGTCCAAAATGATAACAATAGAAGAGGAAAATGTTGTAATGCTTATTTAAATAGTTTAGAAGAACAGCAGAAAGCCACAAAAGTTTCTCCACTATACGGAAAACACACAATTTCTCAAGTATATGAAAGAGAAAACAAGCAAAAAGTGTTTAATTACATTGACAAAAGAGAGAAAATTAGGTTATATTTATGGAGAAATTTCTCGCTTATAAGACTACAAGTTACTAGCGTACATACAAAAATCTCTTTGAAGCTAAGAAATTTATAGACAGTCATCCTGAATTAGAAGGTAATGCTGTGCCCAGACAAATCCTTTTATTTCAGTTCTTTTTTTTATCTTTCCTTTCATATCTAGATGCTATATGTATGAATCATGAGGATTCACTAATTTCTGCTTCAGTAGTCATAACTTTTGCTTGTTTTGATTAATGCCTATTAGCTGTTGTTTATCCTTTGTAAAACTAAAACACACATAGAGAAGTCAATGCTTCCTAAATACTGTGGAGCACATTTTTTCAAAAATTTATTTTATATACAATGAAAACTTCTGTTACATTGACAAAAAAATGACATGAAATATACTGTATGATTTGTTTGGAATCAGCCACTTAAATTACAGTTTACTATAACGTTTACTTGTGAAAAGACTGAGGATCAGTTCCGTCATTGTGCCACAACTAATTAAAAATGTCTTTCGAGAAACTTTCAGAGTGATATTAATCTAATAAACACATTTTTAAGAGACATTCATATAATAATGCTTGGCATACTCAGCATACCAGATAAGGTATTTCTATAGTGGTTTTCAGTATTTTCTGTTTGCTTTTTGTTTTTGTCAGGGTAACCTTTTCTTTACATTACCATTGTTAAACTTTCTTGAATAGGTAAATCTTAGATGGTTCTCTGGAAATGCTACATTTAGATAAGTCATAAAATTTGCATTTTGTTCAAACTAACTTTAAAAATGCAGTAAAGATCTTAAAGAGTAAGAATTTGAATGAAGAATGAATGGGTGTTGGTAAAGTCAGGTATGGTAAACAAGCATAAATTAAAACAGTAAATCTTTGTACAAAGTCTCTTACTTTTTTTTTATAGCCAATTTATTTTTTGGAGAATCATATATGTGAATGATATGACTATACTGTTCAGAGTGTTCAAGTTATTTTTCCACTTGGGATCATTTTCCATTTTAAGAGTAAATGAATTGATTCTAAATTCAAATATAATTTTAGCAAACAATTTTAAAGCAAAAGCATTTTAGTCATTTTTGGCTAAAATGATATGATTGATTTTATTTACATGTAAAAATCTCTCCAATCTATTTATTAGCCATAGAGTAATATTTGCAAAAACAGCCCAGGTAAAAGAAATCTGTGTCAAGTAAACTCTGACATTGAGAAAGAAAATGAATGGGAATTAACTGATCTACATGCTTCAAAACTTGTAGCTTCTATTATCTCTCATACTCTGATATATTTCAGAAAATATGATGAAGATAAATACTTTGGGGTGAAGTAAATTTGTTTTTAATGGCTTGACAAATCAAACAATCATGAATTGAGATTTCTAGGATTTAGGGTGAGTATTTCTCATAAGTAATAAACTGTTTTTACTATAGCTCCTCAATTTTAGGTTCAAATTCTAAAAGAAAAAAAAAAACATTTAAGGGGAAACATAAGTATTCAACCTTACAGTAAAAGAAAATGTGAATATTGACTTATATATTTAGAGCCCTCAAATAAGCCAATAAATGCATTTATGTTGTTTGGCAGGAACCAAAGTTGCCAAAAAATAAGTACTTGTGCTGATTTTTATTTTGTAACATAAAATTTTTGTTAGCAACTTTTTAAAATAAGAAACACTAAAATTAAATATCCTTTGTTCTAACTATCATTAAGTTTTACATGTATCTCATTAGCAAACCATGTCTTTGTCTTACACAGCTGAAAAAAAACAAAAACCCTGGCAAATTAACACTTCTAAAAATACTTTAATGGTTGGAAAATATAATTTGAAATTCTACCGTTTAGCTTTAAGTGCTTGAAAAAGATCACCAAAGTGAGTTTCTATATATCGGAAGAAAAAAATAATCAAGTAAGCAAACATTGCCATAAGTGTCCCCTTTAATTTTTTTTCATTTGTGTAGTCTGTCCACACATCCATATTCAATTTATTAGTCAATAACTACACTCTGTGAATTCTTTTTACTTCTTTCATTTTTCAATAGCAGTACAGAAATAACTTGAAAAAATGAAACATTTAAATAAATGTCAGGAGAGCTATTTGGAGACTTGCTTTTGACAATATTAATGTGTTTGTCCTCTTAAGAACAGAAACAAATGATAATACAAAGCACATGGGAAAAATAAATATGAACACAGAGGACAGTGACAAGTCCAGCAGGAAAATGAGATGTACTTGGAAGTTTTACTCCACTGGAGAAAAATCATGAATCATGTTAAGAATTAATAACAATTTTCTTTTAGCTGATATATCACTGGAAATATTTGATTTTCACTTAATCTACTTAAATAGAACATTTTTTTATGTCAAAAGCAGCACATAGCCACAACCTGGAATAAAATTCAAGAAAGAATATTCAAAATTTCTAATTATCCAAAATTATATAGTATTGCATCTAAATAAATCTTAGTGTGTTATTTTGGAATTTTGATTATAACAATAATTTTTAAATAAATTGTCTTTGGTAACATAAATTATCTTGTAAATGTAAACTCTAAGTTTTTCAAATTTATTCATTTTATTTTAATCAGTAATCTTCAATAAAGATTGGAGTATTAAAAAATATTTCCAAATTCCATGATTTTACTATAATGAAAGCAAAACTGAAATTAAATATTTGGGATATATAAAATAATTTTATAATAGTTACTTGCAATTTTCAAAGTATTATAACTACACATTCTTTCAAATTCTGCTTTCCAATATTTCATATTAATTTAATAAAACCAGTACCAAACTGTGTTGGAAAATTTTCTTTGGAATGATGTCACTATGCATCTCTTTGATGGAAATATATCTCGTTTAGATATATATTTTATTGAATAGGGCATTTGGCTGAACAAAAATATAACCGCAATATCCTCTAGTCAGCAGAAGTAGAAGTTATTGCATGACAAGAGCCAGGGATTACGATTAGGACATTAAAAGGAATGACAGGAAGGCAAGGCTGACCACCACTGCTACCAGCTCACCTTCCAAGGACCACTTTGCACATTTCAAAGTCTCTTCCAAGGACCACTTTGCACATTTCTAAGTCTGGGCCCCTATGGAGTGGATTTGAAGGCTATAAAACACTATGCCTTTTATACAATGTGCAACTGACTGGTTCAGAAACAAAGTAAACACAAAGTAATAAAAGGAGAATGTCTATCTTTACAAGGCAGTTCTTGGTAATGCTTCCCTTTGGCAATTTTTAAGTCTTACTTTAAATTTAATAGTTAAGTGTATAAAGACATAATTTTGCATATAGTGGGTAGCTCAAAAGAGTTTTCGCTGCAATAGAGCATCCTTCGAGAATTTATAGAATCTTCTTCACTCAACTGCAATTCTGATGTTCCACATGGTTACAACATTTTTATTTCATTAACACCTAATTTACAAGCACAAATCATTCTAAATGTATCAGAACAGAGGTAGGAAATAATTATAATTTAGACTGAAATCTTCATCTCCTAGTCACGTATTTTTAACCCATCTATCTTAAGAAAAAAAAATAACTTATTGAAGAGAATTATAAAGAAATAAAAAAGTTTTCCAATTTAAATAAAGAGGTGCCACAATTAAAATTATTCATTTCTAACAATTTACCTATTATTGCACAGATGTGCCATACCTGCTATATTGAGCTGTATGGTTTATAATCGAACATGTGCAATATTGATCAGACAGTCTGCACCTATTTAAATATGCTTTTTCATGGAGCCTCCCATCATAGCCCTTGGACATTTAGTTGAATGCTTTGAGAGCTCTTCAGATTTTGTTTTCAAGTTTCTAAAGGGAGATTATTTTACATGGTTGACTTGGCATTTAATAAGCTACATATAAAAACAGATATAAAAAACATTTTGCCATTATAAAAATACTAAACCTTAATATTTAATATCATTTATCAGGACTACAAAAAATCCAGTCAACCTGGTCAAAAAAGTAACACTGTCTCACCCCCTATACAGATTAATTGCTTGAGTAAACAGAATAACCATTTGTTCTGCTCTTGAATAGAAACAATCCACCTGATTTGGATGGGCTGAATTAATTCTCATTCAACATCAACTTTCTGTCCCATGTAATCAGCATGTCTCACCATTAGCCATTATGCTCCCATTAGCCCTTACCTATCCAAAACTGAAGGAGGGCAGGGCATGTATGGCATAAAACATAAAAAACACATCTGCCTGAGACCATCTTCCTCCTTACTTTCAATTTGTCTATCCATATTTAGAATTATGGTAGGTTATATTTACTCCACTTCCTACTCACATTTCTCACTTACTACGTGCCCCAAAATAGGTAACATAAAGCTGTTCAAACCCTTCTGTGAATGCTAGCCTTCCTATTACTGTCTGCATGGGCTTTGTCAGGAATAGTCTTAGGGAATATCTAATATTAAGCAAGTATCTCATGTGATTTGTACTATTTTTTTCATTAAAAAATCAACCTTTGATTTTTTTTGTATTAGCATATGCTCATCAAGTGCCTGAAGATGAAGCATATGAAGGAAAAAAATAATCTTTCACTTATTTAAAATCTTAGTAATTTATGATTTAAGATGACACCAAAGAAGCTTTAAAGAGGGGCTATATCTAATTGTCTTTGAAAAGCTTGTCTCAAGGTGAGTTTTTTTCTTTATAATTTATATTTTGATAAGGTCAAATTTTTCAGAAGAAGCCCTTCATTATGCTTTGTATAAATAGCTCTGAACAAATGAAAATTAAAAATATGCGTACCCCTACCTTAAAGGAAATTTCTGCAGGTCTTACCCCAGACTTCGTATACCTGCAACATAAAAACAAACACATCCAATAGTTATTTACAGTATGTAAAAAGGAGTATTCTTCAAGTAAGCTAAAACTGACAAATTGTACCCTCTTCTCAGCAGAGATCTATTTCTAGTGAAAAAAACAGAAGATATCAAATGGAAGAGCTGTTCCATTTGACTAAGAATAAAATAAAAGAATAATAAACTGATGATAATAATTAGGGTAGTCATGAAATGAAAACATCTAGATATGCCAACTAAATTAATCTGAGCCTCTAAAGTGAGTTTCAAATATGTGGTAGAGGATCATCTACAGCACAAAGTAATTTCTCTTACCGTCAAGACTAACTTGACTTTCTATATATCCATATCATATAATGGTATTCACCAGTGCTTCTTTATTTTTAAATATAATTTTTAGATATAATATACAATGCTAATGTTGGAATATTTATGATATTCTAGAGCAATCAGTCTCTAAGTGTCAACTGATTCTCATATAGCAACAAAATGTACTGATTACATAGAACTTTGTAGTTTACAAAGCATTTTCATACATTTTATGGTTTGATTTTCACAAACAAACAAACAAACAAAACAGTGAAAGATTCAGGCATTTAGGAAAACAGCTTGGCAAAAAAGGATAGCAATCTCTGAGAGGAAACAAATGTGGTAAGCCTTGGGATTGCCTCAGCTGGAGGATGTTACCAAGCTATAGCACAGGGAGAGGAAACCCGGTCAGATCCTGGTGGTCTCCCTGAGTTCAGGAGACACAGCTGGGAGTTTGGGGAAGTCAAGGTGACTAGAGTTTGCTGGGCAGAGTATCACAGAGGAGAGACTTGCAGAGAGACAGAACTTTAGAGATCTACAAACAGTCCCCTTTGAGCACTCAACTGAGCAGTGATTAGTACATGCTGTGAAGACATTACCCACAGCCAGGAAAAGAAACATCTGAAAATTAAGAGGGAACAATGCCTGATGTTCATACAGGAATGAGAATAGTGACTGTTCTTGTCAGCCAAGATGGAAAACCTCATAATTCAAGGAACATTGATTAGAATACTAAGAAGCGTCTTGCCTCAGTAGGAAAGAGAATTAATCCTAGAATAAATGTAATTCGTCTCATCTAACAAAGCTGAAAAGCAAGATCTGAAAAGATCAAGTTGTTTCCAACTAACTTAACCATGTCCTGGACAAAGCTCAAGGATATTTATAGGAATTTATATGGGAGTTAAAAATGTACAGCCACCAATAAGTTTGTAAATATCCTGATCACGTATAAAAGATAAAAAATGCTCACAAGTAATTTCATTTAGCAATTAGGAAAGGAAAAAATAAAAGATTCTCACTCCAATTCTGCAGTTCACCAATATCTAACTGATCTATGAAATATTAGCACACTGAGAAACCCATTCTTTCAAGGAAAATATTCAGAGTTACACCACTGTCCAAAAAGAATGTATAATGATATTTCCTAGCGCTAGTAGTTTTTCTTCCTTAAATTTTGTTTGCCTGGTTTAAATAAAGCAAAGAGGTCACCACAAACAAGAGCACAATTTTATTTTTTAGCATTTATTTAAGAATATATTACTTTTTAGGAAATATTAGAAACTTTTCTCCTTGCATCAAAGTGTGGTATAGTGTTAGCACTACAAAAGAAAGTAGTGAGGAAGAGTTGGCAAAAAAAAAAAGCATTTAAAAGAGTAAATTTTGCAAAGAATGGTAGCATGCATTACAAAATTAACATTTACATCATTTTCACAATCTTTCCAATTTATGACACCAGGGTTTAGGTGACTCACCACAAATGACTTTAATTGTTGGTTCCATGATTAGCATTACAGATTAACAATATTATAGTTACTGTCCTATTCTATGTAGTTCAAGCAGTCTATTGTTTATACTACATTAAATAAACGTGTCCTTATTGCACAATTCAGAATATTACATACTTATAAAAAATGCATGACTCAAAAAAGTAACTACAAAGGATATTAGAAAATATGTTAAATTAAAGGATAAATAAAATCACAATATATCAAAATGTATGGGATGCAGCCAAAGCATACCTTAGAAAAATATTCATAGCATTTAATACTTATATCACAAAATAACAGAAGTTTCAAATCAATAAATTACCTATACTTCCATTTTATGAAATTAGAAAAATAAAAATAGAAAACTAATACTAAAGTAAATAGTCAAGAGGAAACAATAAAGTGCAGAAATCAATAAAACCAGAAAAGCCATACAGGAAAGTCAATGAAACTAAAAGCAATTTTTTAACACTTTATTTTTTAGAGCAGTTTTATGTTTACAATAAAATTGAGAAAAAGGTACAGAGATTTCCCACATAACCTCTGCCTCCACACATGGATAGCCACCCCCATTATCAATATCACTAACCAGAATGACACTTTTCTTTTCTTTTCTTTTTTAACCAAACCTGAACTACATCAATACATCATAATCACCCAAGACCCAAGGTCCATAGTTTACTTCAGGGTTCATTGTTGGTGCTGTATATTCCATGGATTTGGACAAATGTATAATGAAATACACCCATTGATATAATATCATACAGAGTATTTTCACTACCCTAAAATCCTCTGAGTTCCACCAAATCATCCCTTCCTCCAACCCTAACAACCACTTATTTTTTATTGCCTCCATAGATTTGTCTTTTCCAGAATGCCATATAGTTGAAGTCATACAGTATGTAGCCTTTTCAGGCTTTTCACTAAGTAATATGCACTGAGGTTTCCTCTATGTCTATCCATAGCTTGATAGGTCATCTCTCTTTAATCCTGAATAATATTCCATTTTCTGGATGTATCACATTTTATTTATCCATTCACCTGCTGAAGGACACTTTGGTGGCTGCTACTTTCTGGTAACCATAAATAAAGCTGATATAAACATCTGTGTGCAGGTTTTTGTGTGGGCTTAAGCTTTTAATTCATTTGAGTAATCACCAAGAAATATGATTGCTGGACCATATGGTTAGAGTATGTTTAGTCTTGAAAGAACCCACCAAATTATCTGCCAAAGTGACTATACCATTGTGCATTCCCATCAGTGACATATGAGGGACAACTGGATATCATAAAGGGAAAGGAAGAACAACTCTTACTCTCCACTGTATACAACAGTCAATTCTAGATTAATTAAATACTGAAATGTAAAGGATAAAAGTTTTCTAGATGATAATATAGAAGAATATCTTCATTTGTCAAGATAATTAACAAAAGACAATATCCAAATAATAACCATGCAAAAAGTATTAAACTTTATTAACAATCAGAGCCAAGCAAAGTAAAAATATTACTATTACTAAAACACATGGAAACTTTTATTACTCTACCCAGAAAGACTAAAATTTAAAAGACAATGATACCAATATCTGAAGCAAAGGAATCCTTCATACACTGGTGGAAAGAGTGTAAACTGGAACAACCACTTTGGAAACAGGCTGGTATCTACTAAGTTTAAATACTGACATATAATCAGATCTAGAAAGTTCACTCCTACTGAACAGATATGCTTGCATGCATATATCAAGAAATACATACAAAAATGTGTAAAAGCCCAAACCTGGAAATAACTCAAATGTCTATCAATAAAATAATGTTAAAATAAATTTTAAAATTGTTAAAAATATTTTGCAAGTTTTAAATTATTTAAAGTTACCACATGGCAATGAAATTCAACAAACCACAGCTACACAAATAAAACATGATTGAATCTCACAATCATAATTTTGAGCAAAAGAAAGTATAAGAAGACTATAATCTCTATGTTTTCATTTATATAGAATATAAAAAATAAAGGAAAAACAAATGTATAGTATATATGGATGCTAGTTCAGGTGGTTAAACATAAAGAAAAACAAGGAAATTTTTACCATTAGCATAAAAATGTCAGCTAAGGTTGGTTGAGAGAAAGCAGGTAACAGTTGAGAGGCTATGAAGGGAAATTCTTTGAGGTTGGTAATGCTTGTGTCTTTAAACTTAATTGGTGGTTACAAAGTGCCAATTTTGCCATGATATTGAGTTGAATACTTGTCCCTTTCTGTGTTTCAAAACAAAAAACTTAAAAATGAAGTTAACCATGGATAATGAATAAATGGACAGATAAGTGATGCTTCATTACTGCTTCAAACTTAACATGTTTAAAAAGAAACTCAGAATCTTTTTTCTCCAAATCAATTCCCATCTTGCACTCCCAAATTCTGTCCAGGACATCATCACTTGTTTCAAATTCTAACTTGAAATATATGCTCCTTATATTGCTGAAGCAGGAAGACTACATACTTTAAAATCTGAAAGATCATGGTTCATATCCCAACCTTTCCTTTTATTATCTGTGAGGTCATAGCAAATTACCTTACTGACTCCCACTAGTGCTAGGTGCTGTGTCTGATAAATGGCAATAGACACTACAATCTATTAGGATTAAATGAGATGAAAAATATAAAAATTTAGCCACAGTACATGTTTTCAAAAGGTTGATTCCTATTGTCTCTGAATGCAAACTCTATATACAATCAGACTTTTTTGAACATCAGTTGTGTCTTTGTAATGTGTTTGAGGAAGAGAAAAGAACCCTGACAGCTGGGAACTAATATGGCACTGTCAACTAGGCTGTTCTCTTGTTGAACATCAGACAAGGTACTTAGTGACCATGACAAATCAAAAAGACAAAAAAAAAAAAAGCAAAACAAAAACAAAAAACCCCATCATTATGTCTGAACTCAGACAAAAAATACAATACTGTTTAAATAATAAAAATGACCCTAACATCCCTCTCTCATTTCTAACATTAATGACTGCTGCTTCTGTACCAATTACTGCCTTAGGATTGCTTCATATCTCTTGCTTTCTATATAAGAAGTATTAGGATACCCAATCACAGAATTCTATCTCCTTGAACCCTTCCCAAAATCACCCAGCACATGATCAAATCTTATCGTAAAACCCTTCTAACACCCTGTTAATAGACAATTCACAGCCCAGTGTGTGCATTCTCCCTCTTTGCAACAAGTCAATAAACCCAACATTGACCTCAAATGTGCCCTTGGTCATCTTTGACTCTGGAGCACTAGCATCTCTCATGTGGCCCATTTTTTGGAATCTATCGCCCCCTACATGTGAGATCGGTTTTCCTTCATGCATAAACTATTTTGGCAACCTATTTGGGATTTCTACTACTCCCTTTCTTACCTCCAATCCATACTAGAGACTGCTGAATATTTATTAGTCAAAAAAATTATCCTCCTAAAAAATACGATTTATTAGACATCCAATTTTACATGTCCATTTTAATATTAGTGAGTGAAAGACTGTCAGTAGCTATTCTCTCAATAGACAAGATGCATCCTTTGTCCTGGTGAACCTACTGTAAGCTGAACACATATCTATGTGTTCGGAGGTAAAGTGCCAAATGCATACCTGTAAATGGAAAAGCAATTTTCTCTTCGGCTTCACATAACAGTGTGTCAAAATTCTCTAACTCCTTTGTTTTGTCTTAAATAAAGAGAGGTTAGGTTGTGAGTAAAACTTCTGTTTTGATAGCTTGAATCTCTGGAATAACCCCCATAGGAATTAGCAGGAAGCAAAGCTAGTCAAAGCAATGTTTAGAAAATAGAAGTTTGTACTTTGTCATTATATTTCACATTTTCAACTAGACCTGCAATGAGAGCACTAGCTTCCTTTTTTTTTTTATTATTCAATAGATACTTTTCATTTGTGCTTTTTAAAAAGTATTTTTAAAATTGTATTTTACATAACATGACACATAAATTGCACACTGTAGAAAGAATTGTCTGCCTCCCTGAATCAAACCATTTTAATCTCAAGAGTTTTATTATCTGTTAAAATCTATTTAAATATAGGCATTCAATTTTACATTACTTGACATTTATGGGGAAGCTATTTTACAGCAGCAGGTTTCTGAATAGACAAGATCACAACAAATATTCACGATAATGTGACATGCTAGACTGAAAAATATGCAGAAAGAATGATCTAAATATTCTGGGCAGTTCACATATATGGATATATCTAATAAAACTTTGGATCAGAGGTCTACTAATACATTACATGTGTTTGACAACTACAATTATGACACGTATACCTATTTTCATTTACCATATTACAATATGAATTGAAGCTATACTGTTTTGTATATTAGCTAAATATTTAATAATAAAACTGAAAAACAGACATTATTTTTAATGTGGGATATTCAGTTAGTGTTTAAAGCTTAAGTTTTTTAAGAGCAGCAAATTTGCTAGTTGAACTGACAACATTATAAATTTTTTTTTGTACCACTTGCTCAAATTGCCAGCTTGAATTAGAGTTTGAAGAAATTGGGAGAATGAGTTTCTACAACCAGGGCTTTCTACAACTGGCCTCCTGAGTCTGATGTATGACAATTCAAACTGAGATTTTTTTTTATGAACAAAAAAGGAAACAAATCACCACAAGATTTTAAATTACACAGAGGAATCTGCATGAAACTTCTATCCATCAAATGACCACTGAAAAATGAGGTAATTACCTAAAATAATTTGCATGTTAAGAGCTAATACAATATTACAAAGTAAAGTCCAGTTGTGAAAGCAATGCATAATTTCCTGATTAATGTCTCATGCACAATATTCCTCCATGCTCTGTCAGAGCCTAAATAACAATATGGCCAATCAGTCAAAAAAAAAAAAAGATAACTCAGGCAAGAAATGAGTTCAGCTCTAATAAATCATGATTTGAACTCAGTGAATTTTAAAATTATGACAACTAATCACAGTATATTGTGTTTTTAAGGCAATGCATTTAGATTTTAATTGGTCTAATTATAGATTTTTAGTAATTCAAGATTAGTGTGGAAGGCAATTTTTTTTTTTTTTTTTTAGTCTTTGAAATGTCATCTATTAAGTTACTGAAGAAAACTTCACATTAAAATACCAAGTCTGTAACTCCCAGCTCTGCCAAAAGTTACGATGAGAGCGATATTTAGTCAGGAAGATTGAGAATGTCAGTGGAGTAATATGGCCAAATTTCCTTACACAAAGATTATGAAACAGTTCTCTTCTCAGTGCAAAGTGGAAGCATTTCCTCTAAAAGAATCTCTTCAGTCAGCCGAAGGCAGGTGTGGTGATAAAGGAGAAGCAGGTGAGGCAAAGCCGCAATAATAGATACAAGGACTGGAGTCACTTAAATTCAAAATGGCTTTCCTTTCACTCTTCTACTATGCTGTTCTAGCGTAAATGAAGAAACTCTTTAAAATCTTAAGGCTATTTATGGAACTTATTAAGAGGCAGAATTTTTCTCTCTTTATTTGTAGGAAGGAGAAAGGAGAGCAGACGGAAGAAAAGCTAAGGTGCTTTTCCTTGTTGTTGGGGATAGGGGCGTGACGAAAGGCAGGCCAAGAAAATGTGTTCGTGATTATTCTGACCCAGGCTGAATACTGACTCTCCTTTTGCTTCTTGTCAAGAAAGCATTAATATTAGCAAGGGAAGAAGGCAACTTTGGAGGTCAGACAGGCTGTTCTGTCTGGGCCCTGCCACTCACTGACTGTGACCTTAGGCAAGTTACTTAACCTCTTCCAAGCCTGATTTTTAACCTGAAAACTGAGGATAGTAACATAACACACCCTACTGGGGGTTTGTGACTGCTGACTAGAACCAGTATGAATCAGTAGTACTGGTAGTAGACTAGTGACTAGTACCAATCACTCAGCCCAGTGACTAGTATGTGTAAGTGCTGAATACACAACACAGATTTTTTTTTTACCGGTGCTGTTATTAAACCACTTATTTAACCTCTTATACCTGTTTCCTCATCTCTAAAATGGTGATAACATTATCTATCTATCTGTTGTCAGAATTACATGAATGAATACACCTAAATTTCTTATAACAGTACTTGATGTATAATAAGACCACAAAATATCAGTAAATTAATCACTGGTGGCCACTAACCACACGCAGCCATTCAAATTCAAATTAATTAAAATGAAGTAAAATTTGAAATGTCATGTGGGCCACATTGCAACTGCTCAATGGCCACATATGGCTAGTTCCTCTCATACTAGACAATACAGATTAGAATATTTCATCATCTCAGAAAATTGAATTGGACAGTGATAATAGATATGTACTTAAAGAAAGATTTGTAGGGACAAATGACCATTCATTCATGTTGTTATCCAGTGAGTGGAGTGGAGAGTAAGAGATGAAGAATAGACAGTTTATAGAAGATGATTAATTTGTACTTTACATAACTTCATATTGTTTCAGGTTGTTTTAGATGTGCTTTTTTACATTTAGGCATATATTATCGTAAGAAAAAATTTTAAAATATATGCATTAACAATTAGAAACACTTTAACTTTACATAAGGTTGACTCTAGTTAATAAGAATTATCCAAACTACCAAATTATTCAAACTATTCAATCAACAGCAATGTACCCTGTAGAATTCACTTGAGGCAACAACTTGATTTTCAGACAATATGCCTTTGAGTGATATCCCAATGTAACAAAACTTTCTAGAGGTTTGGTAGTCTAAACTCTTGCAAAACTGTGGTAACTAAGACTTTTCAAAATTTGTCAGGTTTGAAAGAGTCTCATAAATCACATACAATTGCCATGCAATTCTCAGCAACTATATAATTTATTTAATATTTATTAACAAATAGTACCAATAATGAAAAGCAATTATATCACCCATTTCTCAAGTGATTACCACCTAATTTCAAAACTCTGTGGACGTTTTTTTTTCCCATTCTCATTTCTCGGGCCCTGGTTTCTTAGGAATTTTTGATAGTATTGATTATTCTTTAATTTTAGAAATATAAGTATCCCTTCCCTGTTCTTCTCCTTCCTCCTGTACTATTCGTTCTCAGGTGTATATGTAGCTTTCTATTCTTCTATCACTCCTCAAACGGTGTTTTATCCTGAATTTTATCAGTGACTTTTTTCTTATATCACTTTATATGCTCTTTTGACTACTCTGTTCTCATATTTCAGATATCATCTATATACTGATCATATTACTTTCTATACCTCCAGTTAGAATTTTTCATTTAAATCTCAGACTTCTATTTTGTGTTATTTTCTGTATGCTCCATAGACCCAAGCTCAGATTTTTGTAATATTGAACTCATCTTTTTTTCTAGAGCTCTATTTACAAAACAAATGCACATGTACACACCAGCTTTGTTTTTCTTTTTGTTTCCTCCTTTGTTTTCTTTTCACTAATAATAAAGACCTGATAATTTTCTAGATATATCTATTTTATACCTTTCCATTAAGTCACTAAATCATGCTCATTCTGCTTCTTATTATATGTATCAATAGTATACACTCATCCCTCTCTCCAGATGCCTACTTCCCCTGACTGTATTTAATTCTCCCAGAAATTCTCATCTGAGCTGCTACAATAACTTAGTAACTCATCTTACCTACTACCAGTTTAACCCCCCCCCCAAATGCTACCAATACAATTTTTTCTAAAACACAAACTTCTAAAAAATTGCTTGAAATTCTTTAATGATTCTCACCACTTACAGGGTCTTTTACAAACCCTTTAGCAAGCATGAGAGGTCGATTTTTATGGCTCATGCTTACCACCTTAGTTCAATTGCTTTACCTATATTGTAATGTCCCTGCACCCTGGCTATGTCAAGCTACCTGATGTTCCCAAAATGTGATATGTCTTCTTTTGGAAGCATTGGAATATGCTTCCAATATTCTCTGTATATGCTCTTTGTTCTACCTGGAATCTTTCCAATCTTCCTTATTTCCTTGAAAAACTCATACTATTTTAAGACTCAGAGACATTATTTCATTTTTGATATATTTTTCTCATACTTTTTTTCACCTTCCTTTCTATGCAGTCAGGTTCTAAATCTCACTTAAAGCACCTATAATAATGCATTATAAAGGTAAATCATTTACCTGTTTTGGAGAGATAATGAAATCTCTAAAGGTTTCATTCCTAGCATAATGGGTAGATGTTAACATGTCATGCATAGCAGGCCCTCAATTATATGTATTTTAATAAATTATTATTTAGTTAATAATTAAGTAAAGTATGGTTGTAAAATGCTATGAATAAAAATAGTGAGGATAGCAAAAAATACTGAAAATTAAAAGGCAATATTCAGAAGCACAATTAAAATAATCAGAAGTTTCATTACACCCTCCTCTGTGAAATACTTTCTTCACTTGGCTTTAGTACTCACTAATCTCATGGATTTCCTCTTATTGGCTTTTCTTTCCCAGTCTGCTTTCTGGATTCCTCCTTATATTTGCACCCTTCAATACTGGAATAGCCTAAGACTAAGATTTTGCTCTTGAATCTCTTCTCTATTTAAACACTTCTTAGAGATCTCATGTAATCCCATCACATTCTATATCTTTGCTATGTTGAAGACTCTTAGTTTGTATACCTACGTTACACACCAAACTTTAAATTCAACTGCCTACTTGCAATGTTATCCTGTCAAACTTCATGTGTTAGAAACCAAGACCCTCATCTTCCCCGACAAAATGTGCTCTACAATCTAGAAAACTGCAGTTCTATCCTTTCAGTTGTTTAATGCCTCAAACCTTCAAGTAATTCTTGATTCTTTTAGGAAACCTTGTTAAATATATACTCAAAATATGCAGAATCTGACCCTGCCCCAGGACCTCCACTGCTATAATATTTTCCAATCCATCATTCTCACTCACCTTAATTTGTGTAGAAGCACCTGAAGTCATCTCCCTATTTCTGCTCCTCTACCCCTGCCCCCTTCAATCTAATCCCAATACAGCAGCCAAAATAATTCTGATAAAATATAAGCCATATCATATTGCTCTTTTACTCATAACCCTCCAGTGGCTTTTCAATTCACCTAGAGTAAAAACCTACATCCTTACACTGGCTCATAAGATCCTTAAAGGTTCCAGTTACATATTTGACCTTTTCTTCTACTTCTCTTCACCCACTCATTTCTAGTTTTCTGGCCTCCTTGCTATTCTTTGAATGGACCAGGCATGAACCTAGATCCAGGCAACTGTACTTTCTGTTCTCTTTGAGAAACTCATCTCTCAGACACCAACGTGACTCACTCTACCTCTCTCACCTTCCTCAGAGTTCACCACATTATTTAAAATTGAAATCACCATCACACTTCTTAGCCCCCTTTAAACTTTTCCTTCACAGCAATTATCATGTAACATATTGTATATTTAATTACTAATTTTTGTTTGCTTATTGTTTTCTCAATCCTTGTAGAAAGTTAAATCTACAGGACAGGGATTTTTATTGGTATATCCTTAGTGCCTAGAACAGTGCGTGACACATAGTCATCAATAAATATTTGCTGAATCAATGAATGACTATAACAAGTAATTTTAGAGATAAAACTAATGAATAGAGGAAGAATTGGAAAATCTATCAGGCTGAAACATAGCAAAAAGAATGATTACACATCTAAAAAAGGAATAAGTACATTACTAAAGGAAATAAAACAGGTAAAGAAACATTTCCCAATGGGGGGGTCAAATAAAACTTGTAGACTATTAAAGAATAACGATTCCTATTTTTAATAAAGTGGATAATATTTCTGAACAATAATTAGTTTCCCTCATACTTGACCTCTCAGAGTCTTCGAAATGTTACTGCATAAAGTGGAACATGGCAGACAGTATTTCCAGAAATTATTTGACCACATAAATTATTTCTGATCTTCTTATAAAACTAGAGAGCTACAGAATGACTTTTGGGAAATGCTGAGGAAAAAGGGATATTGTATATGAGCTATAATACTGTCTCAGTATGGTAAGATAAAAAATACTGTGATAAACTAACAAACGCAGTAAGGTAGATAGCTAGTGGGAAGCAGCCGCATGGCACAGGGATATTGGCTCGGTGCTTTGTGACAGCCTGGAGGGGTGGGATGGGGAGGGTGGGAGGGAGGGAGACGCAACAGGGAAGACATATGGGAACATATGTTTATGTATGACTGATTCACTTTGTTATAAAGCAGAAACTAACAAAAAAAAAAAATACTGTGATAAATGAGCCTGGGAAACTAGAAAGCTAGTAAGATTTTCATTAATGTTGAGTAATAATTTGTATAGTCAGGAAGGGTCAACAGCTCTGTGGATAATTATTAGTAATATATAAAAAGATGCAATCATACTACCTGAAAAAATAATACTTCTGAGGTTTAGTAAAAATATATAGTGAAAGACTTGATTTCTTTTGTTTACATCAAGGAGAATAATAACATTTCTTAATTCTATAGAAATACAATTTATCCCATCTATTATACTTGTACTTCCATGGTCATAAAAAGTTCTAGAAAAGATCAACCTACCAAAATTATTGAGAGACTGTAGCATGGCATGGCAATAAGAGCTAAAGATTTAGAGTCAGAATACTTCTCTAAGTATTAGTATGGACATGAGCAGTGAAATATGATTATCTCTATATTTAACTCCACTGGGAAAAAGTTGAGATTTAAGAATGCATTTTTATAAGTCTACATCAGGAGTCAATGTCAAAGACATGATTAATGCATAAACCTCTGATATCTAATAGTTGGTTCATTATCATCTTTAGTTGATTTATTTGTCTAACATCAGTCACCATTAGGACCATGCCAGGCATGTAAACTCACATTTAAATAAGGTTATAAAAAGACAAGTAAAAAATATGCTGGTTATATGAATTGCAAACTAGACTATCTCTATGTCAAAAAGGTCAGTTATGATGATATTGTTTTCTCTTTGCCCTAAAAGTTTACATTTTAATAAAGATTAAATGGAATCTCTCTGTAATTCAGAAAAATGATAAAGAAACTAAAGTTTCTATTTATGCATGTATATCTTTGTCTAACTGTTCACACTTTTCTGCATGATACATTAAATTTACTAATTATTAAAATCCTGGTGTTTCTCCTACTCTATATAAAGGACATAGAAATTATGCACTAACTTTGTATATCAATGAAACAATGTTACTGAAAAATTAAATTTTATTTCTCTCTTTGAAATCTGTATATAATTGTTTAATAAAGAAATCTACATTTTGCATTTGTGTTAAGCAATATAACTTAGTTAACAATAGTTAGTATTGTTGATATTTTTATTACTTTCATTTTCTTGTCAGAGAATTACTGAAAGTATTTTCTGCTTAAGAAATTCCTAATAACTTCCCTGAAATAGATATGATTTCAACATATTAAGTTAATAATTTGTTTCAATGTAAATATTTGAGAAAACATTTTTTTTCTTCTCAGTGCACACAGCCCTTAATTTTCTGGGCTCCACTTGAACTCATGTAATGTTTATGAGCAGGGATATATAATAAGAAGAATTACCTCCAAAATTAATGACCCTAAGTTATACATTGCATCAAAAATATACTACTGTGAGTACTGAGTGTTCACTTGAATCCTCAAAACGGTCTGATAATAATGAAAACAATAATTACAAGGGCAGACACTGATAGAGTGATTGCTGTTGCTATGCACATTGTTTTAAGTGCTTTCTGCCTATTATCTTATTTAACTCTCACAATATTATCTATGAGAAAGGTATTATTATTATCTTTGTTGACAGAGAATGAAATTCTATGCAGAGTTTAAGGAATGTGCTCGAGATCACACAGCTAAGAAGTGGAGGTTCTAGGATGTGAACCCAAGTAATTCAGCTCCAGAATCCATGATCTTAATCAATAAACTACAACTTTTGTGTTGGTTAAGTTGGCTAGTTGCTTTCAAACCTGTCTTTGCGAATGAGAAAATGGAGGCTCAGAGCTACTAAATTTCAAGTGAGGATTTGAACTGAAGTTCTTTGAGTAAAATCCTACAATATTGTTTAAGAGCATCATTGTGCACCAGTTTTCTGTTCCCCTGGCGGAGCTATTTTTTGGTATCTTTCATGATCTTTGATTACGAAAAGCCATGAGTCCAAGAATATGAGTCAAGATAGAAATTGAGTAGGTACATGTACTCCAGGTGAATGAAATCGGTTCAGGTTTCTTAGCTTAATTTCTTTTCAAGGGGGCTGGGGTCAGTGAAGGGAACTAACATTTATTTAAAATTCACTATATATTGAATCTGTACTAATATTATGCTATATAACTCAGTTTAATTCTTAGAATAACCCCATGAGGCAATACTATTATTACTATTTTGCTGATGAGGAAAAGGAGACTCTGAAACATGAGAAATTCAGTGTGGGGAGGAAGATTGCAATTTGGTCTATTTGATATTAAAGAGATTCCTACATACCAAATTCAAATACTGCTCAATGAAAGCACAGTGGGGTTTCAAGCATATTGTCACAGGCAAATATTTGCTGAGGCATTCAGAATTGCATGGAGTTAGGCAAATTTGATATTACAAATCACCACAAGCACTTTCATACCATAAAAACTGATATCTTCTTTTAAATGTAATTTGATTAAAATGGAAATCTGCTATATTATATTACTGATCTTAGAGATGGAAAGATGCAGTATGGCATCTGCTACCACACAGTGACAGAATTTGAACACAAGCTTATAATTTCCTAACTCATTACTTTTTCCTATTGGAATTAGGATAAGAAAAAGGTGTGAATACTTCAGAAATAAACTCATTATCAATATTACTATTGATGCAAAGTCCTGGTAGAAGAGAGTATTATGAAACTGTTCAATGAAAATCATAGAGTCATTTGGTTATATGCAATATCTGTGCGTTGTATTTCAAGTTACTTAAACAATGGATATATTTTGCTTACAAATTTAGAAACAAAGTTAGGATTCAATATTTATTTTTTTATCTAAATACTCCAAACAGTACACTTTTTAAAAATTTTAAAATAATAATAACCTAGCAAAAATGCTTAAATAAACATAGAAGAGTATTAAAAAGTGGATTACCATCATATCCACCCCAGATCTCATTTCTCACATTGAAGCATTAGGTGATATCATTTCTGAGCATTTTTATATAGTGCATATGTATTACATACTTCTATACAATATATTTCCATGTACATCTATATTGTATGCACTTTCTTTCAAAATAGTATATTATGTATTGTTTTATAATGTTTTGTTTACCCAAAATATCTATGATGAAATACATGAATTATCCTCATTCTTAACAGCTCTAGAGTCTTCTATAATACTTTAACTTTCACTCTGAAAATAATGCGCAATAAATATCCTTACTTGCTGATTTGTAAGATTATTTCTAGAGTTTTATGCAGTTTAAAAAGATCCGTGAATTTTATTCACCACATCCTCCTCTACCCTCCCTGTACCCCCCAAATTTAAAATTTACTTTTTAAAAATGTGGAGCTCTGTAAAGGGATTGTTCACTTGTTCAAAATTGTAAGTCTGACAAGTTTAATCATTCTGTCTCAGTTTCTTCATCAGCAAATAGGGACTGTAACAATGCCTGTGTCATAGGTTGTTGAGAGGATTTCTGGAACAATTCCTTTCACTTAATAAGGACTACATAGATGTCATCTGTAAACTAAAATGATCCTTAATCATCTAGGATATGAGTGTTATGAAAGTGGCAAGCTTAACTTTTTTAACGAACAAAATAGCAAAAAAAGAATGAGCGTAGATTTGCTCCACTGATTTGAAATGCCAATTTTATAATATACAAAATTTATAAAATTCTCTTTGCTGCTTCTGAACCATGTATTTCTGTTTCATTGACCTACCTGTGTATTCTTTCAACATAACTGTATTATAAAATGGTGAATTTTAAGGATAGATAATATACACAAAATGAAATATACCCATTGCTATATCTAGGAAACTAAGCAATAGTCATATGCATTTTGATAATCTTGTAGTGACATTTGGGGGTGAATAACCTTTAATACTCAGAATAATAAAATTAGGAGTAATTGCAAACATGTCAGTCTGCATATTTCAACTCATTCCACATCAGTGACCTGAATAACTTAGCAAACAGAAAGCTACATTTGAGACACTTGTTAACACATATAAAAAAGCTTTTCAATCACGTGTGTGTGTGTGTGTGTGTCTTAGATAACATTTCCAAAACTGGTAAATAAAGAAATTACTGTCTTTTTATGTATAAATTTATTTTTCATTTAAGCTTTTATGAAATGGTCATTCTATACCTGGGCTCACTTTTTTAAATTATTATTTTAAGACTTAAAATCAATGTCTGAACACCCAAGTACATACATACAGGAATGGCTATGTACATTCACAAAGGAAACTGGCTCATTTTGTTGAAAGGAGACAAATCTAATTGTTTTGGATGTTCATACTTCTCCACCTTTAATAACTTAGTAAGACACTGGTTTTGCAGGTCTGAGTTATTTTGGAGGCTCTTCCTTCCTAATAAGGTCAGTTATACCCGAGAGCCTCCACTGATGTACAGTCACATAGAGGTTCCTTGTCCCTCTTTTCCTGCAAATACATACAGGATGATGGGGTCAAGGTTACTTTCTATTGGAAAGTTTGTCATGGTTTATCCAGTCCAGCTATATGCCCACTCTGTGAACACCTCTCTTATGGGATAATGAGAGCCTGGGGAATTGGGTATCTTCTGCTGCTTCTCTGCTTATAGAATTTTGCCAAATAACCCTATTTTAATTTTACATGGAGTGACAAATAAGTGGTGTTTGTGTATAGGAGCCTATGTCCCTGATTGTACAACAGTGGTACAAAAAAGTACGTAATGTTTTCATGTGAATTGAGAAAAATAAATATATAGTCAGTCAGGTTTACATTTGGTAGTTATAACTAGAGAACAAAATAGTTCACAGAGTTGTCTCTCTACTGAGGAAGAATTCTCTATTAAATCAGAAACACACAACCAGTATCTTCTCTCATTTCTTCTACCACCTATTCCAAACATGCACTAGTATCCTTGGACCCCTTCCTCATCACCTCTCTCCAATAAAGAAAAGAAAAATGCCTCCTTTTATATAATTGAATTTGAGGCCTTGAACTACTCCACCATCTACCCAGTTACGGGAGCTGAGAAAGCATTCTTAGATCCACCTCTCAGGCATTTCCTTCCCTGATGCGTTTCCTGATCCTCCCCTTGGAGAGTTAATTATTCTCTCCTCTATATTATCCCTTTACCTAGGCATATTTTTTATGTGCTACTTTCATCAAATTTGAATTATTTCTTTACTGATGTGTCTTCTCTAGAAAAATTTTAATTCCTTAAAAATTGAAGACATGGTGATGAACAAAAGAGACAAAGTCTTATCCACATGAAACTTAAAATCTGAGAGGAAAGAAATAATAACATAAACATGCAAACAAATAAATATAAGCAGATGATAAAAAATAAATAAAGCAATATAGATCATAATTTGGGCTGAGAGGGAAACAAATATCACAATTTATATACAAAACAGTAAGAGATAATTACTTAAGTAAGGTTTTTGGGAAAAGTCGCTCTGGAAGGCTTCAGACTGAAACCCAAAGGAAACACCATGGGAATTTATGGGAAGAGAGTTTCAGGTGAAGGTTAGATCAGGCAACCTAGATCATGGGAGGAAAACTGGACTTTTTTCCTAAGTTCAATTCATTTCCTCCAACAATATTATTTTAGAACTTATTATACACCTGAATGTAATGATGAAAATATTCAATAAAATCGCTGTCCTCAATGAAACTTTTACTGGAGAGGTGAAACATACAATGAACAGATAATCATATGTTAATAAACAAAATAATTTCAGATATCAATCAGGTCTGTAAAGTTGATAGAGAAAAATCTTAGTGACATGGAGTGGTGGCCTGGGTGGCCTCCCTGAGCAGTAACGTTTGATCACAGCACTGAACAATATGAAGCAGTAAATCAAGTGAAATTGGAGAAAGGGCACACCAGGCAGGCAGCAGTAGAGCAGTGCAAAGCCTTGAACCCAGAATATGTTTGTCCAGCTGGAGGAATACCAGGGCTGGTGTGATAGGAGCCCTTAAGTCACAGAGACAGAGGTAAGAGAATGAAGCGGAGTGGCAGACCAGGGCCAGTCCATGATAGTGCACTGAACCAAACATCTGGGCACGGGAGAGTAAACGTAAAAGTTCAAAGTTGAATCCAAATTCTATCTCCACATTACTTTTTTACTTACATAGAGAGGACATGCTTCTCATAATGCTTCCATGAGGCCACCCATGGCCCAGGTACACCTTGCATTCATGTAACTAATATTCAGTATTTTCAGTCCCTGTTGAACATTAAAATCTTTTATAAAGCTTTTTAAAAAATAAATATTCCTGGCTCTCTCCCATGAAAAGCAGAAGCCTAGATATATATAAATATACATATATTTCTAATCATAGGCAGTCTGATGAGCAACAGAAGTAGAAAACCACTGTTTTCTTTCACTTGGTCTAACTGACCATTGTTTGTAGAAAACAGGAATTATCAGGAGGAAATAAGTTGTCATCAAGATGATTTCTTTCTCATTTTAGTTGCAATTTTATTATGGAGATTACAATTGCAGAGTGTGTTGATGTGACTTTCAATCACATTTTGCTGCCTGAATGTTATTGAAGAATTCTACATTCTCTTTTCAAACTTGAATCATATCACTAATGAAAAGATTAGTTTGTGGCAATGAATACATTTTAATGGTAAAATTTCTGAAAGTTATTTTCCTGATACAGGGGTTATAAATTATCTAGTCATAAATTAATAGATATTACATTAGGGTTGAAATATTATTAAGTTTGTCCTCATTGATAATTCTATCACAGAAAATAATCTTTTAAAGTATAGTAATAAGCCAGCTTAATATCTATACTATATGCTCAACAGTTGTAAAATATTACCGGAAATTAAAATGCACAAACTTATCTTAATGTTTAATATGAATACAAATATAGAAAGAAAATGATACTCAGTAATCTTCCAGCTGAGCCTAAGAATTCCAATACCAAATTGCTTTAAAGAATAAATTCTGATAGAATGACATATACGCTACCACATTATGCATATGAGTCTTGTGTATACTGAAAGAAGGAATTGCATTAAATGTGGTATTTTTCAACACATGAAAGAAAAACTATTTTCAGAAAATAAGATAAATCAGAGTTCCTCAAAATCAATATAAAGGAAAATGTCTTTTCTGAAACAAGTCTGCATGTGAATATCACACCATTCAACAAACAGAGTTAGATTTAGATATTATGTATAAAATTTTCCTTATTACCACAGTAGTTTTCACTTTATCTTTTCAGAGAATATTATTTATATTATAATGTTTAGAAAAGCAATGATAGAGTCATATATGTGTTGAAGGTGACATATTAAAATTCTAAGCTCTAGAGTAGTGATTCTCAAAGGGCAAAAGAAAAGGGCACAAGAGAAAGGGACAAGGTTGGGTATATCATAATGTAAAACACTGTAACTGCTTTGATATTTTAATCTTTGCACTTATGCTACTAAAATAACTTAGGAGTTAAAATACTGTATTCATTTTAAAGAATATAAAAGCAAGCATATCTTTAAAAAACTTGTAAAATATTGCCTTAGAATTCCAAATAACATGTTACAAGCCAAAGTATGACATGGGGCCCAGTGCTATAGGGAGGACATGTGAGATCTCTTCCTTCATTAAGGAGAGGAAGCCATAATAGAAACATTAAGGGAAAAGAATATGTAACTTCTTAATTTCCCATTTATATATATATATATATTTTAACATCTTGATTGGAGTATAATTGCTTTACAATGTTGTGTTAGTTTCTGCTGTATAACAAAATGAATCAGCTATACATATACATATATACCCATATCTCCCCCGTCTTGCACCTCTCTCCCACCCTCCCTATCCCACCCCTCTAGGTGGTCACACAGCACTGAGCTGATCTACCTGTGCAATGCAGTTGCTTCCCACTGGCTACCTATTTTACATTTGATGGTGTACATATATAAACACTACTTTCTCACTTCATCCCAACTTACACTTCCCAACCCCATGTCCTCAAGTCCATTCTCTACGTCTGCGTCTTTATTCCTCTCCTGTCCCTAGGTTCATCAGAACCATTATTTTTTAGATTCCATATATGTGTTAGCATACGGTATTTGTTTTTCTCTTTCTGACTTACTTCCTCTGTATGACAAACTCTAGGTCCATCCACCTCGTTACAAATAACTCAATTTCGGTTCTTTTCATGGCTGAGTAATATTCCACTGTATATATGTGCCACATATTCTTTTTCCATTCATCTGTCGATGGACACTTAGGTTGCTTCCATGCCCTGGCTATCGCAAATAGTGCTGCAATGAACACTGTGGCGCATGACTCTTTTTGAATTATGGTTTACTCAGGATATATACCCAGCAGTGAGATTGCTGGGCATGTGGTAGTTCTATTTTTAGTTTTTTGAGGAACCTCCATAGTGTTCTCCATAGTGGCTGTATCAATTTACATTCCCACCAACAGGGCAAGAAGGTTCCCTTTACTCCACACCCTCTCCAGCATTCATTGTAGATTTTTTTATGATGGCCATTCTGACCAGTGTGAGGTGATACCTCATTGTAGTTTTGATTTGCATTTCTCTAATGATTAATGATGTTGAACATTCTTCCATGTGTTTGTTGGCAATATGCATATCTTCTTTGGAGAAATGTCTATTTAGGTCTTCTGCCCATTTTTGGATTGGGTTGTTTGTTTTTTTGATATTGAGCTGCATGAGCTGCTTGTATATTTTTGGAGATTAATCCTTTGTCAGTTGCTTTGTTTGCAAATATTTTCTCCCATTCTGAGGGTTGTCTCTTCGTATTGTTTATGGTTTCCTTTGCTGTGCAAAAGACTTTAAGTTTCATTAGGTCCCATTTGTTTATTTTAGTTTTTATTTCCATTTCTCTAGGAGATGGGTCAAAAGGATCTTGCTGTGATTTACGTCAGAGTGCTCCTCCTATGTTTTCCTCTATGAGTTTTATAGTGTCTGGCCTTACATTTAGGTCTTTAATCAATTTTGAGGGTTCTTTTGAGTATGGTGTTATGAAGTGTTCTAATTTCATTCTTTTACATGTAGCTTATTGAAGAGGCTGTATTTTTCACTTATTGAAGAGGCTGTATTTTCTCCATTGTATATTCTTGCTCCTTTATCAAAGATAAGGTGAGCATATGTGCATGGGTTTACCTCTGGGCTTTCTATCCTGTTCCATTGAGCTATATTCCTGTTTTTGTACCAGTACCATACTCTCTGGATTACTGTAACTTTGTAGTATAGTCTGAAGTCAGGGAGCCTGGTTCCTCCAGCTCCATTTTTTGTTCTCAAGATTGCTTTGGCAATTTAGGGTCTTTTGTGTTTCCATACAAATTGTGAATTTTTTTGTTCTACTTCTGAGAAAAATGCCATTGGTAGTTTGATAGGGATTGCATTGAATCTGTAGATTGCTTTGAGTAGTAGAGTCATTTTCACAATGTTCATTCTTCCAATCCAAGAACATGGTATACCTCTCCATCTGTTTGTATCATCTTTAATTTCTTTCATCAGTTTCTTATAGTTTTATGCATACAAGTCTTTTGTCTCCTTCAGCAGGTTTATTCCTAGGTATTTTATTCTTTTTGTTGCAATGGTAAATGAAAGTGTTTCCTTAATTTCTCTTTCAAAATTTTTGTCATTAGTGTATAGGAATGCAAGAGATTTCTGTGCATTAATTTTGTATCCTGCTACTTTACCAAATTCATTGATTAGCTCTAGTAGTTTTCTGTTAGGATCTTTAAGATTCTCTGTGTATAGTATCATGTCATCTGCAAACGGTAACAGCTTTACTTCTTCTTTTCCGATTTGGATTCCTTTTATTTCTTTTTAGCCTCTGATTGCTATAGCTAAAACTTCCAAAACTATGTTGAATAATAATCGTGAGCAACCTTCTCTTGCTCCTGATCTTACTGGAAATGGTTTCAGTTTCTCACCATTGAGAATGATGTTGGCTGTGGCTTTGTCATATATGACCTTTATTATGTTGAGGTAAGTTCCCTCTATGCTCACTTTCTGGGGAGTTTTTATCACAAATCAGTGTTGAATTTTGTCAAAAGATTTTTCTGCATCTATTGAGATGATCATATGGATTTTTTCCTTCAGTTTGTTAATATGGTGTATCACATTGATTTGCATATATTGGAGTATCCTTGCATTCCTGGAATAAACCCCACTTGATTATGGTGTATGATCCTTTTAATGTGCTGTTGGATTCTGTTTGTTAGTATTTTGTTGGGGATTTTTGCATCTATATTCATCAGTGATATTGGCCTGTAGTTTTCTTTCTTTGTGACGTCTTTGTCTGGTTTTGGTATCAGGGTGATGGTGGCCTCATAGAATGAGTTTGGGAGTGTTCCTCCCTCTGCTATGATTTGAAAGAGTTTGAGAAGAAGAGGTGTTAGCTCTTCTCTAAATGTTTGATAGAATTCGCCTGTGAAGCCATCTGGTCGTGGGCTTTTCTTTGCTGGAAGACTTTTAATCACAGTCTCAATTTCAGTGCTTGTGATTGGTCTATTTATATCTTCTATTTCTTCCTGGGTCAGTCTCGGAAAGTTGTGCTTTTCTAAGAATTTTTCCATTTCTTCCAGGTTGTCCATTTTATTGGCATATACTTGCTGTAGTAATCTCTCATGATCCTTTGTATTTCTGCAGTGTCAGTTGAAACTTCTCCTTTTTCATTTCTAATTCTGATGTTTTCAGTCTTCTCCCTTTTTTTGCTTGATGAGTCTGGCTAATGGTGTATGAATTTGTTTATCTTCTAAAAGAACCAGCTTTTAGTTTTATTAATCTTGCTATCCTTTCCTTCATTTTTTTTCATTTATTTCTAATCTGATCTGTATGATTTCTTTCCTTCTGCTAAAATTGTGGGTTTTTTTGTTCTTCTTTCTCTAATTGCTTTAGGTATAAGGTTAGGTTGTTTGAGATTTTTCCTGTTTCTTTAGGTAAGACTATATTGCTATAAACTTCCCTGTTAGAACTGCTTTTGCTGCATCCCATAGGTTTTGGGTCATCGCGTTTTCATTGTCATTTGTTTCTAGGTATTTTTTTATTTCCTCTGATTTCTTCAGTGATCTCTTGGTTATTTTAGTAGTGTAGTGTTTAGCCTCCATGTTTTTGTAGTTTTTACAGTTTTTTTCCTGTAGTTGATATCTAATAGCATTATGATCGGAAAAGTTACTTTATACCATTTCAATTTTCTTAAATTTACCAAGGCTTGATTTGTGAACAAAGATATGTTCTACTGTGGAGAATGTTCCATGAGCACTTGAGAAGAAAGTGTATTCTGTTGTTTTGGATGGAATGTCCTGTAAATATCAATAATCCATCTGGTCTAATGTATCATTTAAAGTTTGTGTTTCCTGGGCTTCCCTGGTGGTGCAGTGGTTGAGAGCCCGCCTGCCGATGCAGGGGACATGGGTTCGTGCCCCGGTCCAGGAAGATCCCACATGCCGCGGAGCGGCTGGGCCCGTGAGCCATGGCCACTGAGCCTGCATGTCCAGAGCCTGTGCTCCACAATGGGAGAGGCCACAACAGTGAGAGGCCCTCGTACTGCAAAAAAATAAAGTTTGTGTTTCCTTATTTATTTTCATTTTGGATGATTTGTCCATTGGTGAAAGTGGGGTGTTAAAGTCCCCTACTATTATTGTGTTACTGTCAATTTCCCCTTTTATGGCTGTTAGCATTTGCCTTATGCATTGGAGGTGCTCCTACGTTGGGTGCATAAATATTTACAATTGTTATATCTTCTTCTTGGATTGATCCCTTGATCATTATGTAGTGTCCCTGTCTCTTGTAATAGTCTTTATTTTAAGGTCTATTTTGTCTGATATGAGAATTGCTACTCCAGCTTTCTTCTGATTTCCATTTGCATGGAATATCTTTTTCCATCCCTTCACTTCAGTCTGTATGTGTCCCTCAGTCTGAAGTGGGTCTCTTGTAGACAGCGTGTATACAGGTCTTGCTTTTGTATCCATTCAGCCAGTCTATGTCTTTTGGTTGGAGCACTTAATCCATTTACATTTAAGGTAATTATCGATACGTATGCTCCTATTATCATTTTCTTAATTGTTTTGGGTTTGTTTTTGTAGGCCTTTTCCTCCTCTTGTGTTTCCTTCCTAAAGAAGTTCCTTTAGCATTTGTTGTAATGCTGGTTTGGCGGTACTGAATTCTGTTAACTTTTGCTTGTCTGTAAAGGTTTTAATTTTTCTGTGAAATCTGAATGAGATCCTTGCTGAGTAGAGTAATCTTGGTTGTAGGTTTTTCCCTTTCATCACTTTAAATATGTACTTCCACTCCCTCTGGCTTGCAGAGTTTCTGCTGAAAGATCAGCTGTTAACGTTATGGGGATTCCCTTGTATGTTCTTTGTTGCTTTTCCCTTGCTGTTTTTAATATTTCTTTGTATTTAAGTTTTGATAGTTTGATTAATAAGTGTCTTAGTGTGTTTCTCCTTGGATTTATCCTCTATGGGACTCTCTGTGCTTCCTGGACTTGACTGACTATTTCCTTTCCCATGTTAGGGAAGTTTTCAACTATAATCTCTTCAAATATTTTCTCAGTCCGTTTATTTTTCTCTTCTTCTTCAGCGGCCCCTATAATTCGAATGTTGGTGCATTTAATGTGGTTCCAGAGGTCTCTGAGACTGTCCTCGATTCTTTTCATTCTTTTTTCTTTATTCTGCTCTCTGGTAGTTATTTCCCCTATTTTATCTTCCAGATCACTTATCCATTCTTCTGCCTCAGTTATTCTGCTCTTGATTCCTTCTAGACAATTTTTAATTTCATTTACTGTGTTGTTCCTCATTGTTTGTTTGCTCTTTAGTTCTTCTAGTTCCTTGTTAAACATTTCTTGTATATTCTCCATTCTGTTTCCAAGATTTTGGATCATCCTTACTGTCATTACTCTGAATTCTTTTTCAGGTAGACTGCCTATTTTCTCTTCATTTGTTTGGTCTGTTGGGTTTTTACCTTGCTCTTTCATCTTCTGCATACTTCTCTGTCTTCTCTTTGCTTAACTTACTGTGTTTGGGGTCTCCTTTTTGCAGGCTATGGGTTTGCATTTCCCATTGTTTTTAGTGTCTGCCCCCAGTGGGTGAGGTTGGTTCAGTGGCTTGTGTAAGCCTCCTGGTGGACAGGACCAGTGCCTGTGTTTTTGTGGGTGGGGCTGGATCTTGTCCTTTTAGTGGGAAGGGCTGCGTCCAGTGGTGTGTTTTGGGGTGTCTGTGAACTTACTATGATTTTAGGGAGCTTCTCTGCTAATGGGTGGTGGTGTGTTCCTGTCTTACAAGTTGTTTCACATAGGGCAACCAGCACTGCTATCTGCTGGCCTTTGGTGGAGTTGGGTCTTAGCATGGAGATGGAGATCTCTGGGAGAGCTCTTGCCAACTGCTATTATGTGGGGCCAGGAAGTCTCTGGTGGTCCAATGTCCTGAACTTGGCTCTCCCACTTCAGAGGCTCAGCCCTAACACCAGGCTGTAGCACCAAGATCCTGTCAGCCACATGGCTCAGAAGAAAAGGAAGAAACAAAGAAAGAAAAAGTAAAATAAAATAAAATAAATAATTATTAAAATTAAAAAATAAGAATAAAAAAAGAAGAGAGCAACCAAACCAATAAACAAATCCACCAATAACAAGCACTAAAAAGTATACTAAGATAGACATAAAAATCAAAACCAAATCAGTCACAGACAGCAAACCCCAAGTCTACAGTTGCTCCCAAAGTCTAATGTCTCAATTTTGGGATGATTCGTTGTCTATTCAGGTATTCCACAGATGCATGGTACATCGAGTTATTGTGGGGATTTAATCCACTGCTCCTGAGGCTGCATGGAGGAATTTCCCGTTCTCTTCTTTGTTCGCACAGCTCCCAGGTTCAGCTTTGGTGTTGGCCCCACCTCTGCATGTAGGTTGCTCTCAGGCATCTGTTCCCACCTTGACAGGACGGGGTTAAAACAGTGGTGGATTAGGGGTCTCTGGCCCATTCAGGCCGGGGGGAAGGGAGGGGTATGGTAGTTATAATTGGAATGCAGGGTGAGCCTACGGTGGCAGAGGCCAGCGTGACGTTGCAACAGCCTGAGGTGTGCCGTGTGTTCTCCTGGGGAAGTTGTCCCTGGATCACGGGACTCTGGCAGCAGCAGCTGCACAGGCTCCCAAGGATGTGTGGATAGTAATCTGTGCTTCACACAGGACTCTTGGTGGCTGCAGCAGCAGCATTAGCATTTCATGCCCGTCTCTGGTGTCCAAGATAATAGCCATGGCTCACGCCCGTCTCTGGAGGTCATTTAGGCGGTGGTCTGCCTTCTGTGGGCAGACAGGGAAGAAATTCCCTCTCCTCGCTCACCCCAAGACAATGGTCTCTTGCCTCTTAGGCAGGTCCAGACATTTTCTGGACTCCCTCTCGGCTAGCTGTGGCGCACTAGCCCACTCAGGCTGTGTTCACGCAGCCACCCCCAGTCCTCTCCCTGGTTTCTGACCTCTGAAGACCGAGCCTCAGCTCCGAGCCCCGCCCTGCCCTGGTGGATGAGCAGACAAGCCTCTCAGGCTGGTGAGTGTGGTCAGCGCCAATCCTCTATGCGGGAATCTCTCTGCTTTGCCCTCTGCACCCCTGTTGCTGCGCTCTCCTCCGTGGCTCTGTAGCTTACCCCCCCCCACCCCCATCCCCGTCTACGAAGGGCCTTCCTAGTGTGTGGAAACGTTTCCTCTTTCACAGCTCCCTTCCAAAAGTGTAGGTCCCGTCTCTGTTTTTTCTTTTTTTCTTTTGCCCTACCCATGTACGTGGGGATTTTCTTGCCTTTGGTGAAGTCTGTGAGGTCTTCTGCCAGCGTTCAGTAGGTGTTCTGTAGGAGTTGTTCCACATGTAGATGTATTTTTGATGTATTTGTGGGGAGGAAGGTGATTTCCACATCTTACTCCTCTGCCATCTTGAAGGTCCCCCTATGTAACTTTTTAAACATCAACCCTCATTAGAAATTTGACTGTGGTAGCATTTCAACATATATCTTGGAGAAATAAGGATTTTACTCTAAAAAGACAGCACCAAAAAAATCAAATATGCTTTCCTCTAATTCTCAAATTATGGCATCTAGTTCCGTTATCATTTTATGGAGAGGGAATGATCACTTAAAGTTGATAATCATAAATTCTATACCAGAATAATTTTGTAGGAATTTGGAGAAACCTGGCACTTCAATCTTAGACAATTAATGCAGCAACTAAACTGAGAAAACTTCAGGTTTTTCTTTTGCAAGGTAAAACTAACCTCATTAGGTTTAGATTCATACCTTAAAGAGTGAAAAGGTGCTAATTATTCCAAGGCAATATACATTTAATGCCAGGAATTTATGACATGCCAAGCATCTCCATTCTTGCAACACATTATTTTGAGGGAAAGATGGGGAAAGAAACTTTACTCGTAAGGAGATACAAACCACTAGCCAACACCATGCTCAGCACTTTACGTACATTTTCAAAGTACACCTCTTACTGCATATTATTATTTGGGTGAAAAAGCTTAACTGAATCAACCAATATCACATAGCTTGCTAGGGTCATTGCTAGGATATTAACACTCTTCAGCTTGACTCCAACACTTTCTGCTTTTTATTCAGATACGGTGATCTCTATTCTGCATCTGTTCCATCCCACCACAAGTACAAATTAGGTGAAAAAATTTTAAGTACCACTTCTAAACATGTACCAATTCTATACTATCTTCCTTGAAAGATAAAAGGAACAGATAGCATGGTTAAACAGGAACAAATATACTAAGATCGCCTGATTTTTAGCAACAGCAGCGGCAAAACTAGTTAGTACACAGGTATCAATTTCCATGCTGCGTAATATATTTATGGTTTCAACTTATTCTCATGACTTCACATCAGAGTGTGATTATCGAAGAAAATCAATCTACTTGTACTAGGAGAAGAAGATTTCAGTGATGAATGGTGTCAAAGACTCTGTGTGTGTATTCATATATACATCTATAATCTGTCTTGGAAACTGAGTTACTGGCTGTGGTAGCTCTTTCAAAACCCATCTCTACTGGAGTTGTCTAGGATAGTCCACATATACAGGAGTGCTTACTGGCCCGCTGATTGCATTGTTATAGGGAAAAGCACTCCTGCCTGGACGAGCCAATGGGAGGCAGAAAGAGTGTGAATCCCATTCTAAAGATGGGGTATGTTTGGAAACTTTCCTATATTTAGCATAGTCTCCGAATAGGATACAATTGATGGGGAATACAATTATGACGAAAAGATGTTTTATGATAGGACAGATGTTCTATGAGAGGTGGCTACTTCTTTTTTACTCTGATGTGGCTTTCTCCGAGAGATCTCCAACATGCATCTGAATATAATCTTAAAATTCCTATCTTATAACAGAGTAGGTAAAAAGGTTCAAATTCTTCAGAAAAATGGTTTTTAACCAGGAGATGATTTGAAACAGATTAGAAAATGCTCTGCAATGCCATTCGACTATGAATTTGCAAAGGTCAAAATAATTACATTATTTCTGAAATGCAAATGAGTATTAACCTGAACATTAAAAAATTAATACGCTACCCATAATCCATGATATTAATAATCATATGTGCATTTTTCTGGAGTCCAATAAAGACATTCTAAAGCTCCAAATGTGATACAGATATTTGGGTGTGCCTTTTAGATTATATCGAAAAGCCGCAAAAGAAGCAAAAAAAAATTCTCTCACATATGAACTTATAAAAGGAGGATTAAACAAAGTAGTACATGTGTGGTATATTCACAGTCAATCAGTCCCAGTTTCTCTGCCATCTTTTCCAATAATCAATCTATCCTCTTCTAAAGGACATATCTCCAAACCTTTACTCATCCACCATAGTAGGCTTAACTACTCTAGAAATGCAATTTCAAACATAAAGCGACCTACAGAATTTACATTTAGTCTTTCACATGTCACAGCATTTAAGTATTGACATAAATCACTTTGATTCTGTCCTGCATCTTAAGAACCTGGACTGCCTAGGCAAGTTTTTTACTACACAAATTTTATTTTTGAGTTCTTATTGGTATAATTGAACAAAATAGGTAATAGTCATTTGATGATACAGTTGACAACTGCTTATTTACTTTTAGACTTTGAGATACTCTGGAGACTAAAACACTTTATGATCCTTCCCAAATTAATGGAATATTAAATATAAGCAGAGATGTGAGTTAGTCAATCTATTTTCCCACTGCAATGATGTGGATTTCAAAGATTGATTATGTATATATTCACAAAGCTGGATTCATATGTGTCTGAATAGACAAGTATTTTTTAAAGCATGAAAAAGATGTATTTAATACCACAAATCAGTATTATAAAGCTTTTTAAAAATTGAATTGCTACATACACACAAAAAAACAAGGCATTTTGGGATAATGTATTATTAATGTTTTTAAATATTTTATTATGCATCAAATTTGAAATATAGACTTTTTTTACCTTACTATATTTATAAGCCTTAAAGATGTATAGATATAGAAAGCTGCACGGTACCAGTAAAAAACAAATTAAAATGTAATTTTTAGATGTAAAATACCCTGAAAATCCAGTAATTCATGTACTTTATTTTTTATATTTTGGGAGCTGAAAATTACTTCATTTTATTCCAGCATAAACACACAAAGCACTGCCTTTATAGCATAAGGAAATCTATCAATAAAATTTAAACTATCAAGTTAATCTTTAAACTCCTCCGGAAAGAATGAGATATGGAAATGCAAGTAATACCACAATAATTGCATATGAATTGCTATTAAATTTTTATACCTCTGTAATCAGACAGCAAAGATCAATTGTTTAAAACTTGGAAAGAAAAGTCATCTACAGGATTTATATGAGTTCACGTATTTTTATTTTCAGTAACGTTAAAGTATATTCATAAAACGTTAAGATGTATATAAACGTAGTCCAATGGGATGACTCAAATGCTTGCAATAGTAGTTAGGAAAAACATGGTTGTGGGAAAGCATTTTGTAAATAACACGGATATCTAAATGGTAATGTGAAGACCTGATTCATTGACTAATACTTGAAGCTCCCATTTAAAATGGTGTCTTTCAAAATTAACACCACCTTCTTCAGTATGTAGAAAGAGTAATTTTCAATAGGGAACTAGAATTCATTAGGGAAATAACAATTATGAGGGCAGTTCATGAGGAAAATCTGTAGTAAGTCAAGAAGGTCCTTTCTACTTTATCAATAACTTCTTAGGTATTCTCTGTTGTCTTTCTAGTCCTTCCTGGGCTCACAGTACTTTCAGTTGTTAGTCACTAACCCTTTCCTTCAACGACTTAGGAGTACCAAGCTTCAGTAGTTTCCAAACTTCAGCATGCATAAAAACCACACCAAAATTTGGTTAAGAATGCAGTTTTACAGATTATAATCGATGGAGTTTGTGACTCAGTTTTGGGGGGCAGAGGAGGGGGCCCAAGAACCTGTACTTTCAATTATTCTCATGCAGGTAATCTGCAGAACAAACTTTGAAAACCCTGTCATGGGGAATACTTGAGTGAGTAAAAGTCTCCAGGACCAAAAAAGGAGGATTAAATATGTGGGTTTAATGTTAGATAACTTTGGGGTTTCCAGCACTTAGAGATAATGTGACCTTGAAAAATCAATTACCTTGGTTCTCAACTTTCTCATATAAAATTTTGGGTATTCAACTATATGGGGTCTAAGGATGTTTTGAATTTGGGGTCTCCTAAGAGCACTAGTAAGCTATCAAGGAATATAATTGTATGGGGAAAACTCTCAGTCTCCTTCAAATCAAAGTAAGTAGATTATTGCCTGCTTTTCTTTTTGCTAATACTAGATGTCTCAGTCACATTAAATATATAGAATAATATAATGGCACATCATTCTACCCAATAGTACCTTCCCTTTCTTCAGATTTACCCTATCCTTCCTTTGTGAACTGCTGCTTCTGATACCAACCACGGCTGCAGTGGAAGTCATTATTTAGCAGTGTAATCTATCCCTGATAGCTTTTGATTGATTCAGGTGTCAACAGTATATCTAAGTTGGGCCAAAGATTCTCTTTGCTCATATTTTTGTACTTGAGACTCAGAATAAGTCGGTCTCTTCCTAAAAACTTGACGTGTAAGATCAAAATCTCAGATGATATTGAAAGCATCTGCAGTGTAATCTAAAGCGAGAGAGTAGAAATAAAACTTACCCAGACTAGCAAAGTTGAGAGTCAAAGAAAAGTTTCCATTCTCTCATTTCATGGCACAGCAACATTGCTATCCTTGATTTTCACAACAGATCCAGAGGTCTTATGCTATGTTTACCTCTTAGAATAAGCTGATTTGAATCTTGTTTCTGTGTCAATCAAATAAGAGTCCTAATTAATAGAGTAGATTTTGCAGGTGGATACTGAAATTCCATCTGTAGCTTCCTAAACTATACAATGCAAAAGTGGGGGGAAGTTTGATTTGAAGTTTGATTTGAAGTTGAATTGGAAATTAGTAAGACATAACTTTCATAATCTTGTTCTGTATCTCTCCTACACATATTTACTGACCTACAGAGGCATAATAACCAGTGACTATGGAAAAACTGGACTTAAGGGAAAATAGTCTCCTTAACCCAGCATTGCCATGAGGAATCCAAAAATCAATAAATATTAAATATTAAATATTTAAATATTAAATATGTAGGGTTACCCAGAACAATAAACATAAATTTGCAGGTCTGAAATTAAAATATTAATCCTTTTTAATAAATGATTTTATTTGCTATAACTAATGTTTAGATAAGAATATAAACTAGGAATGGGATTCATTATATAACCTCTATGTCTTATTTTTGCAAAGCAAGGACATGCTATTTTAACACAATGTTTTAAAAGTATATAACTCTCACCAACAGTGACAAAGGAGCAGAAAATATTAATACCAATTTAAATTTTCTTTAAATTTTGCTAGCCTAAATATACTTGCAAGGGATACTTTCACGAAAGATTTTTACAACTCATTGAAATGTTTATAACTCTCAATTTTTAGTGATATTTTATTTTTCAGGAGTATATTATCTGCATTATCAACCATTTGTATTATTTTTGTATTAAGAAAAAAATGAGTGTGGATTATGTTAACACACACCTAGCCACATTCTACCACCTTTCCATATGTCACTCCTAGAATTATAAAATGACAGACTGAATTGAAATTCTGCTAAAATCTAAAGGAGAATAAAACGTTAACATGCAGAGCTCAAAAGAATCCCTGAGAAAGGGTGACAGGGACAATAAACATAAAAGACCATATGAAAATTATATTTTGCCACTTCCATTATGGAACCTACTTGGAAGATATTGGTTGTTCATCAACTAGATGGAGAAAAATTACTATCTGTCCTATGAGAGAGACTTTATCCAGCAGAAAGACTTGTTTGGTACCCTCTCATCTCTATATCTTATTTCTTTAATAGCACTTTGCTTATCCCAATTTGCTGCATGCAATTTAGAGCTATCCAAAATTGTTCTGAACAGAAAGTGTTAGGACTAGTTAGATAGGATATACAGATTTATATCCAAGGATATTATATCAAAATAAGCTGAGAATGAGGAAATAGTCCCGAAGATAGTTAAACAAAGGTATTGCTGTCTTGCTCAACTTTCTGAAGACAAAGAGGTAGACTATGAAACAGAAGACATTAGAAAACAAGAGTCTAGAAAAATATTATATGAATAAGGACTTCTGTATTCTGAGAGAACAGATCCTGAGCAAGCTAAGTATAAATATATCCATTCCCTAATCTCAGGCAGAATACTATGATCTTATAATCAACTTCCTTGAGCACTAATGATTCACATACTGCGTATTTTAATAACTTGGCATTAATCATAATTATTGGTCTGAAAAACACATGCACACAAACACATCTATTTTTATTCTCTTACTTTATATATCACATATTTTAAATAGTTGTATTAAGTTCATCCTCGTCATGATAATTTAATTAATAACAAGAAAGTGATATCCACTCAAGCTTGCCTCAGCAGTTGTATGAGGGGGTGTATATGTGGTGGGTGGCAGTGGGGGCGTGGGGAGGGGGGGAAGGGGCTATTGTTCCCAGACAATTTTCTAGACAAAGCTGTTGGCTTTGGGCTGCTAAAGGCAGGAATTACTCTTTTCCCATTTTTCCAGTTTCTTAGTCCCTCACTCCTCTTTCTCTATACCATTTTATACCATTTGCTCCATTCTCTTGCTTCTCTCTGAAAATTAACTTTCCTTGGTTACACATTAGCACTGCATTCTTGAAAACGGGAGTTTCTAGCTTAAATGTCCTTCTGATTATTAGTTTATATACTTGAGAGAGGAAAAATCCACTGCATCATTGGACAGCTAGTCAGTGAATGGACTATTTCCTTCTTTGGCAAGTAACTACCTTCAATTCCTTAGGCCAGTTGAGACTGTATAATTGTAAATATAACCACCTGTGTCTGTCCTTCAACAGGTGCTATGATTGGGCTATGTCCAGAGACCTGAGTGTAGGGTGGTTTGTTACCCCAAGAACGTAAACTAAAAACATCCGACAAAAATTCATCTTATGAATTCTGCCACTAAATACGATCATTTTTTAAAGTCACAGCTGTTAACTGTTGGCGTATGTAGTGGGCCTCTTTTTCTAATCATGTAAACGAGAAGTCCATGAGACATCAAAACACTTTTTAACGTTTAGTTGTACTGTGACTAGTAGAGTGTAAATGCTATTTTCTTAAACCCAGGGTTTTGTATTTGAGATGCTTTTTATCCATCATCAAATGTGTAGTTAATTCAATTCATGTTTTCACTTCATACTTTCAAAGAGCATCTTCTACATGCAGAAAACTTTGTTAAGAGCTCTAAGGATTCAAAACTGAATAAGTCTTTAGAGTTATATGTACTCTATGCATTTCTCTGCCAAATCCAGTTAACAGGTCTGTGCCTGACTTTCATCATTTTGTGACTTCACTGAAACCACAGCAAAAATTAAGTTTGGTATTTAATATGACTTGTCTTACATAAAGGAACACAATAAAAAGTGATCCTACAAAACTCATATTTATTGTAGAGATGTTCTTGAGGACATTGTGTATGATATTGCCCAGGAAATTTTATTTTATCCCAGAATTCAGTACTAGGAAAATTCATGCTTCCCCCTCTGAAATTGGTAGGATTTTTTAAAAGTTGTGTGTGTGTGTGTGTGTGTATGTGTGCATGTGTGTGTGTGTGTGTGATGTTGATGGTAAATACTATAACTGGTCATATGTGTCTTTTTGATTTATCAATGGAACTTTTAAAACTAACTCTATGATCAGGCCAAGACATTGGTCAATGCTCTTAATTTATTCTTTCTTTCATATTATCATGAAATGGTTATGGCAGACATCATAGACAGGTAGCCTATGAGCTGGCTCTCATCTGTAGAAGTGTTTTATTTGAACTTGCACAACACAGAAAATAACTATAGTTTATATTAAATGGCCAACATTTAAAAAATCTCACAAAAATCAGGTTTGGTTTAACTTGAAAAACTGGAAGGTACAGAAAAGTATATTTACATTATTTCTTGGAAACAAGTATTTTTTTTAATAGCTGTTGCCCTCTTTGGGCAGGTAGGCACTCTTCAGGTGCTAATACTTAATGTGATTTTCTGTTTATAATGCTAACTTTGTCCTCTCCACACATTTATGCTGCTTAGTTGGCCTTTATACTCAGTTTAGATTTTACCACTGAGGTATAATCCATGTTTCAGGGAACTCTCAATGATAAAAGTTGTATAGGTACATTCAAAAATAAAGGCATATCCCATTTACTCTATTTTAAAATGGAGTGTAAGAGGGTTCCATGAATGTGAATAATAAATAAATCAAAGTCACGACAGCCCCTTTGGAGATGCATTCCCTAAAAAATGACTAAAATCTAAATTAACATAAGGGTATGAGATAATTGACTCCCCCTTACTCTTTACATATGTTCAAATGGTGGAGCGAGCAGGTCTCATATCCATCAGAGTTTCACACGTGTGATGCTGCATGTCATCCTTGTGTTTAACGGACATTAAAACGGCCCATGTTTGTTCATACTTTGAGATATTTTCAACATATTTGCTCAAAATCAAATAGAAATCATCATCAGCTAAAAAAGTTTGTCAATAGCAAAGAGATTCAAGAGCATAAACAAAACAGATTGGCAAGTGCCATTTAAACTGAGGAAAGCACAGTGTTACACTCTACTAAACAGCTATGAAAAACTGGTGTTCTAGAAGGCAAAGCTAAATGAGGTATGCCAGTAAATATGCCATTAAGCACACTGCTAAAATAGACGTAAAAAGAGTGGGGCATAATGGGGGGAAAGAGAGAGATTAAGAGAGATTAATTATAGCTGGGGGTATTATGGAGACCTCGAGAAGAGGACAGGTATGAACAGGGTTTTAAGTAAACCAACTTAGGCTGATGAAGAAAATGAAAGAGATGTAGAATCATTCATCACTCAGGATAACATTTTTTTCTTAAGACTAAATTAAACTTGCACAGAGATAAACATTTATGCAATTAGGGCTACAGCCTGAAGCATTTTGCCTCACAAACTAAGTGCAATGGTTAATGAGCAAAGATTTCTATTCCTTTGTATGCATGAATACTAAGTGTGGAATTTATCATTCACTAAATCATATCCACTTTTTCTTTATGCATTTCACCAGTGGTTGCATCAATTGTCATTTAACTGCTCTAAATAATGTGTTCTCTTCCCTGTTTTATTAAGCTATTCCTATCAAGGCTAATGATTTTCTGATTTCCACATGTCAGTGATTTTTGGCAGTAACAAACGATGCCTCTCTTTTGCATGTTGCAAGTAGCTTAAATTATATTTTACATACCCATTTAAAGGATCATTAGTTAATATCCTTGCTACTCAGGAGCATATAAAGCAGTTTGTAAAGTACAGTCTAACTCAATACTACTATATTCTGTAGTATTTCAGTAGCTAAAAAAATAGATTTTAATCTCTATAACTATAGGTAACTTTGGCCTGAATACATCATTATACCTTCTCATTTGCTGATACTCCCATTCTTGTGCCTTCTATAAAAGATAATCGCACTTGTATAAACTGTAGAGAACAAGTACTATTTACTACAAAGAATAATAAAGTCGTTCTACTTCTTAACCTTTAGGTTACTATCCAGATATTTACATAGTACATCTTGTTGTACTTTTCATTATGTTTTATTTCCACAGACAACACTGTTTACAAAATTATGATCTGGAGTGGAAGAAATTTTGAAAATGTTAATGAATGCATCGTGTTTTTTAAAATCTCTTTATGAAGGTCCTACCCTCTTTAGACTTTGGAAAATCCACCATATCTATAATATAAAATGGGAGGATTTGTTTTAACATGACTGATGACTGACAGATTGGCAAGGAGTTGGCTCTGTACCCTGAGTAGGAGCAAAAGGGCAACTAAATATCCTTTGTTGAGATAAGCTTAAGTATACATGGATCTGTCTTGCTCTTAATCATAGATCAAACATTAAACAAAATATAATGCCTGACTGTAGCTATGTGTTGGGAGTCTATCTAAATGACACTGTGCCACTAGAGAAGTGATGCCTTGATTTCTTAATATTGTGGAATGGCTGACATCCCCCATGTTCCATAGCAGGTTCTCCATCTTTATACAGATTATGTTTTACTATGGGCAGTAGAAGGATAGTTCATGGGGCACTAGAAACTCTGGCGTTAGCTCATCCATGGCCACTAACCCTGAGAATCTAGGGCCAACATCACATTTGAAAGATCAGGTAGATTCCAGTCATTGAGAATTACCACTTAGATCGTTAGCACATTGTTAAATATTCTTTATAATAAGAATTAGTTGCATTAATTACTGAGTATGAGTGGATCCTTCCAGATACCAGATAGGAAGTTTACATGCATGAAATAAAGGAGTTATAAGCATAGAGTCCACTGAACATCATATAAAGTTCACAGAGCCAACAGAAGCCATATCTTTTTTCCTCTTGACTTCAGCCCATCTGGGATGAGAAAAGAAAGCATCATGATTCATGGAGAGAAAGTTAAAGATTACTCTATTAATTATTAATATTTTTTCAAAGGGTTTACATCATGTCTTCCAGTAAATTTTTGATGATAAAGGCCATTAAAAACATTTGAAAGAGTATTAGGGATAATTATAAAAGGTATAAGAATTTGATCTGAATGTTTGTGAACCACCAGTTAAAACTGTAGGTCTGTTGAATATTGGAAATAACAGCTAGGATCCTGGTGCAGAAAAGTACCTGGGATTTACAGTGGGTGTCTGTGAAGAAACCTACTAAATATTTGGGAGTTTAGAGGTACCATATATAAGGTGATTATTTTCTATTGGCAACTTGACAAAGGATTCTTCCTGGCCCCTACTATCTAATGCACCAGTAGTTCTATGAAGGGAGTGAGTGTAAGTGGACATGCCTAGTATCTTTCTGAGTACAGGTCTAGAGGGTACTTTGTTTCTACTGTCAGGAGAGAGATGAGAGACTGATTTATAACTAACTCCGAAATGGAGGAGATGACAATCTTAGTAAGTTCAATAACAGATCATTTAAAAGCTATTTAGAAGCTATTCACAATAGATAAACTTGTGTGGTTTTGCCCCGCGCTCTAACTTGTTGCACCACTACCCCTCAGTTCCCACCTGAAATGGGCATGTGCCCCAACACTGTTTGCCTTTGAGTTTCAGGCACTAACCTCACTAACACTAATGTAGTGCTATTGTGTCTCTTATACCTTATAAACTTTATCTGATTTCACTTCGCAGCTAGATTCCTTCATTTTCTTGCTACTCTGGTTGTAACACTAATTTTATATGTCATCAATCTCCCTGAAGCTATTTTAATGGAGGCCATGTCCATTTGAATGAATAATATCACTATAAAGAAGAAGAAGGAGGAAGAAAGGAAAGAAGAGAATGTGGGAGGCAAAACAGAGGCAACATCAGCTACTGTTTATTTCCCACTCTGAGTTATGGTTGAATTAAATGTTTACAAAAAAGTGTGTCTCATTCAAATCTCACTTAACTATAAACTAAAAATGTAGATGTGCTTAAGAATTATCCTCCAATGGAAAATAATATCCCACATGGTGAAGGAAAGTATATGAAATTCCGGTGGGTGCCTGAGACATTTTAGAGATAGGAAACAGAGAGGCCTAAGAGACAGGCCTGGAGACAGGCTTGGAGAGGCCTAAGGCACTTGCCCAATATGAAAACCCAACAGTGTCAAAGCCAAATACAAATGTAGCTTTTCCTTTGACCATCTTTAACCATTTCACTATACAGTGCTGCCTCCTCAAATTGGATATAAACTACTTTCATACTCTAAATGAACCAATTACATTTCATGATTTTTAGAAATGTAAAAATCATTTTAGCCAATAGCTTCAAATTTTCTTCTTTATTAGTTTTTAGTACAAAATATGAGATAAATCTTAATTTGTTCCCTTATGCACCCCCTGGTAGAAACATTAATAGAAAGAAAATGACCAAATCAGAATTTGAAGAAGGAAAATATTATGGTCAACTACTTTCAAAAACTGGCCAGTTAGTTTCTAGAGTTAGAGTATGTTTGATTCTGTAATTGGAGAGCGCTTAAAATTATTGCCATACTTCACTGGTTCCTTTGTAAATAACAGTATATACATATGGATATAGTACATATATACACGCACATACACACACACATACAATGAAGGAGAATGAAGATACTAAACTGAGATAATAACCGTACTGAATCACAATTCAGCAGGAACGTCATTTCAAACATACAAATACCTTTCAGACCTTCAATGCATGCACTTATTTACGTATTATCTATTTTTTCAAAAGCTTTTATTTTTGCACTGTGTACTGTGCTAAGCACTGGTATTTGTAAGTCAGCACATAAAAAAAGATCAGAGTTTATTTACGTGTATGTGTATAAACACACATTAAATGTTTTCAAAGAAAATAGTATCTGTTGCATAGTGCAAGTATCATGAAATTAAAATATCTTTGTTAGCATACTACTTCCATTTATATTTTCAATGTCGTTTTGAAATTTAATCTTTTCTCATCAACACAAGAGATTCTAATATTGTGACATAGAAAAGATTATAATTGCTTAATTATTCGTGCAATATGGCCAATACACATTTTGCACATAACAACAGAGATGATATGTGGAATACAAATGTTTTCATTATGTATTTGGGTTTTGAACAAATGTGCTTACATAAAAATCTTCAGAAGTAAGTTAAAAATGTGTCTTTTGCTGTTAAATCGTAACTACTTCCATTTCTCACTACAGAATTTTATAATTCATGCATTCAGGAAATATTTACTTTTTTGTCTACTTGGTGCCAGGCATTGTCGTAGGCTGTATGGATAAAGTAGTGAGCTTCACTTACAGGATTGCTGTCTTCACTGAACTTACAACCTAGCCCTTGCCTCTTAATTCTGACTGTGTTTCCTAGTGTCTCAGGAGCTATTAAAAAAAGATATGCATAGAGCCTTAAGCCAACCCTGTTGAATCAGAACTCCAGTGATTAGGCCTTACCAAATCTATTTTTTAAATTAAAGAAAAAACTTTATTTTTTAGAACAGTTTTAGATTCACAGAAAAATCACAAAGATACTACAGAGAGTTCCAATATACCCTACACCCAGTTTCCTCTAGGAGCAACACCATATATTTTTATGGTACATTTGTTATAATGAATAAACAAGTTATTAATACACAATAATTAACTAGAGTTCATAGTTTATTCAGTCATTTTAACTAACGCCTTTTCCTGTTCCAGGATCCTATCCAGGATGCCACACTACACTTAGTCATCATGTCTCCTTAGGCTTCTCTTAGCTGTGATATTTTCTCAGACTTCCCTTATTTTTGACGATCCTGACAGTTTTGAGGAGTATTGGTTGAGCATTTTGAGGAGTACTGGTTAGTTTTAAGAGTATTTTTCAATTGCAATTTGTTTAATATAATCCTCATGATTAGCCTGGAGTTACGGATTTTGAAGAGGATGGCCACAGAGGTAAACCTCTGCTTCATCACATCTTACTAAGGATACATGCTGTCAAAATGACATCACTGTTGATGTTAACCTTGACCACATGGCTGAGGTAGTGTTCATCATGTTTCTCCACTCTCAAGTTACTCTTTTTTCTTCCCGCCCATTCCATACTACACTCTTTGGAGGAAATTACTCAGCATAGCCCACATTTAGGGGGGCAAAAAGTAAGGCCCTGACTCCTTGAGAGCAGAGTATCTACATCAATTACTTGGAATTTTCCCACATATTTGACAGCTCTCATTCACATATATTTATTTGATAATTAACTTAATATCAATATGGACTCATGGGTATTTAATGCGTTTAGTTATAATCCAATACTACATTACTTCTTGTTGTTCAAATTGTTCTAGTTTTGGCCATTGGCAGCTCTTTCACTTGGCTCCTGCGTCCAACCTTCACTGTAGCTTTTTTGAGAACATCACATTCTGAAACTACAAGATGCTACAGACTCATCTTTTAAATTTCTTGCCCCAGTCCTAGAATCAACTATTTCTCCACGAAGTCCTGGGTTCCTTTTTTTGGAGAATGGTATTAGAAACCAAAATTTGGGTGCTACGTATGCTTGTTGCTACTGGGGTGTCATTGCTTCTAGATCCTCTCAGGTGACAGGGCAAAAAACGTTATGTGTAAATGTTATGTTATATATTATATTATATATCTATAAATATTCCTCTGTATATCCAAATATTAAGCAAAACATCAGTTTATACTCATATCTCCAATTCTAGTCCACTACCATACAGATCACTGAAACTTTCTCCCTTTGCTTATCTGTAAATTCCTACTAACAATGACAACCTGTCTCTACCATATGCCATCCATTTACTTATTTACTTCTCGTACACGTATATAGCAGTATCAGAATTATTAACCCATACTCCCATGGGAAACTTTACCAGCAAGAGTAGAGTCCTTATGCATTGTTTCTTTGCCTTTAGTTTTACAGACTCTACTCACGGTCAGTCACTTGGGCTAGCCTTTTACTTCACCCCCTTCAGTGAGGTTGTTTCATACATGTGTAATACAGTTAGATTGTTTTGTCACATTTTGCCTTCCATCCAGGTATACTCCAATCTCCTAAATTATTATTTTTTTACTTCATACACATTAAGGTTCACTCTTAGTACTTTGGTAAAGTTCTATAGGATTTGACAAATGCATAGTAGATACTGACAGGAATAAGGTAGAGTAAAAATATGGTATGCTGATAAAGTGGGGTTACTTTTCTAGCTTACGATGTTGCTATTGACACTCTTTTTTAATGAAGAGGCAAGAAGATTAGAGAGGGGTAGAAATTTGACGTGGTATTCAGATGATATTAAAGGAAAAGAGGTGGGGGCAAATCACTGTTCCTCCAGGATTATTTTGACTTTCATGGAATGGCACAAGGAAAAGAGTACAGAAATAAGAATCAGATGCTACTGGTATGAATCCCAATTCCACAGACTCCTAATTGCTTAACCTTGGAAAAAGTAATTTGAAGTCTTCGGCCCTCATTTTCTCTGTCTGTAACATATGTGCCTGGTCTTTGGCAAGTGAAGTAAAACCAAGTCCCTAGTACTGGTTGACTTTGTCTTTAGAGTCCCTCCTTTTGCATATCAATTTCAGAAAAATAAGTTACCATGAAAATGAATTAAGAGAAAAGTTAGATCCACCTTGCATATTTTATAAAGGATTTAAAAAGCTGAAATAATCAGAAAATACTTCTTTAAAAATATTTCACCTAAAAATCAGCTACATTAAATAAAAAACTATAATAGTATTATATAAATGCCCCATAAAATAACTGGTGTCTTAGTATGTTAGAAACAATAAAGAAACACAAACTATAACTAGATAAGTTTAAAGCATGGCTCAGCTAATTGTTTAAAACCAATCCAACCTTTAAAATGCTGAAGGCCTTTTATCATTACAGAATTACACTAAATGGAATTGAGCAGCATTATTTCTATACTATTGCAGATTCAATTCAACTTCAGATTCACTTTGTTATTTACATATTGCAATTCAGAGCGAAACTCTAAAAGTGAAATTCATAAAGTAGAAGCAAAGATTTCCCATGATGTAAACATGCAGTGCTTTATATATAGATTTTAAATCATAACAACTACTATGACTTTGATGATGTTCCATATATCACATTCAAGCAATTTTTATTTCTATTTCAAGGAAAGCATTTTTTACATCCTAGATGTCAAAACAGAATGTAGACTAGCCACTATAATCTACATCTGTGCATTCAGATCTAGTATTGTCCTTATCACATGTTTTGTTTCACTTTCTTACTCAACCCTCATCCAACACAAGCCTCAACTAATTACAGATAAAATTTAGAAGATACATAGCCTTTTGAAAAATATAAAAAAAAAAAGAAAATACATAGCCTTTTGGAAAATGATTAACAAATTCTATTAAAAGAAACGATGCATGCTATTGTTAACATATGTGAGCCCATAAGGTAAACTTTCTTCAAATTAGCAATTTCAATATTTTTAAATTTAGTTCTAGAGGTGAGTATAAACTGTAAATAAATATAATTTTGATGTTTTTAAATTATACACAGATTGAAAATGTTATGATTGACATTAGAACTCTTAAAAAGTCCATGCTTAACCATGGTGGCATCCCCACAAAAAAAGTTTATTCTGAGTGAAACATAAAAAAACATGTGCATGTAATATAGACACATGTGATGACAGCATGCTTCTTTTTTTCCCTTTGCAAAGTATGGAAACACTGTGAGGAAGCACTCCATCCCCATCCCACTCCATGGACATGGCTATAAATATAATTTTCACTATCCTAATTTAAATAATTATTACAGACATTTGTATAAGTGATCAAAAGTGAATATTTTACTTGTTCTATTTCCTTCATCAAATAGTAAAGTAATAATAAGTAGTAGTAATAAGTAACCTTGATAGTAATAATATACATATATATATTTTTTTTCTTTTTTCTTTTTTTTTTGTGTTACGCGGGCCTCTCACTGTGGTGGCCTCTCCCATTGCGGAGCACAGGCTCCGGATGCGCAGGCTCTGTGGCCATGGCTCATGGGCCCAGCCGCTCCGTGGCATGTGGGATACTCCCTGACCAGGGCACGAACCTGCACCCCCCTGCATCGGCAGGCGGACTCTCAACCACTGCACCACCAGGGAAGCCCCAGTAATAATATTTTAGCACACACCACTTAAAAGCATAGAAAACTAACTAATGAAAACAGAACTGATGGTGGGGGAAGCAAATTTTTTCTCATCTAAACCAAATAAAAACATGGGATTTCTTACATTTCACAAAAGCAGATAGATTCAAACTCTCAAACTTCCTTATTGAGTTGTGTCCAGCATACATTTTATATACAGCAGCTAAAAGTTGACACAACAATAATAAAGGTAGCAAGTTAAGATCTATGTGCAATAAAATTTCCCAGACAAACGATTTGAGACACTTACTATAATGAAACTAGCTTCATTTAGAATACAGATTGAAAGACTGTCCTGAATCTGTCATTTTTATTCCTACTTTTTGACCAAACTTATTGTACCAAATTAATTTGATATCTATCACCCAGATATACACACACACACACATAATCATAATCATAATCATCTTGGTAAATATGCAGGTTTGTATACTTACATATGATCACTATTATTTTCTAAATGAACTTCTTAAAAAAATCTAAATTGAATATCATAATCTAAAGTTATCAAAATGAAGAGAAATCCAAAAAATTAGGAATATAGGAGTTAGATTGATTACAAATTTAATCTTTTGCCTCAGAAAGAGTAACAGGTTGACATTTTAAAAACTCATTTTGAGGGGAAAAAACAGATTGAGAAAATTTCCATATAATCTCTGAAAGGATATAGTTTTCAATGACCATGAATCAGATTTCATTTTATGCAAGGTTTTACTACTGCGGTATTTTCTGTTATACTGAGTTATAACCCCATACCCATAGAGGCAGCTTTTGATTTGATATTCATTGCCTTGGGCAAGCGTGATTGAGGACTCACAAGACTGTAGAAGATGTTGATTGATTCTTTTGATCCTCGGAGATAATAGAAAGTGTTTAAATTGGTTGTGTTAAAAAATCTGAGGATGAATTGAGACTTTAGGCAAATTGCACAGAAGATTTTTAATCTTCAATTTGTTCAAATCTGTAACTGGGAAACAGAAAGGATTTGTATCTCTTCTTGTCAAATTCCTTTTCTATTTCACATCAATCACTTTTTTCTCTTCACCTTTTCTTGTCCTGTGTGACTCCTTTATTCCTAAAATTAGAGGCCTTTGGGTCTTATTTAAATTAAAAAAGATATCAAAGTCACACATACAATGAAACTTAAGCCACAGCAAGATTAGAGATCAAGCCAAAGAGAAGTGGACAAAAAAAATCAGTGGCAAAATAAAAAGTGAACCTACATGTTTCTCTTTAGGAGTCAAAAGTGCTAATCATGGAGGGCTTCCCTGGTGGCGCAGTGGTTGAGAGTCCGCCTGCCGATGCAGGGGAGGTTCACGCCCCGGTCCAGGAGGATGCCCCGGTCCAGGAGGATCCCGCGTGCCGTGGAGCAGCTGGGCCCGTAAGCCATGGCCGCTTGGCCTGCGCGTCCGGAGCCTGTGCTCCGCAGTGGGAGAGGCCACCACAGTGAGAGGCCCATGTACCGCAAAAAAAACAAACAACAAACGAACAACCCCCCCCCGCAAAAAAGTGCTAATCATTACATCAGTACCTTGGACAATTTGACAAAATAATTCCAACAGAAATCTTGTGATTCAATGCTGCCCTATCAGAGTGTCTCAGCTGAATATTAAGATGTATGGCAAATAATACGTTACTGTTAGTATGTATAATACTGAAGTTTATATGATAATTAATTTTATCATATAAACTAGAGAAGATGCATGGTTGCACTGATGAAAAAATACTTATTCCCATATTAATGATAGTAGAAAAGTGACTTACCAAAAACTAAGGGTGCTTCACTGGAGTCTGAAATGCAGAGCTTATTTTACCTCTGCTGCCTAAATGAGACATCATCACTCAAAAATATAAGAGTTTGGTATATCCTCAGGCAAGGGAAGCACAAGCAAAACAGATGGGACTATATCAAACTAAAACATTTGCACCGTGAGGAAAATTATCGACAAGATGAAAAGGCTGCTTATTGAATGGGAGACAATACTTGCAAACAATATATATTATAAGGGGTTAATATCCAAAATACCCAAAGAACTAGTACAACTCAAAGTCAAAAACAAAAATAAAAAAAATTTAAAAATGGCCAGAGTACCAGAATAGACATTTTTCCAAGGTTGACATGAAGATAGCCGACAGGCACATGAAAAGATTCCCAATATCACTAATCATCAGGGAAATGCAAATCAAAACTACAATGAGATATTACCTTATACCTGTCAGAATGGCTATTATCAAAAAGAGAACAAATAATAAATGTCAGATAGATGTGGAGAAAAGGGGACCCTCGTGCACTGTTAGTGGGACTGTAGACTGGTGTAGCCAATATGGAAAACAGTATGGAGATTCCTCAAAAAATTAAAAATGCAACTACCATATGATTCAGCTATCCTACTGTTGGGTATTTATCTGAAGAAAAAAAGAACTCTAATTCAAAAAGACACAGGCACACCTATATTCATTATAGCATTATTTACAATAGCAAAGATATGGAAGCAACCTGAGGGCCCATCAATAGATGAATGAAGAAAGAAGACATCACACACACACACACACACACACACACACACACACACACAATGGAATATTACTCAGCCTTCAGAAAGAATGAAATCTTGCTATCTTCGACAATGCAGATAGGCCTGAAGGTATTATGCTAAGTGAAATAAGACACTGAGGCAAAGACAAATACTATATGATTTCACTTAGGTCTAAACAAATGAACCAACATAATTAAACAGAAACAGAGTCATAGATACAGAGAACAAACAGGTGGTTGCCAGAGGGGTTGGGAGTGGAGGGAGGAGAGAAATAGGTGAGGGAGATTAGGAGGTGCAAACTTCCAGTTACAAAATAAATGAGTCATGGGTATAAAATGTACAACGTGGGAAATACAATCAATAATTATGTAATATCTTTGTATGATGACAGACGGTAACTGGACTTATGTGGTGATCATTTATTTATGAACATTTTGAAATGTAGAGAAATATCAAATCACTATGTTGGGCCCCAGGAACTAACATAGTTTCACGGGTCAATTATATTTCAAAAACAAACAAGCAAAGTCATAGAAAAAGAGATTAGATCTGTGGTTACCTGAGGTAGGGGCAGGGAGGGTGGGGGAAGACGGCATTAAATGAAGGTGGTCAAAAGGTAAAACTTCAGTTATGCGTACTAGGAATGTAATGTACAACATGATATAATTATCGCTCAGTACATTATGTATGAAAGTTAAGAGAGTAAATCCTAAGAGTTCTCATCACAAGGGAAAATATTTTTTTCTATTTCTTTAATGTTGTATCTATGAGATGATGGATGTTCACTAAATTTATTGTGGGAATCATTTCATGATGATGTCAAATCATTATGCTCTACAGCTTAAATTTATACAGAGCTATATGTCAATTTTATCTCAATAAAACTGGAAGAAAACATAAATTTTTTAATGTAAGGGTTTTGGTACACTAGTACTGAATTCAATAGTGTTAGGCACTTTCCTAAGCACACTCATAAACATTAACTCATTTAAACTTTTCAATAATGCCACAAGATAGATAGTATTATCCCCATTTTATGATAAACAACTTGGGAAACGCAAAGGTTAAATGAGTTGCACAAGATCACACACCAATGAGAAAGGCCAGGAATTGAACAACACATTCATATTCATAACCCCTAAGCTATGTGACCCACTATACAATAAATTAATAGTTCTCTAGCCTTAAGCCCTTTGAAAGCTTCACTCAAGCACCAAACAAGAACCCTGTCAATATACATCTTGGAGCCTTTATAACTGGTTAATACAATTTTGAAATACCTTCCTCCATTTAGTTTACATTGATTTTGTGCTACTTCCCTGGAAGATATGATTAAAGGGAAATTTTATCTTGTAATTGAAAATGAGATCCTTAATAGTTAACTTCATCACCAAATAAAGATTGAAATAACAACTGTAAGGCCATGGATCATATAATTGCTCTCAGCCTTGTATACTTGTCTATGGCATTCCTTCTTATGAAAAACATATTGCTTATGTTCCTTACATTACCATGCAAAGAAGAGGCTTCAGAATGCAGAACTTAAAAATACAAAGTTTAGGTCGTGTAAAATCAGATTTTCTGCACTCAAAAAAAAAGTGGAAAAAAAAGACACTTTAAATGTGTTAACTTCTTGAATTCCAGTTTCTTTGAAAATTGTGACATTTTATACCATCAAATATTTCTTCAACTGATAACAGGTAACTATTAAAAACAACACAGTAAATGTTACCAAAGTGATGGGCTGTAAAATGAATCCATTTTTCCCTTTATTTCCACAATGACAGAGAAATTCTGAAGGAAAAAAAAAATCCAGGAGATGATACTGAAAACTGAAATTAAAATGTTGGCTGTTACAAAACCTTGTTATTTATTTGTGTGTGTGTGTGTGTGTGTGTGTGTGTGTGTGAGTGTGTAGAAAATTTTTGCATTTCCTCAACTCTAGAAAATCTCAGGTTGTGAAATTGCCCTTCTATAATCATTGCTTCTAGTCACGAACATGGCACTGGCACTATCTGAGGAAATTTATCTAACATAGTAAGAAGACTGAAAACTACATTACTGCCTCTGAAACTTACATTTTTTGTTTATTTTTCCTAGATGATATCAAGTGTGATTTTTTTTATTCCTTGAAATCTCCTTGTGAGTCGGTACAGTCCTCCTGAACATGATATTCTCTATTCTGACTTAAACTTAATAGTTTAAGTCATATGAGTTAATAGTAAACTCTCAATGTTGTAAATCTAAAACTGGTTGTATATATTGATAAAATAAGGAATACTATGTAGGCTTTGCCTCTTTTTCCTTATGCTGTTATTTTGTAGGCTTCAATTTAGTAATTAAGGACATGAGCCATGGAGTCAGGAGGACCTGAACTCAAATTTCTCATCCTCCATTCACTTAAGTTTGAGAACTCTGTGGATATTTTTTCATCATCGTAAAAAGGTGGTGAAAATATCCACTTGACAGAGTTGTTATGAAGAATAGATGAGACCTTTGAGGGAAAGTTCTTATATTTGGCACATAAGAGGCAATCAATCAATGGTAGTTAACCAAAATAATATTAATATTGATGTTAAATTAGAAAACATACGTAGATCAGTGCTCCACTGCAGATTACCTCATTATTATTATTATTATTATTTTTTACCTCATTATTTTATCTATGCATTGTAGCAGTTTCTTTGTCAGGACTTTTTCCTTACCAGATATATAATGAGACATGTGAGCATGGCAGTCAGGAGCACAGACTTTTGTCTCTTTTTTTTTTTTTTTCAGCTGAAACCACAGCTTTAATTTTTAAAATTTTTATTGGAGTATAGTTGCTTTACAATGTTGTGTTAGTTTCTACTGTACAGCAAAGTGTATCAGCTATACATACACATATATCCCTTTTAAAGAATTATGTGATAGTATTTTAAAAAAAATTTTTAATTGATGTGCAGTTGATTTACAATGTTGTGTTAGTTTCAGGTGTACAGCAAAGTGATTCAGTTATACATATACGTATATATCTTTTTCAGATTCTTTTCCCTTATAGGTTATTACAAAATACTGAGTATATTTCCCTATGCTATACAGTAGGTCCTTGTTGGTTATCTATTTTATATATAGTAGTGTATATATATTAATTCCAAACTCCTAATTTATCCCCCCTCCTTTCCCCTTTGGAAACCGTAAGTTTGTTTTCTATATCTGTCGGTCTATTTCTGCTTTATATATAAGTTCATTTGTATCAAATTTTTTTTTTAGACTCTACATATAAGCAATACCATATGATATTCCAGCACTACTTATGATACCCAAGACATGGAAACAACCTAAATGTCCATCCTCAAATGAATGCATAAAGAAGATGTGGTATATATATACAATGGAATATTACTCAGCCATAAAAAAGAATGAAATAATGTGATTTGCAGCAACATGGATGGATCCAGAGATTATCATACTAAGTGAATAAACTAGACAGAGAAAAAGCACAGAATTTTGAGTTGAGTCTCGGGTTCATCACACATATCTGGGTAGTTATGGAAAAGTTACTTAACCTCCATGCATCTCAGTTAAATGGAAATCACAATGCGTACCTCACTAGCAGTTGTAAAAATTAAATAAGGTCCTTTATGATAAAGAATTTAGAGCAATAAACTGGTATGATTATCATTATTACAAATTCACTATATGAAAGACTACAAATAATATTCATTTTAAAAGGATAGCTGACATTGTTCTTCCATTTTGTTATATCAAATGCAGAAGTGACAATTATTAGTAACGTAACACTGTTGAGAGCAGGGTAGTGGGAGCCATCCACCCCAAGGGGCAAGTAATCAAGAAGAGCACTGTCTATAGGGAATTTAAAAGGATAATAACACTAACTAAAAATATATTGTCTTTTTATTATCACCATGTGTCAGAAACTCTAAACAATATTCCTACTGGGGTAGACTGTTTCCACTGCCTTCACTTGCCTTGGTGCTCCACTGGTAGCAAATTGCTGGCACATTTTACTATTTTTTTCTACACCTTTAACCTTTACTCTAGTTTTAGTTACATAAATTCTCATGATCGTTTATTTAGTGTGTTAGTTAAAACACAGACAGGGATTAAATCATTTGTTTATATAAATTCAATAGCATTTAATTTTTAAATGTTTCATCAGATATCTTGAATTCCTTTGATCCTAATGACAAAACCATTGCTTTACTGGATTTTAAATTTGTTAATAAATGGAATATACTTTTTCTAAGTGTAAAAACAATATAATATGGAAAAATCCCGAATTCTAAAATTGGCAATTCTCCCAATGTGGAACTATTTCAAACAGTTGAATTCCATACAGCTCCTTCTCAGTAAGCAAGAAATTCAGTGTTTGACTTGTCACATATTTATCATATAATCTTCAGAGTTTCTGCCTTACTTTAATACACACAGTATGTCTGACTTACAGTGTCTCCCCATTTAAAATGTATCCCTCAAGAAAAAGAGACTGCTAGAGAACAAACCTCATATTAGAATGTATACAGTGGTTTTAGAAAATAAAATAACTTTATTCTTTCTCATAAATGCTGGGAAGAATAGAAGTAATATCCTAATGTTTTTTGAAATAATATATACATGTTTCTTTTTCAACTCTATAACTATAAAAATAAATACTCATTGAAAATTTTAAAATAAATACATCAGAAATCAGAATATTCAATGCAAATTTTACTAGCTAGTCCTGAAATATATATATGCGGGACAATATGAAGTCAGACGGGAATTACAGAGTTATCATGACACATATTCTAGAATTTTTCAGAACATTCAGGCAAGTATTTGGGGAGTAAAATACCTATAAAACTATATTTGTAATACAAGGATAATCTACTTGAATTGTCATGTTATTGCAGCTCTAATCCATGAAACTTTACAATAGTTCAAACTTAAATATCCCCATGGTATTGTCTATAAATCTCTGTATGATTTATTTCATTTTTGTCTGTGGATTGGTGTGTATATATTCTGTTTGAAGGAATGGAAAAGGTAAAGATAGTAAATATTATCATATTTTTCTTCAACACTCATTTATACTTCTGTTTTATGCTGCCTTTACATTAGTAATCCTCAAATATAATTCCCTAAACTGTATTTCTCCTGTTATTACAATAACACATGCTTATTTAACTGTCTCCTTTTGACTATGTTTTATTTGAAGGTTGTCCTCATTTTGTCAAAAACACAAATCAATGAGAGAGTTTAAAGACATATACTTATAATTAATATAAATTCCAACTTATCCAAGAGTAAATTCTTATTTTGTATTATTTACTATTCTAGAACTTAAAATATCACTGCTTGGGAATTTTTTTAATGGCAAGAATATTAAATCATCAACAGGATGCTTTTATAAGTTGGTTTTATTTAAAACGTAATTCCACAGACTAAACAACATTATAACATGGCTCAAGTCTACTTTGCTTGGACATTTAGAAGCACATGCTCATTCTGTAGGAAATATGTCCATTTCACTTTGATAAGAATTTATACCATAGAAACTCAAAGCTCTTTGTTTATTTTATTTTAACAGTTACCACGTGAATAATTATCATATTTATGGTCATAATGCATCAATGTAGAGAACCTAATGTCAAACTTCATACAATACTAGATTTATGTGATTCTTTCGAAAAATATAGTGCAAGGAACGCCAATGAGAAATCTCACCATAATGTTAGAAAAGAGCTGTATTTTCTCTTGCATTCAGGAAAGAATCAATAAGCGGTTTTTTTTGTTTGTTTTTTGGGGTTTTTTTTGGGGGGGCAGTCACAGAAACACTCTGGTTTTCTGAGAATGTCTTAAGCAGACATTTTTAAACCCTGAGCTCATCATTTCTTTCTGTACTCTCCCCAGTGCCCTCAGAAATATCTAATCTGCCCTACAGTCCCCGTGGTTCTCACTACAACGATATCCACATATTGCAGCAGCTACTTGGTCTCCCAAAACTGTACCTTTACTATTAGGCACTTGCACTAAGCGTTTTAAATCTCTCTAGTATTTAAGTCTTTTTTGCTCCATTTCAAGACACTCTGATGGGTGCAGGATGGATACACATGAAACACAGTTTGGCAGGAAGTTAATACAAATATACAGGTGACGATAAGACACATCAGGTAACGTGTCTATAGGAGAGTACAGGAGTGTTGGGGTTCAAAGAAAGGAGAGATTTTGTGAAGCTCGTGGAAGGGCACCATTTGAAGTGAACCTTCAAAGGTAGATAAGCATTTGCCACGTGAAGATATAGGGAAAGGAAGCGCTGAAGTGCAGGAGGATTAGGAAAATAAGGAAAGTTGGGATTCCTGGAGTGGTTCTGTGTGTATGTATTTGTGTGTGTGTGTGAGAGAGAGGGTAGACAAGAAAGATGATTATTGTATGCATAAGACAATCCATGCATTTTGATAAAAGCAAAAGAAAACTAAAAAAAAAATTAAATAAACACAGGCCAGGATTTAAGACAAACAGTGCTACAAATTAAAATAACTACCAATACTATGTACCATAACTATTCATAGTATGTCAATAACAGTTTGTCACTTGGAGTTGTGAAACAGACAACTTAATCTGTTGCTTATGTGCCATTCTTGAATTTTATTTGTGTTTTCATTACTATCTGTCCTTTTTTGCTTCCCTTTCTACTCAAGAAAAGCATTTTGGAAAGCACGAGAATAAATGTGTTACGTGCATGAGTCCACACTTAATTTTTTAAAAAGCAAATCATTCAACTTAAGGCGTTAATTATAATTGATTACTAATCATTGATGACATACTTCACAACTGGTTATAGTATGCCAGAGTATCCTAACACGTTCTGGGAACCAGGGATGATGAGGACTAACTGTAGATTGTACTATTCCTAAGATTAAGTAAAACAATGGAAACTGTGCTTTGCATATGTGAATTTGACTTCGTGTGGAACGAACTGGATTGAGGAGAGTTTGGCAATCTAAATAGAGAGACTAAAATATTGAAGCAGGCTGACAGCAGTGCATATAGAAAAGAGGAGCATATACAAATATGACTCTGTATATGGAAAGTAAAGGAACAGTCCCTTAATGACAGGTAAGGATACAAGAAGATTCTGAGGGTAGGTAGGTTACTGACAGCATGGTAGTCAACAGAAATAAGGCAGTTAGAAATAGCAAACAGTTGGACATATCCAGGGTTAGATACCTGAATAATAATATAGAGACCAAGATGGCCTACTGCCAGGATAACATTCAGTTTTGAAGCTGGAGAGAGAAGCATAGCTATGATTGGAAGGTAATAGTTGTAGAAATATATGAAAGGAGCAGCAAATAATACAAAAAAGAAGAAAGATGAAGACTAATTATCAATCTAAATTATTTTTTTCTAAGTAGTGTATCTATTTAGAACAAAGGGAAAGAGGAAGACAAGGATATAAAAGGCACATTAGGGAAGAAAAGAACGAGCACGCTAGAGTTCAAAATAATCCAAAGTGAAATAAATGTAGGACGAATAAAGAAGAAAACCTATCAAAAGCTGCAGAGATTATAGAGATTGTGCTATGAGTAAAAGCTATCATACTTATCAATTAGGTGGTAACAACAACATTTGAAAAATCTCATAGCACATAAAAATTGAGCATTTTCTATGTGCCAGAAATTGCACTAGGGTCTGAAGTTATAAGTGTAGAGAGAAATTTAAAAAATGTAATAATAGATAAAGACGACTCTTGCACTCATGGTTTTTAAGTCGCAGTAGAGATGATGGAAAAGAAGAAAGCATTAAGAAATGAATAGAAGGAAAACATATTAAATAAATGTGTATATATTACATGAAGGAGGAAAAGAAAAAGATCTGTAGCTTGAAGATATCTTTGTTTCCCTAGGCATATATATGATTATATTAAAAATAGTTTTCTCTTAAATAAAACTAATTATCTAGTTGTTAGGGCTCTTATTTGTGTCGATATTCTACTTGTGTGGCATAGAATCAGGACCAACTACATAATCTGTGAGGTCCATTGAAAATGAAAATGTGAGGCCCCTCACATTAATGTTTGTTAAAACATTATTAAGAATTTCAAGACAGTGATAGCAGAACATTAAAGCAAGGACAGGGTCCTTTTGCACATAAGGTTCCATACAGACTGTATGCCCATGAAGCCAGCCCTGCATGGAATTCATTCCACCACACCATTACTCCTTTATAGTCTCTGTTGCTGGTCATCTCTTTCTCCATCTCTTTACTGTGAGGTGCCTAGGAGCTGAGGTTTTACCTTTTTCATTATCTACCCTCACTCTGTGGTGCACTCTTTAGTCTCATAGCTGTTAGAACCATCAATATATAACAATTCTCAAAGTCTCATCTCCAGGCCAAGCTTTTCTCCAGGACTCCAAACCCATATATCTGACTGACCAATCTACCTCTTCATCTGGCTGTCTAAAAGATATTTAAAGTTGTGTCCTAACTTTTCATCTTTCCCCAAAACCTGCTCCTCCTATATAGCCTTATACATCTCACTGACTGTATCCCCAATTTTCCAGTTTCTCACAGCCAATAAATGAATGAATGAATGAATGAAATTGCTTTTAAATTTCTTTCCATTTTACATCCTTTTCTAATCTATGACATCTAGGCTCTAACTTCAAAATACACACAGAATCTGAATCTATCTTACTATACCCACTATTTCCACCCTATACTGAGCCACCATCATCTCACTCCTAGATCACTGCAATTCCTTGTTTACTGAGCTCCTTGCTCCTACCTTTGGTCTCCTCAGTCTATCCTCAACAGAATAGCCAGAATTATTCTGTTAAAGCCAAACTCAGATGAATTCACTCCTCAAAGCCCTGAAATTCGACCCCCATTCATCTCACAATAAGAGATGAAGTCCTTAAAATGCCCTCAAAATTCTATGAGATCTGACCTCCTGCTACTTTCTCACATCTTCTCCTATTACTCCCTTGTTATCCCCCATCCTTGCTTCCCTCCCAAGAGAAACTTCTCCAGGATATCTGTGTGATTTCCCCCTCACTTCCTTCCGAGTTTTGCCAAATCTCACCTTCTCAATGAGGCCGATCCTGTTACCCTCAAGTAAAACTGCAGCAACCTCTTGGGCTTCATCTCCCCATGCTCAGTCTCCCTTACTCTGCTCTATTTTTACATAGCTCTCATCACCTTGTAAATGCCACATAATTTATTAGGTTTGCTTTTTGCTTCCCTTCCTCTAATAACATGAAAGCACCACTAGGAAAGGGATGTTTATTCTCTACTACATGCGAAGCATCTAATACAGCATGTGGCACAAAGCAGGTACTCAAATAATCATTGAATGAATGGATAATTAAGTGAATAAATGGAGGAACTAGAAGCTCACTATAGAGCTTAAAACTGTGTCAAAGTATTATAAATTGAGCAATTATAAATCTTGTCAAACACTGAAAACCCTATAATAAGCAATATGATATAACTAAAAATATTCTACTTTACTAAGTGGTATTTACAGTGATGGTGGTCATAAAATGCATACTTACTGGGGGATATCAAGTAAATTTAATTTAGTCCTATGTTAAATGTTTCCCACTGTACCTTTTGTTTCCAGTAACTTAAATATCAATAAATGTATACCCTTATGGGTATTATTTCTAACATTTAAATTTCTGACCTCCAAAACAGCAGGAATTGATTTACATTTAACAACATGCAAATGTGAAAAAATGAGAAAATTAATTATTGCACCTCATAACTCAGAGCTTATGGCTCAGTTTCAATGTATCATGTAAAAGCTTTAGACTTCAGGTAATCTATTTCAGATTTGTGCTCTTAAATAATGGGGCGGCAAATAAGGAAGAGTGTACAAATAACTCAGCTTAATTCCATTCAAAGACCCAGTAATCACTGGAGTTGTATGCAAATAAACAATCAAAAAATCTGTATAATCTCTAATCATTCTTATTAAGACAACAACAGAAGCCAAGTATACATTGTTTAAGTGTCACTTTTGCCTGATTTGCTATCATCTACTATGTGCTATTATTTGAAAAAGAGAATTGTGAGTTTGAGAAGAATGGGAGGCAGCATAATGTAGTTTTAGAAAATATGGAATTAGAGATGCTACTACCAGAATGATTCTTCTAAGAATATAAATTTTATTATATCATGACTCTATTGAAAATCCTTCAATGGCTCCCCTTTGTACCCATAATCAAAGCCAAAGTCCTTGCAATTCTCCTCAGCCCTATGTGATCAGATCTTCCCTACCTCAGACCTAATTTCTACCATCTTCTTCCTTGTCTTCTGTCCCACCATCTTCTTTACTGTTCCTTCAGCCCCACAGACATTAGAGTCCTTTTGATGATGGTTCCTCTTCCTGGAATATTCTTCCCTTCAATATGTGCCTGGTAACTCAACTCCATACATCAAGTCTTTGCTCTATCATCACCTTATTCATGACTTCATGATACAGAAACACATAAACATGCATTTAACACTAGCCAGCTTTGTGCTTAATGATAAAACCTTAGAAACACTCCTGACAAAGTAAAAATAAAACAAAAAGTACACCATCACCACTATTATTATAAATTAACATGGAAGCGCCAGCCAATTAAATTGTGCATGCTCATGTGCACACATGTACACACACACACACACACACACACACACACACACACACCCCTGTGTATTTATTTAATTTTTGCTGCTTGAAGATATAATTTACTTAAAAAGCCAACAGTATCATTCAAAACATTTCTAGTAAGATGATCTTTTAAAATGGGAGTCAACAAACATCAAAACTTTTCTGAACTTCTACTAGTGCTTTTTTAAGACGTAATGGATGCTAATCAATAAACTAGAAATGAGCAAGATTTATAAAAAGAAAACTAGAATTCTTCACTAAGGAATATAAAATAAGAGACTATTATACAAGACTCAATCATGTAAGGAGGTTAATTCTCTTAATTCAAACTTTCATAAAAATTCAACAACATCCCAGTCAAAATCTCCATCACAAAATAATTCTACAGCTACTCTAAAAATGTAAAGATTTGAGAACTGGCATAAAATATGGAGAAAACAGAGATTAATGATTACATAATTTCCCTACCAAATACTAAAATATATTATAAAACTATAATATTAAATATTTTATAATACCAAAGTTTTATTTTTAAATTAGACTACTCAGCCAACTACTGAAGTCTTTATTATCTACAACTGTTAGGTTTTTCACTTAATTAAATTGAGTCTTCAAAGTATATCGTCATATAATCTGTAAATAATGAACAATTTACATTTTTCTATCCAATTTTATACTTCATTTCTTTCTCTTGTCAAAATGAATTGGTTCATATTTTCAAAATGGTTTAATAATAATCCCAAACCTAGATAACCCATCCTTTGTTGCTTATTTGCTTTTAATGTTTCTCCATTTATCAGAGAATTGACCGCTTTGTTTTGAAAAAGATATATTTAGCTGTCCATCTGTCTACTCTTAATTTCCTAGTTTTTTTTTAAATTCTTAACCATAACAATTTCTGAATTTTATTGAACACACCTACAGCATGTATGGAAAAAAATACTTTTCTTTCTTGCTCGATTAACATGGTTCTAACACTATTTCCCAACACTTGCATTCCTGCAGAGCACCTCAGTTGCTCACAGTTTATTATTCTTTCAATGACATTTCATTTTAATTGCAATTTTTCTAGACATGTTGCAGCTGTCTCCAGGAATGAGAGTCATCCCTATGTATTGCCTTATGTTTTATCTCTGTTTGGGTTAGTATCAATGTTTTACTTGTTTCATTAACAATCATTTAGAAACTTCCTTTATTTTGTTCTTTCCTTGTGTTTCTAACTTCTAATGTTTTATAGAATTAACTTGCCATATCAACTGAGCTTCACAAAGTTTTACTGAGAATGAGTGGTTGTTAAGGTATTTTCAAAACTTTACTTTTTTTCTTATGGCAATTGGTCTGTTTAGATTTTCTCTCAATTTTATGTTTCTACAATTTATTTATTCTATAAAATAGCCATCTTTCCAGATTTTCAGATGAATATATAGGGAGTTGAATTAACACATAATTTAAAATTTTCTTCTCATAAGGGATTGTTTCCAAATTATGACTGTTTTGTATGTTTGCTTTATCCTTTTTTTCTTGATTAAGCTACTAGTTTCTTAGTTTTAAGAACCGTCTATTAATTAAATTTATTAATTCTATTATTTTTGCAAATATATTAATCTCTTTGTATCTTTACTATTCTAACTTCTCCTTTCCTCTGCATCATTCTTTTCATTATTACTTCAATTTGATCCTTAAATCATTTAGTCTGTGTGAAAGCCATGGGTGAATCTGCCACTTGGAAAGTCCATAGGGTAGACAGCCTCTATTCATTGTGAAAGAGTCCTAGACTTTGTGGCATGCCTAGAGATTTCATATACAGAATCCAGAGGACATGGCACTTTTATTACCAGAGATGGTGATGAAACGGTCACCATGGTTAAAAAAGGAGAGCAGTTTGAAACCAAGGAATCTAGTGCTTCTTGATACAGTAGGAACTGATGATCTAGAGATGTGAAACTATGAAAACTACCTTCGTTTCTACTACTCCTTTTATATTAACAGCATTTAATTATAGAAAAGTGTATCTTACTTAAACATGAAAAAGAGAAACAAGATGCAAGTGAATCACACATAAAAAGATTGTAAGAATAAAATGAAAGATAATCTGAATTATGTACTAATAGTTAACTAAGTAATGATAGAAAAATAGGACCATAAAATACATGAAAATTCTAATTTAACAATACAAAATTAGCTAAACAAGATTTTAAAACTATATAAAAATGAAAAAAGAAATAAATTAGAAATAATAAAGGTCAAAATGATATGGCTGGATAATAGAAAGAGAATTAATAGAGCTCAGGAAAGAAACAGAAAATAAAGACAATATTTTAGAAACAGGGAGTAAAAAAATAGCAGCAGCATAAGGATAGACACATTTGAAATTACAATAACAGAAAGAAAGAAAATAAGAAAAATGAAAATAAAAGGAAACAATAAAATGAAAAGAATTAGAGGTGATCAATTTAGAAGGCAAAGAAGATCCAACATAGATATAATTGGAGGTCACAGAGACGAAAACAAATTAAAAGAACAAAACAAATAGCAAATATATAATTTAAGAAAATATTTTCCAAATTAAGGAGGACTTTACTTTATATTTAGGAAGTAAAAAAAGTATTACAGGAAAAATCAACCAAGAAGGTCAAAACCAAAACATATTCTAGGGACAACTACTGCACTTTAAATATAAAGGAAATTTTAAAAATCCTTGGATATCCATATAAAAACATTACAAAATACCAAGAAAAGTTTAAACAAAATATTTCTATCAGACTTAGCAGCAGCAGCAGCAATTCTTAATACAATTGAACTATATATTTAAGGTGTTCAAAGAAAAAAAAATTGCTACAAGCATACTAAGTCCAGGCAACAGTACTTTTCATGTATAATAGAAACAATTATGAGTCTGCAAGGTATCAGGGAATTTTGTACTTATAAGCATTTACTGAAGAAATCTTTCAAGAATGAGCTTCAGATAACCAAGGATTATTGAGGGAAACTTCTGTCTAAGGTGTATTGGTGAGCACTGATATACTTAACTGTAGCACCATGACTAGGTTATAGGGATAACGGTGACAGAATATTAGTTAAATGTTAGATATTCTGAAAAAAGAGATAAAAAACAACAATCACATATGAGGAAACAATGTAGAGAAATTTCTAATTCAAAATAAGCTTGTTGAACAATATGCAGTGTTAAGTGCATAATGTCACTGAAATTAAATAATGTCACTGAAAATTAGATGTTAATATAGAAATAAAAAGAGTGTTACTAAGTAATTCCACGATTGCCAACAGTAGGAAACGAATCAACAGCATCTTAAAAACACGAGATTAAATGCATTATTATAATAATAACCACTAGAATAAAAATACAAGAATTTCTAATACCACAAGATATTTTAAAATAAACATAAATAAAAGATGTTATAAAATAACACGGCAAAAGTAAGATCAAATATACTGCTTATATCAATAAATGCAAATGGGCTCAAAGTAGCCGTTAAAGAAAAAAGAGTTTTTAACTAAACACCAACACCAACCATGTATATATTTTTTCTAAAACCGAAAGAAAGCTTAAAATGATTACATTAAAAATAACACCAATATAGATACAACTGTCCTAATGCTGAAACTACCAAAGATTCAAGTTGAAAGAGAAGTATGTTAATAATTAGAGATATTAATGAATACTTTGTAATTTAAAACAGATCCAGTGGAAAAATTTTATAGGCAATAGAAGACCTAAACACTATTATTAATAGGGTTATTTTTATAATAGTGTTTAGCATGAAAATCTAAAAATATTTTTCTTCTTTTCATATGCATATGAAACATTTTCACAAACGAACATTATATTAGACCACAAAACATCACTAATTTCAAAAAAAAGAGATAAGCTGTACTCTAACTATAATGAACTAAATTTAAAAATTAAAAATATAGCAAAACATAAAAAGCAACTGAACAAAAATACAAGGTCTTCCGCATGGAAATTTTTGAAACATGTTCATGGGAAAGAAAAGTAATACAAAATGAAATTGCATAATCTCTTCAAAATAATGATGATAAAATACAACATATTTGATCTATGGAAGGCAGTTAAAGCAGCAACCCAAGAACATTTCATGACATGAAATCATTAAAACAGTAGACTAGAAAGAAAAATGACCTACAAAGGCAACTCACATAGCCAAAAAAGAAAAAAAAAAAAAAAAAAAGATCAGTAAACTAAACCAAAAAGAAAGGAAGGTAAAATAATTAACTATAGTGAAATCAATCATTAATATTAGAAAGAAGAAAGTATTGGAATTAATGCAATTAATTCAATTAAATTGTTAATTGCTAATTAAATCAAAAACATTCTTTGAAAAAGGAATCACCAAAAAAGTCAAACTACTAGGCAACCTCATTTTAAAAAAAGAGAGGAAGCACAGATATAGAAAGGGGGAAAACTTGTCAAAGCCTAGAAAATCTTAAAAAAAAAATTATAAATGATTACTAGAAGAAACTCTATGTAAATATATTTGAAAACATAATAAAATGGATAAGCTTCTGAAAATATGACTTCATAAAAATGGACTATATTTGATATAAAAATTCTAAATTCTCCAGTTTTTATGGAAGAAAAACAAAAATTTCCAAGTATCTCACCCACATTAAAAGAACCAGACCCAGATGCTTTTGTAGGGTTATTCTACAAAACTTATAAATATAATATATAGCTACTAACGTAATTCCAGACCAATGAAGAAGAAGCAAACATTCCAAATGCTTTCATATTAGGTCAAAACAATATGATTTCAAAACATTCAAAAATAATGCAAGAAGGAAGCACTACAGACAAATCTCCATTATGAATACTGAAGCAAAAAACACATAAAATATTAGGAAACAAGATCCAATGAAATGTTAACTAAATAATCATTGTGATCCACTTAAGTGTTTGGTAGGAATGTTGAGGTAACTTAATATTAGGAAATATGTTGATTTAACTTAGTAAATTAATAAATAAAAAGAAGGAAACCATATGATTTTCTACATAGAAAGCAAAGGAAAACACTTAACAAGATATTCTCATGATTAAAACACTAAAGAAAAGAAGAAATAATTAACCTAATAAAATGTGTTTATCTCAGCTCCAAAGCAAGTATTTTACTTATTGGAAAAATATTTAAAGCATTCCAATAAAGTCATGTACAAGATATGGGTACCCACTGTCTTGACCACTATTTAACACTGCTTTGGAAGGATTAGCCAAAGTACTCTACAGTCAGCCCTCTGTATCTGTGGGTTCCACATCTGCAAATTCAACCAACTGCAGATCGAAAATACTTGAAAAAATAAATTCCATAAAGTTCTAAAAAGCAGAACTTGATTTGCCTCAGGCTGGCAATTATTTACATAGCATTATATTGTATTTGGCATTATAAGTAATCTAGAAATGATTTAAAGCATACAGGATGATGTGTGTAGGTTATATGCAAATACTATGCCATTTTATATAAGGTACTTGAGCATCTGCGGATTTTGTTATGGTGGCTGAAGGGAGGAAGAGTTATTCTGGAACCACTCCCCCTTGAATACTGAGAGACAACTATATTTGCAGATGACCTCATTGTATACCTGGAAAACCCAAAACTAACATTTTTTTTTTTTAAATTTTGTAAAATAGCAAGACACAAAATGTACAGAAATTTCAAACAGAAAGTTAATAATAAAAAAATTTTAAAGTCACATTTCAAGAGAAAAAGAATGCGCAGGCATAAACTCTATCAAGAAACTTGCAATACAGTCCTGAAAGTCATAAAAGGTAGATATGAACAAATGTAATTTCTCCCTAAGTTAGTTTATAACTTCAACATGATCCCAACAGTAATGCCATTTGGGTTTTTTCAGAGCTTAAAACACTGATTATAAATCTCAAATGAAAGAATACGCTAGCAAGAATAGCTAATAAAACTCTCAAAAAGAAGAGTACTCTGTGTGTGTGTGTGTGTGTGTTTGTGTGTGTGTGTGTATTTGGTAGAGAGTAATCACACAATATTCCAACGTATCTACTTTAAAGACTCTATAATTAAATCATTGTGAGATTAGTACTTGAACTGGATAACAGTCTAATGGAACAAAATAGGAAATCTAGACACAGACCCAATGCATATGGAAATACGGTAAATAACTGCATCATTATGAGACATCAAACCAGTGAAACCATTATGCATTGAAAGTGGCTTTGTTTTGTTTTAATTCACTGAAATTAATGTGGTTACAATATTTATTTTTTCCACAAGAACATTTTTCTGGTTAGTGTTCTTTATAGGTCACTTTCCTCCCCTCCCCTCCCCTCCCCCTCCTCTCTTCTCCCCTCCCCCTCCCTTCCCCTCCCTCCCTCCTTCCTCCTTCCCTTCCTTCTTTTCCTTTTTTATTCTTTTTTCTTTTCTCTCTCTTTCTCAATATATATGCACTATATTTGTAAAGTATTCATATGTGCTTCTTTTTCTTTACTCATCTTTTACATGTGAGGGATGAGCTACATCCATACCCCAAACAAGTAGAAAGTTTTATTATTAACAATAGTAAGTGTAAGGTCTCCTCTCACCTGTCTGTTCACAATGTTTCTTTCCTCACTTCTACCATCAGTAGATTTTTTTGTTTTTACAAATAAGTCTTATATTTGTGATTCCTTGTTCAGCGCCCTGTCTCTGTGCTTGTGTTTGGAATTTAAACAAATCCAGTCAAACTCCTACCATTAACCTAAGAACCCCAATGCCAATGTTGCAAATAAATAGTTGGTTCTGTATTACAGGGTCTGTCAGGATTTAAGTTTGTGTTTGTGTGGCTTTTTTTTGATAACTGCAGACAAGAGTGTCCTTTAGCTAAAACATATCAAAACATCATCATCATTACTGACCATCATTGCTGACTCCTGTTTTCTGTTTCACGCTTTCAGATTTCTCAATTGTTTTTCCTTACTTTTGGGTGAAAGAGAATATGTGTATTTAATTTACATTTAAAAATAGGAATTCCTACTCTAAAGGTTTTTAAAAACACATATAAAATGTCCCTTATATTGATTTTAATCTCAAATTGAAAATAAAATTATTCTTACGTCTGAGCTTCATAAGATGAAGGCAAGGGTCAATTTGTTATTTTCAAATATGGCAATGAAGTTGTCCAGAAGGACAAAAAGAGTCTGAAAATAAAGACCCACTGAAAATCTGGTACTAATAACCTTAAAAATGTACACCATAACACTTCAGTAGTTTCACAGGTGGAAAAATGTGAAGTGTGTTTACACTACTTGCCATAAGCCAGTTTTATCTGCATCAAGCCATATGGTTTGGGAAACTGGGAGTTTCATGAGAATCCAGAGTGAAATTTAACAGTACTATCTGAAAACAGAGTAAACTGAGGAGTTTATAAGGCATTCTAAGATACGGCAGGATTTTTTTTTTTACCCCCTTAAACATATACTATCATACTGATACTTTAAAACTGTACCCACAGTGTTTCTGTCATTTAGGGAAAATTGCCCCATTGCTACGTTTATCTACAGAAAATTTTGTTGTAAGGTTTACACTGCATTATGGGTAACTTCCTATGCAAGAAACTAGAAGCACTTAATGGAATGTATAGTTAATTATTTTAAAATGTTCATTATAACTTTTAAGGTTTCAAAATTATTACTCAATTTTACATATCAAAACAAACATACTGGGGAATCATTCAGAGAAGAGTAAGAGGAAATCAAGTAAAAAAATACATATCAACTAATCTAAAGGTTATCTAGGGAAATTCTTGTTTGTTATCTACAGATGAACTTAATATGAGAGCCAAAAAGTTTTACTTTATGCCTCTTCTTAGTGTATTAACTTATTATGTGCACTCTAAAGTATCAAAGGCAATGTTATTTAGAACAGTATTTTAAGATTTGAAGTTGGAGTTAAATGCACTCCTTAGGCTTTTAATTTTATTTAAGGTTTTTGGAATATAACTCAAGTAAAGTATTTAAATTAATAAATATATGAAATAAGGTCAGACCTTCAAGATGGTAGAGGAGTAAGACATGGAGATCATCTTCCTTCCCCAAAATACATCTACATGTGGAACAACTCCTACAGAACACCTACTGAACACTGGCAGAAGACCTCAGACTTCCCAAAAGGCAAGAAAATCCCCACATATCTGGGTAGGGCAAAAGAAAAAAGAAAAAACAGAGACAAAAGAATAGGAACGGGACCTGTACCTCTGGGAGGGAGGTGTGAAGGAGGAAAAGTTTCCACACACTAGGAAGGCCCTTCACTGGCAGGAATGGGGGCAGGTGGGGGAAGCTTTGGAGCCATAGAGGAGAGCACAGCAACAGGGGTGCAGAGGGCAAAGCAGAGAGATTCCTGCACAGAGGATTGGTGCTGACCAGCACTCACCAGCCTGAGACATTTGTCTGCTCACCTGCCAGAGTGGGTGCGGGCTGGGAGCTGAGGCTCAGGCTTCGGAGGTCAGATCCCAGGGAGAGGACTGGGGTTGGCTGCATGAACACAGCCTGAAGGGGGCTAGTGCGCCACAGCTAGCCAGTAGGGTGTCCAGGAAAAAGTCTGGACCTGCCTAAGAGGCAAGAGACCATTGTTTCTGGGTGCACGAGGGGGGGGAATTTCTTCCCTGTCTGCCCACAGACGGCAGAGCACTGCCTAAATGAGCTCCAGAGACAGGCGCGAGCTGCAGCTATCAGCTTGGACCCCAGAGACAGACATGGAATGCTAATGTTGCTGCTGCTGCCCCCAAAAAACCTGTGTGCAAGTACCGATCACTACCCACACTCCCCCGGGAGCCTGTGCCGCACACCACTGCTAGAGTCCCATGATCCAGGGACACCTTCCCCAGAAGAACACACGGCGTGCATCAGGCTGGTGCAACGTCACGCCGGCCTCTGCCTCCTCAGTTTTGCCCCACATTCCAATTATTACTACCATACCGCTCCCTCTCCCAAGCCTGAGGGAGCAAGAGAACCCTAATCAGCTGCTGCTTTAAGCCCCTCCTGTCTGGATGGGGAATAGATGCCTAAGGGTGGCCTATATGCAGAGGCAGGGCCAAATCCAAAGCTGAACCCCAGGAGCTGTGCAAACAAAGAAGAGAAAGGGAAATTTCTCTGTGCAGCATCAGGTGCAGCAGATTAAATCTCCACAATCAACTTGATAAACCCTGCATCTGTGTAATACCTGAAGAGACAACGAATGTTCCGAAAATTGAGGCAGTGGACTTTGGGAGCAACTGTAGACTTGGGGGTTTGGTTTCTGCATATGATTTGTTTTTGCTTTTATGTTTATCTTAGTTTAGATTTTAGTGCTGGTTATCATTGGTGGAATTGTTTATTGTGTTGGTTGCTGTATTCCTTTTTTTCGTTTTTTTTTTTTTTCCTTTTTTCTTGTTTTGTGAGTGTGTGTGATTTTGTCTGTTTAGGTTTGCTTTTATCTCTTGTCCTAGGCTTCTGTTTTTTTTGTTTTTTCTTTTTTTAGCTTTTTTGGGGTTTTCTGTTTTTTTCTTTTTATGATTGTGTGTGTGTATCTTTCTTTGTGTGATATTGTCTGTTTAGTTTTCTTTTACCGTATGTTTTGGGGTTCTATCTGTTCGTTTTTTATTTCCTTCCTTTTCTTCCGAGCCGTGTGGGTGGCAGAGTGTCAGGCCTGAGCCTCCGAGGTGGGAGAGCTGAGTCCAGGACACTGGACCACCAGAGACCTCCCAGCCCCACGTAATATGAAATGGTGAAAGGTCTCCAAGAGATCTCCATCTCAACACTAAGACCCAGCTCCACCCAATGGCCAGCAAGATCCAGTTCCGGACCCTCACACCAAAAAATTAGCAAGACCAGAACACAACCCCACCAAGTAGCAGAGAGGCTGCCTAAAGTGATACTAAGTTCACAGCCACCACAAAACACACCACCGGACGAGGCCCTGCCCACCAGAAGGACAAGATCCAGTCCAATCCACCAGAACACAGGCACCAGTTCCCCACACCAGGAAGCCTACACAACCCACTGAACCAATCTCACCCACTGGGGGCAGACACCAAAAATAATACGAATTACGAATCTGCAGCTGATGAAAAGGAGACCCCAAACACAGTAAGTTAAACAAAATGAGAAGACAGAGAAATATGCAGGAGATGAAAGAGCAAGGTAAAAACCCACCAGACCAAACAAATGAAGAGGATGTACGCAGTCTACCTGAAAAAGAATTCAGAGTAATGATAGTAAAGATGATCCAAAATCTCGGAAGAAGAATGGAGAAAACGCAAGAAACATTTAACAGGAACCTAGAAAAACTAAAGAGAAAACAAACAATGATGAACGACACAATAAATGAAACTTAGAATACTCTAGAAGGAATCAATAGCAGAATAACTGAGGCAGAAGAATAGATAAGTGACCTGGAAGATACAATAGTGGAAATAACTGCCACAGAGCAGAATAAAGAAAAAAGAATGAAAAGAATTGAGGACAGCCTCCGAGACTTCTAGGACAATATTAAATGCACCAACATTTGAATTATAGGGGTCCCAGAAGAAGACAAAAAGAAAGGATTTCAGAAAATATTTGAAGAGATTATAGTCGAAAACTTCCCTAACATGGGAAAGGAAATAGTCAATCAAGTCCAGTAAGAATGGAGAGACCCATACAACATAAATCCAAGGAGAAACACACCAGGACACATATTAATCAAAAAATCAAAAATTAAATACAAAGAAAAAATATTAAAAGCAGTAAGGTAAAAGCAACTAAAAACATAAAAGGGAATCCCCATAAGGTTAAAAGCTGATCTTTCAGCAGAAACTCTGCAAGCCAGAAGGGAGTGGCAGGACATATTTAAAGTGAGGAAAGGGAAAAACCTACAACCAAGATGACTCTACCCAGCAAGGATCTCATTCAGATTCGACAGAGAAATTAAAACCTTCATGGACAAGCAAAAGCCAAAAGAATTCAGAACCAACAAACCAGCTCCACAACAAAATGCTAAAGGAATTCTCTAGGGAGGAAACACAAGGGAAGGAAAAGACCAACAAAAACAAACCCAAAACAATTAAGAAAATGGTAACAGGAAAACACATATCGATAATTACCTTAAATGTAAATGGGTTAATGCTCCAACCAAAAGACACAGACTGGCTGAATTGATACAGAAACAAGATCTGTATATATGCTGTCTACAAGAGACCCACTTCAGACTGAGGGACACATACAGACTGAAAGTGAAGGGATGGAAAAAGATATTCCATGCAAATGGAAATCAGAAGAAAGCTGGAGTAACAATTCTCATATCAGATAAAATAGACTTTAAAATAAAGACTATTACAAGAGACAAAGAGAGAAATTACATAATGATCAAGGTATCAATCCAAGAAGAAGACATAACAATTGTAAATATTTATGCACCCAACATAGGAGCACCTCAATATATAAGGCAAATGCTAGCTGCCATAAAAGGGGGAATCGACAGTAACACAATAATAGTAGGGGACTTTAACACCCCACTTTCACCAATGGACAGATCATCCAAATTGAAAATAAATAAGGAAATACAAGCTTTAAAAGACACCTTAGAGCAGATGGACTAAATTGTTACTTATAGGACATACCATCCCAAAACAACAGAATACACTTTCTTCTCAAGTAGTCATGGATCATCCTCCAGGATAGATCGTATCTTGGGTCACAAACCAAGGTTCAGTAAATTTAAGAAAACTGAAATCATATCAAGTATCTTTTTCAACCACAACACTATGAGGCTAGATATCAACTACAAGAAAAAAAAAACTGTAAAATATACAAACACATGAAGGCTAAACAATACTAAATAACCAAGAGATCACTGAAGAAGTCTAAGAGGAAATCAAAAAACACCTAAAAACAAATGACAGTGAAAGCACAATGACGCACAACCTATGGAATGCAGCAAAGGAAGTTCTAGGAGGGAAGTTTATGGCAATACAATCCTACCAAGAGAAACAAGAAAAATCTCAAATAACAACCTAAATTTACACCTAAAACAGTTAGAGGAAGAAGAACAAAAAATCCCGAAGGTAGCAGAAGGAAAGAAATCATAAAGATCAGATCAGAAATCAATGAAAAAGAAATGAAGGAAACAATAGCAAAGATCAATAAAACTGAAAGCTGGTTCTTGGAGAAGACAGACAAAATTGATAAACCATTAGCCAGACTCATCAAGAAAAAAAAGGGAGAAGACTCAAATCAACAGAATGAGAAATGAAAAAGGAGAAGTAACAACTGACACTGCAGAAGTACATAGGATCATGAGAGACTACCACAAGCAACTATATGCCAATAAAATGGACAATCTGGAAGAAATGGACAAATTCTTAGAAAAGTACAACCTTCCAAGACCGAACCAGGAAGAAATAGAAACTATGAACAGACCAATCACAAACACTGAAATTGAAATTGTGATTAAAAATCTTCCAACAAAGAAAAGCCCAGGACCAGACGGCTTCACAGGTGAATTCTATCAAACATTTAGAGAAGAGCTAACACCTATCCTTTTCAGACTCTTCCAAAATATAGCAGAAGAAGGAACACTCCCAAACTCATTCTACGAGGCCACCATCACCCTGATACCAAAACCAAAGATGTCACAAAAAAAGAAAACTACAGGCCAATATCACTGATGAACATAGATGCAAAAATCCTCAACAAAATACTAGCAATCAGAATCCAACAACACATTAAAAGGATCATACACCATGATCAAGTGGGGTTTACCTCAGGAATGCAAGGATTCTTCAATAAACGCAAATCAATCAATGTGATACACCATATTAACAAACTGAAGGATAAAAACCATATGATCATCTCAATAGATGCAGAAAAAGCTTTTGACAAAATTCAACACCGATTTATGATAAAAACTCTCCAGAAAGTGGGCATAGAGGGAACTTACCTCAACATAATAAAGGACATATATGACAAACCCACAGCCAATATCGTTCTTAATGGTGAAAAATTGAAACCATTTCCTCTAAGATCAGGAGCAAGACAGGGTTCCCCACTCTCACAACTATTATTCAACTTAGTTTTGGAAGTTAAGACATGGCAATCAGAGAAGAAAAAGAAATAAAAGGAATCCAACTGGAAAAGAAGTAATACTGTCACTGTTTGCAGATGACATGATAACATACATAGAGAATCCTAAAGATGCTACCAAAAAACTACTAGAGCTAATCAATGAATTTGGTAAAGTAACAGGATACAAAATTAATGCACAGAAATCTCTGGCATTCCTATAAACTAATGACAAAAAATCTGAAAGAGAAATTAAGGAAACACTCCCATTTACCACTGCAACAAAAGAATAAAATACCGAGGAATAAACCTACCTAAGGAGACAAAAGACCTGCATGCAGAAAACTATAAGACACTGATGAAAGAAATTAAAGATGATACAAACAGATGGAGAGATACAGCATGTTTTTGGATTGGAAGAGTCAATATTGTGAAAATGACTATACTACCCAAAGCAACCTACAGATTCAGTGCAATCCCTATCAAATTACCAATGGCATTTTTCACAGAACTAGAACAAAAAATTTTACAATGTGTATGGAAACACAAAAGACCCTGAATAGGCAAAGAAATCTTGAGAAAGAAAAACAGAGCTGAAGGAATCAGGCTCCCTGACTTCAAACTATACGAAAAAGCTACAGTAATCAAGACAGTATGGTACTGGCACATAAACGGCAATACAGACCAATGGAACAGGATAGAAAATCCAGAGATAAACCCATGCACATATAGTCACCTGATGTTTGACAAAGGAGGCAAGAATATGCAGTGGAGAAGAGACAGCCTCTTCATAAGTGGTGCTGGTAAAACTGGACAGTTACATGTAAAAGAATGAAATTAGAACACTTCCTAACACCATACACAAAAATAAACTTAAAATGGATTAAAGATCTAAATGTAAGACCAGACACTATAAAACTCTTATAGGCAGAACACTCTATGACAAAAATCACAGCAACATCCTTTTGACCCACCTCCCCGAGTAGTGGGAAAAAACCCAAAAATAAACAAACGGGACCTAATGTAACTTAAAAGCTTCTGCACAGCAAAGGAAACCATAAACAAGACGAAAAGACAACCTTCAGAATGGGAGAACATATTTGCAAACACAGTAACTGACAAAGGATTAATCTCCAAAATATACAAGCAGCTCATGCAGCTCTATCAAAATAACAAACTACTCAATGCAAAAATGGGCAGAAGACCTAAACAGACATTTCTCCAAAGAAGATATACAGATTGCCAACAAATACATGAAAGTATGTTCAACATCACTACTCATGAGAGAAATGCAAATCAAAATGACAATGAGGTATCAACTCACACTGGTCAGAATAGCCATCATCAAAAAATCTGTCTACAAACAACAAATGCTAGAGAGGGTGTGGAGAAAAGGGAACCCTCCTGCAGTGGTGGTGGGAATGTAAATTGATACAGCCACTATGGAGAACAGTATGGAGGTTCCTTAAAAAACTAAACATACAACTGTCAGATGACCCAGCAGTCCCACTACTGGGCATATACCTTGAGAAAACCATAATTCAAAGAGTCATGTACAACAATGTTCATTGCAGCACTATATTTACAATAGTCAGGATACGGAAGCAACCTAACTGTCCATCGACAGATGAATGGATCAAGAAGATGTGGCAGATATATACAATGGAATATTAACTCAGCCATAAAAAGAAATGAAACTGAGTTATTTGTAGTGAGGTGGATGGACCTAGAGTTTGTCATACAGAGTGAAGTCAGAAAGAGAAAAACAAATACTGTATGCTAACACATATATATGGAATCTAAAAAAAAACAACACAAAAACTGGTTCTGAAAAACTAGGGGCAGGACATGAATGGAGACACAGACATAGAAAATGGACTTGAGGACATGGGGAGTGGGAAGGGTTAGCTGGGATGAAATGTGAGAGTAACACTGACACATATACACTACCAAATGTAAAACAGATAGCTAGTGGGAAGCAGCCACATAGCACAGGGAGATCAGCTCGGTGCTTTGTGACCACCTAGAGGGGTAGGATAGGGAGTGTGGGAGGGAGGGAGATACAAGAGGGAGGAGATATGGGGATATATGTATATGTATAGCTGATTCACTTTCTTATAAAGCAGAATCTAACACACCATTGTGAAGCAATTATACTCCAATAAAGATATTTGGACAAAAAAAGGAGACATGTACCACAATGTTCATTGCAGCACTATTTACAATAGCCAGGACATGGAAGCAACCTAAGTGTCCATCAACAGATGAATGGATCAAGAAAATGTGGCACATATATACAACAGAATATTACTCAGCCATAAAAATAAATGAAACAGAGTTATTTGTAGTGTGGTGGATGGACCTAGAGTCTGTCATACAGAGTGAAGTAAGTCAGAAAGAGAAAAACAAATACCGTATGCTAACACATATATATGGAATCTAAAAAAAAAAAAAAACAAGATTCTGATGAACCTAGGGGCAGGACAGGACAGGAATAAAGACGCAGACATAGAGAATGGACTTGAGGACACAGGGAGGGGGAAGGGTAAGCTGTGACACAGTGAGAGAGTGGCATGGACATAGATACACTACCAAATGTAAAATAGATAGCTAGTGGGAAGCAGCTGCATAGCAAAGGGAGATCAGCTTAGTGCTTTGTGACCACCTAGAGGGGTGGGATATGGAGGGTGGGAGGGAGACGCAAGAGGGAGGGGATATGGGGATATATGTATACGTATAGCTGATTCACTTTGTTATACAGCAGCAATTAACACACCATTGTAAAGCAATTATACTCCAATGAAGTTGTTAAAAATTAATAAATAAATAAAAGAATATAAGTATAAAACAAAACTGCTAAGATTGGGAAAGAAAAAAGAAAACCACACTTTTACTTTCTAAAACCCTGTAGTGTTTGAAATGTTTACAACTATTTTGTAAATAAGGCAAATGCAATAAAAGCAAGTGTTTTGTTGTTGTTCAGAAATATATGAAATAAAATGAATACATTCATATATAAATATTAATTCAAAAAATTAAATTATCTAAAATCTTACAATACACTTCCAATAATCAGGGAAAAAGTGACTTGCTTGCATATTCCTTCTGAAATATAAAGCAACCTGATTCCTCATCATCTACTATGGAATTCCTTAAGCTGATAGCAAAACCGAGAAGAACAGTGAAATTTATACAAAATTGATTAGTTTGAAAAAAAAATCACGCCTGTTTTTAGGATAGGTCAGAAAAAATTTCTTTATAAATAATTTATCAGAAACTACTCTATAAAAACCTAAGGAAATGTCACGAGAGGTGCAATCTTTTTAAACTATTCCTGTATAAATCAATTAAGATGCTTTATTTTGACACCTAGTGTCAGTGTTTACCAAACGTAGATAGACAAGTCCATCCCTGAAGCATGCATTTGCAAATAACTTTACTCATTAATGTTTAATTAAGACAAGGGAAAACTGTCCTTTACATTTTGCTGCAATTAGTGCTCTCTATACCCCACTGACTTCTCATGATGAATTACTTTTCAAATGAAAAGTGAAATGAATAAAACTGGAGACACTCCATCTACTATGCATTGCCCATACCACATTTTAAAGATGGAAACCAAATAATACTATGCATAGTGGAAACAACTGAAATCATCTGTTGTTGATTTCAAAAGTGAAGCTTCTTTCTCATTATGACTCTAAAGTGATATAACATGAAAAACCCAATTTATTCCTATTAACTCATAAGGCCACATAATATCAGAGCTTTGGGAGGTTTAATTCAACCCCCTCAATTTAAAACATTCCATAAACAGTAGGTGAATTGTGAAGGTCACATAATTTTCCAAATGATGTTGTCATCATTTCACCTACAATGTTAGCATTCCACTCTTTTAAGGGACTCTATAATCCATCTAATGCAATGTCCTTACTTTACCAAATAACCAATCTAAACCAATGCTGCACAATTGCAAAAAAACTCACAGAATAAAACAAAACAAAACAAAAAACCTTGAAGTCTGGAAAGATCATTCGACTTATGCAACGTTATATAACAAGTGATAGATCTAAAAATACAGTATAGATGTTCTACCCCCAAATCTTTCCCCTTACTTTCTACTCAAATATTCTTTGTGCTCCTTTTAGACTGGGAGAACAAATACAGTATGAGAAATACTTATGAAATCTTTGATCATTATATTCAGACATCAAAAAGTTGGTGCATTCTCTTTTTTTTTTTTGTATATGAATGCTTATAGCCCCTTCATTCATAACAGCCAAAAACTGGAAACAGCCCAAATGTCCATCAACAGGTGAAAGCATAAACAAATGACGGAGCCCTACTCAGTAAAAAATATGAACAAAACTACTAACATACATAACAACCTTGATGATCCCGAAAACACTGTCAACTGAAGAAGCCAGACACAAAAGAATACAGACCAGAGAACTCATTTATATAATATACTATCACAGAAGAAACTAATCTAAGGTGATAGAAATCAAACCAGTGCCTGCCTATGGTGGGTTGGGTTTGACTGGAAAGTAACGAGGAATTTTTTTCGGTTGACGGTATGTTCTCTATCTTGAATGGGACGCTGGTTATGTTGGTGTGTACATTTATCAAAATTCATCATACTGTGAGGCAAAATTTCAACCATATCAATGAGTTTAAATTTTCTCACAATTAAGAAAATGCTGTGGTATTTATATTATCTTAGATTCATTTAAAGAGTGATATACCACTGCTGTTTTTAATAGCTTTACTGAGGTATAAGTGACATACAATAAACTGTACGTATTTAAAGTGTACAATTTCATAAACTTTGACATATCACAACCAACGAATATATACAATTAAGTATAATTATAATAAATGTATTCATCTCCTTCAAATGTTTCTTCATGTCCTTTATACTCCTTCTTTCTTACAAGTTGGGACATTCTTGAAATAGCATATTATTACATATGCTTTATGTTATGTCTAATATTAATGAACTAAGATGGTATTAGTAACAGTAGATAACTATTTCCCAGATTCTTTTAAAAACGTTCCTTTTTTTCATTACCCCCTTAATTCCAGAATCTCCCCTCAAATATATGAAATACTTAGAATTTACAAATAGCTTGAGAACTAGTCTGAGTTCAACAGTAAATGTGTTGCATGTTTTCTATGCAGTGAATTATTTGCCAACATAGAAAAAAACTGTGAAATTTCACATGTAAATCCAGATTTCCACATTCTCTGTAAACAACATTGGAAGGTAAGGCTGATCTGATCATGCATCACCACATGGCTACAAACCCTCAGAGCTGAGTAACACTGAACCACTTTGAATAGGGCATATGCTCTTCAATTCTCCACAGTCCCCTCCACTCTCTATTACTTCCCAACATCAAAGCTTGTAGCTCTTGCCACTTAGGTTCAAGCTTGTGCTATTACTTTTTGAACACCTGGTCTGCTTCACTCATTTATTTTACCTACCTGGTCCCTGGAAGCTTTTGCATAATTGCTCTGACGGCAAAACTACATAAATGAGATATTGCAATAAATTCACCCACCATATACACACACAGATTTTGAAATTATGTATCATGCACTTATGTACAACTGGATTAAGTAATTATTCTGGAAACAAACTATGGACATATTGGATGACCATTAAAAATAATCTCTGTACTGTGCAAGCTTAATTTGAATATATGCTAGTTATTTAAAATCATGGAACTAGTGAGAAAAGATGCATCACTTTTGCACAAAATTGCAAAAAACAGCCCATGATGTTAGGCCATGGGTAAAAATTATGAATAAGTAACTATCAATAATCAGTTCTCAAGGGTGTATTGATATGGATCAGATTGAGGCCACGGGCCAGGAAACATCAGTGGTAGGATATGGTGTGGAGAGTGGATCTGAATTGTCTAAGCAGACCAGAGGCAGTGTCAAAGCAAAATGTAGTTAAGGTATAGAGAGTAGGCCAATCTGGCTGGAGTAGAGACTAAGTTATGTTGAGGTTAGCAGAACAGTTCAAACAGAGAGGGGAGAAGTTTAGCATCAGGAATTTGTAACTTAAATGCTTCTTCTAAAATATGAGCCTGTGCGTTATGACTACCTAACACGAATGGGAATGTAGTAAAGTCTCCTAATTGTTTTTTATCCTCACAAAACATGCTACTCTATTTGGAAAACAGTTTCCTGTACCCTCCTTCTCTCTCTCTCTCTCATCAAGGAGGAAAAAAGTACTTAAGTTCTGACCATAGCTATGCTTAAATTTAAACTCCAACATGATCTCAATGTCCAAAACAGAATAAAACTATGGAAAGTTCAGAAATACATACTGGAGAAATATCAACAGACCCTTAATATTGGCCTCACTATTGGGTACTGGTTACAATAACAATTCAAAGACCTTGAACTATCAAGCAGGCTTACTGATAGAGGACTCTTACCGGAGCTCCTGCTGTTCAATCTGACAGATTTACCACATGTGGCTGCACATGGCTATACTTGTACCCACTCAAGTGTGTAAGAAGTGTCTAGTGCTGTGCCACTGAGAATTCGCCTCAGTAATGTATTAATTGCAGTGCTACCTCAAACCAAAGAAGTTAAGCCCGATAGGAAAGTAGTCCATGTCATTACTGCTGTTTCCTTAAATGCAAAGCATCATGTTATTTGAGGGTGTATATATATATATATTAACATCTTTATTAGAATATAATTGCTTTACAATGTAGTGTCAGTTTCTGCTTTGTAACAAAGTGAATCAGTTATACATGTACATATGTCCCCATAGCTCTTCCCTCTTGCATCTCCCTCCCTCCCACCCTCCCACCCTCCCTATCCCACCCCTCTAGGTGGTCACAAAGCACCAAGCTGATCTCCCTGTGCTATGCAGCTGCTTCCCACTAGCTATCTATTTTACATTTGGTAGTGTATATATGTCCATGCCACTCTCTCACGTTGTCCCAGCTTACCCTTCCCCCTCCCCATATCCTCAAGTCCATTCTCTAGTAGGTCTGCATCTTTATTGTCCTCTTGCCCCTAGGCTCTTCTGACCTTTTTTTTTTTTTTTTTAGATCCCATACATATGTGTTAGCATATAGTATTGTTTTTTCTCTTTCTGACTTACTTCACTCTGTATGACAGTCTCTAGGTCCATCCACCTCACTACAAATAACTCAGTTTCGTTCCTTTTTATGGCTGAGTAATATTTTGTTGTATATATGTGCCACATCTTCTTTATCCATTCATCTATCAATGGACACTTAGGTTGCTTCCATGTCCTGTCTATTGTAAATAGAGCTGCAATGAACATTTTGGTTCATGACTCTTTTCAAATTATGGTTTTCTCAGGGTATATGCCCAGTAGTGGGATTGCTGGGTCGTATGGTAGTTCTATTTTTAGTTTTCGAAGGAGCCTCCATACTGTTCTCCCTAGTGGCTGTATCAATTTACATTCCCACCAACAGTGCAAGAGGTTTCCCTTTTCTCCACACCCTCTCCAGCATTTATTGTTTGTAGATTTTTTGATGATGGCCATTCTGACTGGTGTGAGATGATATTTCATTGTAGTTTTGATTTGCATTTCCCTAATGATTAATGATGTTGAGCATTCTTTCATGTGTTTTTGGCAGTCTGTATGTCTTCTCTGGAGAAATGTCTATTTAGGTCTTCTGCCCATTTTTGGATTGGGTTGTTTGTTTTTTTGATATTGAGCTGCATGAGTTGCTTTTACGTTTTGGAGATTAATCCTTTGTCAGTTGTTTCATTTGCAAATATTTGCTCCCATTCTAAGGGTTGTCTTTTCGTCTTGTTTATGGTTTCCTTTGCTGTGCAAAAGCTTTTAAGTTTCATTAGGCCCCATTTGTTTTTATTTCCACTTCTCAAGGAGGTGGGTCAAAAAGGATCTTGCTGTGATTTATGTCATAGAGTGTTCTGCCTATGTTTTTCTCTGAGAGTTTGATGGTGTCTGGCCTTACATTCAGGTTTTTAATCCATTTTGAGTTTATTTTCGTGTATGGTGTTAGGGAATGTTCTAACTTCATTCTTTTACATGTAGCTGTCCAGTTTTCCCAGCACCACTTATTGAAGAGGCTGTCTTTTCTCCACTGTATATTCTTGCCTCCTTGAAGGTATATATTTTTGATACTCTTTCATTACACATGAAAATGTTGAGAATGATCTTTGGATTGCTGAGATACATTTATAGACAAGATTTTTCCTTTTCATGTAAAGGAACTAAACATACATATATTTTATTAAAGAATGAATAACATCCAGTATAGGAAATATTCATGTGCCTTTTCCATATACCTGAGAAGCCAAAACAAAACGTTTAAGGCAGAAGGTCAGCACCTTGAAAACAAGGAGCATTTCAACAGATAATAACCAGAAATCTTGGCAGGCAGTCTCAACTAAACACAATACACAGAATTTTATAACTGTGTCATGTGATCCCTCTTTTTAAAGTTAGATTACTGGAATAACATTTTAGGCCTTTAGTATCTTTCATTATTCAATTCATTATCGAGAAAAAGAATGATGGGCTTAAAATATGGACTTTTAGTTTAAGAAATCCAAATTTGAATCTGAGCTCTTCCACTTAGCTGGATATTTCACACTTCTAAACTATGAGACTAATGTTACCTACCTTTCAAATAATTTGTGAAGACTAATTAAAATATTATATATGAACCACTTAGCATCACAACTAGCACTCAAGTATATATAGTCAAAGTATACTATATACTCAATAAATACTATTACATATAAATGTGTACTATGTAAAAATTATATAAAAAATAAAATTTGTAATTTTGCAATTACAGATTTTAGATCTGTGTGGTTTATGTGCATGTTTCTATGTGTGCATGCATAAATTATTTTCAAATTAGTTCTTTTACTAGAAATAAAATGAATGGGTAAAATTGTTTACAATCTGGTGATATTCATGTATAGGTGTGTATGATATATGTATACAAAGGGAGAGACAGAGAGAATAATAAAATCTTAAAATGAGTCATGTGTTATGCACAATCTAAAGAATTCTGAGAGCCTTTTATGATTTTGCTCCAAGATAAAATACAATCTCTCTTCTTAAAATTAAATATATGAAGCCAATAATTTATCTAGTTCTGAAAGAGGCAGAAGAAAATCACTAGAAAGTAGAAATACTGTATTAAACATCATTTTGGAAACTACCAGAAGAGTTTGTTATAGCCCAGAATTATCATGGGTTCTACGGATGAAATATTTTATGAATAAAACAATATTTATATAAAGCTTCACTGACACTTCATTTTACACATTACATTGTTTAAAATCATAACAACATTGAAAGTTAAACAATATTATTGAGATCCAGAGAGATATAGTCTTGCCTGAATTTATTTTTTTATTTTTAATTTTGATTTTTTTTTGTTTTATATTGGAGAATAGTTAATTAACAATGTTGTGTTAGTTTCAGGTGTACAGCAAAATAATTCTGTTATACATATACATGTATCTGTTCTTTTTCAAATTATTTTTCCATTTAGGTTATTGTAGAATATTGAGAGTTCCCTGTGCTATACAGTTGGTCCTTGTTGGCTATCTGTTTTAAATATAACAGTGTGTACATGTCAATCCCAAACTCCCAGTCTATCCCTCCCTCCTACCCCTCCCCCTGGTAACCATAAGTTCATTCTCTAAGTCGGTGAGTCTGTTTCTGTTTCGTAAATAAGTTCATTTGTATCATTTTTTTAATATTCCACATAGAAGTGATATCATATGATATCTGTCTTTCTCTGTCTGACTTGCTTCACTTAGTATGATAATCTCCAGGTCCATCCATGTTGCTGCAAATGGCATTATTTCATTCTTTTTAATGGCTGAGTAATATTGCATTGTTTATATGTACCACATCTTCTTTATGCATTAACCTGTCAATGGACATTTAGGTTGCTTCCATGTTCTGGCTATTGTTAACAGCATTGCAATGAACACTGGGGTGCATGTATCATTTCAAACCATGTTTTTCTCTGGATATATGCCCAGAAGTAGGACTGCTGAACCATATGTTTTTTTAAGGAACCTCCATTCTCTTCTCCATAGTGGCTATACCAATTTACATTCCCACCAACAGTGTAGGAGGGTTCCCTTTTCTCCACACCCTCTCCAGCATTTATTGTTTTGGATGATGGCCATTCTGACTGGTGTGAGGTGACATCTCATTGTAGTTTTGATTTGCATTTCTCTAATAATTAGTGATGCTGAGCATCTTTTCATGTGCCTCTTGGCCACTGGTATGTGTTCTTTGGAGAAAAGTCTATTTAGGTTTTCTGCCCATTTTTTGGTTGGGTTGTAATACATTAAAAGGAACATACACCATGATCAAGTGGGATTTATCCCAAGGATACAAGGATTTTTCAATATCCACAGATCAATCAGTGTGATACACCATATCAACAAATTGAAGAATAAAATCCATATAATCATCGCAATAGATGCAGAAAAAGCTTTTGACAATATTCAACACCCATTTATGATAAAAAACACTCCAGAAAGTGGGCATAGAGGGAACCTACCTCAACATAATAAAAGCCATATACAACAAACCCACAGCTAACATCATACGCAATGGTGAAAACCTGAAAGCATTTCCTCTAAGATCAAGAACAAGACAAGGATGTCCAGTCTCGCTACTCCTATTCAACATAGTTTTGAAAGTCCTAGCCATGGCAATCAAAGAAGAAAAGGAAATAAAAGGAATGCAAATTGGAAAAGAATAAGTAAAACTGTCACTGTTTGCAGATGACATGATACTATATATAGAAAATCCTGAAGATGTCACCAGAAAACTACAATAGCTCATCAATGAATTTGGTAAAGTTGCAGGATACAAAATTAATACACAGAAATCTGTTGCATTTCTATACACTAACAATGAAAGATCAGAAAAAGAAATTAAAGAAACAATCCCATTTACGATCCCATCAAAAAGAATAAAATACCTAGGAATAAACCTACTTACAGAGACAAAAGACCTGTATTCTGAAAACTATATGACAATGATAAAAGAAATTGAAGATGACACAGATGGAAAGATATACCATGTTCTTAGATTAGAAGAATCAAAATTTTCAAAATGACTATACTACCCAAGGCAATCTACAGATTCAATGCCATCCCTATCAAATTACCAATGGCATTTTTCCCAGAACTAGAACAAAAAATCTTAAAATTTGTATGGAGACACAAAAGACCTCATATAGCCAAAGCAACCTTAAGAAAGAAAAATGGAGCTGGAGGAATCAGGCTCCCTGACTTCAGACTGTACTACAAAGCTACAGTCATAAAAACAGTATGGTAGTGAGACAAAAACAGAAATATAGATCAATGGAACAGGATAAAAATCCTAAAAATAAACCAATGCTCCTATGGTCAATTAATCTATGACAAAGGAGGCAAGACTATACAATGGAGAAAAGACAGTCTCTTCAATAAATGGTACTGGGAAAACTGGACAACTACATGTAAAAAAATTAAATTAGAATATTCTTTAACACCATACACAAAAATAAATTCAAAATGGATTAAGGACCTAAATATAAGACCGGATACTATAAAAGTCTTAGAGGAAAGCATAGGCAGAATACTCTTTGACATAAATTGCAGCAATATCTTTTTGGATCCGTCTCCTAGAGTAATGGAAATAAAAACAAAACTAAACAAATGGGACCTAATTAAACTCAAAAGCTTTTGCACAGCAAATAAAACCATAAACGAAACAAAAGACAGCCCACAGAATGGGAGAAAATATTTGCAAATGATACGAACGACAAGGAATTAGTCTCAAAAATTTACAAACAGCTCATGTAGCTCAATAGTCTTGCCTGAATTTAGAAGGCAATTTCAAGATGGAGCTAAGACTCCATTCCAACTATTGTGACTCCCAATGTATTTTGTGTTCTTACATTTTTTCTTTACCATGGTCTATTGCCTTTTGGTTCTCCAGAATCTTTTTACTTGAGTGTGCCATGGAGTGTGCATTCCATGGCAAATATCCTGGCAGTGCTTGCATCAAGCTCAAAGTCAAAAATGTATCAATTCAAGATTCCCTTGTGTTAGGGATAACATACTTTGAAAGTTTTATCTTCAAAATCTTCCAAGATCTTTTAAAGAGTGTAACTTCCATTTTTTAAGAGCAGAACTCTGAGGATCCAGACTCGCACCTATAATAGAATAGATGCACTTACTGGCTTTACATAATAGAATTATTATCCATCACACTCAAACTAAAAGTCCTGCTCCTCACTGCCCCTGGATCAAGCTGCAAGGTGTTGCCATATGAGCAGCAGTTTTATTCCAAATCAATACCTGCAATTAGGAGAATCGGCACTTGCACTCTTTGATTAGGAGCATTTGTGGTGTTTTTAACCACAGGATTTTAATGCACACTTTCCTCTTAATCAGAAGTTACGGAGGCCTATAATTTAACCCCAGCTTCAGCTTCTATGGAAGATGAACATTTTTAGAAGGATCCTATAGTACACCCCAAAGTGAGTTTTTCATTTGCTACATGATCATATATACATTATTACCTTGTGCTATTATGTGTCAAATGCATCCTCCAACTTGAGTAAAAAACTGTCCATTTATATTGCACAAATGTGGAAAACACATTTAAAATAGGTAGAAAAAGATTAATTTGTAAAATAAATTTGGAAATATTTTGAAAAATTCTTAGACTTCCTTAGAAGTAAACCTTGGCTGTATTCAAGGAAATGGGGCTGACTACATTAGGACAATCATCTTTTCTACATATGTAGTCAATATTTTAATCATCCACTGTAGCCTACTCCAATGGAATGGCTTTGTCTCAATTCAACTTTTTAGTGTGATATAAGAATATGTTATACACCAATTAAAAAAATTGTCCTACAGATGACTTTTTTTTTTATTTCAGTGTTGAGAGGATATTGACCTAATTTCTCTTTTCATAGTGGTTGATAAAAAGCTTTGAGCAAAAATTATGAACCATCCTTAGAATACTAAAGAGGCCTATGGTTTATATTTTAGTATTAGGTTTATTCTTGGCTTCATTTTTATATTTATTATCATTTTTAAGCCTAATTTAGTGTATTTTGCTGTATTTTGTGTGTCTTTGTAATTAGTAATAAACTCTTTCTAAAGTAAAGCAGACTATGAATTAATAAATGATTTAATGTATTTCAGGGCAGAGAAATCCTTTCACAGTATGGCCCCAACTTCTCTCTTTAGCCTTCCTCTCACCACTCCTTCTCATTCATTCTTTTTCTACCCATACTGATTTTTAAAAACTACTTTATTGAGGTATGATTGACATATAAAATTACTGTCCACATTAAATAAATACAACTTCATGAGCACAGATCTCCCCTTTTTTATAGTTCTTCACAATTTTGACAATGCTGAACCTCATCTCACAATACTTTACCACTGTCATTTCCCTGTAAGTCACGTGGTTAAGACTGATCTCAAAAATCATCCTTTCATGGCTCCAGGAAAGAATCAGTAAAAGTATGCAGCTGTACTTTTCTTTGATTTAATATTACTTAAATTTAAAAATTTATAAGATATTAAAACAATGATATAAAGTAAATGTTATACTTCAAAGAAACTCAATTAAATTTTAAGATATTGTAGCATATTAGAAGACAAATATCTAAGAAATGATTCCAAGTTCTAAGATGTACATTCTCTCCACTACTGCATATTTTCTTACTATCATCTATTTTAAACACATCTTTATTCTCACATGTGTTTTAATTATTTTGACAGATTAAACTAACTTAAAAAGCCAATTCAAATTTTAAATTATTCTGGAACATTGTTTTAGCAAATACGAACTAAAGCTGGGTAGCCTTAAAATCATTTCTTGGGTAGAGGTTTATAGTATGAATGGACTGGCTAAATTGACTCACTAACATAGTATTTCAGTAACCAATTTAAGTAAGGGTAATCTTTCCAGGGTGACTAAAAAGAAGAGCAATGTGGGGTAAGTCAACCTCCTGGGTTTTCAGGTTCTAGTGTGCATGAGAAATGTACTTAATATCCTAGAGCTCTCCTAGTGCATGCTTCTAATCGAAGTCGGCTTTGTTCTGCTCAACTTTCAAGTAGGAGAAGAAAACTGGAACCCAAGTGCTCTATTGAGGGGAAAACATTTCCTGTTTGAGCTCTGTCTTGCTTATATGGTTTGTTTGCTTTATTTATTTATTTATTTATGGTCAGGATCACAAGTAGACGGTACTGGCCCTTTGAAGAATGAACGCTGCTGTCATCTTCCATTTCCTAAGAGATGTCACAGCTGTGACAAGGAAGGGTTTATAATGGCACAGTTCGGTGCCTTCATAATTTATTCTCTCTGATTTTATGCTCTTTTAGTCTCCTGCTCAACCATCCACTAACAAGCAGTGATATTAGCCAATAAATCAAAGACGTCTGCTTGTCACCGCCAGATGCTTGGCCACATCGCCACCGATTATGAGACGTACAGAAGGACAATTTCATGTAGGGAGCTCAGCGGAGGTGTTCCACTGATATTCTGTTTGATAGGAAACCAGCGTGAGGTGAATGTGGTAAAATTCAATAACTTTTACGCCTTACAGCAATGAAGAACTAAGGTGAAATAAAACTGGGAAGTAAATTAGGACCTCACCTTTATGACTATTCCTTTTATGATTCTAAGTCTCTTCCTTTATCACTTCAATACAGGTTAGAGAAATAAGAAATATTTTCAAGTACTCAGTTTATTTTGCTGGGTTCAATAATTTAGCTTCCTTTTGTAAATGCATCAAACAGGATATTTTCATCTGTCTATTAAAGCATACATTATTTCTAATGAAATATAACGATAGCATGGTAATATTTGTGTGAATGGTAGTCAGTGTACAAGAAAAATATGATCCTATTTTTCTTTACTATTAAAAGCTGCTGTCAACTAATTAAAACCATCCATTAGGTATTAATTGCTTGCATTTTCCTTTCTTTGTCTCATTAGCCAAATTACTGATCTACCACAATGTACACATACCTTTTCTGTGGTAGAAATAAGAACAGCAGAATGATTTTATAGTGTTCAAAGGACTATGTAAGATATTTTATGAAATGTTCCTTAACAAAATATTGAATTTTAAAAGGAAGACAGGAAGTTTATATTTTTCCTTCAAGTTAAAGGAAATAAAGTAGAATAGAGGTTTTTTTTTACTAAAGAACTTATGTTTTTCTTCCCTGAGAAGTTTATTTATATGAGTATAGACTAACTTAGCATTTTTGCTATATTTACAATTTATCACAGAGCAATAAAATAGCTCCTATGTTATAAATCAGATTTTACGTGGAGGTTCAAAAAGGCTTATAATAATTATGCTTTGTTTTTAATTAGCATGGCTGTTGTTTGCCTTGTGACCATTTAAGCTATTTTTTTTTCTCCTGTCTTCCTTCAACTTCCTTCCTTCCTTCCTGAAGTGCCCCACAGTGCTCCAGTTTCAGTTACCAACTCTCACAGGCTAGGAAAATCATGCCTGCTATTTTAGCTTTTCCTTATCATATTTCTTTATGTTATATATGTTTCTAAATTACTGTTCTCAAACATTAATGTCAAGTCTCCTCAGAATAATAGCTCTCGCTTTCCAAAGAAAATGTGTCAAGTAAATACAAGAACTTTTTAAAGTAAAATGTTTTTTGTATATATTTAAATAATAAATATTTCACAATTCCATTCAACTTAGATAGTGATGCTTTATTCTATTGTTGTTCTTGCTTTCTTGTTGCTGTTGTTTTATTGTTATTTATACTATGACTTTTACACTGATGTTTTATGTGATGGTTTGATTTCTCTCCAACCCAATAGGAATTCAAAGGTGCCATCTATTTAGAAAGCTCGAGACAGAGAAGATAATTCATTTGGAAGTATGTGCTTGAAGTCCTCTTTTATTTCTCTGAGCTACAGAATTATTAAGTATTTAAGTTTCACTTTATATTCTGCAAAGTTTTCATAACTATCCTTTTATATCTCACATTCCTAGGAAGAATAAGAGTAATTTCCAGTTGTATTAAGCACAAGAAGCCAAGAAAGCACACTGAAAATGTATTGAGTAACAAATGTAGAAGGAAAATAGAAACCTAAGAAATATTAGGAGGGTGATAAATTACAGCACCAACACTTTGGCTTCTGTATGACCACCATATAGAATAGGATACTTGCTTTCATCTAAAGAAGCATGTCAGTTTGTATTGCCCTGCAGTAAAAAGGTAAGGAATGACTTAAAATGTAAAGGACTATGAAAACACAGAAAATGAGATGATTAAGGATTTGATGAGACACTCTTAACACTAAGTTTATCTTGCTAAGGTAACAGATTTGACTGAATTATTCAAAATCAATGAAAACCAGTAAGTGTTTTTTCCTCAATATCCACAACTTAGTATAGCCAGAAGAATTTTGAATGAATACAGTATAAAGGTAAGGATATGGATTCAAATTATTCATCCCATCTCTCCATTATTTTACTCATTTCCTTTGTATCATACTTTACTTGTAAAGTTCTTGATATTGGGCTGGGTGGAAAGTATTGGTAACTTATGTATCTTGAAGGTATGAAAATAAATAAAGGAAAACATCATTTAAAATGGAGTCAGAAAGCCCTAACGGGAGAGGTTTCACACATGTACTACTCCTTGCAGCCTGCATAACCAGCAGGAAGAAAAAATAATTATTTTAAGGTCTGTTTACATAGAATTTTTTGTATAACATTCTCTCAGTCTCAACTTCTTATCCATGATAAGAAGTTACTTTTCTCTGGTACAAGGGAGGACCTTTTTCACAGAGAATTTCTTCTCCTGCTTTTAAGACAAGGATGGAAGATCCCTCCTTTCCGCAATAGCAACGTACTAACCAGTGCTGGCAAACAACAAAAAAATGCCACAATCTCAAACTCTTGTTCCTCTCCAGTGAACTTTTATTCAAAACACTCCTGCCCAGTTTCCTCCTAAAACCTAATAAAAGGTGACCTTCCCTTTGTCTCTTCGGACTTGCCTACAATTCACCTTCACCTGCCTGTCCCAATTTGCAATTTGCTGTTATTCTGGAATAAACCCATTTTGCTGGTAAAACAGAAACCAAAAACCACAGGCTATTTTGTTGTTGTTGAGGTTAACGAAGGCAAACTCAGATATGAAATCTATGAAACTGTCTTAATAACTTACGATGAATAAGAGTTCTGATTTACTCTATGTCATTTGTAGCTTTTGTGGAGCATCAATATGTATCAATGTTATTTTATTTTTAATCCTCAGATAGATCCGTGATACCAGCACTGTGAGTACCACCACATACCAATAATCAAGGCAGTCTCATTCTTCCCACTGTCATAAGAGAGTACTGGACTATATTCTCCTAGGCTCCAGTACAGATTACCAGTCCAAGAGATGATTTTCTAGTTTCAAACAGTATCCAACATAGGCAAAGTTCCTTTACAAGCTGAGATAGAGAGTTGCAAATATCTCTTACAGACGAAAAGAAAGTTCTTTGCATTTTTTCTTCTACGTCTTTTAAAATCCTTTGAAATTAAACCAATCTACCATTCCAGGAACGTTTCTAGCCATCACCCTATGGATCGTGGATTTCATCTTGATTTTCTCCTCATGGTTTCACACAAATAATAGTCTGCCAACATGTTATTTTACTCATAGCTCAGCAACACAAATCTACCCTCATCTGAATACTGGGCTTTTCATGGTATGATGCTAGGGCAAAGACCCAATGAAAAATTTTTTTCATCTTCCCACTTCCACGATCACTCTTCTGAATGCCTGTAACCCTTACTATCTGTATAATAGATCTGTCACCTATCTTATATTTTGCATAGCATTCTGATTAGAAATATGATCTGGGCTAGGTTATTTACACTCTCTGCTTCATTTTCTTTATGTGTAAAATGAGACTAATAATTGTATATACTTCCAATGCCGAGGTGGAAATTAAATGAGGTAATAAATGTAAAGTGGATACATAGAAACACACTGTTGAATAAATAAATGAAGGTATGTTATGACAGTAACAATTTTTTCTAGAGCATTCTATTTTGTTAGAATGTATCAAGAATAACCATGTGATTATCTATTAACTTGAATTAGCAAGTGTGTTTAAGAGTAAATGTACTATTTAACTATTTTTTTCCATCTTTATTGGAGTATAATTGCTTTACAATGTTGTGTTAGTTTCTGCTGTACAACAAAGTGAATCAGCTATATGTATACATATATCCCCATATCCCCTCCCTCACTATTTAACTCTTGATTTATGTCAGAACAAGTCTCTGATTTTTATGTATCATGTAAACTAATAATACACACAACATACTAAACAAAGTTATATGTTCATGCAAGCTTTGCTGAACACCAAAGCTGCAAAAAATGTCATTTGGAATACTGTAAAGATTCAATTACAAATGCACCAATAATTATGTTGAAAAATTTTAGGGTACATAATTCATCATGTGATAGAATCCAGCAAATATGATAAATGGTAGTGACATATCATTTGATTAGCATAATGTATTTAAGCTATAAAATTTAAATTATAGGGAAAAATGTCAAACTCTTATCAGGAAAAAAAAATTTAGAACATATGCTCTGTGCAATAAATTATTTCTGGGCATTGCCTTAAAGTGAGAAACCCTGGGTTTTAGTCTTCAAACTTTACAACCACGAAAAATACCACAACTTCCCTGAACTAGTTATTTGTAGATTGTATTGATTAATCTCTATTTCACTGGTGTAGAAGCTATTTGAGTGTCAGAGTAGAGTCATTTGTTTGTTTATTCATTTATTTAGTATTCAATCTTTTATTCATTTACATAGCATGCACACATTCATTCATTCATTCATCTCCAATGAATTCCAAGCATCTCATTGAGTGCTCAATAATATTTTTTAAACTAATGGTGAATGACCTCATTTTTTTTCATCTTTTGAATGGTGGAGATACAGTAAATAATCTCTCAGCTCCAGAGTTACAAAATATTATGATAGAATAATATTTAAAATGTTTCGCCAACGATGCACACATAAGAAAAACTGAAATTGTTCTATGCTCTTTCATTCTTTCTCTGAAATCATATTTTGAATTTCATGAGAAGATTTATGTGAGTGTGTCCACTCTACTGAGACAGAGGCAGAAATAGTTTAATGCATGGATTATACAATTTTCAACTGTAGAGTGAAAGGTATCATAATTATAATTATTTCCATTAAAATAGTATCAGTCATGTATTATTCATTCCTGAGTGCCAAAACCATTGTAGGTGGCTTATTTACTTAAGTTATCTTATTTAATCATTACAACCAGTTGCTGATGTTGGAATGGTAACATACAATTGAAAAATGAAGGTACAGTATGAGAGATAACTTGTCCATGACTTTGCACTGTTGGTGACAACTGGGATTCTAAACCAAACTGCTCTGAATTCAAAGATCAGGCTCATTCTGCATTTAATACTGATTGTGAATGAGTTGACAATAATAAAGCTTTGCTTTCTATTTGTAGTACAGATCTCCATGATCCTCTATATATAAATATCAATGTCACCCATCTAGAATACCAAGTCAGAGGGGACCTGAAACAAATTTTTAAACCTGTTTTGCATGCTGACCTGCACCTTCACAAATGAAATGATCATTACTCAATAACAATAAATACAAGGATATATTTTTTTTCTTAAAAAGTAGAAAACGCAAATGGTACATAGGTAGAAATAAGGGAAAGGAACTCTATATTTGAATGAAATATCATACACGTTGACGTCTATTGTAAGTATCTTTACGTGCTTCTAAATTTAATAAGGGTTTAACATTTGAATACACAGTGAATTAAATAAAACTATAGATTACTTTTTCACAAAAGTATGCATGTTTTGTTTTTCAATGTATTGTGTTTTATCTAAAGGGTGATTCTTTTCCTTTAACTCTCTTTTCCTGCCTAACATTACATGAGTTTTTTGAACCTTTCCAAGAAGGTGTTTTTCACCTCTTACAACCAAGTCCTGATCATTTGTTCATTTTCTAATGATCCTATTTGAGAAGCCTAATCGGTACTTGATTTAGGTTTAGAAACAGAAAGTAGAAGTAGAAATGACTTCTACAGTTCAGTTAAAAACCATAACTTCCAACCAGCTCCTTTTGCAAAATGAAGACTTGAATGATATATCTAAAATTTGGGTCAGTTCTCAGCAGGGCCCATGTCTCTGATTTCCTATTCTGAAATTCTTTGTACCACACCCTGCTTAGGAGATTCCAGAAGTTTCTTTTTGTAGCATAATAGACAACTGTCCAAGAGTCTTAAAGGATCACTGAAGCTGTTATGGACATCCTCAATGGTATTAAAATATATATTGATTCATGATATTATCTTGGGTATTTAATATTTTATGATTAAGATAATACTGGTATAATTTTGCACAATAATACATTTTTGTTAACCAACATACATGTGCATTTACTTAATTCTACAAATAATTTGTTTAACTTATTTTATGGTTTATGGTGTATTATAATGTCTAATCTGTGAAGTCTCTGAATAGTAAAACAGTTTAACTATTTTCACTTTCTAATTTTTTTTCTCATGTAAAAATTACCTGCATGAGAATTTGTCATCAAGCAAATACCCAGAATTGTAAATAAATTTTCCTTCATTTAATATTCAATGTTATTAATTTTACATGAGTTATATAAATTAAAGAAAATAAAATTATGTAATTAAAGATCATATGTTTCTGCTCAATTTTGACTTTTCTCCAATTGTAATGGCAATTTCTAGACTTTATATATTCTGAATGGTAACTGGGTTATGACTAGCACTCTGTGGTGGACAACATTAAGGTATCTCCCAATGATTTCTGTGTCCCTTTGTTCATGCTTTGCATAAAACCCTCCCCTTGAGTGTGAGTAGAACCTATAACTTGTTTCTAATCATTGGAATGCAGCAAAGGTGATGGGGTGTCATTCCTGTGATCATGTTAAGCCATCAAAGTCTTGTATTACAAGAATTTCTCTCACTCTCTGTAGCTGCTTTCAAAGAATCAAGTTGCCTTTAGTCCTAAAGCTAAAAAGAGATACATTCTGCCAACAATCTGAAAGAGCTTGGAAGTGGATCTTTCCCTAGTCAATCCTCCAGCCAAAGCCTACAACTTGATTGCAGCTTCACAAAGGATCCCAGCTATGGAGCTGGGAATCTCTAGAGTATTTCTGCCTCTCAATTACTACTGAATAGGTTAGATTATTATTTGAGAACCAATGTTTATTGTGGAAAAAATAGTTAAAAGAATTGGAAATTCACCTGTAATCACAGATGAGCAGAAAAAAAAAAGGAGATATCATTTTTAGGAATCTAGATTTTATTACTTTGTTTCTTCAGTCTGGAATAAAGCTTTCCTATTACTGCAATTTAATTTTGACACTTTTTAGCACCTAAAATAGGAGAAACAAAATATCAAAAACACTAGAGGAATCTGAAGCTTTGATACCAACAGCTACAGTAAACATTAAACACAACACAACTCCTAGTCAGACTAATCTAAAACCTCGCACAAAAGACCTATTTACCTCAGTTCCTGTATCTCATACATTATGTCAGGATTTCAACAAAATATAACGTTATGATAAAGGCAAGGGAAAAAATGGTTTGAAAATACAAAATAAGCATCAGAACCAGAGTCAGATATGACATGGATGTTGAAATTCTCAAACAGGTAACTTAAAATAACTATGATTTTACTATGTTAAGGGCTCTATGGAAAAAAAGTATAAGACATATAAGAACAGATGTGTAAAATAAGCAGATATAAAAGCTCTAAGAAAGTATCAAAAGGTAATGTAGAAATTTAAAACACTGCAACAAAAAGAAAGTATGCCTTTGTTGGGCTTATCAGTATAATTGGACATGGCAGAAGGAGAATAAGTGAGCTTTATATAAATTGAATTATATAAAATGCTCAGTTAAAACCTGAGAAAGGATAAAAGGGGAGGCAGGAAACAAAGGACAAGCAGGGTGAGTAGAAAACAATTACAAATATATCAAGAATTACTTTAAATGTGAATGGTTCACATATGCTAATTAAAGACAGAGATTGCCAGAGTGAGCTATCAAGCCACAAATGATATGAATAAATTTTAAATGCTTACTGCTAAGTGAAAGAAGCTAGTTTGAAATGGCTACATACTGTATGATTTCAATTATACTACATTATGGGAGAGGCAAGATTACAGAGACAGTAAAAAAGATCAGTGGTTGATAGAAGATGGAACAAGAGAGGAGGGTTGAATAGGTGAAGAACAGGGGATTTTTTAGGGCAGTGAAACTGTTTTGTATGAGACGATGATGGTAGATACTACACATTTGTCAAAATACATTGAACTTTACAGCACAAAGATTGAATCTTAATATGCGCAACATTTAAAAAGCCATTTAGGATGTCAAGGGTTCCCAGGAGGTAATGTAGACTATAACGAAAGAAGCTAATTCTATTAAAATTTTATGAAACCATCTCACTGGACTAGGTAGGGGAAAGGTGCTGACCCAAGTAACTTTGAAAAAAGTAGAACCTGTGAAACTAAAGGCAAAAAAAAAAAAAAAGTACATTAAGTAGAATTGATGATGTTGTTTCTACTAGGGGTACAATTCTGATACTCCTATGTATGTATACTAGAGTGAAACACTTAGGTAAATGGATGGCAGATGGTGGAAGCCAGGTTTCTTATTACTGAACTAAGAATTTACAAATAAGCAAGGGGAAAAAGAAAGATTCATGTGGTGACAGAGTTCGAAACAGCCATACTAACTCATGTCTAGCTTACTATAAAGCCGGTTTATACATGGAAATACTTATACATGCACACACACACATACATACACACACACACACACACACACACACAGGTTTGTATACACACATATTGATATAGTTCCTTGTTCTGTCAGACGAGAGGTATAGATGTAATGACACCTCAGCAGCAACAAGTACACCTATTGCCCAAATCTTGGTTCCAGATAGATACCATTGTCCAAAAAAGGAACCAGGGATCCTTAAAGAAATGGCTGATTCTAGGACTGCATCAGAAAATTTGCCATATATCATAGTGGAACATAAGGAGGAAGGCAGGTAGGCAGACAAACAATAATAGGGAGGGGTATGTCATAGCACACAGGAGCCAAATGAAAGCGCTCCCAAAGACCAAGGTGGAAGCACTGGTGCAAACAAAATAAATAAAGTAGTATTGGATTAAAACCCAAAATAATAAATATCCATGCGTTCATACTGACATAATTAAATTATTTAAAAAATAAATAAAATGGAGAGAAGAGATAAATCTCTCATGCAGAACACTCCCTAACAACTGGTATAGATACTCTTCCCAAGAGGTAGCATATAAACCCTCAAATCTAAGTGTTGGATCCTCACAGTGACTTCTTTCCAAAAAGTACCGTGTGGAAGGGAAGAAAAAGAATAATTTTGTAATAGAGAAACCTGGCAAACACTACCAGGTGTTCAAGGTGATCAAGGTTAACATAAACAAGGATAAGTCATGTTGATAATATGCACTCTTGATATAACATGATGAAAACAGCACTTTCTCTCTGTGATCTTCCTACCAAAAACTCATAACCCCAGCTTAATCACAAAAATAACATCAGACAAATCCCAATAAAGGGACATTCTACAAAATACCTGACCAGTACTCCTCAAAACCACTATTTTGACAAAAACAAGGAAAGTCTGAGAAACCGTCAGAGCCAAGAGGAGCCCCAAAATATATGATGATTAAATGTAATGTAGTATTCTTGATGTAATCCTTAGACAGGAAATAGGACATTAGGCAAATTTAAGGAAATATGAATAAACTGTGGACTTCAGTTAATAATAATGTATCAATATTGGTCCAATAATTGTAACAAAGGCACCATACTAATGTAAGATGTTAATAATAGGAGAAAATGGCTGCAGAGTATGAGAACTCTCTACTACCTTTATACTTTTCTTTCTTTATACTTTTCTATTTATACTTTTATAAGTCTAAAACTATTTTAAAGGAAAACAGCTTATTGAGGAAAAAAAGCCAAAATATGATGTTCTTCAGGACTTTCAAAATAGAGAAATATACTTGGCCTTTTTAAGGATGTAAATGAATGGTGACTCAATATAGCAAATTTCTAAATGATTACTTTTGTTACTCAGAAAGGGTGGGTTGCTTATAAGTATTAGATGTATGTGATATAATTTTTTTTTTTTGACCACACTGCATGGCTTGTGGGATCTTAGTTCCCTGAACAGGGACTGAACTCGGGCCCTCACAGTGAAAGCACCAAGTCCTAACCACTGTACCGCAAGGGAATTCCCTATGTGATATTAATTTAACCACAACGCTTATATTGAGGAGATCAGAAAAGAATTACGCATTGAAACGTTGAAGGGAAGGAATGCTTTTCAGAATGAGGTTAGATTACCTCATTTGAAATTATAAACAACCAGATAGAGGTTAGTAATTTGAATACCAGTTAGTGTGTGTGTTTGTACATACGTGCGTGGTTTGTCCGTACATGTTCAGGCACACGATTGTAAAACGGTGGAAGCCTAGAAATGGAGAAACAGCAGCAGCCTTCAACAGTATTTCTAGCCTAGCACCGTGAAGAGGATGACCTGAATAAGAACTAGTATATCTATAACATTATGATCCACGAAACTCTATTAGTTCACCAGGCCAACTTTGGATTATATTCAGAATTCCCATGTACGTTGATACAAAGACAGTACGCTGACCAGAATACAACTGGAGTTCCTTCACACCTTTATACTAAAAATATCTCCTTAAAAACTAAAAAGTAGGTGTCTTATTTCTTATGCATCTAATTCTGAGCTTAGTTAACCTGCATCATCCTTGAGGTCGATCTACTTGTGTTCTGGGACTTCTCCAAATGATATTCAACCTTTTTGCATACATTTTCCTTCCAACTGCAACTTCATTCTTCAATCATTCAAATTAAGAAATATTTCTTGATTCATTTAGATCTGAAATTAAACTACTTATAGTATAAGTTTAAATATCAGTATGAATGTTACTAATATCAGTATAATATTAGTAAGCGGAAATACCAGTGTTATAGTTACTTCACTTATAAAAGTCACACCCGTATCATGTGACCATCTTCCCAATTTACTCAAGGACTTAAACATAAAATCACAAGAAATAAACAGATTCAAAGGCATTTGAGAGGGAAATTTGGTGTGGTTTTGCAGATATTTGGCAGTATTTTGCAGATATTTCTCTAAACTAATGCATTTCCTAAGCTAACTCCCAGTCCACTGTTTTTAGTTTAAATATAGAGAGTGGAAAGCATTTAACAGCATTTAGTTACATGATGACTTTAAAGGGAAAGAAGGTTGGAGAAAAACATTCAAGGAATGACTCTCCTAAAGAGTCTAATACTGTAGTTAGAACACAGGCTTTCAAGCCAGATGGGTGTAAATGGAAGCTCCAGCTGTGTTTCCTACTTGCTGATGTTACGCAAGTTTTTCTATTTTCTTGATGCCTCTTCTTTGTTTCTTATTAAGTTGGGACAATAATACTACCTTTATGGTTGTAGCTTATTTCACAGCTAGTTCTCCATAATTTTTAATCATTTTACTTTCCTTTGTTAGTAAAATCATTAGGATAATAGTTATCATTTTGCTGTGCTGCAAACAAAATTTGGTTCACTGATTGGGGAAAGGAAAGGCTCTAATACTCTAATATAATATCAAATCAGGATTCTAAGTAAGTATAAGGCCATCTAATTAGGCTGTGACTCAATATAGAAACAAAAAGTCAATTCCCTGGTTTTCCATCTTTCTTTATACATAGGCCAAAACTGCCACAGAATGATTATGAAAGAAAATATTTTAAGCATAAGGAATAATTTAAATCATCACTAAAAAATGGACAAAAATAGTTTGTATAAAATTCCCAAAGACTCAGACGTAAAGATGATTCTGTAATAACTGTAATGATTACAAATATTTTCATTGTGTCAAAAATAACACTGTAGTTTGAGTATATGGCAGAGACACTGGTCAACAAGGGTTGATACGTTTTCCAACATTTCCACAAGTCTGTCTTGCAGTTCATTTGGTGCCATATGACTAATTCTGGCCAATGGATGGGGAGTGTAAATGATATCTCACTTTGGGTGTATGGCATTTGGCAGCCTTTGTGTCTTTCCCATCTCTCTCTTTTCCTGCCTCAGCAAAACACTGGAGACTATACAGTCCACAATGAAGATGGGGTTTTCTGGGAAGCCAACTCTGAGATGGTGTTTAGTGTGCAGAATGTTTGCTAAGTAGTGCCTTTGGGATCAACAATACCTATGGAAAGGAAGGGAAGGAACCAGGATTGGACAGAAGGACAAATTGAAGCTGAGATGCTGGCACTTGTTTTAACCCCTCTGGGAGCTACAGAGATTGGAAAAAAAAAGGCCCATTTCAGAGTATTCCACATTATATCAAAACAGTTGTGTCTTTATATACCTGTTTCAATCAGTCTTTAAATGTAATGAGTCCTTCTGTGAGGGAGGATAGGGGCCACATTCCAGAAGGCATAGGTATAAGATGGAGAGAGGCCACCAAAACCAGCAACAGACTGTGACATGAGAATTAAGCCACTGAGATTTCAGGGCTGGTCTATTGCTTTGCTAGTGTTACTTTTTCTAATACAAGTATATCTTACAATGTATTTATCTTCTATATGAATTCTAATAGGTACTTTATTTTTTAAACCAAGTCAGTTTTATTTGGCTCTATCCTTGCAAAGACATATTGTGAAAATATTCTTAAGAAAAAAGAGGAAAACCTATTAGCATCCTAATTTTATCATACTTACAGTATAGCCTCTACAAACAAACTGCTCATAAAGATGTATTTTCCCAGATTAGATCTTTTTATTGGTTTGGCAACAGAAATTACTGCTGCTTAACAAAAGTAACATTATTATCATACAGTGACCAATGGACATTGACTTTGTCTGGATAAGCAGTAATTCACTTCAAGGTTAAACAATACAAGATTGAAATAAGAACTTTTGTGCAGTTTAAGATTAGCCAAAATAAATATTGGAAGGTAAATCCATTCCAGTTGGGTGTGTGCGCTGATTTCCAGCTTGTAGTAGTCAAATACTAGCCTCCAAGAGTTATAAACTAAGCAAAAGCAGTATGAGATGATTTAAGATCATATGGCCACATAGCCAGAATGTACGTTTTAAATAACATTTCCTCAGTGATAAAAAAGGAAATGTGGGGTGCAGTGATTTTTAAACAATGGCCAAATAAGGTTACAATAAAATAAATCAGAGCAGTGAGATTGCTTAATGGCTTTTTAATGAGCCTAATGTTTTCTGTTTTAATGAGCCCTCTTACAACAGCTTTAATCATTTTATGAGAGTGAGAAATGATTGAGAAATGGCTTTCATTAATTCAATTTTCTGTTCAGTCTTCCCACAAGCCATTATGGCACAGTGGCTAATGGGAGTCAACTTGGATAAGTAGGAACTTGTATAATAGGACAAGTCTTGGCTAAATTTAGTTACACACTTGATATGTTAACTGATGATAAGGTTATATTTCCTCAATTTGCAAAGAGTGCGCACCAAATGCCCACAAAGTATTTTAACATTATAGCACAAGCAAAAGTTAATTAGGATACTTTAAATGAAATATAATTTGTCCTAATTAATTCTTAAAAATTGTGTTAAAAAATCTCCTAGCTTTTTATTAGTGAAATATTAAGATTAAGAATGAAAAAACTGAATTTTGTAAATATATACCTTTGATATAATTTGTACTTAAAACTATGTTAAGCCATTGTAATATAATACTTATAAGGATACAATTTTCTTACTACCTAGAAGTAATTTTAAATAAATTATTTAGCTATATACCAAATTAGATGTGTCATATCTCAAAATTATATCAACCTGTCACAAGGAACAAGTCATGTTAAGCAAAAAGCAAACAAAAGCAAAATAAAATAAAAACGATGCTGTTCTCTGATATGTCAATCAGTGTTATTCACAATAAGTAAGAGAAACTAACTGTTCCTAATTTAGTTTAAAAACTGGACAGCTATACGCAAAAGAATCAAACTGGACTACCATCTCACACCATGCACAAAAATTAATTCAAAATGAATTAAAGACTTAAATGTAATACTTGAAACCATAAAACTTCTAGAAGACAACATAGGCAATATGCTTTTTGACATTGGTCTCTAATATTTTTTTGGAAATGTCTCCTCAGGCAAGGGAAACAGAAGCCAAAATAAACAAATGGGACTATATCAAACTAAAAAGCTTTTGTACAGTGAAGGAAACGATCAACAAGGTGAAAGGGCCGCCTACAGAATGGGAGAAGATATTTGCAAACGACATATCTCACAAGGGGTTAATTGTCAAAATATACAAAAACTCATACAACTCAACATCAAAAAAAAAAAAAAACCCGATTAAAAAATGGAGGATCTGAATAGACATTTCCAAATAAGACATAAAGATGGCCAACAGGCACATGAAAAGATGCTCAATATCACTAATCATCAGGGAAATACAAATCAAAACCACAATGAGAAATCACCTCACACCTGTCACAATGGTTATTACCAAAAAAACAAGAAATAAGTGTTGGCAAGGATGTGAAGAAAAGGGAACCCTCATGCACTGTTGGTGGGAATGTAAATTAGTGTAGCCACTATGGAAAACAATACAGAGATTTCTCAAAAAAATAAAAATAGAAGTACCATACAATCCAGCACTTCCAGTCCCTGGGTATTTATCCAAAGAAAACAAAAACACTAATTTAAAACTATGCATGCACCCCTATGTTCAATGCAGCATTATTTATAATAACCAAAATATGGAAGCAATCTAAGTTTCCATCAAGAAGTGAATGGATAAGAAGATGTGGTATAGATATATGCAAGGGAATATTACTCAGCCATAAAAAACAATGAAACCTTGATGTTTGTGACAGCATGGATAGACCTGGAGGTTATTATGCTAAGTGAAATAATTTAGATGGAGAAGGACAAATGATGTATGATTCCACTTATATGTGGAACGTAAAAAACAAAAAAAAATTAACAAATCAGAAACAGATTTATAAATACAGAGAACAAACAGGTAGTTGCCAAAGGGGACAGAGTTGGGGGGAGGAAAGAAATAGGTGAGGGAGATTAGGAGTTACAAACTTCCAGTGCAAAAAAAAAATGAGTTAAGAGTATGAAATGTAACATGTGGGGAATATAATAAATAACTATGTAATATCTTTGGTGACATATTATAACTAGACTTATACTGGTGATCGTTTAAAAATATATAGAAATATCAAATCACTATGCTGTGTAACAGGAACTAACATAGTGTTCTATGTCAATTATACTACAAAAACAAAGAAACAAACTCATAAAGAGATCAGATTTGTGGTTACCAGAGGTAGGAGATGTAAATTGGTACAAACTTCCAGTTAAAAGATAAATAAGTACTAGAGATGTAATGTACAACATGATAAATATGATTAACACTGATGTATGTTATATATGAAAGTTGTTGAGAGTAAGTCCTAAGAGTTCTCATCACAAGGAAAGAATTTTTTTTCTATTTCTTTAATTTCATACCTATATGAGATAATGCATGTATACTAAACTTATTGTGATAATCGTTTCATGATGTATGTAAGTCAAATCAATATGTTGTACACCTTAGGGCTTCCCTGGTGGCGCAGTGGTTGAGAGTCCGCCTGCTGATGCAGGGGACACGGGTTCATGCCCTGGTCCGGGAAGATCCCACATGCCGCGGAGCGGCTGGGCCCGTGAGCCATGGCCGCTGAGCCTACACGTCTGGAGCCTGTGCTCCACAACAGGAGAGGCCACAACAGTGAGAGGCCCGCGTACCGCCAAAAAAAAAAAAAAAAATGTTGTACACCTTAAACTTATATAATGCTGTATGTCAATTATATCTTAATGAAACTGGGAGAAATAACAAAAATGCTGTGTGGTTCATTGAATTGCCATGAAAATTTAACAAGCAGGCTAAAAAGCAAGGGCAAGAATGAATAAAGTTGCATAGAAAAAGTCATACACAACATTAGTCCAATGAGGACACCTCAAACACTGTTAGTTTGAACTCCAGCAGCTCTGCGACAGTATTGGGCACTAAGCACTGCTGTCAGAACCACAGTCATAGTCAGCCTTAGAAACAGGATATGCTGCTATTATTACTACCCTCAACAGACAGAATAAATTTTCTGCATTTGCTATATACAAATCTTTACCAGGTGTGAAATTAGCATTCATTCATTCTAAAGCCTACTTCCTAGCTGAAAGAGAACAACAAAAAAGAGTATGTGACATTTTCAGCCCGCTTCATGGGAGGTGGGTTCTCCTCCCACAAAAATTCTTGATAGAAAATAGCCCAGAGGTATCCATAGCTAGCTATGTATTATAGCTATATTACAGAAAGAAAGAAAGAAATTTATAGCTAGGTATATATTATGTATAAACTTACAGAGAGATGAAAAAGTTAAGATTAACAGGTAATAATTTTAAGAAGCAAGCTAACAGCGTCTTCTCCAAAAATCTGGTTCACTCCAGGGAAGTGCAACTTTATCAAATCAACTTACATGGAGTGTACAAGAACCTCTGTGTGATAGGTGCCATGGTTAGTACTCTTTAGGAAGATACAATGGAAGGAAAGAAGGAGAGAAGGACCAAGTAGCTAACATTTTCTAAGGTCAACTAGATGTTAATATTTAGCTAATCTTTTTTAACAGGCACTTGACTTCAAAGATTTAACAATCTTGTAGGGAGACAAGATAAGTAAATTAATTAAGAATAATTATTATGTAATGTGTTCTAAACTCTCCTAAATATATTTTTTTTTAAAAAAGAGGAAAGACTGTATCCAAGGCAGGGGATACTATATTCGTTTGGGGACATATAAGCAACAGTTCCTGGGACTAATAATAAAATGTAACAGAAAATAAAGATACTGAAGCTGTAACAAGATAAAGAGCTCCACTTCTTTATATTTTAAATATTGATTACGTGACTCTTTTATAATAAGTGAAACACCCACCTCATCTAATAAGGACACTTTGCCACAGTTTTCACCTTTCCAAATGCTCCTAGATGTCCATAGCGCTCTTTATATATGTGTATAATGCTTATCCTAGCAGTAGGCTATAATGTGGAATTGTAACAATGAAAGGTAAGGGAGGAAAAAGGAAGAAAAAAAGTCAGGGAGGGGAAAAAAAAGCCACCAACAAAATGAAGACATAAAACCTAAATATATCACTAGATTAAGAAATTGCAAAGCACAAAAGATGAAAATAGGTAAAATACTGCATTGGAATATGTGACTGTTATCCAGGGGAGGACAACTGAATCACTCCAGAATTTACCAGTTAAGACATTCCCTCCTATTCTCCTCAACAACCATCCCTAACCTTCATTACTCTCTTTGACCCTCAGCTTCCTCACTCTCAACATAAAATCTGCTTCCTATAACATCAAGGAAATTGATCCCCAAATATTGTATATCACTATGTTTCCTCTAGTCTTCTAAGAATTCCTTTTTATATTCAAGCCCAATTTACCCACTAATGTTTTCAATCCCATTCCTTCCTGTTTTCTCTAAGACATTATTCTGTGCCTCCTCCATTCCTCCCTACCTTTTCACCTATGAACAAACTTAAGTCCTCACATTCTCCACTCCCCCTCCACACCTCACTGTCTCCAGTTGGCACCAAATCCTTCTTCCCTCCAAGCCATTTAAAATCCTTGAAAGAATCATTTCCACCATTTCAATTTCTCATTATTATTTCATTTTCTCCTCAGCCCTTGAAATCTGACTTCTGCTACCAACGAATTTTGAAAATATTCTCATTGAATTCTCTGATGAGCTCCCAAATATCAAAATTGGTAGCAATTGTTTAATATTCCTCTGTTTGGGGTTACCTACTACATTTTGGTATGTCAATCACTCCTTTCTTCCTGAAACCTCTAGTCACTTGGTTACTATGATATTGAACTGTTGTGGGTTTCCTCATACAGACCTCTTTCTTTTCATTTCTTCCGTCTCCTCTTCAGTTCCCTTTTTTATCCAACATCACATTTTAAGAGTTTGTATTGCTCATCATTTCACAGTCCACACTGTTCTTCTTTTTTTTTTTTTTTTAAGATGTTGGGGGTAGGAGTTTATTAATTTATTTTATTTATTTTTGCTGTGTTGGGTCTTCGTTTCTGTGCGAGGGCTTTCCCTAGTTGTGGCAAGTAGGGGCCACTCTTCATCGCGGTGCGCGGGCCTCTCACTATCGCGGCCTCTCTTGTTGCGGAGCGCAGGCTCCAGACGCACAGGCTCAGTAGTTGTGGCTCACGGGCCTAGCTGCTCCGCGGCATGTGGGATCCTCCCAGACCAGCGCTCGAACCTGTGTCCCCTGCATTAGCAGGCAGATTCTCAACCACTGCACCACCAGGGAAGCCCCCACACTGTTCTTCTGACTAAGGTTTTCTTCTTGAATGATCCTATCTTATTCCATATGTCCAACCATGAACTTTCTGCTGGTAACACCTCACTTAGCTTCAGTCCCAGTATTTCCCCTGAACTTCTTACACATTTTCAACTACTGTTGTACATCTGCTCCTATTGTTACAAGGAAAACTCAATCCCAATGAGTCAAAACAGAACTCACCATCTCCCTTCTGTATCTCCTCCTTTCCTGTATGCATGTTTGCATTTTTGATATCCTATCACCAGTAATTTCTCTCCTTTATCCCCACACCCAGTTATTCACCAAGTCCTACTGAGTTACTTATTAAGTACTTTCAAATCCATATTTTATTCCCCATTCCCACTACCTCTGTTTTAATTAATTCTCTCATTACTTGTCACCTGTTCTACAAAAAGACTGCTAAAAGTAACACTGTCCAGTTTCATGTACATTTAGTATATCTCTGTGTATAGGCAACAGAACACAGAGAGCAAACCATGTGTAAAATATAAATTCTTTGTTGTTGTGTAAAGATTGTTTCATATAAGCTTAATTTTTTTACATTTCTGATATGATTATATTCATATATTAAAATAGACTAGACATTTATTTCAAAATTCTGCTTATGTTACTAACAAGGCTTTCAAGCAGCATTTTGAAAATGCTGATCTATGAATATTTAGTGTTCTGAAATATTTTAATACGCTTCCAAAAAGTATTTCAAGACTCAATAAACTTAAGAAATATTTAGTTAAATAGAGATTTCTTTACTATAGGACTTATCAAAGACTTTCTTATGTTACTGTGTGCCAAGAATTTCTAAGAGGAATATATCATCTTTAGTATTTCATAAGCATTTTGACTGTGGAGTCCCTTTACCATAGTATAACTATTAACATAATTGAAGTCATCTTAATAACATTATTTGAAAATATCACTTTTAAAGTACTTACAGAAACAATAAACTGTGCTTAGGTATAAAAAATGTGACTTTTTTAGGTGACATAAATCAAAACTGTTTTCATATTATTAATTTGCTGAAAATTGCTTTCTAGTCTTTTCTAAATATATTGATTTATGAACAGCAAATTAAGATACTTGGAGTATGGCTAAATGAGGAGTTTGAAATTATTTTGCATGTTAAATATGATTCCCAATGGAGTCTATTTAAATCCTTCTGAGATACTCATCCTTAATATCACTAAGAAATATAGGATTAGGCTGGAATAAATTAGTGAGATGATTAATTAAACTAGAAATATTTATCATTATTAAAAAGTGACATCTCAAGGAATCTAAAAAAAACTTTATTTTAAAACTCATGCTTAATCTAGATTAAATTCATTATTATCAGTTTAGTATACTGAACTACAGCTTCAATGCATAATACAGACACCAGGGTTCTCAAAGAATGTGATTCTCAAAGAATGCAAGTCTGGACTTCTGAATTTATGCTTAATTTTACTTCATCCTGAATCTTACAGAAACAAAATGATTTTCTTGAATATCTAGGGATCTTGGAATACAGTAGAAAATTCATACATAATTGAATCTGGTTTGCATGATATATATATATATAGATATCTATATATATCCACATGCTTACTAAGTGGTCTACACCTTAAGTTCTGAATATATGTTTCTATCATTTTAGTGGGAAGGAAGGGGAATGGTCTGGATGACTACCTACACATTATTTCTTTCTACTCAGGCCTTTCGTTCTAGGAATTATTAATTTTCTTTTGAGATAGAAATCCATCTCACAACCACAGGTCAAAAAGGGCAGAACTGACAATCAGATAAAACAATATTTAGAAAGATTACAGGGGGAAATTTCATTAAAAACCAATATTTTCATATAAAAATGTCTTTATAACCTTTTATTATAGAAAATTTCACACATGTACAAAAACTGAATAGTATAATAAACTTCCAAGGGCCCATCCAAAACAACTCATGGTAAATTTTATTTCATCTATGTCTCTAGTTCTTTCCTAATCCTGATTGTTTCGAGAAAATCCCAGACATTTTATCTTCTTATCCGTATGTAATAACATTCAACTATAAAACATAAACACAGTACTATTGTCTCCCCAGACAAACTTATACTCAAACCCTCTAAGAGCAAATTACAAGCCAGTATATACAAGCCAGAGAAGTGGAAACTACCAAGAGAAAGTCAAGGACATAGCAGCCAACTGAGTGGAGACAGTTGTCTCTTTTCCTCTCCTTCCTCATCTCACCAGCACATTGGTATGGGGAGGACTTGAAATGAAAGAGGGCGAAAGTTTCAGAGGTAGAAAACACCTACCTCTCTCTCCACCCTCTAATACTCCTAGTGTAGGCTGGCTCCAACTCAAGTCTACATGGGAAGAATATGATATTTAAATAGGATGAAAGAAAACTTCTACACTGATTGAAGTATACTTTAATTAATCAGAGTAACTGAAAATTATGGAACCTTCCAGAGATGTCAATAAGGACATTTTGACAGATTGCAGTTGAAAGCAGTGATTATAAAAAAATAAACTCTTCATGTTTACACCCTGACTTGAGTTGAAACTACTCAATACACCAGTATTATGTGGTTTTCATACCACATGGTCCCTAAACACAAGTCAATTCCTTCTGGGGCTTAACTAGAGAAAGAACAATCTGTCGCAGCTCTGGGAGAAAAACTGGCAGTGTCAGACTTGCTGAGAGAAAATATGCCTGTCTCCAACAATGATTCATCCTGAGGAATTTTCAAAAGCAATATTGACCATGTGCAGTTCTTTTCCTACATGCTTTACTATACAGTCCATTTGTAAAATGCAACTTCTCTATATAGTGCAACACAGACCCTCAACAAATGGGCTGGTCTCATCATTGTTTATTCATGAGGACATAGCCTGACTCACCTAGAATTTCAACCTAGTGTCAGGTGACCAACTATCACAATTTGCCTGTAGCTGAAGAGTTTCCAGGATGTGGGACTTATTTTCAGTGCTAAATTTGGGAAAGTCTTAGAACAAATCTGAAAGAATTGGTCATCCACCTAATTTTACTGTCCTTCAAAGTGTGATGAAAGTGTCATCTCTTTCATCTTCTCCTTTAAGAACCAGAGTGCAGAAACATTTAGCAGCTTAATATATAAAAGTACAAAAATATAATAGTTTAATTTTCCTACATTAAGTATATTAGTTTTTTTTTTTATTTCTGATATAACAAATTAACAAAAATTTAGTGGCTAAAAACAACAAATTTATTATCTTACTGTTCTGAAGGTCAGAAGTCCAAAAGGGGTCTCACTAGGCTGAAATCAAAGTGTTGGCAGGTCTATGTTCCTCCTGAAGGCTCTAGGGGAGAAGCTATTTCTTTGCCTTTTCTAGCATCTAGGAACCGTGGCATCTTTTGGCTTTTGGCTCCATATCACTCTGACTTCTGCTTCCACCATCCCAACTTCTGAGTCTGACTCACCTTTCTCCTTTTTAATTTATAAGGATACCTATGATTACACTGGGCCAACATGGACAATCCAGGATAATCTCCCCATCTCAAGATTCTTTACCTACTCAGATCTGCAAAATCTCTTTTGCCACACAGGATAACATATTTTCAAGTCCCAAGAGTTGGGACATCTTTTGGGGCCATTATTTGCCCTACGACATTAAGCATTAAAGAAATGCTTTACCAATGCTGAATTTTACTCAAGAAAATTTAATCCACACTTGTCTCCAACTCAAACTCCCTATAGTACTATATAAATTTAACACATTAGGAAATACTACATTTGTCATAACTTTTGGGATCAATCCTATTTGGCCAATCCTTTTGTCATGTACCTTTATCTTCGGCTAGATGTATAGTCCTTCATCTTATAATGAGTCTGGGGAGATTCTGTCCTTAATTCTCAAAATTTCAGGAGAACAAAATTTATAACATCTTAGCACTTTACTTAACTGAGACATAGAATTTACACAAAAAGTCCCACAAGATGTTCACAACTGGAACAAACTTGAAACAGAAATTCATCTGATTTGGTCTTTTCATAGTGAGCATTGTCAACCATCAATCCCACCTATTCAATAAATTCTGGTTATTTGCTTAAAAAGTGTAATTTCGTTTTACAAAGACATGTTATCCCTAGCAAATTAAAGATGTTCTTCTTCCTTCTTACCAGCAAATGATAACTGGTCAAATTTAACATGTTGTTCCTCTAACTCACCTCCACATTTAGAGTTGGGGTCGTGAGAACTGGATAGCTTAGGGCAGAGTTCATTATTACAGAACTAGTCTTAAAACCCTGTACAAATTCCAAGGACATATGAGAGAACTGTTATATTCATGTACTATCTTTACTCTTCATTCTTTCATTTATTCATTAAATAAATATCTACGGACCTCTTACCATGGGCAAGGTGTCTCAAAAAAAGATAAAAAGCCTTTGAAGGCAGGACTTCATCATGGTTAGAGCATAGGCTTTGAAAGTAGACAGATTTGGTTCCAAACTCCTGACTGACTAAGCAAGTAAACTCTTAGTTTGAGCCTTACCCTCCTAATGTACACAGTTGTTGTGGGGTCTCAGTCAGATAACACATTGAAAAAGTTTAGCACAGTGCATGAGATATCACTTAGTTCTCTGCAGCACTTAACACAGTGCTAAGCAAAAAACATTCAGAAAGAAAAGTCCTTATTGTTTTCTTAAATTATACCATATTCCATTCTATTTGCTGTAAAGGATCCCAATGAGACTAGGTTTCTATTCAAATTTTAATACAACTCTTTCAACAATTTATTAATTTCTGAAAGTAATTTATAAACTGAGACACTCTGGCTGATTAGAAATACATTTTTAAATATTTTAATGTTATAAAATATCTCAATATTTCATGTAGTTGATGAAGTCTGGGTATATATTTCAAGCTTCTTCATTGAATGTGCAGAAGACACATGCCCTATTCAGTTCTTAGAGCATTTATGAGTTGGCCAGGATCTTTTTGGATCCTAAATAAAGTAAAGCTTACTTGGTTCTGGGTATTTAGAGGTAGGGAGAAAACTAAAATAAGTCTCAATGTTTTAGATAAAAGTGAATATTTTTTTAAGTGCAGAAAACATATTTCTACCATAAGCGAAAACTAAGCTCCAAGGATATTAAAACAGAGAGACCAGCTGAAGGAACCAGAAGTGTGGGCCTAATAAAGCCATAGGGAAGGGGATAGCGTAAGACCAACCTAGGGAGACACTGAACAAAAACTTGGGTAAAATCAGGGGAAGGAGCAAAGGAAGGATGACTTTTGTTAATGATTTTTGTTTCTGCCAGTTAGTTGGTTTGATTATGTTTAAGTGTAGCATTCCCAGTCTCAGCATCTGAGAATGTCTTCAGAATGACAGACCTTGTGTTCTCTTTCCATTCCCAGTCAAGTCAAGATATATAATGTCTTGTGAAGTGACATGCCTACATGCTTGACTTGGTCTCCTTGCTGACACTACTGCCTGGAGGAAATGGTGTTCTGGAATGAGGCAAAGTCCAAAGACTCCTGGTGTCAGGTTTGAACATTCTGCACAACTTGCTTAGATATCTCCTTATTTTGCCCTTACTCTGCCACAGGATGGTCACACCTAACCAGAGGAGAAATATACCATGCAGATAGATTCTTCAGGTAATTCTGCAATTTTCTAATTATTAGTAAAACTCACAGCGACCAAGAGAATAGAATAGTTCTACTCTACTGTTACAATGTTCCAGTGTTGATATTTTGCCTTATCTCATAAATCTTCTATACATATATATATATATAGTTATATGAGAATAATCATCTATTTATACTCTCCTAAGATGGTCTGTGATAATCTTCTGGTTGACACTTTATCAGGAATCCTAAGAATAAAGAGAAATCCAAACTTAAATATGAGCAGTCACTTAATTTCTCTCAGAAAGGGTTAATTTTTATAGTGATTTTTTTTTTTTTTGCCTTAAACCTGCTAAAATGAAGTTTTGACATAAAGTTCATGAGGGATCTTTTGTGGCAATAGTCAGGTATCACAACAACACAGCCCTCTACTTTCATTTTGCATACATATGGCTAAAATGACAAGTGCTCAGAGTGACTCAGTTAATGGTCTGTGGCTTTAAAATTTGTGAAATATAATCACCTCATTCATCATTTGCAAAAACTGAAATTTTTATCTTTTATAACAGGAAATTAGGTGGCTAAAGGCTGGAAGTACAAATCCATCTTCAACTAATAAGGTATTAAGAAGCACTAGTAAACAGTACACTTGCTTCTCCCAAATTAGAGAAGAGATAAGCCACATGAAATATTCACCATCAGGGCTTTCAAGTAGGCAGATTCACAACAACAGCACACAAGCTTTGTCAGGAATTGCTGAGAGATTGAAAGCATACTTAAAGGGTTTATTAAAGCAATAGAGGCAACTTCGACTCCAGTTACCATGATTGCAGGGAATTTTATGGCCATGTACTTAATCTTCCTGTGATGTAATAGATAAATTATGCTTTCAGATTATTTGTGTACAAAGAGTTTTCTCAATCTTTTCTAGTACTATATAGTACTGAGGTATCACTTTTTGACTTGCTAAGTGAAGCTTTAATAGAACTGTCAGCTGCAAGATAGAACATGCAATAAATACTAAGGTTTAATGTTACAGTGATTTATGCTGCAGGGAATATTGGCCTAGATTATAAGGCATGATTATCTTTCATAATAAGAAATGATGGGAGAAATAGAATTTTGGCAAAGGTAACTTTCTAAAGCTTTCCCATTAGGGAGATCCTTTTATAAGGATATACTGGGAGTAAAATCTCAATGTTCCAAACAGTAAAGGTGATTTAAATAGATGCTCAGTAAAATACTACTGTTATTAGAGAGGATTTTTTTTTTAAGGTTGACACTGGTCTTTTCATATTTGACCATACTTCAGTAAAAGTATTTAATAGGAAAAGGAGTTGATTTGTGAATGTTTTATGAAAGGATTAAAGATAGCAGAAAATTCTTACGGGAATAGGAAGCAGCATAAAAGACCATTCACCTCTTACAAACACCACGGTGCTAACAGGTTTATTTATAGAATGACATGAGTTTCTAACATCCTCATCTCCCTACCTTGCATATGCTGTTATTATCTTTTGCCTAGTGTACTACTTATCTTTGGCTGTGAAACAAATTACCCCAAAATTTAGTGGTTTAAAAAAAAAACATTTTTTATCTCACAGTTTTTTTGTGTTAGAAATCCAAGCACACTTAGCCAGGTATCTCTGACTCAAGGTTTCTTGTGAAGTTGTGTTCAAGCTGTAGGCTACAGCTGTGCACTCATCTGAAGGCTCAACTTGAATGGGAGATACACTCCCAAGCTCACTTACATGATTGTTGGCAGGGCTTTAGTTCTTCATGGGATTTTAACTGAGGGCCTCAGTTCCTTGTGAGATGTTGAAACTGGGAGCCTCAGTTCCTCACCACGTGTTTTGGGCTTCTCCATAGGGCTTATTACAACATAGCAGTTTTCATCCCCTAGTGCAAGACATCCAACAGAGAAGGAGACAGAAAGAGAGCACCCAAGATGGGTGGCACAGCCTTTATATAACCTGATCCTGAAAGTGAAATCCAAACATTTCTGTAGTATTCTCTTAATCAGAAAAGAGTCATTAAGTACAATCTACACATCTGGGCAGGGGATTATACCAGGATATGAACATTAGGAGGTAGGAATCACTTGGGACCATCCTAAACTCCACCTGCCACATTTAGATTCTCCATTTTACCTCACGATTTACCCTCAATATATCCTTCAAATTACTGAGCTTGTAGTATATAGACTTTGAAGTTTTCCAAGAATCTTCCTTAACCAAATATTCATTCCAAATTATTTGGGACTGTACACAAAATCCCACATTGGAGAGGAGAGATTCCTTGAGGTTTGAACCTAGAATCCTCAAAATACTTAATTTTTTTTTAAATGTGTATTAGATAAAGATATTGTTCTAGATCTCTAATCAGCTATAATGCTATGAGTTCTGTTCCATTTTCCTCTCAAGCAGTCAAAGTTGTAATCATGTGATTCTATTTGGGGCTTGAAAAAATATATATCACATTTATACTTTAGAAATGACATTCAAAGCTACAATCATATTAGAAGGGTCAAGGTTGCTACTAAAAAGGCCTAAAGTTTAATTTGCAGAGAAATACTCTGAAGGTATGAAATATAAATGGAGTGCAACAGTTGGTGTTCATAGTTAGGAAGTATTCAATATATGTGACATCTTTTTCTTCTGGGAAGGCTGTGTGACAATGGAGGGTTATGACTTCTAATACGGCATTAAACAAAGTTGGGGAAAAACTATAAGGCAGTAAAGCCATTCCTCAGTTTTGCCTCTCAAATTTTTGCATAAATACTCCTAAATAATACAAATTCTTAACTAGGAAGCACTTTCTGTTTGGATACATGTTTATTGCTTCCTTCTCTGGGCAATCACTAACATAGACATCAACAATTTACATGAAGTATGTTGTGTTGATTTGTTTAAGGGATTAGACGGTGAATTAGATAATTTGTTTTTAGAACACTAGGGGAAAGAATATTGTACTTTTCAATACATGGTTCCCTTTAGTGCAGAGTAAAGACAGATAAGAATGTAGAATCTTACCTGTTAGAAGTAGAGAAAATGCTTCTTAATTACATATAACATTATTTACAGAGAACCCTCTATTCACTTCAACTTGCTATGAATTTAATGCATTTGTCTGAAATCAAGTATATTTATTCTCACAGAAACTAAATACATATATATACAGACAAATATAGAGATACAGGCATAGGCAGTGACATAGATATAGATGCCATATCCATACCATATCTTTATCTATATCTACATCTGTATCTATCCATAAAGGCACAGGTCTAGAACATCAAGACATATAAAGTGGCAATTTCCAATAGACTGGAAAACAAATGATAGAGATGTTGTGTGTGCATTGTTTTCAAATAACTAAACTTTTCCATCCTGTTCTTAAAGCCATATGTTGATAAGTTTTACATCAAAACAGAAATTCTGTACCTAGAAGAGAAACAGCCACATAAAGATACATTTTCATGCTAAATAATAAATTATAGGTTATGTGTTTCTTTGATTTTAGAAGATGCATTATTTAAAATGATAAATAATTAACATATCAAAGCATTCTAATTTAACTGATGTGCAAGAGCAGCTAAGACATAAAGTATCCTGCTTATGCTTAAAACACATCTCCATAGTAGAGGAATACAGCAGCTTTTTATTACTAATAATTATGCTTTCCAAAGGGTGATTTCAGTTTATTACTTTAAAATATTAGGAAATGTCATAAAGTTCCATTTCTTATATGGGATATGTAAGCACATAATGATGGAAGACAGAAAGAAAAGCATAATTAGCAGTGTGCTATTAAATCCAACTTTTAACTTGGCCTACTTTGCTGAAGCATGATTTCTGACTGGCGTTTTCATTTTCATTTCCACACATGTTCCTCCTCCACTCTAGTCTACTCTGTAAACCTGAAAAAAATAATCCTTGCTGTGTAATCATCAGTTTAGTGGTACTAAAACAATGTTCTACAGATCTGGTATGGACCAAGAACAACAATATACTTGTTTGTATTTAAGCTGGTGACAGTCTAAAGAAAGTTTTCTGTTTTTTGTAAATGGGGCTGAAGGTCAACTAGTCAAAAACCAACCAGGCTCTCAGAACACTTAGTTTTCAGGAGCAAATTAACATTGATTCACCCTGTACTCTTGAAAAAAAAAAAACTTTATACTATTCTAAAATATGTTGCTATCATTATCACTTCATATTGATTATTTTTAGATTAAAGCAATAATTATGAAACAGTTTCCTTTACTTCTGCTGAAACACTCGATGGTCTGTACACTTCAAACAAAGATCAGGCCTGGTAAATGGCAATTAGTTTCAAAGAAGCCTTTATCAGAAACAACCATGTACATCACGGTGTGAGTGAGAGTCAGAAGCCAAATATGACAGAAGTTGCCAGACACCATTATAGAGGCTTAGACCTATATGCAAAAAAATAGTTTGTCAGTGTAACAGAACAATCTGTCACATCAGCAAAAACACAAGACTGTCTAGAAATATGCCAGGAGCTAGTTCCCAATAACCATATCAGGTCTGGTAGTAAGTACATGTTGGCTTAAACAGGAAGCATCAGGAATATAGACCAGACTAGGATGTAGAACTTATCTTATTACAAAGCAACATTCAGAAAGAATGGCACTGAAAGTCAAGGAATTGGAAAATAAACTCTACTTTTTACATAAAGACCTTGCTCCTTTTCACATTTCAGTGCCCTTTTAAGTTCAGAGGTCTTAATGAGATGGAAAAAAAACTAGGTAAGGTGAATACCTTCACCACATACTTATAGGGTGAACCCATCCTGAAATGTCATTCTTCCCTTTTAGAAAATCAATAGGCATTCAGAGACAACTAGGGACACAGAGATATATTTACATTCTATGATCATAATAAAATAGAACTAGAAATCAATGACAAATTTCAGCAGCTTAAAAAAATAAATCTTTCTGCGTCACTTAAGTAAAAAATTTTAAAACTTTGATATCACAGGATATTCTTAGGAAATAAAATGTTGAAAATACTATGCATTAAAACTTATGAACTCTGGTAAAAGCTTTAGTCAGAAGTAAATTCACAGTGCTAAATGTTTTAATTTAACACATAATTTAATTACAGAAGGGAAAAAACACAGCAAAACAACTAAAAGAAGACATAATAGTGCAAAAACAAGGTGTTGCTTCTATGAAAAATTTTAAAAGACTCATCTCTAAATTTAATTAAGAATACTAGAAAGAAAACACAAATACAATTTTTAAAAGTAAAACAGCAGATATTGAGGAAAAGAAAAATAAAGAAACATGTTCAAATCAATGAGCTCGAAAATTCTAAACTGAAAGATTTCAAAAGAATCAAAATCACCAAAATCAATTCAAATTGAGTACAAAACTAAAGTAGAAAATTGATAAGCATTGTCAAAGTAGAATATAAGCAAAATATTTTTCAGGCTTAGACAGATTTGCGGATATTTTCAGTGAAAATGTCAAATAGTAAATTATTTTATCGTGTGTGTGTGTGTGTGTGTGTGTGTGTGTGTATGTGTGTGTGTGTATAATGTTTCAGAGCACACCAAAAAAGTGAGTTTTAAAAATAACAATATACTTAAAATGTTTTTGAAGTTCACTCTACACAAAAAAGAAATTGAGAACAATAGCCAGTTTTTCCCTTAATAATTTAGATACAGAAGTCCTAAATGTAATCCTTTCAAATCAAATCCACCAGTATATGAAATACATAAAATATCATCAAGTAGGATTTATCCCAGGAATGCAAGGATATATCAGTGTTCAAGGATTTTTAAAAATGTGTAATATATTTATCACATGAAAATTTCAAGGGAGAAAATCCATATGATAATCTTGCTAGATTCTTCAAAAGCATTTTAATAATACTGAAATGTATACGTGATTTTAGAAATAAAATAAAACCGTATTTAATTGAGACTAGAAAGGTCCTTTCTTTAAATGACTAAATTATGTTTTCCTCATTAGTATTCCATCCTTATCTTAAAACCCCACTCACTGTCATAAACTGTGATATCTAATAAAAATATGCTACAGATCAACTTCATAAATTGCCTAGAGAGGGGCAGAGTACAATCATTCATATAACAAATATCTGTTGGGACTCCCCTCTGTTGCAAGCATTGTGTCTCACCCCAGGATACCAAGATGTTTAAGACATGAGTCTGTCCTTCTAGATGCTCAAAATATTTCAAAAGATCTAATTTTGAAAAACTATATATATATTTAGGGGGCAGTTTTACATTAAATGCAAAATTAAGCAAAGTACAGAGTTTCTATATGCCTTTCACCAAACACACATGCACAGCTCCCCAACTATCAACACCCCACGAGAGTAGATCACTTGTTACAATCAAAGAACCTACATTGACACAATATTATCCAAAATCCACATTAAACATTAGGGTTCACTTGACGTTGTGCATTATGTTGAGACAAACATACAGAATCATGTGCCCACCATTATAGTATCATACAGAACAATTTCACTGCCCTAAAAATCCTGTGTGCTCTGCTTATTTATCCTTATTTCCCTTCCAACCTCTGGAACTACTGATCTTTTTTTTACTATCTCCATAGTTTTATTTCATACAGAATATCACATAACCGGAATCGTAAGTACATAGCCATTGCAGATTGGCTTCTTTCACTAAATAATATGCATTTAAGGCTCTTCCATGTCTTTCCATGGTTTAAAATAGCTCATTTCTTTTTAATGCTGAATAGTATTCCATTGTCTAGATGTGTTGCAGTTTATCCACTTACCTACTGAAGGACACATTGATTGCTTCCAAGTTTTGGCAATTATGAATGAAGCTGCTATAAGCCCCTGTGTGAGGTTTGTGTTTGGACATAAGATTTCAGTTCATTAGGGTAAATAAGAAGGAGCACAACTGCTGAATTCTGTGGTAAGAGTATGGTTAGTTTTGGAAGAAAATGCCAAACTGTCTTCCAAAATGGCTACACCATTTTGTGTTCCCACCAACAATAAGTGAGAATTTCTATTGCTCCACATGCTTGCCAGCATTTGGTATTGAGAGTGTTTTGAATTTTCACTATTCTAATAGATATGTAGTAGTATCACACTGTTATTTAATTTGCAATTCCCTGATGACATATGGTGTTGAACACCTTTTCAAGTGCTTATTGTCATCTATATCTTATTTGGAGAGCTATCTATTCAGGTCTGTTGCCCATTTTTTTAACTGGACATTTCCACCTTATTGTTGAGTTTTAAGAGTTCTCTGTATGTTTTAAATAATATTCCTTTATCATATATATGTCTTTTACAAATATTATCTCCCAGTCTGTGGCTTGTCTTCTTATTTTCCTGACAGCATCTTTCACAGAACTGAAATTTTTAAGTCTAATGAAGTACAACTTATCAGTTATTTCTTTCATGGAACATGCTTTTTGTGTTGGATCTAAAAACTCATTGCTGGGAGAGGGATCCAAGATGGCAGTGTAGGAAGACCATAAGTTCACCCCCTCCCATGGATGTCCTGAATCTATACCTACATATAGAGCAACTCCTCCTAAAGAAGACCTGAGGGCTAACTGGATAGCTACTGTACACAGAAGGAGAACACAGAAATGGGTAGGAAAGACAGAGACACAATATCCACAGGAATCCCACCCAAACACAGTGACCTGCAACAGGAAGGAATATTGCTGAGGGTCCCAAGCGCAAACTTGTTTGCCCTGGGACTTAGAGCATAAAATAGCAGTCTGCCGTGTATATGGGAAGGAAATTCATTTACTAACCCTAGAGCTTCTGCCAAATAGGCAGGGAACTGCTACAGCTCTCTCCAGGGTCAGAGGTACCAGCAAGTGTCACTGTTCAAGTCCCCCCAGGGTTTCCCCCTAGCCTGGGCCCACTCGAGTTCCAGCCACCTTGCCAAAATGGCCTGAGGCACAGTGCTCCCCAGGAACTTCCCCTGGCCCATGCCCACTTAGCTCCAGTTTGCCTTCAAAAGCTGCCACACACAAGCAGTCTATACAGTGGATGCTTCCACATGAGGCTACCCCTTCAAGATCAGGAGAGGTAGCTGTTTCACCTAATTCACTGAAACAAAAATGAAAATCACAGAAAATGAGGAGTCAGAGGAATATACTTCAGTCAAAAGAACAAAGTTAACACCCAAGGGGGAAAAAGAAACCCTAACGAAATGGATATAAGTAATTTACCCAATTAAAAGTTCAAAGAAATGGTCATAAGGATGGTCAACAAAGTCTGGAGAAAAATGGAGGAACTCAGTGAGAACTTCAACAAAAAATATAAGAAAGAAGCAATTAAAAGCTGAAGACTACAATAACTGAAGTTAAAAAATACATTAAAGGGAATCAATGGCAGAGTAGATGATAGAGAAGAATGAACAAGCAATATAGAAGATAAAACAGTGGAAATCAGAGAATCAGAACAGCAAAAATAAGAAAGAATTTTTTTAATGAGGAGGGATTAAGGGACCTCTGGGAAAACATGAAGCATACTAACACTTGCATTATAGGGGTCTCAGAAGGACAAATGAGAGAGAAAGGGACAAAAAACTTATTTGAAGAAATAATGTCTGAAAATATCCCTAAACTGGGGAAGGAAACAGTCATCCAGATACAGGAAGCACAGAGCGCTCCAAACAAGATGAACCCAAGAAGACCCACAACAAGATGTATTATTATTAAAATGGCTTAAATTAAAGACAGAGAATCTTAAAGGCAGCAAGAGAAAAGCAACTCATTACATTCAAGGGAAACCCAACAAGGTTATCAGCTAATTTTTCAGCAGAAAATTTATAGGCCAGAAGGGAGTGGCAGGATTTATTTAAAGTACTGAAAAGAAAGAACAAAAAACAAACAAATGAAAAAAATTTACAACCTAGAATACTCTACCTGGCAAGTTCATAATTCAGAATTGATGGAGAGATAAAGAGCTTTCCAGACAATCAAAAAACTAAAGGAGTTCCTCACCACTAAACCAACCTTACAAGAATGTTAGAGGGCCTTCTTCAAGTGGAAAAGAAAAGGCCACAACTATAAATAAGAATATATATGAAAGAAAAAAATCTCACTGGTAAAGGCAAATACGTCGTAAAGGCAGTGGATCTGCCATTTAAAAAGCTAGTATGAAGGTTAAAAGACAAAAGTACAAACAACTATAACTATGATAAGTAGTTAAGGGATATATAAAATTAAAATGTAAAATATGACATCAAAAACATAAAATGTAGAGTATGAGGGCGTAAAAATGTTATGTGCTGCTTTTAGAATGCCTGCAAACTTAAGCTACTATCAAACTTAAGTTTAAAATAGACAGCTATATACATACAGATTGCTATGTATGAACCTCATGGTAACCACAAACCAAAAACCTACAAGAGATACATGCAAAAAAAATAAAGAGAAAGGAATCCAAACATAATGCTAAAGGAATCCATCAAACCATAATGGAAGAAACCAAGAGAAGACAGGAACAGAGAAATACAGAAACAACCAAAAAACCATGAATAAAATGGCAATAAGTACACACCTATCAAAAATTAGTTTAAATATAAATGGACTAAGTTATCCAATTAAAAGACACAGGGTAGCTGAATTAATTTTAAAAAACCGACACCCACCTATATGCTACCTACAATAGACTCGAATCATATCTAAAGACACACACAAACTGAGAATGAAGGGATGGAAAAATATATTCTATGCAAATGGAAAGAAAAGAAAGCTGGGATAACAATATTTATATCAGACAAAATGGACTTTAAAACAAAGACTGTAACAAAAGACACAAAAGGGTAATATATAATGATAATGGGGTCAAGCCAACAAGAGGCTATAACATTTGTTGGTTTGCATCCAACATATGAGCACCTAAATATTTAAAGCAAATAATAACAGAAATAAAAGAAATAGAAAGCAATACAATAATAGTAAGGAACTTTAATATCCCACTTAACGTTGATGGACAGATCACCCAGGCACAAAATCAATAAGGAAACACTGGCCTTAAATAACACATTAGACTAAATGAACTTAATAGATATAGAGAGAGCATTCCCTCCAAAAGCAACAGAATACACATTCTTTTCAAGTACATATGCAACATTCTCCAGGACAGATCATATGCTAGGCCATAAAATAAGTCCCAATAAATTTAAGATTGAAATCATATCAAGCATCTTTTTCTGACCCAAATGGTATGAAACTAGAAATCAAATAAAAGAAGAAACTGGAAAAAACACAAACACATGGAAACTAAACAACATGCTACTAAATAATCAATGGATCAACAAAGAAATCAAAGAGGAAATCAAAAAATACCTTGAGACAAATGAAAATGAAAACACAACATACCAAAATCTATGGGAAGCAGCAAAAGCAGTTTTACGAGGGAAATTAACAGCAATACATGTCTACCTCAAGAATAAGAAAAATCTCAAATAAACAATCTATATGTACATCTGAAGGAACCAGTAAAAGAACAAGCAAAGTCCAAAATTAGAAGAAGGAAGGTAATAAAGATATCAGAGGAAATAAAGGAAATGGAGACAAAAAAAACAAAAAACCAATAAATTAGAAGTTGGTTCTCTGAAAAGATAAACAAAATTGACAAACCTTCAGCCAGACTCATCAAGAAAGAGAGAGAGCCCAAATAAATAAAATCATAAATTCAAGAAGAGAGATTAAAACCCACAACACAGAAATACAAAGGATTGGAAGAAAATCTATAAACAATTATATGCCAACAAATTAGACAACCTAGAAGAAATGGATAATTTTTTAGAAACATACACCCTTCTAAGACTGAATCAGAAAATCTGATAGATTACTAGCAACAAAATAGAATCAGTAATCAAAAAAAACAAAACTCCAGATCCAGATGGGTTCACAGGTGAATTCTATCAAACATTTAAAGAAAAGTTAATACCCACCTTTCTCAAATTATTCCAAAAAACTGAAGAGGAAGGAATGCTTCCAAACTCATTTTACAAGGCCAGCATTACCCTAATACCAAAACCAACAAAGACACCATAAAAAAAGAATTACAAGCCAATATCCCTGATGAACACAGATGCAAATATCCTCAACAAAATATTAGCAAACTGAATTCAACAATACATTAAAAGAAATCATATACCATGATCAAGTGGGATTCATTCCAGGGATGCAGGAACAAACACATAGACTAAAGGAACAGAATAGAGAGTTCCAAAATAAACCCTTATTCATATGGTCAATTAACCTATGACAAAGAAGGCAAGAATACACAATGGAGAAAAGACAGTCTCTCAGTCTCTTCAATAAATGATGCTGAGAAATCTGGACAGTTACAGGCAAAAGAATGAAACTGGACCACTTTCTTACATCATAAACAAAAATAAACACAAACTGGATTAAAGAATTGAATGTAAGACCTGAAATCATAAAACTCCTATAAGAAAACATAGGCAGTAACCTCTTTGACACTGGTCCTAGCAGTATTTTTTGGGATATGTCTTCTCAGGCAAGGGTAACAAAAACAAAAGTAGACAAATGGAACTACATCAAACTAAAAAAGCTTTTGCACAGCAAAGAAAGCCACCAACAAAACAAAAAGGCAACGTACTGAATGCGAGAAGATATTTGTGAATAATATATAGAATAATAAAATATAGAGAGAACTCATACAACTCAATATAAAAAAACAAAAACAAAAAAACTTGATTTTAAAATGGGCAGAGGACTTCAACAGACATTCTTGCAAAGAAAACATATTGATGGCCAACAGGCACATGAAAAGATATTCAACATCACTAATTATCAGAGAAATGCAAATCAAAACCACAATGAGATATCAGTTCACACCTTTCAGAATGGCTATCATCAAAACACGAGAAATAAAAAGTGCTGGTGAAAATGTGGAGAAAAGGGAACTCTCATGCACTGTTGGTGGAAATGTAAATTGGTGCAGCCACTATAAACAACAGTATAGAGGTTCCTCAAAAAACTCAAAAATAGAGCTATCATATGATCCAGCCATTCTACTTCTGGGTATTTATCCAAAGAAAACAAAAACACTAATCCAAAAATATATATGTACCCCTATGTGTATTGCAGCACTATTTACAATAGCCAAAATACAGAATCAACCTAAGCATCCATCCAGAAATGAATAGGTAAAGAAAATGTGGGGTATATACATACAATGGACTATTACTCAGACATAAAAAAGAATGAAATCTTGCCATTTGCATCAACATAGATGGACCTGAAGGGTATTATGCTACATGAAATAAGTCAGAGAAAAACAAATACCAAATGATTTCCCTTACATGTGAAACCTAAAATGAAACAAACAAAACAAAACAAAACAGAAACAGACTCAGATACTGAGAACAAACTGGTGGTCGCCAGAGGGAAGGAAGGTGGGAGGATGGACAAAATAGGTGAAGGGGATTAATAAATACAAACTTTCAGCTATAAAATAAATAACTGACAGGGATAGAAATCATGGATAAGGAATATAGTCAATCATACTATAACAACTTTGTATAACTGGACTCATTGTGGTAATTGTTTCATAATATATAAAAATATCTAATCACTATATTGTATATACTCTATGTTAATTATCACTGAATAAAAATTGCAATAAAAAAATGAAAAGCCATTGCCAAACCCAAGGCGCTCTAGGTTTTTATCTATATTGTCTCCTAGCACTTTTATATTTTTGCGCTTTACATTTAGGTCTGTGATTCATATTCTGTTAACTTTTGTAAAGGGTCTGTGCCTAGATTCTTTTTTTTTCTGCATGTGGATGTCCAGTTGTTCTAGCACCATTTGTTGAAAAGACTATTTTTTCTCCACTGTATTGCCTTTGTTCCTTTGTCAAAGTTGACTATATTTGCATGGGTCTAATTTGGGCTCTCTATTCTGTTCTATTGAGCCATTTGTCTATTTTTTTCACTAATATTTTCACTAATATTACACTGTCTTGATTACTGTTGCTTTATAAAGTAAGTCTTGAAGTCAGGAAGTGTCAGTCCTTCAACTTTGCTCTTCCCCTTCAATATTTTCTTGGCTATTCTGAGTCTTTTGCCTCTCTATATAAACTTTAGAATCAGTTTGTTAATGATCACAAAATAACTTGATGGGATTGTACTGAATCATACATCATGTGGGGAAGAACTGACATTTGACAATTTGAGTGTTCCTATCAATGAACATAAAATACTTCTCCATTTATTTAGTTCTTCTTTGATTTCTTTCATCACAGTTTTATAGTTTTCCTCTTATAGATCTTCTACATATTTTTTTTTAGCTTTACACCTAAGTATTTCATTTGGGGAGGTTCTAATATAAATGGTTTTGTGGCTTTAATTTCAAATTCCACTTGTTCATTGCTAGCATACAGGGAAGCAACTGACTTCCTACATCAACTTTATATCTTACAGCCCTGCTATAATTGCTTATCTGTTCCAGGAGGTTTGTGGGTTTTTTGTTTTGTTTTTTATCTTTTTTTGGTCAATTCTTTCTGCATAGATAATCATGTCATCTGCAAAGAAAAACACTTTTACTTCTTCCTTCTCAATCCACATACTCTTTATTTTCTTTTCTTGTCTTACTGCATTGGCTAGTACTTCCAGTGTGATGTTGAAAATGATTTGTGAGAGAGGACATTCTTTCTTGTTCCTGATCTTAAAGTTTCTAGTTTATCATCATTAATCATTTTATTAGTTGTAATTTTTTTAGAGATGATCTTTAGAAATTAACGAAGTTCCCCTCTCAAAGTAGCTAAATTTTAAATTCTGGCATGAATAAATAGAAAACATGGTTGTGGGAATAAATTTTTCTTTTCAAAGAAAAAATGCTGAAAAATCTCTTCACCCTAACACATCTTGAAGCAAAGACTGTAAGTAGGAAATGGAAAGTAACAAAACAGACTTTTCTTCCAAAAGCTGTTTTATTTTCATACTCACTGAAAAAACAATACGTAATATATATATTCCTATTTATGCAGGCTGTGGAGGCAAGGAATTTTAGAGCTGGATGTTCCTAAATTACTGTCAAAATGTTTATTTGTCTTGTATTGTAAACAGTGTGCTATTTACATTATAATTATTGAGTGTATGCTCATTGCGGTAGTAAGATCAAGAAAGATGAATAACATAATTTCTAACTTCATAGGACACTAGGACATGTCTACATAAATTAACATATAATAACACTGAATGAAGGAAAAGAAGGATGCCACATACTAGGCAGAAAGAGATTAGTGAGATCTAGACTAAATATTCTAAGCAGACTTTGCTCCTAAACTGTCTTCCACTTAAAAACTCTTGTTGCATAGAATCATTGGTAGATCCCTGCTAGAGCTGGGAAAAGGTGAATGGACTTAATTAAAAGAGAAACATTTTCTAATAAGCTCCCAAGTAGTAAAGTTTCATGTTTATTTCTAGGGGGAAACAATTTCATATAAAAGATATGTTTGTTCAGTTAGTTTTTTTTTTTTTTTTTTTTACTTCCTTCCAAAATAATTGTACTTTTGTATGAGAAGGTACCACACTAGGTACTTACTAAAAATCAATTGTACTTGTTGTACCAAACCCTATCAGAAAAGATCAGAGACTATCTAAATATCCATAATATAGAAACCAGGAGTCATTTTTATAGTCTCTTTCTACACTAGACCCTCAAATTTTCATTCATCTACCTATAAACTGATGCATATTTTGCCAGATTCTCTGCTCAGCTGCTCCTTTAATCTCCCATCTGTTCATTTCTTTCTCTCTGATTGAAGAAACAAGAAGTATTTGTGGCTATGTACTCCACTGAGAAGCCACAAAAGACAGATGTGTGTGAATGAAATAATCTCAACCGAAAGTGCCTTTTTCTGAAAATACTTGAAATCATTTGATTTTCTGTGAAGAGTAGAATGACCAGATGCCATATTTTAAGATACTTTCTCATTTTTAACCATTTTGCTACAGTATTCCATAAATTTCAAAAACCCCTTGAAAAGGACAGCAATGTTTATAGTAGATGAAAATGGTTTTCAGTACTCTTCAGTGGCTTTCCTTTGCACCTGGAATAAAATCTAAATTTTTATCATGGCCTGAAAATTCTTTGACCCATCATCACTTGCCTCTTTTGTTCACAATTCTCCAAACATGCTGGCCTGTTTCAGTTTGCTTAACACAGTGTACCCATTCCCATCTTGAGCTCCTCCTACATGCAATTGCATTTTCCTGAAATGATTTTTTTCCCACTCTTTTCACAGTTGACTCCTTCTCAGCCCTCAGGTCTTAGCTTGGTTGTCACCCACACTTTTTCATCTCCCTCAAGCAAGTCTTCCCTGATTTACTGTCTTATGAAAGAGAGTGTAGTGTCATGATCAAGAGCATGAACTCTATATTAAAGTAACAGGATTAACATCATCCTGCCATCGATAGCTGTGGTTGTGAGCAACATATTTAGACTTTCTGTGCCTCAGTTTCATAATTTAACAATGGAGATGATAATAATATCTCATAGGGTTGTTAGGTTAAATAAGCTAATAAAGTAAAGCATAACAGTGCCTGGAGTAAGAGAAACATCTAATCAATGTTTATTATCGGTATCTTAGCACCTTGCTTCTTTCTAGCACCCTGATTATTTCTACCAAATATCTTATAACAACATGGATTTCTTTTTCAAATTAAAATTTTGTCTACCTACCCTGCTACCTTTTAAGGTTTCTGAGGGCAAGGACTGTACTAATCTTGTTTCATCCTCGTTTTCCCAAACCTATTAAAGTTCCTGATTCATAACAGGGTTCAAAGACTATTTATTGAATGGATTACAGATGTCTGGGGTACTTATTGGAATAGCCTGTCTGTGAATGGGTTGAACTGGTGAGTATTTCCTCTTCTTCCCCTCATCAATCAAACTTTTCTATTAAGAAGTGACAACATCACTTCTCAGAATTTAGCTGACTAGTGTAGCTGCCTCCATAATACAACTAGCTTTTCCTGTAGCATGAATAAAATAGATGCTTCTCTATCCCCAAATACTAGACCATCTATGTGATCAATGCTTCCAAATGAAAGGGCAAAACCCATGTTTAAAGGCAAAGAATCTTTACTCGAAATGGCATTATACAATGTTATCTCCAAAGAATGGTAAAGACTGTCTTTGGAAGATGTGGTTAGTCCACAAATTATTTAGAAAATGAAACCAGCTGTAACACGGAGGTAAATGGCAGGGTCTGTGTTGGCATTTACTGGTTCCCTTTTTGCCACTTTTAGAAAAGTTCTATAAAATAGAGATAAACTCAGAGTAGAGCTAACCATTCTGAAAACAGAGATGGAAGGAAATTCTGCTATCTGTCCTTGTCCTGCAATCTATGTTGACTAGATATCTTATAAATAGGAAACTTATTAGACTGAAAAACCAACTGCTTCTGGACTCTAAATTAAAATAGTTGTGTGTGATAGCTTTAAACCTGAAGCTTTAGCCGGTGATAAAGCCTGTATCCTTCTAGAAAGGACAGGAAAAAAGCTGTTGCCGTCTCACTCAAGACACTGTTGTCAGGGTCAATAGTTTAAGAAAGAAGCTTAGCAGTAAAGCATTTGATACAGTGGTCAATTCTTAGGGAACAGAAAGGAAAAGACTGATCACAGTAATTAAAAGCAGAGCGTTTAAAATAGGAAGTAAATGACAAGAGTTCCCAGGCTTAAACCTATGTCAAAACAAGATTCTGTCTGTGGTTACTTAACCAAGGATGTAACTGGAAACAGACTGGAGTTCTACTAAGTTTTTGGAAGGAAATTTATTGAAAAGAAGAAAGGAAAAGAACAAGACAATACAAACCTCACTAATATGAACCTGTAAAAAATAATCCTTTGGCTTTAGACCTGCAGCAACAGGAAGTGATCAGTGCCACCTCCAGCAATACTTTACCCTCCAGTACCTAGATCTAGCCATGGAAGATCACAGAAGAGAGCCTCACAGAAGGCAGAACCAAGGCTGCCAGATGGGTTAACTAAGGAATTTTTCCGAAACAGGTCATCAATACTACTTATGTTCATTGGAATTTAATCAATTATAAAGACCATGACTGCTTATTGTTTTCCATTTTCCAAATGGACATTTTTATTGTGTTATACTGTTTCTTCTCCATCATTCTGCCTTCAGTGGGTTGGATACTATATAGCTGATTAGACTATCAGACACAACATCCAACCCTGACAGAGAAGATCATACCTTACACTCATGTCCTATGACTTGTAGGAGAGGTAGTCATTCGATGAGATTTTAGGATGGTCCTTTTGGGGAGTAATATGTGTGTTTGATATATGTGGAAATTAATATATGAATCTAAGTTATTCTGTGGGCAATTCAGAAAAGCTCTTTAAAAGGGCTGCTTCAGCTGGAATTTCTCTCCCTTTCCTGGAGTCTAGAATATGGATGATATGGTGGGTCTTCCAATGACCAACCTGTATGCATGAGGCAACTTTGCATTTAAAAGCCAGTGAAAAGGATATTAGAGCAAAAAGTTAGAAGTCAGTCACCCAGTATTACCTATTTCTGGATTTCAAGTTTTGTGAAAGGAAAGCAAACCCCTACCTGATTGAAGACACCATTATTCTAGACCTCTGTACTAGCCCCCAAAAGTAGTTCCTAAATCCATGTTCATGTCACTAGGTCCCAGACCAAACTTTGTGAATCACTGTTTTAGAGGTTTGAAAATTAAACTACTTGACGATCTTTCAAGTACTCTTCCAGAGTTGAGAGATAAGTTGACTAGCATATAATGATCATTACCATACTTTAAAAATTTTTCAAATATCTAGTGGCACATTAATAAGAATTGTGTTCATCAGCTTTATAGTCATTAATATAAGAATATGTTAAAATAATACTTCTTATATCATGTACTAATAATTTTAAGAAGCATGGTATCTGATTATGCTTTTAGAACAAAATCTTGGTTTTCTAGGCTATAGTTTAATGAAAGTGAGTATACATTGTGTATATGTATGTGTAGTGTACATCAAGGTGTGTATACATATACCTAGACATAGAAAAATATATGCAGCTCTGGATATGTTTGAGTGTAAACATAAATTTGACAATTTGTTATAATTCCATTTGTTTTAGCAGGAACTTTTCTGAACCCCAAGATTTTGCAAATTAAATAAATCTATTATGCTGTCACAGCAAGTTTATTTTCTAAAGAAATGACAGGCTTGGTTAGTAAGTATGCCCTTTGTCTGTAAAGTTCTTATTTGTCTACCATCTCACAGCAAGCACTTCTGATGAATAGCACAATTAACCTTTCCGTTATTAAAACAATTAATTGCAAAAATTCAAGACATGACAGGGACAAAATACTAATACATAAATTATTAGGTTCAGAAATTATAATTATTAATCCATGTACAGTAATTGTGCCACAAACAATGAACAATTATTATGCTAACATCTATGATAAAATTTTTGCTTTTCACTTCCTTCCCTGGCCAAGGGATGGCTACTTTATGTTGGGCATGAGGTCTAAAAGAGAATTAATATCTGCTAGGTACCACAAGCCTATAAGATATGACAAAAAAATTAATACTGATTAGATAATAACTATAAAGACCTATATAAATACAAAAGTGTGTTTTTCGGCATAACCATCTTGAAAACGTATACAAATGATGTTATGCTGATGTATACCCAAAAAAATTAGGATTTTTGTTTTTTTGATTTCTCTCTTGGAATTAGAATATTTAAGCTAAATTCACAATTCTGTCTTTCACTGGCCATACAGAGTAAATTTCCTTGAACTTCAGGTTTAAGAAAGCAAAACAGAACTTCTTAAATTCTCATCAGTTTTTTTAACAAATAGGTAATATACGAGAAAGTACTTTTAAATGTCAAAATGTGAACTAGTTATTATTCTACCAAAAATTGGGCTCTGAACAATGTTTTATCCTGCACTACTCAAAATAGTAGCCACTATCCACTTGTGGCCATTAAGCACTTGATATGTGACTAAGGAACTGAACTTTTGATTTTTTTAAATTTATTTCATTTAAATTTAAGCAGCCAAGTCTATTGAACTCCCTAAACACTTCTTGCTCTTTATCCAGGAGCTGCTAAGTTTATCTGTCAGTTTTGAGCTACTGATTGGACCATGTTAACTAGTGGGCTGGATCACGTTTTTAGCAGTCATGCATTAACCGACGTGCTACTGTTTTCAACACCAATTGTGATCCTTTTGCACCTACAGGAACTCTGAACCAAAGCAAATTTTGGCTTTTCCTGAGTCTGCTGGTCATTATACCATTTATGTCATGAAACTTTTACCGTGAATTCATTTGCACAGGATGAAGATTTTTCCACCCGAGAACTAGACTTTCAGATTTGAAAGGCTTAGTAGAGATCATCTACATGAAACAATTCCAAACAGAAGCAACTGTATAAGTCAACCTAATGCAAGAGGAATAACTATTTGCTATACAGTACTATTCAAATATACTCAAGCCAGTCATGTCAAAATTTGACACGTTTTCAAAATGATATGGCAATTTTGCAACAATAGCACTTGATGATTTGTTTTGTTAAAGGAAAATAGGATGGATGAGTATTTTGATTTGAACACGTGGTTGGAAACATAGTAAGCTATACAAATAACTATTTTAGTAGATAAAAGAGCTAAAATATTGCTTTTATATCTTCCTAGATAAATGACAGATAGACAGACAGGCAGTAGATAAATATTGTTTCACTGATTCTCTGAGAGGAAATTTTTATATTGTATATAGAATACTCTGAATGCATAAAGTTAAAGTAACGGAAATATTTGAAGATTTAACTCAGCATTTTGTGCTAATTACATATTAGGGCCTAAACACATCTGTGTCGATTCAACAGATTATTTCTCTTTTGGGAAGATTTTCAAGTTTCTCATTTGTTTTGTTATTCTTGTAGGAGGAAATGTGAAATATACAGGGCATTTCGTCAAGTAGATCAAGGACACCCAAATTAATAAAAGAGAATATTCTATAGTCACCATGGGTGACTACTGCATGCAAATGACAAGATTTTGTTTCAGACAGAAAATATTAATTTACTTACGATGTCCTTTTCTGATGTGTGATCAAAAGCAGTTGTTATTCATCCCTTTAATTCAGGTGAATTTTGGGGGAAGTGGCAAGTAGAAACAGGTGGAACGTGTGGTTCCTGGGACTTTTTGTTCAATGAAGTGCCTCAAACACAGGAAAACTTTGATCTGCCTGGCTTGGTAGAACTGGATGCTGAAAAACAGTGTTTGTTATTTCTTTTTAAGCAGAACAAATTAGAAAAAACCCTTTTAAAGTGGACAGAGCTTAAGAATAAATGGCTTGCATCATATTTTTCTCCTAAAACTAAGCAAAGTTTAAAAGAGTAAAAGGAAATAGAACTCACATTTCTACTTATAAAAATTATTTCTTCAACACACAGAGTTCTATTTAGATTAAGGCTTTGTTTTTAGCACTATGGTAATTTAGAAATAAGATTAAATCATTTGAAACCATCAAAAGTATACTCTTATCATAGATAACTCCTACCTGCTTCCATGTGGTACAACTTTATCAAATCCCACTTTTTATCCATATAAAAAGAAAAACAGAATTCCATACTGAAACTTTCAAAAAGTTTTAAAAATCACTTATATATGTAAACTCCTGGCCCATTCTTTTCCCAGAAAATGAAACTGATCATACTAAAAATAACATCCACCTGCCTAACTTTCATGGTGTTTTCAATGAAAAAGTGAAACAAAGTTTTCAGAATACAACTATGGTATCTTAATAGCATACTGTATTAGTCAGAGGTCAGAGTTCTCTAGATAAATACATCAATAGGATGTACAAGGGGGGAGAGAGAGAGAGAGAGAAAGAATAGAGGAGAGGAGAGGGGGGAGAGAGAGGGGAGAGAGAGGGGAAAGAGAGAGATTTTCAGAAATTGGCCCAGGAGATGGTGGAGGCTTGGCAAGTCTACAAATGAGCAGGGTAGGCTGGCAGGCTGGAGACCCAGGGAAGAGTTGATGTTGTAGTTCAAGTCCAAAGAATTCCCTCTTCTTCCAGAAAGATCAGTCTTTTTCTATTAAAGCCTTCAACTAAATGGATCAGGTTCACCCACAATATGGAAGGTAGACTGCTTTACTTGAAGCCTGACTTAAATGCTAATTTCATCTAAAAAAATGCCTTCATGGAAACATCTAGAATATTGTTTGAACAAATATCTGAGTACCAAGGTCTAACCAAGTTGACACACAAAATTAACCATCACATATATATACTACTTAAACCTAAATAAGCTAGTTACCTAAAAAACAAAAAAGTACTTAATGTTATTTGAAAAGCTTTGGTGATCACTTTAAATTAGTTTTTAAAATGCTTGCCTTTTAGTTTTACAAAATGTGACGTCACACAGTTATGATCAATTGATTATCTTCTCAAGCACAGGAAGAATTTACCAATACATTCATAATCTTCTCTTATACCCAGCATGGTTTCTGACATGTTTACTAAATGAATAAGGCAGTAAGTCAACATTCCCAACATCACTAGTACATTTTCAATTTAATTAAATATGGTTAAATCCCAAGATAATTTTCCCACATTCACTCTACTTACCAATTTTGTCATAGTTAATCAAATTTTGAATTTGGTATACCAGATTTACATCTAAAAGAAATAATCAGGCATTATCAAACTAAGATTGTTCTAACTACAATTTAATACTAAATTTTTCAAAGATTATCCAAATGTCTTGTAATACATTTTTCTATTGTTAGCCTTGTGTCCTGGTTCTAACACTGCATCATCTACATGCACAAACCAAATATCAATCATATATATTTATCCATGAGATTTTAGTATGTGGTTTCACTAATAGGAAAACACATACTAAAAGATTTCAAAGAAGAATGTAACTCATTATAGGCAGTAGTTGAGAAATATGCCATGGTTAGCATTCTACAAATATGTAATCTTGTTACATTGTGAAATGCTAAAATACTATGCCCTTTTCTAAAACACAGTTTACTAGAGCACGGCAGGAATAAGGCAGGAGGCCAAAAACTGGAACAGGCAATTATATAAGTTATTTTTCTCATTTTTAAAATAAAAAATTTATTTGACTTCTAATCCAATCTTTATCATAATATGTCATGCCTAACACCCCTAAGGACGTAGAAAATTTCATAGTCATGCTTCACTGCATCCATCTATTTAATTGTTTTTTATTGAATAGTTATAAAAATTTGAGATTTTTCTAACTCTTAACTGAAATAGATTGAAGTTTATTTCCTATTTTTTTCTTTGTAACTCCTTAAACCTTTCTGTGTACAATAGTTATAGCAAATGTTATGTAGGTAAAATTGTTTCCATGTTTATTGTAGTTATTATCCAATTTGTTTGGAATTTTCAGGCAGGATTTGTGAGAACTATTTATCTGACTTTACAAAAACTATATGTTGCATGTAGATATAGCATTCCCTTCTTCCACTTGTCAAATTTAAATACTTGGACATTGCAAACTCTGGAATTTCACTTAAAACAACAGCCTTTTAAACATTCTATTATACTAAATCAGTCATATCTGGAAACCAATTAATTTAAAAAGCAAATTTTATTGAATATAACTCTGTTTTATTAAATTTCATGAAAAAAAAGTTTTTTGGGAAAAAAGTTTTTTCCCAAAGCTTCAAATGTGATTTTTACTTAGTTTAATATCTGAATTATAATGTTCCAATTTTCTCATAATTTAGATCAAGTTCTATTTCAACTGACAAAAAATTAGGTGCCACTACATAAAAGGCAATGGTTGAATAGATTATACTGGCACTGGCATCCATGTTGTTAATAGGCTGAATTATTCCTCAGTTCTAATTTTTTTGGAAATAAAATTAGGTTCTACCTATGCCTTAGATGTTTTTCTACACATGTAGTCATTAATATAATCAGCCAATATTTATAGGATTACATATTATGTATTATAGACATATATTGTGTATAAGAATTGAAGGTTGGAAAAATATACACTGACATTTATTGTCTTTTGTAAATTAAACATGTATCCCCATGTGTTTAAGGTCAATTAATCTACAACAAAGAAGGCAAGAATATACAATGGGGAAAAGACAGTCTCTTCAATAACTGGTGCTGGGAAAACTTGACAGTTACATGTAAAAGAATGAACTTAGAACATTCTCTAACACCATATACAGAAAATAAACTCAAAATGGATTAAAGACCTAAATGTAAAACTGGAAACCATAAAACTCCTAGAAGAAAACATAGGCAGAACACACTTTAACATAAATTGTGACAAGGTGACCTAATTAAACTTAAAAGCTTTTGCATAGCAAAGGAAATCATCCACAAAATGACAACCTACTGAATAGCAGAAGATATTTGCAAATGATATGACCAATAAGGAGTTAGTATCAAAAATATATAAACAGCTTATACAACTCAACATCAAACAACGAACAACCTGACTGAAATAATGGGCAGAAAACCTGAAGAGACATTTTTCTAAAGAAGACATACAAATGGCCAACAGGCACATGAAAAGATGCTCAACATCATTAATCATCAGAGAAATGCAAATTAAAACCACAATGAGGTTATCACCTCATACCTTTCATAATGGCTACCACCCAAAAGACCACAAAAAACAAATGTTAGTGAGGATGTGGAGAAAAGGGAACCCTCATACACTGTTGGTGGGAATGTAAATTGGTGCAGCCATTGTGGAAAACAGTATGGTGGTTTCTCAAAAAACTAAAAACTAAAACTACCAAATGACCCAGCAATTCCACTCCTGGGTATTTATTCAAAAAAAAAAACAACAAAGGAAAGAAAACACAAATTTGAAAAGATACGTGCACCCCAATGTTCACAGCAGCGTTATTTACAATTGCCAAAATATGGAAGCAACCTAAGAGTCCATCAACAGATGAATATATAAAGAAGATGTGGTATGTATATGCAATGGAATACTACTCAGCCATAAAAAAAACCATGAAATTTCAGCATTTGCAACAACATGGATGGACTTGCAGGGCATTATGCTAAGTGAAAAAAGTCAGACAGAGAAAGACAAGTACTATATGATATCACTTATATGGGATATCTAAAAAGTAAGACTAGCAAATGGAACAAAAAAGAAACTGACTCACACCACAAACTAGTGGTTACCAGTGGGAAGAAGGAAGCAGGGAGGGGCAAGATAAGGGTAGAGGGTTAAGAGGTATAAAATACTATGTATAAAATAAATAAGCTTCACAGATACATAGTACAACACAGGGTATATAGCCAATATTTTAAAATAACCATACAGGGAATATAGGGTTTAAAAATTGTGAAGCACTATGTTGTATACCTGAAACTAATATTATAAATCAACTATACCTCAATTAAAAAAATATGTACTAAACATCCCTTATGTGCCAATCAACAGGCCATGTACTAAGAATATCCAGATGAAAACTCCTGGGCCTACTCTCAAGGACCTGGGAAAAACCCTGGGAGAGAGTTCAAGCAAGAGTCACAAGAATCAAAGACTAGTCAGATCAGAAAAGTAAAAAATAAAAGTAAAACTAAAAATAAGATACAGTTGTTAGAAACTGTTTAGATAAGCTAAGTATCAAAAGAACATATAGCATTCTATGTTATATAATCCAATAATGATATAGTATCAAATAGCCTCATATCTAAATAATATTATAAAAGAGAAGGGGGAAACTACAGCAGTTTTTGCCTTTATTTTTGTTATGTCACCACCTTTTTCTAGAAGTGTGTGTAACATTCTATTATATGATAATTATATATATTATTCATTATATACCCCTATGAATCTATAATACATCATGCTAAACAATATTTCCCGTCATGCTGCTTTGTTTTACAATTATTGGCAGAGTGTCATCTTCACCTCTTCTATTTTGTTCATGTCTTTGAACACCTAACCTAAACTTCTCTGTTTACTTTAATGGTTAAGGGCTGTTCTACTGTAAATGTGGTTACACTGGAAACTACATTTCCCAGAATCTCCTTCCCTACATGATTCTAAATCTGAGCTGGATGAAAGTAAAGTTGCAAGCAACTTGCCAAGCAGAAATGAAGCAGCAGCCACGATGCAACAGAGATGAAGAAATACCAGCAGGTACCAGTTTGTCTACAGTGTTTCCTGATCTACACCCAGTTCTCCTTCTCAAATATGTTCCCTACTGACCAACAATAAAGATAGGCTTACTATCCCCAGAGCTTGACTGTGAACTCAAGGAGCCAGTAGTCAGGAAGGCTAGTAACCTTATACAGACTTCCTGGAGTCATCTTTTCCAACTCTACTGTGCTTCGTAAAGAAGCAAAGCAAATATTGATAAAAGGACATAGAAAATAGCTGAATTCTTCTAGGGCCTCGCAAAAACTAGGAAGAAAAATCTTTCATAATATTATAAGCCAAAATTTTAGGATAAGTAGGTAAGAGAATGCAAACTAAAAAGAAAGAACTATTTGAATTAGCATGTGCCTGAATGAGAGAAGACCAGATTTGAGTTTATTTTGAGCCTGAAGCTGGGGAGTCACGGTGTGATCCTACAAAAGCAGGGAATACACCAAAGGATTAGTTAGACACAGCTCACTCAGATCAGCTTTTACCTTTTCAGGGGAATGAACATCTCAGTTTTACTGTAGCACAGTTATTAATTAGCGACATAGGATTTAAGAACCTAAGAGTTCTGCCTTAACTAAGAGAAGTTACCAAAGATAGCCTCCAGCAGCACAAGGCAAATACTGCAACCACTCAGGCAAAGAGGAAGGCAGCAGGGGTTGAAAAGTTTGAGCCTTCTGATGACAGGACATTTTATTTCACAACACTATCTCTGAAGGGCAGAGCAATTGTTTAAGAAAAAGTGCTTAAAATCAACGCTTCTTTTTTGTGCGCAAGTCTTTACAATGCTTAAAAATCCAATGTGCTAAAGTACAGCCAGCAGCAAAGTGTGGAAGGTGACAATAAAGTAGAACTTGGAGTGAAGAGTTTTACATTTTGTTTGGTTTGTATTTAATTTACCATACAATATATAATTTTCACATTGAAAATAATGAAAAATCCCTATATGGGGTTTATTTGATGTTTTCATTAACTGAAAACAAGTTACACATGACGTTTAAGGATTCAAGCTAATAAATCCTTCTTAAGTGTGTACTATGTTCTATGTACTGCTTTAGATGCTAGAAATTTTGTAAACTCAAAAAAACATTTATTTTGTTAAAAACTATCATTACTATATCTGTACGTTCTAAACTCAATTCACGAAGTGAGATATAAATTTGACTAATTTATACTCCATAGTTCAGTTTCTAACGTGAATACCCAAGAGTTACAGAAGTAATTTATATGATAAAACAATAGTCAAAATCATGAGCGTTATTGGTTATCATGTCTACTTTATCAACCATGGGATTACTGGTAAAAATCTCATTATGGAAAGTTAAATATGGGGCATAATTCTTCAGTCTCCTATAGTAATGCTATGCATTTGTACCACTGGCTTGGTGTCATGATGGATGAAGTATATCTACCTGTCTATTAACTCTGGGCATGGCTGTATGAATTTCTTTGGCCAATGGGCTACTAGCACACATAATACAAAAGAGTGTGCCTCTATGATTGAGCATGTCTGCTCTTTGCTCTCCTAACATTACTGGAAGATGTCCCAGTTAGCTTGTTCATCCAGGGAAAATGAGAAACTTAGACGCAATGTGTAACTAAAGCCAACTCCAGGTAATTGCAACCTGGATCAGCCAACCCACAGTCACCCCAAACATGTGTGAGTAACTAAGTATGCCACTGAATACTGGGCTGGTTGATTAAACAGCACTGTTGTGGCAATGTTGAATGATATAAAAATTTAAGCGAAAAGAAAAACCCTAACATATATGGCATTGATTTTGAAACGAAGCACAAAGTGACTAGAAATTATTATAAGAAGTTGGGAGATTGATAAGGAAACTGCTGTAGAAGGATGGAAAAACAGTGACACTATTGTGTAGTAGCAAAATATTTAATAAAGCCATCACCTGAAATAAAGCCATCACCTGAAATAAAGCCATCACCTGAGATAACTGGGAAGAAAGAAAATGTAGCCAATGAATTTGTAGAGGTGAGGGAGGGATTTCAAGGCTATCTCCATTTAAAAAGATGCTATGAGAAAGATTAACTTAGAAACAAACTGATTGGTGTGCAAATAAAATTTATCCAATAAGTAGCAGAATTTGGATAACGCAAGAGTTTCTCACCAAATAAAAGGTCGAGTCATTAAAACAATCCTAAATCTTTACCAGAAGCAGGGTATCATGTGGCACGTGCGTGCGTGCATGCGTCTGTGTGTGTGTGTGTGTGTGTGTGGCAAATTTGATAGAAGTGTGATACATCATCCCTGCTCAGCCATTTGCTAGTGGATTGACCTTAGAAAAGTTATTTTATATATGCTTCAGTTTTCTCATTTCTAACCTTGGGATACATAGGTTTGTTTTGAATATATCAAATGAAATAATGCAACTAAAATTTTAAAGGGCCTGGCACACACTAAGCACTTGATAAAAGGTTATATATATATATATATATATATATATATATATATATGTATATAATAACTATTATTATTAGTTATGGGATTATACTTAAAATTTTAATAATAAGAGACAGGTTTACTTTGTTTGTTTGTTTGTTTGAATTTATTCACTACACAGACTCTATTCCACATAGATTCTGGTAATATGATAAGATGATCAAATTACCCTGAAAAATGTCCCTAGATATCTAAAATACTGAATTTCTATCTTGCCAACTCAAGTACTTTTTTTTTTTTCTTCATTTAAATGCTGCAACAGAGGGGCTTCCCTGGTGGCACAGTGGTTAAGAATCCGCCTGCCAATGCAGGGGACACGACTTCGAGCCCTGGCACGGGAAGATCCCACATGCTGCAGAGCAACTAAGCCCGTGTGCCACAACCACTGAGGCTGCACTCAAGAGCCCGCGAGCCACAACTACTGAGTCCACGCGCCACAACTACTGAACCCACGCACCACAACTACTGAAGCCCACGCACCTAGAACCCATGCTCAGCAACAAGAAAAGACACTGCAATGAGAAGGCCTCACACCGCAATGAAGAGTAGCCCCTGCTCGCCGCAACTAGAGAAAGCCCGCGCACAGCAACGAAGACCCAACACAGCCAAAAATAAAATAAATTGAATAAATTAAAAATAAATAAATAAAATAAACGTTGTAACAGAAAAGTATACTTCTTGCCTATGTGGGCTCACTCCAAATTTAGAATACCCAAACTTACCTGTAACTTTGCTCCAGCTGAGTTCCAGATATAGCAGATTTTTCCAACTTGGACTTCTACCACTTTCACTGTCAACAGATGATGGCAACTACTTTCCTACTAAATTTACTCTCTCTTATTAACTGACAAATTTATAAATCTAAGAACTTGTATTTAGCCATTGTTTGACACTGTTGACTGTCACTTACTTCTTGAAAGGTCCTGCCTGATGTTATCTTTTGTAGCTACACTCTGCAGGGGGACAAAATTTGCTACCCCAAAATGTCTCTGGTATGCAAATTATTTGGAGGTGAAAACAATCAAGGCTCAAAAGACTCAGGAAGAAACTCTGATCTTCCCCCTTCCTGCCTGAAGAATTTAGATACCAGGCCTGGTACAGGAATAGATCTATTACCAAAGATGTCTGCAAAGAATATGGGATAGGTATGGTGGGGAAAAATTCAGAGATCAGAGTCCATCCACTCTGTGTCTCATTGTCTGCCGGGGCCCAGCAAACATTTGTTTACCAAACATGTGTTTTCCACCTCCCTGTGAATTGCCTTCCTCCCCTTTAAAATCTCAAATCACTACCCCTAACATCTTCTTTTGTCTTTAGCTGAAGATGATATTTAAGGTGAGGGTTTTAGCCATTTTGGAGAGTTACTCATTTCTCCTGGGTCTCTCCCTCATATACATGTTATTAAATCTTTGCCTGATTTCCTCCTGTTAATCTGTCTCATGCCAATTTAATTATTAGACCAGGCAGAAGAACCCATAAGGGTAGAGGGAAATTTCTTTCTCTTTAATTTCATCTCCAGGATCTCAATGTTCCTTCTCTGTGCGTTGGTTTCCTTTTCTCTTCTGTTGTTCTATATTCTTTCAAGTTATACCCACTAGATGTTTGTTTTCCTGAGGGTTTGTTTTTGGCTCTCGTAACTCTTTCATTCTACACTGGTATCTAAATGGTTTTAAATCACCTCTTTACCCTGACAAATTCCAAATCTACACCTCCCACCCTGATCTCTTATGCTCCCCACCTAGGTTTCCTGCTGCTTACAGGGTTATCTTAAAACTCAGTTTGTCCCCAAATCTAATTGTTTCCCTTGAAACTTATTAATCTTCTTATCTGTTGTGTTAATGATAACTTTCATTACTATCCTATCAGTTTTCTAACCTTGAAGCACTGACAATACCTTTTTTCTGTCCTGTGCTAACCAGTAGTATAGACTCACTGATAAGATGAACTCTGGGCAGAGATATGAGTAAATAAGGGAGGGAGCAATGATGATATCTGTGGGTAAAGCATTTTAGCCAGAGAGAGTGAGAGAAGAGGAAGAACAAAGGATCTGAGGTACTAGTATGTCTGAGGAATGCCAAGGAGCTCAGTGTGACCAGAGCAGAAGCAGTGAGTGAGAAACTGTTAGAAGAGAGGAAATTCTTTCCAGTCTTTCACATCTGTCCATTTTCTGCCTGAGCCTGAAAGGCAAAATGGCTGCAGATGGGCATACATTTGCATAATCACTTTCCTTTGTGCCTTTCTTCCCAGGTGACCTAGAATGCCTTTGTTTAAAAAACAAAAAAAGAGCCTTCAGTACTAAGTCTCAGTTACAGCATCCCCATAAATAGCAGTAAAGATTGCTTTTTTTCCCCACTCTTCGGATACAAACAAAATGTAGAATTGAGGACTTCTGAAGTTGAGTATGGTGTCACTACACGTATGGCATGATCTATGTGGAATATTAATAGACAAGAAAAAGTTACTAAAAAAAAGAAGAAAAAATTACTGTGTTTGGACTTCGCCCAATTTCTCCTACCCACTAGTGTCAAATAGATGTGAGGGACAATTTATTGTGTTGGGAAGATGACAGTAGGGGGGAAGTTATGAATTTATTCTTGTGGCATATCCTGAAACACCCTTAAATGCTCTCTCTGGATTGCCTGAACAATCATTTTGCCAGGATCAGAAATTTCCCTCACACCATACCCAGAAGCTAGTAACTTCCTTCCCAGCAGAAAAACTTAAAACTTCCCCAGGAACCTCATACAATCAGTTGGTTTCCAACCCCAGGCTGCCTGACACCCAAAATAATGTTTGTCCCCTCACTGAAAAGCCCTTCTTATGTTTGCCCTAATAAAAGCAAAATCAACAGGGCGTCAAATATCTTTCTCTGGAATTTACCTTCACAGCCTGTCCAGAAGAGCACTGTTGTCCTTTCATGAGCTCTTTGCAGATGATAAGAGACGGGGGGGGGGGGGTGGGGGGGGGGGTGGGGGGTGGGGGCAATCACTTCTTGCAGACTCCTGATTTGTTAATTGCCCCTTATAAAATGTGTTCCTTAATCTATCCCAAGTAATGTGACACTCTGTTCTGCCACATGTCAAGTCAAGTCAAGAAGGAAGCAGTCTTATACACAAATACTGAATTCTGAATCACACAAATCTTTGTATACATCTCCCTTTTGTTGAGTCAGACTTGATCTTGGATATTGACTTGATTCCCATGGGACAAAGAAATGCCAGGAGGATAATTACACTTTCTAAATTTCTAAAGCAAACTGATCTTTATTTCCTATATTTACATTCCCCTACATACCTAGGGACTGTGGCTATAGAAGGGTAGAGGTTTGAGGAGGGAGCCTCCCCAGGGACTGGTAACATCGTTCATGTAAGCTTTCAAAGTGATACAGGCTGAGCTAAGACCATTACTCTGATCCATCACACAATCACACTTAAGAATTGCAATTGCAAACCAATCAGAGATATGGTAAGAAAGAGAGGCTTCTGAAGTAAAAGAAAATGTCCTTTGATATTTCCAAGGACACTCCCTCTGGTATACCCTAAGCCATACCAATTTGACAATGCTTTTTATAGTTGACAATAAAGCAGAAGCCTACACAAAGCCATCACTGAGAACCCCTTTATCTACATTGTTCAGCTGTCTTCATATGCCTTTCCTTGATGGTTTTGAATGGAAAACATCCCTTGCTATGATAGACCACAACAGTTTCTTACTTTTTAATAGGTAGCAAGTTCTGCCTTTGTGCCTCTGGTACTATACCCTGAATAATTTCATCTCCAAACGTTCTTAGTTGACTACAGAGGCAGTGACAAATTTCATTTCACTATTTGGTAGCAAAACATATAGTTCTTTGCCATACTTCTTTCTGTAGCAAGTGTTTTATGTCCTCACAATAACGGAATACTTTTCATACCATAAACAATCCACTGTGTAATATGTAATATACAAAATGATAAGCTACAGTAGAGAGATATACTGAAATAAGCATACCCTTTGTACATTTAGTTTCTAGAGGTAAGCTTGTACCCAAGAGCTGCTTACGGTAGAAATAAGGACAGCATAAAACTTTTAAATTTCGTATTTGCGTAACACAATAAAATGATTTTAAAATTGCTAACACCCTGCCCAGGGATGATCAATCACTACTAACCCGCCTACAACTTAGTAAATTATGAATCTGAAGAGACTACAACTGCCATCTTCATCTCTTGCACTGGCAAGAGATTCATATTTCAAATCTGGCCTATCTTTGATACAATTCAGTGTTCTATTGTCCTGCCACCTACTAATCATGATTTGGAAAGATGATGAGTTTTCCAAATGCAAACATACATTTTCCTCTTATCACAGCAGCACAGTTCACTTTAGCAGAGTTAAGGTAGCATCAGTATTTCCATTATAAACTCCGTATTTCAAGGGGTTACGCTGTGAAAGTGTGCAATAGGAAGAAATCTGTCATATGCAGTGTGTTCTGGAATACTCAATAAAGTAAAACTATACTAAAAATCGTAAGTCTGAAATAATGTGTTTTAAATATATTTTTGTGACTGAAAACTCAGTAAATTATTATTTCCGTCTTACAAATGGTATTGCTTCCCTCATCACAAAACATGAAATCTTTTATGAAAAGTGGCCTTGGAATAAACTAACTAGCACTGAACAATAAATCAAAGTTAAACATTATATCTTTCTATGTCATGTGGGTCAATACTTGATCCAAATGTAACCAGTCAAAGCAGTGTATCTTCCTGACCAAAGTGGATGTCCTGGGATGAGCCCATGATCTATGCTGGCCAATAAGAATGAAGTCCAGTAATTTGGGGATGAGTCTAGAAAGGTGTCCAGTCATTTCTGCTAAACATGAACCTCAGAGAAATTGATGTTGGAGCTCCTTTAGGCATCTTTGCATCCAGACAGGAGAGTCTAGAACTGGCAGATGTGCAGCTCTAGAGTTAGGCCAGCATAAGGTGAGACAGATGCCAGAGAAAACTTAGCCCTAATGACATCACTTGAGCCCCCAAAGCTGTCATTTTCTAATTTCAGCTCTACCTGTGGCTGTTTTAGTTATGTGACCTGATAAATTCAATTTGTTCTCTCTCTCCCTCTCTCTCTCTCCCCTCACCACCCCTGCCTTTCTTCCCTCTCTTCCTCCCTCCCTCCCTCTCTCCCTCTTTTCTTAAGCCGGTAAAGTTAGTTTGTTTTTCTGTTACCTAAAGCTAAATGTCTCTTAATTGATACAGCCTCCTAATCCATCTCTTCCATCTGGGCTCCAGGCTCTCTAATCAATCTGGTACTTTCTTACCTGACTCATCTTCCTAGGAGCATGCTTCATCACATCATTGTCTGTTTAAAAACAAGGGAAAAATGCACCACCCCCAACAAGGCCCACTGCGTCAAGTCTAATGCCAGATTCTAAAGCCTTCCTTTGTGCCTCACAAAATATTCAAGTTCATCTCACACAATCCATATACACGTTCCAGTTAAACAGTGCTTCTTCCTCTTCTTGCTTTGTTTAAACTCCATGCTTCTGTTCTTGATATTTCCCATTCCTGGAATGACCTCTTCACTTAGAGAAACTCTTCTTAAATTTCAATGATCTTCAGCTCCTTCTAATTGCAGTTGTCTGTATATGGTCTATATCTTTGCACTAAACATTTCTTTACCTTTCTAGGTAATGGCTTTCCTAAATCCAGTGACCATGTTTTAATAATTAATTTAAATTCCTATATTAGGTAGGACTCTTAGACTATAGGTAATAGGATTCACCTTAAACAAGAGGGGAAGCTGTCTCATGAGGGTTGCAAGATGTTTCAAGGAAGCCAGGAAAGGTAATTCAAGGCTAAGAAAGCTGTATAAACAAACTTTCTTACTTCTTTTTAAGTCTGCTATCCCAAGCACAAGCCTCTATGATAAATCTTCACAAGTAATTGTTTCTTTGTCTAAAAATGATATATAAATAGGCTGCTTTGGCCACTTTGGGGGTCCCATTTCTAGGAGACTTCCAGGCATTGAATTGGTTTTTTTTTTTTCTCTCCTGTTAATCTGTCTTGTGTCAATTTATTTATTAGATCAGACAAAAGAACTCATGAGGGGTGGGGGGAAATCCCCCTTTCCCTAACAGAGGCTATAACCTAAGATGGGAGATGTGGAGCCTAATGAAATGTTGGGCTTCCTATTCCAAGGGAGGGAGTATAAGAGTCTATTACACAGACCAAGAGAGATCATCACACCTCTCAGAGTAATAGCAGAAGACTGCATTGGGCTGATGTTGCAATGAGGTGATGATCAAATAGCACAGTGCCTAGTGGGAGTAGAAGGAATAAGAGCTCATGGAACCAAGACTATACCTCAGAGTTCCAAAACTTCCTGTGCAGATTTGGAATGAGTTAGAGACAGTTAAACAAATGGATAAAATTTTAGTTATCAGTGTTAAGGCAGTCTCATTCTAACTCACTAAGTATAAGAAGAAGAAAATCAAAGAAGAAGAAGACGAGGAAGAAAAGAAGAAGAAAAAGAGGAATAAGGAGAAATACAATGGCTTTGCATATGGAAATAAAGTCCGTGCATTTGAACAATGTAAGTTAAAGAATCATTATAAAAAGCACAATTATAGAGTCATAGACCAGACATAAGTAAACAGAGTAATGGAAAAGTGCCAGAGGCAATAATATCTAGAGTTAAGGTTATATTGCTTTTCTGAAACAGGATAAATAAAGGTAATTATAATCTAAGTAAACATATATAAATTACTTAAGTAGACTATTTGGTACAGAGATGAGTGAGAAAAAGAGAGTAACTGACAAAAGATTTGGAAGTAGTTCCCTTTTAGCCAAAAATTTCATAGTCCTTTTCATGGTTGCAAAATAAATATGACTACATATGATGAGGGCAACTGAGTTACAATTTTTTTTTAAATAACAACACCAGCCCAAAAGATAAGAGACATAAAACTTAAGATTATTTGTGGTCTTTTTTTGCCTAGGAAATAACCCAGAAAGTTTTAGAGAAACAGTTATTTAGGGAATGAACCAGGAGAGTACGAAGAGCCCAGAAAGCAGGAGGGGATAGAGGTCTTCTAAAAAGCAGCAGCAGTAAAGAGCTATGCATAGAGTAGACATCTGCAGAAAACACAAGAAAAGAAACAATGAACAGGAGAATGTAGTGAAAAAACTGAAGAAGGAAAGACACAGAAGAAGGAGAAGAAGAATCTCAGAGATAAAAAAATGGGAAGTTTATAAGATATGAATAGCACTGTAATAAACAATAATAATTGGTCTTTGAGGGAGATTTGTCTGATTCATGAAAAGGAAGGAAAGAAGGAAGGAAGGGAGAGAGGGAGGGAGGGAGGAGGGAAAGGAGGAAAGAAGGGACGGAAGTAAGGGGAAGGAGAAGGGGGGATACAGGAAAAGAAGGAGGGAAGGAGAGAAAGATGATTAAAATAACAGGCCTAAAAAATGACCTCACTAGAGAATATATAGCAATTCCCTCCCTCTGTGAAGGAGGTCTGGTGGCCAAAGTAAATTTTACAATTCAATAGTGTATTTGTAATTAGTTGAAATGTTTAATTTAACGGTTTAGTAAATTCAGCTAATAGTTTATCTCAAGTGTGTGATTAAGTGATTCTTGAGGAAATTCTTTTTTTTGTTCCTAATCTCAATTAAGATTCCTAACATGGTATTGGTTGTTTCAAAAATAACCCAATCCAGAAAAATAAGTAAGGTGGATCTATATCTTAATCTGTGCTTGAAAACATGTTGCAGATGGATCAAAGATCTAAGTGCACAAAATAAAAATCAGAAAAGTACAAAGAGCAGCTAAACTTGCATAATCTTACATAAAAACTTCTTACATAATCTGAGTAAGAAAGATCTAATATTACATAAAGCCCTAAGGAGAAGAGTGATAAATTTGTCTACTTCAAATTTTCTCACTCATAAGAAAAATCTTAAAGTAAAAGAGATAGTTAAATATTGGAAGGAAATATGTAATGTGTGATAAACAAAAGCCTAAATTCTTAATATTTACAGAGCTCTAAATAATCAGTTTTTAAAAAAGAAAAAAAAATGGAAGATAAAAATAGACAATTCCACAGAAAAGTATATATAAACAGCTATTAAGTACTTGGTTAATATATATACTCACTTATTGTGAAATACAAATTAAAAATACATTAATATACCATTTTCACTTAGCAAATAGGCAAATATCAAAGGTTGGGTAACACAATTTGTTAGTGAGATTGCAGAAAGAGAAACAGGCACTTTCATTTCTGTTGATGTTAATATAATTATTAAAATATATTTGTAATCCACTTAATCTTTGGTCCCACAATTCCAATTCTAGGACTTTATGCTACAGATTATCATGAACTATGAAGAATCTGAGATTTTCCCCTATTTTGGAGATAATAATTAGCCTGCCACAGTTTCATGGATGTTGGCAGAAGACTGGAGATTCCTGAGGCAGAAATGAAGCACTTTTATCACTTTATCATGGGATAGTAGCAGCCTGAACTGCATGTTTTCATCAGTGCCCCGTGTCCCTTCAAGTCCCACAAGGGTAACTCGGGAAAGTAGCAGCCTAAGCTGCATGTTTTCATCAGTGCCCCTTGTCCCTTCAAGTCCCACAAGGGTAACTCGGAGGGGCTCAGGTGGATGCTGCATATGCTATGGGTTTGCATCACAGCTGAAGAACCCTTGAAGTTAGGAACCTGAATCTTCTATGCTGACCAATAAGTACACCTCCTTTCCTTCCAGAGGGAAACACCACCTCCACCTTCCATGACTAGTTGCCATACAAACCTCCTTGACAAAACAGTCCAGAATAAAAAGGCAGCTAGTGCCTCTGCTCACAAAATATGCAGAAAAGTGACAGACCCATAGAGGATTGCCTCCTAACAGATGATCTCACACAGCTTTAAGTATGTGTATTTTCACTGTACCTCTGTATAACAGCAAACCATTAGAAATATTTAAGCTCTAAATGTACTAGTAAGCTTGTATATGCTTGCTGGGGACCAGGGCAGGCCAACAAAATATGGCATATTGATTATTTTCAGTTAAAGTTACTTAAGAGAAAGCTGATGCAAGAGGGGCACCTTGACTCTCCTCTCTATCTCCCTGAAAGCAGGAAATAAATCTCCCATGTTAAAGGTGCACCCCCTGCATTTGGAGGTAGGAAAGCACCCTTATGGCCAGAGATAGGGAATTCTGAGCTAAGAAGCCTACATTATCAAACCTTGTTATTTCTTTAATTTAACTACCTCAAGCCCAAACTCTATTTAGAATCTTCACGAAGCACCCAAAGCCTGAATTTCTTTGTCCTGTCAACTCCTCATAAATTTGTTTCTTTGTCTAAAAAGTATAAAAGTTGCTTGCTTTGGCTACTTTTTAGTCCTATTTCTATGAGACCTCTGTGTGCACAAATTAAAATTTGTTATTTTTTTCTCCTGATAATCTGTCTTGTGTCAATTTTATTATTAGTCCAACCAATTAGAATTCAAGAGGGGAAGAACAGGAAATGTCCCCTTCCCTGACACTGATATAGCAATGTATACTAAAGGCAGGAAATTGGTATATCTCTTTTTCAAGTCTTATCTTCTAGAACCTAAATTTATTCATATAATGAATAAAAAAACTGGTAACAGCACTGCATCTGGAGAGGGAGATTGCATAGTTTGGGGCATGCGGGGAAGAAAATTTACTTTTACTACTTATTTTTTGTGCCTTTTGAATTTTATATTTCCCTATTCAGGAAATTAGTTATCTTTTAAAAATATCTTAATTTACTTATCTATTCTTGCCACTGAACTCATGTCCAGGCAGGGCCCCACTCTGATATACACTTATTCCTAACTAATAAAGAGAAACATGTAAGAGGCCCCTAAACTACTAAATATAAAATAGAATCCCCACCACCATTATTCTCAAACTCAACACTCTAGTTTCTCCTTCCTATAAAATACTCATCACAAATGTAAATACTTTATTTGGTGGTTTATTTGATTTTATTCTGCTGCCTGAGAGAGAGCACTTTAATCTCTACCATCTAGCCCATAGTAAATCCACTATAAAAATTAGAGAACCTTAATTATATTGCAACATGTAGCTAAACATTAAGGTCTAACATATGACTGCTATTCTGTTGTGCAACTGTAAGAGTATATTAATCAGATTAATAGAGGGGTTGAATTGCTTAAGAGGTTAGTACAAATCTTCATCAGGGATTATCTCAACTCCAAGGGATGATAACAATAGACTGTATTAATGTATTTGATGTGAATCAGAACAACAGATTCTCACTAGTTAGATGTTTCTTATTCTAGAGCAGAAGATGGTTAACTACAGGCCGGATGCCAAATCCAGCCCACCACCTATTTCTGTAAATAATATTTTAATAGAACACAACCACATTTATTTAAATACTGTATATGACGGCTGTCACATTACAACAGCAGAGTTGAATGACTGCAACAGAGATCACAAACCCTAAAATATTTATCAGCTGTCCCTTTATAGAAAAAGTTTGCTGACTGCTGTTCTAGAGGTTTTGTGGAGCTTCAAGTAACGGGGAGAGTAGATGCTTCCATCAACATTACAGAGAAATTGGATTATCGACAGCATCAGGACACAGATTGCTCAAATTCCTTTGTCTGGAAAGGAAAGGAAAAAAATCCTTATATGAACACTCTCTAAAAAATTCCTTGAAAAGAATAACTACTTATTCTCAGGTTAAGATATAAGACAAGAAGCATGGGTAATGAGAAACTTCTGTATGTTTTCAGACATGGTCTCCTGAGGTAATACTATTCTAATTGTTTATTCAAGGGGTCATTTTGTGTTCGGACACAACTCAACCTCTAAAAATGGAAGATGATTGCCATTTTCAAGTTCTCAATTAGTTCTCAGAGTTTAACAGTCATGTCTTCCTTAACAGCATATCCCTTATTAAAGTATTGATGATCAATACGCAGTTTAAACCAACAGGAGAACTTCTATTTCCGAAGCAGCATGGCTATTCCTTTCAGGCCCCACAGGCTCCCTTCTGTTTAAGGTGAGCTCAAACTCTGAAATAGGTGTGATATCTGTTCACTATCATTAAAGGTACTGCTCTGATAATGTGTTATGACTGTGTAGATACCCACCTACTAAAATCAGAGCTGAGATTTTCAGCACATTTATTTCGGTTATTCTGGAAGAGCTCTGAAAGCAGACTTTTAATCAACAGCAACTTGGTTATATACATATTTTAAATGACCCAGAGGTAAAAATATTCTTTTGAAATCTATATTATTCAAGCCATACATCTCCTCAGCCTGAATGTGACTCTCACATTTATTGTTTATGTTTCATGAAATAATACTGTTCCAGAGAGTGGCTAAGAAATGCTTATTTGCCCACGGGTCACACATCAGAGCTTATATACACACTGATGGATAGGAGAGGGAGCTTCAATTTGCTTTAAAAGAGCGAGATTAAAAAAGAAAAAGGAAGGGAACTGGCATTCTCAGTTGATCAGTTTGATCACTTTTATAGATTGCTTGTCAGAGGGGGAAAAGAAATCACAGACATCGCTTCAAGTTTTCAAAGGATTAGCATTGGACTAAGTCGTTCCCTAAACCCTTTCCTACCATTATACCTCAATTATTTGACTTTCTGTTAGCAAACGCCAATCACTCCCAGGTGTCCTTCATTATCAAGTCAAAGCATTTTCCTTCCCAAACCTCAGAATGCAGCATTTCCCAAGGCTTACTGATGATTTTAAGGGGAACCATATTTTCAGATAAGATATTTTATACTTTGAAAATCCTTTTCAGAACAGCATGCTGTAAGTGGGTGAGATTAATTCTTTCTCCATCACACTCAGATAAAGTTGGGGAGTTTTTTCTACTCTAATCAGGAGACCTTTCTGTTACAGTAACCCTTTCTGACTATGATCTAGCTTCTGCCCGTTTGCAAAATAAAGAAAAAAAAAAAGAGCTTTGAAGCTGTAAGTTAAAACTATCGTATATTGTTAAAAATTGCAATGATGATAGGTGAGGTGACACATGTTAAATTAATTCTGTACATCAAATTAATTAATTTGCTCATTTCAGATGGACATCACCACTGATGCTGTTTTGTAGTTCAGTGTGTATGTTTAGTTCAGTGTATATGCAACTCAAATCCAAAGTACTGTAAAACAGACAGAAAGAGCTAGTGTTTGTGCATTTCTATTTAGAAATGACCAAATTCAAGGCAAATATTTGCACATCAATGCAGGCTAATCAGGCATCCTTATCAAGTGGTAAAGCTAGCGCTTTACTCAAAGTTTAACAGGGAATGGTTAAAGGCAAGGACAACTTTCAGGTGCCCTTATCAACATATTAGCCCCAGTTGCATTTTCCAAATATGTTATCAAAATGGTAATTCTGTGCTTTCCTTTCTGTAGCTAGGCTAGGTTTCATAAAGGTAGAATTATTACTATAAATATATTGGGGGGGAAACTATTTCAATTACTGGGAGAATATGTAACTCCAAGTCTATTTATTTCAATTTATTCAACTGTCTTGATATATTCGCGCACAGAACTTTATAAAGAGTGAATAAATTCACCTTGAAATTGTACCAATTGACTTTGGCTGGGCTAGACTGTGAGAGGAATCAGAGTCCCTTTTTGAAATAAGCCTTGACAATACTGATCAAAACAAAGAGGCTATTCATTTATTAAACTGACAGCTCAACCCCAGCTTCAAGCTTATGGGATGATGGGGCCTGGGGTGTTAGTTATGGCCTGGGGTGCTGGCCTCTACCAGATACATTTTTGCTGCTCACACACTCAGAGCCTATATCTGACGGTGTGACATTTCCTAGGGCATTGGCAGCTGTTCAGATGTCAAGCAGCTGGTGTGAGAACTGTCATCCACTCTAGGTTGTTATTCCATGAGTGACATGTTAGCCCAGAGAATTTTTTCATAAAACCATCTTGGTTTCCCTTTAGTTATGTAAAATCCATCAGAAATTGCAGCAAAGAGATGTGTTGTGGATAACAACTCTATTAAAGCAAAATTGGGCATGCAACGGTCACGCCAGATAATAGTGGCTAGTATTACACAGTTGTGAAATGTGCATTAAGAAATTTGTTACTATAGTTAATGTACCAAATTTTGTAAATAAATCATTTATTTTGAAAGTGATAGTGAACTCAACTTTCTATTTACTAATCTAAAAGGTAAAGCACTGGAATGTCATTCTGAATACTCTCGGAATACTGCATAAACCAGAATAATCTTGGGTATGGTAATAAAAGTGGGATAGGCACACAGAAACATCACTATCTACCTGTGTGTGGCCATCCAAAAGCTGTACAATCATATGGAATTGGGCAAACCATGATCAACATGGCAATAGTACATTAAGGTTTCAGTCATCTACAGCATTATCTTGGCTTCTTAAGTACATTCAGCAACATTTTACTGAAAGCATTCTCTCTTGGAACACAGATCACTGTATGTTAAACCAAAGGCTTTCTCTGGTCTTCTTCTAAGAACATTCTCTTTTAAAATCAATACTAGTTCAGTAAAGACAAGTTCTTGAACAGCATAAGGTGGTGTCAGAATGCAATGGTTGTTTGGAGAAAGCAGAAAGTATGTTTTTTTAAAAATAAAGTAATCTGAAAAGAATGAGGCTGAATAAGAATAAACTGGTATGAAACCTTTAAATGAGGAGAGCAAAGCATAATACCACTCACAACTAAAGGCTAGACATTCCCAGAGCTTATAAAAAAAATCTCGGCTTTCCTCAAAAGACAAGCTTACTCATGATAAGACGGCAAAAACAAATTTATAAATTTTACTCATTTTAGTAAAATGAGAACAACGTGGCATGATAAAAATATTGATACCAATATGACTAATTTTTCATTCTTTTTTAAATAAATTTATCTATTTTATTTGTTTATCTTTGGCTATGTTGGGTCTTCAGGCTCAGGCTTTCTCTAGTTGCGGAGAGGCTTTGCGCTCAGGCTTTCTCTAGTTGCGGAGAGCTGGGGCTACTCTTCGTTGAGGTGCTCAGGCTTCTCTCATTGTGGTGGCTTCTCTTGCTGCGGAGCACAGGCTCTAGGCACGTGGGCTTCAGCAGTTGTGCCACACAGGCTCAGTAGTTGTAGCTCACGGGCTCTAGAGCACAGGCTCAGTAGTTGTGGCGCACAGGCTTAGTTGCTCCACAGCATGTGGGATCTTCCCAGACCGAGGATCAAACCCGTGTCCCCTGTGTTGGCAGGTGGATTCTGAACCACTGTGCCACCAGGGAGCCTGAATTTTTCATTTCTTCTTTATCCTGCTGAGCATTCACAGATGCTCATTCATGAATACACACACATTCACCATCATATAGTTGACTTTATTGTTTATACTTTTTTCCTAGATTAATTTGCAAAATTCTGTAACATTGTTATAAATTTCCCTCAGGGCATCTTTCCTCCTACTGCAAGCCCACATAATGTAGGTAAGGCTAAATCAACCCCAAGATCAAGGGGCAAGCATGTGACCTGGGCCTATACCAATCACTGCCTTGCACACCCCTAAATGTGGCAAATGATTCTAACTGGGCCAATCAAATTGAGTCCCAAAATTCCAATTTGAACTGTTGAGGAAGAGTTTTGAGGCTGTAAGTCAGTCTCCTTACTGTACTACAGAGTGAGCTTCTCTGAAAAGTAAATGGTTAGAGAATTAAAAACAAACACAGGAAAGAACCTGGTGACATACACTGAGACCCTGAATTTACCCTTATCTGAAACCAAACATGCCTTACAGTTATGTAAGCAAATAAATTCTCTCTTTCATTAAGCCAATTTGCAATGATTTTGTTATTTGTACCTAGACAAATGTTTAATTTACCTATGTTCAAATTTTTATTAAGTTCTCTTTTTCAAAGTTCTAATACAAATTTGTGTTTGGAAAGGAAAATTTTTTAAATAGATTTCTGTGAATATCTGACAAATAGGCTTCACCTAAATTTTTTGCCTATGCTTTAAGAGAAAAATAAACATAAAAAAATGATGCTAGATAACTGGACATCCACACACCAAAAAAAAAAAAAAAGGAATCTAGACGCAGAGCTATACCCTTCACAAAAATTAATTCAAAATGGACCACAGTCTTAAAAGCAGCCAAGGACAAATGACAGAGTATCTTCAAAGGACTGAAATTTAGACTGAAATTGACTTAGTAGGAAAAAACAAAAGCCGGAAAACAATGGAATGCTAATCTTCAAAAATAGGAAAAATAAAACAAAACCCTGCTTATCCAGAATTCTACATCCAGCAAAATATCTATAGAGAATGAAAGTGAAATAAAGATATTCTCAGACAAAAACAAAGTATTTAAATTAAAAAAAGGAAAACCTGGGAGAATTCATCACCATCAGGCTTGTACTAAAGGATATTCTGAATGGAGTTGTTCAAGCAGAAGAATATTGATCACTAAAGGAAGCTAGAATGAAGGAAGGTAAAACTAATGAAGAGTAAATATGTACAAAAATGATCTTAAAATGGATCACAGTCTCAAATGTAAAACACAAAACTATAAAACTCCTAGAAGCTAACATAGGAGAAAACCTAGGAGACCTTGGGTATGATAATGACTTTTTAGATATAACACAAAGAACATGATCCATGAAAGAAATAGTTGATAAGTTGGACTTCATTAAAATTTTAAAAACTTCTGCTCTGTGAAAGATAATGTCAAAAAAATGAGAAAATGAGCCACAGACTGGGAGAAAATATTTGCAAAAGACACATCTGATAAAAGACTGACACCCAAAATATACAAATAACTCTCAAAATTCAACAATAAAAAAATAACCTGATTAACAGCGGGCCAAAGACCTTAGCAGACACCTCACCAACGAGATATAGAATATACCGATGGCAAATAAGCATATTAAGATTCTCCACATCATACGTCACCAGAGGATTACAAATTAAAGCGAGATACAATACACACCTATTAAAATGGCCAAAATCTGAAACACTGACAACACCAATGCTGGTGAGGATATGTATCTACAAGAACTCCCATTCATTACTGGCTGGAATGCAAAATGGCAGGGCCACTTTGAAGACAGTTTGGCAGACTCTTACAAAATTAAACATACTCTTATCATACAATACAGCAATCACACTCCTTGGTATTTACCCACATGAGTTGAAAATTTATGTCAAAGACTTAAGTCCTTACAAAAACCTACACATGGACGTTTATAGCAGCTTTACAGCGAGGGATGAATAGGCTAAGCACAGAGGGTTTTTAGGGCAGTGAAAATACTCTGTATGATACCCTAATGATAGATACACATTCTTATACATTTGCCCAAACCCATAGAATGTACAGCATCAAGAGTGCACCATAATGTAAACTATGAACTTTGAGTGATTATGATTTTGGGTGTCGTGTAGGCTCATCCATTGTAACAAGTGTAACTCTCTAGTGGGGGATGCTGATAATGGAGGAGGCCATGACTGTGTAAGGGAATGGGTAATATGTTAAAAATCTGTACCTTCCTTTCAATGTTGCTGTGAACCTAAAACTGTTCTAAAAAGCTGGTCTTAAACAAATATACCCTTAACAAAAAATAAACATATACACAAAATAACTCATAATTTTATAGGGAACTAACCATTATATTGCGCCAGCATGATCTAATTAATCTTTTTGTTTTTAGATTTTTAACATTACTTTAGTGACATTCACATACATTCAAATATATATGTGTGTGTATATATATATAAATTTAGAGTTGCAAAAATGGTCTGAAATTGCCAGTATTTCCTATATTATCAGTCTATACATAAATAAAATACATTAGCATTTATATAAGTGTAGAATAACTAAAGTCACTAAAAGTTTTGGGATTTTAATGCAAATATAGAATTATGTAAAATAAATACACAAAGAAATAGTCTCAGATAAAATATGCACATGTATGTGTATATAACTATTTGTATATATAACATATAAGCATATATGCATTCTTATAAGTGTATATATATATTCTCATTTTTATAGCTTTTTTAAATATCTTGATTATTTAATCCTACCTTTTCTTTGAATGTTTTTACTGTTTACTTAACTATGATAACTGTTGCTTAAATATTTTTTGCTTGTATTTTGGGTTCTTGATCAGTTGTAATATTTAATATTGATCACTAAAACAATTTATCTGACTTTTTTCAAGCTTGATTATTGTCATTATTAGATTTTTCCTATTATGTATTGAATTATAGTTTTTCAAATGAACATGTGTATGTGTATATATGAATATAGATATTTGTGTGCGTGTGTGTGTGTGTGTGTGTGTGTGTTTGTTATCTATCTGTCTATGGAGAGAGAGGGGATAGAGAGAAAGAGAAAGAGAAAGAGAAAGAGAGGGAGAGAGCACCATGAGCTAACATTTTGCTTTAATTTAGACTTTGGAGCTTTTCTCTCCCTTATTTTTAAAATATGCTCTAGTTACCAGGGGGGAAAAAAACACCTTTAGGTATTTTCATCTACTTTAAGTCCAAGATTTAGTTGTTTTGTGTTTTGTTTTGTTTTGTTTTTCAAGGGAAGAGGTGATGCTAGGATGAGGGCATTTGGGAGGAAGGAGAGAGTTCATAAGCTTCTTTGACCCCTAGTCTTCTGTTATGTTCAATGTTATTAAGTGATACCTGCTAGACAGAAATAAGTTACCATATTAGAAACCATGGTTTTGAAACCAGGAAGTACACACAGCAGGAAATGGTTAATTAACAAATGTGTTTATCTTCTGTATATTATATAATATTAGCATGAGATAGGATGTTACAATGCGTTTGTAATTTTTTCACTTTATCCAAAACTTAAATCAAATTCAGATTTTTGACTCGGTTAAAAGCAATAATCTTTCCCAAATCCAATTCCATTTTAGATTTCATGCAGTCTTCTTCTTATTACTCTGACCAAAGTGATGGAAATTCAGAGTTTGTGAGGATTTTTTTAGTTCATTTTCTGATTTAAGACCAGACTAGGAAAGTTGTCATTTCTTATAATTTTGTTGATTCCTATAAAACTAGCAAATTATAGGTGTTAAATATCTCCTTAATAATTGAATCTTGTAGAATCAGGCAAAAGCTTGGTATTTCCTCTATCCCTTTTAAATATTCAGTTGATGTCATCCTGAAATTTTTTTTCTATTTTCAAAATCCATTCAATACATCAGAATCCATGTAGATGTCTTATCTCACATCACAATGAAAATAACTCACCTAGGAAAAAAATTCCTTTTTATGTGCATGTACAAAGTACTCATGCGTCAGAGGAGGCAACAATTCTGTGGACAGAATGTGATTTCTAAAGAATATTTCATATATTTTAACATTGATTCTTATTTATCAAATACAGAGTTTTATGCATATTCCTCAGGAAACAAAGGGTGTGAAATTTTTCTTTGTTATTGAATACTACCAGTTGACTTGTCTTGAGTCACGCTATTGAAAATATTGTGTTTCCTGTTTACCACTTCTAAAACATTTCTCTATTTTCCCTCTGTTCCTTCTGTTCTGTTTGTTCTGTTTTTATAATTCTGTTTTTGTTTTTTAGAAAGAAGAAACAATCAAAGGATGTGAATTTGTTTTTGCAGAAGTGACTAGCCAACCTGCAGTCCCATCTTCATCTCCTCTTACTCTCAGGAGAGAATAAAACTCTCCATAGCCTTCAGACGTCGAGCTTTTCCTTTCATATTGGTGATTTTTATTCTCCCCTCCTCAGCAAAATTGCTGATCAAGTGTCAGGTTCCATTTGGATGGCTTAACAGCATATCTTGTCCATTTTTACAGCTCTGGAAAATGTCCCCAAATTACTTGTCTTCTCTCAGGTGGCAGCAATCAAGTGACAGTGATATCAAAAGTGTTTCCTATTAGAGCAATGCATTTAGATTCTCCAGCCTTCTCAGCCATACCATATACAAGGGATAATGAACAACCTGACAGTTAAATAGAAACCATTTTTGAGTTGTTATATAAACAGCAGGATGCAGTCTTATTACTTAATTGCCAGAATACAAGCTGATACAAAAAATCCAGCATTTTCTTCTTAATGTGGGGACTCCAGAAGAGTCTCCTTGGAATTGATTCCTTTATCTACTTACTTATATTAAAGCTTGACACTGTGAAATGAAAAAACACACTTCTTATACTTAACCTGTCAACATGTTCCCTTTCCCCTTCCTAATACTACAGACATTAATTATCCATTTCTTTACTTGTAACTAAAGATTGGAAAGAAAAGAAACACTATGTACATAGTTTCATAGTTGCTAGTCCTTATGAAAAAGGAAGAAAATACGTTCTTGCTTTAAATAACATTTTCTGCATTTACACTAAATTAATCCCCCCTCTGAATTCAGGGTAAGGAACCAGGAGTAGATTGCCAGTGAATAACTTTTTAACAATTTAATAATTCCAGAGAGGTACTTACTTATATCAAATGTTCAAATTAACTTTTCTAAGAAAGATTATTCTCTTGTTCAAATCTCTTGCTGCTGTCTACTGGATGGTTGAATGATGCCTAACTAGTAAATAATTTCTTACACGTATGATCACTGTCAGATTTCTTGAGACTCTTTGTTTTTAACCTTACTCTATATTAGAACTTGAAACCACAGAAGGGTCAATTAACATGACCTATAGAGTCAGCTAGGTTTTATACTTTAAGGCATCATGCAATACAATGAAATGAAAAGTAAAAAAGTCTCCAGTGATATATTTTGACTTTAGGATAACTAATTTACTTGGGAGAAAATGGTTGAATCTTTATTTTTTCTTTCTGTTTCTCAACTTTGTCAGGCTCCTCGTTCAAAGCCTATGTATATAAAATGGACACTTGGAAAATGCCACTACTTTTCATGTAACTCATGTTTTTATTATATTATTGTTTTGTTTCCTTTTATATTCAAGAAACCATATATAATATGAAGTAAAAAAGATAGAATTGATAATACCCAAAAGACATAGGGAATATGCAAAGATGACTAAACTAATAGCCCCAACAAAATAACAAACAAGCCTGGAAAAGACTGATGTATCATACAGAACTGAGTGTTCAGAAACCATGCAGGAAGAGACAAAAAGAACAATTACTGAGTACTCCAGGGTTAATCACTATGCTAGGAAATTTACGTTTTTTGAAAAGGTATTCTACTCCTATGACAAAGGTTATCTTATTCCCAATTTACAGAGGAGAAAACTGGTTCAGCAAGGTAAAATGTTTAGTTAAGTAGTTTACAAATGGTAACCTGGGATTTATACTATTTCTACCTGGCTTTATCATCCAAGTACTCTATACCATCATATTTGCATACAAGATAGTGTATGGGAAGACAGGCTCCATTTCCCCATAATTAGCTAAAGAGAGGTGAAGGAGTTATCCATCTTCAAAAAATTCCAACAACATTTGTTAGTAATATGTGACAGAATAAAATTCTCTTACATTCAAAAAACTCTTATTTTCGAACTTCAAAACCACAGGTTAGAATTTTAACTTAAATCTGCAGTAAAGATGCATATGTTAGAGATTACACAATGTCCCTTAATAACTTAAAGTTATAATTAAGTGAAGCTTGCCTTCTCTTTTCTGTGATACATCATCAATTTCTTTTTACTCCATAGATGTTCATTTTTTAAACTTCTAATCCCTCTATTGTCATTGTGGTTTTTCAATGTTTTAGAATTCTTTAAATTATGTAGCCCAACAAAAAATAGGATTACTAGAGTAATGCATGGCTTCTTATTATTTGTGAGTTATAATAATAAAATATTCCTAAGTTTAAGAGATGATTATATAGGGGATATAATATACACATGTATATATATAATTTTCCATACCTGAAGTCAGTCTAATATGAAATCTAGTATTAGTATCTTGGGGTCTGTACAAAATAATGTAAATATTTCAATTCAGGTTATGTAGTTATAGTAAGCATTAAAGATAACAGAAAGGTAACAAATGATCACAAGTTTGACAAAATGATGTGCATTTCTTGTATTTTTTTGTCTTTGGTTTGTCGCCTATAAAATTTCAGTACATAGAAAGAAAAGAGGATGCAATTTCACATCCATAACTTTGTTGTCAACAATTAGATATTTCATCTAAATGAAACAGATTTCTAAAAATGATTTCTTCTTACGTGGGAAACAACAGTTATAGATTTCATTTTCTATTATAAATATCTGTACCAGATTTCCTCAACTATAACTATGTGTACTAAAAGCCTGATAAAACATGGTTAGCCTACAACTAGGCAACCAGATGGCTCTTCGAATAAGTGCCACATTTTATAATAAACCTTGTTTTATTAGGAAGTACCTAGATTTGATAGCTTGATAATTTTATCCTATACTACTAATTATTTTTCTTTGAAAATAATAAATAAAATTTTGTTTGGAATAGCATGTAAACTATTCTCTTACTCTTTGTAATAACAAATCTCTTTCCATGCCAGTCTTTGGTTGATCTTGGAGAGTTTAGGGTATTTCATTAAAGTTAGGATATCTTGATATCAATAAACAATTTGAACTGTGAAAGAATCACTTGCAAAATAAATATACCCTACAAGATATCAAATAAACGGTTGCACTGATTTTTCTACTGCAGTGACCAGTTGTTTTCATGGAGGGAAATGGCATGGATCCAGCCTAAGTGAATAACTAGGCAATTGGAATCATACAAATGCATTTTCAAAGATAATTATCTCCATTTGAAGAATGATAACATACTTGATAACTGATAACTAACTCAGGTTCCCTACGTGAGACTATTGAAATTACTCTATAAACTGAATTGATCCACCAAATTAGCTAAACAACTTGTAAACTATTTTTTTTTACAACTTTTTGTTTTAATGTATCAATTTAGCAAGCTAATAATCTTGACATTGAGTACACAATCTTATGATATAATTTGTCTCTTTAAATTTTAAAAACTGATCTCTACACAGGTCAGATCCATTGTATGATGAAAATTTTGGTTCATATGAAGGAGAAATAGGTACTCTGTACCAGAAGAGTCTATGTTTACGTTGTGTGAGCATGTGTGTGTGTATGTGTGTGTGTGTGTGTGCGCGCGCACATTCACACATAAACATATCCTTGCTGATCTTAGAGAGGAATTAATAGATCTATTTGACCTAACAGCCTCCATACCATTAATACATATGTATGGAAAACCTTTATGGAGACAGTTAAAATTCTTGTTTCCCTGAGCATATTTGTTCAGTGACACTTACTTGAAAACAGTGAGCTCATCACTGCAATATCTGTCATCATTACAATATCAAGTTGCATAAACAGTTTACGAATTTAGGTTTTTTTTCCTAAGAAAGAGGTATATAATAAATTCTTTAAAAGTGCCAAATGTTAAAATATAAAATGAAGAAAAGTGAGCAATGAAGAAAACTGTTTATCAAACGGCATAATTATTTACTAATTATTCACTTTAAGCTTTCAAAATATGGTACAGTGTTTGTATTTGTAATAGCTCTTTCATTTTTCATATGAAAGCATATCCATAAATATTTGTCTAAGTAAAGACCTGCTCTGTGTACAAATGATTGTTGAAATTGAGTGCTTGGAAAAAGATCTTCAATGTTTTCACTGAGAAATAATGAAAACATATTTGATAAATAATTCATTTACACCTGCTGTGCATAATAATCACTCATGATGTTGGAGCTCTTTCTGAAATAGTTCTCCAAACAAGTTGTCCTTTGCACAGTGTTGTTTCCAGGAAAGAGACTAGAAAGTTCGTGATATTTCAGTAAGCGTGCCGGTCTAGGAATTAATACAATAAAATTGCTCCCTGAAGCTTTGTGTAAATGATTTTATCTTAAATGTGCAAATGGCTTGGTCAAGGTTTAAATAAGAATTTTGTGAAAGGAGTACCATTATGCAGGTCCTAAATCAAGCTACACTTTTTACTTTCTTCAACTACTTACTGAAGTAGCCTATTAAATGTATAGAATGTTTTAAAAGAGGTATGAAAGAATTATTAATATTATATGTCCATGCTTCCCAATGCGTGGTCTTCTAGGAAGCATCAACTAGGAACTTACTAGAAATGCAAATTCTCAGTCCATTCCCCAGATTTACGACTATATCAGAAACTCTAGGCGTGGGACCCAGTGATCTTAGTTGAACAAATTCTGCAGGGAATTCTGGTGCTTGTTCAAATTTGAGAACCCCCAGTTATGTTATGAGGATGCCATACTGGGGGGCAAACATTACTATACTGTTAGTACATCATAAATGTTTAGCATGTCTTGAAGATTAAGAATTTATGAAACCAACAAAATACACCAATGTTTCCATTCTCACCTGAATGTGAAAAATATATTTTGAAACTTTTACTTTCAATTTATATTTAAATAATTTTCTTATAAGCAGACTCTAAGCCTGTTCATCTCCCATTTCCAAATTTTTTTTTGTATTTCATATTCTATAGCTTAAGAATATATATTTTAAGAAGGTTCTAAGGAGGTACCAATACATGCCATTTTTCACAGTACAAAAAGAACATCTTTTTTTGTTTGTTTCCTTTTGTGTTCAGGCATTGAGTGTATAATATAATTCTTTCATACTAATCATAATCATAATATTGATATTGGTAAAAGGAGCTCAACCTTTAAGATTTATTGTACTGGGGGGTTTAATAAATAGAATCATGACTCATAAACAGAAAGCAATGAGATTTTGGGGTGAAATAAATTGAGAAAAAATGTAATAAAATGCCAACAAATTCAAATAAAGGGATAAAGCTATTATCCCTTTTTTCTGATCCTTGATGTTGAACAGTTATTCATTAGTTTGGAATCTATATTTCCCCAGCCATTTACTTAGTTGAAGTGATTTCTTCCCACCCAAACATGCTTTCCCATACCCTAATGCCACTGCTAAAATAACTTAGAAATTTCTTCTCTAATAATGTGTTCTCAACAAATATTAGGATGAATAAATGAAAGAGGTTGCCCTAAAACCTACATAAGGAGGCAAAAGATCTGTACTCAGAAAAGTATAAAATACTGATGAAAGAAATAAAAGATGATACAAACAGATGGAGAGATATACCATGTTCTTGGATTGGAAGAATCAATATTGTGAAAATAACTATATTACCCAAAGCAATCTACAGATTCAATGCAAGCTCTATCATATTACCAATGGCATTTTTCACAGAATTAGAATAAAAAATTTTACAGTTTGTATGGAAACACAAAAGACCCTAAATAGCCAAAGCAATCTTGAGGGAAAAAAAAAAAAAAACAGAACTGGAAGAGTCAGGCTCCCTGACTTCAAACTATACTACAAAGCTACAGTAATCAAGACCATATGGTACTGGCACAAAAACAGAAATACAGATCAATGGTACAGGATAGAAAGCCCAGAGATAAGCCCATGCACATATGGTCACCTAATCTATGACAAAGGAGGCAAGAATATACAGTGGAAAAAAGACAGCCTCTTCCATAAGTGGTGCTGGGAAAACGACAGCTACATGTAAAAGAATGAAATTAGAACACTACCTAACACCATACACAAAACTAAACTCAAAATGGATTAAAGACCTAAATGTTAATGCCAGACTCTATAAAACTCTTAGAGGAAATCATAGGAAGAACACTCTTTGACATAAATCACAGGAAAATCTTTTTTTACCCACCTCCTAGAGTGAAAATAAAAACAAAAATAAGCAAATGGGATCTAATTAAGCTTAAAAGTTTTTGCACAGCAAAGGAAACCATAAACAAGTCAAAAAAATAACCCTCAGAATGGGAGAAAATAAACCCTTTGTCAGTTGCAAATGAAGCAACTGACAAAGGGTTAATCTCCAAAATATACAAACAGCTCAGGCAGCTCAATATCAAAAAAAAAAAAAAAAAATCGAAAAATGGGCGGAGGCCTAAATAGACATTTCTCCAAAGAAGACATACAGATGGCCAAGAGGCACGTGAAAAGATGCTCAACATCACTAATCATTAGAGAAATGCAAATCAAAACTACAATGAGGTATCACCTCACACTGGTCAGAATGGCCATCATTAAAAAATCTATAAGCAATCAATGCTGAAATGAGAAAAAGGAGAAAATGGAGAAAAGGGAACCCTCTTGCACTGTTGGTGGGGATGTAAATAGATACAGCCACTATGGAGAAAAGTATGGAGGTTCCTTAAGAAACTAAAACTAGAGCTACCATATGACTCAGCAATCCCACTACCGGGCATATACCCTGAGAAAACCATAATTCAAAAAGACACATGTACCCCAATGTTCAATGCAGCACTATTTACAATAGCCAGGACATGGAAGCAACCTAAATGTTCATCAACAGAGGAATGGATAAAGAAGATGTGATATATCTATACAATGGAATATTACTCAGCCATTAAAAAGGAATGAAATTGGGTCATTTGTAGAGATGTGGATGGACCCAGAGTCTGTCATACAGAGTGAAGTAAGTTCGAAAGAGAAAAACAAACATCATGTATTAAGGCATATATGTGGAATCTAGAAAAATGGTACAGATGAACTTATTTGCAGGGCAGGAATAGAGACGTAGACATAGAGAAAGAAGGGTGGACACAGTGGGGGGAAAAGGAGGGTGGGATGAACTGGACGATTAGGATGGACATATATACACTATCATGTATAAAACAGGTAGCTAGTGGGAACCTGCTGTATAACACAGGGAGCTCAGCTCAATGCTCTGTGATGACCTAGAGGGGTGGGATGGGGGTGGGTGGGAGGGAGATCGAAGAGGGAGGGGATATATGTATACATATAGCTGATTCACTTTGCTGTACAGCAGAAGCTAACAAAACATTGTAAAGCAATTATACTCCAACTAAGAAAAAAGAACAAAAAAGAGGTTGCCCTATCAATCACCAAGTTCTGGAATGTCTTTACAGAAACAGTGTTAATATGAACCGAGTGTTTACTACAGCTATCTAGGGTATAAATACTGACTTGGTAGCTACTAGTAATAGATGGTAATTAAAATCATGGAGTGATTGAGACATAGGGAAAGTAGAGGCAGCAGGCAGAAGTCTAAGACAAAATTCAGGTGTTCGTAAGTCAATAAAAAAGAAGAAAAAATAATAAAATCAGAAAAATACATGAATAATAATTATATTAAAGGTGATTGGATTATTGCACAAATTATTGTTTCATCGCTGTAAGAGTGGCACAAAGAAATAAAAAGTGAAGAAAATAAGAGTCTCCAAAATTAAAAACAACATAAACAGGAATTTGAGAAAAGGGAGAGCAAAATGTTGAGCAGAAACTAAATAGCAATTGCTATTTTTATATAGGAAGTCATTTCAGAATTTTATAACCGTAAAAGATAAAACAGAGAATATCTTCATGGAAGCATGAGAACTACACTGAGAAAAGTGGAGCCTGAATTTAAGAGTGATGCAGTATCTGAAAGGCTGATATTGTAGGGTTGACCACATCAGGTATATTTTGCCATTAATTCCAGTATACGTTCTAATATCTTTATTGGACTTAATAGCCAAATACTTCAAATATGCTTGCTATATAAAATTTAAATATATTCCTCCCTAATCACTGAGATTTGAAACAGATGTTCTGCTAAAACCACAATTTTAAGACTTTTAACAACTGCAGGCAACATATAATTTTATTTGATCTTAAAAAGCCATGTATTTCTTTTGGCAACAGGGCCTTTTTATTGTAAGTGTTGCTAACAAGCAGTGAAACTTTCTCAATTAGTTTAGAAAGTAATTTAATCACCACCATCCCATCCATGGCACAGTCTTAGTGATCAAATAAGTACTGGTCACGAAAGTCAATTAATCCCACTTCTGAAAGCTCTTTTAGCAGGTACATTAGAGATGCATTAGAGATGGCCACTTGGAGAGACCATGTAGGAGATTCGCATCCAACTGTGCAAAGGTAACTCCTGACAGAATGTAAAGCTGAAAACTGCCTTCACAAATTTAGTTTCTCTGGTTTTTTGTTTGTTGGTTTGGTTTGGTTTGGTTTTTAGTTTGTTCTGTCCAGAGCAGCAGTGCTGAGAAAGCCGCTGCTGTGACTTTTGGTTTCTGCAGAACTGCACACCTGATTGACATGTCTTGATTCTAGTAATTTGCCTTAGTGCATTATGTTGGCACTCATGGAGGTAACCTCGACCATAGCTCTGGTTTGTTAGTACATGCACTTTTTCCAGATTATCCCTACCCCAACAATCTGTTAGGTGTTTCTGAAAGAAGATGCTGAAATAGAAATATTTTCTTTAACCCTTTTTATTGTAAAATATCTTACAAAAGTATGTAACAAAATTTTATCACGAATACTTGTGTAGTCATCATCCAGATTAACAAATAGAGCATTGCTAACAACCTAGAAATATAATCCCATACTCCCTCCCAGCTATCCACTCCCAACTTCTAAAAGATAACTGAGATTCATGGCAATCACTTTATATTTCTTTATATTTTGTACAAATTAAGCTTAAAAGCCTAAAACCAGTTTGTTTTATTTTTTGAAATATGTATAAATGATATCATAGTTTTTAATGTCTGGTGTCATTCAACCAATATTATATTTGCAAGATTTAGCCATATTGTTCAGTGTATCTATAGCTCTTTCATTTTCATTAATTTATAGTACTCCATTATTTGCACATATGACAATTTCATTTACCCAAATATCCTACATAACGTTGCTATGAATATTCTTGTACATGTCTCTTGTACATATTCTTCTTTGCTACATATCTAGGGGCATAACTAGTGGGAAGTAGAGTATGTAAACATTCACATTTAGGAGAGAGGGCCAAATTGATTTCCCAAGTTACTCTCCCTTCTGCAATGTAAGAGAGCTCCCAGTGTTCTACACCTTTGCCCACACTTGGAGTTGCCAGTCTTTTAAATGTTAATCATTCCAATCTAGAAAAATGGTATAGATGATCTTATTTGCAAAGCAGAAACAGAGACACAAACATAGAGAACAAATGTATGGATCCCAAGGGGGAAGGGGAGTGTGGGAAAAACTGGGAGATTGGGATTGACACATACATACTATCAATACTATGTATAAAATAGACAACTATTAAGAACATACTGTATAGCACAGGGAACTCTACTTATTACACTGTGGTGACCTAAATGGGAAGGAAATCCAAAAAAGAGGGGATATATGCATATGTACAGCTGATTCATTTCGTTGTACAGTAGAAACTAACACAACATTGTAAAGCAACTATACTCCAATAAAAATTAAAAAGTAAATAATTATTTTTTAACCATTCCAATGGATACATAGTGGTCTCTCATCAGGTTTTATTTTCCATTTCCTTGAATACCAATAAGATTGAGAACTTTTTCAGACTTTTATTTGACACTTGGATATCTTATTGAAGCCTCCTTCCCGTCTTTCATACATGTTCCTTTGGGGGTTTTTTCTTATTAATTAGTAGGAGTTCTTTACATATTCTGGACACTAGTCCTTTACCCATTTATGTATTGTAAGTAAATTCTCCCACTCTGTGAACTGCTTCCTTTTCTCTTACAGGCATCTTTTGAAAATAAGTTCTGATATCTAATGTCCAATTTACCAATATTTTCTTTTATGGTTAACATTTTGTGTGTCTTATTTAAGAAATATTGCCCCACTCCATTTTAAAGGTATTCTTCTATATTATCTTTCAGAAGTTTTGTATTTCCCACCTAAATTTATAATCTCCTGGAATTCATTTTTAATATATGGTGTGAGGTAGCCGTCAAGTTGCACTATTTTCCATCAGGATCTACCATCATTTGCTGAAGACACTTTGATTTCCTATTGCTCTACATTACAACTTACATTTGAATTGTGCCCGTATAGGTACAAATCTACTTATTTGCTGTAGTATTTTATGTTCGAATGATTATCTATTCCTGCACAAATGAGACGTCTCCTTTACTGCAATGTGATATCAGTCTTGATATCGGATGGAACACGTCCTCCCCTTTGCTCATCTTCTTCAAGGCAGAGTATAATGGCTATTAGCATTCTGCATTTTCATATCAATTTTAGTTTCGGCCCATCATGTTCCATAAAACTCCTACTGGGATTGTGATGGGGATTGCTGTGAATCTAAAGGTGAATTTAGGGAAAGTTAGCATCTTTACAATAATGACTGTTTCACTCCATAAACATGTTAGACACATGAATATACTTATATTTCCTTTAAATTCTCTCAGTAATATTTTGTAGTCTCTTCCAGAGCCATATTGCACTTTGCTAGATTTATTATTTGATATGTTTTATGTTATTTTAAACGACATTGTTTAAGAATTTCATTTTCTTTGGAATTGAGTTTTGTGCTTTAACTTGCATCCAGAAACCTTGCTAAAGTAGTTTATTGATTTTAATACTTTATTTGTATTTTTTTGTTTCTATCTATACATTATCATATGTGAATAATGAGGATTCCTTTTAAATTACATTCCTTTTGTTTCTTTTGGTTTACTATGCTGTTAATGTCTCCAATAAAATGTTGAAGACTGGTGACAGCAGCCACCTATGTCTATTTTAAGTGGACGACTTTAAAAATTTCAATATCAAGCACTATTTTTGCTATAGCACATTTTTTTGATGTATTCATTTATTAGACTGAGAATATTCCTTTTATTCTTGGTTTTCTAACATTTTTAAAAATAATGACTAAATATTAAATGTTATCAACTCTCTTTTGCAACATTTTTGAGATGATATAATTTTTATTTTCCTGTTAGTATGTTTCATTAATAGATTTTCCAATATTAAACTAACCTCACATAAGACCAAATAAGACCTAACTGGTTATGATGCATTACCCTTTTTTATAATTTCCTGAATTAAGTTTGATAATATTTCTATTAGAATTTGGAATTCTATATTCATACTTAAGATAGGCATAAAAATGTCCTTTCTGGAAGTAGTCCATCCTTATAACATGAATTGGGAAGCATTTGTGCTGTGGCTTTTTTTTTTTCCCCTAGAGGTTTTTGAGCAAAATTGAATTATTTATTGCTTAAATATTTGGAAGTGTTCACCAAATGAAAGCATCTAGACCTAGATTTTTGTTTTGCATTGCTTTGTAATGTTTTCCTTAAATTTGAAAAAAAATTTGTTTGTAGAAAGGCTTTTAACTAGTGATTAAATTTAGGTAGTATTCATAAGATTGCTCAAATTTCTATTTCTCCTGTGTCTGCTATATTGTTATATTATTGATTTCAAGATTATTCATTACATCCTCAACTTTTAATGTTTCTGAGAATTTTTCTATTAAAATTTTATTTCTTTTTTTAAATTAATTTATTTTATTTTATTTATTTTTGGCTGCACTGGGTCTTCGTTGCTGCACACGGGCTTTATCTAGTTGCAGTGAGTGGGGGCTACTCTTCACTGCCGTGTGCAGGCCTCTCATTGCGGTGGCCTCTGTTGTTGTGGAGCACAGGCTCTAGGCACGCGGGCTCAGCAGTTGTGGTTTGCGGGCTCTAGAGCATGGGCTCAGTAGTTGGGGTGCACGGGCTTAGTTGCTCCACGGCATGTGGGATCTTCTGGGATCAGGGCTCAAACCCGTGTCCCCTGCCCTGGTAGGCGGATTCTTAACCACTGCACCACCAGGGAAGCCCCAAAATTTTATTTTTTAAAGCAGTTTAGGTTCACAGTAAAGTTGAGAAGATTCAGAGATTTCTCATATACTCTCTGCCCTCACACATGCATAGCCTCTCCCTTTATCAACATCCCACACCAGAGTGGTACATTTGTTACAACACATCATAATCCCCCAAAGTCCACAGCTTACATTAGGGTTCACTCTTGGTGTTCTATATTATATGGGTTTGGACAATGTATAATAATTGTATCCATCATTATAGGATCATAGAGAGTATTTACACTGCCCTAAAAATTCTCAGTCCTCCACCACTCTGCCCTTCACCTATTCTGCTAATCTCTGGCAACCACAGATTTTTTACTCTCTCCACAGTTTTGTCTTTTCCAGAATGTTAGTTGGAATCTCTAAGCATAATATTCTTGAAATTGGTCTTTTTCTCTTTCTATCTCTGTCTCTCTCTTTCCCTTAACACACCAGGGTTTGTCAGTTTTACTGATCTTTTGATTGTTCTTTATTCTTTATATTTTATTAACTCTATTTTTGTCTTATTTTAATTCTCCTATTTTTAGAAAACATACAAAATACTGCTATATAAATTCTTAATAAGGATGCTTGGTTCACTGATACTGTCTACCTTCTTTTCAAATATATGCAGTGAAAGCCAAAAATTCTCTCTAAGCAAAGATTCTTCTGCCTCCCACAAGTTTTGACATGTTATTTTTATTATCATTGAGGTTAAAACCTGTTCTAGTCTATATTATGATTTTCCCTTTGATTTTTGAGTTATTTAAAAGTATTTTCCTTAGTTGCCAAACACACTGGGGCTTTCTATTTAACTTTATAACTTATTTTTATATAAAATAATTTGTGGCTAAGACATTTTCTTTTTATGATTTCCATTTCTTGGCCTTAAGACTTGCTTAATGACCCAGTTTTTTTTAACAATTTTTGTAAATGTGTGTGCTGAAAAGAATGTTTATTTCTGCATTTGGTGGGTGTAACGTTCTATACATTATATCCACTATGTCAAGTTTGCTGTTTTTCAAATATTTTATAGCTTGATTGATTTTTGATCTGCTTTTTCTATCAGTTACTGAAAGAGTATAATAAAATTTCCCACTATCTTTGTGGACTTGCTTTTTCTGCTATAGTTCTGTAAATTTTCATTTTTATATCTTCTTGAATACTAAATCATTTATATAATTTTAGACATATTATAACTCCTTGGTGAATTAAAATTATTATGGAGTGCCTATCTTTATTCTTTTTACCTTTAATTATAGTATTCCTACCATTAATATAACTCTTAGGATTTTTTTTAAGTATCTGTATGAACTACCTTTTTTTCCCTCTTCTTTTGATATATCTGTCATTTTTTAACAACTTTATTGAGAAATAGTTTAAATATACAACACACCAATTCAAATTGTATGTCTTTATATTTTTGATACATTACTCTAGACTTTATTTTACGTAATCTGAAAATCTTTGTTTTAACTGAAACATTTAATCCATATATATACATATATATTCATATATTTGACTTTAAATATACTATGCTTTTCAATATTCTCTATGCCATTTGTTCTGTTTTATTTTCCTTCTCTCAACTTTTTTGCTTGAATGTTTTTATTATTCAATTTCTCCCTCTTTTTGTTCTAAAATTATAAACTCTTTTAACTCAATGTGCCTAACCCATATTATTTTAAGTTGTGCTAAACCCCATAAGATATCATTATTTTTGTTTAATGAAGTCAAATTCATCTAGATATTCCCAAATATTTCCCCCTTCCTGGTATTCTTATTTCCTTATAATTTCCTGCTGTCACTGAAGACAAGTTTCCTTCTCCTGAAGAACCAGAACCCCTTTAGTGTTTCTTTTCCTGTGCATCTTCCTATAATAAATTCTCTCATTTCTTGTTTTTCTGAAAACATCTTTAATTTGACTATGTTTTTGAATTACAGTTCGCTGAGTATAAAATTATGTTAATATTTGTATTCTTTCATCATTTAAAGATGCCATTCCACTGTATTCTGGTTTCCATCATTTCTACTGAAAACCCAATTGTTAATCTTATTGTTCTTTGAAACATAACATGTCTTTAATCTCTGGTTGCTTTTAACTCTGGCTCATTATATTTTTATCTCAGCAGTTTTTAAATACAGAACTGAGTTTCAATTTATTTTTATCATGATTGGGTTTTGTAGTGCTCTCGATTCTGTGACTTGATAACTTGATGCCTTTTTCCAGTTTCATTCAGTTCTCAGCCATCTTCTCTTCAGATACTGCTTCTGCCCCACTTCCTATCTAATTTTCCTTGGATTAAAATTTCAGAAAGTTAGGCCTGCTTTCTGTGTGATATATGTCACATTCCATTATTCTGTAATTTTCATTTTTTACTTCTCTGTCCTTTATTCTGAATATTTACCTCTAAGCTATCCTCTTTTGATTACTTCTCTTTTCAACTGTGTCTAGTATGGGTTAAACTCATCAACTGGTTTCTTAATTTCAATTTACTGAAATCCAATATTTCCATTTGGTATTTTAAATTTCCCAGTCTTCTGTAAATACTCAATATTTGCTTTAACTTTTTTGACAGAGTGAGATTATTTCAAAATTTGTGTCTAATAACTTTACCATTTGGAACTTAGTGGGTATGTTTCTATCTTCTACTGCTTTTATTGCTTTTCTTCATGATGTGTTCTCTATTCCTGTTCTTGATGATTTTTCCACTGGGTGCCAGTTTTTTTTCTTTTTTTAATGCTTATAGATCATTTGACTTTTCAGATGATAATATCTTACTCCAGAGAGTATTAATATTTGCTCTGCCAGGTCTCTAGAGAGACTAACAATAAGATTACCTCAACCCAATTCCAGGTATGAGAGAATAAAAAAAACTGAGCTGCTATCCCTGCAGGGTACTACATTCAGTTTTTCCATATCCCTATGAGGCCACCCCGGACACCTATCCCTTTCCTCTGAACCCAAAGAAGCTGTCAAAAGAATTGCTCAACCCTTTATCAACCCATTCAGGAACTGAAAAACACCGATAGGGGAAAACATTCTGGCTATGAATTTCCCCTTGATAGTTCCCTATTAATTCTGGTGCTGTCTATAACATTTCTCCATTTTCTGTTATCTAGTTGTCCTCGGCAGAAAACCTTGATCTGAATTACCTGCTCTACCTTTACTAGAAGCTCCACTGCACTGTTTTTTTTTTCTTCTAGTTTATGACACTCACATGGTTCCAAACAGAACCGTAAGGGAGGCAATAAGGAAATGCAGGTGTTGGGCTTCCCTGGTGGCACAGTAGTTGAGAGTCCGCCTGCCGATGCAGGGGACACGGGTTTGCGCCCCGTTCCGGGAAGATCCCACATGCCGCGGAGCGGCTGGGCCCGTGAGCCATGGTCGCTGAGCCTGTGCGTCCGGAGCCTGTGCTCTGCAACAGGAGAGGCCACAACAGTGAGAGGCCCGCGTACCACAGAAAAAAAAAAAAAGAAAATGCAGGTGTTAAAAAAACTGCAAAGAATGTTGCTGTGGAAAAAGAAAAGTTTTCAGTTGAGACTATTATCCTCATTTGAATCAAACTACTCTTTTCTCAGGCAAAATATCCAAATATCAAAAATCGGAATATAAATAAGATTTCTCGTGAACTCCAAAGTTTTCATAATATTTTCTCTTACTAAATTTTATATTAAAAATGAGTTTATTATAACAAAAATATCAAAACTGCATTATAAAAATATTTATCAAAATTTTGAATTATAATAAAAATGTAAAAACAACTTTAAATACATTTACATAGAATATATTTATACATTTTTCATATTAAACTATCCTCAAATGATTTGTATTATAATATTTGAGAGTTTTAATTTTATACTTGTGTTTTGAGACCAAACGAGAAGTACATATATGGAGGATCTAAACTGGGAATTAAAAAAAAAAAAAATCCAATGATCTTGAAAAGCAGTAGGTGCTATGCAGAGTAGCAGGAAATTGGGAGGCAAAAATAAGTGGAGGAAGAGACAGAGAAGGGTTCAGGAGTCAAAAATATGATCTTTATAAAAACAAAGGGCCACAAAAGAAAAAAAGTGTTTAAAAATATTCAAAGTTAATATAGCATTTCCACTCTCTGCTGTGTATTATCCAACACCTCCAAGTAGTTCTCCAATTTACAGTGAACCTTGAGTGGGTGGCCTACAAATTTAGCTCAATTCTGACTCTACCTGAAGATATGTCAGATCCCACAGGTGAAGCCTCAGTCCTACAAGACTGCCCCCAGTTCAGATGCCAATCACAAGCTCAGATTGTTACCTGTGCTTCTGACAAGCTATGCTAACTCTTTTTTTTTTTTTTTTTTTTTTTGCGGTACGCGGGCCTCTCACTGTTGTGGCCTCTCCCGTTGCGGAGCACAGGCTCTGGACGCACAGGCTCAGCGGCCATGGCTCACGGGCCCAGCCGCTCCACGGCATGTGGGATCTTCCCGGACCGGGGCATGAACCCGTGTCCCCAGCATCGGCAGGCGGACTCTCAACCACTGCACCGCCAGGGAAGCCCTCTGACAAGCTATGAATTGAAGGTTCCTATTAGCTCCTCATGGGTTCTATTATTTCTCTAAAGCAGCTCCCAGAACTCAGGAAACCAATTTACTAATCAAATTACTGCCTCATTACAAAGGACATTAAAGGATATAAATGAGCAGGCAAATTAAAAGAGGCATACCTCGTTTTACTGCCCTCTCCTTTACTGCACTTCACAGATATTGCAGTTTTTACAAATTAAAGTGTTGTGGCCACCCTGCATTGAGTAAGTCTATGGAGCCATTTTTCCAACAGCATTTGTTTTCTTCATATCTTTGTGTCACATTTTGTTAATTCTCACAATATTTCACACTTTTTCACTATTATTATACTTGTTGTGGTGATCTGTGATCAGTGATCTTTTATGTTTCTATTGTTATTGTTTTGAGGTGCCACAAACCATGCCCATGTAAGACCATGAACTTAATAACGTGTGTGTTCTGATGACTGCTCTATCAACCGACTGCCATCCTCTCCTTGGGCCTCCCTAATCCCTGAGACACAACAATATCAAAATTAGGACATTTAATAACTCTGCAATGGCCTGCAAGTGTTCACGTGAAAGGAAGAGTCACACGTCTCTCACTTCAAATCAAAAGCTAGAAATGATTAAGCTTACGGAGTAAGGCCTATCGAACGTTGAGATAAGCCAATGCTAGGCCTGCTGCACCAAACACTTAGCCAAGATGTGAATACAAGAGACAAGTTCCTGAAGGAATTAAGTGCTACTCCAGAGAACACATGAATGATAAGAAAGAAAAACGGCCTTATTGCTGACAACGAGAAAGTTTTAGTGGTCTGGATAGAAGATCTAACCAGCCACAACATTCCCTTAAGACAAAGCCTGATCCAGAGAAAGGCCCTCTCTTCAGTTCCATGAAAGCTGAGAAAGGTAAGGAAGCTGCAGAAGAAAAGTCTGAAGCTAGCAGAGGCTGGTTCATGAGGTTTAAGGAAAGAAGCCATTTCCCTAACATAAAAGCGCAAGATAAAGCCTCAAGTGCTGATATAAAAGCTGCATCAAGTTATCCAGAAGATCTAGGTAAGAAAATTCATGAAGGTGGCACACCAGACAACAGATTTTCAATGTAGGCAAAACAGCCTAATATTGGACGAAGATGCCATCTGGGACTTACATAGCTAGAGAGGAGAAGTCAACACCTGGCTTCAAAACATCAGAGAACAGGCTCTCTTGTTAGGTGCTAATGCAGCTGGTGAATTTAAGTTGAAGCCAACGCTCATTGACCATTCTGAAAATCCTAGCACCCTTAAGAATTACGTTAAATTTACTCTGCCTGTGCTCTATAAATGGAACAACAAAGCCTGGATGACTGCACATCTGTTGATAACATGTGGTTTACTGAGTATTTTAAGCCCACTCTTGAGACCTATTGTCAGAAAAAAAAAGTTCCTTTCAAAATATTACTGCTCACTGACAATACACCTGGTCACCCAAGAGCTTTGATGGAGATGTACAATGAGATTAATGTTGTTTTCATGCCTGGTAATACAACATACATTCTGCAGCCCATGGATCAAGAGTAATTTTGACTTTCAAGTCTTATTATGAAAGAAATACATTTCATAAGGCTATAGCTGCCATAGATAATGATTTCTCTGATGGATCTGGGCAAATTCAATTAAAAATCTTCTGGAAAGGATTCACCATTCTTGATGCCATTAATAACATTTTTGATTCATGAGAAGAGGTCAAAATATCAACATTAACAGAAGTTTGGAAGAAGTTGATTCCAACCCTCACAGACATCTTGGAGGGGCTAAAAACTTCAGGAGTGGAAGTAATTGCAGATGTGGTGAAAACAGCAAGAGAACCAGAATTAGAAATGGAGTCTAAAGATATGACTGAATTGCTGCAATCTGATGATGAAACTTTAATGGATAAGGAGTTGCTCCTTATGGATGAGCAAAGAAAACGATTTCTTGAAACAGAATCTATTCCTGATAATATGCTGTTAAGACTATTGAAATGACAAAGGATTTATAATATTACACTAACTTAATTGATAAGGCAACAGCAGTTTGAGAGGACTGACTCAATTTTTTTAAGAAGTTCTACTGTGGATAAAATGCTATCAAATAGCATTGCATGCGACAGAGAAATTATTTATGAAGGAAGAGTCAATAGATACAGCAAACTTCATTTTTGTCTTATTTTAAGAAACTGTCACAGCTACCCCAACCTTCATCAATCACCACCTTCATCAGTCAAGCCATCAACAATAAGGCAAGACCTTCCATCAGCAAAAAGATCACTTTTCACTGAAGGCTCAGATGATGGTTAGCATTTTTTAGCAATAAAGTTTTTTTAACTAAGGCATATACATTGTTTTCTTTAGAAATAATGTTATTGGACACTTAATAGACTATAGTACAGGGTAAATATAATTTTAAATGTACTGAGAAACCAAAAAATTTGTGTGACTCACTCTATTGTGAGATTCACTTTATTGCAGTGGTCTGGAACCAAACTTGCAACATCTCAGAGATATGCCTGTACATAGTGCAAGGTCTGGAAGGGTCCTGAATACTAGAGCTTCTGTCCCAGCCCATGGATGCATTCTGGTTCAGTAATTAGAGTTCTGGAAGCTCATCAAACCCTGTCCTTTTGAGTTTTTATGGAGTCTTCATTACAGGGGCATGGCTGATTAAATCATTGGCCATTGGTGATTGACCTCAATCTCCAGGCCCTCTTCCCTCCCTGTATTGGTTCCCCTGGCAACCAGTCCCTCCTTAGGGGCTTTCTAAAAGTTACCTCATTAACATAACCTCAGACTTGGTTAAAAGGGACTTGTTATGAATAATAAAATGTACTCTTTTCACCCTTATTCCTCTTTATTATTTATGAAATTCCAAGGGTTTTAGGAACTTAGCGATAGAAAGGGACTAAAACCAAATATGTATTTATTATAAATCATAATGTCAAAAAAAATCATGTCACATACACAAAAACAAAAACAGTTTGTGAAAACTAGAAGATGGCATTAAAAAATAATTTAAAAATCAAACTCATCTAGTGTTTGTCTTCTTATCTCATAGACAACTCATTCACTCTAAATATGATTTAATTTTATTAATGACTGTGTATGTAGACTTTGATCTATCAAGAAAGGATTTATGCCATCTGTTTATTTCCAAGTATTAGAAATTTCAATGACAGCATAGGTCTGTGAGGGTACTTGAAGTTTATGAATTCTATAAATATAAGCAGATTAAAGGCAAGTAACTGTCACAAATCATAGGAACAATTTTTAAGAAGGAAAAGTATATTACACTGTTTCTTTTCAACTATTTATTTTTTGCATGCAATGTTCTGTCCTTTTTGTTTACTCAGTAAAGCCAATAGTAACCCAGTGAGAGACCAGGAACAAGCTCTCTTAGAACTACCTTAAGTTCCTACTGAAAATGAAGATCCCATGGAAAGCCTATCCTATGCCTATTAATAGCATACAACCAAGAATTCCCCTTATAACATGCTCTCCAGGTGACTGTTTACACACTGTGGTTTCCAAATTGCTATAGTAAAGCCTAGGGACCCTCTCCCTCACCAATATAATCTACTAATGAATTCTAAATTGAAGAATGCTGATGATTACTATCTGAAGCCCATGCAACAAAAAGCAAGACATCCAAAAAATACTCTGCTTTAGATATTAGCCACATTCTTGGGGTTGTGATCGGCAGAGCATGAAGAACACAGAAATGAAGCCTTTTGTTTACTTCTAAAATTGACTCAGTTCTTGCCTTCTGAGGTTGAAAGAGCAAATTCTTTAACAGATAGAAATACAGACTAGATAGATATACTCCTTTCACACTGTTAAACTATTTGAATGGAACGTCTCTCTTTTCTCTTCTAAAAAGGGACATCACTTGACATTTATCACTATATGAGGTAGAATTCTAGACTACTGCATATTTACTTAATTTAAATAACCCTCTGAGTAATACTCAGCAAATAATGCATTCACTTATTGGGACAACATTGATTTATTTTGTTTACAAAGCAAAAATTTATACTATTAAAGCAATTCTTTTGAATGGCTCCACCTGTAATCAAGCCTCCTGTGTAGTTTATGATTCTCCTATTGCTCAATATTCTTATCATTCAAAGATAAGAATATTGAATGATATTCAATATAGAGAGTACCCATATCATTCATAGGCAAAAGTACATGAGGCCCAAAAAAGAACTGAGTAACCAGAGATGACAAATGTAAAGCATAATCCCAAAGACAAAGTATTAACACAAAATATTTGGATAACATTTTAGCTAACATCTGAAGTATAATATTGATGTCGTGGCTCAACCTACTCAGCCTACTTATTTTTGGTATAGTATACCAAGTAGTATACACAATACTTTAGTGCTTGGAATTGGAAGTCAAACAAACATGAGCTGAATTCTGGCTTTGAAAAATGATTTGGGCACGTGGCTTATTTTCTGAGGAAACCATACAGCTCTCAGCTAAAACGTGGGATAAAATAGTATCTACTTCCCAGTAGGTATTGAGGCCCAGCAGAGTATTCATTATATAAGGGCAAGAGCTTTGCTGTCTTTTTCATTGCCATATTGTAAGCACCTACAACAACATCTAGAAAATGGCAGGCAGTCAACAATTTTTTTTTTTTTTTTTTTTTTTTGCGGTACGCGGGCCTCTCACTGCTGTGGCCTCTCCCGTTGCGGAGCACAGGCTCCGGATGCATAGGCTCAGCGGCCATGGCTCACGGGCCCAGCCGCTCCGCGGCATGTGGGATCCTCCCGGACCGGGGCACGAACCAGTGTCCCCTGCATCGGCAGGCGGACTCGCAACCACTGTGCCACCAGGGAAGCCCAACAAGTAATTATTTAATGAATGAAATAATTCAATATGCATGAAATAATTCAATATGCAAGAATTCAATTAGCATACTGGATAGCAATATCAGTAAGAACTAGATGTCATAGTTACTATTATTGTTATTGCTATGGGTTTCAAGATCCTTATAATCATATATTGACCGTTTAATAAAACCATCTGTGTGCTTATTCTCTACACATTTCTAACATGTTCCGAATATTTAACTTAATAATAAAACCTGGCTGAAAAACATTTAGGCTGATGTAGAGAAATGATACAGGAATTAATCTTTTTCAACTCACATCTCTCTAGAGGTAATTACAATTTACTTTGCAAGACAGCCCAGTATAATCTGAGGTTGAGAAGTTTCTTAAACTACTTGGATATTTCTAAGTTATAAAAAAAATTTAAGGATATGCTTTACATGCATATTATTGCCATGGGAATAAATGTTAAAAGGAAAACAGAAAATTTTCAGATGTATAGGTTCACTGGAGTTGCTTCAAAGCAGAATGCACAGATCTTTTTTAAAATGAAAAACTATAATGATACCATCATTCAAACTGGCCTTGAAAAGTATTTTTTGAGTCACTAGCCAGCACAAATTCTGCCTCGGCTCTAAGATTTACATTTCCTCTATGCACATTTTATATGTCTGATCTTACAATACTAAACAGTGCAAAAATTATTTATTAGTATACACAGTAAAAAAATCTATGATTAAAAAAAAAGCTCAGGAAGAACACATATGTGTGTTGCACACAAGAACCTTCCAGCTTTAGAGAACTGAAAGATAAAGACAGATGCGTATGAATCTAGTACTGTGGTTACGAGGTTTACACAGGAGTCATATATTTTGAACTCAAATCTTGAGACTATCTCTTATTAGCTGTGTGATTTTTGCACAATTTCAACTCTTCAAGCCTCAGTTTCTCTATTAAATAGATATTCAAATGAATGAATGAAATGAAATAATGCAAATTGCTTAGTGTATTTCCAAGCATAAAATAACTCGATAAAAGCCAATTTTTACTTTTCATATAAATTCAAGACAATTTACAACTGTACATACGCATTCATGATATGGAAACTGTTATTAACTGCAAGATTATCAAGGAATGAATCTAGCTCATAAAGTCTTCTTATATACACTATTAGGAAATACAAGTATCTTCTAGCGATACATAAACTTACCAATTCCCATAAAAATTCCCAGAAAAGGCAAGTAAAATAGAAAAGGCAAAAGAAAAAGGTATACTATATGTTTCCTATGAGAACTCAGCAACTTTTGTAAGCCTTTTGTACTACCAATAATGCTTACTGTATCACAATAAATAACAAAAATTTATTTCCCAGAAAGACATTTAAGTATGAGATATTAATTAAATGTTATTTTAGGTGTTGTTTGACTTAGTTTTTTTGCAATCACCTCGGATTATACAGAATGAAATATACTAAGACTTTAAGATTTAGATAAGCTACTTCAAATTATGGGCTGGTTTATTTTTTCTTTCAAATGCCACTTTAAAAGCCATTCACATGTTCAACTTATTTCTTCTAAGAAATATTCAAGCCATTTTTAATTAAGCTATACTGCTTTTCATATGTCAGGTCAATTCCCTTCCATCTTGTGTGAATGGTCACTGGCTGTTTAATAACAGCATTAGCAATGAATGTGGACAGCTTTATTTCTTGGTCTATAATCATTATTAAAGTATTTACTACTAAGTATAAAGAATAGGTTTCTAATAACATCATTCGCCAGTCTAAACTACACAACACTCTTCAATTTGTCATTATCACCTACTTAAATAGCTCCCATTTCTGCATAAATTAACATTTACTCATGCTAAAATTGAATTATTTACCATGGATATTATCATAGAGAACTTTTTACCTAATTTTACTTTTTCTGCCTAGCCTTTACTCCACTTATCTTGACAAGATAGATAAAACACATATGGTTTCTGCTACAGAAGTCTGAGTAAGGAAGACTCTAAAAGGGGCTTCAGGTTTCTGGATAGGAAATCTTTATCACAAGTCACTTAAATACGTGGGCAAAATTTCATTCAAATCATAGTCCTTCTCCAATACACTTCCCAGTCACGTTAGTACACAATTTGAACTCTACCAATGGAAAATATGCCAGAGCAAGCCAGATCTTATCACCACCCCCTGACCTTGTTCCTTCTCTACTGTCAAATAGGAATATACCTCTAAGATCCTGGTGGTTTTTATTCAACTTTTTCAAATGACTTTATATTTTATAAAGTTAAAGAGCAGACACATTCTTCCTTTGTGTCACTCAATTTATCTGCCTCCTCTCTTTTTAGAACTTAATTTTTTATAATAGACTTTATTTATTTATTTTTATCTTTCATTCACCAAAAATATTCCATGTGTTTATGGGACTGGAGAAAGAGTGCAGTGTGGTGAAGCACTCAAGCTTCAGCATCAGACGGACGCAAGTTCAACCACAAGTTCTGCTTGGTGTAACTGTTTCACCTTAGTAACGTCTCTACATCTCAGTTTTCTTCACGTAACATCTCTAAATCTCAGTTTTCTCTTCTGTAAATTATTACAAATATAAGGCAAAATTTAGCCATGTTATATATTTGTGTTACAGGTCTCATAAAGGGTTATCAAGAGAAATAAATGAAATAACGGGTACAAAGCACTAGGAAACTATATGGCAAAGAATGAGCTTTTAATAAATGTTATTGCCACTATTATTGATAGTGCTGCTGCTGCTACTACTGTTATTTCTTCTGCTTTAAATGCGTCAGTGAATCAAAAGACAATTCTTGTGTACATAAGATTAACAACAATCCAACCTAATATGTTGTGTCCCCCAACACTGTAATCAAGTTTTTCTCCTCTGTGCCTCTCACAATAGCATTCTCACTTTCGTACCCTCTCTTTCCTCATGCTGTTTCTCAACTTGCAATGTTTTCTTACCACTTTTTGTTAATGAATTTTAGGAAAAGAAAGGGAATGAACAGAGGATTCCATGGAGGACACTACCTTTGGTAAAACAATATGGATTCATAAGTGATTCATATGGGATAGAGTAGAACATAACTTAAAGAGATGGTAACAGAGATTAAAGATACTGCAGAAACCAATGTATAAAATAAAGGTGTTTGAGGGCTTAGACTAAGTTCATGGCAATCAAAGTGGAAAGATAAAGAATCTAAGAGCCATTGCTAGTAAAGAATTAATAAAATTAGAGACTGATTATATATATTTAGTTCATTAAAATATGACTATGCTTTAAAATAAGCAATATAAGCATGAAGTACATAAGGGTTAGCAAAGATAATGGTCAACTAAGAAACATCTCTGTCTTCTATGTATGCTGGTTTTAAAACCTGGGTAATGTGTGTGGGTGTGGGTGTGGGTGTGGGTGTGGGTGTGGGTGTGGGTGTGGGTGTGTGTTGATGATGTAGAAAAAGGAATATGCCAAATGTATACATTTGTACCTTGAATTAAAGATGCTTCAGAAGAGCTAAGGGAATAGAACCTGTGCTGCTGGTGAATCCATATAGTTTCCAACAACAATTTATTAGGTACTTATTATGTGCCAGGCACTGGTAAAGATTGCCTATACAACAGTAAACAAGATAAAACATGTGATTGCCTTCATTGTCATATACTCTGCAAGGGGAGGCAACTGGGGAAGACAATAAACAAATAATATAAACTTAGGTATGAGTATTTATTATATATGGATATTATTTTAGATTGAATTTGATAGCAAAGAATGGGGTCTGTGTATGTCTATTGCAAATGTGCTATATATCACCATGTGTAAATAGACTTTTAATAGATGTTTATAGTACATTACCAGTGGTTATCAAATTTAATCTGAAACTCAGACTGCACAACTTCACACAACTACTGCACTACATGCAAGAACATTAAAATAATAAAATAATATTATTACTGTTGTTATTATTGAAAGTAGTAGTGATAGCAGCAACAACACTCTAAAGTGTACTTTTGGGTCTAAGGAATAAGAGGTAACCTGCATTCATTATTAAGCACCATATATTTATTGCCTTATTTAACCTTTAAAATGGCCCTATCAGGTCCAGTGGGTAGGACTTCGTGCTTCCAATGCAGGGGGCCCGGGTTCAGTCCTGGTCAGGGAACTATATCCCATATGGATGCCACAGCTAAGAGTCCGCATACCGTAACTAAAGATCCCGTGTGCCACAACTAAGTACCAGTGCAGCCAAAATAAAAATAAATAAATATTTTTTAAAAATACCCCTATAAGTTTCATAATATTATTCTTCATATACTAGAAAAGAGGAGATTATATTCCATAACCTCTCACTATGGGCAAAATTTCTGAGGTAAATGTCTTGTTTTTCTTATTTTTTCTGAACAACGAATAATTAATAATGTCCAGAGGAAAGAAATTATTAAATGTTTTCAGATTATGACTACATTTCAAACATATGTTAGTTTTTTATAATACATTTTGACAGATTATTAAATCCATATGAGAAAAGATGGTGTCTTATTCTCTTTAATTCCATTTAATAACTAGTATAATTCCTGACTCTTACAGGTGTTTGAAGTGGTTCTCACTTTGGCTTTCTAGTACCTTCCCTAGTCACCTCTATCCACTTTCCATAATCATACCTCTCTTTCAGAGATTTCCAATCAAGTACAGACTTGGTGGGAGGAAGTTAAATCCCACCAATAGAAAAAACAGCAAAATCAGATCCTCCTTCTCCCCAGTGCACTGAGGCAACAAACTTACATCTCAAGCTCATTTAGACAAACTCCCCCTTGACATATCTTGAGAAAGTGATATAATCTTGAGAGTGAAAATTTGAGAACACAACATAAGGACATTCACTGTAGCAACAGGCAGCTTCCGGAGGACTCGACTTTCTAGGGAGTGAGATCTACTCTGCTTCTTTCTGTATTTTCTATCAGCCTCTAAGCTAGGCTCCAACTCTAGGCCTGATGATGAGTAAATCAGATTAAATTCACCTGGACCCATTATGAAACATAATTTTACCCCATAACAAAGGAGACATGAGATAAACTGATAATACTGTCATGGATTCCTGCTTTAAATGGTTACATACTGCATCAACTTTCCATTTATATTTAAGATAAGGAATATTTTATTGTATAATGACAATCTTCCTCTTAACATTACTTACGGTAAAATTACTATATTTATTTCCGGGTACTGTTGTTGTTTGGTGTTTGATTGCCATGCTCCATTTTGAGTTATAGGAACAAATCAGAAAACAAACAAAAATCAGAAAAAAGTGTTCTTAAAAATGTAAACCATGTACATCTAAAGCACTGATATTTCTTTTACAAGGGCATCCCTAATGTCACCGTTCTTCTCCAGTATACACTTGGCTTGCAAATATCAGAGCAATACAGATAAACTACAATCTAAAAATAAATCTTCTCAAAATCTGTATTTGGCAACATATCAGTATTTTAAGTTGCCTTCTAGCATTTTCCTATTACTGTTTCACAGCTCTTCCAAAGCATATGTTTTACTACTTATGATTACAGTTTGGTTACGTATTAATCCACTGTTTCCATACTGGTTTCAAAATTTTTGCATTTGAGTTCACATTACACAGGTGCTAAGGCCATATGAGAATCAATATCTAATATATTTCCTAATGTAGTTTGCAGTATTTTTATCTTGTAATAAAACAACTTGAAGTGTTCACAGTACCACCTTTAATCAAGTGTAACCATAAACTACAAAGAATTGAAAATGAAATGAGTATAAGACATTTCACACTCCAAGCAGTCAGATGATAATGTTTCCACCCGTTAACATATTAATAACAGTGTTAAAGAGCACAATGTGCCTGAGGTATTACAAGTCTATGCAATTTTACATGTGTCAAGAAATGGTTTGCTTGTTAGCAACTGGTTAGCGTATCAAAGCAGAATGAATTCCATAGGGAAACTGATTGCATAATAAGGAAAAGGGGAAATCTTCATTTCTTGAATCATTTCAAATAACCCGTGAAAAGCACTGGATAATACAGCAAGAAGGATTGGCCTCTGGAGGGTATTAGATGACCTACAGTAATAGATCATTCCCATCCCTAATGTCTGTGATTAATATGTCATAATTTTGAATGGTGTATTCAGGAAAAAGAGAGACACTGAATACTAATACAAAGAGACAAGACAAAGCACAGAGAAGAAGGGGCATCCAATACTACTGACTGAGATAATGGCAGAGCATTATCTCTGACTAGTGGCAGAGCATACAGAGAGACCATCTCTTCATAAGAGACTGGCTAAATTATGTTTTTAAGATTATTTTACTTTCTTCTTATGTGTTTTCCTCCGCTTGATAGCTTTAAACGTGCTTTAGCACTAAGATCAAAATGTGAATACAAAAAAAATAAAGTAGGACAAACAGAACATGATATACCTTACCTACAATTTTTAAAAATAATATTAAAGGGTAAATAAAGGCCCAAGCCAAAATAAAAGTGCAAGAATATTCCCATTAAGCTCTTTTATTGTTGGAAATTTGAAAACAAATGTTCATGAAATGGGAAAGTTCTACATTAATGTGCAGAACAAATATTCCTTTTTGTTTATCTACTTTGCTACATTTAATGACTAAGAAATACTACTTTTAAAAAAAAATCAAGATAATTGTGTTCAGTATATTGTCAAACATTGGGATTTCCCATAATCTGCCAGCATATTTGCTTGACTATATCACACATTTCTTTCTTCAATGAGCTAACCCCAAGAATAATACCAATCCCAAATAGCCCGCAATTAAAAATTGCTAATCTATTGGTTGATTACCCATTGGCTATTCATTTGGGGTATTATTTATTTCTAATTAATGTAAAAGATGGCATTTAATGCTGAATGAGAAGTGGACCTAGCTATGCATTTTGGGTATTTTTTTTTACATTTTATCTTCCAGAATAATATGAAAATTATATAAACTCATGGTAGAAGTAAAATCGTGTAATAAGAAGGCAAACAAGCACATTAAACAGTAAAGAATTGTTATTAAAAATAATCCTGGTCTCCCTAAGAACAGAAAGGTGGCCTTAACCAACCACCTATTGTGAAGCAAGACTGAACCTACACTCTTCTGAACCAGTATTAGTCAATCCCAGCAGTCCACTGGGAAAAGCTACACAGTACCCAGATAATCAAGGAAGCTATGAAATAGTCATTATGCTAACCACATGCAGGGAAGGTCCATACAGGGGCATTTGATTATTTATTTACCACACCAGTTCTCACAATTTAGACTGAGAAGAATTAATAGAAGCATGGTGATAGGATGCTTACTATAGAATAGTGAAAATGTGTAGTTTGTGTTTCCTACTGCATAAAAATAGGAAGTATGTTCTTTAAGCAACTATAAATAGTATTCATCTAAAGCCACCTGTAGAGAAATATATGTATATAGATCTCCATATATACACCTGAGTGATTTATATACATATACATATATGTGTGTATGTGTGTATACATATACTTATATACACGAATGATATAGTTATCCTATCCAGGCTAATAAGAACCACACAATACCTGTGTAAATCTAAGAATAATAGAAGCTCAGTGCTCATCAAGAGAGTTGTGCCTAAATTAGTTATTTAAATTATTTGGCCTTCTCAAATGGTGTTCTGTGGGATAGAGTTGAGTAGCACTGCTCAAAGCAAAAACTGTCCCATATGCAAATATGTATGAGAAATTCTGCTTGCATTCTTTCTTTTAAAAATATACAATCATGTAGGTTACCACATTAAAGGCTCAACTGATTCAACCTAGGTGGGCATGGGACCCTCTTTTTGAAGCATGTCAATCAATATTTTTTCCAACAATGTTTCTTCAAACAAGTGTGAGGAACTCAACCTCATCAATTACAGAGTTGAAGGCGCTTTCAGTAAGGGTTAGAAAAATTAGTAATTTTTCATATCTAAGAGAAGGATCAATAGATAATAATTTGAGTAAAACAAAGCATTGAAATATTTTTGGATTTATTTCCTTTAATGACCCTGTTATTCTTTCTAAAAGAATTCCAACATAAAACCCTTTAGTTTATCCTACAAGAAGCTTATACTATATAAACTACCATATCTCATAAAAATGTTGGCAAAATGTATATATATATATCGTTGCTTTATTTTTTACTTTATTATATCACACTGAAAAGTATTATCAAAAGACTGTATAGGACATAAACATATCATTCAAACCATTTGAAACTAAAAAAATAAAATAAATTCAAATCAATTTGTCTCCTGAGATTTTTCCCCCCAGATAAACAGCCCCTGGCAAAGATAATTTTAAACAATTGCCGTATTTGTAGCTATTGCAAACACATTTGGCTTAAACCAGAGTAATAACCCGTAACTGGTGTCTGCAATTCATCCTCCATACAAAACTGAAATGCATTTTCAATGTCACTCAGATCATAATCATATTCCCTTCCCATTATATAGAAACTATAATTCAAACTTATTACCATGTCACAAAAAGGCCCTTACTAAACTGGTCCTTGTCTACTTATTCAGTATATATCCTATCATTCTCCCCCTTGCTTTTTTAGGATTCAACAACACTGGCCTTATAATATGTTCTCATAACTACTGGGCTTAGTCTTACTTTAGGGGTCTTGCCACCACTGTTCACTCTGCCTGGAAAGTTTATTCTCTAGACCTTGATATAGCCAATTTCTAGTATAGGATTCAGCTCATGTAATTGTCACATCTGAAAGAGGACTTTATTAACTACAATATCTAAATAAGTATACCTGCAGGCACTGTCACTGCACATAATTTTATCTTATCACAGAGCTCATTACTACCTGAAGTGATCTTATTTCTTTTATTTTTTTTCTCTCTCCATCGAAATATAAACTCTGAAAAGAAGCTACTGCTCTGAATTCTTCACAATTTTATCTCCAACGCCTAGAAAATCACCTGAACTATAAAATATACTCAATAAATATTTGGGGAATTAGTGACAATCACCTAGATTAATATATCATAAAGACAAAAATTTGGATTTTTTAATTCCTAGAAGGCATATAATTAGGCAGCAATCTAGAGTAAATTCATTTTTGTTGATATCATATCCCTAAGGTACATAGTTAACTTGAAAAATATAACTTTATTCTATGCTTAAATTATGTAAGCCTTTCCCTCATAGACATTCATCTAATTTGATGACCATAATAAAAATTCATATTTTCTCTTAGTTTTATTTGCAAGCGTTGTTGTTTTATCAATTAAATATAATTCAAATAATGAAGCATGCAATTCCTAAGAGCTATTACTTAGAAATCAAAATTTGTGTTCTAGAAATGTATTAGACCAGGTGAATATGTACGAATTATATGTGAATAAAACAGTAGACCTGCTTGATTCACAGGAAAATATTAAGTTGTGTCCATGGTGATCTGGCAAACCCTCACTGCATAGTATTGCCAACAATATATTTTTTATATTAAATATTTTGCTCTTAATTTAGAATTCCAAAATGACCTCTGCATATCAAATTCTAATTATATAATAGTCCTCTCTTAATCTGGAATGTAGCTATTTTGTACCAGTGTCAGCCACTGGAACATTCTGTGTGTTGTGACAGCCTAATTTTCAAGAGAAGGGAGTTGTGGATGGTGATAGGAATAGACAAAAAAGCCATCAACATGATTCTTAAACACGTTAAAATATTAGGTGCCATAAATGAAATCTGTTTTGATTTTCAGAACATTATAAGCAAATTACTATAGAAATCTCTTTTATTTGATGCCTTTCCTACGGTAGCTAACATGTATGATTCAAAATAATTATTACCAAATGACTTCTAAAGGGAGGAAATAATATTTTGTGAGGGAACTTAGATTTTAGAAAACTCCCTATATTATTTTTGCGGGTTATGGCAATGTAATGAATTCCAATAGATTTGTTCACTTCTCCTCAAATAACTAAAGACTGTACTATGCCATAAATGATCCTTTTAAGAAACTTCAGCCATCTGTGAGTGGTAATCATAAAACAGTTTGATACTGCCATCCATTATATTTTTGATAAACTATAATAGATCAAGTTAACTATGTTTGACATTCTCTTCATAAAAAGATGCTTTCATCTAAGAATTGGATATTGATCCTTCTTTAAATACAAACAAATGACTTGTGTAGCTACTGTATAGTCATAGTATACAAACTTCATAAGTTCAGGCAAAAATAAAACTGTACCTGCTGTTTTCCACCAAAAAAAAAGTAATTTTATTAATGTTACACTAATCTATTTTTGTGATGGTTTGGGAGATGAAAACATATTGTAAAGTGGAGTATCAATAAGTGTCACTGTGACCACTGTTTTATAAATTCATTTTTTTTAATTTAATAGAAATACCCTTTTAGAATATTAGGTACATTTTATTTTCAATGTATTCATTTTTAAAACCAAAACATAATTTAGTGGTAAACACTAACTTTGAAAGACAATACAGTTTCTTAAAACTTATTAACGAAATCATGCAAATATATATAATTAAGTTTAAATCATACTTCAGTTTCTTTCTCTTCCCCAGATGACACAAATTAAACTCATGCTCTGTTTCCAGAAGGTGCAAACGTGTTTGTTCAAAAAAAAATTCTAACTATGAGACATAAAATCTCAAATCAAAGTAATAATCTTTGAACATTCCTTATCCCTTTGGTATTTGGTCTAAGAGCAGAAGAGCATATACATACATATATATATATATATATATAAATACTTTTTTTTTTAATTAAGAGAAGACAACTTTCAGTAAAATACCTTTTATACTGCTAATATATCAAGCATTCTTTGTGAAATGGAGCTGACTCTGTCCACCTACGTATTACCTTTCCAAACTTTCCCAAAGTTCAAGTTATTTTTTAAACTTTATTTTGTAAGATAACACAATAAAAGAAAGTTTATAAAATGCAAATGATTAGCTTAACACATTATTGCTGTAATTTTCACAGCAAAGATGCCTGCAGTCCAGAAGTGCCTTGCCTTCCCTATTCTACGTCTTCCCAACTGTGAAATCTTTTTATTCTGCTTTCAATTTTATTTTCTTACTTCCCCTTTTATAGTTTTACTTGCTGGGTATGCACACTTAAAACATTATTTATCTTTGTTTTGAACTCTATAGTTTTTTAAGATTCATTTCTATGTTGCATGGAGCTGTAATTCATTAATTTTCCCTACAATAGGGTATGCTATGTATATAACATATAATCTTTTGGTCAGAAATTTTGCTAAAGTATTTTATTAATTTTAATAATATGCTTGCAGATTTTCCAATTTCCTAATACACATTCATATCACCCACTTAAATAAAAGGTGGCATATTCTCTTTAGTCCCTTTAAATTTTATGCCTTTTTCTTGCCTGATTGCTCTAAGTCTTCCAGAACAAAATTAAACTGCATTGGTGACACTGAGAACCCACCTCTTGAGCCTGTTCTCGAAGGGAAAGTTTTTAATGTTTCTGAGACAGTAAACGTTGTGTTGGCCAAAAAGTTCGTTTGGGTAAGCTTGTTAACAGTTGCTTTACAATGTTGTGTTAGTTTCTACTGTACAGCAAAGTGAATCAGCTATATGTATACGTATATCCCCTCTTCTGTGGATTTCCTTCCCATTTAGGTCACCACAGAGCAGTGAGTAGAGTTCCCTGTGCTATATAATAGGTTCTCATTAGTTATCTATTTTATACATAGTATCATTAGTGTATATATGTCAATCCCCACCTCCCAATTCATCCTACACCCCCCGCTTCCCACCTTGGTGACCATATGTTTGTATTCTACGTCTGTGTCTCTATTTCTGCTTTGCCAATAAGATCACCTATACCATTTTTCTAGATTCTACATATATGCCTTAATATATGATGTTTTTCTCTTTCTGACATACTTCACTCTGTATGACTCTAGATCCATCCACATCTCTACAAATGACCCAATTTCATTCCTTTTTATGGCTGAGTAATGTTCCATTGTATATATGTACCACATCTTTATCCATTCATCTGCTGATGGACATTTAGGTTGCTTCCATGTCCTGGCTATTGTAAATAGTGCTGCAGTAAACACTGGAGTGCATGTGTCTTTTTGAATTATGGTTTTCTCTGGGTATATGCCCAGTAGTGAGATTCCTGGGTCATATGATAGTTCTATTTTTAGTTTTTAAGGAACCTCCATACTGTTCTCCATAGTGGCTGTATCAATTTACATTCTCACCAACAGTGCAAAAGGGTTTCTTTCTCTCCACACCCTTTCCAGCATTTATTGTTTGTAGAATTTTTGATAATGGCCATTCTGACCAGTGTGAGGTGATTAGGTATTTTTGTTATTTTTAAAAGATTAAGAAAGTTCCTTTCTTTTCCTACTTTGCTGATTTTTTTTTCTTTTGTTGCAAATAGGTTCTAAATTTAATCATTTTTTTCTTTATTCAGATAACGTGAGTTTTCTTCTCTTTTGTGTAATGTGGCAAATTATACTTATTGATTTTCCAAATGCTAAATGAACTGTGAATCTCTGAAATAAGCCCCAAATGAGCATGTTTTTGTTTGTTTATAGATATGACTTTCTCAATTTTGCTTAATATTTTAAAATTTGTGACTATGACTAAGATTACCTAACAACAGTCCTTTCTTAACCACTCCATGATGCATTTTAATGTCCAAGTTCTGTCAGTCTGAAAAACTGCAGAAACAAATATCACTGTTTTGTTTCTGTTCTTTGGAGTAGTTTGTGAAATATCAGTATTTTTTAAATTTCATGCATATTTGTTAGAAACTGCTAGTGAAGGCAACTGGACTTGGAAAATAATGAACATTTTTAATTACTGATTTGATTTCTTTAATAAGTATAAAATATTCAGGTTATCCATTTCTTTTTGTGACAATTTTGACGTACATTACTATAAATTCCATTTTGTTCAAATTTTCATTCTTGGCATAAAGTTTGTAACTTTCTTTTATATTTATAATATTTACTGTAAGTGGATATATAGTAATTCTGTTTTCATTCCTGGTAATAGATATTCTTGTCTTTTCTCCTTTGTTTTCTTTACTCATACCAAGGATTTATCATATCTATTAAAAATACTTGGGCATTTTTTTCTTTCTATTGCATACATGTGTGTGATATATGAACATATGAAGAACAAAGAACATCACTCATCACCCAGTTATACTACAGTTAAGTTGCAACCCACTGCATTTGCCCATCAACAGTGCATCCTGAAAGGAATTCAGAATGGCAAAAAAAAAAAACGATGAGGCAATCTGTGCTTTGAATAAATAGGCCTCTAGAGTCAGATGTGTATCTCAGGAAGACTTTCAATTACCCGAGATTCTTGCACCTTCCCATACATGGAAAAGCACTAAAATCATTAACTTCAAATATCTGTTCCTTGTGATAAGCAATCTTTTACCAAGATGTATGCTTGATTACATATATTATTTCCTAGCCAGAAAAATTCATATACATACTAGCTCCTCCCCTACCTCTTCGGAGCAGTTTACTCAAAGCTACTGAGTGGCTGTCTCCCAGGCTATATAGTCTTCAGTAAGACGCTGAATAAACCTTAAATTCACAACTTTCATGTTGTGCATTTTTCTTTAAATATATACACACACACAGACATATATACATATATACACACTTTTATAGACTTTTCTTAATTACTATAGTTTTATTCATTCTACTAATTTCTACTCATACCTTTATTATTTCTATCCTTTTATTTTTCATTGGCTTTATATTACTTGGATTCTAGCCTCTTAAAATGGTTACACAGATTAGTGATATTCAGTCTCTTAAAAAAATATGCATAAGACTATTAATTTCCCCTAAGCAGAACCTTAATTATAAACCACAATTTCTGATAAGTAGTGTTTCACTAAAATCCAGTTTTAAATATTTTCTAATTTCCAATTTTGTGCTATTTTTTTTCCCATAGGTATTTAGTAAAAAATTTAAAAATTCCAAATGTACCAGAATTTTATTATTTTATTTTTGTTTTTGATTTCTAGTGTAATAGGACCATGTTCAGATAACAATCATATCTGATTTCAGTCCTTTGAAATTTCTTGAGACTTATGTCTAGTATATAATGTGTTTATTTGTAATTATTTTGCGTGTACTTGGAATGACATATATTCTGCAGTTGCTGGGTAGTATAATAACTAGTTTATTAGAACAATTCTGTTGATTTGCGAGTCAAATATTCTATACACTTATTTAAATGTTGTCTGTGTTTTCTATTACTAACACACTTTTAAACAACATTTGTTAACATCTTCTACTAGGATTATGGATTTTTCTGTTTCCTCTGTTAGTTCTGTCAATATTCTCTTCATATGCTTTGAGGCCATGTTATAGCTGCCTATAAATTAAGAACTGTTATGTCTTCCTCATGAATTAGCCTTTGACCCTTTTGATATACTGAGATAATCTCCTTTATCTCTATAATGATTATTGCCTTAAAGCCCACATTTCCTGATATTAATATCGGCTCTCTTTTGTTTAATGTTGTAATTACATGCCATTTCAATTCTTTTATTTTCAAACTTCCTATATATTTTTTTTTGTTATAGATGTGTCTCTTACGATACGTTTAAAAAAGGAAAAAATGGATTTTGGTATTTGTTCAATTTGACTATCTTTGTTTCAAATGGAAACAGTTCTTCCATTATTCCGTTTGACCGTATGATCATCTCAATAGATGAAAAAAAGCTTTTGACAAAATTCAACACCCATGTATGATAAAAACTGTCCAGAAAGTGGGCATAGAGGCAGCACACTTCAACATAATAAAGGCCATGTGTAACAAACCCACAGCTAACGTCATATGCAGTGGTGAAAAGCTGAAAGCATTTCCTCAAAGATCAGGAACAAGACAAGGATGTCCACTCTTGCCACTATTATTCAACATAGTTCTGGAAGTCCTAGCCATGGCAATCAGAGAAGAAAAAGAAATAAAAGGAATGAAAATTGGAAAAGAAGAAGTAAAACTGTCACTGTTTGCAGGTGACATGATACTATACACAGAAAATCCTAAAGATGCTACCAGAAAAAAAATAAAGCTCAATGAATTTGGTAAAGTTGCAAGATACAAAATTAATACACAGAAATCTATTGCATTTCAATACACTAACAATTAAAGATGAGAATGAGAAATTCAAGAAACAATCCTATTTAGCACTGCATCAAAAAGAATAAAATACCTAGGAATACACTACCTAAGGAAGCAAAATACCTGTACTCTGAAAACTATAAGATGCTGATGAAAGAAACTGAAAATGACACAGAGGAAAAGATGTTCTTGGATTGGAAGAATCAATATTGTCAAAATGACTATACTAACAAAGGCAATCTACAGATTCATTGCAATCCCTATCAAATTACCAATGGCATTTTTCACAGAGCTAAAACAAAAAAATCTTAAAATTTGTATGGAGACACAAAAGACCCTGGATAGCCAAAGCAATCTTGAGAAAGAAAAATGGAGCTGGAGGAATCAGCTCCCTGACTTCAGACTATACTACAAAGCTACAGTCATCAAAACAGTGTGGTGCTGGCACAAAAATAGAAATATAGATCAATGGAACAGGATAGAAAGCCCAGAAATAAAACCATGAACTTATGTTCAATTCATCTACGATAAAGGACACAAGACTATTCAATGGAGAAAAGACAGTTTCATCAATAAACGGTGCTGGGAAAACTGGACAGTTACATATAAAAAAAATGAAATTGGAACATTCTTTAACACCATACACAAAAATAAACTCAAAGTGGATTAAAGACCTAAATGTAAGACAAGATACTATAATATAAAATTCTTAGAGGAAAATATAGGCAGAACACACTTTGACATAAATTGCAGCAATATCTTTTTCAAGCCGTCTCCTAGAGTAATGGAAATAAAAACAAACAACAAAAAAAAACACAAACAGGACCTAATTAAACTCAAAAGGTTTTGCATAGCAATGGAAACCATAAACAAAACGAAAAGACAACCCATAGAATGGGAGAAAATATTTGTAAATGATGCAACCAACAAGGGATTAATCTCCAGAATTTACAAACAGCTCATGCAGCTCAATATCAAAAAAACAAACAACCCGATCAAAAAACGGGCAGAAGTCCTAAATAGACATTTCTCCAAAGAGGACATACAGATGGCCAAGAGGCACATGAAAATATGCTCAACACTGGTAATTATTAGATAAATGAAAATCAAAACTACAATGAGATAGCACCTCACACCAGTCAGAATGGCCATCATGAAGATGTATACAATAAATTCTGGAGAGGGTGTGGAGAAAAGGGAACCCTTCTACACTGTTGGTGGGAATGTAAATTGGAACAGCCACTATGCAGAACAGTATGGAGGTTCCTTAAGAAGCTAAAAACGGAGCTACCATATGATCCAGCAATCCCACTCCTGGGCATATATCCAGAGAAAAACATGATTTGAAAGGATACACGCACCCCAGTGTTCACTGCAGCACTGTTTACAATACCCAGGACATGGAAGCAACCTAAATTTCCATCAACAGATGAATGGATAAAGAAGATATGGTACATGTATGCAATGGAATATTACTCAGCCATTAAAAAAGAATGAAATAATGCCATTTACAACAGCAGGGATGGACCTGTAGACTATCATACTAAGTGAAGGAAGTCAGAGAGAGAAAGACAAATACCATGTTATCACTTATATGCGGAGTCAAAAAAAAATGATACAAATGAACTTATGTACAAAACAGAAACAGACTAACAAAGAATGAACTTATGTATACCAGGGGTGAAGGGTAAGAACGAGGGATAGTTTGGGAGTTTGGGATTAACATGTACACACTGCTATATTCAAAACAGATAACCAAAAAGGACCCACTGTATAGCACAGGAAAATCTGCTCAATATTCTGTAATAACCTAAATGGGAAAAGAATTTGAAAAAGAATACATACATGTATATGTATAACTGAATCACTCTGCTGTATACCCGAAATTAACACAACATTGTTAATCAACTATACTTCAATATAAAGTAAAAACAAATTAATGTAATTATGAATTTTTTGTTTCATTTATATTTAAAGGTGATAGTTCCTTTGTTTTTGAAGCTTTACTGAGATATAACTTGACATATAACATTGTATACGTTTAAGGTGAACAATGTGATAATCTGATACATTTATATATTCCAAAATAATTACCAGTTTAACACTTCCATTAGGTCACATTATTACCATTTCTTTATGTGATGAGAATATTTAAGATTTTTCATAACAACTTTCTTAGCAACTTTCAAGTATATAATACATTATTATTAATTATAATCACTATGCTGTATACTAGATCCCCAGCACTTATTCAACTTATACCTGGAAGTTTGTACTCTTCAAACATTTCCCCATATTCCCCCACCCCCACTCCCCACCTCCTGGTAACCACAATTATAGTCTCTGTTTCTATGAGTTCGGCTATTTTAGATTCCACATATAAATTACATCATTTATCATTTTTAATACATTTTATGCTTTCTATTTTGCCCTACCTGTTCTGTTTCTTTTTCCTTTCACCTTGTGCCTTATTTTGTATTGATTTAAAAAAGAAGAAAATATTTCCCTCAATATTTCCCTCTGGTAGTTTAGGAGTTACATACTCTCATTCTTTTCTTTGAGGGGTAATCCAAAGAATAACAATAGCTTTGTTCTCTCTCATAATGTCTTGAATCTTCCTGTTCTTTCTTATCTGTGATGGTGTGCTGGATATTTAAAAAGTCATTTGCAGAAATATTTTAAGGTCAAGAATGATGTTACCTTTAATCAAAGATGATTCTTTTCCTTGGTTTTGTTTGCTTGCTTTTCCCAGCAACTTAGGAGAATCAGAAATCTAGAATTCTTTTAATCTCTGTTAACAGTTTGAGATGATCCAAAGTACCAAAATGGCATGAAGCTGGGACGCAGTCGTTTCAACTACAGGCAATTCTGAAAACACTCTTTCTTTTAGGGTACAGCCCTTTGCAACACTAATGCAAACTGATTCTGATTTCTCACTTTGGTCCACCTATGCCTGTAAGTTTTCCAAAAGCACAGCTCAGCTTCTTAGCCACCTCATACAGATTGGCAAATGCCTCCAGGAAATTTTCAAGATCTTCACTCCTTTATACATACATATATATATATATATATATACATAAATACAAATATATATACACACCCCCTCCACTGTACAAAGGCCCCTCCATGCCCTCTACCTGTTGTTTCTAGAAAAGGTGAAGTCTCCCAAGTCTCCCTGAGTTACAAAAGAGCAGGCTCAAGCAGTTAGTGATTAGGACAACAGAGTCACAGACTCTTTCAGTGTCTGATACACATCTCTGAGTTGTTTTACAGATACTATAACTGCCACCAGAGGCAATAAACTTACTGTATGATGACCAGACTGTGGTATGACATAAGCTGCTCCATCTCGACCAGTACTGAATCTATGGCTAGCACAATTCCAAGAACTGGCCTCAGGAGAATGGGATTAACATTATTGCTCATAAAAATCTATATCTTTGTGTGCATCAAAATAATTGAAGCTTGCTCTGCCCATACATGTAAGCAGGCATCTGAAACTGTCAGCAAAGAGATGCTACAGACCCATATCAATATCTTCCACTCTAAGAATACAGTGTCCTATGTCATCAGTGAGGATCTGTAATCAGTTCCTTTCCCCTTTCCTGTTTGCACATTCCTGTTCCCCTCTAACCCTAGAAGAACCTAATTATGGGGATGAGATCACTAGGTAATTTAACCTCACTCCTGATTTATGCTCTACTAAATGCACATAATACCTTGCCTAACCTGTTGATTCTTTCCCTAGATTAAAAGAAGTAGAATCGAAGAATTAAGTAGTTAAAAAATGACTACCTCTCTACTCCCAGCAGCCCCCTTAGCAATCCTGCAGGCAGACCACACAGGTAAGGTAACAAAAGAAGAAAGATCATGAGGAATCAGCCAGTCTGCATGCAATGGAAAATGATGGATAACCTAACCTCCTGCCTCAATGAAACTGTCATGGCTGAGGAGAATCCTCAGGGTTGGGTTTTGGGACACACATCCACCTGCACCCCAGATTGCTGGCCACCTGATAAAAGCTGCCTTTCCTTTCTACCAATGCTTGCCTCTTTAGTACTGGCTTTCCAGCTGTGAGTGGCTGAACCTGAGTTACATATATGTGTAACATATACACATACATATATTCAATACATATATATAAACGTACATTTGTGTGTATATATGTATTTGTGTATGTGTATTTGGCATTTTTAACAAGACTTTTTTAAAATTTCTTCTGGCATTTTAGTATCTTCAGTGAGTGGGTTGGTATGAACTAGCTAATTCATCTTTACTGGAAGAGAAAGTCCTAGAGTCTGAACTATTGTTATGGATGAAGTATATAGTTTGAAACATAATTTAAAAATAAGACTTTTCTGTTCTTTCTCACTAAATAATATTTTTTAAAGCCTAACTTAGTAATAATTTATATTATCACAGTCCTGTAATTAGTTTTTATCTATCTGGTTTCAAATAACATGATGTCTCTTAATAAATTCAAAATCCTCAGTGTATATAATAACTACATTTGTAGTTATGTAACTTCTCTCATTCTGTTAGTCACTGGCAGAGTTGGTAGCTGAACAATTTGAGATCAGGCACTTTTCTCTGCACTGAGCTAAGACACAGGTACTCACAGGTTCTTAGCTCATTTATTTTATTTATTCAAAGAATCAACAGATAACCAAAACTTTATGAGAAGTCATATAATTAAATGTTTGCCGCACACAACAATTTTCTCTCCAGTGCCTTAATGGCAAAACATATGCTCTAAACCATGTGTCTTTCTCTAAAAGTGTAATTAAAAAGGAAACTAAATGTAATACACTATATTCCAAGTTATCCCTTAGGTGGAATTACTACTTGCTAAAAGAGTTACTCAAGTTAGAAAACTTACCATTGTTAATTCCTTATGTTTATACATATATCTCCTATATGCAAAGCATTCTGAAATAATTTTAGACTAAAATTTTAGATATTAAAAATACTTAATTTGATTTTTCAAGGTAGAGGGTAAAATATTTAACATGAGCTCAAACAAGTTCTAATTTTTATTTTGAAAAAAGTTAAGAACACAAAGTAACATATAATAATAAGTAAAAATTGCCATTAGGTTATAATACTGTTTTACACTTAATAAAAGGAGTAAAACTTTACAGAAAAGTTATAAATTCATTTCACTCTTAATCACAATTTTATTAAAAGTAACCTTTTCTGCTAACCACAAATCATGAATCTGCTGTGCATACTTTTCATTTGTTTTACATTTTACAAACACACACACACATTAATATATTATTGTTACATTTTTATAGTCTTATGAAACATCTTGTAGCTTGCATTTTCAATTTAACATGTTATTTTGAGACTTCATCACATAAATATACCAAATTTTATAGATCAAGTCTCTTCTCATGGAAATTATTTCATGTTCCACAACTTCAAAATTCTTTATTGGATATGTAAAAGTGTTTTGTATTTTTCTGAGTGGCTGCTTTCAGGAACCAAAACTTCCACAGGGTAGGTGCTTTTCATCAGACATACAAAGATTCCTCAACATGTAACTATGTCACAAACTATGAAGACAACTCTGAAATGGGTTGGTAGTAGTACTGCCAAAAGAAGGCTTAGGGACCTAGAGAAAACAAAGTCTTCAACTCTCTCTCCAATAAAGTACCCTAATTTTGATAATAAAATTCCATCATGAGAACTTTAAATACTTTTGTATGGAGACAGTATGATGAATTTTTTCTTACAATGGTCCCTTGGTACCAGGTGTTTATCAGATTCTATTCCTATGCCATTGCTTGATACATGGTAAGTTTCTTTAGTAAGTATCTGTTGAATAAATTAATTTTAAGTGGATGTCAGAGTTTAAAAAAAAAGGAACACACAACTAGAAGAAACAACTAGAATCCTTTTAAAATTCTACTAAAATTTCACTTGGGAAATGGGTTTCTAAACTAGATTCAAAGATTTTCAATAGAGAGTTAAAAGAAAATCAAATGGTCTATTCCAATATAAAATTTTCTAAGTGCTACTACAAGACAACAGTAATTTCACAGCAGTAGTTTAATAGAAAAATGATTTTTCTAAAACCATGTGAGTAACTTATATCTGATTTTCTATATTGAAATCCTTTCAGGTGAAACAGAGCAGAATTGTCACCCCAAAATATGCCCCTCTGGCATAAGGATTATTTTAAAAACAGCAGACAGGAGAGAAGCTCTGAAAATCAAGTTGAAGTTACTCCTTTATAAGAGAAATTCACAGTTATAAATTTCCTTCTTTTTTTCCTTCCTATCTACCTGTCGGCCTTCCTTCCTTCCTAACTTCATGAGAAAATTATTCTTTTTCTAGCTCCTAGCCTTTCAGCTCTCCAGATCTGCCTGTTTCTGTTCATTTCTGTTTCCCCCAGACTCCTGACTCTTATCAAGTCACTGATCTTCCAGATACAATTTCAATAATTTTAGATAAGGTAAAGTTGATTTCTATTCTTGCAACCAAGGCAAGAGCTCTAAATGACACACCAAGAAGTATTACGGTAAATAGATATATTAAGATTGTGTGTGTGTGTGTGTGTGTGTGTGTGTGTGTGTGTGTGTGTATTATACCGAGAATGTTATCATTATGGTTAGAATGATCCCTGCATTGTCTTTTCATGCATAATATAGTATAAATATTATATTCAATATAATATTGAAAAGGAAAGAAAAGAAAATGTAAGAATAATTCTGTGTACAATCTGAAGTTAAAAATGTGTCATAGCAGACTGGTTTGATACTGATAACAACAGGTACAAAAATAAACTCCCTTAAAACCAAAGAGTTTCAATCACACATAAAGACAAAATTAAAATATAAATGTTTCATACCTATGAAACCAAGGTAACTGGGCTTGGAACTTCATTCCAGTTTAGAGGATCTATTTGCTTTGGAAGAGAACTTTTGTTTTAGTTCTAAAACGGTTTCTACTGTACTAAATGATGAATACTTTTATTTTTATTATTATAGTGTTAAAACACTTTAACATGATTATATACTGGTTACAATGAAGATAAATTTTGAGAGATATAATATGCTGCTTTTCTCTACAAGTATGTAAATAAGTAACAGTATATTTCAAATTCATCCCTAAGGCTATGTTAAACTTCTAATTTAAAATGTAACTTTTATATTCTGTATCTTGGTATAAACAATATTATGTTTAATTTTATGGAAGATGCTTTGCTGTTTAATGATGCTGTCATATAATAATGTTCTATTATGCCATCAGTAAAAACATTACATTATGTTGGTGTCATTATCATCAATTATACATTGTAGAATGCAAATATATTTTCTCACCTTTACTAACTGAAATTATTCTGCACAGCTGAAGGAAGACTAAGGTATCTATTCTACTGAAGATACAGGAAAATAAAAATAAAACACATAATACCTTTAATGACTTATTTTACACTTTCTTTATATATGTCAGAATCCAATGTGGGAATGAATAGTATGATAAGAGATAATTTTTAATGTTCAATTTTTTTTTCCATCTAAGGGAAACTAGAAAGATTCCTGTAATTGAGCTTCACTTTCTCCAAATTAATTTCAATATTTCCGACAAAGTAAAAAAAAAAAATTACTGTTCCAGTGGTTACTTAATTATGGAGGAAATTATCAACATTTACTCTAAGAGGACATTACATTATAGTATACTGGATTTTAGCAGGAATGATGGAATAAGAAATTAAAAAATCTTATCCATTAATGCAATGAGGACAGTAAAATAATTGTCAAGATCAAATTTTTCAGAACTCATGAAGCTAACTAAAGACCTTCAAAAATCTAGTGCTTAATCAAAAGTCCAACTGAATCCAGGAAAGAACAGTGACCTTTGTGGCATTTTAACTTGCCCTATTCCCATCCCTCTCTCCACACTGGTAGATTTGAAGAGCTGAGGAACCACAGGAGGGGGCTGAACATGGTTGGAGAGTCACCAATGCCCTGATCTCAATGATTTGTCATATTTGACTTGTCTGGAAATTCCCTGGACAGCTTCACTTGCAATACTTGTGTTTATTTGGTCTGAGAGATCACCCAGTGTAAATAGCCTTTTCCTGGGGGCATTTGTAAAAACAATCAATAACAAGTGTTTAACATTACAGATGTCTCAGAAAACTAAAAGGGTTGGGGCAACAAAAAAAAGAGAGAGAGAAAAGGAAAAAACGAAATAAAGAAAGGTTTATCAAAAACATTTAAAAAGAAAAAGTGGGAGAATCGGATGTCTACTGGGGAAGTTTAAAACCTCTAACATATTCTTGTGAATCTAGAAGGCCTTATGCATGCAGAGAGGTATGGAAGCGTGAGTAGGATAGTCTATATACCCAAGAAAGAGCAGGTGCTAAACTCTCATCTTCACCTGTATTTGAGGCTATGCACAAGTAGGAATGGAAGAAAAAGGCAAAGTTTTAAACTGTCTTCCTGAACACTAACAGCATGCTCCAACATAATCAGAGAGATTCTTCACATAGGATGGGAGACTCATCGGAACCAGGCATTTAGGGAAATCTCTTCCCATTTATTACCTGACTATTAAGCTAACTGAGAAAAAACTACAGTGGCTGCACACAACAGAAAACAAAGACTTTACAAAATTAGCTCAAGGACATCATTAAACAAACAAAAAGCAATAACAGCAAACCCAGTGAGGTAGGAGAAACTGATTTCTAGAGTTAACACATCATAATATTCAAATTTTCCAGTTTTCTTTAAAAAAAAATTAAGAGGAATGCAAAGAAAAAAGAACGTATGGCCCATTCAAAGGAAAAAATAAATTAATAGAAATTGTCCAGGTGGAGACTTAGGCATTATACTTACTAGATGAACACTTTAAGTAGACTGCCTAAATGTGTTGAAGATGCTAAAAGAAACCATTGATAAAAACTAAAGTAAACCAGAAGAATGATGTCTCACCAAAAAGAGAATATAAAGAAAGAGGCAGATATTATAAAAAGGAAATAAATAGAAATTGTGGAGCTGCAAAGCACAGTAACTGAACTGAAAAATTCACTACAGGGTTCAATAGCATATTTAAGCAGGGAGAAGAAAGGATCAATGAACCTGAAGATAGATCAATTGAGATTATCCAGTCTGAGAAACAGAAAAAAGAATGCATGAAGAAAAATAAAAATAAAGAATAAAAGGTCTGTGGAACACCATCAAGCATTCCAAGATATGCATGAATAAAGTCTCAGAAGGAAAAAAAAAAGAGAGAAAAAGGGATAGAAAAAATTATTTGAATTAATAATTGTGGAAACTTTCAAAAACTGATAAACAATAATCTAGATATACAAGAAATTCAACAAATTGCAAGTGGAGTAAATGTAAAGAGATCCTTACCTACACACATCATAAACTAGTAAAAGCCAAGAAAAAGAGATAATCTTGAAAACAGCAAGAGAGAAACAAGTTATCATGGACAAGGGATCCTCAATAACTTTAACAAGCTGATTTCTCATCAGAAACCACTGAGGTCAGAAGACAGTAGCATGACATATTCAAAGTGTTGAAATTTTTTTAAATGTCAACAAAGTATTCTACATCGGCAAAAGTATTCCTCCAAAGTAAAGGAGAATTCATAGCATACTGAGATACACAAAAACTGAAAGACTTTGTTACCTGCCCTATAACAAATGCTAAAGGAAGTCCTTTAGGCTGAAATAAAAGGACACTAGGGAGCTACATGAATCTTCACAAAGAAATAAAGCACACAGTAAATGTAACTACATAGATAACTATAAAAGACAACATAACTGTAGTTTTTGCTTATAACATTTTTCTTCTTTATCTGATCTAAGACAACTTCATAAACAGATAATTATAAATTAGTGTTGATGGACATACAGTGTACAAAGATGTAATTAATAAAACAATAAAACAAAAGAGGAGAATGCTGCTATATAGGAGCAATGCCTTTGTGTACTACTAAAATTAAGTTGGTATTTATTGGAACTGGATTGTTGTAATTTGAGCTGTTAATTTTAGTTTCCAAGTCAACGAATAAAAAAATTCAGGATATACAGTTTAAAAAAACAACAAGGAAATTAAAATGGTACACTAGAAAAAACTATGTAACAAAAAAAAGAAGGGAGAAAAGGAAGAATAGAGGAGCAAAAAGACATAAGATATATACAAAAAATAGCAAAATGGCAGAGGTAGATAACTTAGAAGTAATCACATTAAATAAAAATGAATTAAAACCTCACATCAAATGGCAGATATTGGCAGAATTGATTTTTTTGCATGTAGATATAACAATTACAAACATTATCTGAAACTAATAACAAAGACCCTAAATACATAAGGAAAAACTGACAAAACTAAAGAGAGATATAACTATCTATATAACTTAACAATAATAGTTGGGGGACTTCCCTAGTGGTCCAGTGGTTAAGACTTCACCTACGAATGCAGGGAGTGTGGGTTTGATCCCAGTCAGGGAGCTAAGATCCCACATGCCTCACAGCCAAAAAACCAAAAACATAAAACAGAAGCAATACTTTAACAAACTCAATAAAGACTTTAAAAATGGTCCACATCAAAAAGTATCTTTAAAAAATAATAATAATAGTTGGACACTTTAATACCCCACCTTAAATAATGGATTAGACAACTACATCAAAGATGAGAATGAAATGGAAGACTTGAAAACACTATAAAACAAGTAGACCTAATAGACATCTAAGAACACTATATCCAGCAACAACAAAATATACATTCTTCTCAAGTGCACATGAAACATTTTCCATAACAGATTATATGCTAGGCTATAAAACAAACCACAATACACTTAAAGGACTAAAATACTTCAAAGTATTTTCTCTGGGCAAAATGGAATGAAATTAGAAATCAATAATAGAAAGAAATCTGAGAAATCCACAAATACGTGGAAATTAAAGAACACATTACTAAATAAATAATGTGTTAATAAATCAGTGAAATTCTAAAATATTTTCAGATGAATGAAAACAAAAACACAATGTATCAAAACTAATGGTTTAAGTTAAAGCAATTCCTAGTGGGAAATTTATAGCTGTAAATTCCTATACTGATTCCTATATTAACCCCTACATTAAAGATCTCAAATCAATTCTACCTTAATACGCTAGAAAAATAAGAGCAAACTAAAACAAAAGCAGGCAGAAGGAAGAAAATGATTACAACAGATATAAATGAAAATGTATATAGAAAAACAATAGAGAAAATAAATGGAATCAAATGTCTCTGAAAAAATCAAGAACATTTACAAACTGTTAGCTATATCAACCACAAGGGAAATAAATAAAAAGAAAACTTATTAAAGTCAGAAATAAAAGAGGGGACATTAGTATCAAATTTACAGAATTAAATAGATTATATAAAGGTATTTATTACATGAACAACTCTATGCCAACAAATTAAATAATCTAAATAAAATGAACAAATTCCTGAAAAAGATACAAAGTGCCAAAAGTGACTCAAAAGGAAAAAAAATCTGAAAGGACTACAACAGGAAAAGAGATTGAACTGGTAATTTTGAAAAACCCCTAAAGGAAGTCCAGGACCACATGGCTTCACATGCAAATTCTATTATTCAGGCGGTGGACTTTGGGAGCAACTATATATTTTTTTCCTTTTTCTCTTTTTTGTGAGTGTGTATGTGTATGCTTCAGTGTGTGATTTTGTCTGTATAGCTTTGCTTTTACCACTTGGCCTAGGGTTCTGTCTGTCCGTTTTTTTTGTTTTGTTTTTCTTAGTATACTTTTTAGAGCTTGTTATCATTGATGGATTTGTTTTTTGTTTTTTTGGTTGCTCTTTTCTTTCCTTTTTCTTTTTTATTACTTTATAATTTTTCTTTATTTTAATATTTATTTGTTTTTTAATATAATAACTTTATTTTTTTCCTTCCTTCTTTCTTTTTTCCCTCCCTTTTCTTCAGAGTCGTGTGGCTGACAGGGTCTTGGTGCTCCAGCCAGGTGTCAGGCCTCTGCCTCTGAGGTGGGAGAGCCAAGTTCAGGACAATGGTCCACCAGGGACCTCCCGGCTCCACATAATACCAAATGACAAAAGCTCTTCCAGAGATCTCCATCTCAACGCTAAGACCCAACTCCACTCAACGACCAGCAAGCTACAGTGCTGGACACCCTATGCCAAACAACTAGCAAGACAGTAACACAACCCCACCCATCAGCAGAGATGCTGCCTAAAATCATAATAAGGTCACAGACACCCCAAAACAAACCACTGGATGCAGTACTGCCCACCAGAAAGACAAGATACAGCCACCAGAACACAGGCACTAGTGCCCCTCACCAGGAAGCCTACACAACCCACCGAATCAACCTTGGCCACTGGGGGCAGACACCAAAAACAACAGGAACTACGAACCTGCAGCCTGTGAAAAGGAGACTCCAAACACAGTAAGTTGAGCAAAATGAGAAGACAGACAAATACAGATGAAGGAGCAGATGAAGGAGCAGATGAAGGAGCAGATGAAGGAGCAAGGTAAAAACCCACCAGACCAAACAAATGAGGAGGAAATAGGCAGTCTACCTGAAAAATAAATCAGAGAAAAGATACTAAAGATGATCCCAAACCCTGGAAACAGAATGGAGAAAATATAAGAAATGTTTAATAAGGACACAGAAGAACTAAAGAGCAAACAAACAATGATGAACAACACAATAAATGAAATTAAAAAATTCTCCAGAAGAAATCAATAGCAGAATAACTGTGGCAGAAGAACGGATAAGTAACCTGGAAGATAAAAGAGTGGAAATAACTACTGCAGAGCAGAATAAAGAAAAAAGAATGAAAAGAATGCAGGACAGTCACAGAGACCTCTGGGAAAACATTAAACACACCAACATTCGAATTACGGGGGTCCCAGAAGAAGAAGAGAAAAAGAAAGGGACTGAGAAAATATTTGAAGAGATTATAGTTGAAAACTTCCCTAGTATGGGAAAAGAAATATTTAGTCAAGTCCAGGAAGCACACAGAGTCCCACAGAGGACAAATCCAAGGAGAAACACACCAAGACACATATTAATCAAACTATCAATAATTAAATACAAAGAAAAAATATTAAAAGTAGCAAGGGAAAAACACCAAAAAACACACAAGGGAATCCCCATAAGGTTAACAGCTGATCTTTCAGCAGAAACTCTGCAAGCCAGAAGGGACTGGCAGGACATATTTAAAGCGATGAAGGAGAGAAACCTATAACCAAGATTACTCTACCCAACAAGGATCTCATTCAGATTCAATGGAGAAATTAAAACCTTTACAAACAAGCAAAAGCAAAGAATTCAGAACCACCAAACCAGCTTTATAACAAATGCTAAAGAAACTTCTCTAGGCAGGAAACACAAGAGAAGGAAAAGACCTACAATAACAAACCAAAAACAATTAAGAAAATAGTAATAGGAACATACATATCGATAATAACCTTAAATGAAAAAGGATTAAATGTTCCAATCAAAAGATACAGACTGGCTGAATAGATACAAAAACAAGACCTGTATATATGCTGTCTACAAGAGACCCATTTCACACCTAGGGACACATACAAACTGAAAGTGAGGAGATGGAAAAAGACATTCCATGCAAATGAAAATCAAAAGAAAGCTGGAGTAGCAATTCTCATATCAGGAAAAATACACTTTAAACTAAAGGCTATTACAAGAGACAAAAAAGGACACTACGTAATGATCAAGGGATCAATCCAAGAAGAAGATATAACAATTGTAAATATTTATGCACCCACCATAGGAGCACCTCAATACATAAGGCAAATGCTAACAGCCATAAAGGGGGAAATTGACAGTAACACAATCATAGTAGGGGACTTTAACACCCCACTTTCACCAACGGACAAATCATCCAAAATGAAAATAAATAAACACAAGCTTTGAATGATACATTAAACAAGATGGACTTAACTGATATTTATAGGACATTCCATCCCAAAACAACAGAATACACTTTCTTCTCAAGTGCTCATGGAACATTCTCCAGAATAGGTCATATCTTGGATCACAAATCAAGCCTTGGTAAATTTAAGAAAACTGAAATCGTATCAAGTATCTTTTCCGACCACAACGCTATGAGACTAGGTATCAATTACAGGAAAAAATCTGTAAAAAAATACAAACACTTGGAGGCTAAACAATACACTACTTAATAACCAAGAGATCACTGAAGAAATCAAAGAGGAAATCAAAAAATACCAAGAAACACAAGGCAATGAAAACATGACAACCCAAAACCTATGGGATGCAGCAAAAGCAGTTCTAAGAGGGAAGTTTATAGCAATACAATCCTACTTCAAGAAACAAGAAACATCTCAAATAAAAAACCTAATCTACACCTAAAGCAATTAGAGACAGAAGAACAAAATAACTCAAAAGTTAGCGGAAGGAGAGAAATCATAAACATCAGATCAGAAATAAATGAAAAATAAAATGAAGGAAGCATTTTATAAAATGAAGGAAGCAAGGATCAATAAAACTAAAAGTTGGTTCTCTGAGAAGACAAACAAAATTGATAAACCATTAGCCACACTCATCAAGAAAAAAAGGGAGAAGACTCAAATCAATAGAATTAGAAATGAAAAAGGAGGAGTAACAACTGGCACTGCAGAAATACAAAGGATCATGAGAGATTACTACAAGCAACTATATGCCAATAGAATGGACCACTTGGAAGAAATGGACAAATTCTTAGAAAAGCATAACCTTCTTAGACTGAACCAGGCAGAAATAGAAAATATAAACAGACCAATCACAAGCACTGAAATTGAGACTGTGATTAAAAATCTTCCAACAAACAAAAGCCCAGGACCAGATGGCTTCACAGGCGAATTCTATCAAACATTTAGAGAAGAGCTAACAGCTATCCTTCTCAAACTCTTCCAAAATACAGCAGAGGGAGGAACACTCCCAAACTCATTCTATGAGACCACCATCACCCTGATAACAAAACCAGACAAAGATGTCACAAAGAAAGAAAACTACAGGCCAATATCACTGATGAACATAGATGCAAAAATCCTCAACAAAATACTAGCAAACAGAATCCAACAGCACATTAAAAGGATCATACACCATGATCAAGTGGGGTTTATCCCAGGAATGCAAGGATACTTCAATATACACAAATCAATCAATGTGATACACCATATTAACAAATTGAGGGAGAAAAACCACACGATCATGTCAATAGATGCAGAAGAAGCTTTTGACAAAATTCAACACCCATTTATGATTAAAAAATCCTCCAGAAAGTAGGCATAGAGGGAACTTACCTCAACATAATAAAGGCCATATATGACAAACTCACAGGCAACATCGTTCTCAATGGTGAAAAACTGAAACCATTTCCTGTAAGATCAGGAACAAGACAAGGTTGCCCATTCTCACCACTATTATTCAACACAGTTTTGGAAGTTTTAGCCACAGCAGTCAGAAAAGAAAAATAAATAAAAGGAATCCAAATGAGAAAGGAAGAAGTAAAACTGTCACTGTTTGCAGATGACATGATACTATACAAAGAGAATCCTAAAGACGCTACCAGAAAACTACTAGAGCTAATCAATGAATTTGGTAAAGTAGCAGGATACATAATTAATGCACAGAAATCTCTTGCATTCCTATACACTAATGATGAAAAATCTGAAAGAGAAACTAAGGAAACACTCCCGTTTACCACTGCAACAAAAAGAATAAATTACCTAAGAGTAAACCTACCTAAGGAGACAAAAGACCTGTATGCAGAAAACTATAAGACACTGGTGAAAGAAATGAAAGATGATACAAACAGATGGAGAGATATACCATGCTCTTGGATTGGAAGACTCAACATTGTGAAAATGACTATACTACCCAAAGCAATCTAAAGATTCAATGCAATCCCTATCAAACTACCAATGGCATTCTTCACAGAACTAGAACAAAAAATTTCACAATTTGTATGGAAACACAGAAGACCCTGAATAGCCAAAGCAATCTTGAGAATGAAAAACGGAGCTGGAGGAATCAGGTGCCTGAACTTCAGACTATACTAGAAAACTACAGTAATCAAGACAGTATGGTACTGTTACAAAAACAGAAATTTACATCAGTGGGACAGGAGAGAAAGCCCAGAGATAAATGCACACACATATGGTCACATTTTTGATAAAGGAGGCAAGAATATACAATGGAGAAAACACCGCCTCTTTAGTAAGTGGTGCTGGGAAAACTGGACAGCTACATATAAAAGAATGAAATTAGAACACTCCCTAACACCATACACAAAAATAAACTCAAAATGGATTTAAGACCTAAATGTAAGGCCAGACACTATAAAACTCTTAGAGGAAAACATAGGAAGAACACTCTATGACATAAATCACAACAATATCCTTTTTGACCCACATCTTAGAGAAATGGAAATAAAAACAAAAATTAACAAATGGGACCTAATGAAACTTAAAAGCTTTTGCATAGCAAAGGAAGCCATAAACAAGACCAAAAGACAACTCTCAGAATGGGAGAAAATATTTGCAAATGAAGCAACTGACAAAGGATTAATCTCCAATACATAAAAGCAACTCATGCAGCTCAATATCAAAAAAAAACAAACAACCCAATCCAAAAATGGGCAGAAGACCTAAACAGACATTTCTCCAAAGAAGATATACAGATTGCCAACAAACACATGAAAGAATGCTCAACATCACTTACCATTAGAAAAATGCAAATCAAAACTACAATGAGGTATCACCTCACACCAGTCAGAATGGCCATCATCAAAAAATCTACAAACAATAAATGCTGGAGAGGGTGTGGAGAAAAGGGAACCCTCTTGCACTGTTGGTGGGAATGTAAATTGATACAGCCACTATGGAGAACAGTATGGAGGTTCCTTAAAAAACTAAAAATAGAACTACCATATGACCCAAGCATCCCACCACTGTGCACAGACCCTGAGAAAACCATAATTCAAAAAGAGACATGTACCACAATGTTCTTTGCAGCGCTATTTACAATAGCCAGGACATGGAAGCAACCTAAGTGTCCACTGACAGATGAATGGATAAAGAAGATGTGGCACACATATACAATGGAATATTACTCAGCCATGAAAAGAAACGAAATTGGGTTATTTGTAGTGAGGTAGATGGACCTAGAGTCTGTCATACACAGTGAAGTAAGTCAGAAAGAGAAAAACAAATACCGTATGCTAACACATATATATATATAGAATCTAAAAAAAAAAAATGGTTATGAAGAACCTAAGGGTAGGACAGGAATAAAGACGCAGATGTAGAGAATGGACTTGAGGACATGGGGTGGGGGAAGGGTAAGCTGGGACGAAGTGAGAGAGTGGCATGGACATATATACACTACCAAATGTAAAATAGATAGCTAGTGGGAAGCAGCCTCGTAGCACAGGGAGATCAGCTCGGTGCTTTGTGACCAAGTAGAGGGGTGGGTATAGCGGGGGTGGGTATAGCGGGGGTGGGAGGGAGATGCAAGAGGGAGGAGATAAGGAGATATATGTATATGTATAGCTGATCCATTTTGTTATAAAGCAGAAACTCACACACCAACGTAAAGCAATTATACTCCAGTAAAGATGTTAAAAAATAAAATAAAATAAAAATATGCCAAGAATTTGAACAAATATTTCTCTAAAAAAGACATAAAAATGGCCAATAAGCACATGAAAAGATAGTCAACATTATTATCCATCTGTGAAATTTTGTTGAGTTGTAAGAGTTCTCTATAAACTCTGGATGGATTTCAATTCAACCTGAAAAATACATTTTAAATCACAAATATTAAGTAGTGTTAACTGCATACCACAGAAAGGCAGTAATTCTTCATCTTAATTGTGTATATGAACTATGCAGGGAGGTTGTGAAAAATATTTATCTTTAAATTTTAATAACAGGCATCAGAGTACAGAATAGGAAAGGTAACAAGAAAAAAAAGGAAAGTCATTTTTCCTTATTTACCATGTATACAATAAAGATCACTTTATCCAATGCTGTTGATAAAATATATCAGAATATGTTTTATTTAAAATATTGTGCTATGTCCTCAAGTCCTTTAAATTAATTAAAATGATACCTAAAGTATCACACATTAAATGATTCAAGTATTCATTGAGCAACTAATCTAAAACTCTATGTTTGATTCTATCAGTAAATAAGATACTTAGAGAAAAAGTGTTTTAATTATTTTTAATTATTTATGACTTCACAAATTAAACTATTTTTAAATTACTATTTGGTCTTATATTGGTAAAATATAAACAATTCAATTAAACAAATTTATTGTTTTTCAATTAAATTTACAGGTTTCTATGTTCAAAACACTGTATCTACTTTTCTAATGAAAAAATGGCTACATAAATTGAAATTCAATTTAATTATAAAAAAGTAAATTGTGAATTCATCATACCAGTATCTGTTTTCAATATGGTTACAAACTATTTTACACACACACACACACACACACATTCAAAACTAGATGTGGAATCATGCCGTCCTAATTGTTTACCATCAGATATTAACTAAGATGGGAGCAGTATTATAGGAAAGTGATAGTACTGAAGAATTTTTATCCCTATTTCTACATATTTTTCAGTTTGAATTTTTGCAACAAGCATGATCGATTGATTGATTTAAAAGTGTGATTTAAAAACCAGAGAATGGCTTTCTTTTTTCTGTAATGAAGAATCATGGGGCATTTGTGGGGTGACATGCATCATAATTATAGCTGTGCTCTATTTTATTCCTGGCGATCCAAGCTAATTGTCTTGATTCAGAGACCAACAGAGAGACTGGAATGAGCTGGCTGCATATATGCCATATTTGGATTTTAATTCATCATTGTTTACTAAATGGATGTGTGAGATGAGGAGAAAGTAGATTTGAATACATGCTTTTAAATGTGAATAATCAGGAAAATGATGCTAACATTAGTTTAAAAACAAAGGAAAAATTTAAAGATGAGAAATCCAGGTTTTTAAGATTGTGTATGTGTATGCAGTAAGTGGGAGGAAGAAGAGAAAGAGGCAGGACATTTTTAATTGGTTTGTAAGATTTCAAAAGAAAGAAAAGAAGAAAAAAAGGAAGAGTTGAACTTTGGGATGATGAGCGCCTACGTATCATTTGTTAACCTGAGTTCTCTGTGGTAAATTTAGAATTAAGGTATAAAGAATTCACATGTAAACAGGTATATAGTCTGTGGTAACTCCTGATTTTACTGTATACCTGCATTTATATACTTCTTTTGCACACTGAGTTATAATGGAAAATGAAAGAATTACACATTAATTTACACATATATTCTCACATGCTCACATAGCTCTATGTAGAAGAAACAGTTTGTAACAAAATTGACATCTCTAAAGTCATGAAGTGTTTTCTCCTTCCAACTGAATTTATATGCATAGAGTTGATATTTCAGATGTTATTTTTGTGGTGAGATAGTCTTTTGGGACTTCAACTACTGGGGATAAAAGGAGTGTGATGTTGATAGAATTCAAAATGCTGTTTGAAGAGGTATGCAAAAGTGGATCTCTCTTATTACCGTCAGAAAAATTGTGGAAAATAGCAATCTTATGTCAATTATATTAAATATACTTATTTTTATATTTTCAGCACAGGGCTTTGAAATTTTAACAAGATTTATATGTAAATGATAAGTTATCATGATATGATTTTAATAGCACCAACACATCAGAAAAAGATAATTACCATCTTACACTTCAACCATCCTTGGAAAATTTAAAATATGCAGTAGGGCTTAGGCATTTGGTAGTTGTCTAATATAGGACATATTTAAATATAAATGCTTTCTAAATACAAATCATTGACAATTAAATATGCAATGATTCATAAACAAGTGTTCTGGCCTCCAAAACTCTGCTATACATGTGTGTATCAACATCTATCTTCAGCCATAAAAACATAGGAATTGATTTAAATATATTTAGCAAATGGCAACAATGCATTAAGCGAAACTTAATAATAAATATGCAGATCACACAGCACCCAAGGGTTAAAAAGAGTGTCTATACATAATTTAACACAAATTTGCTACCCTCTTGGCAGTGTGTCTACAATAATCTTCAGTCTCATGCTGATCTACATAGTAATGACATACAGCTATTTAAGTCCTGTTCATCTTATTACTGGCTAATGAAGAAATGGCCAATATCTGTCAGCCAAAGTCAACAAAATGTTAGGAAAACATTAACTAAGACACAATTGTAAAAATTTCCTGGGAATCTAGGCACACTATTCTGTTCTTTGCCTTGGTAAAAGGCTATGTTCATTCAACAAATGCTTAATGAGTCCTCACTCCAAGTAGATACTGATCTATACACTGGAATACTGAGAGAGGACAAGAAAGGTTACTGCTCTGCACAAGATCCTTCAGTCTAAACATTTAAGTACTATGAAGAAAATGACTGTGTGTATGTGCCCACACATGTAGTATGTGGAACAGAAGGAAAATTTTGAGCTTTCAACTAATGACAAGAAGTAGGCAGCCATGTAAAAACAGGGTGGGGGGGAGCAGTGTCCACGGAGGGCATAGTGTATGTAATGCCTTGAGATTCAGAAGAGCCTGGCATGGTTGAAGGAGAAATAGGACAATGTTCATGGAACACAGTAAAAGAGAGGAAGAGTGGGAAGAGGTGAGATAGGAGGGGTATGTCTTGACTTTAGTATTTCCAGATTTATTTTTCTAACTTAATCTTTTACTCCATTATAGTCCACAATTGATTAGATTGCCTTAACTCTATCATGAACTTTATTCTAAGAACCTGCCCAAATGGAACTTCTTGTTACACAGAGTTCTATTTGTTGTTATTTAAAATTTTTGATTGAATTTCTTATTCTAGATTTTCTGCTAAGAATATCTGGAGTGAGAGAGATTATGCTTTCTCCTTTTCCAGCTCACTTTTCTCTCTCTCACTGGATGATGGAGCATGTTCACTTCCAGAATGGAAATATGGAAAAGCCCAGGTTGGAATTTTATTCTAAAATTTTAAGCTTAAAAAAAAGTAAAAGAGGTTGTGGAGTCAACTGATGAAGCTCATAGTAGACTTGAGAGCTGTACAGATAGCAGCCTGTTCTAGGTATTGCCCCTGATTATGTGAGATAAGTATCTGTAACAATCAGTGAAGCAAAGCAAAACCTCAACAGTCAAAGCATTCTGGGACACGTTCAAAGAAAATCAGTCTTCCTTTTCTCACACACTTTACCTCCTTCTTCCCCCTTACACACACACTTCCCAACTTACTTGCAAGATTATATTTGAGTCAATGTTACTCACACTTTTAAAATCACTAAAGGCTCTTTCTTCAATTGCTGTTGGACACATGAAAGGTAACAAGTCCTAAAAGTTAACTCAGTACAAACAAATCATTGCCTAAACACTTCCACTTCATGTTCCCCCCCTGCGACATTCTCACCTTGAACGTACTGCTGATATGGTGAGATTTCTGATATGGGATAAAACAACACAACTGATATTATGATTCATGATCTATTTCATGCTATTCAGGGGTACTGGGTACCAAGGGGGAGAGAGAGAGTTTAGAGATAAAATTTTATGTATACCGATGTTGATTATAAGTCTATACTTTCCAATCTATCAAAACTCTTTTCTGGTGTATTCAACAAAAGTAATGTAATAATCCGTTTCACGTTTAAATGAAGTTATGTACACACACATACATTTATACAAATGAAAATTAAAACAATGCAAGATATGCAACTATGACAACATTTCATTAATAGCTATAATGAATGGTATCAATTATGAAAGACAGTAGTTTTGTTTAGGTATTTAAAAGGAAAGGCTAAAAAAGTGTGAAGGAAAGAGGTAGGGATTTCAAATGAAGGAAATGAAAACATGAAGATGAGAAATTAAATAATTGGTAGAAGACAGACAAACTATTTGACTGAAGCAGTAGCTTTATACAAATTGATGGCAGTTGTTCTTGCAAAGTATGAGGCCTTTTCCTCAGTGTACCTTCTTTCGAACAGAGTCTTCTTGAAGCTCTCCTTTCTTTGCCTCAGGGACTGTGCACTTTCCAGGCCTCTTTTCTAAACACTCACCTCATCTCTCATGCTCCCTATCCTTCCCTACCCCCCACATTTCTATTTCCTTTTACTGCATTTTTAAAAATCCAATGACTTCCAGAAGTCTTCAACAATCACTTCTTGGCCATCTTCCCTTTTTACACCAAAACTTTTTTTGCAGCGATTGGCTACTGAGTCGGATTCTTCAACTCTCACCTTGGAAATTTCAATGTAGGAAAACTCTGCCAGCTACAATAATTGACAGATCATCTCTGTTTCAATTCATTTATTCAAATGTTAACAGAGTTCATAATCCATGTCAAGTACAATTAACTAAAACTGGTACCTATTCCCAAATTCCCTCTTTACATTTTCTTAATCAACTAAGCTCAAGAATTAGACATCATTTCTTACTCTCTTCCTCATCACAACTAGTATTTAACATTTATGAATTTTACTTTGAAACATTACACACAATTTCCAATTCTAATATGACCTCGATCCAGGTATATATCATCTCATTCTAGATTATTATACTGGTCTATGAAGTCAATTTTCTGATTCACCTACCTCTCTATTCTGGTCTACCAATTGATAATCTTCTATAATGCTCACTCTCCTCTCATCATGAACCAACAGAGCTTCAAAGCATTCTCCAGTGCCAGGCCACACAAGCTTGAGGGTCAGAGACAATTGCAAGCGTCAGGACTGAGCATCAGGAGCAGCTAAAATACTTATCATGAGGTCTGAGTTGTGTTAGCTTCAAACTGAGAGTTGAAGCAAGATTCCAATTTTGAATACGTGAGTGCATTTGATATTTAAAGATCCAAGAGTGTTATGGGGCATAGGCAAGACTAACAATTAATTTTAGGGACAGTAATACATTGTTCTCACTGTTCTCTCCCTCTCACGTGCATGGGTGTGTATGCACACAATTCCCATTTCTGATATGCTTGAAGCTTCCAAAAATAGCTTCCATTTACGTCTTTATTATGTGCATATATTCAATGTTTAGGAAAAGGGACAAAACTGTTCTTTTCATTCACAATAGTATGATTACTAGCATTTTCATAAGTGAATTGGAAACAGAGGCATAAAGCCAAAGAGAGGTAAAAATATTAAATATCTCAAAGTAGGGTCAGTATTAGGGTACAACTAAACCGAAGTCACAGGGAAATAACAAAAGGTATATGGCAATGCATTTTAAAAAATAGGATAGCCCAAAATTAAAAAGGCCTCTCTCACATGAGTAGGAATTCCCAAACTCTGTAAGATTTCAAGATGAATTTATATTGATGGTTAACATACTGTATTCCAGGTGGCCTTCTGGAGTCGCCAAGCAGGGCAAGTGTTGAGGCCAGAGGGGAAAGGGTGAGACGGAACTCCAAGCTCGCCACCCTATTTTCAAAATTCCTGTAATTTTAATTTGTTTTACATGTTCCGTTCTTTGTAAAAATTCAAATAAACAAAAATAAATTCACTTCTTTAAAAAGATTGATAATCATTGATTTCAACTTATAGAAGTGGTTTCTGAATAACGTTGAAAATTGAACAAGAAGTTTCTAAGATTTAGTTCAAACTCTAGTTCTCCAGGATTTATATTGTTGTATTCTCATAACTCCAATAAATGTATCCATAAATTCTTTAAGATGTAATGAAATGTCAGAAGATATTTGAATAGAGCACTTCATTTTTGCCACAAAATTCTTGATAGATGCCTGGTTCTGACTCCTATGTCAAGAATCAGTGAACACGGGCAAATGACCTGAGATGAAGGGTATAAAATGATCTCTTTTTAAGACAAAAAAAAACTTTGAAAAGATTTTCCTATTTACTTCATGACAAAACAAAATACACGACTTATCATGATAAGTTTGACTCAGCTGCATCCCTAAGCCTATTTAAGGAAAAACAGAGCATTAAGCCAAGGTCGTCCTCAGTGTTTTCTCCCTGTGCTTCTACACATCTATCCCTTTCTAGGGTGGGTACTCTGGCGAATCAATGTCTTCATGGTTCCTGTCCTTCACACCTGCCACCCCACACCTGACCATCAGAATCTGCATTTGGTCATATTTAACCCAATGTTTACAATAAAAATAAATAAAATGACCACAGATATGTTAAAGCACTTTCCTTACCAGGCATATCTGCATTTTTAATAACAATTAAACTTTATGCTATAGAAATTAAAAGTCCTGGACTTTTTAAAGTTAAATGAGGCAATGCAAATGCTTCTATAAAGCTGGATATAAGACTATACAGAATGATGAGAATGTGGAAGATCAAAAAGTCAGTGCCACTCTTAAGACACCAAATCAAACAAATCACATCTGAAGTGCAGATACACAGCATGGTTATCCCCCATAACCGGTAAATGTTTCTCTCTGGTCCCCATATATCATGTTTCTTCCAATGAAAACACTTAGCTTATATTGCAAACCCTTCCAAGACATTCCTTAATATAGACCAAGGAAATAATAATAACAACAATTGGTTTTGAGGAGAATTTTATCAACAGTTTATCATGTATCAGAACCTGTGTCAGATGCTCCGCATCCAATATCTCACTTAATCCTAGAAAGCAGCCCATGACACCACATTGTTTCATGTTCTCTGTTTTTATAGGCAAGGAAATGAGGCTCAGGGAAATCAGATATTTAGTCTCTGGTCTCAAGCTAGAATATGACAGAAGTAGAATATAAACCTACATCTCTTTGATGCCAAATTATTCAGAAACTTACTCATAAGTCCCATCTTCACTGATGATTTCTCTGACCACTTTAAACTGTACACCTTTTCTGAGTTCCTGCACTGTGTTCTGTCTCTATCACTTAGTCACTAATCTGAATTTTAACCTCTCTCACACCTGTATCTTGTCTTTCCACATAGAATTTCTTGCTTCTAAAGGATAATGTGCATATACAAACAACAATGTAAAACTTGTTAATGATTTTAAAAATATCATCTATTTTCTCTATTAGGAATAATTTCTGGCTTTTTATCTTAATATGCTGATCATACTTAAAAGGATTTTTATTTAGTTATATGTTTTGTATGCTAATCATAGTTCAACAACTATTTATATTGAATTATTAAATTGTTTGAATGTACATACATAAATAGCACTTTAATATAATAACAACTTTCCCATTCTGGAGTTAATTTCATCCACCCATTGGTTTCCTGGATGATACCTAAAGTTCAGACATCAAACTGCTGAGTAATGTTTTTTTCAATACATCTTTCATATTGCCTTTCTTCCTTCTATTCCATCTAGTCTCTTTTCCAGGAATATCAATTATTTATAAATTATCTTATCTATTGGCCCCTTCCTCATTTTTTTAATCTTTTTCTTCTCTCAGCAATTTGAGAGAGATCCTCAACTTCATCCTTCATAGACTCTGATCAGACTTCTGTAATACAATCTGCCCCCTTTTCCGTCCGATTTTTTCAATATTTGGGTGGAGTATTTATTTCCTAAAGTTCATTTTTGAAATATCCAACTCCTAAATCATCCATTTTTTCCAACTCTTTCTTTTGGTTTCTGTAGTTAATATTTATTTTTAAAAATGTTATGTCCCTTGAATGTTTTATTTTTCATTTATTGTTGGAAAATACATAGGCTTAATATCATTATTTTCCTTTTTAAAAATGTTTATTTGTGCCACATCTTCTTTATCCATTCATCTGTCACTGGACAATGGAATATTACTCAGTCATAAAAAGGAACAAAACTGAGTTATCTGTAATGAGGTGGATGAACCTAGAGTCTGTCATACAGAGTAAGTCAGAAAGAGAAAAACGAATATTGTATGCTAACTCACATATATGGCATCTAAAGAAACGGTACTGATGAACCTAGTGGCAGGGCAGGAATAAAGATGCAGACGTAGAAAACGTCTGAGGACACGGAGGGGATGGGGAAGCTAGGACGAAGTGAAAGAGTAGCACTGACATATATACACTACCAAATGTAAAATGAATGGCTAGTGGGAAGATGTTGCATAGCACAGGGAGATCAGCTCGGTGCTTTGTGACCACCCAGAGGGGTGGGTATAGGGAGGGTGGGAGGGAGGCTCAAGGGGGAGGGGATATGGGGATATATGTATACATATAGCTGATTCACTTTCTTTGTTGTAAGCAGAAACTAACATTATAAAGTAATTATACTCCTAAAAAGATAAAAAATAAAAATAAAAAATAGGGCTTCCCTGGTGGTGCAGTGGTTGAGAGTCCGCCTGCCGATGCAGGGGACATGGGTTCGTGCCCCTGTCTGGGAAGATCCCACGTGCCACGGAGCAGCTGGACCCGTGAGCCATGGCCGCTGAGCCTGCACATCCGGAGCCTGTACTCCGCAACGGGAGAGGCCACAACAGTGAGAGGCCCGTGTACCGCAAAAAAAAAATAATAATAATAGTAATAATCAATAAAAATGTTTAATTATGAACAAGAAGCCTAGTTTTTCTGTCTAAAGAGGAGAGATGATTCACTGTGCATAGGGACTCCTCCAACAATGTGTTCAGCTGCAGAGCTATTTGATCATTTACATTATCAGTTTTAGGACCCAAAAGCCAATAGAGACTCTGCAGGATTCTCATAAACGGACAGACCTAAAGAGTAAAGTGTTGTCTCTGGATTTAACAAAACTGCTGGATTATTCTTTCTAGTTTTCTGTTTAACCCGACATCAACTCCAGGTAAATGGGAACTATGTAGGACCCTTGTTCTGGTGATACTGCTAGGTGGATCACAGACGAAATTAACTACATCAAGGAGATGTTTCCAACCAGTTCTCTGTTTCCAGTGGCCATTGTGCTCTTGGGGCACTCACCCAGAACACTAATCTAAGGGGAGGATACACAGCTATCCCAGTTTTCTCTGGCCTCTAGATCTTACATAACCAGGTTAATGAATATTGATAGGGTTCTGTCAAACCTCTAATGAAAGCTATTCACCACAATCACTTTTGCCAATATTTTGTTTCAGTCTGTCCCTATACGTATTATGCACAACAAACATTTAGTGTATGGAAAGAATCCTCCACAAAATTCCACAGCCAATGTAGATTTTCTTCTTTACATTTCCCTGATTGTTTTAGTCAGGATTTAGTAAGATAATGTTAGGTTTTGATTTTACTCATAAAATCCCATGGATATGGATTGAGAGAGCATAGTAAAAGATCTGGTAATCTGGGCAAGCAGTTGGCATAACTTTAATACAGAGGAAAAGTGTAATCCAATAGGCACTTCTGGAGCATTGAAAGGGCTGTTTAGAAGAAAGCAACATTTGGAGATTCTACCAAGCAGGACAACAAACCATTAGCATCAAGAAAGTCTGTAAGCAGATAGCAGGGTTTTCAGTGGAAACGAATATTAAAAAAAAGGATTCAAGGCTCTGGAGTTGGGAGGCCTAGAGACCGGTGAGATCTAGGCAAAGGGGGCTTAAAATTGGGATCTAGTTGCCACTGTTACACAATTCAGGTCATGACAAGTCAATTTTCCAAAACAGAACTAAAAATGACTTATAGAATACTGAACTAAAGTACCTTAATTCTTTACCAGTAGGGTCATGCTGACACTGATCATTTAGGGAGAGAGGATAACTTAGTTTGGGGAGAGAAGTGATACAGAGACAGATACTGATATTTGCTATAATATTATCATCTATGATTCTAGAGCCCATGTGATAAGAATCACAAACAACTCACTGAACAATAGTATGTTAAAAAGAAATTGAACTTTTCTGGGCTTATCCGATAATTAGTCTCTCATTTTCCAAATGCTATAATGCTTCTCATATATGATTGATATCCTTTAAAAAGTACAGTTCCTCACTGCCCAAAGCTCTGCTGTTTGCTTTTAGCATCTGATTACACAAGTTAAAATAATCTTACATTATATTAAGAAAATGTTCTCTATTACATAAATGGAGTTGGCTACTCAACATATATATAAGGGTTTTTTTTCATGTTGTACCAATATACAGATTTTTAATAATATGTTTACAAATGATTACATTTTCTGTATATTTTTATTCACTTAATAAGTTCTTTTTGTATACTGCTTGAATGTGCAATTCTATATTAGTTATTATATACTGGAGTATAAAATAATTAGAAGTGTGATTTCTAGCCTCAAAATGGTAACAATATTATATCATATACAATATTTGAAGACAAAATTATATATGAAAAATTAATATAGAGTGGCCTGAGAAGATTGGTAGTATAAACATACAGAATTGCTTATATATAAATGACTATACAGAAAAAATAAAATAATAATCTATCAATAACACTACTCATGGAAAGTTTATAGGATAAAAATTCTTATGGAAATAAAAATATAGCACTGATTACCATAAAGGGAAACTTCCTTAATTGGAAAAAAATAGATGAATGCATGTTCAGTACAATGTTTTAATTAGTAATAATAAGAGTTTACTGACTTTTTAAATAGAAATCTCAAAGAAAGGACAGAAAGAACTATTATGCCAATTTAACTATTTCTTTTTTTCTGTTCCTTAAATATAAGAATCAAACTCATCAAATACAAATTAGATACATAAGTGGAATTAAAATATTTTAGAGATCACACATGGTAGCAATCTGGACTAGTCCTTAAATTATTAAGGATTATTTATCAGTACATACTAAATGAAGTAAAATAATTTAATTCTCTTTCAATTAACTGTATTTAATATTTTACTGTTCTTCACAAAAAAGACTATTGAATCTCAGTCACTCTGTTTTATAGAGTTGAATGTACACTGCAACAGATGAGAATAATATTCCTAAAACATAGATTTTATCCAGCCATTCCCTTCATTAAAAATATTCAAGGTCGCTTCATTGCCTATTAAGCAAAGTAGAACCCAGAGCTGGGCATTTAACCTTGAAGTTATATGGACCTTAGAGATCATTCTGTCTGAGAGGCTACCTAATATAAATATCACCTCTACATTTCATTAACACAAAGAACAAAGTCAGGGGAGATAATTCACATATGGTGGTGGTGATGGCTCTAACCACAAGTCTGGTAACGGGCTATCTGGGATCTGTTTACATACAACTAGCTCTTGGTACTTAAATGATGACACCATACCATAGCAGAATTTGGTGATTCTGGCATTAGACAGAACCCTACTTAAATTCCAAGTCTTAGATAATTATATACTAATAGAGACTGGATATATGCATGCATTCTAAACTCTTCTTCCTCCTGTTGCACACAGCCTGAGTGCCTTTCTCAGGAAGTTACATTGTGGCAATGAGACTGATTTCAAAACAACCTGAGTGAGAATGATGTACACTGCCTTTTAGCTCTTAAAACTACCCAAATATAATCTTCCATGTTCTTCTCAATTCATTGCTAAATGCAAAGGTCTTTAGGCTATAGAAGAGTGAAAAGCTACAATATGAAGACCCTGGGTCTCTAGATTACCATATAGGAGTTGGCTGACAATTAAGAACATCTTTAAATTTTACTTAATTATAAATATATTTATAATCCTATACTGAATGATAAATATAATAACTGCTGTGTTTGCTATGGAAACTAGTGTCATATTTATTAATGCAACTGTTAACATGTAAATACTATATTATCTATATATTGTTATTATAAAATTAAATAAGATATATTTAAATAAGTCTGTGCATTGCCAAAAATAAGCATAATACTACTCAGCTTCATGTTTCATACTTCTCTCTTTGCTGCCAGAATTTACACCTGTTGGCTCAGTTTCAAGAATATGATATAATATAAAGCAAGTTTAATATTCCTTCCATATTAAAACATTTTAAATATTTTAAAAAACATCATGTTATTTTCTTCCCCATTCCATACTGAATACCCTTAAGTTCTCAACCTTTCTTCAGACACTGTCATGATCAGCTTGGCATTCTACCTGAACATATTCATCCACAAAACAAGGATTTAGTTGTGTCAATGATGTGCTGTGTGCGAGCACCAAGGATACAGAGATAAATGAAACAGTGTAAATCAAAGTATAGTACAAGAGACAGGCAATACAAACAGATATGATACTTACACAACATGGGCTATAGTAAACATACATTTCAATTTGTTAATATTACATCAGAAATAATGTAATTGTCCAGCTATTCTGACCATTGTAGAGTGTGATCAAGCTATCAATTCCTTTGGGACATTATGTTTACAATGTTCACTCAGTCATTCAATAAATATTCAGTGAGTCTCTGCTACGTACCAAGCACTGGGTATTGTTTAGAGTAAATATATATGGATCATGCTTTCATAGGGTTCATTGATTAATGAAGATATTACTGAGTAATTAAAACAACCTATGGAATGCCAATAGGTTTTCGACAAATATTTCTATCCCCCACTCTTTTCTTCCCCTTTACTGTATTTCTTTTGGCCTTAAAACAATTCTCTAACATCTTTACAGTTGTATGCACCAACAGTTCACAGCATCTTTGAGCTGCAGGTACTCCAGCACAATTCAAAATTACTAGCATTGCAATTCTTACCTACTTAGCAGAAGTCACCTCGTCAAGTGGCTGGCATTATGACAATTAAAATAAAAAAGAAAGATTTAGCTGTAATAGGTTTTTAACAAATAGTTGTCATGATTCGGTGGCAGCAAGGCAAAAGAGAAGTTTTTTTTTTTTAAATGTTTCTGCTTTTGAAGCATGAAAAATATTGATATCATTAATATACACAGTGAACTGGATAAATAATATGCATATAGGTGGTAATGATGGCTCTGATATTTACAAATGATGGCTTGATTTTGACAACCAAAAAGAAACATTTAGAAAGCAGCTCCAAAAAATGGTTCTGAAGCAAGGAAACTTTGGTAACTGAAGTACTGAAGTGAGTATTATATGAAGAAAGATAACAGAAAAAGGAGACTGATAAGGACAAAACTTTTCATCCAAATAAGTAAGTGATTAAATTTGGGAGTTGCAAAGAGGATTTCCAAATTTTTGTAATTCTCTAATTTTGGGGGATGTACATAGAAGTCCTGGCTGGAGGTGTGCCTTTATCCAACCAGATCATACACACTGCAAAATTTTACTATGTTGTTGTTAAAATTTACAAATAAAGTATGTCAGTCAGTGGTCAATTGGGAAAATTGTAAAAATTGTAAAGCCATTCTAGGTATTTTACAGAGAAAATGATTTAATATAGAGTATGAAGCACTTACAAGATCACAACACACTGTGTGGGTGTAAAGGCCAGGGAAGGTCTTCACTAGCTCCGCAGGAATCAGCCCCTAACGGTCATGGTCACAGCTGTTTATAATAACAAGGCCGTAGTGATCACCCTTGTGGAAAGCAATACAGGAATGTCTAAAAGTTTAATATTTTGTTTGTTTGTTTGTTTTTTTGCACTAAGCAGGCCTCTCATTGTTGTGGCCTCTCCCATTGCGGAGCACAGGGTCCGGACGCGCAGGCTCAGCGGCCATGGTTCATGGGCCCAGCCACTCCGTGGCATATGGCGTCTTCCCGGACCGGGGCACGAACCTGTGTCCCCTGCATCGGCAGGCGGACTCTCAACTACTGCGCCACCAGGGAAGCCCTAAATATTTAATTTTATAAGTAGTTATTTATTGTGAAAGAAAATGTAATAAGAGAAGGAATTTTTAGTGGTTATTAGTTTAATGTGTTACGCCCACTAAACTGTATGTTCCTTGTGAGAGGAGGCTCCTCCCCTTTTGATCACAAGTTCACTTGAATAAAAAGGAGAATAAAAGATGGATGTGAAGGTTTTATTCATGTTATTTATCTTTATGAAGGTCATTCTCCTCTGCAAAAATTTCTTAATAAAAGTATTTAATAAATGGAAATAAATATTTAATAAATAAAATTTAAGATATTTAATAAAAATGGATTTTGGTTTAGTACAGTTTTTATATATAGTGTATCATGTTTTATTATAAATTATTTGAAAATCTCATAAAATTTTATTGATTTACCAAACAACTTGAATCAGAAAACCCAATTAAAATTCAATTAGAAATTTAGGAGCAATGTCTATTAGGGGATCTGTTAAATAAATTACATGCAATACCATTCAGTCATTAAAATAAGTAATGTTAATAGCAATGAGAAACTTTTACTGAGTGTTTCCTTTGTAGAACACAGTTTGCTAAGTGCTTTATTTGCATTAACTCAGTAAATATTGATAATACTTATTAATATTAATATTTATTATATGAATGTATAATAAAATAAAATCTATTAAAATAAAGATACTTTCATGTAAAAAGTAACAGCAAGTTAGCTTTTGATTAAAGATTAGATAACATTAAATATTTTGTAACAATTTACTTTTTTTAAGTCTTTATTGAATTTGTTACAATATTGCTTCTGTTTTATGTTTTGGGTTTTTGCCTGGGAGGCATGTGGGATCATAGCTCCTTGAGCCACACCCTCTGCATTGGAAGGCGAAGCCTTAACCACTGGACTGCCAAGGAAGTCCCCTTTTGTAACAATTTATTTGAATCATGGTACATCCTCATTCCAAGCAAGTGGACTCTGTGTTGTTTTGACTTGTATACAGAATATATGTATCAAGACCATTTTGTTGATTATTTTACTGTATACTCTAAATAATCAATTACATATTCCTTAGAACAAAATTAATATTTATAATTAACTCACAATGTACATTAAATATATTTCAGAAAAACTAAAGCTGAAAAAAAAAAGATTCATAATTGTCATATTCCTCAGTTTTCCCAAATTATAAATGCTTAAATAGTTCTAGTATACTTAGGATCCACAAGATCAAATATTGGTTCCTATTACAAACAGAAACCATTTCAAATTGCAATTATGATCACAAAATGAAAATTCTGGAATTTGATTCTACATAGATTTCTATAGAGAATGGTATGACATCAACTGCATTAGAAGGTAGCTTATGTTTAAGGCCACCTTATATCTTTCCATATTATCCTTCTTTTTCATCCATAATTACTTGTATGATATGACCCTTTGCCATACCTAAGTGTTCCGAAGGGACTTATTGTAATGGTCCTCATCTGCAACCCTGAACATATCTAACATCTTACACTGACTGTAAATAGCCAAACCACCTTTGTAGGTTCAGAGACAAATCAACGCATGATAAATAACACCATTCCACTTTTGACAAAAAAATGGGAGGTTAATGTGTTTCCCATTATTACTGGAGAGAAAATAAGAAAATTTTCTGCCTTTGAGAATAGATGTGGGTTTGTCTTCTTGACAAAATGTAAGTTTGTCTACAGAAGGCATCAAATGCATTCTCAATAAATTTTTCTCATAATAGTCTAATCAGGCCTTTTAAAAAATGAAGGTAAGAAAAAGACTTTATATGTATTCCCTATAATAAATATTTAAACCACTCAATGTATCTTAAAAAATTATTTAAGTATATTGTGTATAAAAAGAAACTCTACTCCTATTTTGTGATGCTTGCAAGGCAGGCAGGTATGCATATGAATAATAAATATATCACAGGGTATTAGGCATTTGAAATAGTACCAAAACAAACGCAGAAAAAAAAAATTACAATGGTGTCTCCATGGTAGTAGTAGATGGTGGGTACGGGACGCTGGGAAGAGTAAATGAAGGGAAAAAGGAAAAAAACATTATGGATGAAATGGCATTTAAACTGGGTCTTGATAAATGAGCAGAATAGTAAATATGTGGACCACAAAAGCAACCCGTGCTGACTGAATATCACAGGCAAGGCCTGAATACTCCCATTAAATAATTTAATTAGAAACCAGAGATTGAAGCAAATATGTTGAGTCTAGCTATGCACAACCTTGAGTGCCAGGATAAGGCATTCGTCATTGATTTGGTAACTAAGAGAAACTGAAGGATCTTGAGCAGGAAACCTGACTAACAAGAGAAGATAGGAAGTCTACTCGGATTTGTAGGAATGATGTTAAAAGACTATTTTGATAATCTAAGGAAGAAGAAATAAAACTCTAAACTGAGGGGAACTAGTTATAACAGATGCCAGATAACTATTGGTATAACTAACACTTAGCTAATTTCCCCAGAGAAATACAATCAGAAAATAAATGTGCTAAAGAAAATCATATATTATAGGGGAGGCCAGCTGAAGAAACTACATGCATGAATGTGTTTGTGTAATTTCCTTTCTTTTGCTTTCAATGCTACTTTTTTAAAGTATGATAATTACCAATTTCTGTGTACCATAAAATTATAAAAAGACACAGGCAATTTTGGCTTAACTACAAATTAACACACACAAATTCATCAAGGGTGTTTGTGTGTGATACCTCCCCTACTAATATGTCAAAAAGACCACCTACTCTCTCAAGAATAGTATCTGTAGAAGACAAGGAGGAAACAAGTTCTCCTCAAGAATGCTTTTTCTTTCTCCTACAGCAACATTAATTACATTGTCGGCTTGAGTCGAAAGAATGAGATAGGCAGAGGCAATCTGATTCTCATCCTGTTTAAACTTGTCAGTTCCAAAATGAAGTCAAGAGTTAGGGAAAAGGGAGAAGTCTCCTTCCTCATTTAGAGATAAATGGGAAGTCCAACTCCTGAATAGTTTTTTTAAAAAAAGGTTACTCTCCAGAACTCACTTGTCTCTTTTTAAAAGTATTACTAATTCAGCCTCTCACATGATACCCACAGGCTGTGAGCGATGTTTTTCATCAGGAGACACTCCCACCTTCAGCACTGCTATGCATCATCTGTTGTGCCTTTGACCCTGTGCTGAAAGAAAATGTATCTGTAAAGTGCTTAGGAGCTGCCAAGACTTACACACAAATTTTTAAGCTGAACTTTTGCTTCAAGCCAGTGTTCTTACTTCCTAGCTCTGCCGTCTTATGTGGCTTGCCAGACAACCCCAAGGATAAGCTCATTTCAACAAGCATCTATTTGTTAGAGCTGTGACTCACAGAATGGTCTTGATATTTCATATATATACATACACACACACACACACACACACACACACATATACACACACACACATATCTCCATAGGAGAGAAGGGAGGAAAGGGGGGAAAACCTGAGGAAAGAACAAAAGTATATGAAGTGTGAATATCTAGATCACCCAGTGAAGAGAGCGTTAAGAAGTATGACACATGGATGTGAAATGGAGAGGCTGAGAGGAAAAGAGGCATGTGATTTGCACCAGAGATCAAAACACTCTGAACACGCCATGTAGTAAAGGGAGTTTAAATACAGATCATGGTCAGTCAAGAGATTTTCTTTTTTTTCCCTCTCCTTTGAGTTGTGAATTGACAACTTTCTTTTCCCCAAATAAAGGCTTTTATTTAATCAGATTAGATAAAATGAGTGGAATGAAAAGAAAAAGGCTTTTTTTTAATTCTTTTTTTTTTTTTTTTTTTGCGGTACGAGGGCCTCTCACTGTTGTGGCCTCTCCCGTTGCGGAGCACAGGCTCTGAACGTGCAGGCTCAGCGGCCATGGCTCACGGGCCTAGCCGCTCCGCGGCATGGGGGATCTTCCCAGACCGGGGCACGAACCCATGTCCCCTGCATCGGCAGGCAGACTGCCAACCACTGCGCCACCAGGGAAGCCCCGAAAAAGGCTTTTTTATTACTCATTTCTCTAACAGAATTTTTTTATCTCAAAGAAAGTAAACAGATTCAAATAATCACTTATTAAAATTAGCAGGGACAAAGTTATAAAAAACCCAAAACATGAATGATTTTATTAGGATTAATATGTTTCACCAAATACCACCCTCTTCTCACCTACACTGCTCTGATGGCTCACATGAATTTTTTAGATATGTTTTCAGAGTACCTTCTTAAAAATATTAGTTTAAATGTCAATTTTTTTTTTTTTTTTTTTTTTTATGGCGGTATGTGGGCCTCTCACTGTTGTGGCCTCTCCCGTTGCGGAGCACAGGCTCCGGACGCGCAGGCTCAGCAGCCATGGCTCACGGGCCCAGCCGCTCCGCGGCACGTGGGATCTTCCCGGACCGGGGCACGAACCCGTGTCCCCTGCATCGGCAGGCGGACTCTCAACCACTGCGCCACCAGGGAAGCCCTAAATGTCAATTTTTTTAACAGAAGCTTAGATACACTAGTGAGTATTGACTTTATGGAAATAAATCTATTCACCAGTGTTCTGTCTACAGATTTTCTGTGACACTCCAGTGAGACCCAAAAGTGCTACCACTTCCTAAATTCAGGTTAGCGTACATGGGCTGGGATATAACAGTTTCTCCATTATCTTCTTCATAACCTAAGTCTTAAAGGTCAGTTAATGATGACAAACAGAAAAAGAAAAAAAAAGGGAGTAGGAACAAAACAAAAAAGTTTTGTCGTCAATTTTTTAAAAAAATAACTGGTCCTGATAGGATTCTTCCTGATTTTAAAAAGGAAAGTGCATTTACCAATTTTTCTAATCTCTTTAAAGTTTTTCAGTAGTTTTAAATTAAATCCCTTTCACCCTTATCTCTTTATCCATCAGAAAATCCAAAGGGTATTTGAATTCAGACATCTATTGCACCAAAGATCTTTCATTACAAGGCACAAACAAGCACTTTTATTGAACAAGAACCCAATTACTTAACCCTGCTTCAGGTTTCATTCTACCCTGAGGCATCTACCCTGACAGAAGCCTACTAATCTCTTCTGATGGACATTGCTACATATCAGTTCTGATACACAGAGATGATTCCTAACCTTCTTGTAGAGAACCACTGATTAAATAAACTGAGATGCCCGTCTCAGCTTCCTTGGACCCATGAATAGCAATGAGAAAGAGTGCAGGCAGATATGGACCCTTTCCTCCTCTGTGTATGGCACAGGGAGAGAGAAAAGCAAAAAAGAGGAGTATTTTCTCTGAGAAAATAATCAGCATTTACCAAACTCTTGTACTGGCATTTCCTAAGGTTCTCTCTAGTGTGTTTCTACTCTTTAAGTTACTGTCATACTCCCCACATTTTACTAGAAGAGATGAAAATCAATTCCTTAAAGCTCTTGTACCTTTGCTGCTGCCATTCTTTTTTTTTTTAAACTCATAGACAATGTTAATAACTTGACTTTTATGTCAGTAATTCTCAACCCTGAATGGGCATCAGAATAACCCAGGAACTTTAAAGAAGCCCGAGACCCATTTCTAGAGGTTCTGACCTAATTCTTCAGGGCTGGGACCAGAGCATTATTATTTTTTAAAAGCTCCCCAAATGACTGTAATACACAGCTAAGTTTGAGAAGCACTGCTTGGTGTAAATAGCAACAAATATATTTGTTAATTATCATGTTAGAATTATGAAGAGGTCTTAGGAATCACTTAGTCTAGCTTCACTTCCAATGCAGGAATATCCTAAAGAAAAGGCTCAAAAGTTACACTGATGAACACATTGTTACCTCACAAGAAAGGCCATTTCTTTGGTTTCCTTTTAACATTAAATTTTTAGAAAAAATCCCCAAGATACTTCAAAGTATCCATATACAAGACTGCTCATGACAACACTATACACATTATCAAATAAACTCAATAATTTAATATCCACCAATAAGGAACCAATTGGAGATTAGATATGTGTATCAAAGAGAGAGGGCTCAGAACAGGGAACAGGGAGAATACCTTCAGTGTAAAATATTTTAAGGATGTACCTATCATATATGTACACTTAGATGCAGAACACTTTCCTGAAGGATACTATAAATAGTGGTTTCCAGAAAGATGAGACTAGGCTTTTTAGTTTATACCTTTTTAATTATTTCTATTTTCTAATCATTTGTATGAACTACTTTCTTGTATTTCAATTAGCAGAGGTTATTTAGATACGGGGATAAAAGACCACGTGTGTTTCTTTTTCTAAAGTTTTCAGTATCCTTCCAGTACTTATATGAAATCTGCTACCCACGCTTTTCCTTGAGCTACTATTTGGAGCTACACAGAATGAAGTTACAAGTCTTCTGCATGATAGCCCTTTAGCTATTTGAAAGAACACAATAATGTTTTCCCTTGGTGGAAACTCATTTTTTTCTATTCTTCTTCATATTCCTTCAAAGACTGTGTATTATGGGCTTAGTATTAATGTGTGAGAATTAAAGAATATGGAAATAATTTCACAAATAACTGCCATTAAAAGCTTATATTCAATCAAGGAGATAAAAATAACATAAAAATAAAAGATAAAAGATAGTAATTTTGTTACAAGTTTGTTTATAACCAGAGAAAATGAGTGCACATAGGGGAGTCTATTTTTTCAAGACAGTGGGCAGTAAATAGGAGAGTGAAGTTGGAAAATAGGCATGGAACACTTTTATGAAAATTTATTTTTGAAGGTAACAAAGCATTTTTATGTGTTATTTTACTGCAGTTTTATGAAAGTACCAGATATTATTATCACCATTTTATAGCTGCAGAAATGGAAGCACATATGATAATGGCTGTAAGGTCTTTTTTTTCCTCTGTGCTCTGATTCATCAATGTTGCTCGGCAAGAGTCAAGAATTAAACACATGTCCTAAATGCGCTCTGCTCAGTACAGAGGCAAGTGGCACTTCCGGGTCCACTGATGGTAACACTAACACCTCTGATAATTTGCTTTCTACAGTAGAAAGAGTGGAGGGAAATGGTCAAAGCAGGAGTGAAGTATGTGGAGGAATGAGCCCCTAAGTCTGCCTGGAAGAGGCAATGACAGCTTCAGAGAGGAAGAGTGTTGGCTTGAGATGACATCTGAAGGGCAAAGAAGAGTTTTTCAGGGGCACAAACAGTGAGGGCTTCATTTTAGGCAGAGGCAACAGCACAACCAGAAATCCTGCATGTTAAGGCACTATGGGTGCTTTCGTATTGTTTAGAGTTGCAGGGACAGGAATAGAGAGACAAATGGGAGTGAGATTAGAAAGGGAGACATTAGACCAACCATTAGTATCTTGGAAATTTGAATTTGACTTTATTGGCACTGGAAATAAACAAAATAATAACTCACTTTATGTCCCAGAAAATACTTGGGTATTTGTTAGAAGCTGAAAAGGAATGAAGGCACGCATAATAGGGGCACTCTCGGCTAAAATAAAACGTCCACATAAATATGGGCAGCTTGGGCTTCCCTGGTGGCACGGTGGTTGAGAGTCTGCCTGCCGACGCAAGGGACACGGGTTCGTGCCCCACTCCGGGAAGATTCCACATGCCGCAGAGCGGCTGGGCCCGTGAGCCATGGCCGCTGAGCCTGCGCGTCCGGAGCCTGTGCTCTGCAACGGGAGAGGCCGCGACAGTGAGAGGCCCGCGTACAACAACAACAACAACAAAAAATATATATATATATATTTTATATATATATATATAGGCAGCTTTTAAGTTGAAATGACAATTTACTACTTTTGCAATTTTTACTCCCTATTGGGAACACTGTCATACACTTTTGTGAGAAATGGCTGTCTTTTTTATTAAGTTATGAATGGTATAAAAGAGTCAATAGGTACCTAATATGACTGTTTATGGTTAGGATCGCTTTCAAATTTGTTTTGGCATAATACTTCCATCAGAACTTTCTAAGTCAGTTAATAAAAAACATGGAATACTTCCATCAGAGGTCATTTATTATAGGCTATTTCCTATGATTTCTTTGCTTTCAATTTCTTGTCAAATGAAAGGCCATATCTCAGCTTCTCCTGAACAATTTTGAGCTTTAGCTTCTATAGTACAGTTGTCTACTGCATATTCTAAAATTGGGATCCCCACTGGGAACTACAGGAATCCATGGTAAGTAAAGAAGATACACAGCAATATGTATGAGAATTTTTTTTTTCTTAGTTTTAATATTCTTTAAGATAGCATGCTGGCTTCCTCTGATGTGGGAACATTCTTCAAAAGACACTAAATTTAAGGTTTTAAACAATATTCTGAAATGCTTATACAACATTCATTTTTGAGATTTAAAAAAGTATGGGTTAATAGGTAGTTTCAGACAATAACAGAACAAACCCATTATATTTGGAGTATGAGACCAAAATATTTTTGTGAGATCCAGTGTTCAGGATTACACTGGTTACTTTATTTGATAGAAGTATAATGTATGGCATCAGTATGTAGATGAATTATGACTGTTTCATGTTTTATTGTCAAATTTCCTTGGCTAATAAAGTCATAGATAATGAAGCTGGCAGATGAGATCATTTTCTGGAGTTTTCAAGGTCAATATGTCAATTAAGATTGTGGGCTAATTCATTAGTACTAGAAAAAAAATGAACATGTTGAGCTACAGGAGATTGCAAGCCTGGGATATCAAACAACTGTACTGACTTATGACAGCCTCAAGTTCTCTATTTTGTGAAGTGATTTAGAGGGGCAAATTACTTTTTCACTAATTTGACAAAGATGAAACTTTCTAAAACTGCATAATATAGGTTCAAATACTGCTGCATCATATAAATCAGTGAACCATGATACATATACTGAGCCAAATTCTCCAAGAACATAAATTTTCTGTTTCATTTGGCAGCAGTATAAATTTGTTTAATGCATTCATTCATTGGACAAGGATTTACAATCTACTGACTATGTACTCTGCACGAGATTCTCTGTTCAGCCACCTGGGAGGCAAAACAAAAAAAAGGCAGCCATGGTCTTCACTCTCACATAACTTACAGAGACAGATATTAAACAAGTACATAATTAGTGTTAATTATAGTTGGCATAAGTACCACAAAGGGAAATCTTGCATGATGTGATAGGATACAGTTGTTATTATATAGTACCTTAAAAATGTGTGGTCTGAACATATTCATAAATGCTAATTTACTAATTAAATGTAATTGAGTATTTATTGAGAACCTACTATATTCCATTCATTCTATGGGTGCTGAGGATATAAGGAAATCACACAGTGTAACTGGGGAAAAGGATACATGCACAGCAAAATGCAAAAGCTATGGAAGCACAGACAAAAGGGTGGCCCTTGAGATTAAAAATGAAGACTTTAGAAAGAATCTCATTCATTTATTCATGCATTCCTTGAGCATCTGTCAGATTTCAAACACGGTACTTTGGGTCAGAAATTTCTGTCAATAAAACACAACCTCTGTCCATAAAGGATGTCCAGTCAGGATGAGTTTCCCCTCAGGGGACCTAAGGCCATGTCTGGAGACATTTTTCTTTGTCATGACTGGGGAGAGGGCTCTACTGCCATCCACTGGATAGAGGCCAGAGATGCTGTTAAACATCCTACAATGTAAAGGACATTTTGCACACACAACAAATATTTTCCCTCACAATGGATAATTATCCATCCCAAAATGTCAACAGGGCCAAGGTTGATAAACCCTTGAGAACCATAGAGAAATAAGTATCAATTACAGTCCAGTAGTACTAGTGTTGAAATGTGGCTGTGGTTTAAAAAACTCAGTAAAGGATAGACTGTGATGAAAGAAAGAGAATAGGCAAGGAAAATCATTTGGCTTGGCATGCTGCTATTGCAAATTATGGTGAGATGCTGGAAAGACCTGGGCTAGGACTATCAAAATGAAGATAGCAAGGTTAATTTTAAAAATTCATGTGAGAGGAAATCTGAGAGGTAAAATAAGTACTGCTTTACTGAGCAAAGATGTGGTGGAAATTTTCAGGGAGAAAGGGCTGAAGCAGATGGAAGGGGCAGTGATTTCCTTAAGATTTGTTTAGTTTGGGAGGTAGGTTATAGCGTTAACACTAACAAACATTGAAACACAGGAGGAGGAGCAAGTTTGGAGGGATATTAACAATGATAATAAAGATAATCCTTACACCAATAGTCCCTGACTTATGATGGCTTGACTGAAAAGTTTTTGACTTTACGACGGGGCAAAAGCAATATGCATTCAGTAGAAACCATACTTCAAATTTTGAATTTTGATTTTCCTGGGCTAGCAATATGTGGTACAATGCTCTCTTGTGATGCTGGGCAGTGGCAGCGAACCGCAGCAGCCAGTCAGCCATGCCATCATGAGGGTAGAGAACCAATACACTTACCACCATTCTGTATCCATATGACCATTCTGTTTTCCACTTTTGGTACAGTATTCAATAAATTAAATGAGATATTCAACACTTTATTATACAATAGGATTTGTGTTGGACCATTTTGCTCAACAGTAAGCTAATTTAAGTGTTCTGAACACGTTTAAGGCAGGCTAGGCTAAGCTAAGATGCTCAGTAGGTTAGGTGTAGTAAATGCATTTTCCGACTTACAATATTTTCAAATTACAATGGGTTTACTGAGACATAACCCCATCATAAGTTGAGGAAGATCTGTATGCTATCATGTGTTAGTGTGCTAGTCAGAGCAAACATTATTAAATTAGTCATAACTGTTGATACGGAGGTAGTGCTATTTAAAGTTAGTACAGTTGAACCTTGAACTAGCGTAGGGCTTAGGGGCACTGACCTCCCCACCCCAAACAGTCAAAACTCCACGTATAACTTTACCATCAGCCCTTTGTATCTGTGGTTCCACATCCACTGATTCAACCAACCTCCCACTGCATGTACTGTAGTACATATTTATTGAAAAAAATCCAGTATAAGTGGACCTGTGCAGTTCAAACCTGTGTTGCTGAAGTGTCAACTGTACTGTTATCCACAATTTTTAAGACAGGGTAAGAAAGATCAAATAAATTGCTCAAAGTCACACTGCTTATAAGAGGCAATATCCAGGCTACAACTGAGATTTATTTTCTCTTAAAGCTGAGGTTTGCAACCTCTATGCTGTATTGGATAAGCAAGGAGACTGGACAATCCAGGTGGAGTTTTCACACTCTGGATTCAGACTGCCTGGCTTCTCCAAACAGCAAAACCTGGTGTAAAAGCTTGTATACTACTAGCTTATTAGGGAGTACAATTCCAGGGAAGCTGAAGTGAGGAGAAATGTGAGTGAGTCATTGATGTAGGGAAAGCAATCATTCAATATTAAATCAAGCACACTTGACATCCTGATTAAAGGAGAATCCTCTAAGAGGCCATTTAAACTTTGCATTTCAGGACAGTCCATGCAGAAGAAGAAAAGGAGACTATTCAACAAGGTCTCAACAACATTAGTGAAATATTCACTCCAAAACCTTTAATTTTCATGTACAATTATCCTTTAATTCTCCTTCCAGCTTGCTCATACAGAGATAACCAAGCAACCCTCAGTGGCAGCAGAGATGACCTGGGGCAGGAAGCAAGAGAAATACAGCATGCATGTGCAGAAGACAAGATACTGCTGAGCTGTGCCTGTGAGAATCAACCACAAGGAAGCTAATGCAAAATAAGTGGCCAAGTCCTGGAGACAAGTGCAGTTGGGAAGCTATGCAATGGTATGTAAGACGTAGCTCATATAGCTGGTCTCTACAAATTATCAGTTTTGTCACTGTCTTAAGTTACTCCCCCTCCTGGGGTCTTAATTTCCTCATCTGTAAAACAGAGAAAAATCATAGTACCTACCTTGTAGTGTTGTGAGGATTAAAAGATTTAATATATATCAATCAATTAAAACATTACCAGCATAAGCACCAAATGTATTATCTGTTACGGGCATCACTACCACTGGTGCTGCTGAAAAAGAGAAAAACAGCCACTTATACCCAGGAACTGGCTGACTCAACAGCAAGGGTTTGGTGTTGTTAGGAGCTGACCTGGCACTCACAGCTAAGGGTGTTATGTTCTCTTGTGAATATAAACAATCTCAGACAAAACACCGAGATCCAACAAGGTCACTTTTCACATTTGAAAAAATGTCAAATTGCACAAGTAAATTGCCAAGGGTTGAACCAGGGAGAATATACCAGCATTGAAGGGACAGGCCAAATAAAAAGGACTGATCACTTTGTTCAATGAATAGATTTATCAGTAGTCATGTAGGAGAAGAAGTAAGAGTTCAACTTATAGAAAGAAGGAGAGAGTTTTAAGAATGTCATGGTGGGGCTTCCCTGGTGGCGCAGTGGTTGAGCGTTCGCCTGCCGATGCAGGGGACACGGGTTCGTGCCCCGGTCCGGGAAGATCCCACGTGCCGCGGAGCGGCTGGGCCCGTGAGCCATGGCTGCTGAGCCTGCGCGTCCGGAGCCTGTGCTCCACAACAGGAGAGGCCACAGAGGTGGGAGGCCCGTGTACTGCAAAAAAAAAAAAAAAAAAAAAAAAAAAAGAATGCCATGGTGGTCCCATGTGCATGATTTTTAAATGTCCAGGTAAATAAACTCTAGGGAAAGTCCACTGGAACAGACATATAGGGAGTACGATAGTCAATACTCCAAAGAGCATTTGAGTAAATGGATGAAATAAAAGAAGATGGATTACAGTGGGCAAAGTGCTCAGTGAGAAATGGGGAAATCAGTCATTTTTAAAGTATGAATGTGAATAGGACAAAGATGGGAATTTAACTTTCAGGAAATATAGCATTGCAGGAGGGATTATTTATGACAGGGACAAGTAAACATTTTAGTTTGCTTTAAGAAAGGTTCTGTGGGAAAGGAGTATTTGCAGATCCAAGAAAGTGAGGGAAAGTTTGATGAATTAAGATCCTAGAGTACGTGGGAGGAAAAGAGATCAAGAACGTGGTTGGAGAACTAACCCAAAAAGATCAAAAGCATTTCATTTTCTGAAATGGGAGAAATTAAAGAGAGACAAATACTAGTATCACTGAATGTGAAGGATCTGTGTTAGAGGTTGAGGAGAGGCAGCTAAGGCATTTTGTCATTGTTGACTTGTTTTCTCAGTCAGGAAATAGTCCGAGACATCTGTGGATGTCATCTGAGCTTGATAACACCAGAACAGCCACGTCAAAAAAAAGAGTAACTGGAGACAATAAGCAGAAAAGAAAAAGACTGTCAGGCATTATTAAGAATGCAGTTAGGAGGGAAGCTTCTATACTCATAGCCCTAATGGACCTGATCAGCATGGCTCTGTAATGTTTCTCTAGCAGTCCTCAGCAAATGACATGAGGACAAGACAAATAATATGCTTGCACTAATCCCTGAGTTCAACGGCAAATTTTCTGTGATGGACGATTAAGGGGAACAAAAGAATAGAAAGTCTGGGGCTTCCCTGGTGGCTCAGTGGTTGAGGGCCCGCCTGCCGATACAGGGGACACGGGTTGGTGCCCCGGTCCGGGAGGATCCCACGTGCCGCGGAGGGGCTGGGCCCGTGAGCCATGGCCGCTGAGCCTGCGCGTCCGGAGCCTGTGCTCCGCAACGAGAGAGGCCACAACGGTGAGAGGCCCGCGTACCGCAAAAAAAAAAAAAAAAAAGAATAGAAAGTCTGATAAGAGCACGACTGAAATGAGTGATGAATATGTCCAGGCTAGATAAACAACAAAGGAAAGCCAGCTACAAAATAACCTATTAAGGGAGCTCAAAGCTCTAAAGTCATTGGTGGTGGAGGAATAGAGGTAGTATAGAAGTTAATGGGAGGGGATGAGGGAGGAGTTTGAAATGGGAGGGGAGGTCAAGAGCTAGGTTCAGTAACAATGCCAGTGAGGGCATTTGAAGGTGGGGAAGACAGATGATTTCAGATAAAGAGTTTAAGATTTTGGAAACACAACAGTTATGAGGATAGTAAGATGAATACAGTGGTCTAGAAATTTGGCCTTGAGGTCGGACAGGGTATGGAGGGAAGTGACTAGAAAAGGTGTCCAGGACCTTAGGGGCCAGCAAATGTATTGCATGTTAACAGAAGACAAACTTTAAAAACATTACTAAATATTAGTTATTTTATTTTCACAGGGAAAACAGGATTCCTACTATACTATAAAAATTAAAAACGAAAAAGAAAACCCCTTTAATGTTTCATACCATAATTCAGAAAATTTACTCTTATTGTGTGATAACAATTCCATTAAACTATAGGTGAGAATTATTTTTACATAAAGTTCATAGTCTACATACAGACACTACCTTCTGAAGAAGATGCCAAATAGATTTGTTTGTGCCAGAGAAGCCACACATATAGGGAAAAGCCTCAAGCATCTATTACGGTTTCTACAAAAAGAGCTGAACTAATTGCTGTTATCTACTGATATAACTTTAAAACAGATTCAAAAGATTTAAGAAGCTACATTGTCAAAAGAACGGTATACAATTCTTGTGTCACTATTCTATGCATGAGATTCTAAATAGTAAAGGTGACTGGATAAATTTGGGGACCCTGGTAAATACTTGGTACTACAAATACTGAAGTTTTATTTAGCCCTGCAGAGAAATTCAGTATTCTCATTCAGGAGAAATTTTAAAGAATGACTCATTATAAATTGTTCTTCCAGAACGTCTGGCTTTTAGAGATGATTTAGTAGGGCAAAAAGCAAAACATACACATATTTTACTTCCTACAAACAAGACTGTACTTTCCATCTATATTATAAAATAATAAATCATATTTCCAAAGAAAGAAGTTCCCTGATTATATTCCTGAGAAAATGCATGTGTGTTCATTCTTAACATATTAATTTTGCTACATGTGATAGGATCTTACTTTAAGCTTTGCCTTTGTCCTACTGCTGATCATAGACGCTGTGGGAATAATCAAAACCACTAAGATGAGATGGCAAGAAATGCCAACATAATACTTAGGATATGTTGGTAAAGCCTGTGTTACCTGGGCAGTTTTGCTGTAACATGTAGAATTTTCTTTTAAAAAATAAGGTGGGGGAATCGGGAAGATGGCGGAAGAGTAAGACGTGGAGATCACCTTCCTCCCCACAGCTACACCAGAAATACATCTACACGTGGAACAACTCCTACAGAACACCTACTGAACGCTGGCAGAAGACCTCAGACCTCCCAAAAGGCAAGAAATTCCCCACGTTCCTGGGTAGGGCAAAAGAAAAAAGATTAAACAGAGATAAAAGAACAGGGACAGGACCTGCACCAGTGGGAGGGAGCTGTGAAGGAGGAAAGGTTTCCACACACTAGGAAGCCCCTTCGCGGGCGGAGACTGCGGGTGGCGGAGGGGGAAGCTTCGGAGCCAAGGGGGAGAGCACAGCAACAGGGGTGTGGAGGGCTAAGCGGAGAGATTCCCGCACAGGGGATCGGTGCCGACCGGCACTCACCAGCCCCAGAGGCATGTCTGTTCACCCGCCGGGGTGGGTGGGGCTTGCAGCTGAGGCTCAGGCTTCCATCAGAGTGCAGAGAGAGGACTGGGGTTGACGGTGTGAACACAGCCTGCATGGGGTTAGTGCGCCACGGCTAGCCAGGTGGGAGTCTGGGGAAAAGTCTGGACCTGACGAAGAGACAAGAGACTTTTTCTTCCCTCTTTGTTTCCTGGAGCGCGAGGAGAGGGGATTAAGAGCGCTGCTTAAAGGAGCTCCAGAGACAGGCGTGAGCCGCGGCTAAAAGCGCGGACCCCAGAGACGGGCATGAGACACTAAGGCTGCTGCTGCCGCCACCAAGAAGCCTGAGGGCAAGCACAGGTCACTCTCCACACCTCCCTTCTGGGGAGCCTGTGCAGCCTGCCACTGCCAGGGTCCCGGGATCCAGGGACAACTCCCCCGGGAGAACGCACGGCGCGCCTCAGGCTGGTGCAACGTCACGCAGGCCTCTGCCGCCGCAGGCTCGCCCCACACTCCTTGCCCCTCCCTCCCCACGGCCTGAGTGAGCCACAGTCCCCGAAGCAGCTGTTCCTTTAACCCCGTCCTGTCTGAGCGAAGAACAGACACCCTCTGGCGACCTACACGCAGAGGCAGGGCCAAATCCAAAGCTGAGCCCCAAGAGCTGGGCGAACAAAGAAGAGAAAGGGAAATTTCTCCCAGCAGCCTCAGAAGCAGCGGATTCCACAATCAACTTGATGTACCCTGCATCTGTGGAATACATGAATAGACAAAGAATCATTCCAAACTGAGGAGGTGGCCTTTGAGAGTAAGATTTATTATTTTTTTCCCCCTTTTCCTCTTTTTGTCAGTGTGTATATGTATGCTTCTGTGTGAGATTTTGTCTGTATAGCTTTGCTTTCACCATTTGTCCTAGGGTTCTAACCGTCCGTTTTGTGTTTTTTAAATTTTTTTCTTAATTATTTTTTATTTTAATAACTTTATTTTATCTTTATTTTATCTTCTTTACTTCCTTCCTTCCTTCCTTCCTTCCTTCCTTCCCTCCCTCCCTTCTCTCTCCTCTCTCTCTCTTTCTCTCTCTCCCTCTCCCTCCCTCCCTCCTTCCCTCCCTCCCTCCCTCCCTCCCTCTCTCTCTCTCTCCCCCCACCTTGTTTGTTTCTTTCTTCTTTTTCTCCATTTTATTCTGAGCCGTGTGGATGAAACACTCTTAGTGCTGCAGCCAGGAGTCTGTGCTCTGCCTCTGAGGTTGGAGAGCCAACTTCAGGACACTGGTCCACCAGAGACCTCCCAGTTGCACATAATATCAAATGGCGAAAGCTTTCCCAGAGACTGTCATCTCAAAGCTAAGACCCAGCTCCACTGAACGACCAGCAAGCTACAGTCCAGGACACCCTATGCCAAACAACTAGCAAGACAGGAACACAACCCCACCCATTAGCAGAGAGGCTGCCTAAAATAAGTCCACAGACACCCCAAAACACACCACCAGACATGGACCTGCCCACGAGAAAGACAAGATCCAGCCTCATCCACCAGAACACAGGCACTAGTCCCCTCCACCAGGAAGCCTACACAACCCACTGAACCAACTTTAGCCACTGGGGACAGACACCAAAAACAACGGGAACTACGAACCTGCAGCCTGCAAAAAGGAGACCCCAAACACAGTAAGATAAGCAAAATGAGAAGACAGAAAAACACACAGCAGATGAAGGAGCAAGATAAAAACCCACCAGACCTAACAAATGAAGAGGAAATAGGCAGTCTACCTGAAAAACAATTCAAAATAATGACAGTAAAGATGATCCAAAATCTTTGAAAGAGAATAGACAAAATGCAAGGAACATTTAACAAGGACCTAGAAGAACTAAAGATGAAAAAAGCAACAATGAACAACATAATAAATGAAATTAAAAATACTCTAGATGGGATCAATAGCAGAATAACTGAGGCAGAAGAACGGATAAGTGACCTGGAAGATAAAATAGTGGAAATAACTACTGCAGAGCAGAATAAAGAAAAAAGAATGAAAAGAACTGAGGACAGTCTCAGAGACCTCTGGGACAACATTAAACACACCAACGTTCGAATTATAGGGGTTCCAGAAGAAGAAGAGAAAAAGAAAGGGACTGAGAAAATATTTGAAGAGATTATAGTTGAAAACTTCCCTAATATGGGAAAGGAAATACTTAATCAAGTCCAGGAAGCACAGAGAGTCCCATACAGGATAAATCCAAGGAGGAATATGCCAAGACACATATTAACCAAACTGTCAAAAATTAAATACAAAGAAAACATATTAAAAGCAGCAAGGGAAAAACAACAAATAACACACAAGTGAATCCCCATAAGGTTAACAGCTGATCTTTCAGCAGAAACTCTGCAAGCCAGAAGGGAGTGGCAGGACATATTTAAAGTAATGAAGGAGAGAAACCTGCAACCAAGATTACTCTACCCAGCAAGGATCTCATTCAGATTTGATGGAGAAAATAAAACCTTTACAGACAAGCAAAAGCTGAGAGAGTTCAGCACCACCAAACCAGCTTTATAACAAATGCTACAGGAACTTCTCTAGGCAAGAAACACAAGAGAAGGGAAAGACCTACAATAACAAACACAAAACAATTAAGAAAATGGGAATAGGAACATACATATCGATAATTACCTTAAATGTAAATGCTTAAATGCTCGCACCAAAAGACACAGACTGGCTGAATGGATACAAAAACAAGAACCATATATATGCTGTCTACAAGAGACCCGCTTCAGACCTAGAGACACATACAGACTGAAAGTGAGGGGATGGAAAAAGATATTCTATGCAAATGCAAACCAAAAGAAAGCTGGAGTAGCAATTCTCATATCAGACAAAATAGACGTTAAAATAAAGACTATTACAAGAGACAAAGAAGGACACTACATAATGATCAAGGGATTGATCCAAGAAGAAGATATAACAATTGTAAATATTTATGCACCCACCATAGGAGCACCTCAATACATAAGGCAAATACTAACAGCCATAAAAGGGGAAATCGACAGTAACACATTCATAGTAGGGGACTTTAACACCGCAGTTTCACCAATGGACAGATCATCGAAAATGAAAATAAATAAGGAAACACAAGCTTTAAATGATACATTAAACAAGATGGATTTAACTGATATTTATAGGACATTCCATCCAAAAACAACAGAATACACATTTTTCTCAAGTGCCCATGGAACATTCTCCAGGATAGATCATATATTGGGTCACAAATCAAGTCTTGGTAAATTTAAGAAAACTGAAATTCTATCAAGTATCTTTTCTGACCACAACACTATGAGACTAGATATAAATTACAGGAAAAGATCTGTAAAAAATACAAACACATGGAGGCTAAACAATACACTACTTAATAACAAAGTGATCACTGAAGAAACCAAAAAGGAAATCAAAAAATACCCAGAAACAAATGACAATGGAGACACGATGACCCAAAACCTATGGAATGCAGCAAAAGCAGTTCTAAGAGGGAAGTTTATAGCAATACAATCCTACCTTAAGAAACAGGAAACATCTCAAATAAACAACCTAACCTTGCACCTAAAGCAATTAGAGAAAGAAGAAAAAAAATACCCCAAAGTTAGCAGAAGAAAAGAAATCATAAAGATCAGATCAGAAATAAATGAAAAAGAAATGAAGGAAACAATACCAAAGATCAATAAAACTAAAAGCTGGTTCTTTGAGAAGATAAACAAAATTGATAAACCATTAGCCAGACTCATCAAGAAAAAAAGGGAGAAGACTCAAATCAATAGAATTAGAAATGAAAAAGGATAAGTAACAACTGACACTGCAGAAATACAAAGGATCATGAGAGATTACTACAAGCAACTCTATGCCAATAAAATGGACAACCTGGAAGAAATGGACAAATTCTTAGAAATGCACAACATGCCAAGACTGAATCAGGAAGAAATAGAAAATATGAACAGACGAATCACAAGCACTGAAATTGAAACTGTGATTAAAAATCTTCCAACAAACAAAAGCCCAGGACCAGATGGCTTCGTAGGCGAATTCTATCAAACATTTAGAGAAGAGCTAACACCTATCCTTCTCAAACTCTTCCAAAATATAGCAGAGGGAGGAATACTCCCAAACTCATTCTACGAGGCCACCATCACCCTGATACCAAAACCAGACAAAGATGTCACAAAAAAAGAAAACTACAGGCCAATATCACTGATGAACATAGATGCAAAAATCCTCAACAAAATACTAGCAAACAGAATCCAACAGCACATTAAAAGGATCATACACCATGATCAAGTGGGGTTTATTCCAGGAATGCAAGGATTCTTCGATATACGCAAAGCAATCAACATGATACACCATATTAACAAAGTGAAGGAGAAAAACCATATGATCATCTCAATAGATGCAGAGAAAGCTTTTGACAAAATTCAACACACATTTATGATAAAAACCCTGCAGAAAGTAGGCATAGAGGGAACCTTCCTCAACGTAATAAAGGCCATATATGACAAACCCACAGCCAACATCATCCTCAATGGTGAAAAACTGAAAGCATTTCCACTAAGATCAGGAACAAGATAAGGCTGCCCACTCTCACCACTCTTATTCAACATAGTTTTGGAAGTTTTAGCCACAGCAATCAGAGAAGAAAAGGAAATAAAAGGAATCCAGATCAGAAAAGAAGAAGTAAAGCTGTCATTGTTTGCAGATGACATGAGACTATACATAGAGAATCCTAAAGATGCTACCAGAAAACTACTAGAGCTAATCAATGAATTTGGTAAAGTAGCAGGATACAAAATTAATGCACAGAAATCTCTGGCATTCCTATACACTAATGATGAAACATCTGAAAGTGAAATCAAGAAAACACTCCCATTTACCACTGCAACAAAAAGAATAAAATATCTAGGAATAAACCTACCTAAGGAGACAAAAGACCTGTATTCAGAAAATTATAAGACACTGATGAAAGAAATTAAAGATGATACAAACAGATGGAGAGATATACCATGTTCTTGGATTGGAAGAATCAATACTGTGAAAATGACTCTACTACCCAAAGCAATCCATAGCTTCAATGCAATCCCTATCAAACTACCACTGGCATTTTTCACAGAACTAGAACAAAAAATTTCACAATTTGTATGGAAACACAAAAGACCCCGAATAGCCAAAGCAATCTTGAGAAAGGAAAACGGAGCTGGAGGAATTAGGCTCCCTGACTTCAGACTATACTACAAAGCTCCAGTAATCAAGACAGTATGGTACTGGAACAAAAACAGAAAGATAGATCAATGGAACAGGATAGAAAACCCAGAGATAAACCCACTCACATATGGTCACCTTATCTTTGATAAAGGAGGCAGGAATGTACAGTGGAGAAAGGACAGCCTCTTCAATAAGTGGTGCTGGGAAAACTGGACAGGTACAGGTAAAAGTATGAGATTAGATCACTCCCTAACACCATACACAAAAATAAGCTCAAAATGGATTAAAGACCTAAATGTAAGGCCAGAAACTATCAAACTCTTAGAGGAAAACACAGGCAGAACACTCTATGACATAAATCACAGCAAGGTCCTTTTTGACTCACTTCCTAGAGAAATGGAAACAAAAATAAACAAATGGGACCTAATGAAACTTCAAAGCTTTTGCACAGCAAAGGGAACCATAAACAAGACCAAAAGACAACCCTCAGAATGGGAGAAAATATTTGCAAATGAAGCAACTGACAAAGGATTAATATCCAAAATTTACAAGCAGCTCATGCAGCTCAATAACAAAAAAACAAACAAGCCAATCCAAAAATGGGCAGAAGACCTAAATAGACATTTCTCCAAAGAAGATATACAGACTGCCAACAAACACATGAAAGAATGCTCAACATCATTAATCATTAGAGATAGGCAAATCAAAACTACCATGAGATATCATCTCACACCAGTCAGAATGGCCATCATCAAAACATCTAGAAACAATAAATGCTGGAGAGGCTGTGGAGAAAAGGGAACACTCTTCCACTGCTGGTGGGAATGTGAATTGGTACAGCCATTGTGGACAACAGTATGGAGGTTCCTTAAAAAACTACAAATAGAACTACCATATGACCCAGCAATCCCACTACTGGGCATATACCCTGAGAAAACCATAATTCAAAAAGAGTCATGTACCAAAATGTTCATTGCAGCTCTATTTACAATAGCCCGGAGATGGAAACAACCTAAGTGTCCATCATCGTATGAATAGATAAAGAAGATGTGGCACATATATACAATGGAATATTACTCAGCCATAAAAAGAAACGAAATTGAGCTATTTGTAATGAGGTGGATGGACCTAGAGTCTGTCATACAGAGTGAAGTCAGAAATAGAAAGACAAATACCATATGCTAACACATATATATGGAATTTAAGAAAAAAAAATGTCATGAAGAACTTAGGGGTAAGACAGGAGTAAAGACACAGACCTACTAGGGAATGGACTTGAGGATATGGGGAGGGGGAAGGGTAAGCTGTGACAAAGCGAGAGAGTGGCATGGACATATATACACTACCAAACGTAAAATAGATAGCTAGTGGGAAGCAGCCGCATAGCACAGGGAGATCAGCTCGGTACTTTGTGACCACCTAGAGGGGTGGGATAGCGAGGGTGGGAGGGAGGGAGGGAGACGCAAGAGGGAAGAGATATGGGGACATATGTATATGTACAAGTGATTCACTTTGTTATAAAGCAGAAACTAACACACCTTTGTAAAGCAATTATACTCCAATAAAGATGTAAAAAAAAAATTGGGTGATCTGTACAGTACATAAAAGTAAAAATAGGAAAAAATCAACATTTTAATATTTTTTTCTTCTGGAATCCCCCAGCAATATTATAAGACTCATTTAACTCATTTGAGTGAGTTTTTAATAAGGTATCAAAAGGTAGACCATTTTCTCTAGTCTTTCCTGGGAATTGCAGTTAATTAAATGTAGGTACAAACCTAACTCCTAGGGATATTTCTGGTTACGTTTTGAGACTTTTTTATTTCTAACTAATTTTCGTTGGATCTCTATGCCATTCTGACCCCTCTCTACTCTCCGCAGGTGATAAGATCTCTGCTTACTTCATTCACTGTCAGATAGGAATAACTCATTTCAAACTTCTGATTTACTTGCAGAGCTGACAGCTCTGTTAGTTACGATCTAGGATTTTACTCTGTTATAGTCACAAAAATTTTCACTCTTATTGATTTTATACATAAATAATGAGGCTGGGTTGTATGTTCTTAGCTAGTAACCTACCTCTCCTTTGCTTTGAAGTGTTATTAGATTTTTAAACCTGAGATCCTGACTCTTGTCTCTCAATTTCCACATATCTATTGGGATAATCAGAAGTTATAAATATGTCATGTTTGAGTACCTAGAAGTTTGCATACAGTATGGTAGCCTCTAGTTATTTGTAGCTTTTGAGCCCTTGAAATGTGTTGCTAGTCTGAATTGAGATGTGCTGTAAGTTTAAAACACAAAGTAGATATTGACATCTTAGTACAAAAACAATGTAAAACATCTCAATTTTTATATTGATTAGGTGTTTAAATGACAATACTTTTACGTTTTGTTAAAATAAAACATTAAAATAATTTTAGCTATAAATAAGCAGTACAGTTCTGAAATTTTTAAATTACATGTGATTCATATTTGTGTTTCCCATTATAATTCTCCTGGATAGTAGTGCCCTAAAAGAAAGTTTGAAATTAGACCTCTCAGCAAATGCTGTATTCCACAAAAACAAGACAGAACAAAACAAAAAGCAGCTATGTATGGAGAATATTATAGGGAACCCTATGTCAGGGAAGAAGAAATTGTCCTCTACCCTTCTAGGTTCTTATGGCTCGTCTACAAATTAAATTAACATGAGACAGATTAACAGGAGAAAATCAAACAAAAGTTGCATATCATGTTTACATGGGAGAGACCCAGGAAAACTGAGTAACTCACGAAAATGGCCCAAGCTCTCACCTTAAATACCATTTTCAGTTAAAGACAAAAGAGGATGTTAGGGTAGTGACTTGGGACTTCAAAGGGGAGAGAGGCAATTTACATGGAGATGGAAAAGCAAATGTTTGGTAAACAAATGTTTACTGGCCTGTGCAAAGACAATGAAACACAGAGAGGACTTTGAACAAACAGACTTTCCTAGGTTCCTCCCTGTCCACCGAGTTCATACTATAGTTACCTCTGGTGACAACTCCCTGCCTGGTACAGGTCCTCTATTTACATTCTTTCAAACAGTTGGGGGCAAGGTCAAAGGTTCTTTCTCTTTTGGGCCTTAAAAATAATCAGTCTAAATTAATCCTCACACCAAAGAAAGCCATTTAGGGGTGGCATATTTTTCTCCCCTACGCCTACTACCTACCCCACCATTTCTCAAGGGTTTTGCTTATTCTTTCTCTTTGAAAATAGCCAAGATTTTAGTAGCAGCAATTTAAAGGTATGGATTGACAAGAACCAAGTTTTAAAGTGCTTTAGAGTGGAACCCATTAATTAAAAATACAGTCTTTCTACTGCTTACAACATAATGTATTATTCTGTAAAAATAACACATTCAGTACAGCTGATGAAGTTGAAGAGAACCTCTGCATCTTGCACCTCTAGCATTCTTTAGACATTAAAATGGTTATGCAAAAGCAGATAAAATGAAAAACTATTTCTCTCTTATATTTACTTTTCTGGTCACAAATGTACAATGATTATTCATGTGGCGTTCTGGAAGTACCCCACTGGTGAATGCAGTAAATGATTCAGCACTCCTCTGGTCATGAATAATTCATAGGGGAAGTGTCATATACCAAATTTGTTGGGTTACGTGATTCCTACAGTGCCTTTTAAAACTTGATCTACAGACTTATTCCCACTGCACTATTTTTACCATATCTGTGTGGGAGGACAACTACTATGATAGACATAAAACCTGAAACTAGTTAAATGATACTGTAAAATGCTCCATAAAGTTCAAGTGCAACATGGAATGATTTCTCCATTTCTTTAAGCGTGATGACCAACCTTGGGATTCATGGAAACATCAAACCTCTGTTTTAAATAGGGATGTTTTTAAAGCATGGTAATGTTAACTTTTTAACCATGAGTGGCATATTATGATTTTTAAAAATTGACTTTTATCAACTCTTTTCCTTATATCTGCCTCTCATTTTTATTTTCTTTTAATAATTTTTATTATTTTTTTAAATAATAAAGAATCCATATTCAATAGAACAAGTTACAAATAAAGTGGAAATACTTGATTTTTTGATTTTATCAATATAATAGAAATAATAATATCAGGTCTAAAAACGGAATCTGAAAAGTCTAATAAAACTTCTAAAAGTTCGCTAACATTTGATCTATCACATATGTCAATGAGGATTTAACACCTCCAAAGCCAATTTCTTACTCCTAGAGCCATGAGGGTTTAAAAAACCTTTTTTACACTTATGTGAAATTAACTTGTCTTCAATTTATTCCTACAAACACTAATTTATATTAGAACATACTAAAATACGTATGAAGAAAGCATTTTCAAGACTACCATTCTAATGTAGTTGTGGATGAAGGAAAGAAGAACATTACCCTGAAAACAGTCAAAGAAAAAATACAGCATACAATTCTGCTAAATCTGAAACTCTGTTAGGCTACTAGATCTGCTTCTGCTTAGAGTATGGCTACACGTCAGATAATGTAATGGGATTGCCTTAGGGGATGTCACAATTTTCCCATAAAGTCATTTTCATGAATAGATGTTTCAGGTGGATGGAAATTAAAAAACAGAAAGCAAAGAATCACTTTCTCAGTGGGCAATTTCTGAGATGTTCAGCAATACATTTAAAACACAGAATAATCTGGGAAACCATCAAAATAACAACCATCTGTTCGAATGGTCTTAGAGGAGTACATTTTCTTACAGGAAAACTTCTGAGTTGACCCAACAGAATCTGAGAATGAGAGTGGCAGATGGCTCCTAGGGACTACATTTCAAATAATTTTGTTCTGTAGATGTATAAGAAGTTATTATAAGCAGAAGGAAAGAAAAGGAAGATAAACTGGCATTTGCTGCATTTACTTTGACACAATGAAGGATTTAAGTTATCCTTCAAAAGTCCTGATATAGGCTAACACACATTATACATTTTAAAATAAAGTGCACATTTTTGCCTACTCTCGCCAATTGCACTGCAACGCTCCTGAGGAGCAAGAGAGGATGCTATAGTATCCTGTCACCCGGGATTATGTAAAGCTACCACTTGTTGTGGCGAACTCTTTATGGAGGGAAGCGGGTTTGTTTATTGCACTACTCTGCTTATTTTGATATCGATCCCTAGTTGATATTTTAGAAATTTTACTTATTACAAATCCAGTTGCTCAGAATCTCTTCTATCCCTTATATAGTATCAATTAGTTTAGCAAAAGTTCTAAATAACTGTTACAGAATGAAATGTGTCTCCTCAAAATTCCTATGTTCAAGCTCTACCCCCTGACCCGCATGTGACTGTATCTGGAGATGAGGCCTTTAAGGAAGGCTAAATGAGGTCAAAAGTGTAGGCCCTAATCTGATAGGTCTAGTGTCCTTTTAGGAAGACAGCTAGCGCTAGCTCACGCATGTTCTCTCTCTTCTCTTCTGTCTCTCTAAGCTCAAGCACAGAGAAAAGGCCATATGAGGACACAGCAAGAAGGTGGCCCTCTGAAAGCCAGAAGAGGTCTCACCAGAAACCAGTTCTGCCAGCGCCTTGATCTTGGACTTCTAGGCTCCAGATCTATGACAGAATATATTTCTGCTGTTTAAGCCACCCAGTCTGTGGTAGGTTGTTATGGTAGGCCTGGATGACTAACACAGTATCTGCAGAGAAGCTCAAGTTCTTTGGTTTGTTTCTTTGGGCTTTATTTTGGCTTTGTTTTTTGTTTCTTTGGAACAGACCTGTGATGATTTAGACAACCCAGAGTATTCATGAGCATGCCTAGGAACATAATTATGTGAAGTTTTTGGTGTGTCAAAATACTTTTCACCCTGAAAAGGTTTCTGTCTCATCTCAGTTTCATGTTGAACTATGTTTGATACATTATCAAAATATAATAGCAAATCTGAAATTCTAGAAAAAAGTGTAGCAATAAAAAGTTCTACTGAAGATGCTTAACTTAGACTATCTCCTCAATGATTACTACTGACCTGCCCTTTGCAATGACACTATAATCCTATGTTATATAGCTTGGACAAGATCAATTTTTGCAAATGATGTCTTTAGCAAGAAGGGTAAAGTGGCTACCACCTCACAAATTGGATATGAATTTAATTATTTTTTATTCACAAAAGTAGTCTTCATAAAATCTCAAAGTCCTAGTAGATCTTAGAACTGAATATGGGTACTGAAAAAAATACTAAAAAGCAATAGAAAAAATAGGGCAAATTATGTAAATATGCAACTAAGAAACAAAATTCAGTATACTATACTTAAATACTAATTAAAATGTGATATAATTTTTGTCTATACAGTTACCACTATTTTTAAATTAAGACTTTATATTTTAGAGCAGTTTTAGATTCACAGCAAAGTAGAGAGGAAGGTACAGGGACTTCCCATATACTCTATGGCTCCCTACACACACAGCCCCTCCCATTACCAACATTCCCCACCATAATGGTTCATTTGTTACAACTGATGAACCTTACATTGACACATCATAATCACCCAAAGTTCACAGTTTACATTGCAGTTCACTCTTGGTATTGTATATTCTATGGGTGTGGGCAAATGTATAATGACACATGTCCATCATTATAGTATCACATGCCCTAAAAATCCTCTGTGCTAAGCCTATTCATCCCTCTCTCTCTCTTAACCCCTGGCAACCGCTGATCTTTTTATTGCCTTCATAGTTTTGTCTCTTCCAGAATGACATGTAGTTGGAATTATACTGTACATAGTCTTTTCAAACTGACTTCTTTCACTTAGTAATATGCATTGAAGTCTTCTCCATGGCTTTTTGAGGCTGGAAAGCTCTGTTTTTGTTGTTGTTATTTTCAGTGCTGAATAATATTGTATTGTCTGAATATACCACAGTTTATTTACCCATTCATCACTGAGGAACAGTAGGTTGCTTTCAAGTTTTGGCAATTATGAACAAAGTTGCTATAAACATCCATGTACAGGTTTTTGTGTGGGCATAAGTCTTCAACATAAGTTTTCAACTCCTCTGGAAAAATACCTAAAAGCTTGATTGCTGGATTATATAAGAGTATGATTAGTTTTATAAAAAAAAAATGCCAAACTGTCTTCCAAAATGGCTTGTACCATTTTGCATTCCCATCAGCCATGAATGAAAGTTCTTCTTGCTCCACATCCTTGTCAGCATTTGGTGTTGTGTTCTGAATTTTGGCCATTCTAATACATGTGTAGTGGTATCTTGTTTTAATTTGTAGTTCCCTGATGACGTACGATGTGAAGCATCTTTTCATATTCTTATTTGCCATTTATATATCTTCTTTGGTAAAATGTCTGTTAAGGTCTTTGGTCCATTTTTTAATCAGGTTGTTTCATTCTTACTGTTGAGTTTTAAGGGTTCTTTGTGTATTTTGGATACCACTCCCTTATAAGATGTATCTTTTGAAAATATTTTCTCCCATTCTATGAGTTGTCTTCTCATTCTCTTGATATTATCTTTCACAGATCAAAAGGTTTTAATGTTAATGAAGTCCAGTTTATCAGTTATTTCTTTCATGGATTGTGCTTTGGTATTGTATCTAAAAAGTCATCACCAGTTAGCATCTTTTAGGTTGCATTTATACATATGAATATTAAAAATGATATGATTTGCAAAGTTTAATGCACCCAGATACAGATAATTTTATTTTAAAATGAAAAAACCCAACATATTCAAATTCTGTGAAATTTTAAATAAACTATAGCATATTCAAAGTCTAAAATATCATTATTCATTAAAATGATCTTAAGAATAATATTCTATGAGATAGGAAATTATCTACAATAAAATTTTAAAGCAAAATACCAAAAACATACATAATATGAACTCACTGTAAATAAAAAATTGATATTTATGCAAAGGTTTTTATTAACTTTTTTTTTTTTTTTTTTTTTTTTGCGGTACGCGGGCCTCTCACTGCTGTGGCCCCTCCTGTTGTGGAGCACAGGCTCCGGACGCGCAGGCTCAGCGGCCATGGCTCACGGGCCTAGCCGCTCCGCGGCATGTGGGATCTTCCCAGACCAGGACTCGAACCCATGTCCCCTGCATTGGCAGGCAGATTCTCAACCACTGCGCCACCGGGGAAGCCCCTTTATTAACTTTTAAAATATTTTCTCTAAATATCAGGATTATGAATGCTTCCAATATTATTTTATGACTACATTTTAAAGTTTTCCAAATTTTTATTATAAAAATACAAAAAGAAATTCACTCTTTTGAAAGGGAAGATTTATTTTCAACACTCTAGGAGGTGAATCAAAAAAGATCCTGCTTCGATTTATGACAGAGAGTGTTCTGCCTATGTTTTCCTCTAAGAGTTTTATAGTATCCACATTTACATTTAGGCCTCTAAACCATTTTGAGTTTATTTTTGTGTGTGGTGTTAGGGAGTGTTCTAATTTCATTCTTTTACATGTAGCTGTCCAGTCTTCCCAGAACCATTTATTGAAGAGACTATCTTTTCTCCATTGTATAGTCTTGCCTTCTTTGTCACAGATTAGTTGGCCATAGGTGCATGGTTTTATCTCTGAACTTTCTATCCCATTCCATTGATCTATATTCGTTTTTGTGCCAGTACCATACTGTTTTGATGACTGTAGCTGTGTAGTATAGTCTGAAGTCAGGGAGCCTGATTCCTCTAGATCCGTTTTTCTTTCTCAAGACTGTTTTGGCTAATTGGGGTCTTTTGTGTTTCCATACAAATTGTAAAATTTTTTGTTCTAATTCTGTGAAAAATGTTATTGGTAATTTGATAGGGATTGCATTGAATCTGTAGATTGTTTTGGGTATTATAGTCATTTTGATAATATTGATTCTTCCAATCCAAGAACATTGTATATCTCTCCATCTGTTTGTGTTATCTTTGATTTCTTTCATCAGTATCTTATAGCTTTCTGAGTACAGGTCTTTTGCCTCCTTAGGTAGGTTTATTCCTAGGTATTTTATTCTTTTTGATGGTAAATGGGATTGTTTCCTTAAATTCTAAACAGATGGGACCTAATTAAACTTAAATGCTTTTGCACAGCAAGGGAAACCATAAACAAAATGAAAAGACAACCTAAACAATAGGAAAACAATATTTTCAAATGTAGTGACCAACAAGGGATTAATCTCCAAAATGTACAAACAGCTCATGGAGCTCAATATCAAAAAAACAAACAATCCAATCAAAAAATGGGCAGATCTAAATAGACATTTCTCCAAAGACGACATACAGATGGCTGAAAAGCACATGAAAAGACACTGAACATCACTAATTATTAGAGAAATGCATATCAAAACTACAATGAGGTATCACCTCACACCAGTCAGAATGGCCATCATCAAAAATCTACAAACAATAAATGCTGAAATGAGTGTGGAGAAAAGGGAACCCTTCTACACTGTTGGAGGGAATGTAAATTGATACAACCACTATGGAGAACAGATTGGAGGTTTCTTAAAAAACTAAAAATAGAGCTACCATATGATCCAGCAATCCCACTCCTGGGTATATATCCAAAGAAAACCATACTTCGAAAAGATACATGCACCCAAATGTTCACTGCAGCACTATTCACAATAGCCAAGACATGGAAGCAACCTAAATGTCCATCCACTGACAGAGGAATGGATAAAGAAGATGTGGTACATATATACAATGGAATATTAGCCATAACAAATAACAAAATAATGCCATTTTCAGCAAAATGGAATGACCTAAAGATTGTCATACTGAGTGATGTAAGTCAGAGAAAGACAAATACCATATGATATCACTTGTATGTGGCATCTTAAAAAACAGTACGAATGAACTTATTTACAAAACAGAAATAGAGTCACAGATGTAGAAAACAATCTTATGGTTACAAGAGGGGAAAAGGGGGGGGTGGTAAATTGGGAGATTGGGATTGACATATACACATTACTATACATGAAAAAGATAACTAATAAGGAACTACTGTATAACACAGGGAACTCTACTCAATACTCTGTAATGACCTATATGGGAAAAGAATCTAAAAAAGAGTGGATATATGTATATGTATAACTGATTCACTTTGCTGTACAGCAGAAACTAACACAACATTGTAACTCAGCTATACTTCAATAAAATTTTTTTAAAAGGCAGATTTAGGTCAAATCTGATGAGATCAACATAATATTCTCTAGCCTATTACTGGATTTATACATTGAAAACAATGCTGATGATATTAGTGAGATGCGAGCTTTATGTAATCCCCCAATTTAGCAAGAGTATTTTCAGGGAAAAGAAGGAAAATTAAAAATTCTAATTATATTAAATATTTGGCCACTTCAGATTCTTGAGCTCCCAAAGCTCCTATGCCTGCCCATTCTTTTGTTTGTTTCAAAATACATGAAAGACTTTTAACATATGAATACTAGGAATATAAGACAAACAGAACATTTTCAATATGTACCAACATTGAGCAAATTTTATTTAAGCTACTAAGTTCCAGGGTAAAGGACCTGTTCATTTGTTTACCAGTTCTTAAGAGAAGGTGTATAGTGCCTGACATTTTCTAATTTTCTGGGCTTTAAAATTCTGTCCTCAGCATTAAATGAATAGATCTTCAAGAAGTAGTTCTTATCGGCTAATAGCTACTCTGCGCCACTCCAATCTTAAATCACATCAACACAAAATTACTTGAATTAAAAAGAAAGAATACAGCATATACACATATGTACCCACATATCCATACATGCATACAGACTGCAATTCTCTAGAAATCACCTACTTAAATAAGACTGAGTCTTATTTAGTGAATGATATTTTTTAAAGTTCAAGTTATATACTCCTAAATTTATGGTAGATCACATAGTAAAATAAGTTAATCCTTTCTGTTTCATTCATTCATCTTATTATCTACAATTCAATTTTTTCCAATAAATAATTATTAGAATAATTCTTAAAAAATTAATTGACAATTCTAATTATGTATTTCCTAGTTACCTAATGTGTTAAGTAAAACAGACTCTGAGGAAAAGCAAGTAGAGATCCATTCAACCTCCCTTTAAGAACACTAGATAAACTCCATTATTTCCTCACAGCTGAGTCTCCACCCATCTATTTCCTTTGCTTTTAATTTTAACTACAGAGTCAATGTTGCCTTGTCTTCCTTTACATTTGTTGTGAAATCTTCTGGCACTTTTCTTTTCCCTTTCTTGTTGAAATTGTCAGAGTCTATATTTTTCCTTCAGTATTTCACTCAGCCTTAATGAAAATTAACTTCACAGTCAAAATAAAATGAAGTTAATGGAAGAAAAGAAGAAGGTAATAAATTTAAAAGAAAAGTGATGCCATACCTAGGAAAATCAGTGTCAAAAGCTGTGATCATGTTATCACTTGATTATACAACATCATTAACACAGCTGATGTAAAGTTATCCTGAGTATAATTGTGTGAGAGAAACACAGGTGTGGAGTGTATATACCACCCACTGGATTCTACTCAGAGTCTGTGAAGGTCGTATGTTGTCATCACATTTCAGGACCTCATACCAAAATAGAAGCACCTTTGATGGTAAAAGATAAGGCTGAAGTATGAATGGAAAACCAATTGCCTTCTTTATATTGCAGAAAGCTCACATTACAAGGCATTTCCACTCTAACAGAAATTCACTTCACACATTCTATAGATCAAGAAATAGTTGAAACTCTCATATCTGGCACATGAAGCTACTGCATGTTCCAGTCTACTCCCCTTTCTCTCTCTCTTCCTTCCCCCTCAATTCCCTTCCCTGCTCTCTCCTCCTTGACCCCAGACGACATTTCCTTGCTACATCATACCACAAGCAATAGTTTGATCTTTGCCTTAATCCAATACACATCAATCAAATCAATTGATTAAGCACCAAAGATTTATAACAGGCTCTATAAAAAATAAAACTCAGGATACAACATCTTTAGGACACAGTAATAATCTGGTGTTTAAAATTTAACTTTTCCTAAACCATTCAAAGAAAACAAAACCTAAATATAAAATATAATTAAAAAGAAAAATAATCTGCAGCTTTCTCTCCTATTTAACTGGAACTTGGAAATATGTAGTTGATTCTGGAATAAATTAATCTGTAATTATTCAGTATAATTATGATTTAGTAAAAGTAGGTTTTATTAGTTTGTATGCATTTGTTATGATCTTTTTTTATTTTTTAAAAGAGGTATCTTTACTGACAGGAACTTTATTTGAGGCCATGCCAGTCAAGATTTTGAATCTTTGAGTTTCCATTTTCTTATTTAGTAAAGAGGGTCATGTCTCTTCATTCCTCAAGGCCAAACTATTCCAGGCTTCTTTGTTAAGGTACCCACATTATCTAGCTCTATCATGTCGGTGATTACTAAATGTTTTTGGTTATCATTAACCATTTTTGCAAAATTCCCTACTCTCAATACATGTGGTTTCCATGAAACTAATTTCATTCATAAGTACCTGGCTGGCATGTGACTCAAGCCTGAACAATAAAAACCTTACATTTGTCTGCCTTGGTGATTGTTTCAAGGATGGGTACATGACCTCATCAGAATCAACTGGACATCTGGGAGCTTTTGCTGAGATTTCTCATACAGAGTTATTCTCTTTACCTGCAGCACTTGAACTAGTGGCAGCCACTCTACAAACACAAAGAGGAAGTCTGTCTGAGACTGGAGCTAATATGAAAAAAGAATCAAGATCTGGAGAGAGCGACTGTTTGATCCTCTGAATCAAGCAGCCAATAGGTTTATACATATTGTTGGAAGTCTCAGTTACTAGGGATAATGATTATGTCTTTTGTTTAAATAAATTTGAGTTCGATTTTTTGTACTCTGCAACCAAAATGCCTTAACTGACACATAGCAATGATCACTCTCACTTCAAATTTTCTATGGAAATTAAAACTGGAATTTTATAATATATGAGTTTAAATTATTTTGCATATATTAAGGAATGACTGTTTTTATTCTTATGATAGGATTTAATTTCTACAAGGAAAATTTTGTCTTATGATTAACTATGTTCTCCAATGTTAAAAGGTAAACTGAGACACATTAAAATCTTCAAGAGTTTATTTGAGCACACATGGATTTGAATTGGGCAGTAACAAAACCAGAGTGGTTGAAAGGGTTCAACTGAGCTAGGGGCAAGGTTTTCACAGAGAAGACACTAAAGCAAAGTGAAGAAATCATTTGAATCGTTATAGCTTAAGCACTTGCCTGGTTTGGGAAATCCTAGTTGGCTGTTGGTGATTGGTTGTTCTTAGATTCTGTTTTCTTGGATTTGAGCGCACTGACCCTGGCTTAGACTTTGGTTTGCTTGCTTACGTGGACTACCAAGGCATTAGAGCCACCCCAGTCTAATGGTTTCCTTGTTTAAATACTGTAACACCAGGATATTCTCCATAGCTTTACGTGCAAATATAATGCAGGGATGAAAACAAGCCTTACTCAATCAAAAGTCTGTTAGGGATACTTCTAACCTGACCTTCTCACCTGACCTGTAACAGTATATAAAGAAGAGAGGTTTCCCCCTGTTATCTTTATTGTTTAATTACTGATAGATTATTTAGGAATGAATTTTATCATAACAGCAATACAACTGACTAGGAATGACAGAATTCCATAACAGGAGATTTTAATTTATTGTGTTAATTACTTACACATTAATTATATATAAAATCATGATAAAGAGTGGGTTTCTGACAGAACTTCCCAATATCTTAAGCACTGAAAATCGTTAGGCAGGATTTTTTTTGATGTGACCACAGTTCCTCTCTATATCACTTACTTTATACTGTTTTGTTACTGTGGGTATTACAATCGTCATTTATGCCAGTCTGTGTTGAGATGTCACTTCGATGTATTTGGTCTAAATTTTTAATTGCATAAATATCTGTCTACATCTACAATTTCTCAAAGTTGACTTTTTAGGTAGAATCTTTATCATTTTTTTTTACATTTTTCTAAGGTTTTCTAATAAATTTCTACTTCAGTTATTATCACCTAGAATTTTCTTCCTAACTGCACGTCTGTGAATGTACTATAAGGCACTATCTCTCTACCCCTCATACCCCATCTTAGTTCTCTGATGGTATGGCGATATTTTTAATAACTCTTGCTTCAGTTACTTCAGTGATGTGAATTTATTTAAGCCACACCATTTAATTGGAAGAACTCTTTCCACCTGGATAAATGCAAATCGTACTCCAAGCCAAGAAACCTAGATACAAGTTCTTTTCTATTAATTACATTAAGCATTTGCCTTGGCTGAAAGTTACAAGGATTCTGCTTTCACTTAAATACCATAGGATCTATGTTCACCAGAGTCACACACTTAAGATGCACTCAATGATTACATATTGACTGATAAGAAAAAATGTTGAATGATGAAGGGAATGAACACCATTCATTTTCCCTTCTCATTTTTATAAGAAAATGTATGGCATTCAATATAAGTCCTATTATAGGAAGTATGCTAAGTTTACATCTATCTGTTAGCTGAAATAAGAATTTTTAGGCTGATGATCAGTAATGATCAGTAATTCAATAAATTACTAAATTCAACTGAATGCATGTGTCAACACCTAATTAAGCACGTCATCAACTCAACAAGAATTAAGAAGTATGCATCTTGTATTATTAACAACCTCTCAAAAAGCTGCTATTCAGTCTTCAGGTTCTGCCCTGAATCTATTCTTTGGATACAGTTCCTAATCCGAGATTAATTTATTCAAACTTTACCTTTGTGTAAAACCTATAGACTTCAAGCAGGCTTTAGTGGGACTATTGGAACTCAGGGACTCTACAGCATTAAAATCCAGTTCTTATATGACTGGATTTTAATATAGTAATATTTATATTTTATCAGAACATGTAAACAAAATCATTTTCTTCATTTGTATTTTAGTTTACCAAATACTTAATGAAACAATTACCACAAAGGTTTATTGTACACCCTGTTAAACACTGCACAATATTTTAATAAGACTTTTAACTTATGCAGATTACTTCTTTTGCGAAATTTCCAATATTACTTATAAACATGTGAAAAATCTCTAAGAGTTACAATGGAATATAATAATAATTTTATTTCATCAGCTCCCCTAATGCTAGAGTGGGAAGAATGAAAACCTTTATGAGGGCTGAGAGAATGTCTCATAGAGGTAGAATTTGAAATTTTAAGATTGGTAAACAGAATTTTGTAAGGGAAGTGGAATGAGAGCAAATAAAGAATGATCATAAGTATGAAGGTATCTGTACCTCATCATCGCAGAAGAGTCAGGAAACTAACCTTAGCACATAAGGGAGGTGGATAAAATAGAAAAGTAAAATTCAGACAGATATTTTAAAACAGTATTTTACAGGCAATACATTCATACAAATAAAAGCTGCATCAACTATGTACGATATATGTGGAAATTTCTTCAGAAACTGTAAAATGTAATCTAGTTATCAGTTGTTACTATCATCACTCCTCTTGTATAATTTGGAAGCCAAAATAACAATGCAAGAATTTAGAGAGAACATAATCAAAAAAGTTTAAACTTTAGATAAGAACCATAGTTAAATAGGAAGACAACGCAAGGTAGGCAAAAAAGGAGCAGATGAAGACAGGAGGAACATTAGGATGCAAGAGTTTCAGGAAAACAAGGGGGAAACAGTATGTTTTTTCCCCTGGTTTTTTCTTGCATGAGAATGTACACATACGGTTTTAACACCACTGTTATTTTTATGTCACAGTTCTTAATAGACAAGCTAACCTATAATTACCGAAGAATGAATAGAGTAGTTTTTCAGATAGCAGGACACTGAAAACACATTTACACTTAACAGGAGGTGATTAGTTGGTAGAATGTGTTAGAAAAGCTTCAAACCCCATAAAACAAATATCAATCCTTTCATTCAGGGGTTGTTTTTCATCACTGACTGAAAAATACAGTCATTTCATTAAACCCTCCTTCAGGTTTTTTAATTGTTCCAGGGGTATTATCAGGTGTGTTTCCGTAATACCACCTACCGTGGATTGGTAGAGACACAAAAATACATGATCAAGTATAACTGAGTGAGTTGAAGTCTTTTGGAAATATTTACTACCAAACAGCAGTCTCTTAACATTAAAAAACTGCATATTGGATTCAGAACTACATTAAAGAAACATTTTTTTCATGTGCCAAACACTGGGCAAACACAAATACACACACCCAAAAAAACAGATTTTCTCTAGTCAAGTTCACCATTTAGTGATAAAAATAAGCAGAAACAATTTTTTAAAAAGCTAGTAATGCAATATAAGTGGTAAAACATTCTGAAAAGTGGGGAAACTGACTGTCTTGAAGGTGAGAAAAAGGCAAGTGATAACAATTGGATCTTACACAAGAGTTGTTTTCATTTTTCAATTTTTTGTTTTGTTTTTTCTTGATGAAAAGGAGGAGTACATGATAGGCAAGGGGAGAAGTGCTAATGTGTGTCAAGGTGAAACCATTTCATGTTTTAGTAACACTGAGTTATCCCATGAGATTGGAGTCGAGACACTAAAAAATGTGGTGATTGAGGCTGTTCTACTTGAAATGGGCCCTGTATTAGTCAGGTTCTCCGAACCTACAGGACATATATAGGTACATATGTATAAGATTTACTATAGGAATTGACTCATGCAGTTATGAAGGCCTGGAACCAACACAGTCTGCCCTCTGCAAACTGGAGAACCAGGAAAGCCAGTGGTACAATTTAGTCCAAGTCTAAACTCTAGAGAATCGGTAGCTCTGATGTTGAGGGCAGGAAAAGATGGGCATTCCAGGTAAAGAAGAGAAAGGGTGAATTCAACCTTCCTTTACCTTTCTGTTCCATTTAGACTCTCAACAGATTGGATGACACCCATCCACATGGGTGAGGATGGACTTCTTTACTCAGTCTACTGAATCAAATGCTAACCTCTTCCAGAACACTCTCACAGACACCAGAAATAATGTTTCATCAGCTATCTGGACATCCCTTGGTCCAGTGAAGTAAACATGTAAAATTAACCATCCTCATCACCACTAGCCCCCAAACTTCTCACAAAACTACAGCTGTCCTGTCATTCAGGTTCTGATTTAGATATTACAGTGCCATTGTGATCTTCCCTGACACTCTAATATAAAGCAAAATCATACCTCCTCCCCAGTCCTATCACATCACCTTATTTTACTTTCACTCTATTTTTTTTCACCCTATGTTTCTTTCACCATAAAACTTATGACTTCCTGATGGTTTTCTTTCTTTTACATACTTATTTATTGTATGTATATTTCCACTAAGAATATAAGTTTCATAAGAGCAGTGTTGATATCTTTGTACTTACTGGAATATTCTGTGAGACTAACCTAGAGATATATGTTATATGTACATGAAGGCAACAGATGAGCACACAAAATTTCAGTCATCATTTAGGAGAATGACTCTTAAAAATAAGCCAGCAAGTATTCCTAAATCAATATCAAAAGCTTAAAGAATGAAAGAAATAATTTCCCAAAGATCACAGTCTAATTCCATAGATGTTAATTTTCTATGAAAATATTATATCTACATTATTTACTCCAAAAAAGTAATACTAATGCATTTCTTTTAAGGATTAATCAAAAAGAGAAAGTTTGAGGAAAATAAAAATTGCTACAGTGAAAGCAAAAAAGATGCCATGCTAAAAACTTAAATCAAATCCTCTTTTCAAGTTTCAAGAAAACTGGATACTTACCCATTTCTTAATGGATCAAAGAACATTTCTCCTACCACTCCCAATACCCAGTAATTTTAAAAATCACATAATTATCAATATTAGACTAACAGAAAACTATTCCATTAGTTTCTACCTTTACAATTCTATAATTTTCTTTCAGGATGCATGCTGGAGAGAGATTTGTCCCCCAATGTGTAATGGTTTTAAACATGTCTGCAGGGGCTTCCCTGGTGGCGCAGTGGTTGAGAATCGGCCTGCCAATGCAGGGGACACGGGTTCGAGCCCTGGTCTGGGAAGATCCCACATGCCGCGGAGCAACTGGGCCCATGAGCCACAATTACTGAGCCTGCGCGTCTGGAGCCTGTGCTCCGCAACAACAGAGGCCGCGATAGTGAGAGGCTTGCACACTGCGATGAAGAGTGACCCCCGCTTGCCACAACTAGAGGAAGCCCTTGCACAGAAACGAAGACCCAACACGGCTATAAATAAATAAATACATTAAAAAAATAAAAAACATGTCTGCAACTCTTTGATATTCCTTCCATCAGGAAATAGAGTCTATGTTCCCTCTTTCTCTTGAATCTGGGTGGGCTTGTAATTTGCTTGCAACTAACAGAATGGGATGGAAGTGACACCATTTGATTTCTGAGACTAGGTGATAAAAGCCAATGCAGCTTCCATCTTACTCACTGGAACACTCACTTGTGGAACTCTGAATTGCCATGTAAGAATCTAACCATTTTGAGGAAGCCATACCGTAAGGAAGCCCAAGACACATAAAGCCACCACATGTAGATACACCATTCCAGAGTCCAAGTTTCAGGTCTAAGCTGACAACTAAAATGAACTGCCAGATTTGTGAATGAAGATATCTCCAGGTGATACCGGACACTCACCCTCAAATGTTATCTCTCCAGCTTAAGCCCCAGACTTCTCTAAACAGAGAAAATCTATTTCTGCTGTGCCCTTCCTAAATTTTTAACCCAAAGAATCAGTGATCATAACAAAACTGTTGTTTTAAGCCACTGAGTACTGGAGTAATTGTTATTCAGTTGGGGTATACCTTGTTTTATCGTGGCTCGCTTTGTTGTGCTTCACAGATATTGTGCTTTTCACAAATTGAAAGTTTGTGGCAACCCTACACCATCAGATAATGGTTAGCATTTTAGCAATAAAGTATGTTTTAACTAAGGTATGTACTTTTTTTAGACATAATGCTATAGCACACTTAATAGACTACAATATAGTGTAAACATAACTTTTATATTCACTGGGAAAATAAAGTTCATGTGACTTGTTTTATTGTGATATTTGCTTTACTGGGAATAAAGCAACCGAACCCACAATATCTTTGTGGTATGCCTGTAATAGTGATCACTATGCAAAGATTATAAATAAGTTTTTATCAGCATGAAAAGAGATCCACATAAATGTGGAGAGAAAAATAGATAATCCTTGCAGAGAGATCTCCATCACAAGAGCCTATCCTCAAATAGCCAGTTACTCATTGTTAAAGAGAATTCCATTTAGCCTGGAAGAACCCTACCACTTAGAAATTCTAAACAATATTTACCAGACAGGGTATTATTATAGGGCTCCATCAAGCCAAGAACTATTTAGAAAATTTATGTGCTTAAGGACTTTTTAACTAAACTGGATTTTTGTTTTCTACTTGGACTAAACTGGTAATTGTGAACCAGTATCTCTACCACATGTTTAATATTTTACTTCTAAGCATTTCTGCCTTTCAAATACGCTTCACAAGCATGGGAAATGGCTGTGTGAAACAAGCAAGCAAGCAAACAAATAAAAACAACAGATGGTAACCTTTTTCTCATTAGAACTGTTTCAACCTAGAGAGAATATTTCTCTAACAATTTGTGTGGCTGGTTGAATTACACAGACCAACACTGCTTGAAATGGTATTTGGGTCCCATTAAAAATACCAGTGTAACTTCTGCTTGGAATAATTTGATTTATGAAAGTGAAAACTTATTTTTGCCCAAAGGTGGCCTCTGAAAAGATAGGTAGGTTTTAGTTCAGGTTCTACATGGTCTTGAAGAATGAAAAATTACCTATTCAACTTAGTCAACGTAGTTACTTATTCTACTTGAAAGTCCAAGTCTCCCCACAAATCAGAATGTTCCTTTTCCGAACAGAATGCAAAATTACTAGATTTCAAAGATCATTTTGTGTTAGCATGTCATACCCAAACATTAATAGATATTAATTATAACAATATAAATTCGGTATTATTTTGTCTTAAATAAATTCTATTTGGATTTTGCCATCTGAATTTGAAAACGTGTCATCTTTCACGAGCATTTAATTCATTTGAATGAATAAGTTATAAATTCTGTGCAATATGCTTTAAGGGGTTATTGACAATTCTGTTGAGCAGTACAGACCAACACAAATACAATGTGAACCATAAACAAAAATTGTATATAGAATTTAAAATTTCCTAGTAGCCACATTTTAAAAAGTAAAAATAGACTGGTGAAATTAATTTTAAAATATAAGTAATTTAACCCACTATATCCAAAATATTATCATTTCAACCTATAATCAATAAAAACAAATACTTTACTTTTTTATCATACAAAGTCTTTGAAGTAGATTGTTTATTTTACACTAACAGTGTACATATCTCAATGTGAGCTAGCCTTGTTTGAGCTGTTCAATGGCCACATGTGACAAGTGAGGACCACGCTGGATAGTACAGCTAGAGAATATTTTCTACTACGGAACAAATCTCAGGTTTTATGTATCTTTATCTACTTCATTTTCCCCCTTTATGGCAAGACTCTAATTCTTTCAAATATCTCAAATAATCAGTAAAATGTTTTATTTGGACCCTTTTATGATAAATAATTTATTATTTGAAATAAGCCTTTATTTCTTCCCATTAGCTTTAATTCCAAATGCCTGCATGCTACTTTAATTCAATATGCAGATTTAATCGACGTTTTCCAAAACTAGAGAAAGACACACTAAATGTAATTAATGATTCCTTTGGCTAAACTGTCAGCTGTGCAGAGCAACCTTTTCTGACCACCTTCTCCCATTGATCCCACAAGTCACTCCACCACGTAATCCTGCTTAATTTTTTTCGTGGTTCATAAAACTATTTTCAAATATACTATTTATTTAAATCACTTTACTTGTTCATTGTTTATCTCTGCTACTATAATATAGGCTCTGTGAGAGCAGGCCATTTATTCCCTCAAGCACCATTGCTGCTCATTGCTTGAAGAGCACACAGCACATCAGAGGTGCTCAATAAATACTTGTTCATTGAATTAATAAATATCTTCATTGCATTTTAAAAGCATAAGCACTCTTTTGGGTTTCCCTGGTGGCCCAGTGGTTGGGAATCTGCCTGCCAATGCAGGGGACCAGGGTTCGAGCCCTGGTCCGGGAGGATCCCACATGCTGAGGAGCAACTAAGCCTGTGAGCCACAACTACTGAGCCCATGCACTGCCAGGAGGAGTGGCCACCACTTGCTGCAACTGGAGAAAGCCCGTGCGCAGCAATGAAGACCCAACGCAGCCTAAATGGATACATAAATAAATAAATAAGTAAATTTATTTTTTAAAAAAAGCATAGGCATTCTTTAATTTACACTGAGTAAATCAGTCGAAGTATTGTTCAGAAAGCTTCACCTGAGAGTCACTGGCTTCTTAAGCTCTGTTAAGGAAAGGATGCAATTTTTATGTTCATATGGTAGACTGTCCATTCCTTTAAAAGCAAGAAATTCACAAGATGGAAAACTTCACATCTGTGATCCCAGGGTTAGATAAAAGTTTATCCTTTTCCCCAAATATCACCTACAGTCTGGCTAATACAATGCTATTAATCCAACATACAAACATGTTTTTTTCTTGTTATTGAAAAAGCCTCTCAAATTTAATTAAAGTCAATAAAGAAATTAAAAGCTTCATGAGAGCAAGAACCCTCTGAGTATGTTCATGCTGTTATCAGCCTGCGATGTTGTAAAAGACAGGATTATGATTTTACCGTGAGACGAGCAAAAGAAGAGAAAGGATAACAAGGAGAGTTGTGAAAAATCTCCTGGTGAGAGACATCTCAGAGTGAAAAACTGTTCCACTTAATCAAGCCAATGGAGAAATTAAATACCTATTGTTTAAAACAAAGATGGAAAAATAATTTGAGATTGACCTAAATAAGATTAAATACAATGTGAAACTTTGCAGGAAACACTGGGATAGTGACCACCATCCCTTCCCAAGTGATTAGAATTGGCCTGGATCAGAATATAAGTATTTTTACTATTTCACTTTAAAAATGACTATTATATGAACTAGAAATTTACTACAAACGTCTAACTTTTTGCATTCAAATTAAGACCAGCCCTCACCAGGTGTCAAAACTTCAGCAACTGTGGTCGTAAGAGAGATGTGTGATTACAATACTGAACTTTCCTTACCTCCCCACTGTCTTCAGAAGTAGTAAACAGGGTCCCCCAGATACCCACAGGTTATCACCACTTCTACCTGCTATGAGACCACCACCTCTACACCCTTTGTTCTTGTTTATTTCAGATCACCATAAGAAGCTTTTACTTCACCTCTTATTTCCCACATTTTCACCCCCTTAGGCTCTGCACATCTCCTGTTTAGTACCCTTCTCCCAGCTTTCCATAGTTCCTAAACTTGCCCACTGTGCTCTGTGGAATTCATGGTACATCATCTTCAAAATCCCCAATATCCTCAAACACAACTATGAATGTTCCCTTCATCTTGCTTAAAGAACCTCTGGATCTTCTCTGAGGATAGTGTTTTCCCAATGGATCATTGTGTTTTCTCCCTCTTTCCTTATACACTTGGGCTTAGAGTTGAGCTGAGTGTCCTTTTTATGCCTCATCTCCAGTTCCAAATTATTCTCTCTTCCTTCTCTCTGAAATGCTCTAGCTTTGAACCACATCATCAGATATTACCGCATACCACCCCTTCTCACAGTCAGCTCCTCTCCCTCTTGGCCTCCGCATTTATTAAATACTTTAAAACTGAAATGCTTACATTTTCCTCTAACTCTCCTTGCTTCTTAATTCACAAGTCCATTTGGCACTTCAAGTTTTCTGTTTTTTCTGTTGTTGACTTCTGTGTCATTCTCTAGTATATGCCATGTCTTCTCTGCCATGAAAATTGTTCTTATTGTCCATTTAGTATGTGCTATCAAGATGGTGGTGTGGCAGTTGACTAGTGTTGCCTGTCAGGACTCTGTCCAGAAAGTCAAGTACTCCAGACAATTAATTTCTATGACTGAGAAAGCTACATCTACAGATCTTTCAAACAACATCTCCCAGCGCTTTCCCATTTTAAGCTCTTTGCAATTGCCACTCCCTCTACCTGGAATGCTCTACTCTGTGCTTCTGCATTGCTAGCTCCAGGTCAGCACTCATGTCTTTGCTCGTATGTTACCTGTTACCCATCACCCTATTTTACTTTCTTCACAGTAAATTATTTGAAAATTTCTCATTCACTTATCTCATTTATTTCCATGCACATTGATTACCTCCCCTGACTAGAATGTAAGCTCTAGAACGTAATGCAAGGATCTTGTTCACTTTGATTTCCTACCACCTATACCAGAGCCTTCACAAAGAAAGTGATCAATAAATATTTTTTAAATGCATTAAGAAATCAGTATTTTTGTCTTTCTTGATTTCAATGGGTGAAAAGATAGTAATCAGTATAGCAATTTCTGCACTTTGTTTGAATTTCAAAATTTGGTAGAGAAACATTTACCCATTCTCTATTATAGTTAGTATGTGTATACTAGGGTATATTCCCATATTATCTTAGTAGGATATAAATAAGACAGGTAAAATTTTAGTAATTCTTATAAGACAAGTACCTAGCAAACACAGTCTTATTTTTAGTCTCCTAATCTTAGCCTTTAGGGATACAAGTTTTCTATGATAGAGCAGTATTTTACTGTTCGTAGTCATATATACATACACACAAACATACGTGTAGGCATATATATGTATATCAACACATACATATATGCATACACACTAATCTTTGTGTTTGTGTGTGTGTGTATATATATATATATATATATATATATATTTGTACATATTAAATTACCCTTTTGGATTACTTGGAACAGTCCCCTTCCCATATGGTTATTTGGCAAAATCTTATTTGTTTTCTTACAGTTCGAGGTTAGATGAGTAAAAGCAAGCTGCCAGGCCAGCAAATATACCTCAAGAGAGGAATATAGGTTATTAATAAATGCTATAAAACATGTCTGGACACTTTGGTGTGTCATGCCCCAGCAAAGTAGAAGGGTATTCTTAGTTCTTAATGGAAATACTAAAGCTCTAATTTTTTACAAGGATATATGGATATAAAGCTGGCACTCACTTCAATACATATGGTTGGCAAACTAAACCAAAGGTTGATACTTAGCATATAAACATTCAAAGAAGAGAACACGATGTGTAAACCTCATGTTTCTTAGACAAGCAAGACAAGATTATTAATTTCAGAGTTGTGCCAGCCTTAATAGTAATAATAATAGTAAGGATGCTAACATACAT